>NC_054371.1:208784490-210011990 GCF_017654675.1 Xenopus laevis | reverse complement strand
TGATTTTTCATGAATGTTTGGAATTATACTCAAAGCTCTCAAACAATTATACTTAGAGGTTAAATCAGATAACTACAATAGTCCTTTATAATGTCAGCTTTGGCCTGTGTTTCAAACAGGCAGCAGATTGAGGAGCAAGTGTGATGTGTAGCTAGTTCACTTATAAGAGGTCAATTACTACTGTCTCTGCTGCAAGTGCAGGAGCACTAAGGGGAGCAAGAACACTTCCTTGGGGGCCTATTTAGGTAGGATTTTAGTGGTTTTTGTAACTACAACTAAATTCATAAACTCTAAGTGGCAGATTTACCAAGGGTCGAAGTGAGTTCAAGGGAATTTTCGAAGTAAAAAAATTCGAAATTCAAAGTAATTTTTTTGGATACTTCGAACATCGAATAGGATACTAAGACTTCGACTTCGAATTTGATTCGAAGTAAAATTGTTCGAATATTCGACTCTTTAAAAAAACTTTGACTTCAATACTTCGCTAAATTAAACCTGCCGAAGTGCTTTGTTAGCCTATGGGGACATTCTAGAGCATTTTTCTAAGTTTTTGGAAGTCGAAGTAAAATCGTTTGATCGATCGCTGAAATCCTTCGAATCGTTCGATTCGAACGATTTTACTTCGACCGCAGGATACCCAGATTCGATGAAAAAAACTTCGACTTCGATGTTCGAATTTCAAAGTATTTTTAACTTCGAAATTCGACCCTTGATAAATCTGCCCCTAAAAGCACAAATGTCATGACATTTATTAAAATAGCTGCCACTTCCAAGCAAAAAAAAAATACAAAAACCTCTAAAAGTCTGAATTGATTTAAAGCAGCCCAAAAGGATCATGGCAGCTTCCTCTGACTTCTATAGGACCTCGACAAGTTTTACCTGGCAAATTTTTGTATTAGAGGTTTTTCATGGATTTAACACTTAAAAAATCTAAATTTTTAGAGCTTTAAAAATTTTTTTAGAAAACCACAAATTTTTTTGAGATTCATGGAAAAAAAATCAAAAATCGATTTTAAGTAAGTGTGCCCCATAGTGTTCATTCATGTCAGACTTCCACTAGGGGAACCAAATCTGGCACAAGACTCCCTGGGTTTGCTGCCTGCCATAGGGAATGTGGTAAGTACAGGACTCCATCGTGAACTGCACCCTTTGGTGCTCCCTGACTTGCTTTGTTGATGGTCCCATTAACCCATTAATTATATGTTTAAGGAAAACAGCCATTTATTTAACCCCGTTAGGAGAGCCAGTTGTTTCAATAATAACTTTGGAGGCACCTTGAATGAGCAGCACTTAATTGCCCTCATGGAATATCTTCTTTCTTATAAACAGCGGATCCCATCAGGCGGTGATGGAAAGAAAGTCAGATTCTTTGGACAGTCTATTCATGGTGAAATGGATTTAAATGGTGATGGTCTGACTGATGTAACTATTGGAGGACTTGGGGGAGCTTCTCTTTTTTGGTATGTGTGTATTTATGGCAATAATAACGGGTTGTGTCAATTGAATCACATGGTAATAACTTTCAAAAGGGGTTGTTCACCTTTGAGTTGTAATGTAGAGAGTGATATTCTGAGACAATTTGCAGTTGGTTTTAATTTTTTATTAGTGAGTTATTTAGCTTTTTATTCAGCAGCTCTCCAGTTTGCAATTTCAGCAATTTGGTTGCTAGGGCCAAATTACCCTAGAAACCAAGAATTGATTTGAACAAGAGACTGAAATATGAATATGGGAGAGTCTGAATAAAAAGATGAGTAATAAAAAGTAACACTTACTTTAATTTGTAGCTTATAGAGCATTTGTTTTTTAGTCAGTGACCCTCATTTGATAGCTGAAAAGAGTCAAAAGAAGAAGGCAAATCATTTTAAAAAACTATAGAAAATAACTAATGAAGACCAATTTAAAAAATGCTTAGAACTGGCCATTCTTGTGAACCACCCCTTTAATACTGTGCACCAGAAGTTTCACTATCCCCGGTTCAAAAATGTCACCTGCAACTTGCATCCAATTTACGACCACCAACATATGCAATTGTGTTTGTTGTAACGCATCAGGCACAATTCCCCACACAGCCGCAACTATTCTTGGAATTCTGGAAACAAACATTGCATCATGGGTAAAAAACATAACGATTTGCCTCCGACATTGTATTACGCACACCGCCCAGCGTTTTTTAAGATGTGGGTCACCTTTAAGTTAACTTTTAGTATTAGGCCGATTCTAAGCAACTTTTCAGTTGTTCTTCATTATTTATTTTTTATAGTTTTGGAATTTTTTGCCTTCTTCTTCTGAGACTTTCCAGCTATCAAATGGGGGTCACTGACCCCGTCTAAAAACAAATGCTCTGTAAGGCTACACATTTATTGTTATTGCTACTTTTTACTCATCTCATCTCTCTCTCTCCAGGCCTCTCCTATTCATATTCCAGTCTCTTATTCAAATCAAGGCGTGGTTTCTAGGGTAATTTTGCCGCTAGCAACCAGATTTGTTGACGTTGCAAACTGTAGAGCTGCTGAATAAAAAACTAAATAATCAAAAAAACGCAAATAATAAAAAATTAAAACAAACTGCAAATTGTCTCAGAATATCACTCTCTGCATCATATTAAAGTTAATTTAAAGGTGAACAATCCCTTTAAATGACCCCTACTGATTATAAGATCCATTTAACATTCCAGTTTCTTGTCACAAAGCAAATGTTTCCTATTGTTAGGTCTCGGGACGTTGCTGAAATAACAGTAACCACAGAGTTTACGCCTAACGCACTTGATATTGAAAAGAAGAACTGCGATATTAACAACAGACCCACAGTCTGCATCAAAGCAAAGTTTTGTTTTAATCTACTGCTCAAGTCTGATGAGAACAAAAAACCAAGCTCAAGTAAGTGAAAAGGCAGAAATAAAGCTGCATGAACTTGGTTCTATACCGTACAGATTTCTATATATGAGTATTACTGATTTCATCCATACAGACATCATCTATACCATCACCTTGGACTCACCCCGCTTCACCTCTCGAGCCTTTTTCATTGACTCTCAGGATAGAAAATACCAAGGAGTCATTGGAGATGCCGTGAAATGTCTCAATCATGACTTTTATATGGTGGCAAGTAATTTTCTAAATACAGTAATCCTTATCTCTACTATCTCAAAATTTTGAAAAGCTGCTCAATAAACAACCAATCACAATGACCTTGTTGGGTCCTCAATAATATAGTTATCTATGTGCATTTCCACCCATGTACACTATAAAGCCTCTAAAGAGGTTGTTTGCCTTTAAGTATGTAATAGTATGTTATAGAATGGCCAATTCTAAGCAATGGTTCAATAGCTTCAGCCATTATTTATTTTTTATAGTGTTTGAATTATTTGCCTTCTTCTTCGAAGTCTTTGCAGCTTTTAAATGGGGGTCACTGACCCCATCTAAAACACAAATGCTCTGTAAGACTACACATTTAGGGGGTTATTTACTAAACTCCGAATGCAAAAATCACAAAAATTTTTTGATTTTTTGTTATAAAATTGGACTTTTAAAAAAATCAAGAATTTTTTGGAATTTATTAAACCCCAGGATGGGAAAGTCCGAATCTGAAAATCTGGCATCTCAGAAATGTTGAGGTTGCATATAAGTCAATGAGAGAAGTCCCAATGATTTTTTTGATGTTGTGCAATACCCGAAGTTTTCAGGTGAAAAATCTGAAAAATGTGTGAAAATGGTATGAAAAATCCGAAAAGATTGTGAAAATCGTAATCAGATTTTTTTCCCGCAAAGCACATTTTTGAGAAAATGTAATAATAAACAAGCGAAAAAACCCAGAGCGGATTTGATCGGAGTTTGTAGCAGAAAATACTGATATAAATTCGGACATTGATAAATAACCCCCTTATTGTTATTGCTACTTTTTATTACTCATCTTTCTATTCAGACCCTCTCCAATTCATAGCCCAGTCTCTTATTCAAATCAATGCATGCATACCACCCAACTGTCCCGTTTTCTGCAGAACAGTCCCGATTTTGACAGCTCACCCAGCAGTCCCGTGTTTCTTACTGAAATATCCTGACAAGATACAATGTTTCTGAAGCTTAATTAAAATAAGAGCCTTTTTGGTAGAGAGCCCAGAATACGTGGCAGCTGCGCTTCGATACTTTTGTAACAATTTAAGATAAGCAAAGATACAATTGTAACTATTTAAGATACACCCGTCTTTTGGGAGATCTGATATCTTGATTGGAGAAGGGGGAAAATCAATATATTAAAAAGATGAAAGAAAATAAACCCTTACTTTATTTCATCTTATTGGGAGAACTGAGACTAGCAGCTTAAAAGGCAATTCACTTTCATTAGCAAAACTGTTATAACACATAAACCATTGCACTAAAACTTCCAGAAATGTGTTCAAACTTTCATAACCTGCCAAATTTTGTTAAAATGGACATGGTAATTAGGGCCAAAATTCAAATGTTGGGGGGTATATGCATGGTTGCTAGGGTAATTTGGACACTAGCTACCAGATTGCTGCAATTGCAAACTGGAGAGCTGCTAAATAAAAAGCTCAAATACTACAAATAATGAAAAATGAAAAAAAAATTACACTAACATTTTATGTAAAGTTGAATAACATCTTTTGAGTAGTGATGGGCGAATTTGTCCCGTTTCGCAAATTTTGACGCTGACGTCAATTCTGACACCGGCGACAATTTGACGCGCATTAAAGCAATTGTTCAGTGTAAACATAAAAACTGGGTAAATGGATAGGCTGTGCAAGATAAAAAATGTTTCTAATAAAGTTAGTTACCCAAAAATGTAATGTATAAAGGCTGGAGTGACTGGATGTCTAACATAATAGCCAGAACACCACTTCCTGCTTTGAGGCTCTCTTGGTTTCCACTGATTGGTTACCAGGCAGTAACCAATCAGTGACTTGAGGGGGGGGGCCACATGGTTCATATCTGTTGCTTTTGAATCTGAGCTGAATGCTAAGGATCAATTATAAACTCACTGAACAGATATGTCCCATGTGGCCCCCCTTCAAGTCACTGACTAACTCAGAGTTATAGAGCTGAAAAGGAGGAAGTAGTGTTCTGGCTATTACCGTATGTTAGACATCCAGTCTATTTAGACAATTTTTATTTTCACACTGAACTGTTCCTTTAAAGTCAATGGCCGTTAATTTAATTGTTCCCGGCGTTGAAATTGTCTCCAGTGTCAAAAAAAAACATTTTTGCGAATTTGTGTCTGCTGAATAATTTAGCCCATCACTAATTTTGAGCAACATCTCAGCTCTGATAGACCCATATAGCTACTGGTTTGATGGTTGATTTTGGGAAACACAAGCGGAAAAATGCATCCGTCTCCAAATATCATTATTTGTTTGAACAGGTCCATAAGGCTGGGCTATAAGCCTGTTGTGACCAGGAAATATGATTTGTATTGAGCTGTAGGGGAATGATAAACAGTAATAACTTACAACATATATCTAATTTCTTTCTCTCTCTCCTATTCAGGAAAAACCCGATTTCTTGAATTCCATTAATGTTTTGGTTGAATTTAATTTTCCCGATCCAGAAAAGGGGCCAGTTCTCAACAGCGAACTTCCAAACTTTTATAACTCATATGTAAGTAAATTCATTCAACGTAAATATTATTAATAGTTATTAAGCGATGGAAAGAGTGAAACTAGAGATAGAAATGAGGGAGATGGCAGAGGTATAAATGTAGAATTGAAGGAAAACCATTAAGATCAATCTGTGAAAAAGAAAAATCAGCATGTGAAATCTATGTTGCCTTTTCATTTTTATTTCACAAGAATGTGACCTGCAAGGAAAATCACTGGGTCCATTTTATCCAAATAATACAATTTAATTTTTCTCTGTAATAATAAAACAGTAACTTGTACTTGATCCAAACTAAGATAGAATTAATCCTTATTGGAAGCAGCATATTGGATCTATTTAATTTTTACATGGATGTCCAGTAGACGTAATGCATGAAGATCCAAATTACAGAAAGATCCCTTTTCCAGAAAAACCCAGGTTCCCAGCATTCTGGATAACATGTGCCATACCTGAGACTGTTCATCAAAGGGAAACTCCAGACAGTACAGGTCTCATCATTTTTTTACAGCAAAGTGAGATGCATGAAATACAATTGCACTTAACCATTAATTTTTGAAAATAAAAAATACACCCTATTTAAGTCAGGAATATACGACATTGCTCTTCTTGTCTATAAGCACTGCCATTTAACATACATTATAGAAAACGTTCAATAAAATCCACAATAACATAAAACACAATGGCTTTTTTTTTTGCAATTTTAATTTTTTTCATATGAACATCTCAGTTTATTGATGAACACTGGGGTCACTGTTGCTTTAGCAAATATAAATCCAAAAAAGAAATGCTGTTCACTGATTGTAGAATAAGAGTGTATGACAAGATTGCAAGTACAAGGATGGGATCTGTTATCCAGAATGCTTGGGACCTGGGGTTTTCCGGGTAACAGATCTTTCTGTAATTTGGATCTTCATACCCTAAATCTACTAGAAAATCATTTAAACATTGAATAAACCCAATAGGCTGGTTTTGCTTCCAATAAGGATTAATTATATCTTAGTTGGTATCAAGTACAAGCTATTGTTTAATTATTAGAGAGATAAAGGAAATAATTTTAAAAAATGTGGATTATTTGGATACAATGGAGTCTATGGGAGATGGCCTTTTTCTGTAATTCAGAGCTTTCTGGATAACGGGTTTCCGGATAACAGATCCTATACCTGTAGTAGCACTGCAAGGCATGAGATATTTAAGGTGATTGGTTGATGATTAAATCATTCCAAGTAGAAATATAGTAATTCAGCAATTACATATGGGTGAAACATTGATATTTTGGAGAATATGCAGCCCCACAAATAATTTAGGCCTTATCTCATTATGGGGTTGTAGTCTAAGGGAGCTGGTAATAAGGGAGGCGTTATGGGAGGTTGCTTTTATATTAAGCAGCCACCAAACATAGGGGTATTGAGGGAGCATAAAGCAGTTGGCAGTTAGTAATAGCCACAGAGGCAGGAGGGGCTTCCCTGGGTGGGTACTGAGCAAGATGCGGTACAAAGGTTGGGGTGTGGCAGGTGTCAGGACTGGGTACAAAGTGAGGAGGGGCCTGGAGAAATGTGTGTTGGTTATGGAGGAGAGTTTGGCTTAGAAGTAATCACAGGCTTACTGTTTGCAGGTAAAAGAATACGTGATTCAAGGTTTACTTTGTTATTACACTTTCCAGATGTTTGCATTTTAATGTTTGATATTTTTGGGTGTTATTTTGGTAATAAACAAGCTGTTGCCTTTTCCACCCAAAAGATTCAATGATCCAGTGTTCTATTTAGTAAAGGGAATGATGTGGTTGATTTTTAAGTAGGGGCCTGTCAATTGACATTGCCACTGTCAAGAGCACAATATATAAACATTTATATCAGGTGTCTCCAACCTTATTTACCTGTGAGCCCCATTCAAATGTAAAAAGAGTTGGGGAGCAACACTAGCATCAGGGCCGGGCCATGCCGGCCAGGCGCCCCTTTCACCGCGCGCGCAGGAAGTACTCGCGCATGCACGCTGACTGACCCGTCACCCCCTTCTGGTATGCTCTCCTCACGCAGGACTGCAGAGGAGAGGAGGGTACTCAGCCGGACTAGGGGTAGGAAGCTGAGAAAGGTATGTGCCTGGCCCTAGGCCTACTCTGCCTACCCCTAGTTCCGGCCCTGACTAGCATGAAAAAGTCCCTTCTATATACCATATAATGATAATAATAAAAACTGGCAGAATTAAAGAAAAAGTCCCTTCTGTGCCAAATAATGGCTGTGATTGGCTATTCGGTAGCCCCTATGTGGATTGGCAGCCTACAGGAGGCTTTACTTGGCACTACACTTGGTTTTTATGCAATTAAAACTTGCTTTCAAGCTTGGAATTCAAAAATAATCACCTACTTTGAGGACCCTGAGAGCAACATCCAAGAGGTTGGAGAAAAACATGTTGCTCATGAGCTACTGGTCCATATGGACCCCTGAATTTGCAAAACAAAAGCCAAGAGTACTGAGCAAAAGAGCAAGTGGTTACGTTAAAGTTTCTTTCTCATCACTGAATGTTAATATATTGTGATATCCTAAAGACATTCCCCAGTGGTTTTTATATTTTCCTTCAGCCAGACATTGTTTTATCTGGAGGAAATGATTTGAAATAATATTTAGAAGCAATGCACAGGATGAAGTCACGTCGCTCATTTGTACTGAGCTAACATTCAATTCACTGCACACAGGAAAACAACAAGGCAGGACGGTTTCCTTCACTCAGCGTGCACAAGCCGGCTTGTTTTTAAACAGAAAAACGCATTGTTAACTTGGGTCATTTGTTGCAATATCTAAGGAAAATCAGGACATGTTATAAATGTTTATAAAATGAAAGCAGAGAGGGTTACATATTTCTGTCTAATTCCCGTCTAATTCAGTTTTGTTGTATTTTAAGAATATAACTAGTTTTCATGAAGTTGTTCTATTGCTTTCCATTTTTCTTTTAGACATTAGGGGGTCATTTACAGGTATTGGACCTGTTGTCCAGAATGCTTGGGACCTGGGGTTTTCCGGATAAGGGATCTTTCTGTAATTTGGATCTTTAAGTCTACTAAGGAATCCTTTGATTAATTTTATCTTAGCTGGGATCAAGTACAAGGTTCTGTTTTATTATTAAAGAGAAAAAGGAAATAATTTTTAAAAATTAGAATTATTTTATTAAAATGCAGTCTATGGGAGATGGCCTTCCCCGTTATTTAGAGTTTTCTGGATAAAGGGTTTATGGATAACACATTACAGTGCGATACGTGCAGTTTAAAGTTCAATTGTCGTGTTCCTTCCCCACAATGCAGCATTTTCCCACGATTCCAGCATAATTGTGGTGCACCAGCGGGAGATGCCCCTGTGGGCAGTTCATTAAAATTTATGCAGTTGCACTTGTGCTAAGTCCAGTTAGCATCTTTGGGACCTGCTTGGGACCAGGGGTTTTTCTGGATAACGGATCTTTCCGTAATTTGGATCTTCATACCTTGAATCTACCAAATAATTATTTATCAATGGTTGAACTTGTACCTCGAATAAACTCACTTTATGAAAAAACTTGAATGTAAAAAAACAGAATTAATGCAAATTGGGGGGGGCCTGAATACTCAATTCGAGTTTTTGAGCGCAAACCACAGAAACAAAATGAAAATCATGAAGGCTACAGCCATTGACTTGTACATGACCTCTACAGGTTTTAGCTGGAGTAATTTCAGATTCAAGCTTTTTGCAGCTTTGGGCATAATAAATCTTGAAAATTCAGGGTTTTTTTATATCCCGGAAAATTAATCTTGAAAATTCAGGGGTTTTTTATATCCCGGAAAATTAGAGATTTTCCTGAAATTACCCTTGAAAAAACTCAAATTTTATGGGAAAAACACAACTCAACCTTTAATAAATAACCCCCTTAATAAACCCAATAGGCTGGTTTTGCTTCCAACAAGGATTAAAGGAGAAATAAAGAATAAATAAAAAAACCCAAGGCAATAATGTATACTACATGGTGCTGGTTTTACTTTCGGATGTAAATTAATATTGTCTTCAAAAATCAGAGGTTTGTTTGAGCTCCCTATAGATGTTCTCTGGTCCCTGTACATGTTTCAAATGAGGGGTGGGCGTGTCCTAACGGTTCCTGCCAGAAGCACAGTAGGAGGGGGACAGCCAATCACAGCCCTGCAATCACACAAGCAAAGACATGCTTCAGTTCCCTATCAGGTCAGCTTATCTGCTCCCCTGCACAGACAATTCAGTGGGCAGGTGGGTGAAACTAGTAGGGTTTTTACAGAAACTTCCAATAAAGTAAGAAACAACTTATTCAAGCACATTCTTTCTATATCTAAAAGAGTTATTACAGAGAAAAAAGAAAATCATTTTTAAAAAGTTGGATTATTTGGATAAAACAGAGTCTATAGGAGATGGCCTTCCTGTAATACTGAGCGGATAACAGATCCCATGCCTGTATTGGACAGTTGATACTGTCCTCTAGGCTCCTCCTATGATCAATCGTTGGCTTGGGGCCAAACAATAAGAAAGTCCGATTTGGCTCATCAGAAACATATCCTTCCTGTATATTCCTTCAGAATTATCTGCTGCTTTTTTTCTATGGGCTACATCCCACAGTGGGAAATATTATGGTTGGCTACATAGTGAAGAACCATTTATAGTTCTAAATTCTTTAATATTTAAATATCTTTATTCTTTTAATAGATTCCTTTCACGATGGACTGTGGATTGGAGCAAAAATGTATCACTGACTTAGTCCTGGATGCCAAAATAAGTATGGATGGAACCAGGTAATATATTTGGCCGACACACATACTAAAGTGGATGTACTTGTATAGTTTAGCAAGTGAGGGGGCTTGTCATTCATTTAATGGTTTGCAAATCATCCATGATTCTGGCGTTTTTGAATGTATCAGCAGTTGTATCACTTACAGCTAGTGATGGGCGAATTTGCGGTGAATTTCCTAGTTTCGCCGCTGGCGAATAAATTCACGAAATTGCATGAATCAAAGTTTTTTTTTATGATGCCGGCGTCAACAATTCCGCCGGGTGCAATGCCCATTGACTTTAATACACGCCAAATGTTGACACCGGCATGAAAATTCGCCCTTCGCAAATTTTTCGCCTGTTTCGAAGGAAATTCACGAAAATTTCATGGCAAAGCGAAACGGGACAAATTCGACTATCGCTACTTACAGCCACTGATTAACTTAACTGCTTGATTATGGTTGGAACTGCAGAAGTAATATTTCTTAGCATTTCAAATCATCTTTTTCTGACAAGTTGTCAAATGGATCAGTGGGTGTTTAGATATAACTGGGTGTCGCCTGCACAGACCAGGGCATGACATTAAACCCGTCTTTTAATTCCTGAAATTTTGGAATGTATTTGATTGGTTCTGATGATTTACGAGCCCTGGGGGGCAAACTATGAACCTGTTAATATTAAAAGTATTTACATTTTTTGCTCAGGCTTAAAACTGAAACTGTTATCTGGTTACTGGGGATTAATTACCCTGACAACCCAGTAGCAGTTTTGAAATCAAACTGGAGGGCTTAAAAAGCAAATAAGAATAATAATTCAAGTGACTGCATTATTATCAGTCATTTTGTTAGTTGGAGACAGTGACCCTGATAGCTACAGGAACCAGCCACAGGATGGAAGATACCAAAATAAGAAGGATAATGATTAAAAAAAACAAAATCATTAATAAAGACCAAAAGAAACGTTGCTTAGAATAGATCCAGCAATAACATGTACAGAAGGCAAATCTGGTTCTATACTGCTGAATATCAATCACTGTGATTCCCAGGACGTTGCCATAACATCACTGATCTCTCTGGTAAATATTCTGCCAGATATCCATATTGGGAGTGAATGCTTGCATGTATATATGTATATATGTATATATAGTAGAGATGCTTTTCCTCAAAGCATCGTAAAAGTGTCATTTATTCACACAGCTTTAATGAAGCAATTGTGAAATCCACTAAGGACAAGTTCAATCTGACTCTGACGGTTAAGAACATAAAGAAGAGCGCGTATAATGCCAGGGTGGTGGTGAAATATTCCCCAAACATTATACTGGCTGCAACGGAGGTAAGTGATTTCAATTGTCTTTTAGCTCATTTATCTCAATCAGAGTAAATAGGAATTTGTAGGCATCTCCTGATCTTTGGCTTGCCAGTTATGGGCAATGTGAGCAATTTCTCTCTGTGTTTAATGGGGATGTAAAGGCAGAAAAATAAAATCCCATTTTTTACTATCTTTAATAAAAAAAGAAATCTATCTCCAATATACTTTAATTAAAACATGTGTACCGTTTTTATAATAAACCTGACTGTATGCATTGAAATCTCTCCTTCGTTTTACTTGCTCTGACTGCTGTGGAAATGAAACTTCAAACACCCCTAACTGCTCTGCAGGGAAACAATCATACTTACAAATGGCAGGGGGGAGTCCCCCCACCTTACTTCCCAGAACTCGAGCAGCTTTGTTTGTTTCCCTTTAAAGCAGCCGGCGACCGTGAAGAGATTTGTATCCATAGACCCAGTGCAGTCTGTATATTCTGATTATTAATCAGTCTCGCTGTATCAGCTTCTATGGCAGAAATGATTTGACTTGCGCTATTTTGATAATTTAGGACGATCCCTAAGGTTAACCTCCCAACTGAAGCCCAGACCACACTGAGCATGTGCATGGTCTTGGTCATGCAAAGTTGTATAACAAATTTACAAGATTTCAAATTTAATATCATAAATCATTTGTTTAATTAGGCTTCTGGTGCAGTAAGTTCATGTTTATGTTTAGTATACAAAATTCAGCATTTCTAGTATTATTCTATTTTACACTTTAGTCCCCTTTAATGTGCGCAATTTGCCTTTACATTGTTCAAAAAGGTGATTTACAAAAACTAGTTTGGCCAAGGCTGCCAAACTAGATGAACAAGGAGAGCCATGGCCACCCAAGCAACCCACTCCATGACGATATGTATAAATCCCAAATCCTTTATAACATCATATTCCAGCTACATTCCCTGTAGGCAGAAACATAAACATGTGTTCAGGGGTCTCTTATGGTTGTCCATAACTGTAGGCTCCTGGGAAAGTATCCCCCATCCCATGGTCTATCCTGTGCTCACCAAAGAGATCATAACTGAGATATATCCATAAATAATAATACAACACATCATTTAAGGAAAGTCATACAAGTCTAGGAAGGGTGCTATACAGTCAACCAATGATTGGCCTATATCCATGGAGGTGGAAATCAACTCTGAAAATAGAAAAAATATGTTTTGATTTTTTACTGCTTTCAACTTTAACTACTGTGACTGTAAGTAAAGACCCACTGGCATGCCTGAGACTTTGCAATGGAATACATTAAGGGGCATATTTATCATGGGTCGAATTTAGAGTTTATGGGAGTTTATAAAAACTCACATAAACTCGAAATTCAAAAAAATAAACGAGCAATCAAAATGTATTAATAATTCGAATTTTTTTCAATTCGGGTGAATAGGATTGACCAGCAAATTCTAATCGGATTTGAATTCGAGTTTTTTCACCCAAAAAAAAAATCCCCCCAAATGATTGTAGGAGGTCCCCCATAGGCTAAAACACCAATTCGGCAGGTTTTAGATGGCAAATAGTCGAATTCAAATTCTTAAAGGGACAGTACATTCGAAAATTCGAATTTTCAATTTGACCCATGATAAATCTGCCCCTAAGTATTGGAAAACCTTTGATATTACATGATCTAAAGTATAAGTATAACATGTTCAAACTTAGTTCAAATTTGGGGTCCGGGTTACTACAAATAATAGTTCTCATCCAGACAGCGAAAGCACAAGTTTCCATTCTGTTAATCCTTATTTATTGGCACATGAGGCTCTTGGAAGTATTTGTCCAACATCTGCTAAGATTTGCACTTTCTTTGCACTAGCAGTTGTGCCCCCCTAATTTTTTAAGGTGAACAGTTGGTCAATTTCAAACCTAATATCCTATTTATCAAGATGTTCAATTTTCCCTTCATGTGTTTTTACGCTGTAAACCAAAAACAACATTATGGGGCCGATTCACAAAGGGTCGAATATCGAGGGTTAATTAACCCTCGATATTCGACTGGGAATTAAAATCCTTCGACTTCGAATATCGAAAGGATCGCAAATAGTGCGATCGAACGATCAAAGGATTATTCCTTCGATCGAACGATAAAATCCTTTGAATCGAACGATTCGAAGGATTTTAATCCAACGATCGAAGGAATATCCTTCGATCAAAAAAAGTTAGCCAAGCCTATGGGGACCTTCCCCATAGGCTAACATTGAGTTAGGTAGCTTTTAGATGGCGAACTAGGGGGTCGAAGTTTTTTCTTAAAGAGACAGTACTTTGACTATTGAATGGTCGAATGGTCGAACGATTTTTAGTTCGAATAGTTCGATTCGAAGTCGTAGTCGAAGGTCGTAGTAGCCCATTCGATGGTCGAAGTAGCCGAAAAAACACTACGAAATTCGAAGCTTTTTTACTTCTAATCCTTCACTCGAAGTTAGTGAATCGGCCCCTATGTCTTTACAGCTGGTACAGAACTAAGGTACTCATTGTCTTTATCCAGCTGTTGCCTCCTCCAGACATAAAATAAATCAATGTGCTTTCCCCATAAAGGTGCACTGACCCTTTCTGTGACTAATGACTTTACAGGCATAAAGCATCTCCACGCATATCATATGATTCCATCAGAAAATGCCTTTAAACAGGCAGAAAATGCAGTGTAACACATTAGAACAAGAAGAAAATGTGTTTTTATTTGCATGCTACTAAAATTTGTGGGTCCTGCATTATATCACCAGGGTTAGCTGCAGATAGCTGGAGTCAAATATCCCATGTCAAATACCTCTGTGTGTCACTTTGACTTTGCACTAATGTATTTGTCAGTAAAAGTGCAGAGAAACACAATGATCTTCACTGAGATCTTGCCCCAGATGAGATGATGTTGGCCTTGTCTGTACTATGAACCCCTAGTTTGTACTGTACCTTACAGATTTAGGGGTGTTGTCACTCACTGTGGATGGTTGTGTTCTACAGGATAAGCAGAAAGTGAGCTGTGAATTGGATCACGATGTTACATGCAAAATAGGATATCCTTTCCTAAAGGAGAATGAAATGGTAAGACAATGCCTTGTCCAATGTGACCTTGTAGAACACTTTTAAAGCAGATATTGCACCCTAATATTTCAAGCTGACATTATGAAGAATTTATAGAAAGGAGCAAAGAATATATACAAAATAGTGTGTTGTTTATAGGGCCAGTGTACCTCCCTGCACCTCCCTTCTACAAATCCTTGTTGTAAACCCAAAAACAATGATCTCTTTGGCTTTGTTTTTTTTTCTTGCTACTAACTATTGTTACTGACTTTATGTTGCTAACATGTGGGAGATTCACCATGATAAAAATTGTATTACTGTAGAAAGTGTTTCGCAAATTTTTCAGCGAGGCAAAATGGGATAGATTTGCTCATCACTACTTAGCTCTACTAGTTGAATACACAACTACAAAAATGTCATATCTGTTGAAAAATGCGATAATAAAATACACTATAAGACATTATTTTTAGTAGTAAATAGATTTTTCTGGATGAAATTGTCTAAATCCAAGGGCGACCAATCCACACCTCCCACCACCAATAATAAAATAGCTCAGAATATATTTTTAAAATTCAATGAATGTAAAGTTATTAACCTATTAGCCTATCTGTTGTCCCAAAACCCGTTATCCAGAAAGTTCTGAATTACAGGAAGGCTATCTTCCATAAACTCGATTTTAATCAAATAATTAAATTTTTTAAATATTACTTTTTCTCTGTTATAATAAAACAGTATTTATAATTTTTGAAGGGAAAAAAACCTATTGGGCTTATTTAACGTTTAAATTACTTTAAGTAGACTTAAGGTAAGGAGATCCAAATTTCCGAATCTCAAGCATTTTGAATAACAGGTCCCATACCTGTACCAGCATGCTAGTGCCATATTGTTTTTGGTTAAATTTTTCCAAATGGGACACACAAGTATCTAGGCAACCCATTGGGGCATATTTATCAAGGGTCGAATTTCGAATTGAAAATACTTCGAAATTCTAATTCAAAAAGACCAACCGAAATTAAGTTGATGTTTTTTTTAAGTAGAATAGGTCCGTTGTCAATCGAATAGGTCCATATTCGACCGATTTCGAATTGAAGGAATAACGCATTCGATCTAATTCAATTCGAAGGGGTTTTTTTTGGAAAAAACTTTGAATCAAATTCGATTGAATGCGTTATTCCTCCGAATACTGACCAATTTGATCGAAAACTGACCTATTTGACTTAAAAAGTCCACCAATTGACTCCAAATAGGTTTTCGGAGGTGCCCCATAGGCTAAAACAGCAATTCAGAAGGTTTTAGATGGCGAATGGTCGAAGTCGAAGTTTTAAAGAGACAGTACATCATAAATTTCGATATTTGAATTTTCAAATTTTTTTCAAATTCAAACCAAATTTGGACTATTCCCTAGTTGAAGTACACAAAAAATAACTCAAAATTCAATTTTTTTTCATTAGAAAATTCGCCTCGACCTTTGATAAATCTGCCCCTTTGTGTTATTCAAGGTCACCATAGTCACTAGGGATGTAGCAAACTGTTCTGCTGCGAACTAGTTCGCGTGAACTTCGACCGTTCGCGTCCGCCGAATGTTCGCGAACGTTTGGGAACGTTCGCATTTTGAGTTCGCGTTCGATCGTTCGATCGTTCGACCATTCGACCATTCGAATTCCTTCGACCGCTAAAAATCGAACGATTTCCATTCGTTCGAACGATTGTAAGCATTCGATCGAATGAAAAGCAATCGATCGAATGGCTTCGATCGTTCGATTCGAATGAAAATCCTTCGATCGAATGATTAAAATCCTTCGATCGTTCGAATCGAACGATTTTAGCGGGTGTTCGAAGTTCGCGAACTGTCCGCGAACGTTCGCATTTTTTGCCGGTGTTCGCGAACGGCGTTCGCGAACACCAAATCGGCAGTTCGCTACATCCCTGATAGTCACTACTCAAAGAGGCAGATTTAATTCTTATATTAAAGCTTTTTCAAAACATGATCAATGGAAAAAAAACTAGCAATTACACTTTTTTTGTGGTTTTTTTCTTGAGTGCTAGAATTGCATTGACTCTTCGTTTTTAAAAATTAAAAACTACATTTTTAATATCATTTTGAGTTCAGAAAACTCAAATTTGAAAAAAACATTTTTATTCTGTGAATTTCTCTAATTGTGGGGAAAACATTTGATAATGAATTTTAACAAACTTTCCCAAACTTGTCCCAAAATAGTAAATAATCTTTTTTAATTAAAACATGACTAACAAACAATGAGTTTGTGTTGGAATACTACTTATGTTATCATTGTTGAGTAATGAACATTTCCAAAACACTTGACACATTTTCCCTTCCTTGGAATGTCAAGTTATGTTCTGATTCCTGGAATGAGATTTCCCTATCGTTCCACAGTGAGAGAACAGATTTATCTTGTGTGCTAAGCACTTTGCTCTGTATTTCCTGAGGAGGAATTTTTTGGCAGGGGGACTGAGTTGTAACATTAAGTTATGCCACTTGTGCAACTTCCAGATAGTTCTGTCTCTGGAACTGGTAAATGTAGATTTATTCCAGGTTACAGTTTAGTCACTAAGCCAAAAAATTCCTTACTAACTGCAGAATAAAGTTGTTAGTACATTCGGAGGGCCATGTTGGGATTTCTCTCACTTAGGGGCAGATTTATTCAGGGTCGTATTTCGAATTTAAAAAACTTCGAAATTCGAATTAAAATAGACCAACCAAAATGTATTAAAAAAAATCGATGTTTTTTTGCGGATGAATACTCCATATTCGTTCGAATTCATCTGAATTAGAATCATACGAATCACGTAATAGCACATTCAATCAAATTTGAATTGAAGTTTTTCTAAAAAAAAAAAAAACCTTTGATTTTTCAAAGTTCACCAATTGACTCCAAATAGGTTCGAGGAGGTCCCCCATAGGCTAAAATGGCAATTCGGCAGGTTTTAGATGGCGAATGGTCGATGTTGAATTTTTAAATAGAGTTTACACAATAAACTTAGAATTTTTTTCAAATTCAAATCGAATTTGGACTATTCCCTAGTGGATATACACAAAAATTAGCTCGAAATTCGAATTGTTTAAATTAGAATATTCACAACGACCTTTGACACATCTGCCCCTTAATGTTGTGCAGTGGTTGAACAAGTCATCATTTCAAATTTTTTTACCTCCGGTTTTTATTTTCCCTATGGATTTGTCTAAAGCAAAATTTACAAAAATGTTAATATATTTGTTTTCATTTTGTTTTGCTTTCTGAAGCATTTAGAAAAAAAAGGTGGTCACACATGGGCAGAAATTGCACAGTATCTGACCACGGGGCACATTAACTATATCGATATTTGACCCTCGAAGTAAAATCCTTCCACTTCGAATATCGAAGTCGAAGGATTTACCGCAAATACTTTGATCGAACAATCAAAGGAAAAATCTATTAAATCCTTTGGATCAAACGATTAGAAGGATTTTAATCCATCGATCAAAGGATTTTCCTTTGATCAAAAAAAAGCTTAGAAACCTTATGGGGAAGGTCCCCATAGGCTAACATTGATGCTCAGTAGGTTTAAATTGGCGAAGTAGGTAGTCAAAGTTTTTTTAAAGAGACAGTACTTCGACTATCGAATAGTCAAACGATTTTTAGATTCGAAGTCGTAGCCGAAGGTCGTAGTAGCCTATTCAATGGGCAAAGTACCCAAAAAAAAAACGTTGAAATTCAAAGTTTTTTAACTTCGAACCCTTCACTCGAGCTTAGTAAATGTGCCCCAACATGTAATAGTGCCCCTTTAAATCCATAGTGACACATTGCTATTATTAATATTACTAAAAAAGAATGGGAGCAATATTTTTTCCCTAAAAGTAACCACCCCAAACGACCCCAAGCTTAACAGTTCTGACACTCGCGCTGCTTAATACCCCCAGAGAGAGAGTGAGAGAGCTGGCTGCATTATTCCTGCTGGGCTAGAGGGGATGCTATCCTTTAATAGGCCTGAGTATCGTTATAATTTATACTCCAACCAATGGAATAATTGCCCAGCCCCCAGGCCAGTTTGACCAAAGAAATAAGGAAAAACACCTCCATCCTTATGTTCTAAGACGAGCGTTTTTAGCTGCGATCCCCTGCGTTCTGGTTTCATGTGTTCAGCCGCAGGGGATCGTAAGAGTAAAAGCACTGAGTTCTTTCCAATGGGGCTGTACTCACACAGACTCATGTAAGCGCCAAACACAGGTTGGGACGCAGCATGTTGCATTTTTCCTGCGTTCGGCGCTTACATGCGTCTGTGTAAGTACAGCCCCATTGAAAAGAATTCAATGCTTCTACTCCTGCGGCTGAACGCATGAAACTGGAGTGCAGCTAAAAATGTTCATCTGTAAGAGCCGTTAAGGTAATACTCCCGCATAATTGCCTTCTATTTGTCTGTGACCTGGGACTCTAATTATCCATCTCACAAGGACCAAACATAGTAAAAATACAGTAATTTGCAGCACAAGCCCTACTGCACTCATATTATAAAGGGGAGATCCTGAAAATGGACCAGTAAATGCATTTCAGATCATTGGGGATTAAGTGATTCCAGATAATACATTCCTTATTTTAGTACTGTAAACTAATCATTATTAATAATAATAATACATATTTGATCATACAAAACATATAAGAGTCATGTTTTGAAAATGTATTCTCTCTTGCCTCTTTTTTATTCACCCCTTAGAGCTCATTCAAAATCACATTCCAGTTCAACGTTTCGCATCTTTTGGATAATGCATTCATATTTGTCAACGCAACAAGGTATGAGATCAACTCTTTATATATTTATATCAGTCTCCTGCAATGGACCACATTATATATAGGGAAAGAGCTGTTCTGTCACCTGTACTGGAATGCACTCCCCTTTCATTAACTTCATTGAAATGTTTAAGACAGTGGTATACTATTCTCACCTTTGCTTTTCCTATAAGATAGTTTAATGGACAGTTTGCATTCACGGTGCATTCCTCCCATGATATCTGCACTTCACTGTCAAAACAAGCAATGGCAGTATCCTGGCTTCAACATAATCAGAATGGTACCTAGATTGGCCTGTCTAATGACTAATAACCAGTCTGATAACTGCCTGATTGGCCCATTGTGAAGGTTGACGTTGTGGTTTGCAGAATGAACCAATCACAGCTCTGATTTTATGATTTTGCATTGGATCCCTTTGTGGCTGTCAAGTACTAAGGGCGCTAATTATTATATAAGCATCATTTCAGTATGTGCCCTGGAACATGGAAGATCCAGAAGCAGATTTGGGGAGATTAGTTGTCCCAGCGACAAATCGCCTCTTCTTTGGGGCGACAATCTCTGCGACCTGCCTTCATCCTGCCCTCCGCCGTCTAAAATGAAAATCGCCTGCGGCAATGCACAGGCGGCGCTACGTTTTCCGAAGTCGCCCAAAGTTGCCTCATGAGTAAAGTTCGGGCGACTTCGGAAAACGTAGAGCTGTGTGTGAATTGCCGCAGTCGATTTTCATTTTACCCGGCGGAGGGCGGGGGGGAGGCAGTTCGGGGATTTTGTCGTCCCGAAGAAGAGGCGATTTTTCACTGGGGCGACTAATCTCCCCAAATCTGCTCGCGTGGACTGACCCTTAAAGGAATTGTTCAGTGTAAAAATAAAAACTGGGTAAATAGATAGGCTGTGCAAAATAAAAAATGTTTCTAATATAGTTAGTTAGCCAAAAATGTAATGTATAAAGGCTGGAGTGATTTGATGTATAACATATCAGTCTGAACACTACTTTTCAGCTCTCTTGGTTTACACTGACTGGTTGCCCTGGTTACCAGGCAGTATCCAATCAGAGACTTGAGGGGGGGCCACATGGGTCATATCTGTTGCTTTTGAATCTGAGCTGAATGCTGAGGATCAATTACAAACTCACTGAACAGAAATGTACCATGTGGCCCCCCTTCAAGTCACTGACTAACTCAGTTATAGAGCTGAAAAGCAGGAAGTTGGATTAGACATCTGTTCACTCCAGCCTTTATATATTAAATTTTTGGCTAACTAACTATATTAGAAACATTTTTTATTTTGCCCAGCCTATCTATTTACCCAGTTTTTATTTTCACACTGAACTATTCCTTTAAGCTGAAAAAGGAGAAAAGGTACAGGTTACTTAACAGATAACTGATAAGATCTGTAATGGAATACAATGGTATTGTACAGCATGCAACTGTTATCTGTAATGGAACCTGAGCCTTGAATGGCTGCTCCCATGGCACGTTATTTACTGTATATACTCTATAATAGGCTTTCTAAAGCAAACATACACGTTTTACCAGTACAGGGAACAGTACATTATATTTTAATTACTTTGGAACCCTTTTTTTGGTGTTACTGTTTCTTTAATTCTTCTTCATCAGAAAAAAATTGCTGATATGCCTATCACCCCCATTTTCATGCCTATCACCCCCATTTTCGTGCCTTAGGCACGTGCCTCTTCTGCCTAACCCCAGTTCCAGCCCTGCCAAGTACATCATTATTTTAATACATTTGCACTGAAACTAAAGCATGTCATATGTCATGTTCAGCGACAGTGAAGAGAAGTCTGAAACCCTGCTGAACAATAGGAAGAACATCACGTTTCCGGTGAAATACGAATCCTGGCTGACCATTGTAAGGTAAATCTGTAATGACTCAGTTCTCTGCCACGTGCGTTGTCTTATTAAATATCTTTTTAGTTGGGATTTAAAAACTGCCCTCCCATACCCGTACCTCCCTGTACCCAGGGAACAGGGATTTTGCAGGTTAAAGTGTTACGTTTCTGGGGTTGTTTTACTAAAACTTGGCAAACTAGCCCTAGTGCAATTTCCCTAGCAGCAGTCATATCATTACAAACATTATCCTACCTGCAGTAGAGAGATAATTATGGTAAATTAACTAGTGATGCACTAAATCCAGTATTAAGTTGGGTATTCAGCCAGGTTTCAGCCTTTTTCAGTGGGATTTGGATTTGGGGGTCGCTGAATCCCTACAATCCCACATCCCTACAATGAATCCTATTATATAAAAACATCCTTCTAAGAGTATAACTTATTTTAAACTATCCATTCTCCTATCAGCTCTGCAAAAGAGTTTCATGTTCCAATTCCTGCAAATGAGTCTATACCAGCAACCATCAATTCCACTGAAGCCATTGGGGCTGTAGTGAACATAAACTACGAGGTAAGTGAAAGTAAATGTAATATTGTAAGCTTTATACCGTCTGCACTGAGCAGTATTTCTGTGCAATTTGCATGTTTGATGTAGACAGCATTTATTGCACAGCACCGGGGAATATGTTGGAGCTTTATAAATATAATAATAATAATAATATAGTGAATAAAGTACCCCCTATTATAAAACATAAGGATATTACAAGCTACCGAGGAGTCCCATGACCATCTAAAAGCATGAGGCCGAAGGCCAAGTGTTTTTATTTGGTCATGCAACTCCTCAGTGACATCTAGGGGCACATTTACTTAGCTCGAGTGAAGGAATAGAATAAATAATACTTCGAATTTTGAAGTATTTTTTTGGCTACTTCGACCATTGAATTGGCTACTTCGACCTTCGACTACGACTTTAAATCGAATGATTCGAAGTAAAAATCGTTCGACTGTTCTACCATTCGATAGTCGAAGTACTGTATCTTTAAAAAAAACTTCAACCACCTACTTCGCCACCTAAAACCTACCGAGCATCAATGTTAGCCTATGGGGAAGGTCCCCATAGGCTTTCCCAGCTTTTTTTGATCAAAGGAAAATCGTTGAATTAAAATCCTTCGAATCGTACGAACGAAGGAAATGCGGTAAATCCTTCGACTTCGATATTTGAAGTCGAAGGATTTTACTTCGACGGTCGAATATCGAGGGTTAATTAAATAAATGTGCCCCCTAATATCCTCATATTTTGCAACAGGAGGTACTTTATTTATTATAATACACAAGTTTCAGTGAGTCATGTGACACAAATGACATCACTAATCACCATTTATAAGGATATAATTTACAGGTTATTCATGGCTACTGTGTATTATATTATTATTATTATTATTATTATTATTACATTTTAAAGAATGAATGAAAAAGAATGTATGGAGAAGCAGTGCATTAGATTAGATTAGGTTAAGAAACAACAAAGGTCTATATCTCAAGGCTCTTGAAATGACATGTCGATGATATGTATATCGTTTATACAGCACTTTTCAATGTGAATTCAATTCCCTGTGTCCTATTTTGGAGCATATAGTCCTGCAGCAATTCTTTTACATGTATGGCAGGGAGCAAAGTGCAAAAACCACCCTGCACTTTATATAGTCCATATAGTATATCTCCAATATACTTTAATTAAAAAAATGTGTACAGTTTTTATAAGAAACCTGACTGTATGCAGTGAAATTCTCCATTCATTTACTCCTGTGGATAGGAATTGTCAGATGGTCCCTAACTGCTCTGCAGGGAAACATATGTATGAACAGCAGGGGGAGCCCCTGCATTACTTCCCAGCCATGCAGAACTCAAGCAGCTTTGTTTGTTTCCCTGTAGAGCAGTCTGCGACGGTGTAGAGATTTGTATTGGATTTTATTTTTGCCTTTACATCCCATGTACTGTTTCCAACTCCGGCTGCAGGGACAAAGATCATGGAGCCAGATTTAAACAGATAAACTGGGATTCTATTTGGAGGATTATTTTGCTGCAGCCACTAGTTCTGCAGAGTTGGAGAACGTTTGTACAAAAACTATAAAATCCACATTAGATTACATGACAACACAAGACCCAGTGCAGTCTGCCTATTCTGATTATTATCTTGCTGTATCAGCTTCTGGCAGATATTATTTGACTTGTGCTATTTTGATAAATTATGGCAATCCCTAAGCAGCCCAGACCACACTGAGCATGTGCACAGTCTTGGTCTTGCAAAGATGTATAACAAAGTTACAAGATGGTGATCCCCTGAGGCCAACTTTTAAAGCATAAATGATTTGTTTTATTAGGCTTCTGGTGCAGTAAGTTCATGTTTATATTTCGTTTACAAAATACAACATTTCTAGTACAACAGTACAACAGTAGTTGTATAAAAGGATACCAGATACAAAATATGGATGTAGTGATGAGCAAATCTGTCCAGTTTGGCTTCTCTGAAAAAATTGCCAAACCATGGATAATACAATCATTATTGCTTAAATGAGTGGTTCACCTTTAATTTAATTAATTTAATTAATTTTAGTATGTTATAGAATGACCAATTCTAAGCAACTTTTCAATTGGTCTTTATTTCTTTTATAGTTTTTGAATTATTTGCCTTCTTCTTCTGACCCTTTCCAGCTTTCAAATGGGGGGGGGGTCACTGACCCCATCTAAAAACAGAGCCATAGGCTCAATGGTTTATTCCACCTGCACATTTTTAACTTTTCTAACTTTTCATATATAGGAAAATTGTTTAATTTCACAGGGAAACAAAAGGGGATAGCTGGAAACTAAAATGCCTTGAGGGAGTCTATCATATCTGTGTATACATCCCAACATGTGACATTTTGAAAACAATATCTGCACTGACCATATCCAGGGTATTTGTAAAAAATGCAATAATTCTGGATTTCTGTTCTAGATTAAGAAGAATGATTTTATTCCAATGCCAAAGGTTTCCTTCCGCCTTTCATTTCCCTACAAAACACCCGACAATAATATTCTCCTTTATCTCACAAACGTCTCCTCCTCTCATGTAAGTATATTATACTTTAAAAATTGGGGGGGGGTTGTCTGTGCATCAGAATAGTACATATCAGTATTCTCCATCTTTTCCTGTTTCTTTCCTGATTTGTAAAGCATGGGGTAGGGAAAATATCTCTCATTTCGTGGATTGATTTTTTTTCAGTATATTCGAGGAGAATATGATCCAACTAATGGCTGACATTGTTGGCAAAGCGCATTATATAATAGATAGGGATGGGATCTATTATATGGAATGCTCGGGATCTGGGGGGTTTACAGATAAGAGATCTTTCCGTAATTTGGATCTTCATACCTTAAGTCTGCTAAAAAATTATTTAAACATTTTACGAAAACTATACCCCCTTACAATGGTGTTGTCTGTAAAAATATATTGCATAAAACAGCTCATATGTAAAACCCTGCATCGTGTAAATAAACCATTTTCATAATAATATACTTTTTTAGTAATATTGGAATGGCTATTAGAAAATTGTTGCTTAAGTATTCATTTTGGGGGTATAGTTTTCCTTTAAATATACCCAGTATGATTATTTAATACTAACACTGATATGGATTAATGCAGTTTAGTTACCCTCAAGGTAATGTTATTATTTTAAAAAAAAATCTGAAAAAAGAGTCTGTGGGAGATGGCCTTCCCATAATTCCGATCTTTCTGAACATTAGGGGGCAGATTTATCAAGGGTCGAAGTGAATTTGAAGTAAAAAAAAATTCAAAATTGTAAGTAATTTTTTGGATACTTCGACCATCGCATAGGACACTACGACTTCGACTTCGATTCGAAGTAAAATCTTTTGAATATTCGGCCATTCGATAATTGAAGTACTGTCTCTTTAAAAAAATTTTGACTTCAATACTTCACCAAATGAAACCAGCCGAAGTGCTATGTTAGCCTATGGAGACCTTCTAGAGCAGTTTTCTAAGTTTTTTGAAGTCGAAGAAAAATCGTTCGATCGATGAATGATATCCTTCGAATCGTTCGATTGAACGATTTTACTTTGACCGCAAAACGGTCAAATTCGGCTAAAAAAACTTCGACTTTGATATTCAAAGTCGAAGTAAAGCCATTTGATGGTCGAATTTCGAAGTATTTATCATTTCGAAATTCGACCCTTGATAAATCTGCCCCTTGATTCCTTTACTAACCCTGTGTAGGGTGTGTATTCCATGTGCATTCCCCATGTGTAGTGCCTACCTCCCAACATGTGAAAATCAGAAGAGGGGCAAACATTGAAAAATTTTTACCGCACCCTTTTTGTAACCATACCCCCTAAATACCATGTCTATTTCACAAAATTTAGCAGGTTATGAAAACTTTGAACACATTTCTGAGGGTTTTAGGGCCACGGTTTATGTTACAGTTTTAATGAAAGTGAATTGCCTTTTAAAGGGGTGGTTCACCTTTAAGGTAACTTTTATTATGTTACAGAAAAGAACGACTAATTCTAAGCAACTTTTCAATTGGTTTTCATTTATTTTTTATAGTTTTATAGTTATTTGCCTTATTTTCTTCTGACTCTTTGCAGCTTTCAAATGGGCGTTGCTGACTCCCTTCTAAAAAACAAATGCTCTGTAAGGCTACACATGTATAGTTATTGCTACTTTTTATTACTCATTTTTCTATTCAGGCCTCTCCTATTCATATCCCAGTCTCTTATTCAGATCAGTGCATGGTTGCTAGGGGAATTTGGACCCTAGTTACCAGATTGCTTAAGATGCAAATTGAAGAGCTGCTGCATAAAAAGCTGAATAACTCAAAAACCTTCAATAATAAAAAATGAAAACCAATTGCAAATTGTCTCAGAATATCCCTCTCTACATCATACTAAAAGTTATCTCAAAAGTGAACAACCCCTTTAAGTTGTGAGTTTCAGTTCTCCCAAAAGGCTTGCTTTTCTGAAATAGTTACAATTATATCTTTGCTTATCTTAAATTGTTACAAATGTATCTATGTGCAGGAGCTGAGTGTTCTGGACCCTCAGCCAAAAAGCCTTTTATTTAATTAAGTTTCAGAAACTTTGTATTTTTATCTGGAGTTGGTGCAGGAGATCATTTTAAAACTCTGGATAAGGAGATCCCTTATCCAGAAAACCCCAGATCGAAAGCACTCTGGAGAACAGGTTCCCTGTACGTATGTAGTTCATCTGTGTCCAGGGTTCAGCAAGTGAATAACATGAATATTTTTCTCTCTGCAGAATGTTAATTGCAGCACTGATCTCTTGGATCCACTGAGCATAAATTCTGGAAAAACATACGTGATGCCAGAGTTTAAAGAGAATTTAAGAGACACAATACTGGTTGGTCTGGATGTTAATTGCCTTTTCCACTCCCTTTCCCTGACTACTCCTACTAATGCATCATTAAAACATATCAGAGGTCATCTTTCCTCCAACTCAGAGTGAAACCTAGTCTTAGAGGAGAGTTGATTTCAGACACATTTTGTCCCACACACATTTTGGCCAGTCTCTCACATGGCACTTAAATGAGAACTAGTCCTTATAAAGAAATATGGCTAGAATTGCTTTAGTTTATATACTGATTTTACTAAACTTACTCCACCACCCTCAAGGTTCAGCATCTCTATAACAGTAATGATCTGGCCCTTCAAAGTTGTGGAAAGGAGCTCTCCATCTTGGATTTTGTAAGGTCATCTTTTCAGTGTACTTTTCAGACACTGCACATGCTCAGTACTACTGTTGAGAAGCTAAGATTAGGGGTTGTCACAAAGTATCAAACAATAAAATGAGGTTTGCCTGAGCTGATGCCGAGGCTGACTGTTAAGTTCTGGTGCAGAATGAATTGTAGTGATTGGTGAATTGAATTTGCGCAGAATTTCCACGTTTCGCCATGGGTGAATACATTTGCGAAAATGCTGGCGAATTTTCGCCGGTACCACATTTTTTTGACGCCGACGACAATTCAGATGCTGACGACAACTAAACGCGCTATTGACTTTAATGCACGTTAAATTGTCGCCAGTGTAAGAATTGTCGCCGGCGGCAAAAATTCTAATTCTAAATTTTTCGCAGTTTCACGAATTTCGCTGGAAATTCAGAATTTCAAAGTGAAAACTGGAGAAATTGTACCATTTTTTACTTTTACACAGAGCATGTGCAGTGAATCACTGGGATATAAGATGGGGAGCTACTGGGGGCATATTTGGAGTCACACAAGTACAGCTACAAGTAGCTGCTACTAATGCCCACATTCAACCCTTAAAGAGGTGGTTCACCTTTGAGGTATCTTTTAGAATGTAATGGAATGTCCAATTCCTAGCTACTTTGCAATTGGTCTTCATTATTTATTTACTTTTTTTAGTTGTCTTTTTCTTCTGATCCTGGAGAGTTTCCATGTTTCGCCACGGCCGAATAAATTCGTGTAATAGCTGGCGAATTTTCCCCATAATCAAATTTTTTTTGACGCAGACGACTAATTGTCCTATGCCGGGGACAATTAAACGCGCCATTGACTTTAATGCGTGTCAAATTGTCGCCAGTGTAATGATTGTCGCCGGCTTCAAAAATTCTAATTCTAAATTTTTTAGTTATTTGTCTTTTTCTTCTGAACCTGGAGAGCTGCTGAATAAAAAATTAAATAACTCAAAAACCACAAATAATAAAAAATGAAAACCAATTGCAAAGTGTCTCAGAATATCACTCTCTATATCATACTAAAGGTTAATTCAAAGGTGAACAACCCCTTTAATTCTGTCTTTTTAGTCTGGCTAAACTCTAAATAAAAGCTTTATTTTAATAGGACTGCAGAAGAAATCAATGTAGTTCATTTGACTGCACTGTAGATCCTGCCAATGATACTCATGTCAACGTGTCACTGAGGGTATGGAAATCAACATTTATAAAGGTAATATGTCTCTCCCTTGTCGCATCTTTCCTTTTCATACTGTACCTGTACATGAAAAACATTTTTACAACTTCCATAATATATTCCCAATGCACAACAGCAATGAATAAACTGTAAAATATACCCTTAGAATTAGTGCTTAGTGATATAATTTGTGTCACATGACTCACTAGGGGGGCAAAGTGCGTAGGGGGCAAAGTGTAATAAAAGGCCATAATAGACGCGTTAATCTTGAAGGATGGCCACAGACATCTGCATTAGTGAATTTACCGCAAAAAAAAATTGTGTAACGCATTGAAGTCAATGGGTGTCAAAATTATTTTGACGTGAGCGTTAATTTTTATTTGCCCAACTATTTGGTCCAAATGCATTAAAGGCAATGGGCGTCTGAATAATTTTGACGCGCAACAATTTTTTTTGACGCAGCAGATTTTTCAGTGGTTGCGACGAAATGCAGCTTGCATCTTCTAAATTATTAACAGCGGGTACATTATTTCCTAGGTAATATACAAGAACCTTGAAAAAAAACTCTTCGTGATGTCAACAGTATATTTGTTGCTTAGTGATGTCAGTTCAGTCACATGACTCCCAGTTACCTGTTTTTTTAAAGAGTAAAATGTTGTAAAAATAAGGACTGCAGGGGGCCGATTCACTAACTTCGAATGAAGGATTCGAAGAAAAAAAACTTCGAATTTCGAAGTGTTTTTTGGGCTACTTCGACCATCGAATGGGCTACTTCGACCTTCGACTGCGACTTCGACTTCGAATCGAAGGATTCAAACTAAAAATCGTTCGACTATTCGACCATTCGATAATCGAAGTACTGTCTCTTTAAAAAAAACTTCGACCCCCTAGTTCGCTATCTAAAACCTACCGAACTCAATGTTAGCCTATGGGGAAGGTCCCCATAGGCTTTCCTAAGTTTTTTTGATCGAAGGATATTCCTTTGATCGGTGGATTTAACTCCTCCGAATCTAACGATTCGAAGGATTTAATCGTTCGATCGAAGGAATAATCCTTCGATTGTTCGATCGTACTATCTGCGCTAAATCCTTCGACTTCGATATTCGAAGTCGAAGGATTTTAATTCCCATTTGAATATCGAGGGTTAATTAACCCTCGATATTCGACCCTTAGTGAATCGGCCCCCAAGTGTCACCTTGAGTTCTCTGAGCTTTATATGATCATGGAACTTCTGGGCATTTGGTAATATCCTTATATTTTACAGTAAGGGATACATTATTATATTACATGTTTTAAAATAAAAGACAAATGAATGCCTATAAAACCAGTATTTTGTGACATGAATCACTGAAACTGAATCAGAAAAAGTAATATGTCTGTGTTGTAAAATTACAGGATATTGTACTATTGTTACATTATTCCCTATATAAATAACTACAGCTTTATGAGGTTATAAATTTTCACTTCGCTGGAAAATTCGCCAAACTGCTGAAAGATTCGTGAAACGCATTAAAGCATATGGGCAACTTTTTTGTTGATGTGACTTTTTTGTGAAGGCAACTTTTTTTTACAGCAAATTACATTGGACTCTATGAGCGACTTTTTTTGTTTCGGCAAATTTTTTTGGAGCAAAATATATTAGTGTCTAGGGGCAACTTTTGTTCTCACTCCAATTGCATTAAATTCAATACGAGTTTTTTCCCGGATAATTTTTTTTTGCTGCAAATTTTTGTCAGTTTCCCAAAAGAAATCTGCAGTTAGAATATGTGTATGTTTTGAGTATAAATAGGTCTAATCTAAGATTATAAAATAAACCCTGGCATTTCAAGTACACAGAGGTCATTCTCTTTAGCTTTCCACATTTCTCCAAGGGCAAAACCACCACCAGGAATGGGGACTAGAGGCAGTTCCACTCATATAACCTATCATCTGCACATGGGATGCAACAAGGATCCCAACCAAACCCCCCCCCCCCCAAGCTTTAATAATTGTTAAAAAAGGACTAGAACTGAGCATATACTGAATTCTGATTGTAAATTGCACATCTGTACAAATAACATTGACCAAATTGTATAATTTTAGGCCGGTATGCACAATCTGAACCTTGTTCTGAATGCAAAGCTGAAGAGTGAAAGCTCGTTGCTGATCTTAAACCCAGAAAGTAGGAATTATGAGGTAAGTACATTGACAGCTATTCATTTAAATACATAGTAATATTTCCCCATGTATTCCTATTCTGCCATTGTTTTACGAGACTTTTGGAAACCTTCCATTTCACTGTACAGAAAGTAATTTAACATATATATTTTGTCTATTTACAAGCAGTCACGTGTCTCCAGCATCATTACTTTATACTCTGAAGTTTGTTTGGAGCTGAAAGCTGATATTTCCATGCTGTAGATGAAATTAATTTCTCTGACATTTCAAAATGAAATGTAATTTTAGATTCAATGGGGCTCATTTATTAACGCAGCGCAGCGCTAAAAAGAGCGCAGTGGCCAGACATTTGCCCAGCGCATGCAAGTATTTAATAATGTAGCGCACGATACCTTAACAGTGCGATTTGTGCGCTAATGTAGACACAAGACAGGTGTGACGTGTGAAACTGCGTATCAGCTGTCGCAGTGCTTATAATAAATTGTGCGCACAGGAAGATACCGCAAAGGTAAGGATTAGTTGTGCTCATGTATGAATGCGCTGCTTTAATTAGTTGCGTCACATATTGCGCATATTGCGTTCACTTAGACGCATCTGCATTTGTTTCTGTGCTAATATTTGTTTGGTTGCAAAGGTGTTTAGCCTACCTGATACCCTTAAAGGAACCTTGGTCAATATAAACATGTTGGGTGGAAGGCGTGGTTAATATGCACTTTACAAGGGTTGTTCATCTTGAATATACTAGCGCAGCTGGGCAGGAATGCGCATTTTGAAGAGCGTTACTATTACGCCACGAAGAGGCAGGCGTAAAAATTGTGGTGCTGTTGCCCGGGTGCAGTTTTGCACATATACAGATGCAAATCTGCGACGGCCGCAGTGCAAGCGCATTGTAGCCACGCCCACAGCCACGCCCCTAACAACCACGGCATCGTTTGCGACATAAATGCCCAATCTTTTGCGCAATGCGCATAAACAAAACCATCGCAAAAGCTCTGTGTTATGCGCAATATCACGCAAATATATTAGCGATCACGCTTGTGATGGCGCAGACAACCTTTTGCGTCCACTTATGCGCTGCGCTGCTTTAATAAATGAGCCCCAGTTTGTTTACACATAATAGTAACTAAGAAAGTTGATCTGGATCTCTGGAAACCTCAGGCAAAGCTTTAAATTCCACCTTGGTCACATAGAGGCAAGTTGGAGAAAAGAACTATGTTTGGTGTAAACAGACTTATAATGGACAGTTGCTATGCAGGTTAAGAGGTTGGAGAACCTTGTGGGAGGACAGGCCTTTCTGTAATTTATATCTTCATATCTTAAGTCTACTAGAAAATCGTGTAAACACTAAACAAACTCAATAGGATTGCTTTGGATCTACTAAAAACTAAAAAATAATGTAAACATTAAATAAACCCAATAGGCTGGTTTTGCTTTCAATAAGGATTAATTGTATCTTAGTTGGGATCAAGTACAAGGTACTCTTTTATTATTACAGAGAAAAAGGAAATCATTTAAAAAAAAAAAAAATTATTATGTGGATAAAATGCATCCTATGGTAGATGGCCTTCCCGTAATTCGGAAATCTACAGGTTAACAAATAACAGGTGTAGTGATGGGCGAATTTGCGCTGAAAAATTCGTGAAACAGTGCCGGCGTCTAGTTTTTGACGCCAGCGTCCATTTTTTTGACGCCGGCGTCTGTTTTTTTGACACCGACGCCCGTTTTTGACGCCCAAGCCCGTTTGTTGACGCCGACGTCCATTTTTTTTACGCCGGCGACAATTTTTTTGTGACGCCAGCAAATTTTCGTGGCCCATCGCGAACAGGTGTCCTATACCTATAATGGATTAAAGGAAAAGAGGGAATATGTATATAAATAATACTTTCGCTCTACTGGAGATGCTGAACTTATTTAATTAGCTCTGTTCTACTTGTAACAACATTTTACATACATTGTTCCCTTGATACTTTCTTTTTATATCTATATGCCCAGTATCATATTTTTTATTTGCAGTGCACTTTGCATCACTTCTCGTTGTACCATGCTTATTATCATCCCTGTTCATTAACTCTGCCATTTATATTCTTTACAGACAATGATTAAATTATCAAAAGAACTGGAGCATGGAAGAGTACCTTTCTGGGTTATTCCTCTTAGCATTATCATTGGCCTGCTGATATTAGCCCTGATCATATTTGCAATGTGGAAGGTAAAACTTTTCTTGTATTTGAAGCAGATGATATGATATCATAAGATATGATTTCATTTCATGTACTAATATAATAATGTGTATTTGTGTCTGTGTCAGCCTATTGATATAAGATATAAATGCTAGAGAGAACACCTACTCAAGGAAATCATTTGGCAAATATTTTACATACAGGTATGGGACCTGTTTTTCAGAATGCTCAGAACCTGGTGTTTTCAATGATAACGGATCTTTTCGTAATTTGGATCTCCATACATTAAGTCTACTAGAAAATCATGTAAACATAAAATAAACCCAATAGGCTGATTTTGCTTCCAATAAGCATTAATTATATCTGAGTTGGGATCAAGTACAAGCTACTGTTTTATTATTACAGAGAAAAAGGGAATCATTTTTAAAAATTTAGATTATTTGGATAAAATGGAGTCTATGGGAGATGGCCTTCCCAAAATTCTGAGCTTTTTGGATAACAGGTTTTTAGATAACAGATCTCATACATGTATAAAGTAATGAATCTGAACAATACTAGTTAATGTTACCTTGTTTTACAACAAAAACAATTGAAGGGCTGATGGTTAGACCATCTTATCCTTCTGCCATCCGCTAAAACTGCCACCGTATTATGGACTCAGGGCAGTTGTTCCTAGTCAGAGTTTCCTAAAAGAAGCAATTTATGGATGGTAAAAATACTTACAAAACAGGAATATGCAGTGTTCCAATTTTGGCTGAAAAAATCTTGTGCTGGCTCCACCACGTGTTCCTGTTGTCACACAACAATTCTCAAAGTTATAAACCAAAAACAGTGAAGGAAGCCTCGGAAGCAATTAAATGTATTAAGTTGTGCCACTATATGTTTCGGGCCTCAATAAAGGGCTTGCGGCCCGAAACATGTAGTGGCACAACTTAATAAATTTACTTGCAGCAAAGACCTGCTTCTGAGGCTTCCTTCACCGTTTTTGATTTATAACATTATGGATGTTAAAAAATGTTAATGTTGAACTAGACAATCCTCTTCATCTGTTAAGCTAATTCTCTATATAAATAAACATCATCCCTTTTATGTATAACACATTCATTAATCTGAATACAGTAACTAAGGGATCCCATTTGCTTTGCAGGCTGGATTTTTCAAAAGGCCACTAAAAGAGAAGATGGAAGAATAATATTTTTGCCTTTCCTTTTGGTCATACTTGAACACAGCTGGATCCTTACATTTCCTATAATGTTTCGCAAGGAGCATGAGGATAAAAGTTATACCACATTTAAGGAAAGAGTGTGGATAATTAACAGAAAGTTACTGAATCTGGAACAATGATTGTTGCTGATCTCTTGTAGACCAGCATCTATAAGAAAACAACTTCAATAAGCAGTGACTTGTTGAAAACAATCTGGTGATGCTTATCAAGTTCTGCAGATCACTTCTGCATCCCTCTATCGTTTATACAAAGATGCCATCACATTATTTTAAGTTTTAAATTCAAAGGATCCAAGGAGACCAGGCCTCATAAGTACCTCTGGGGAATAGAGTGTCTCCAAAAAATGAATGATGGACTATTACAAACACACATAACAGTGGAACATTATTTTGTAAATGGACTACTAACACATGTCAAACAAGGTTAAGAGAAAAGTTGAAGGCACTTCCAACTTTTTTTCTTGTCTTTGTATGTTGGTTTTATTATCATTCAGACACAAACATTTGGATTCGATAATTTGTACTGGTTTACTACTACTGTTAAACTAATTTCATAAATTGGGTCCTTTATGGGGCAACAATATAATACACAAAAGGCGATTCTAAAAACGGGTGAGAAGAAATGTCTACTCCCAGTTATAAATGCTAACAAGGGAAGCAGGCAGATTCTTTAGCTTCCCTGACAGATGGATAAAGCAAAAACCACTTACCTTCTGCTAGAATGCAATATTAATGTGTGGTGCTAATTTAACAGAGCCCCCAATGAGCATTACATGTGTGTTTTCATTTTAGTTTTGCAACAAATATTGTTATTGTATTATGCAATTTTGCACTGATAATATTTTAGTTTTATAGATAGAATATTCATATGTGCCTGTAGAAGTAATCTAGAGCAAGGTTATCCATCTGAAAGCCCATAGGCTGGATTAAGCCATCAAATGATTTTTATTGCCCAATGCCTGCCCATGGGATTGAGGGACATGATGCAACCCAATAACATAGGGAATATGTAAATATATAGATCTATATAAACTGTTTAGAAAATTATTGAAAGCACAGATCTACAGTACAGCACTATTTTTCACATTTGTTGGGGTCCTATCAAGAGAATGTTTCCAGAGGTGTGCCCATAGCAATGCAGAAAGGTCAAACGTACAAAAAAAATGAAACCAGTTAATTATACAGTAGAACCCCCATTTTACGTTTTTCAGGGGACCAGAAAAAATATAGTAGAAAAATCCAGGAAAATGTAAAATCAGGGAAATGTATTGTGCATAATATATAGGTGGGAACAAACAACAACAATGTAAAATGAGGGAAAACTTAAAACCAGGGGATCTAAAATTGAGGTTCCACTGTATCTTACCTGCCGCTCTTCAGCTGGTCTTGGACCACCATAAACCTGGATGTTGTAGATTAAGGGGCCGATTCACTAACTTCGAGTGAAGGATTCGAAGTAAAAAAACTTCGAATTTCGAAGTGTTTTTTGGGCTACTTCGACCATCGAATGGGCTACTACAACCTTCGACTACGAATACGACTTCGAATCGAAGGATTCGAACTAAAAATCGTTCGACTATTCGACCATTCGATAGTCGAAGTACTGTCTCTTTAAGAAAAAACTTCGACCCCCTAGTTTGCCATCTAAAAGCTACCGAACTCAATGTTAGCCTATGGGGAAGGTCCCCATAGGCTTTCCTAAGTTTTTTTGATCGAAGGATATTCCTTCGATCGTTGGATTTAAATCCTTCGAAGGATTTAATCGTTCGATCGAAGGAATAATCCTTCGATCATTCGATCGCACTATTTGCGCTAAAATCCTTTGACTTCGATATTCGAAGTCAGAGGATTGTAATTACCAGTCGAATATCGAGGGCTAATTAACCCTCGATATTCAACCCTTGGTGAATCGGCCCCTAACAGTTGGAGAGTTGGAGATGCGCTACTGTTGCAACAATTTTAAATTGTCCTCTTCTGAAGTCGACAGGTGGAAGTCAGAATTGAAGCAGCAGGATTTAATAATTTAGACAAGCTGTAGCGCTTTTCTAAAAGTGATTTGGACTCCAGGGCAAAAACAGCCATATCTACTGTCTAAAATTTTTTAAAGTTATAGGTTTCAATTTAAATTAATGTATAGTTTTTTTTATTGTCTCACTCTTCTGTTTACATAAAATACACATTAAATCCAAAAGGTTTTTTTTGCATATGTCCAGCCTGATTATCATTGTGCATAAATGTTCCCTGTAGACATGTTGAAGCCACATGTTGTTGGGGCATCTTACTGAAGGTACCATATGTAAATGCTGTAGGAAACAACAAGTTAACTACTGTACACCCTTAATGGAGGTAAAGTCATTTCCATTGATTGGTTGCTCTGGGTTACTGACCAGGTGTATTTTGCCCTGGATTAGTAAGTGAGCCTGTGAAACTCTATAAACTTCTGTTGGTTATTGTATATGTAAAGAGTGTTTAAAGCAAATTCTCTCATAACAGATAACAGTTGAAACGTAAGGTATAGCAAGGTGCCGTAAGCAGCAATACAAGCTTTAAGTTAACTTTTAGTTTGTTATAGAATGGCTAATTGTAAGTCACTTTCCATTTGGCCTTCATTATTTATTTTTATATAGTTTTTTAATAATTTGCCTTCCTCTTCTGACTCTTTCCAGCATTCATATGGGGGTCACTGACCTCAACTATTGCTACTTTCTATTATTCACCTTTCTATTCAGTCCCTCTCCTATTCAAATTCCAGTCTATTCTTCAAATTAATGCATGGTTGCTAGGGTCTTGCTGATTGCTAACTGGAGAGCTGCTGAATAAGAAGCTAAATACATTACAGACCATAAATAATAAAAAATGAAAATCAATTGCATATTGTCTCTCTACAACATCATGCTACAAATTAACTTAGAGGTAAACAACCCATTGTAAGTGCACATTTACTAACACAGATGTTAACTGCACAGGCACTGTTGTCATTAGCAAATAATGAAGTCTTTGCTAATTTGCAGAAAAAGCACTATTCATTTTCAAAAATTTGTAGATTATTCTTTATGTTTACATGTATAAATATATATCCATGACTGTTTCCACTTTCTTCTGGGATGGGTCCAGATATACTTATTTGACTGAAAAGACTCAGCAAGATCAACAATCCTACGCAGTGTCTGACTGGCCCGGCGGGACACCGGGAAAAAACCCGGTGGGCCCCAACCCTTAATGGGCCCCCGCCGGGCCAGTCCCCTCTCCCAATGCCAGTCCCCTCTCCCGATCGCCAAAAGAATAGCCATCTGCGCATGCACGGCACCTATTCATTCAATAACGTCTTCTCGTCGAGTCAGGGTCGGACTGGGGCCAACCGGGACTAATGTCCAGGGCCACCTCTGACCTCCCGCCCCCATACTATGACTCGTCGAGACGAGCGCGCGCTCAGCGCGCCTGTGTGAAGGCATTCCTGAATGGCCCGCCGGGCTAGTCCGACACTGCGTTGAGTCATAGTAGGGGGGGCGGGGGGTCAGAGGGGGCTATGGACATTAGTCCCGGTGGGCCCCAGTCCGACCCTGATCCTACGTACAATAAAGACTCAGGGTTTCATGAGTGTAACTGTGGGGTTCTAACCATGATTGGATCAAACCCTTGGGACATAAGGGATCACCCTGGCCAGAAATGATCATTTCTTTCACCCTAGATCTGTAGTAAGAAGGGGCAATTTTAACAATCTCACAAGCATTTGCTGAGTAATATAGTTGTGGATAAAGTGGTTTAGACATAGATGTTTGAGACAGGACCTTGCACTAAATGTTTGTATCAGGACCCATGATGTAGTTATGCCTCATCATTTTCCATTGTTTACTTCTATGCCCATGTCAGATTAGTACTTTGATGTAACTACATCCTATTGTGTCTCTGTATGTAAATATAATGTATCTTCAGTTACTGCTTCAGAGATGGTAACATCATGCCCGATGAAGAGATGTATGTTTTTCTTGAAAGCTTGCATTCTTACATATATCAGTTAGCCAATAAACGGTATCACTTTACCACAAAAAGTACTTTTTTCTTTTACGGAATTATGGCAAACATAATATAACACTCTACTACTAATTGCCTGATTGTAATGGCTTTTCTCAGTGGAAGGGTTTCACAGGGATTATAGCAATGAAAGCAGGCATTAGTATTGTAGAGCACCAGGAGAAGTGACTTGTCCAGCTCCACAAGTAGTCACTACAAACATCTGAACTTGGGACGCTAACCTGAGATTAAACATTAGAGGTAGATATTGTATCCCAATAATGAACAGATCCTGTCATACAAATGGACTGTTAACTTACAATACATTAAATGGCAGAATCGATATAAAATGATGACATCCTTTTAAATAAAAGAAGTCTCCAGAAGAACATAGCTGTAGGATTTAGGGTAAGGCCACACGAGGAGATTTGGGGAGATTTTGTCGCCTGGCGACTAATCGCCTCATCTTTTGAGCGACTATCTCCCCGAACTGCCTCTGTGTTTTTCCTCACGGAGATAGTCACTCAAAAAACGAGGCAATTAGTCGCCAGGCAACAAAATCTCCCTGAATCTTGTCGTGTGGACTAGCCCTTAGTGGGGAAGAAGCAGAGGAGAGATTTGTGGTGGGAGAAGCAGGAGCTTGGTATAACAGGGGATGGGAGAAGATGAACATGTGGTTTGCATAGAGTATTAGAAGAGTATTGAACAAAGACATGAATGTGGCTATAGTGCGCCAAACAGGTGCAAAGCAAATATTAGAAGCTGAATGTATCCATGTATAATGCTGTAAATATAAAAAAGGAGAAAAAAGCTCTGTTCAAATTCACTGTTAGAATTCATTTACAATTAGTGATGGGCGAATTTGCGCCGTTTCGCTTTGCCGAAAAATTTGCGAATTTCCCGCCAAATCCGCGAAATGGCGAAAAATTTACGCCAGCGCCCGCTTTTTTGACGCCGGCGGCCATTTTTGACGCCGGCATCCGTTTTTTTCAACTTTCAATTTTTTTTTGACGACGGCGAATTGCGCCTGGCAAATAGATTCGCCCTTCACTATTTACAATCTCATCCACTTAAGTGTACGAAATATTGTGTTTTCTTCTACATTAAAATAAATGTGAGTCACTGCAGTAAGCAAATAAACAAAACTCATATCTCTCTGGTGAATGAAGATGGATTGTGTTACTGCATGTGTCAGGACAAAGGTCGACCAACTCCAAATTCAACAGGTCTAACAACTGGCAGTGTCATGTTCCACCATATGAAACCTTATTACACTTACATACTACATAATGTTTTTTTTTCATCATGGACTTATACAGAAATATATTTAATTTTGCAGCTAATATGGGAGAGTTGACAAGGGCCAAACAAGAAGTAAGGCCCATTTCTAAAGCACAAACAATAAAATCGTGTGCACGTACCCACTATTATTTTAAGCTACTTGCTCACAAACAAAGAATGATTAAATTCAATGGAGTTTCTTTTGCCATCACAATTTTTTTCTTGATCACTACAGTGTTTGTGGAAAACTCAGTGTCACGGCCGGCACCCAATACCAGAACAAATGCCAAGCACCCTGGTCACGGCTCGACTTCACCAGTAGTGTGACCACCGTTGGGCTTCGGGAGGAGCCCTCAGCTTACTTGGGTGCCACCTGGACTTAACGAGGGGTACAAGGCGAGATGTTCTGGCTGGCAAAGGGGCACGGCTGGTAGCAGAGTCTTTTGGGCCGAAGGTCACGGTACAAATGGAGAAGGCAAGAGAATCGTCAGACAGGCTGGGTCGAGGCAGGCAGATATCAAGAATCGTCAGGCAGGCAAGGGTCAAAACCAGGTAATCAAACAGAAGGGATCAGGCAGAAGAGTAATCGAAATGCAGGCAAAGGTCAGAGTTCGGATATCAGAATAGTCAGGAACAGGCAGGGATCAAAAACCAGGAATCACAGATATAAAGTACACAGGAACAGACAGCACAAGGCTTCAGGAACCACAGAATAAAGATTCTATCACGGGCAAGGTGCTGTGGACATGATGGACTTTTTATATAGTTTGAATTTCGCGCCTTTGCGCGCTGACTTATGACATCAGTGCGCCTGCGCCCTTTAACTGGAAGGAGCCGGCGCCGCGCGTGCCCTATGGAGGAGCCGGCGCCAGCGAAAACACGCTGGCGAGGCTAAGAGGAAGGAAGGTGTGGCTGGCGTCCCCGCCGATGGCGCGGCGGACGACCCCGCCGCACAGGTACTCTTACACTCAGATTGAAAAAATTGGACTGGAAAAATGAGATCAAGTCAAAATCGAATTTTTTTCAACTTTGAAGCTTGAATGTTAAAATAACTCCTTCCCTTCACTTAGAAATAGAGAAATTCACAAGGTTTTCATTCAATTTTGTGATTTTTTTTTTCTCGATTCATAAATCTTGAAATTTGGAGTTTGAAAAACTCAGATACAAAGAAAATTCAAAATGATGTTCTTTTGCCTAGTCAGTCACAAAACTCACTTACCAATAATCTGAAGTACTTATTAATCAGCCTTATGTTGTGACACTTATATGATATACATACAGTATATTGTGAGTGGGTCCCTAAGCTCAGTAAGTGATAGCAGCACAGAGCATGTGCAGTGAATCAGCAGAAAAGAAGATGGGGAGCTACTGGGGCATCTTTGGAGACACAGATCTTTACTGCTAAAGGGCTGTGGTTGCCTTGGGCTGGTACAGAAGCCCAAATCATAATGAACAACATTTCTAGCTACTTCTTTAGTTAAGCTTTAGTTCTCCTTTAAGTATTTGTGCTCAGGATATTGTGTGTCACTTAACTGACTGCCAGCAGTGGTGGGGAGTTACGGGGGTCACATGGAGGTGCAGTAGGGCTGCTATACTTTTAAGTTGCTACAGTAAGAGGAGAAGGTAGGTTAAATCATTTAAAGTCTTCAATTTCCTTTTATATCAGCATTGAGGCCCTGGGTCCAGCCTAAGCCCCCTTTACAAGGAAGCTGTATATTCTCCCTGTGTCTGTGCGAGTTTCCAGTTTTAGTCCAAAACATAGAGTCAGGTTTATTGGATAAGTGGATAATTATTTGATCCTGATAAAATGACCCTACCGTGCGTGAATGTGATAGGGACCTTAGATTGTAAGTTCCACTGGGGCAGGGTCTTGTGTGAATGATGTGTGATCTGTGTGGTTTAATATAAAAGATAACACAATATGTCATACACTTCTATTGTGCAATATAATTAAAGGATAATAATAATAAAGTTGATGCTGGCAGTGTTCATCATTAAAGTTGATTATTTATTTATACAGTGCCAGCAAGTTACGCAGTACTTTACAATTATATGATCAGAGTCAGGTTGGGCTGGTGGGACACTGGGAAAAACCTGGTGGGCCCCAGCCCTCATGAGCCCTGCTGACCCAGACCTGATCTGACCTCTCCCCACTGCCCTCCCTCCTTGATCCAGACTTGATTGTGGGCCAGGGCCCACTGGGGCAGCCACATCAGGGCCCCCGCATCCCACCCAAAGGCCCCCCTCCCCAGTCGAAGCCCTCACTTCCCAGAAAACCACCCTCTGCCCTCTCCCATTCCCCTCGGATCATACCTACTTCATGGAGCGATGGAGCAGGCTGGGCAAGTGGGTGGAGCCGGCCGGGCAAGTGCGCAGAATGGGCGGGGCAGGTAGGTGGGTGGGCAGGACCAGTGTCGGACTGGGACACCAGGGGCCCACCCAAAAACCTTAGACCAGGGGCCACTCTCAGTACTATTATTCTTCATCTCCTCAATCAACCTCTATTCTCCTAGTCTGTTTTCTTTACATACTATAATCTATTATTCCATCTATTTAGCCTCTTTGTTCTCATAGAAAAAGGGAATGGCCATGAAATTGGCCAAAAGTTTAGCAGCATGAGGGCCACTGACTCCTGGGCCCACCGGGAGTTTTCCTGGTATCCCGGTGGGCCAGTCCGATACTGGGCGAGACAAGTGGGAGGAGCAGAGGGGGTCTGGGCTGGCGGGGCCACAAGGGCTGAGGCCCACTGGGTTTTTTCCCAGTGTCCCATCGGCCCATTCCAATGCTGCCCACAGCCCAACCTCCCTGATCACATAAGGATGATGCATGGGCGTGGTGGTAGAGCCTAGCAGTGGGTGAGCAGATGGATGGTGGGGCCCTAGAAAGGGTGTGGGTGGCCCTGGAGTAGTAGCCCTGGTGGGTCTTGCACACCCCAGTCTAATCCTGTATATGATGTCAATTGAAAAACAAAATCTGTTTTCTGATCATGGAAATCGGACACGTTAGCAGGTGCCAGCACTCATTACAGCTAATGTCCCCATCATTATTACTGTATGAGTGAGTAGCCCCAAGGACGCAGATTTTGCCATATACTTTTCGAAGGACACCCAGGTTTGGTATTGGCACAATAGATTGTACAAGTGAAGTTATTCTGCAGAGACATATTAGAGAGCAGACAAACTGAGCGAGTGCAGCAGCATATCCTGTTGCTGTATTTCTGGGAAACCAAGAAGCATGTTTCTATTTATTGCCTCTCAGAGTTTTGTACAGTCACCCATTTATTTCCTAATACTGAGTCTTACTGAGAAATGACCACAGAGAATGATGGGGAGAGTGAGAGCGGATACAGTCTCCGTTTCACTGGGCCAGGGACTGGTATCAATGGGGTATCATCTCTGTAAGAGGTTGTGGAATATGTAGGCGCTATATAAATGATAATAATACTTGTTCTAGAATGTGAGGATTTAATTTTGCTTGTCTTTTCATGAAAAAAATAATACTTCCCATCTCTATCAACAAACTGGTTTACAATGAACCATTACGGCACATTTCTCTGTCCATTTTTTCACACCATTTTATCCTGTGCCCGTTATCCAGAATGCTTTAAATGATGCTTTAAAAATCATTTTTTCTCTGTAATAATAAAACAGTACCTTGTACTTGATCTCAACTAAGATATAATTAATCCTTATTGGAGGTAAAACCAGTCTGTTGGGTTGAATTAACGTTTAAATAATGTTTTAGTAGCCTTAAGATTTGGTGATTCAAATTACTGAAAGATCCCTGATTCGGAAAACCCCAGGTCCCATGCATTCTGGATAACAGGTTCCATACCAGTACTTGATGGTAATTAAGCTGCATGAATCCATATTGGTGGCAAAACGGGTGGGTTTATTTAATGTTTAATTATTTTTAGAGGATTTGAGGTACAGGTATGGAACCTGTTTTACAGAATTCTCTTGACCTGGGGTTTTCTGGATAATGGATCTTTCCATAATTTGGATCTTCATACCTTAAGTCAGTGATCCCCAACCAGTAGCTCGTGAGAAAAATGTTGCTCTCCAACCCCTTGGATGTTGCGCCCAGTGGCCTCAAAGCAGGAGCTTATTTTTGAATTCCAGGCAAGTTTTGGTTGTATAAAAACCACATGCACTGCCAAACAGAGCCTCAATATTGTTTGACAATCCACAAAGGGGCTACCAAATGGCCAATCACAGCACTTATTTGGCACCGAGGAACATTATACATGCTAGTGTTGCTCCCTTAACTCCTTTTACTTCTGAATGTTGCTCACGGGTTCAAAAGGTTGGGGATCCCTGCCTTAAGTCTATTAAAAAATAACGTAAACATTGAATAAACCCAATAGGCTGATTTTGCTTCCAATAAGGATTAATTATATCTTAGTTTGGATCAAGTAAAAGCTACTGTTTGATTATTACACAGAACAAAAAAAGAAATCATATTTACAAATCTGAATTATTTGGATAAAATGGAGTCCATGGGAGACAGCCTTTCCATAATTCTTAGCTTTCTGGAAAATGGGTTTCCGGATAACAGATCCCATACCTGTATAGTGATCAAAATAATGGAACAATCCCTTATTTAGTAAACTCCAGGTCCCATGCATTCCGAATAATAGATCCTATACTTGAACACAGATTCCTTCTTTCCCATGATAATTGGGGTGCCGCGTGGGGTCTGGGGCAGAAAGCATCCGGGCCAGGAATTTTGAAGGGTGAGCTGTGTAAAGGATTCCATTCCATGCATTTCACGTGTAAATTAATTAATCACTGAGTCGGATCCCCTATATGGACTTTAAATCTTAAATCCAAGTATGGCGCTGGACATTTAATGGTTTAATATCACTTTAAAATTAAATTTTTGTTAAATGTTGCATACTAACATAGTAACAATGTTGATAAAAACAATATTCAAGCATCTCCTGGATCAAAAAAAATGTATGCTGGGTTACTGGGCAAAGAAATATAGTCACTGTGCACTTAATGAGATACATCTACAGATCTATTATCCAGAATCTGGGGTATTTAAAATAACGAGAGGGTCATTCCATGATGTCAAACACATTAAAAAACACAAATGATCCACTAAAACCGAAGTCAATATGATCAGTATCAATTGGTTAAAAGAACATGAGAACTACGTATAATGAATTTTTTTAAAAAGTTCTAGTACAATATTGCCATCTACTGTTGGTCTGTACAAGGTGCACAGTGTCATGTTAGTCTGAGGTTGAGCCTTTTAGATTCTAAAATTGCTTGGGTTTCTAGCACCAAAAAAAATGAAAAGTATTATTTTGAATTAAAATACTTGTTACCTTAGGAAATCTAGACAGGATGTTATTACACTGCTTGTTTTATCTGATCTCTATTTAGTGACCACTATCATCAGCACTGGATGTAAAAGGAGTAGGGTTGTCCATAATGGGAATTGCAGGCGGATTGGATTGAATGGGAATCAATGGCTGCAGGTCCTTACTGGGCTTCTTCTAGCTGAGGACCCCTCTATTGGCTGAAAGGTCTGCTCCCCACGACTTACTACACTGTCTACACAGAGGAGTAATATAAAACATATTTTTGAACACTTGAATGACACTTTTCCATTGGTTCAGTTTGTGAACACAATTTTCTTTCTAATGCATCACAAATGGCACATCAAAATACACACCAAATAGACATACATTCCGGCAAATGGAACCCATCACTGGGGTACAGTAATGTAACGCCCCCCTCCGTACGTAATTTTCGGACTGCATTTTAGTGGCGCACAGGCTGCCGGGGGGCCCTGAGGGGGTGCCGGCCCTGTTTTTATCATGTGAGTGTGTTTTGGGAGGAATGCTAGAAAACAGATAATTTCCATTTTCTAAAGCTGCCCATACGCATACCAAAAATATCACTTTGTGTCCCTCATGTACTCTATGTCCATTCACCTGCGGGCAAATTGGTCAGAATATGTAATAGATCAGCTAGTTGATGGCCACCTTAACTCATTTGTAAGTATCTCCATAACTAAATTCATACAACGCTTTCAGCGTCTCATGTTTTCCTTTTAGTGCTTGGTTACCGTTGGTCAGATCCCCAGTTAGGTCATAAAATAAGCACAGATATAGGAAAATACTAGTGAATTAGTCACTCAGTAGTGATGGGCGAATAAATTCGGCAGGCCAGGATCCACTGCAAATTTCCGTGTTTTGCTGGCGGCGAATAAATTTGCAAAACTGCCACTAAAATTCACAGGCGAAACTTCGCTGGCATCGAAAAAATTTGGACGTGTGTCGATAGTCACTCACGTCAAAACCACGTGCGTCAACAGTATTCCGACGCCAATTGACTATAACGCTGGGGTCAAAATTGACGCAGGCGTAAATATTTGCGTTTTGAGAATTTTTCACCATTTCAGCAAAGCGAAACGGAACAAATTCGCCCATCACTCTCACTCAGACATATTTCCAAGAGTATACATAACACCTAATTCATACTTACTCTTAATTTTACCCTAACTAGCCTGCAAGCTGGGCTTTCAGATGTATCTAGGAGAGCAATTACACAAATAAATGGTGAAGTGAACAGGGGGAATGTGTGGAGAGCAGTGACATCTAGGAAGTGCTGAATGGAAAGTGAAAGTAATTGTCTGCCCGGCCCTCTATGCCTAAAGCTGGCCATAGACGCAAAGATCCGATCGTACGAATCATCATACAGTCTGACTTTCCCCTCTCCCGACCTGCCACTAACCATTCAGATCAAATAAAGTACTCTGAAAATCATACGATTGGCAATACATGCTGAGAAATTACCCGCAGCCGACAGAAATCTTTTAACTTGTCCAATCGACCAAGCGACCGATCTCCGCCGGACGAAAAATGTCGGGACTCTCCACACACGGCCCGAAAAACGAATGAATCCTCGATTCGTACGATCAGATCTTTGCGTCTATGGCCATCTTAAGGCATAGAGGAGGGGCAGACAATATTTGATTGAAAGCTGAGATTTTTAAATGAGATTACAACAGCTATGAATTATGCAGGTGAATTAGCCCAAGTGGGCCTTACGAACCACACGTACAGTAAATATATCGACTTCAATTGAAAATTTTGCTGCAACAGTTCATTTGAGTTCCTAGAAACTGTTAATTTTTAATGAAGCACTTCCCTATGCATAATGCAATTAATGTTTCGCCACTGAGTGCATGTGATTATGTTAAATGTAAATGGAATGGAATATATAATCAGTTGTACACTATGTGCTTTGGCTTAAAGTCACTTACAGTATTTCTACCTGCAACTGCATTGCCCTTAATTGCCTTCCTTCCCTCGTGATCAGTTTCTTCTGCAGTCAGGCTGTTAGTGGCAGGTGTCAGGGGATATAACACTGGAGGGATGATAATACTGGACTACTACAATATCATTTCATTGGTTCCAGAACTGTGGCCCAAATGATATTGTCATGCCAGTTAGTGCTCATTGAACATATCTATGTACATTATATCTATAATCTTTATTATTTAGCTTTAATCGTTGGCCCATGCAACAACACCAGAAATTGTAAACACATGCCATCTCACCTGGTAACAATTGATGCCAGTGTTTGATGATTATTTGAATGGATATGTGATGTTCTTTGTCAGTGCTGTCCAACTTCTGTGGTACTGTGGACCAGAATTTTTATGGCTTATGTGATGGAGGACCAAAATGGATGACCACTGTTTAAAAACACACCCAGATTAACCTTGAGAACTTTTAAGACCATGTCCACATTATTGGTGGTAGCACACCAAAAACCAAATGGTTGGTGCTCACTGCAGGGATATCACTCATCATTCACATATTAAGACAAACCTTTAAATACAAATGCCTCCTCCCCTGTGGATAACACCGCACCCCCCCCCCCAGCACATGATTAAACGCATTAGGGGCTCCCAACAACAATTTCCAAATTCTAACAAACCCTACCAGGCTTATGTTCCCACAAGTAGAGTATGGTACACACAGGGAGCATAGAGCAGGCAGAGTATGACACACACAGGGAGCATAGAGCAGGCAGAGTATGACACACACAGGGAGCATAGGGAAGGCAGAGTATGGCACTCACAGGGAGCATATGGCAAGCAAAGTATGGCAAACACATGGAGCATAGGGCAAGCAGAGTATGGCACACACAGGCGGAATAGGGCAGGCAAAGTATGGCACACACAGGGAACATAGGGCAGGCAAAGTATGGCACACACAGGGAACATAGGGCAGTCAGAGTATGGCACACACAGGGAGCATATGGCAGGCAGAGTATGGCACAACCAGGGAGCATATGGCAGGCAGAGTATGGCACACACATGGAGCATATGGCAGGCAGAGTATGGTACACACAGGGAGCATAGGGCAGGCAGAGTATAGCACATGGTTTCTAGTGTAATTTGGTCCCTAACAACCAGATTGCTGAAATTACAAACTGGAGAGCTGCTAAATAAAAAGCCAAATTGCTAAAAAAAAACAAAAAAAACACAAATAATAAAATATAAAAATGGAAAATTATCTCATAATATCACTCTCTATAACATACTAAACATTAATTCAAAGGTGAACAACTTTGTTAATAGCAGGGATTACAATGGGAATTTTGCTATAAACCTAAGAATCTGAAAATCTGTAATCTGACCCTAGAATAGTTGTGAATTCAAGTGAAAGAAAACAAACTGGTGATACATTTATTACTAGAATCTCACATGGCAACATACAAACTGAATATATCCAGTATCTCAAGTAGGGATGGGCGAATTTGACCCGTTTAGTTTCGACAAAAATTCACAGCCGGCGAAATGTCGCAGAAGCCCATTAAATTCTATGGGCGTCAAAAAAATGTTGATGCACAGCGAAGTCTATGGGCGTAATTTTTGCGGGCGAAATAAGGCAAAAAAATTCACCCATTCCTAATCTCAAGTCATAACAAAATATTGTATAGCCCTCTGTAGGCTATTATCATGTAGACATTAAATAAACCCAATAGGCTGGTTTTCACATGAATTACATAGATATAACATACAGCTTACATACATAACAACCAGTACCGGTACAAAAGGCGAGGACGGACCTGTGCTTATAATCTAAAGGGGAAGGGAATGAGACACAAGCTACTGTTTTATTATTACAGAGATAGCTCAAAAGAGAAAAAGCATGACCCATAGGTTTGCACCCTCCCACTGTATCAGTCAGAGTACCCACCGTGTAATTAAGAAAAAACTTGACCTTTACTAATCATTTAAAATAGTATGCCGAAAATCTTAAATTGAAAAGAGATTAGGAGAAAAAAACTGTCCCAACTCAAGGGTCATCAGCTAGTAGATTGTAACTGTAATTGTAATCTCAGTTAATACATTTCCGTCCTCCATTAAATAATGCTCGGTTAGCCATGCGGTTATGGCGCATATATTTGTTGCAGGAATGGGAATCAATACCCGTACATATACATAGGTATTGAGAAAATAGAGCCAGAACAAAATGTGCGTGAGAGTGTTGTCCCGGCCGCAGTGGATTCTACCACTTTGCGACGTATGAACCATCCGCTCATTTTATTATTACAGAGAAAAGGAAATCATTTTTAAAAATCTGGAATATTTGGATAAAATAGAGACTATGGGAGACGGCCTTTCCGTAATTTGGAGCTTTCTGTATAACGGGTTTTCGGATAATGGATCCCATACCTGTAATAATAGAAACAAAAAATGCCTTAACACTGTGGTAACACTAATAGCCAAATATTAATGCTTTGCATTACCAGAAGGAACCAGGAGGGGGAACCATGTTGTCGTTCCCTTGATACTGTTGTCTGGGTACAATTTTCGCTAGTTTATATTTACCAAAGATCTGATCTATAATTTATTAATTGGCTGCTGCGACGGAAAGTTATTTTATTGCCACTCAAGCACAAAAAAAGACACCAAGAGGTTGATTTATTAAGATCAGCTCCAATTAAGCCGTAGTGATCATTAGAATCTACTCATACATAGTAAAATAGGTTGAGAAAAGACACATGTCCATCAAGTTAAGTCTTTATATAACCTGCCTAACTGCCAGTTGATCCAGGGGAAGGCAAAAAACCCCATTTGAAGCCTCTCCAATTTGCCTCAGAGGGGGTGGATTCCAAGATGGCTAGTCCTCGGACTAGTCCCTGGATCAAAATCGATGAACCAGATCCGTTCATTGTGCATATACTATACCTTCCTAAATAGAATTTCTTGGGCTTCCAAGAAAAGGGAATTGATTAGATATCAATCATTATTGATCAAATTGACTTTTTTTCAATAGGTAACATTGCCCATGGCCTACTGTGTGATTTAACATACACTGCAAAGCAGTCGTTTTTCTGAAGGGGTGGGGTATTGAGGTATTGTTTCTCTTCTAATACCTAACACATACCAGGGATAATATAAGCATGAAATATAATAAATATATCACAGAGATTTCTTTTCCCTAAGGAGACCTCATTATGTTGCTGTGGCTTTCAGGAAATATAGTTCAGCTCAGTGTAAATATGATTATGGAATGGCAAGTAGGAATAAAATGTAACAAATGAAGGGAAGTAACCTGAAATTGCAGGATGCATAGGGGCAGGAAATCCATGTTTTAACAAGGGAATTTTTTTGTTCCAATGTTTCTAAGCTGCAACTTTGTTTTGTTTTCTTGGCTCCCACATACTAACTGTAGGGTTACCTTTAACTGTTTCTCGCCTTCCCATTTCACATTTTGGATTTTGCCCAGAATCCCAGAGTAATAGAAGCCACGCTCCCAATTGCAACTGCCATAGATGCACCTAAGGTATCAAAATGGCAAAGATAACGTTACGCGCCTGGGATGTAAAAATGTGGAATGGGACTGTGTTAGGCAAATCCGTATTGGAGGAGGACCTAGGTTTGCTCATGGGTAACAACCATGCCTGTAGTAACTAATACAGCAAAAAGGTCCAGCAAGATATTGTACTTTAAAGTAGGGATGCACCGAATCCAGTATTCGGTTTGGGATTCGGCCGAATCCTTGTGCCTGTCCGAACCGAATCCGAATTTGCATATGTAAATTAGGGGCAGGTAGGGATATCACATGACTTTTCATCACAAAAGAAGAAGTTTCTCCACTTTTTCCTTTCCTGGCCCTAATTTGCATATGCAAATTAGGATTCGGATTCAGTTCGGTATTCAGACGAATCTTTCACCAAGGATTCGGGGATTCGGCCAAATCCCAAATAGTGGATTCGGTGCATCCCTACTTTAAGGTTAAATATAATTCTTCCAATTTACAAAGCACAGGTAAGGCCCCAGCTAGAATATGCCATGCAGTTTTGGTCTCCAGTGCTCAAACGGCTTATTTTGAGAGTACAAAGAAGAGCAATTAAGACAGTAATGGGTTCGAAAAGTTTTATTTATGGCCATGTTGAAGTTGTTTACACTGGAGTAGAGAAGATTAAGATTCGAGGGAGATTAGTCACCCAACAACAAATCTCCTCTTCTTCACGTGACAAGAATGTGGATCGCTGGCGGGATGGCATACGGATCACTTAAGTTTTCTGAAGTCGTCCGAAGTTTCCTTGTGAGGCAACTTCAGATGACTTCGGAAAATTAAGTGTTCCGAATGTCATCCTGAAGGCGATTCACATTATTGCCTGCGGGAAGGCATTTTGGGGTGATTAGTCGCCCGAAGAAGAGGAGATTTGTCGCTGGGCAGCTGATCTCCCTGAATCTAAGGGGGATATGATAGATCTATAAGGGGACCATATAACAAACTGTATGTTTTATTTACCAGTATGTTTCCTCTAATTCCATCTCGGCTATGTGAGCAAAGAAAATGATTTTGTGCGCATATTTGAAACTTGTGTGCTCAGGTCAGAATTATTACAACATTTTGTGTTTTCAATATCTGTGCACACCACGATTTGTTGTGACCGATGGCCTCATAGTAAGTCCTTCCAGCAGACAGGAGGGCACCGGATATGATTAGAAGAAAGGAGGTTCCGCCTAAATATTCGGAAGGGGTTTGTTACAGTGAGAGCTGTGAAGATGTGGAATTGTCTCCCTGAATCAGTTGTACAGGCTGATACATTAGATAGCTTTAAGAAGGGGTTGGATGGTGTGTAGCAAGTGAGGAAATACAGAGTTATGGGAGATAGCTCATAGTACAAGTTGTCCAGGGACTGGTCCGATTGCCATTTTGGAGTCAGGAAAGAATTCCTCAGGGGGCCCGTGAGGTGGCAGCACCGACTGGGGTATATGGGGCCCACCAGTGCTGCCACCTCAGGGGCCCCCAACCCAATCGTAGGCCTCTCGCCCCATTAGTGAGCTCTGCCACCTGCTCCTCCACCCCTGACTTACCTTTTTAACTTTTATTTCCTACTTGCTGACACAATGAAGAGAGTAGGGGGAGTGGTCATAGTTTACAGAAGGGGAGCGGGTCTGGGTTGGCTGGGCCCATCTGGTATTTTCCAGGTGTCCCGCTGGCCCAGGCCCACCCTGCTGGGGCTAATTAGTTGGGGGGGTTTTCGCCTTCACTGAATCAACTAGCAGTTAGGCAGGATTTTATTTAGACCAAAAGGTTGAACTTGATGCGCAAGTGAGTTTTTCAAGGTAAATTAAGTTACGGTGTAACATGAACACAATTGTGCAACATTTGCATCTCTTTAAGCACAACAGCACTTAAAGCTGCATTCATAAAACACAATTGCATTTTGTCCCAGGGGCTGATTAATGCACAGGGTCCCCTAAGCCATAGCCTGCGGCCAATCTAGCTTTCTTCAAATATTATTTCTATGTTCTTTTATCTATATTTATTTTTATTTGCACTGTTGGGTCTAGTAAGGTGCACCCGCTGGGAGAAGAAGGCAGACAAGGCATGTCTATGTTCGCCCGGATGTTTGCAGATCCAATGAAGTCACTGAGACGGACTGAACCTGATCCAGCGTAGAGAGCTTGGGTGCACATGTGCCTGGATCTGCATGCATCTAGAGTCTAGACCAGGGGTCCCCAACCTTTTTAACCCGTGAGCCACATTCAAATGTAAAAGAGTTGGAGAGCAACACAAGCATGAAAAAGTCACTTGGGGTGCCAAATAATGGCTGTGATTGGCCGTTTGGTAACCCCTATGTGGACTGGCAGCCTACAAGAGGCTCTACTTAACAGTATACTTAATTTTTATGCAATTAAAACTTGCTTCCAAGCCTGTAATTCAGAAATAAGCACCTGCTTTGAGGACACAGAGAGCAACATCCAAGGGGTTGGAGAGCAACATGTTGCTCACGAGCTACTGGTTGGGGATCACTGGTCTAGACCAACAGTAGCCTATAAGGGGGACCTGTGCATGTAGCCTAGGGGCCCCACATGTCATTGATCCACCACTGGTCCTGCCTCTTCTGTTGAATTGTGTGCCAATGTGCTTATTGAGGCTGGGTAACCCTAGAGCTACCCTCAACCTGAACATGGTAATTCTGCTGTTCTTAAAGCGGATTGTGTCAATAGATGCCACACAATTGTACCAGATAAATCACATGCTAGTGCCACTTTAATTCTGAAATTGCTGCAACTAACACCCAATTCACAGAATAATTCATGCTCAAACTGGCAGCAAGGCCAGACATTTTTGGCAGCTTGATTATGAACAGCTGATTGACTGCTCCGCATAAATTTTTTGAGTCACATCTAAAGCTTGTAAACTGCATTTCTGCTGGGAACATTATGGGGCAGATTTATCATGGGTCGAAGTGAAAATTCTAATTTTTAAATTTGAATTTCGAGCTATTTTTAGTGTACTTTGACTACTGAATAGTCCAAAATTCGATTTGAATTGGAAAAAAATTGACTATTCGAATATAGAACTTTATCATGTACTGTCTCTTTAAAACTTCAACCATTCACCATCTAAAACCTGCCAAATTGCTATTTCAGCCCATGCATTTGGTGAACTTTGATTCAAATATGGTAGAATGCGGTAAAACTTCGATTGGAACGATTCGAATACAGCCTATTCACCCAAAGTTAAAAACTTTGATTTTATCAATAGATTTCGATTGGTCTTTTTTTTCAAATTTCGACTTGATGGGAGTTTAGAAAAACTCCCATCACCTCCAAATTCAACCCTTGATAAATCTGCGTTTCTGTGCCCATTATATTGGTACAGGAGATGATGCCTCTATATACTGTAAATATTTCAATAAGTAGGATATTGCCCAAGAACCATGAATAACATGTAAAAGATATCCTTTTAAAGAGTTCCTAGTGATGTCATCACTTCTAAGCAGTGCTTAGTGATGTCACATGACTCACTGACACTTGTATATTCTAAGAAATAAGGTAACACCCTACATTAAAAAAAAAACAGTTTGAGGACAACACAGATATAGGATCCATTATCTGGAAACCCATTATCCAAAAAGTTTCAAATTATGGAAAGGCTGTCTCTCTCATAGACACTATTTAATCCATATCATCCAAATTTTTATTTTTTTTTCTCTGTAATAATAAAATAGTACCTTGTGTCTCATTCCCTTCCCCTTTAGATTGTAAGCTCTTTTGCACAGGTCCTTTATCACCTTTTGTACCATTTCTGGATCTTATGTATGTAACTCTGTATGTTACTTCTATTTAATTTATGTATAAGCACATTTATTTTTGTGTAATATGTTACACAAAAATACATTAATAATAATAATAATAATAATAAATACTTATATTAATTAATCCTTATTGGAAGCAAAACCAGCCTATTGGGTTTATTCAATGTTTACACAATTTTCTAGTAGACTTAAGGTATGAAGATCCAAATTACAGAATAACCCCTTATATGGAAACCCCGGGGTCCTGAGGTGCCATGCCTGTAGTTACAACTAAATGAGATTCCTCATGTATGTATGTGACCCTGAATTAGGTAGATAGTGTTTTTTTTATATAGAGGTGATTAGATTATAAGCTCATCAGGCCAGGGACCTTCTTGCTCTTCCGCCGGTTTAACCAATGGCAATTACATTTTGTTTTAGCCTATGTCTCCCCTGTCTGTAGTAGCAGTGTCACCCTGTGTCTTTCTGTTCCCCAGCTGTATATGTGAATAGCCTGTTGTGGGTGTCAATGCAAATAGAATTCTATCACATCCTGGCGCACACAAGAGATTACCTTTTTATTACCTACTAACTGCATTCCAAAGTTTGCACACCCATCCATATCAGTGTGAGTGTAAGCCAGTTGTAGGAGGAAGAGGAGGAGGAGGAGGAAGGACTGGCTGTGTTTGCAGACAGGGGAGTAGTGAAGCAATCCTTAGCTGTGTGGCAGCTCCTCCCAGAGCAGCAGTAGTGCCAGTAGATATAAACTCAGCCGGTGGAGCTGCTCACTTTACTTGCACATTGGGATTATCACTAGGAAACAGAGAAGTTTGGAACTGTGTGAAACAAGCTCCCTGATTGTCTTGCTGATGGCGAGGGCTACTTGCATTCCACGTCTGCTGCTGCTGCTGATAATCATACAAGGTACAGAACATTTTATATCACTTGTTACTTTCTGTTGAAATCTTATATTTATATCTAGAACTAGAGCAGCCACCCCCACATACCTGGCCTTTTCCTCCAGAATTCTTTGTTATCTGTATTTTTCATTTTCTCATTTTCCAGTGGTAGTTTCTGCTTTTTTAAAACTGACCAACTGCACAGAAGAATGTTATTGATCTTAGGAGCAGAAAGCTAAATTTAGTGACTGCTCTGCCTCTAATGAAGGTGCTTAAAGGCAACTGCATTGCTGCATAGTAACGTAGTCGCTGAGGCTGCTAAAACATCAGTCCATCAGGTCCAACCTATTATTATTAATAATTATTATTAATTCATATTATTATTTATTAACGTGTATGAGCTTATAATAAATGGTAGGTGAGCCACATTGTGACATATTGTCAAGGTATTTCTGGAAATTATTTTTAATTGAGGGATCTATGTTATTCCTATATGTTACTAGTATGTTTACTCAGCAATATACAGTATTTCCATGGGCTGTCTGTAAATGTGGCAAGTCAGGGGTTAAAAATACTTTTTGGAGGAGTCCTATTATTTTTTATATTACAGTATGACTGTTTCTTCGGTTGTTGGTAAGGGCTTCATATACAGTAAGATCTCAAACATTATACCAATAATACCATATCTATCTATCTATCTATCTATCTATCTATCTATCTATCTATCTATCTATCTATCTATCTATCTATCTCTCTCTCTCTCTCTCTCTCTCTCTCTCTCTCTCTCTCTCTCTCTCTATCTATCTATCTATCTATCTATATCTATCTATCTATCTATCTTATCTTATCTTATCTTATCTATTGTCTATCTATCTATCTATCTATCTATCTATCTATCTATCTATCTATCTATCTATCTATCTATCTATCTATCTATCTATCTATGTATTCTGTATGCCAGACTGCAAGCTCTGCAGGGCAGGGACCTCAATACCAATAATATCTATCTATCTATCTATCTATCTATCTATCTATCTATCTATCTATCTATCTATCTATCTATTCTGTATGCCAGACTGCAAGCTCTGCAGGGCAGGGATCTTAATACCAATAATATCTATCTATCTATCTATCTATCTATCTATCTATCTATCTATTATCTATCTATCTATCTATCTATCTATCTATCTATCTATCTATCTATCTATCTATCTATCTATCTATCTATCTATCTATCTATCTATCTATTCTGTATGCCAGACTGCAAGCTCTGCAGGGCAGGGACCTCATTGCTCCAGTGTCTTGGACTGTCTTTTCCTCTCTGTAACCTTTGTTACTGTAACTGTTTTTATAACTTTTTTTTATTTATGGCACTGTCGGTTCCCCCATCTGCACAGCAATATATGTATGCAAGTAGCACTATAAAATACAAGATATACAAGCAAGCATGCAGTATTTGGAATTTAAGAGGCAGATTGACAGTAATATAGGACAGAACTGCGGGGGTAGGAGGGTAAAAGTTCCTTTGATTCTGTTCTCTGGAGACCATTAAAATTCTTTGACTAACCTCTTATCTCCAGGCTTCATCCCACGTCTCTCAGTAGTCTGTACCCCCAACGCAGCTTGGAAGAATTCCTGTACGTTGTATAATAAAGTAGAAAAGTCATTGGATTTGAAATGAATGGATTTTGGGACATAGGTCATGTGAATTGGTTTTCTGTATGAAATTTGCCTATTTTCTGCCAAAATAGTAATAAAATAAGGCAAAAAAAAGCATAGGAATTTAAATTTAAATTATTATTAAATTATTTAAAATTAACTTATTGCTATTTTTTTTATTATTGGTATGACATTGGAGGGCTCATTTAGTAAAGCCCCTGATTACTAGATTTAATTAGTGATGGGCGATTTGACCCATTTTGCTTCACCAAAACTTTGCCGAAATGCATTGAAGTCTATGGGCATTGACGTGCGACAAATTGCGTGATAATTTTTTGACAGGCAAAAACATTTTTTCACCCGTTAGACTATATGGGCATAGTTTTCACAGCAACTTGTCGAAAAATTCCGCTCATCTTTAGATTTAATTTTAATTGCTAGAGCGCTAAAGGCAAATAATCACACTTTCCCCCATATCTAATAAAGGGTGCTAGATTTGTCCAGGAGCTATAACCCATAGCAACCAATAAGATGTTAGCTTTTGAACATGTGATTAGTAAATGCTACCTGCTGCATGTGTAACTGCACCTGGGCAAACTTAGTGCCTTTTCTTAAATAAACCCATTTGTGTCTGTTTAATCCAATACTGGGCACATGGTACAAAGCACAGCACAGTGGGGGGAACTAAACACATTCCGTGTGATTGGGTGGAGGGGGATGCCTGGTGTGAATGGGGTGTGGTTTGGTTGAATGGAGGTGTGGCCAAATGCAACATATTTAGGAGACCTTTTATGGGATCCCTTATTCAGAGTTCAAGTATCCAGAATGTTCTGAATTAAGGGAAGGCCATCTCCCATAGACTCCATTTTAATCAAATAATTCACGTTTTAAAAAATGATTTCCTTTTTCTCTGTAATAATAAAACAGTACCTTGTACTTGATCCCAACTAAGATATAATTAATCCTTATTGGAAGCAAAACCAACTGTCACGATCAACACCCTAAATTCAGAACCAATGCTAGGCTCCCTAGTCTCGGCTGTTGCTTCCGCATTTAACAGCCGCCTTTCACCTCGGGAGGAGCCCTCAGCTAATCGGATGCTGCCATGTCTTATAAAGAGAGGAGCCAAGCGAAGGGTTCTGGACGAGCAGAGGGGCACGATTGTAATCAAAAGTCTTTTGGGCAGAAGGTCAAAGTTCAAGGAGTAGCCAGAAAGCGTAGTCAAATCAGGCCGGGTCGGAGTCAGACAGGCAGCGGTCAAACCTGGGAGATCAATCAAGAATGGTGGAGACAGGCAAGGGTCGGAATACAGATATCAGAATAGTCGGTTACCAGGCAGAAGTCGGGATCACAGAAGTCAGGGAAAGTCAGACAGGCAGGGTCAAGAATAAGAACCTATAACTGGCAATGAGAAATTACAAAAGATCCCTTTAAGTACCTTTGAATTTCGCACCATTGCGCGCTGGCGTGATGAATGTGCCTATAAATAAAGAGAATGAGCGCCATGCGCGCCCTAAGTTACCGGCAGAGGGGAAGAAGAGGAGCGGCATGGCGGGCGTCCCCACTTGACCACCAGGGTGAGTTGTCACACCAGCCTATTGGGTTTATTTTGTGTTTACATGATTTTTTAGCAAGCTTAAGGTATGGAGAGCCAAATTACAATTATTAAAATTCCTTATCTAGAATGCTATACCTAAACGCTAATGGGATATGCAACGCCATGCAGTCTTACAATGTACAAATGTACACACAGGGAGGACAAGTATATACAAGTAATACTCAATTTAGAACTCTGAATTGAGGAAGCCAATAGGACGACTAGCGACGTCTTCAAGGAAAAAGAAAAATACAGCAAGTCCAGTTGATTTGACTTATTACTATAGACATGTAGGTGGTTATTTACTAAAATCCAAATTTATCTCATATCTAATTCATGACCAAACTCCCATGCTCTATTTGACTTATTTATTAATAAAATAACCCATATTAATTGGATTGAGGAAAAATTACACAAAATTTAAGAAAAACCAGATCACCCGAATTTTCTGTTTTTTCCCCCGAATCTCTTGGTTTTTTGGAGTTTTTGCCCGAAAACCCTGAAAAAGTTCAGATTTTCAGGCTAGACCTACCCAAGACATGATAAATGTGGCCATACACGGGCCAATAAAAGCTGCCGACAGACCGAGTCACCAGCTTATTGGCCGTGTACTGTATGCAGACCCAGATTTGTGGTGAGGCCACAAAGGCCTGGGCCTAGGGAGGCGAGATTCTAGGGGCGGCATGCTGCCCAGCCGCATTGGGAACACATCGTTCCCCAGCACAAAGCGCTATGGCGAATATGCAAGCTTGCACGTGTGGGTGCACGTTATCGGCGGGCACTAGGACTGCAAGGCCAAGGGGCGCTGCGGCAGAAAATCCGGCCCTGCGTGTATGGGGCCCTCCATCAGGCTTCCCTGATTAATATCTGATCGATCAGACATGACTACAAAAATCTCACCAGATCGCGGGCCGCATCAGTTTGTTGATGCGGCCCCGCGATCTGACCTCTTGTTTATCCTTTGTTATGATCCAATCATTGGGCCCTAGGGCCCACGATCAGATCAGGGAGAGATCAGCTCATTTGGCGAACACCAAACGCGCGGATCTCTCTGTGTATGGCCACCTTCAATTCAATTTCGTATAGTTGCCTCTCCCATTGACTTTTACAAGACATCAACAGGTGTGAGATGGCGGATTTTCGGATTCTGGCGTGTAATAAATCTCGAAAACTATTCGTTTTTTTTCCTTGAGTTTTGCCCCAACCAGAAAAATTTGTGGTTTAATGAATAACCCCCTTAGTGCTGTAATTGCGGTTTTTGTAAGTGTTGTTTTCTCAGTGGAAGGGAAGTTCAATTCATGTGGTTCATGCTGTATTCTGTTTAAAAACAACCCACACATTAACATTAGCAAAATATGTTTGTGGTTGGGGGAAAAAAGCAACTTTACATAAATCCTTGGTGAAAAGAAGCGCACACACAGATTATTGATGTAGGAGAGTTGCACATTTTCCTGTCCCTGCAATGTCTCTGCTTGTTCATTCACTAAGCCTGGGATTCATCCCTGTGGAATGCATGGCTCCAGGGTGTCAACTGATAATGAGAATGTTTCAGCGCGCTGGTGTCATATATTATTATATATTATTATATGGCTCAGTGAAGCAAATATATCACGCCTCCCAACATTTTGGAAATAGAAAGAGGGACAAAAAGATTTGCCGCATGGCGAAAATATTTTGACCACACCTCCTAATTACCATGTTCATTTTACAAAATTTGGCAGGTTATGAAAGTTTGAACACATTTCTGTGGTTTTTATGTGTTGTTCCAGTTTTGCAAATGAAGGTGAATTGCCCTTTAAGCTGCAAGTTACAGTTTCCCCAAGACACCTGCTTATCTTAAATTGTAACAATTGTTTCTTTGCTTATCTTAAATTGTTGCAAATGCATCTAGGTGCTCCTGCCACGTATTCAGGGCTCTCTGACAAAAACCATTTCAGTTTTAGAAACGTTGTATCTTTTTCTGGCTGTTCAGTGCTGGAGATCAAAGAGAAAGTGGGGACGTTTCAGTAACAATCCGGGACTGTGGGCTGAGCTGTCAAAATCGGGACTGTTCTGAGAAAAACAGGCAGATGGGAGTGAATACGTACAAAATATCTGGGGGGCAATCTGTTTATATACTGTATATGTGTAAGAACGAGCTGGTTGTATGAATTATTTTACCCTCGCACAGTAACACATAGCAGTTAGTGGAGGAATGATCTGATGCTATAACAATAATGACAGCACATATCTGATTGGTTGTTATGGATTACCAGACTAGGGTGCTTATTGTAACAAAGGGAACAATGTAGAACCAGTGGGCACAAGGTAGTCCAGTCCTTTCCACCCGTATAAGTACCGGTCCCTGATGCAGCCTGCGCTTAGCCTTGTGTAATCTGCCAGTGTCTCTCAGGCTGACTAAGTTTCCTTTCCCCGCCCCATAGGCCTCCTATTGTGCCATAATCCCATAACCAGAAATCCCATGGAGAATCCAAGTGGCATAACAAGACCCAATTGGGGTGTGGACAGTTGAACAGGGCAGTAAACTGAGCTGTCCATAGAATCACAATTTCCCAGATTGTCTCTTACAAAGATAAATAACAAACAGAGGGTGGGTGTTGCCCTGTAGCAAAACAAAATTCTGCAGAAAAACAGTGTGGTTAGAACGGGGATGTCAGGCCAAATGTTTTTTTGTATAAGGAAAAAAACATTTTTTTAAAGTTAGCGGTCAATGGAATTGACCGCTAACTTTAGCATTGAATACTATTGAAAACATTGCTATTCCTTTTATTGCTTGTCTGACTACAGAACTACAGAAACAGAGTAACTGAAATCAGATTTTCTCTGGCCAAGACTCCATAGTCTCACATTGTGGGGCTTATTTATGAACACTGGGCAAATTTGCCCATGGGCTGTTACCTATAGCAACCAATCAGATTGCTGCATTCATTGTTCTTCTTGCAGCTGGCTTTAAAAAGCTGATCATCGATTGGTTGCTATAGGTAACAGCCCATGGGCAAATTTGCCCAGTGTTGATAAATGAGCCCCATGTTTTGGACACTTCTGTTCATTTGCCTCCTTCTTCTTGGTTGTGTTGATCACAGAGCACGCAAGGCATTGTGGGAATTAGGTTCTTACTTGATGGAGAGCAGACTACTGATCATAAGTGGAGGGTGATTTTTGTGTTTGGGGAAACCCATTAAAGGGATTCTATCACAAGAATACATTTTTTAAGTGTATCAGTTAATAGCACCGCTTCAGCAGAATTCTGCATTGAAATCCATTTTTAAAAGACGGAACAGATTTTTTTACATTGATTTTGAAAATTGGGATGGGGCAAGATATGTTGTATGTTTCCCAGGTGCCCTCAGTCATGTGACTTGTGCTCTGATAAACTTCAGTCACTCTTTACAGCTACACTGTAAGTTGGTGTGATATCAACTACCTTCCTTTCCATAGAATCACAATTTCCCAGGAACCCAGGAACACATGACTAAATGCAGGATAGCAAAAATACTTCCACAGGACAAAGCCCTCCACCACTTCTTTGATGTGCAATTATTCCTTTATTGAGCCAGATTTGACACATAAAGTGCAGAACAATGTTTCGGGGGGAAGTCTATACTTCCCTTTGTCAGGATTGGTCAGGGAACACTGTAGGATGCACGCATTGTAAATTCTATATACATTATAACACAAACCGGAACACACGACTCAATAAATACATTGCTAAACCCAAGTATATTACCTCTAAGGCACACATGGCATATTTTTCCATAAATAATGCAATAGCGCTGTGTGTAATAGGTAATGAATTGCATACCTCCCAACTGTCCCATTTTTAGAGGGACAGTCCCTCTTTTGACAGTTCAACCCGCAGTCCCTCGTTTGTACTGGAAAGTACAGTTTTTCTCTGCACTGAACTGCCAGAAAAAGAAAAAAAGTTTCTAACTTAAAATTGGCTTTTGGCAGAGAGCCCAGAACAGCCACAGCTACAGATAAGATACTTTTGTAACAATTTTGAGATAAGCAAATAAGTAATTGTAGAAATATAAGATAACAGGTCTCTTGGGAGAAGTTAGACTCACAGCTTAAAGGGCAATTCACCTTCATTAGCAAAACACAGAAACATGTTCAAACTTTCATAACCTGACAAATTGTGTGGTAATTAGGGGGTGTTGCCACAAAAATGGACATGGTCAAAAAATGTTTGCCCCGCTACGCGCGCCAACTTTTTTGTCCCTCTTTTTAATTCCAAAATGTTGGGAGGTATGAAATTGGTGTTGGTTACAGTGTTTCAATAGCCTATGTAGTGAGAACAAACAGTGGAGAGAATACTAACAGATTGGAGGTTGTTTCAACAAACTTTGAATCTTTGATAGTGTGTTTGTTTATGGATTATAGTAAGTGAATTATTTATTGCTTTTTAAGTTTGCGTTTCCTCATTGAATAGATGTGCATCAGTGAGCAAGCCGCCTCTCCTGCACTTTGTATTTCCAGTAATCCTTCTATTATTCTCCGCACAAACACCAGGGTCATTACCAGTGTGTCCTGTTGCTTATAATGGACTCATTCAGCCCGCGCGGCTTCATTACTAGGTACTGTGTAAATGAACGGCTCAATGAGAAGTAAAAGACAAGTTGCATTCAGCAGCAGACGGACATGAGCACATCATTCAGATACGCAGAATATAAAGAGATTATTACATATGGAAATATATCGGTGTTTCTAAGTGAAATACAAACATAACAGATATACTTAAAGGAGAACTAAACCTGAAAAATGAATATGGATAAAAATGCCATATTTTATATAATGAACTTATTGCACCAGCACAAGTTTCAGCTTCTCAATAGCAGCAATGATGCAGGAATAGTGATGGACAAATCAGTCCCATTTCGATTTGGCGAAAAATTTGCGAAAATTTGTGAATGCATTGGTCAATGGGCGTCAAAATAACTGACACGCGAAAATTTTGGTGTAATTTCCGACTTTGGAGCGGCGAATTTTTTGTCCAAATGACTTAAAGTCAATGGGCATCTGAATTATTTTGAAGTGCGGCAATTTTTATTTTTGCAGCTCGCCTATTTTTTTTTCGAATTATTTTTTTTAATTTTCGCCACCGTGTTGCAAATTTATTTGCTGATGGCGAAACGCTGAAGTTTGCTGTGAATCCATGCCTGGCGAATTTATTCACCCATTACTATCCAGAAATTTAAACTTCTCACAGCAATAAAGCAATATAAGAGTATGTAAACTCTGAGAGCCAATCACAGCCTGTGTTTGGTGCGATCTGACATCACATGGAACTGTCACGGGCACTGGAATCGGAAAGGCATCACGGGAACAGCACGTCATTAAATGCTTGACTATAGAATGATAGAGACTAGTGATTCCTCTATTTGGGCCCTCTCCTATTCATCTTCCAGTCTTTCATTCAAACTGCTGCCTGTTGCTAGGGTAAATAGGAGCTTAGCAACCAGATAGGTGCTAAATGTTGAAACTGGAGATGTTCATATGAACAGCCAGTTGTCTCAAAATATCGCTGTCTGCCTCATACTGATATTTAATATACAGTGAAAACTTTATTAGCATAATATACTTCACTTATTCCTATACTGCAGTACTACATTATTCATTGGTCCATGAATGGAAGATGCCTGTTCACATGTATGTAATGGCCTGCAAGGATCCATTTGGAAATCACATGCTGGACTCAATAATAGATGTGAATTCTCTTACTAATGTCTGTAGCACAGACTGCTCTTGAGACTGAAAGGAGCAAAGTATCTGGAACAATTGGACTCTTGCTGCTACCCCATGTTGGTTAGATTTTATTGTAACTCCCTCCCGGCATAACTTGTTAATAAACTGTAAATAAATGATGAAGAAGATGATGATGATGATGAAGTGATGGAGCCCCAAGGGATACAACATTGTTCCTTTAGGGCCCATGCTCAGTGCAAGGGAGCCATTTACTTAAAGGAGAACTAAACCCTAAAAATGAATATTAAAAAATGCCTTATTTCATTTACTGAACTTATTGCACCAGCCTAAAGTTTCAGCTTGTCAATAGCAGCAATGATCCAGGACTTCAAACTTGTCACAGGGGGTCACCATCTTGGAAAGTGTCTGTGACACTCACATGCTCAGTGGGCTCTGAGCAGCTGTTGAGAAGCTAAGCTTAGGGCTCGTCACTAATTATCCAGCAGAAAATGAGATTGGTCTGTAATATAAGCTGATGCTACAGGGCTGATTATTAAATTATTGTGCTAGTTGCACTGGTTTCTGTGCTGCCATGTAGTAATTATCTGTATTATCAGCCTTATTGCGGTATGGGATCCGTTATCCAGAAAGCTCTGAATATGGAAAGACTTGCTGCCATAGACTCCATTTTATCCAAATAATCCACATTTTTAAAAATGATTCAATTTTTTTCTGTAATAATAAAACAGTACAGTGTACTTGATCCCAACTAAGATATAATTAATTCTTATTGGAAGTAAAACCAGCCTATTGGGTTTATTTAATTTTTACATGATTTTCTAGTAGACAAAGTATGACGATCTATATTATGGAAAATTCCGTAAAACCCCAGGTCCCAAGCATTCTGGATAACAGATCCAATATCTGTATTACAACATTTATTTTCAATGTGTACTGTATAATTTTAGTCAGTCCCTAAGCTTAGTAAGTGACAGCAGCACAGAGCATGTGCAGTGAATCGGCAGAAAAGAAGATGGGGAGCTACTGGGGCATCTTTGGAGACACAGATCTTTTACTGCTAAATGAGTGTGGTTGCCTTGGGCAGGTTCAGAAGCCAAAAACATAATGTACAACATAACTAGCTACTTCTTTAGTTAGGCTTTATTTTAATACTAGCATTAGGTATGCACTTGTGCCTTGTGCCAAGCATCATGTAGCTCTATGTGAATAATGCACCAAAGGTAGGGTGTGTCAAGGTGTGATTTGAATCACTTTTTGGACCTTGCTCCTTGTCCTACTTCATAAACGAGTCTGATGTTTACTTACATATGCTTTTGCCAACATTGCTCTATCAGTGAGGTGAGAAACTGCTCTTTGCTCTGCACAGTATTGGCTTCAGCATTTGGCTGATGGGAAATATTGGAAGAGGCAATTCTCATGATGATGAGTACTCCACCAATGTCCCCAATGTCTTGTCTAAATGTCAAAGAAAGTCTAGAGATAGTCTAGCGATAGGCTGCACTGCCAAGTATTGTGGTCCAATCTATCAATCCTGTGTAAAGTTCAGAGTTGGACAAAGGCCAGCATATACTCCAGCATCTTGGTGACAAGTGAGTGTCATTTGGGAACTGGAGTCTACAACATTATCTGAGAGTCTCGGACAATACTCAGAGTGAAGACTGGGCTGATGCCATAGGGATCATGTTTCTCCTCAACCCCTTGGATTTTGCTCGCAGTGTCCTCAAAGCAGGTGCTTATTTTTCAAATTCTTGGCTTGGAGGTAAGTTTTGGTTGCATAAAACCAGGTGTACAGGGGCTACCAAATATCCAATCACAGCACTTATTTTGCACCACTCAGGAACTTTTCCCACAGTTGTGTTGCTCCCCAAATCTTTTTACATCAGAATGTGGCTCACAGATAAAACAAGTTTGGAGACCCCTTCTCTAGATCCTATCATTTTATATATGTTGATTCTGGTACATTGCAGCAATGGTCTGATAGTTCTGGGCAAGGTACCAAATAAACAGACCACAGCTCTGCTCTCAGTGCCATAAGCAGATGTATTGTGTCGTTTAATACCACAAAATTAATTGGCTTCACTTTTCGATCTATTAATAATATAACCTGTTACCGAACAGCTTATTTTATCTACTATGTAGATTTAAAGAAACAAATTGTGAGCCCTTGATCCAACTCGCTCTGTAGCATTGACTACTCTGTAGATGTATAATGAGCTTTAGGCTAAGTTAACAATCACAGGATCATATTGCAGATTCACTAGTAGGGATGTAGCGAACGTCGGAAAAAAAGTTCGCGAACATATTCGCGAACTTGCGCAAAAACGCGAGCGGTTCGCGAACGGTTCGCGAACCCCATAGACTTCAATGGGAAGGCGAACTTTAACATCTAAAAAAAAAATTTCTGGCCAGAAAAATGATTTTAAAGTTGTTTAAAGGGTGCAACGACCTGGACAGTGGCATGCCAGAGGGGGATCAAGGGCAAAAATGTATCTGAAAAATCTGCCTGTGTGTGCTTGGAAGAGATAGTGTAGGGGGAGAGCTGTTAGTGATTTCAGGGACAGATGATAGTAAGTTTGCTGGCTAGTAATCTGCTTGATACTGCTCTGTATTGGAGGGACAGAAGTCTGCAGGGATTTGAGGGACATTTTAGCTTAGGTAGCTTTGCTGGCTAGTAATCTACTGTTCTCTTTAAACAACTGCCATACGTTGACCTTGTAGGCATTGTTTGCCCAGTTTTTTTGGACGCAGCCACTGAAGCACAGTTGCCAGAAAAAATATGCCATATAAATGCTGAAAATAGTCATTTTTCGCCATACGTTGACCTTGTAGACATTGTTTGCCCAGTTTTTTTGGTTGCAGCCACTGAAGCACAGTTGCCAGAAAAAATATGCCATATAAATGCTGAAAATAGTCATTTTTTGCCATATACGTTGAGTCAACGTATGGCAAAAAATGACTATTTTCAGCATTTATATGGCATATTTTTTCTGGCCTCTGTGCTTCAGTGGCTGCGGCCAAAAAAACTGGGCAAACAATGCCTACAAGGTCAACGTATACACTACTACAGCGGTGGATACGGATTACGTAAAATATATTATGGCTGCTTGAAAAAAGTCACTCCGGTGTTTTTTCTGGAGACGGTAATATTATGGATATTTAGACAGAATGTGAACAAGGTCACACAGCTAGATGGCGGGTTGAAGAAAACAGTGTGCAAATAATGCCTACAGGGCAAATAATGCCTAAAAGGTCAACTTATACACTACTACAGCGGTAGTAAAATAAAAAAAAGTAAAATAAAAAAAAATGAATATTAAAAAAAAAAATTAAAGTTGGTGCTGCTGAACTACTAGGAGCAGCAGATTAGCACACCAGTCCCACTCCCCAACACTGCTAGACTAATAGCACTGGGCTCTTATAGTAGTAGTAGTAGTAGTAGTAAAACAACAAAAAAATAAATAAAAGCAGTCCTTACAAGGACTACTGTTATTGCAGCAGTCAGCAGATGAGATCAGAAGCAGGACAGCTGCCCACTGCAGCTACATACAGAGCACTGCAGTAGAAGGTAGATTACTAGCCAGCAAAGCTACCTAAGCTAAAATGTCCCTCAAACCCCTGCAGACTTCTGTCCCTCCAATAACAGAGCAGTATCAAAACGATTACTAGCCAGCAAACTTTCAACTGTCCCTGAAATCACTAACAGGCAGCAGCTCTCTCCCTACACTATCTCTTCAGCACACACAGGCAGAGTGAAAAAACGCTGCAGGGCTTCGGTTTTTATAGGGAAGGGGAGTGGTCCAGGGGAGAGCTTCCTGATTGGCTGCCATGTACCTGCTGGTCTGGGGTGAGAGGGCAAAAAAAAAGCGCCAACAATGGCGAACCCAAAATGGCGAACGTCGCGCGACGTTCGCGAACTTCCGGCGAGCGCGAACACCCGATGTTCGCGCGAACAAGTTCGCCGGCGAACAGTTCGCGACATCTCTATTCACTAGTGATATTCTGATATAAATTTTAGCTTCAATTATCTTTAGGATCATTTTTAGCTTCAATTATCTTTAGGATCATTTTTAGCTCCGTCTTTAAAATAGCATGGTTGAACCCAATATTATTATATATCAATAGATATTATAGAGGTAGATAGATAGATAGATAGATAGATAGATAGATAGATAGATAGATAGAAAGACAGGGGCGCTCCTCCAATGAGGCGAGTTGAGTAACTCGACTCAGGCGGCAAAGCCCTGCTAGGTACCATGGATGGCAAAAAAGCCGCTCCTGGTACTTTAACAGCTGAATTTCTGGTTTTCTAGCGCAGAGAGAGCAATTATGCTGTCTGTGCTAGCGTCCTGGCCCTCTCTACCGCCCTCGTGGACCCCCCTGGACCAAAAAGGTGAGTGCACCGGGGGCGGCAGCAACACCTAGATGCCTCAGGCAGCAGAGGGGCCAGGATCACCCCTGTAGATAGATAGATAGATATCTAGAGAGATAGACAGACAGATAAATTATAGATCAGGGGTCCCCAACCTTTTTTTACCCACGAGCCACATTCAAATGTAAAAAGAGTTGGGGAGCAACACAAGCATGGAAAAAGTCCCTTGGGTGCCAAATAAAGGCTATGATTGGCTATATGGCAGCCCCTATGTGAACTGGCAGCCTACAGGAGGCTCTACTTGGCACTACACTTACTTTTTATGCAATTAAAATGTGCTTCCAAGCCTGGAATTCAAAAATAAGCACCTGCTTTGAGGACACTGTGCAACATCCAAGGGGTTTGAGAGCAACATGTTGCTCACAAGCAACTGGTTGGGGATCACTGTTATAGATAGACAGACAGACAGAGAGCTAGAGAGATAGCTAGATAAATAGATAGATAGATAGATAGATAGATAGATAGATGATAGATAGATAGATAGATAGATAGATAGATAGATAGATAGATAGATAGATAGATAGATAGATAGATAGATAGATAGATAGATATTATTGGTATTGAGGTCCCTGCCCTGCAGAGCTTGCAGTCTGGCATACAGAAAACATAGATAGATAGATAGATAGATAGATAGATAGATAGATAGATAGATGAGATATAGATATATATGGTATTATTGGTATAATGTTTGAGATCTTACTGTATATGAAGCCCTTACCAACAACCGAAGAAACAGTCATACTGTAATACAAAAAATAATAGGACTCCTCCAGGGAGAAGGGGGATTAGATATATATATATATATATAGAGAGAGAGAGAGAGAGACAGAGAGAGAGAGAGAGAGAGACAGAGAGAGAGAGAGAGAGAGAGAGAGAGAGACAGAGACAGAGACAGAGAGAGACAGAGAGAGACAGAGACAGAGAGAGACAGAGACAGAGACAGAGAGAGACAGAGACAGATGGATAGATCACAAAATGCATTATGCTACATTAATAACTGTAATTGACAGTAGACGTGTTATTTGGTTGGTAAGGAGATTAGACTGGCATCTATAGAATTTACCCAGGCATCACTTATGTGTTTAGAATAACTGCTTATAAATAGAGTTCCTGTAGTGTAAGAGAATGGAATCTTTGTAGGGAAAAAGAATGATTTCCACCATGTCACTCCTCAATGATACACATTGTCCAGAGAATTTCAATGATCTAATGCTCCACCAAACCAGTTACTTGTTTCTGCCCCTCCAGCCTAAACACACTTACACCTTCCCACAGGATTCCCACAGACACGATTATGCATTTAAGCCTATCATTTCAGTCTCAACATGCTTAAATATTATTAATCCCATCATTTCTGCTGCTTTGTACTTCGCTGCTTTTGATTTTGGGAGCCACGAACATTTAAACAAAAATCTGATATCACTGATGCAGCCAATGCAACTAAAGCAGAGAGAGATCCCTTGTGTCTATGGTGTGAAAATAAACAGATACATTACCCAGATTTAAGCTCTGAATACAGTATTATAATTTAACATTACAGTATTATCATTTAACATTACAGTATTATCATGTAACATCACTTTTAACACACACACAGCTCATTTGTAATCCAGGGACATTTAGAAAGCTAATATAATATATAATACAGGTATGGGACCTGTTATACAGAATGCCTTTTCCAAAATTTAGATCTCTATACTTTGGGACTGCTAAAAAATAATGTAATGTTTTCTTATATTATATTTGCTTTCATTGATTTCTCTGCAAAAGACTGATCAAAGCTGTCTGCTGATTGGTTGCTATTTTCTGCGGGACAGTCCCGATTTTGACAGCTCAACCCGCAGTCCCAGGTTTCTTACTGAAATGTCTCTTTGATCTCCTGCACTGACTCAAGAAAAAGATAAGTTTCTGAAACTAAATTAAAATAAGAGGCTTTTTGGCAAAGATCCCAGAACAGCCAAGCAGCTGCACTTAGATACTTTTGTAACAATTTAAGATAAGCAAAGATACAATTGTAACCATTTAAAATAAGCAGGTCTCTTGGGAGAAGTGAGACTCACAGCTTAAAGGGCAATTCACCTTCATTAGCAAAACTGTAATAACACCAGTGGCGGAACTACCGGGGGAGCAGGGGGTGCAATTAGGCCAGGGCCCGCACCCCCTCAGGGCCCCCCGGCAGATTGCGCACTGATTTCTGGCCGCATCGCCCGATTTCGGGTAAAAAAAATCTGGTACGGAGGGGGCAGGGGCCCGGCGGCACGTCCCGCACCAAGGCCCGCCCCCCTCCAGTTACGTTACTGAATAACACATAAAACATGAATCCTAAAACTTTCATACGCTGCCAAATTTTGTAAATTGGACACTGTAATTAGGGGATGTGGCCATAAAATGGCAGAACTGTTTGCCCCTCTTTTCTTTTTTGAAATTTTGGCAGGTATGTTATAGTTTTTTCATTATTTGCCCTTTTCTTCTGATTCCTTCCAGCTTTCAAATGGGGCTTAAAAACAAATGCTCTGTTAAGCTACAAATATATTGTTATGACCACTTTGTATTACTCATCTCCCAATCCTATTTCCCAGTCTCCAATTCAAATGAATGCATGGTTGCTAGGGTAGTTTGGGCCCTAGCAACCGGATTGCTGAAACGGCAAACTGGAGAGCTACTGAATAAAATTCTAAATATCTCAAAAACCACAAATAATAAAAAATAAAAACCAACTGCAAATTGTCTCAGAATATCACTCTCTACACCATATTAAAGTTAACTCAAAGAGGTGAACAGTCCCCTTTAATACATAGAGTGTATATGTTACATACAGCCAACATAACAATTAAAAAGAAACTGCAGGTTAAACCACACAAAAGAAATAGCAGAAATGTCCAACACTAAATGTATAATCCGCATACAGGATACTGCAGGGGTGTTTGACCACTGTTTTTTATTTGATCCCAGCAGTGGTTAGAACGCCCCATGTAACATTAGCCTACGACTAAGCCTGTCATTGGAGCAGCTGTAGAAAAAATAATACCCCTAAAATATGTTATAATATGGGATCTTATAACATAAGCTATAGATTGTATTTTTATGCAGAACCCATAATTATCACAAGCCCTAAATACTGGGATCCTTATTAAAAGTAGTCGGCATTTAATTCATTATAGTGTAATAGCTGCACATTGTCCTTTAATTCAGTGTAATCACCGGTTCCTGCTAACAAACCACTTCCTTGACTTTTGAACCCTCCCAGCGCTTTCTCATGGCATTACACACAGCTAATGTTAATATGATTTAGAGAGTGATATTCTGAGATAATTTGCTATTGGTTTTCATTTTTTATTATTTGTACTTTTTGAGTTATTTAGCTTTATATTCAGCAGCTCTCCAGTTTGCAGTTTCAGCAATCAGGTTCCTAGGGTCCAAAGTACCCTAGCAACCATGCACTGATTTAAATGAGAGACTGGGTTATAAATAGGAGAGGCCTGAATAGAAAGATGAGTAATAAAAAGAAACAATAACAATATATTTGCAGCCTTACAGAGCATATGTTTTTTAGATGGCGTCAGTTTGAAAGTTGAAAAGAAGAAGGCAAATAATACATAAACTATAAAAAAAGAAAAAATGAAGGCCAATTGAAAAGAAATTAGCCATTCTATAACATCTTACAAGTTAACTTTAAAGGGATACTGTCATGGGAAAACATGTTTTTTTTTCAAAACACATCAGTTAATAGTGCTGCTCCAGCAGAATTCTGCACTGAAATCCATTTCTCAAAAGAGCAAACAGATTTTGTTATATTCAATTTTGAAATCTGACATGGGGCTAGACATATTGTCAATTTCCCAGCAGCCTCCAGTCATGTGACTTTTGCTCTGATAAACTTCAATCACTCTTTACTGCTGTACTGCAAGTTGGAGTGATATCACCCCTCCCCCCCAGCAGCCTAACAGCAGAACAATGGGAAGGTAACGAGAAAGAAGCTCCCTAACATAAGATAACAGCTCCCTGGAAGATCTAAGAACAGCACTCAATAGTAAAAGCCAAGTCCCACTGAGACTGATTCAGTATCCCTTTAAAGGTGAACCACCCCTTTAAGTGGCAATGAGAATTATGGAGTAGTGTGATATTAATCGCCAGGCATGGATTCACTGTGAAATCCTTAATTTCGTCATTGACAAATAAAACTATAATATTAAAAAAAGCACCTTGACTGTAATTTTTTTTTGTGCTGAGAAAATCGCCCGGTGAAAAAAACGCTCATTTATTCAAAGCCCTTTGGCTTCAATGCGTTTTGTGAACTTTCATAATTTTGTGAAATTTTTCCCAAAGCAAAAACCATTATGGAGTGACTTTGGAAAATACTAAAAGCATACCTCCCAACTGTCCTGTTTTTAGAGGGACAGTCCCTCTTTTGGCAGCTCAAACCACAGTCCCTCGTTTGTACTGGAAAGTCCTGTTTTTCTCTGCACTGAACAACCAGAAAAGGAAACAAAGTTTCTAACTTATTTGGCTTTTGGCAGAGAGCCCAGAACAGCCACAATAGAGGATAAGTTACATTTGTAACAGTTTCGAGATAAGCAAATAAGTGATTGTAACAATATAAGATAACAGGTCCCTTGGGAAAAGTTAGACTCACAGCTTAAAGGGCAACTCACCTTCATTAACAAAACTGTAATAACTGGGGGAAAAAACACAGAAATATGTTCAACCTTTCATAACCTGACAAATTTTGTAAAATTAACATGATAATTAGGAGGTGTGGCCACAAAAATGGGCGTGGTCCAAAAAATTTGCAAACTTTTTTGTCCCTCTTTTTATTTCCAAATTGTTGGGAGGTCTGCTAAAAGCTGATCATTTTACACAGCCTGCGGGTTATACGCATGTTGTCGCTTTATAAAAACATAATAATAACAATATAATATTAACAAAACCCAGGATTTGTCCCTTGCTTTTGAGTCTTACTGTTATTTAGATGCCTGCGCTCTGATATAACCAGCCGGGGTGAAGCAGAGTGAGCCATTGACCTCCCACTCATGAATCACAACTCTGACCTGCGCTGCACAATGACTAAGTCAGGCTGTCACTAAAGTGTCACAGGAAGGCAGATTTGTGCTTTGCTAACTAGTTAAACAGTAACAGCTACTAATCTATACAGGCACTGGCTCACTGACTAAAGACAAATAATAGTAAGAACATGATGTGTCCTCTCATGTCTCCTGGCTCTACTGTGTGTCATTCAGAAAATGCTTCGGGTGCTGGTTAAAACCAGTGCTAAAGTATCTGACCCTGCTCCCACTCTATTCATTTTATAGTGGAGAGGTTTCTGTTTTGGATAAGGAGTGTTCCTTAGGGGTAAATTATCCTTTATCACAACCGTTAGTGGGGAAGGGGTTCTTGCCAGTGTAGGAAGGGACTGGTATTCCCCCTAGTGGGGTTCAGTTGCAACATCCTTGGGTATTGGTCCAGGGAGTTAGGTGCCCAGAAAGAGACTTTCCTTGCCACCGGAGTGCAGTTCTTCATGACTGAGGAGTTCTAGCAAATACTCTTGTGGTGGTTGATATCACTAATAGTTTTGTGTAGGAATAGAAATTAGGGTTGGCAGAGGCATGTGCCTAGGGTGCAATGGTACCTACCCTTTCTGTCTGCCAACTCTTAGTCCTTACCTCCCAACTGTCCCGTTGGGACAGTCCCATTTTTGACAGCTCAACCCACAGTCCCGCGTTTGTACTGAAAAGTCTCGACTTTCTCTGCACTAAACAGCCAGAAAAAGAAACAAAGTTTATAACTCAATTGGCTTTTGGCAGAGAGCCCAGAACAGCCACCAGGTGCAACTGAGATACTTTTGCAACAATTTCAAGATAAGCAAATAAGTAATTGTAAAAATTTAGATAAGGAGGTCTCTTGGGAGACGTTAGACTCACAGCTTAAAGGGCAATTGACCTTCATTATCAAAACTGCAATACATTTTGTAAAATGAACATGATAATTAGGGGGTGTGGCCACAAAAATGGGCGTGTTTCAAAAATGTCACCGCGCTACTCCATATTTTTTTGTCCCTCTTTTTATTTACAAAATGTTGGGATGCTAGTCTGAGCTCTTGTCCCCCCACAGCCGCTTGTCACTTTCCTCCCCAAGCCAGTGAGGTGGCCAGCTAGCCTAGAGCTTTGCTGTTTTTGTGTAACATGGATTAAGCCTGTTTTTCGTAGTTAACTGATTAACTGTATTAATAAAGCAGCTCCCTATGGTCTGGGATGCCCTACCTTCGGCCCTCAGCAGCTCTTTAACTGCAAATCTCTACATTTATATGTGGCCTCTGCCTTCTCCAATTCTGGTCCCTGCCTCTTCCTCACAAACATTTGGTACACAACTGGCCTGAAACCTATTAAAGCATCAGCATTTAAACTGAGACTGACCTCTTAAACAATCCCATCATCAGAAGCCTCTACAGTTGGGGGGGGGGGGGTAGTATACAGTGTATGTTGGCCATGTGTGTCCTCTACATACAACCAGCAGCTCACTACATAACCTTGCTCAAAGCTTCATATCTTTACTGGCAGGCACAGGGCAATTTCCTTTTATACTCATTGCTTCTGGCTACATTTTATTAGTGAAATTCTTATCTCCTGCTCAGGAGAGATAAAGTCACTCAGTGTTCTCTGCTGGTGGCTGCAACACTGGGGTAATGCTACCAACATATTCACCTCTTCTGTTAATAGTCACAGAGACCTTGCTCCAATCTTCCAGTCTTAAAGGGATACTGTCATGGGAAAAACCTTTTTTCAAAATGAATCAGTTAATAGTGCTACTCCAGCAGAATTCTGCACTGAAATCCATTTCTCAAAAGAGCAAACAGATTTTTTTATATTCAATTTTGAAATCTGACATGGGGCTAGACATATTGTCAATTTCCCAGCTGTGAAAATGGGTAAACAGGTGGTCGGATCGAGGGAGCGCATGAACGAACAGATGTGGTCCACAATCTGAGGAGATTTTTAGTCCCGTCCCATCGACATCAGATATCGATCAGGTCAATAAGCTCATACCTCCCAACTGTCCCTTTTTCGGAGGGACAGTCCCTCTTTTGACAGCTCAACCCGCAGTCCCTCATTTGTGCTGGAAAGTCCCTCTTTTCTCTGCACTGAACAGCCAGAAAAAGAAACAAAGTTTCTCACTTTATTGGCTTTTAGCAGAGAGAAATATTCAGTAGACAGAAAAGAATGACCCACAATTTGCACCACCCCATTAGTCATTCAGTGAGTCCCAAGACAGAAAGTGAAACATAAAACGTAACCTTTATTAAATTACTTAAAAACGACCAAGGTGAGAAAATCCACACACAATTAAAAATACAAGAAGGAGGAGCACATCAAATGCTTCATATTGTCTCATACCCCCAAAGCTACAAAAATTGATCGTGTCCGGCCTATTGGGATCATGTAGAGCAAATCATTCATGGGATAGACTATAGTGAATCCTGTGCATGAAAGCTAAAAGCAACTACAGTAGTATTAGGTACCCAAAGGGTTACTACACTTATATGTGCAGAAGTTGTCAAATGAGCAAAGATTGTGGGCAATGTTGCTATTGAGCCCACATCATAACCGCAATCCCTCTGTATGACAGAAATATAGTGACAAAAGGTCTGTCTTCGAGGGTTATATACTCGGCATTGCCCCCATTTAACCCCTGTAGAGTCTTTAGCCTATCTTATCACCATACACCCCCAGCGTTCCTGGCGGGTCTGTGAGATAAAGTAAATTGCGGCGCAAGTATCATTAAGCTAACCTTCCTCGGTATGCCCCCAGCGTTCCTGGCGGGTCCGAGGCAAGGTAAATTACGGCGCAAGAGGACTTTTAGTTAAAGCTGATGTGCTACCTGCCTAATTGAACTAAAATAACTGAGAGGCGCCTGACGCGCGTTTCGCTCGCTCAGCGAGCTTTGTCAAAGGCAATCTGCGGCGCGAAGAGGAGTGCATCTACATATAGGTACGGAAAGAACCGTTACAATTCAAATCAGCCAATGCGCATTGGTCTGAGACACGTCAGCCAATGCGCACACTTACCGAGGCAAAAGGGAATTAGGGGAGGTGATTTGGAGTCATCACTCTTGGCAAAAGAGAGTGAATGGATTTTCAATATGCATGCCATGGGCCCTGATGGTATGAATGAGAGTATTACTATGAATATCTTTATTTAAAATACTCAGGACATTCCCATGATAATCTCCTGTTCCCTATAACGATGTTCCAGGTATTATTTTGGCTATAATGTAAAATTGGTTATGATTAGCCATACATTAAATATCTATTTCTTTTAATATCCATTTCCTTATTATTTGAAACTAGTTAACGTGTCTAAAGGAACTGTGACAAATAAATGACCAGTTTTGTAACTTTGTCTCCCTCAAATACTGATAATAGCAAGTAGATACTTTGTATTGTATCAGCACAGTAACTTCAAATAGGCGGATACTGGGAACATAGAATGAGCAGTGCTTGCTCCTCCCTTTTGCCTCGGTAAGTGTGCGCATTGGCTGACGTGTCTCAGATCAATGCGCATTGGCTGATTTGAATTGTAACGGTTCTTTCCGTACCTATATGTAGATGCACTCCTCTTCGCGCCGCAGATTGCCTTTGACAAAGCTCGCTGAGCGAGCGAAACGCGCGTCAGGCGCCTCTCAGTTATTTTAGTTCAATTAGGCAGGTAGCACATCAGCTTTAACTAAAAGTCCTCTTGCGCCGTAATTTACCTTGCCTCGGACCCGCCAGGAACGCTGGGGGCATACCGAGGAAGGTTAGCTTAATGATACTTGCGCCGCAATTTACTTTATCACAGACCCGCCAGGAACGCTGGGGGTGTATGGTGATAAGATAGGCTAAAGACTCTACAGGGGTTAAATGGGGGCAATGCCGAGTATATAACCCTCGAAGACAGACCTTTTGTCACTATATTTCTGTCATACAGAGGGATTGCGGTTATGATGTGGGCTCAATAGCAACATTGCCCACAATCTTTGCTCATTTGACAACTTCTGCACATATAAGTGTAGTAACCCTTTGGGTACCTAATACTACTGTAGTTGCTTTTAGCTTTCATGCACAGGATTCACTATAGTCTATCCCATGAATGATTTGCTCTACATGATCCCAATAGGCCGGACACGATCAATTTTTGTAGCTTTGGGGGTATGAGACAATATGAAGCATTTGATGTGCTCCTCCTTCTTGTATTTTTAATTGTGTGTGGATTTTCTCACCTTGGTCGTTTTTAAGTAATTTAATAAAGGTTACGTTTTATGTTTCACTTTCTGTCTTGGGACTCACTGAATGACTAATGGGGTGGTGCAAATTGTGGGTCATTCTTTTCTGTCTACTGAATATTTATTATTAATCCTTGACCCTGCACACCATTTTTTGTGCTTTTCTTTTTGGTGGAAGGTGCTATATACTCCTATTTTTGTATATTATTACTTTTAGCAGAGAGCCCAGAACAACTAACAGGTGCAAATAAGATACTTTGTAACAAATTTGAGACACAAAAACACAGTTTAGATAAGGAGAAATATTTTCAAACTTTCATAACCTGCCAAATTTTGTAAAACAAACATGGTAATTAGGGGGTGTGGCCACAGAAAGGGGTTTGGTCCCAAAAATTGCTGCGCTACGTGCGGAAAAAAATTTTTTGTCCCTCTTTTTACTTCCAAAATGTTGGGAGGTATGTAAGCTGCCGACAGACCGAGTTGGCCTGTGTTGGCCACCTTTAGGGCAATGTCCGATGGAGAGATTTGTCGCCCGTTATAAATTGCTGCTACTGTGGTTGACAAATCTCTTGAAAATGCTTCTCCACTGGCAAAAACTGAAACTGAAAAACCTACTTGTTTCTTCATTTTTGCCTCGCGAGGTGACTTTGTGAGTCGTAGGTTTTACCAGCGACAAGGATTTTTGTGAGATTTGTTGCCTGCAATAGAGTCAATTTATTGAGGGCAACAAAATCACCCCCTTTGGACATTACCCTTAAGGTGATGGCAGATGTGGAGATTAGTTACCAGTGATAAATCTGCTCTAATGCGGGTGAGTGTGTGAGTGAGTGAGAGTGTGAGTGAGTGAGTGAGTGTGTGAGTGAGTGAGTGTGTGAGTGAGTGTGTGAGTGAGTGAGAGTGTATGTGATTGTGAGTGTATGTGACTTTATTTACAGTATAAGCGCAGGGACTGATACAGGTGATTCAACACTTTCTTTAAACTATAGCGTAGGAAGCATTGCTAAACATGGCAACACAATATAAACAAGGGATAATTATTGCCAAGTGAGACAGACATGGGAGTGGTGTCTCCATTGCACTGTGCAGGTAGTTATACCTTCAGATAAGAACTAGAAACCAAACGCAATTCTTGAATAATAAGAAACCTTTTAGAATGATACATGAAAGCCAAATTCTTCTTTTTATTAAAACAAACTTGTTTAAAGGTTTCAGCTGTCAGTCATATATATATATATATATATATATATATAAAGATAACTTGCACCTCCTCAGTGTCTTAGACCAGTGCTGTTCAACTTCTGTGGTACAGAGGGTTGTAATTTTTCTGACTTACGTGGTGGAGGGTCCATAATGGAAGCCAGCATTGACCACTCCCTGTTTTAAATCTCACCCACTTTCAGCCACAGTCATGTTACCACAAGAACTTTTAAAGGAATTGTTCAGTATAAAAATAAAAACTAGGAAAAAAGATAGGATGTGCAAAATAGAAAATGTTTCTAATATAGTTAGTTTTCCATAAATGTAATGTGTAAAAGGTGGAGTAAAAGGGTGTCTAACATAATAGCCAGAATACTACTGCTTGCTTTCCTCTGATTGGTTACCAGGCAGTAACCAATCAGTGACTTGAGGTTGGGTCACATGGGTCATAACTGTTGCTTTTGAATCTGAGCTGAATGCTAAGGATCAATTGCAAACTCACTGAACAGATATGTCCCATGTGGCCCCCCCTTCAAGTCACTGACTAACTCAGAGTTAGAGAGCTGAAAAGCAGTAGAAGTAGTGGCTATTATGTTAGACATCCAGTTACTCCAGCCTTTATACATTACATTTTTGGCTAACTAACTATATTGGAAACATTTTCTATTTTGCACAGCCTATCTATTTACCCAGTTTTTATTTTTATACTGAACTGTTCCTTTAACAGCATGTCCACATTAATGGTGATAGCACACCAAATAACCGAATGGTTGGTGTTCACTGCAGGGATATCACTTATCATTCATGTGAAAATATAAGTCATATTAAAACATACCCTTAAATACATATGCCTCCTCCTCCTCTACAGGGCCTGATTTACATAGTGGGCGCCCCTAGGCCCACTGAAATTCATCGCCCCATCCCTCCCAATCAAATTTTCATCATCAGGACCAGAGCACTGGGGACTGGTGCACAGGAAATTTAAAAAACTATTGTATCTGCTGAGCATCCCCAGTGTTTCTGAACCAATGTGGGTGTGGTTGGAAAGCATGCCGCCCCCTAAAATCCTGTCCCCTAGGCCTGGGCCTTGGTGGCCTCTCCACAAATCCGGGGCTGTTCCTCTGTAGATAGCACAGCACCTGCCCACCCCCAGCACATGATTAAACACCTTAGGGGCCCTAATAACATTTTCCAAATGCTAATAAACCACCAGAACTACGTCCACAAGGAGCATAGCATTGGTAGAGTATGGCACACACACAAGGAGCATATAGGTTTGCCACCTGACCGGTATTTTACCGGCTTGGTCAGTAAAAATTATGGTAGATCCCAATGTTATTAATAGGGAAATAAAGGGAAATATATAGGAAGGCTGGTATTTTTTTCCAGAAAAGGTGGCAACCCTAGGAGCATAGGATAGGTAAAGTAAGGCACACACACAAGGAGCATAGAGCAGGTAGAGAATGGCACACACAGGGGAATAGGGCAGGTAGAGAATGGAACACACAAGGAGCACAGGGTGGGCAGAGTATGGCACACACAGAGAGAATAGAGCAGGTAGAGAATGGCACACACAGGGAGCATAGGGTGGGCAGAGTATGGCACACACAGAGAGAATAGGGCAGGCAGAGTATGACACACACACAGGGAGCATAGGGTGGGCAGAGTATGGCACACACAGGGAGCATAGGGCAGGTAGAGTATGGCACACACAGGGAGCATAGGTCAGGCAGAATATGGCACACACAAGGAGCACAGGGTGGGCAGTGTATGGCACACACAGCAAGCATAGGGCAGGTAGAGTATGGCACACACAAGGAGCACAGGGTGGGCAGAGTATGGCACATACAGCAAGCATTGGCCAGGTAGAGTATGGCACCGACAGGGAGTATAGGGCACACAGAGTATGGCACACACAGGGAGCATAGGGCAGGCAAAGTATTACACACACAAGGAGCATAAGATAGGTAGAGTATGGCACACACAAGGAGCATAGGATAGGTAGAGTATGGCACCCAAAAGGAGCATATGTCAGGCAGAGTATGGTACACACAGGGAGTATAGGGCAGGCAGAGTATGGCACACAGGAAGCATAGGGCAGGTAGAGTATGGCACACATACTGTACCTTTAGACCAATTCGGCAACTTATCTACCCGTGTATGGGGACTTCCGATGGGTCTTCCTGATCGATATCTGGCCACCATATAGATCAGAAAGGTTTAATTTTTCAGGCGATCGACCCGACGGAGCCCATTGTTCCTCGTTGTAATCTGAACCCTAGGGCCGAACATTCAGAATATAGCCCTGCATTGGTGGGCATGTTGGGGGAAAGATCCACTCGTTTGGCAATGGCAGCTTTAGGGGAGATTGACAATCAACTGTAACCCCCCTTGTAATCAGTAACAGTAACCGGTTTATGAAGCCCCTCTTTGATCTGCTTTATTGACTGTGGCCCTTACTGCACACAAATGGTGCCAAGTCACATAATTCTATTAGGAAGAGACTCTCTGCCTCTGGATTGGCAGCTTTACATTATGGTTTGAATTAAGTTCCTTGCTAGTATGTTTATGGCAGCACATGTCTAATTATACAGCCCTGGCTCTGCATTGTAGTGCTGCTGGTTACAAGACAATTTCTCCCTATGAGTCTCAGATATTTCCATACAGTTCCGCAAGGCATTGCATCAGTGTGACTAACATCCTGCTTATTGTACACATTGACTGGCAGGGGGCACAGAGCTAAGAGGAATAGTGAGACGGCTTTGGAAAGAGTTCTTGCACAACCTGCACTTATTCATTACACTGTCTATAATGATGCACTCATATAGCAGTAGCTTTAATTGTTATTTATAGCTTGGGGAGGAAAGATCTACGCAGCATTAAGATAAGTCTCAAGATTCCCCATACGTGGGTGATTGTTTGGGTTATTGGCTGACTAGTAAACAGGATGATCCTTAAATATTGTGCAATCTGACCGAATCATTTACTACAATGCAAGGCCACAGGCTAATAAAGTCTCGGGAATCAACCAGTGGGAAGTGATATCATAATAGTAAATGTAGAGACTGATAGACATACATTTCAGACAAATATCATAGCAGATGTCCTGCATGAACATCCAGCGATTTCTATGGAGTATGACATTTGGTATTTTTAATTTAATGTAATTCTATGAGCAGTCAGTAATGTTGGATGCTCTCAGTGTACATGAATAATTGTTTATGAAGCTAAAGTTTCCCCTTTTGTTGCATCGCCTAAAAAACGAAACGTCTTGATAATTTACGGGGTAGTTCAACTTTAAATACACTTTTATTAGAAATATGTCCTATTCCTAGCAATGTTTCAGTTGGTCTTTTTTAAATAATTTGCATTCCTCTTTGGCCTCTTTCCAGCTTTCACGTGGGGATTATTATTCTACTATATATGCACATATAAAAGATTATTATTATTCATTCCTATGGGATTTTTAGAAGTGTATCAAGCTCACTTTCACCCATTTATAAATATGCTTCTAAGAATCTGTGGTGAGCTTTGATTTAACCCTTTGATTAATGTGAATTGTGATGGTGTTAGAGAATCCCCTGTGGCTGGAATTTTCTGGATTCTCTGTTATCCAGAAAGCTCCGAATTAGGGGAAAGCCGTCTCCCATAGACTCCATTTTATCCAAATAATCCACATTTTTAAAAGTGATTTCCTTTTTCTCTGTAATAATAAAACAGTAGCTTGTACTTGATCCAAACTGAGATATAATTAATCCTTATTGGAAGCAAAACCAGCCTATTGGGTTTATATATATTTACATGATTTTCTAGTAGACTTAAAGGGATACTGACATGGGAAAAAAAAATTTCAAAATGAATCAGTTAATAGTGCTGCTCCAGCAGAATTCTGCACTGAAATACATTTCTCAAAAGAGCAAATAGATTTTTTTATATTCAATTTTGAAATCTGACATGGGGCTAGACATATTGTCAATTTCCCAGCTGCCCCAAGTCATGTGACTTGTGCTCTGATAAACTTCAATCACTCTTTACTGCTGTACTGCAAGTTGGAGTGATATCACCCCCCTCCTCCCCCCCAGCAGCCAAACAAAAGAACAATGGGAAGGTAACCAGATAGCAGCTCCCTAACACAAGATAACAGCTGCCTGGTAGATCTAAGAACAACACTCAATAGTAAAAACCCATGTCTCACTGAGACACATTCAGTTACATTGAGAAGGAAAAACAGCAGCCTGCCAGAAAGCATTTCTCTCCTAAAGTGCACAAGTCACATTACTGGGGGCAGCTGGGAAATTGACAAAATGTCTAGTCCCAAGTCAGATTTCAAAATTGAATATTAAAAAATCTGTTTGCTCTATTGAGAAATGGATTTCAGTGCAGAATTCTGCTGGAGTAGCGCTATTAACTGATGTGTTTTGAAAAAAAACATGTTTTCCGATGACAGGATCCCTTTAAGGTATCAAGATGCAGATTAAAAAAAGATCTGGTAGCTGGAAAACCCCAGGTCTCTAGCATTCTGGATAACAGGTCTCATACCTGTAGCACTTGCAACTGGCACCTGTCCTGATGTTTATTTTACTGTATAGTAGTGGCATACATGAGTTTTAAATAGTACAGATATGGGACCTGTTATCCAGAATGCTTAAAATGCTCGTGCTACTGCTGGCAACAAATCTCCTGAAAATGCTTTCCCATCAACAATAATGGCGTGTTGCTTTAAAGAATCTGAGTGCTTGATAACAAGTTATGAGAGGACAAACTCTAACAGTCAGGCAAGAATATACAAGTTTGGACGGTTGTTAGAATGAAGCTTACATCCTGTATTACCTGACTACGTGTCATCAAGCCAGTCACTTCTTTTATTTTGCAGTTAAGGAATGTTCCAATATACTCCTAGAAAAGGGAAACTCTGCAGCTTTACAAGAATGCTTGTTTCTTTCAGTCTGTTATGAGGGATTGCATATATATATGTGTATATATATATATATATATATATATATATATATATATATATATATATATATATATATATATACACACAATGTATAAAGTGATGGCACTTGCAGGATTTAAACAGCAAAAGACAAAAAATGTCAAAGAAAAAAAGGTTTATTCGGTCCCACACAGGAACCTTTGTCAAGGAAACCATATATATGACTATATATTCGTAATTACTCAAATTGATCGAGTTACCTGTGAAGATAAAAACTTGAATAGCTCGAATTGATCAAGTTTTCAATCGCAAACCATGGGGAAAAAAACAAAAATCATCTTCATTTGGTTCAAGGGACCTCTACCATTGACTTCTATATGACCTCGACAGATTTTAGCTGGAGTTTTTCGGATTCGAGATTTTTTGCAGCTTTGGGGCATAATAAATCTCGAAAATGTTGAGGTTTTTTTTTTGTATCCCGAAGGATTTTTAAGGAAACTACCCTCAAAAACTTGAATTTTTCAGGAAAAACGCAACTCCACCTTTAATAAACAACCCCTTAAGTGAATTGGTTGATCCCTCCCCAGGTGTTCTATAGAGGGGAATGCTCTGCTCACAGTGCTGTGTTGTGAGTATAACATAACTTATAACATTGACATTTATGTGCCTCTGTCATCTACTTGGAGAATTGTTCTCAAAAAACAAGTTCTGGTTACGCTACAAGAACCACAGGTTCCCATTTTGTGTACTTGCTGATAATAGTAGTTGCACAACACCCTGCCTCCACTACTTGCGAGGGCTCATGTCTGGAAACAGAGAGTCTCATCCGAAGCAATATTTAGTAAGCTATTGATTTAAAAAGCCAGGCAGTTCCATTTTACCATAGCCTTACACATGCATGAATATATAATATCTATTGAGTTAAAAGAGGGGTAAAGAAATTGCCCTGTGAATTAATAGGCCCTGGAGTGTAACATTGCATGCATCACCACCACACATACACAATACCCTAGTTGTAATACCCCAGAGTCACTGCCATTCACCAAGGGGCAGATTTATCAAGGGTCGAATTTCGAGTTTATGGGAGTTTCTAAAAACGCCCATCAACTCCCATAAGCTCGGAATTTGAAAAAAAACTGACCAATTGAAATTTATTACAAAAATTGTTTTTGTTTTTTAAAAAAAATTGAATTTTTTAAAAAATGGGTGAATAGAATCCAAATTTGAATCGAATACGATCGAATTCAAATCAAGCTTTTTCACGCCAAAAATGTTTTTTTTTCAAAATCCACCAAATCACTTCTAATTGGTTGTAGGAGGTCCTCCATAGGCTAAAACACAAATTTGGCAGGTTTTAGATGGCGAATAGTCAAATTTGAATTCTTAAAGAGATGATACATTTCAAAATTCGGTTTTCGATTTTTTTTTTTAAATTATAATCGAATTTGGACTATTCCCTAGTCGAATTAAACTAAAATAAACTCCAAATTCGAATTCCAAAATTCAAATTTTCACTTCGACCCTTGATAAATCTGCCCCCAAGAAGAAGGCTGCTATTGTCCGCTGGGTTTTGTGGTGCAACTGGTTCTAATGCCTTGCCATCCCTGCAACTGGGGCTTTTTTTTGTTTTTTTGTTTTGAAAAAAAACAAACCAAGACTGAAAATATGTGTTGAGGGCAAGGTGAAGATAGTTCCTATTAGCATATCAATTGTATACTTTTTCAAAGTTTCCCTAATTATCATAAACTGTGTAGCACACTGAAGTAGACAAAGCAATTAAAGGTCAACTGTTTATTAGGATTGCATTGTACACAAAGAGCACAATCATCATGTGGGTTTGCACAGCCAGTTCCTTACATGGTGATATCCAGCGCAGTGGAAGTCATGCTCGGAAGGAGATATTGTTAAGCAGAGGCCTTGAGCTGCTTTCTTTAGACTCTCACTGGGGATCAGATTAAATAGATAAGCACTATAGAAACAAATGACAAGGTAGAACACTAGTGGGATTATTTCGGACGTCTGTTTAAAAGGGGGGACGATAATGAAAAATAACATTTTAATGTATTATGCAGTAGGTTGATATCATCCAGTTCAACCTTCACCTCAATGAATTCCTGCTTAGAGATAGAAAAGCAAAACAACTCATATGAAGCTAGCCAAATTTTAGCCCAAAAGGAAGAAAAACATTATGAAACAGACCAGTCACCCTCTATACCAGGGATCCCCAACCTTTTTCACCCGTGAGCCACATTGAAATGTAAGAAGGGGCGGAGAGCAACATTATCTGAAAAAAGTTCCCCAAGAATGCCAACAAAGGGCTGTGATTGGCTATTTGGTAGCCCCTATGTGAACTGGCAGCCTACAGAAGGCTCTGTTTGGCAACACAACTGGTTTTTATGCAACCAAAAGTTTCCTCGAAGCCTGGAATTCAAAAATAAGCACCTGCTTTGAGGCCACTGAGAGCAACATCCAAGGGGTTGGGGAGCAACATGTTGTTCACGAGCTAATGGTTGGGGACCACTGCTCTATACACTCCAATATCTATACTATGGGTGAGGTCACACGGGGCGTTTTTAAAAACGAGCGGTCAAGCATAAATATGAATACACGCATGATACTATGCATTTTTCAGCCTGTGGTTTTCTTTTCCCAACATGCTTTTCTGTTTTTCCTTGTTCCCCACAATTCCACTTGGAAGAATTTTAGTAAACTTTTGTGAAGAAAAGCCAAGGGGAAAAGCAATTCACGTGCAAAATGTAGCCGAACTGATCATCAATATGCAACGTAATTAAGTCACCAGCATATAATGCTGCAAATACGTATGTGCGCAATGCATCTTGCGAGAGTTTGGCCACCATATTGAAAATATGCAGCGTATTTCAGTGAAGTGTATTTCCAAACCTGCGGATCCCATAAACCTTAATAATTTGGTGTATTTGCGTTTCTGCTGAAAAATGCCAAGAAATACTGGAATTGCGTGGCAGATGTTGGCTCGCAAGCGTCCATAGTGCGTTTTCAATTTTTCCAATAGGGCTTAATTTTGTATGTATTTATACTCGGCTGCACATTTTTAAAAACACAACGTAAAAACACCACATGTGACCTCGCCCTAATTGTAGATTTTAGTATCACAATAGCCTATGATATTCTGCTTGTCCAAGAAATCATCCAAGCCAAAGGCATTAACTGAATCAGCATCACAACATCACCCGGCAGTGCATTCCACAACCTCACTGTCCTGACTGTGAAGAACCCCCTACGTTGCTTCAAATGAAAGTTCTTTTCTTCTAGTCTGAAGGGGAGGCCTTTGGTACAGTGATCCTTTTTAAAGGGATACTGTCATGGGGAAAAACATTTTTTTCAAAATAAATCAGTTAATAGTGCTGCTCCACCAGAATTCTGCGCTGAAATCCATTTCTCAAAAGAGCAATTTTGAAATCCGACATGGGGCTAGACATTTTGTCAATTTCCCAGCTGCCCCAAGTCATGTGACTTGTCCTCTGATAAACTTCAATCTTTCTTTATTGCTGTACTGCAAGATGGAGTGATATCACCCCCTCCCCTTTCCCCCCCCAGCAGCCAAACAAAAGAACAATGGGAAGGTAACCAGATAGCAGCTCCCTAACACAAGATAACAGCTGCCTGGTAGATCTAAGAACAACACTCAATAGTAAAAACCCATGTCCCACTGAGACACATTCAGTTACATTGAGAAGGAAAAACAGCAGCCTGCCAGAAAGCATTTCTCTCCTAAAGTGCAGGCACAAGTCATATGACTAGGGGCAGCTGGGAAATTGACAAAATGTCTAGCCCCATGTCAGATTTCAAAATTGAATATAAAAAAATCTGTTTGCTCTTTTGAGAAATGGATTTCAGTGCAGAATTCTGCTGGAGTAGCACTATTAACTGATGCGTTTTGAAAAAAACATGTTTTCCGATGACAGTATCCCTTTAATGAAAAAATTCCCCTCTATCTGTCCTCTAGTATACTTGTAAAGTGTAATCATGTACCCTTGCAGGCATATTTATTCCAAGAAAACAACCCCAATGCATGTATTGATATCATGCATGAAAAACCACGAATGTCATGAAATGTATTAAAAGATCCAAATTTAAAAAGCACGAATGAAAAAAGTGCCGAGTGACCCCCCCAAAAAATACCTCTAAAAATGTGAGTTTTTCGGACAATTCCTAGAGAATAAAAATGAAAAAAAACTCTAAATGCCCAAAATGATTAAAAAGGGTCCAAAAGGATGAGTGCACCTCCCATTGACGTGTATAGGACCTGGACAACTTTTACCTTTCAAACGGGAAGGGTAAAAAATCTCGTTGGATCGCGGCCGCATCTGTTCGTTGATGTGGTCCAGCGATCCGACTGCCCGTATTGCCTCCAGCCTGATCCGATCTTTGGGTCCTAGGGTCCACGATCAGATCAGCCCGATATCGCCCACCTTAATATGGGCATATCGGGGAGAGATCCGCTCGTTTGGCGACATTGCCAAACCAGTGGATCTCCCTGTGTATGGCCACCATAACTGTATATTCTCTTGGTTATCAAAATGCATCCAACTTTATCTTGACACTATTTATGATATCAGCCAGTGCAACTGTGTCAGGGAAAGGAATAGATACTGTAAAAAAACCACTGCAAAACTATGAAGGATCTATATGTGCACGAACATGTGGGTTGTTTTTGCCTGTATTTGGTGAACAAAACTGTCACGAACAAGGTAGGGGAAGTAGAGGCAAAAAAAACCTCAGAAAGATGAAAGAGGAAGGTTGTTTTCTTTTTTTAAACTGATTTTGGAGGTGTTGATTTTGCTTTACGTTATGAGAACTTTCCTTCTAACTTTGCTAGTTTCTGGCTTTTTTTTCCTACCAATTATTCATTGTTTTTTAATTAATTAAATTAATGTAATTAATTTTAATGATTTAATTATTCAACAATACCCCCTTATTTTCTCTAACGCTCCATTTTCTCTAGCCTCAAGGCTAGTTGGGTAACCCAAAGCATTATGTATTTCAATTTCTAGCACAATTGCCTTTTTAGTTGCAGTTTAATAATATGCTTTCTAATTATGGCTAACGGAATTGATTTGTTACAACGTTAATTATTATTAGGTTAGAAATGACCAATTACTCAACTTGTGTCTTTCAGGGAGTCTTTTCAAATACAGCGAAGCGTACAATATTGGCCTTTCTGGAGCAAAGATATATTCTGGGCCTGTGAACGAGCAGTTTGGATATTCAGTTCAGCAGTTTCATAATCAAGATGGAAACTGGTGAGAAGCAGACTATGCTCATTCCACTCCTATACAAGCAGTTTCCAGAAAAGAGGGTATTACAAAAGGATGGTAAAGCCCCGTTTTAAAGGGGTTGTTCACCTTTAAATTAACCTTTTAGTATGATGTAGAGAGTGATATTGTGATGCAATTTGCAATTGGTTTTCATTTTTTATCAATTGTGGTTTTTGAGTAAGAAAGCTTTTTATTCAGCAGCTCTCCAGTTTGCAATTTCAGTTATTTGGTTGCTGGTTGACTCATTTGAATAAGAGGCTGAAATATGAATAGAAAGATGAGTATAATAAAAGATGAGAATAAAAAGTAGCAATATCCATACATTTCTAGTCTTAAAGAGCATTTGTTTTTAGATGGGGTCAGTGACCCCCCCCCCTTCATTTGAAAGTTGGAAAGCAGAAGAAAGCAAATAATTAAAAAAAATAACTATAAAAATAATAAAAATAATAAATATTAATAAAAAAATAATAAAAAATAAAATAGTGAAGACCAGTTGAAAAGTTGCTTAGAATTATCCATTCTATAACAAACTAAAAGTTAGTAACCACCCCTTTAACATTGGTAAAATGTATAGGGCTTGCATTAAATGTTTGCCTACTTTACTTTTTTAAATATGTATTGAAATTAAGCCACATTCTACTTCTTGCTCCCAAAAAACAAAGTCAAACAAAGCCCACTGAGAAACCTCTATAATCAATAAACAATAAATAAACAAATCCCTCTCCCCCTCCAGCTACAGCTCTGACAAATTTTCAGATAAAGAGCAGCTCATTATACCAAGGCCTTTCAGTGGGCTTCAGGTTTGTTTGACTTTGCTCTTTGGTATCAGGAAGTAGAATGTTGGTTTAGTTTCATTTTAAAATATTGCTTTAAGAGCATAAATAGCAAAAGACCAAAAACATTTGCTAATTATGAAAATAGGCAAAAAGTATGTTCAGCACAATTCCTATGTTGAGGTTATATGACCCCTTTAATGACTATAAGACTATATAAACTGATACTAGGGATCAGCAAAAAATTTCTTTTGTTTGTGTGTATGATTTTTTTTATGTGTAGCAGCAGAGCAAGCCATTGAAGAAATATTGTGACACAAATGACTGGGTATTTGAAAAAGAGTCTCTTCTGAGTCTGTTTTGACTGCTTGCTTTCTATGCAGAAAATGCTAAAAAAATGCAGAGATCTAGCTTAAAATGACAACTCTCAGGAAGGTTAAAGAGATTGGAGGCCTAAGCGTTTGCAGGAACAAGCAGCTGTTATATAGTATATAGTCATTGGTTGTGACTTCCTCATTGGTTTCTAAGACTGCACTGCCATTTTGGGTTACCCGATATTAAAATAAAAAGTAATGTGACAATTAAGAACAATCATGGAAATCAAAGGTAAAGGACACCATACCATATCTATATTGGGTCTTGTAACAGAAATGCTGGGAAATTGGTTGAAGGGGTGTATGTATCATCCAGATTTCTGTCATACTGTTTTCAAGCTAACAGGTAAATGTATATTTTTTCACGGGTCTGTGGCTAGTTGTAATAGCCGGAAAAAGGACCGGTTTACGAGAGTGTTGAGTGTTGGGCGGGATCCGATATCAGATGGACAGTCTGGGTTTGCCCAAAACCTGAGAGATGAACAGGTGTTTTCTCTCCTTAAGTAGGGAAGGGATTGTGTGTCTCTCAATCCTGGGGAAAAGAGCAGGCAGTGCAGGCCTGTTAGAGAGCCAGATTCATGTGAGTACGTGCTGTGCCACAAATACTGTTTTTTGTTGGGTGCTGGATGTTAGATCCTCACCTAGTTAGTTAGGAACTAATTGTTTAGTTAGTGCCGCACAGGGTTTTATTTTCATTTTTGTTTGTTTTGATTCATGTCTTCCTGCCAACCAGACAAATAAAACTGGTTGCGGCCAGTCGCACATTACCAGCCAGTTTTGTGTTGTTTTGGTGTGGACTCCAATACTGCTGTGCACCCGTCTAACCCCCAGGAGACGACGACCCTTTTACCTCAAACGGTTACAGTCTAAAAAAAATATTACAGTGCAATACAATGAGTATTCAGTAGACTATATTGAGGTTTATTATAGTATAACCAACATATTTTTGGTCTCTAGGTTGCTTGTTAGTTCCCCTTGGAGTGGTTATCCAAACAATAGGATGGGAGACATTTACAAGTGTTCTGTCAACTCACCAACGGCCAGATGTGATAAAATGAATCTAGCGGGTAAGTTAATGGAAATTGGCTTCTCATGCTGCCTGAATTACTATTGCTAATGCTTCAATTGTTATAAAAAAATTTTTTGCACAGTTTCTCTTCTTGATTAAGGTAGAAAATACAGATGAAGGGGGCAAGGCAACAGAAGCAAATAGTTGATAACTTAATATGCAAGATGGGTGGAAATTTAGTCTGGCTGGTTGGCTTATCACATTGTCTCCTGTTTCATACCTCCCAACTTTCCTAATTTAGACAGGGCCATCCAAAATCTTTAACCAAAAATGATTACTTGGCTAACCAGGGTTGGGTTAGATCAGAGGTACCCAACCTTTTTTATCCAAGAGCAACATTCAGATGTTAAAAGAGTTGGGGAGCAACGCAAGCATAAAAAATGTTTCTAGATGGTGCAAAAGTTGGTTGATTGGCTATTTGGTAGTCCCTACAGAAGGTTCTGTTTAGCAGTATACTTGCAACCAAAACTTGCCTCCAAACTAGGAATTCAAAAATAAGCACCTGTTTTGAAGCCAATGGGAACCACATCCAAGAGGTTAGTGAGCAACATGTTGCTTATGAGGCACTGGTTGGGGATCACTGGCTTAGATGTAACAGAGGTGGGGGCCTAGCCTTAAATGTTCCAGTTATCCATTTGTGTCCCCATAGTGTCCGGTATTTAGTAGAACTAACATATTAATTTAGTGTGTAGGTAAATGTTTTACCCACTGATAAAAAAAGCCCGGGTTCACTTTAGAAGTAATACCAGTTTTGTTATAAGACCTTTATTAAACAGGTAACAAAAATATGCTTTTTGTTTGTCTTTGTAGTTGCAACTATCATTCCAAACGTTACGGAGAAAAAAGAAGAAATGAATCTTGGTCTGACCTTGTTGAGAAATGAAAATACAGGAGGATTTTTGGTATGTCCATGTATACAAGAATAAGCAAAAAGAGAGCTAGAGAGAAAGAGAAGGAGAGAGACATTTATTCCATATGGGATAAGGATGAGGCTCCTTCTATGTGATGATATTTTGCCACCCTCCTGGGATTCTCTGATGTAATGTACACAGGTTGCCCGTGACTGTTTTACCCAGTTGTTATTGTTGTTATTCAGAAGAAGGGTGACAGTGGTGTCAGAAGTTCTTAAAGTTGATAATTTTATGTGATTTAGAAGGGATTTCCATGAGATAAGCTCACCTTTACCCAAGCCACCATCTCACAAAGATTTGGTTCTGAGAAAGGTTATTTGTCAAGAAAAATTACAAATTGCAACAAGAATAACTTCAGTTTCGTAACATCGTTAGAAATAATATCTATTTTATACCTGTACTCCACTTTGCAAATATGTGTTATGTTTTTGTAAGCTGCAGCTTAATTCTATACAAGCAGTGGGTGCAAGATCTGTCTAGTCAGTAATGTAACTAACGTTGGGCCTGGGTGTGGGCCGTGTATCTGGGCCCCACCTCCAGAATCGATTGTCTGTGCGGATACGTGATCGCACAAACTGCCGACGGCCCGAGGGGGTATGGACCCTGCTGCAATCACACCCCTTGCTCCCCCAGCAGTTCAATCACTGTGTCTAGTCATTTGACTGTCCACCAGGCTTTTCTGGTTGGTTCACAATCAATATGATTGAACTGACTACTTGAAATACATTTAGAATGGAATTTAATGGAATTCAGTTAGGTACATTCTTATAGATGATGAAGGCATTGACCAGGGATTTAGGTATTTGGCTCTTGGAGAATTTAGAAACTGGTTAATGAGATCCAACTACAGTAGGTGAAATTAGTTTTAGTCTCATTATTCTTAATGAGGTAGTTGTAGGATGTGCATTTTAAAATATGCTAAGAATGCCTTGACGTTTGATAAGGAAAAATAATCCAGAAAAGGAAATAAAAAGGCTCTATAAGAAATACATGTCTATACCCAAGCAGAAAAATTGCTATTTCAAACGTTGAATAAATTTAAGAAAAATTGCAAAATCAATTTAATGATGACTCTTTTATCTTTTTTAGGCTTGTGGACCATTGTGGGCACAACAGTGTGGTAACAATTATTATGCCACCGGTGTATGTTCTGATGTAAGCCCAAATTTTAAAGTACTTAGAAGTTTTTCACCAGCTCTTCAAAGTAAGAACAATCACCCATCAAATACTTTATAGAACAGATCAGGTAGAAACCATGTGTGTATCCAGGAATATATATTTACATTTAGGGGGTTATTTATTAAATTCCAAATACCAAAAACTCAAAAAATTCTAGGTTTTTTTTTACTATAAAATCAGAATTTTTAGTGAAAAAAAAAAGTCAGAATCAGAAAATCCAGCATCCCAGACCTGCCGAGTAGTGATGGGCGAATTTATTCGGCAGGCGCAAATTCGCTGCGAATTTGCGCGTTTCGCCGCCAGCGAATAAATTCGCATAACGCCCGCGAAAATTCGCCGGCGTCAAAATTTTTTTTAAAAAAAAACGGACGCCGGCGTCAAAAACGGGCCCGTGGTTCAAGGCAAGAAAACCGCGAAATTCGCGAATTTTTCGGCGAAGCGAAACAGCGCAAATTCGCCCATCACTACTGCCGAGGTTGTATATAAGTCAATTGGAGAATTCCCAAAGATATTCTGATCTGTGCTGGATTTTGTGCAATAATCAAAGGTTTTGTGGTTTTCAAGCAAAAATCTGAAAATTTTGATTTTTCAGGCGGAAAAAGCTGAAAAATTTGTATGACTCGAATTTTGGTATGATTTTCAGATTTTTTTTGAGAAAATGTATTGATAAATAAGCAGAAATAACCTGTGCGGATTTGGTCGTAGTATATTTCAGGAAATATAAATTCAGATTTTGAGAAGTAACCCCTTAATACAAACCTAACTTGAATGCCTAATATATTGTCAAGGGCTGTCATAATAGGTCTACATGGAATTTGCTCTATGTGGATTCACACATTGATTTGTATTTAAACCTATATATTTACATTTCTTTTTGATAGGAACCATGGAAATTAGATCAGCTATCACTTAGTAGTGAATTGCCATGATTTTCTACTGAATCAGGAGTCTTTAGTGTCTTTATTGAACATAAAATATAAAAAATTGCTCTATTCTAAATAATGATGGTTATTTATTTTTCTTGCTCATTAGTTTTCATCTCGTCCACATTTTTGTAGAAAACAAAAAAAAACCTTGCTGCTTAAGACCTAGCGAGCATTTTATTTGTATTAAAGGAGAATGAAAGGCATCCTGCATTTGGGGGTGCTAAATGTTAGGCACTCCCAAGTGATTGTAGTTACTTACCTGATACCACGGGCCGGTGCTCCAATCAGCAGAAAACTCCACCGGCACTGGGTTATACCAGTGATCACCACAGAGCGATCCTCTTCCGGCTTCTTCTTGCTTCAAATTTCCAGAGGCAGACGCATGCGTAGTAGAACGCAAAGAAAGCGGAAGACAGAAGTGGATCGCTCCATGGTGCTCGCTGGAATAACGCCGGGCCGGTGCAGTTTTCTGCTGATAGGAGCACCAGCCCGGGGTTTCAGGTAAGTCAATACAATCACTTGGGGGTGCCTAACATTTGGCACCCCTAAGTGCATGAAGACTTTCCTTCTATTTTAATAGAACAACGGGGGGGGGGGGGAGAAGTGAGGAAAAAAATATGCATGTTCTAAAAAAAAAAAAGGATTCCCCTGATGCCCTTCAACAAGTGCTTAAAAATCAGACCCAACACTGTCTTTGTTTAATGCTTGAATTTTTTCATATTCATTTCTATAGCATGTTCATCTTATATTGATATTGCGATTGTGTGCGATGGATCAAACAGCATTTATCCCTGGTATGCTGTAAGAAATTTTTTGGAAAAGTTTGTGCAAGGCTTAGATATAGGACCATCAAGAACCCAAGTAAGTAAAAAAAAAATATTTTAATGTAACTGGCAAATCTGTTTGTGGTCCTAAAACAGATTTATCAAGGGTTGAAATTCGAAGTGCAAAAAACTTCAAAATTCGACCATCGAATAGGCTAGTTTGACATTCGAAGTCGAATTCGAAAGATTTTTAAGATTTTTGAGATCGTACAATTTTACAAAAAATCCTTAGACTTCTCAAAACTTAGCCAAATACTGGCAATAGGTTCTAGGAGGTCCCCATAGGCTAACATAGCAATTCGTCAGGTTTAAGGTGGCGAAGTGTCGAAGCATTTTCACTTCGAATCTAAGTCGAATTTGGCCTATTCGAGAGTCGAAGTACCGAAAAATTCGGATTTTTGTAGAAAACAAAAAAAAAACCTTGCTGCTTAAGACCTAGCGAGCATTTTATTTGTATTAAAGGAGAATGAAAGGCATCCTGCATTTGGGGGTCCTAAATGTTAGGCACTCCCAAGTGATTGTAGTTACTTACCTGATACCACGGGCCGGTGCTCGAATCAGCAGAAAACTCCACCGGCACGGGGTTATACCAGTGATCACCACAGAGCGATCCTCTTCTGGCTTCTTCTTGCTTCAAATTTCCAGAAGCAGACGCATGTGTAGTAGAACGCAAAGAAAGCGGAAGACAGAAGTGGATCGCTCCATGGTGCTCGCTGGAATAACGCCGGCCGGTGCAGTTTTCTGCTGATAGGAGCACCAGCCCGGGGGTTTCAGGTAAGTTAATACAATCTTAAATAAATACTGGCAATAGGTTCTAGGAGGTCCCCATAGGCTAACATAGCAATTCGTCAGGTTTAAGGTGGCGAAGTGTCGAAGCATTTTCACTTCGAATCTAAGTCGAATTTGGCCTATTCGAGAGTCGAAGTACCGAAAAATTATCTCGAAATTCGACGTTTTTGAATTCGAATATTCATTTCGACCCTTAGTAAATGTGCCCCCAAGAGTCAAACAATTCAGATACTTACAATTAGCTAAAATTTTAAAATCCTACAGGTAATTCTTGAACTGTTCAACCTTTTACTAGGATAGTGACAAGGGTTTTTGTATATTTTTCACATTTTTTTAGGATCTCCTAAAAACTATGGTAAACAGGGCCGGAACTAAGGGTAGGCAGAGTAGGCACGTGCCTAGGGCGCAAAGCTGGGGGAGCGCCAGGCACGTACCTGCTCTGTCGCCTACCCCGTGTCCGGTCCCGTCTCTCCCCGACTATCGCTGTTATCTTTCGCGTAAATGCGTGCGCTGAAGCCAAGTTTCGTGCATGCACAGTATTGAGCCGGCGTCGTGGCCCGACAGGTTGCCTAGGGCGCCTGGCTGGGTTGGCCCGGCTCTGATGGTAAATAATAATTCATCAGAATCATAATAATGTATGTATATAAGTAACACCAAAAATGAGGTTTGAGTAGTTAAATTTGGTGCTTACCACTGGTATATTAATATAGAAACTGCTTCCTCTTGATAAGGAGATTTACAGGAAGCATTTAGACCCATGTATGTATAGATAAAACTTGTTCCCTTACACTTTACTAAACAAAGCATTATTTAAATTACTCAAGTTTAATAAAATGGATCTTTTCAGAGATACTGCCACCAGAAATGAAGATCTATAACAACAATTTCTTAGCCTGCTAATTATAATTTGATACAAGTACTTGTCCTATGCTTTTATATTGCATATTTGATGTCCCATGTTCCTTTATGAGGGTCGCTGCCATATTTGTGCAGTAGTCTGTTAGCTGGACAGTCAGGTTGGCAAAACACCTGCATCAGCATAGTTTTTTAGGGGCTTATTTAGTAAAATCTGAATTTATCTCATTATTTGAATAAAAAAAGCTTGATCGCCTCATTCTTTGGTTATCTGATGGCAGTGGCTTTGCTTAGACACAGCAGCAAATATTCTGTTGCCATAATTTGTCTCTAGAAGACTCGTGTCCATTTGTGATATAATCACATAATAAGCAAAATTAAAGGAAAACTATACCCCCAAAATGAATACTTAAGCAACAGATAGTTTATATCAAATTGAATGACATATTAAAGAATCTTACCAAACTGGAATATATATTTACATAAATATTGCCCTTTTACATCTCTTGCCTTGAGCCACCATTTTGTGACTCTATCTGTGCTGCCTCAGAGATCACCTGACCAGAAATACTACGACTCTAACTGTAACAGGAAGAAGCGAGGAAGCAAAAGGCAGAACTCTGTCTGTTAATTGGCTCATGTGACCTTACATGTGGTTTGTATGTGTGCACAGTGAATCGTACGATCTCAGGGGGCGGCCCTTATTTTTTAAAATGGCAATTTTCTATTTATGATTACCCAATGGCACATACTACTAAAAAAGTATATTATTATGATAATGGTTCATTTACATGAAGCAGGGTTTTACACATGAGCTGTTTTACTCAGTATCTTTTATGAGAGACCTACATTGTTTGGGGGGGGTATAGTTTTCCTTTAATTGCAGGCCTATTTTTCGCTGGAAGTCACTTGCCTATATTTTTTTGTTTGTAGGTAAGCCTCATCCAGTATGGAAATGATCCCCGTGTGATGTATAAAATGAATACATATAAAACAAAAGAAGAGATGGCCCAGGCCATAACTGGTATTGATCAAATGGGTGGCACTCAAACAAACACTTTCAAAGCCATTGATTTTACAAGGTATGAGACTTATTGTTTGACTACTTGTGGTGGGGCTAGGGCCAACCATATTGGCTAAGAAGATACCTTCATATGGATTTATACATTTGCTAGTTCTTGTCATTTGCTGGGTGATTTTCAAATATTCAAATTCAAGTTTCTTTTCCAAAACTTGATTGACTATTGCCACATATTTAGGGAAAAACAAGATTATAGAAAAGTGGATTGTGTTTATTCAATGAAATTTAGATTTATTCAATTGATTAATATAGGAAAACTCAAATTAGAAAATATTCACAACGTTTTTTTGTTTGCAAATTTCTCAAGTTATGAAAGAAAAATCTAAAAAAAAACCTTAAAATCACAAATGTTATTAAATTAGCCCATTCAGATAAATGAATGTATCGTGAGCAACATGTTTAAGGTAAGAAACCTACCACTCTGCAAATATGCCATGTTCTTCAATATGCAAAGTATTGAAGTCAAAGTTTTTTAAAGAGACAGTAGTTCGATTATCGAATGGTTGAATATTTAAACTATTTTACTTTGAATCGAATTCGAAGTAAATTTGAAGTCGTAGTATCCTATTCGATGGTTGAAGTATCCAAAAAATTACTTTGAATTTTGTATTTTTTTACTTCGAAAATTCCCTCGAATCTTCGACCCTTGATAAATCTGCCCCTTAGCGTCAAAACTCTGTATTCCTGAAATTGAACATCTTTTGCTCTGCAGACAGTTTGCCTTCTCTAAAGAATATGGTGGGAGGCCAAATGCCAACAAAGTCATGGTTGTCATCACAGATGGTGAATCACATGATAATGCACTCTTATCAAAAGTGATCGGTGACTGTGAAAAGGACAACATCATAAGATTTGGCATTGCGGTACGTAGAACCTTCCTCTTCTTCATACGAATACATATACAATCTTTTACCTGGAAATCCATTATCCAGAAGGCTCCGAATTATGGGAAGGTCAATTGACTCCATTTTAATCAAATAAATCAGATATAGGATATGGTGATCGAAATTACATAAAGACCCCTTATCTGAAAACCCCCAAACATTCTGGATAACAGGTCCCAAACATTCTGCATAACAGGTCCCATATCTGTACACCAAAGTCAATACACATCTATAAATACAAAAATACAGATAGAAAATAGAAATGTAACACATTTTTTTTTTCATTTTCCAGAATTATTATTGCAGTTTTTATGGTATGTGTTATTTGTATAATCAGGGAAGACAATGGGCACCAGGCTAGGGTTTCTCACACATGGGGAACAACCCAAAGGATGAGTTTCCCTTTACACATTTGCTCTTTCTATTTGCTCACCTCCAAGTTTATAGCTACCAGCAACAATATTAATATCTCTTATCCCTACAAATTATTGCCATAGCAAATACATGAACACTTGTGTTGCTTCTTACCATTTTGTAATTAAAAAAGTTCTTGAAAAACAAATTAACTTGTCTATCTTATCCTGTATGTGTTTCATAAATAGAAAAGAATTGATATAAACACCGAGTAGAGCAACACTATAAATATGGCCAAACAGGGGCAGATCGGCTCGTTTGCAGAGGTTGCCAAATGAGCAGATGTTGCACCAATATACCCACCTTGAGTGGGAGATATCGGGTTGATCCAATCGTGGGCCCCAGGACCCATTGATCAGATCACAAGGCCAGGAATGCAGGTGGATGGGAATTTTAAGCCTGCCTCATTGACAACTGGCTGATTTTCGGGCCAGATATCCATCGCGGAAGTCCATCTGAAGGCCCCATATACTGGCCAATAAGCTGCCTACTTTTACTGTTGGCAGCTTTTGTTGGTGTAAGGCCACCATAAAACTCTAACATTAATAAAGATTTAATAAGCATGGGCATACACAGGGCTTCTTATCAGCAAATTTTGTTGGACAGTAAGGGGCCGATTCACTAACTTCGAGTGAAGGATTCGAAGGTAAAAAACTTTGAATTTCGAAGGTTTTTTTGGGCTACTTCGACCATCGAATGGGCTACTTTGACCTTCGACTACGACTTCGAATCGAAGGATTCGAACTAAAAATCGTTTGACTATTCGACCATTCGATAGTCGAAGTACTGTCTCTTTAAAAAAAACTTCGACCATCTAGTTCGCCATCTAAAAGCTAACGAAGTCAATGTTAGCCTATGGGGAAGGTCCCCATAGGCTTGGCTAACTTTTTTTGATCGAAGGATATTCCTTCGATGGTTGGATTAAAATCCTTTGAATCGTTCGATTCGAAGGATTTTATCGTTCGCTCGAAGGAATTATCCTTCGATCGTTCGATCGAACTATCTGTGCTAAATCCTTCGACTTCGATATTCGAAGTCGAAGGATTTTAATTCCTAGTCGAATATCGAGGGTTAATTAACCCTCGATATTTGACCCTTAGTGAATCGGCCCCCTAATCTATTTCTGGGGAGTGTTGGACAATGCAAGTGAATAGGCATTATATAGAATATCAATCCAGTAAAAGTATTTTGTCAGCAAAACTGCACAAAACATTACACAAATCAAACTGTAATGTAGGTTTCATGAATTGTGGCATTCCTGTAGCTACATGAACCACATAGCACTGAGATCATTGGAATTGAAGCTATGCCGGAATCATTGGTTTCTTCATAAAACTCATACATTGCCAATGTACTTGCCAGAAGTACATAGCCTACAACCATTCATCTACTGGAAATACTTTATGTGTGAGTGGCATTATTTATTGCTTTTATTGGCAGCCTGTTGCTGTATAATTAAGTTATTAGTTGGATGAGGTTCAGGAGGCATAATGGATACACATGAATGGTTTATTATAATGAAAAGATATTGATTTACATTTATACATAGATTTAAATTTTTAAGAACAGAGTGAACTTTATTTCGATATTTATTTCATCTGAAGAGCGTGTTGTTCTTGTGCAGTGAAACAACCCCCCACAATGTCTGCTTAAGCATTTGGAATCACATTTGAGGGATTGTTGTGAAGTGACCTAAGGGGGGCAAAAATCATCATTACTTTGTTTCTATTGGGAGCAAATCCGTGTGACCCGAGTAACCCGTGACCTGGAATTGTATATCCAAGCTGTGGCTGCTGAGATCTGGCATGCCTTACCCAGCTGGGATCCATTAGCAGTAATCCAGCTACACTCCTAGAACCTGAGATAGAAACATGAGATAGAATGTTTCTTGTGCAACTCTCCCAGTCCAAACATTTCAGTGTATTTTTGTCCTTCTATGGTTAATTTCCTTGAAGTGAACAGATGCTACTCATAATTTTATTTTGGATAAATACAGTAGCTCATCCTTGTGCTCCATCTGGTTTATTTCTAAACTACAACTACAGCATCTGAAGATAATTTAGTCTGTATTAAATGCAATTTCTGTTAAATGACATCCCTGTGAAACTGTCCTCCAATCACCCTATGTATACCTTACTGGCCATTTGCTGCCTGGGCTGGTTTTAGGGTAGGGCTAAGAAGGCACAAGCCTGTGCACCATAGAAGTCAACTGGAGGTAAGTAAGTTGTGAAATACTAATATTATATAAAATTTGTCAGATGTTATTAGTATAGACATCAAAAATGGACAACCACTGACCTTGCAGTTGTTTTGGAGCTTCTATTCCACTAACCTACTGTTTAGTGTTTGGCACAGGCATCAAAAAGTCTTCATTTGTTGCTTTCTCTGTTTTATATGAACATTGCTTTTTTTTTTTTTTTTGCATAGGTTTTAGGCTACTACAACAGGTACAATATCGATAGCAAAAACTTGATCAAAGAAATCGAGTCCATTGCCAGTGTTCCGAAGGAGAAATTCTTTTTCAATGTGTCGGATGAGGTTGCCTTGTTAGAAAAAGCAGGAACCTTGGGAGAACGCATTTTTAGTATCGAAGGTAATGAAAATGGAAACTATTATTTTAATCGCTGTAGAATGTACGGGTCTAAGGACTAAAAGTCCTAAAAAGTATTTTTCCTTGAGGGTTTTTTTTATTTCTTTCCCCTGTGTTTTACCCTTTGGTAAAACACAGTCTGTGTTGTGACGTCTGATGATGACTACCTTATAATGATTTTATTACGTGGAGCATCCTAGTTCCATGTTCGATATGATGGGATACAGTATACTTTTTATTATTACAGTAAATACTTGACCAAAGTCATAATCAAGAATCAATCCCAAGCTCATTGCACATAGCTCATAGGCTAGTTCTTGTGTTCCCTCTCAGATAATCCATACAGTTATACAACAGCCTATTGGCCAGAATACATTCATACTTCTTAGTAGTGATGGGTGAATCTGTGCCGAAAAATTTGCAAAACACATTGAAGTCAAAGAGCGTCAAAATAATTTTGTTGAGTAACTATTTGGTCCAAATGCATTAAATTCAATTGGTTTTTGATGTGGCGGATTTTACGCCGGTGAATTGTCGCCGCATTTAATTTGCTTTTGGCGAAACATGGAAATTCATATCTGGAGAATTTATTCGCCCATCGCTACTTCTAAAGTATCACACTTAGGCCTTAAATCCTACATCCTTTAATCAGGGGCGTAACTATAGAGGAAGCAGACCCTGCGGCTGCAGGGGGGCCCAGGAGGTATAGGGGCCCCATGAGGCCCTAATTCATATACAATTTCAATTAATATTGGAAAAACAAGTCAACCTCTAAACATTTTGGGGGCCTGAAAAATTATTTGCTGTGGGGCCCAGTCATATCTAGTTACGCCACTGCCTTTAATATACAATATGGGTAATTTAATATAAACTATGAATGTTTTTTGGGGTTTTTTTTTTTTTGCTTTATTGTTCTACAGTTATTATTTTGCCATATTCTGCCAATGAATCTTTATTGAAATAAAACCTGTTGTAAATGATTACTAATATAATGCATCTGATTTAGGCACCACTCAAGGAGGTGAGACTTTTCAAATGGAAATGTCCCAAGTTGGTTTCAGTGCACAGTATTCAGAAAGTCAGGTAAATGTTCTGCAAATGTATTTAAAATTTTGTGCTAATTTAATAGCAACTAAGGTTAAATGCTGCATTTAAGATGCGATTTATCTGTTATAGCTGTGATCTGCAAGAAAGTATAACGTTCATCCTTTTTTGATCAAGAATTGATATCGTTCACATTAAAACTGTTTTTAAAATGTTTCTTAAAATTCTAGGTCAAAATATTAATCTATAAGCATTGCATATAACTCCCAGAGGTCTTTGAAACAAATTTTCAAATGACTAAAATATCAAAAACAGTAACATATAAAGCAATGACCAATGTCCTATTCACAGCCAAATAAAATATCTGTGTCATTATTACATATGTTTAATAATATTGATAACATCCCTGGGGGTGATTCTGGTCTTCTTTTTGTGTACTAACATTCTCAGAATTTGTTGCTTCAGACAATAGGCATATAATTAAATACAGGTAAGTGGACAGGGGCAGTGTTGGACTGGGCCGGTAAAAACCCGGCCGGCCCAGACCTGCTACACCAGCTCCAGCTGCCCCATAAAATAATTAACTGCGCTACAGCGCACAGCACACATGTTCACGCATGCGGGCAGCATTACTATTCGGGCAGCCAGGCAGGGAATTGGAGGTCGGGAGGAGGCCCCCGGTGATTGCCAGGAGGGCCCTTCATTTACAGCCCCGGTGGGCCCCCAAGGCTCCAATTCGACCCTGGACAGAGGTACAAGTGTTGGAGCACTAATAGCAGTGCATTTTAAGAAATAATGTTGACAAATAATTAGTTTTGTTCCCCCCCAACATAACAGTTTTGTGTTATTTTTTGCTACATTAGAAGACTCATTTATGATTGGCAGGGTAGAGGGCAAAATGCAAAATACATGCCATGTTTTTTGCACTTTGCACTCTGTACTGTCTTAAGCATCCAAAGACCCACACATACAGATCCTACTGTTCCAGAATGGAGCACAAGGACCAGCACTTTCAGGATAAATACAGCACTGCCTGTGTTCAGAAGCTCTGTATTCACAAGATACTGCTGGGAGAAGGCATGTAGCTTATAATTTGAATACAGGTTATGTATAGATATCCAGCCTATGACCCAGTTTTGGAGAATTTTTTCATCTTGTTTCGCCGCGGAATTGACGCCTATAGACTTTTATGGCGTCGTACGACAGAAAAAAAAGACGCGTCAAAAAAAAATTCACCACATGACATCCATAGACTTTAATGGGCATCATTTGGCTGGCTGCGAATTTTTGGCGAAAGTAAACGGGTCAAATTCGCCCATCCCTACCTAGTAACTGATATGTAGTACCCACAAAGCCCAGCACCTTACAGCAGATAATGAATGGAAGCTGTTGGCTGGATAAATGGTTAATTCATTTCTTGTGTGATGGGACTAAGCCAATGTCATGGGTATTCTGTAAGTTATTCATTGTCTATTGCTTGTAATAATTTGTATAAAAGCCTGCTTTTGTTCTGATAGGGAACACTGATGTTGGGGGCTGTCGGTGCCTACGATTGGAGTGGCACAGTAGTCCATGAAAAATCAAAGCAGTTTTCTATTTTTCCATATAAAGCATTTGAAAAAGTTCTGCATGATCGGAATCAAAGCTCATATTTAGGTAAGGAACACGAACAACAATGGTAACATGCAGACATTATACATCAGCACTGGTAACAATGAGGAGTCCTCAGCTTCTTTTTGAATTGGCATCAAGTACCATTTTTACTGGCTGGGCCATTAGAATACCAACCTTGTCGTATCCCTAGTTCCTATAGAATCTTCTTGAAGGTGGAATGTGTAGTAGATCTACTTTGTATTTATAGTTTAAATAGGCAGAAGGTTTCCTTTTCAAGAAACAACATCCTGCCTTGATTTTAGGAATGAGAAGATTACTTTTAGCAAAATTCAACTGTTACCAAAAAGAGAGGAACCAAAAGTGAGTCTATGGAGTTGCACAATCCATAAAAAAAGTGTAATTAATGTATATATTAGAATAAATTATGAACGAGAGAAACAATGATTGATGTGATAAAAATCAAGTGTCATGATTCAATTATGGTGAAAACAAAACAATTGAACCATGACACTTGATTTTGATTTTGAATTTTCACAATTATGAATTTATTTATTTATTTATTCCTCGATGACATCACCGTTAATTTATCACATCAACCATTGTTTCTCTCGTTCATAATTTATTCTAATATATACATTAATTACACTTTTTTTATGGATTGTGCGTTGCCATAGACTTTCTTTTGGTTCCTCTCTTTTTGGTACCGGTTGAATTTTCTTATACATAAGAGTCTGTCAGCACATTCATATCAAACTTTTGTGCCCTGGACTGCAATGGGTGGTGGTAACTAGTGGTAACAAGGTGGGGAAGACCAGTTTTTCTAGATTACTTTTAGCAAAGTTACTGCATCATGGTCTACATGTAAAATGTAACTTCATTGCATTGTACTGGGAGTGCTCAATGTATATCACTTGTCATGTCATTCTTTTACAAATGGGAATAATGGAAAGTATCCAGAAGGGATCTAGTGGAATTTGATGTCAACAATTATGGCTCACGTCCATTGACTTTGGACATCTCCTCACTAGAAACAGAAACAGTTAGGGCACAGTTTCTCCAAATAAGAAGGGATATTATTGCAGTAAATTAATGCATTATGTGTTTTTATCTTTCCAGGATATTCTGTAGCTGTTATAAATATGAAAAACTCTGTGCATTTTGTTGCTGGTGCTCCAAGAACAGACTACACCGGTCAAGTCGTGGTGTATAATATTACCAGCCAGGGAAATGTGTCAGTCATTCAGACCCAAAGAGGAGAGCAGGTTGGTACCCATTTTTTATGGAGAAGATAATACAAACCTGGCTAGAGAATAGCAAATCCAATGAACCATTGCATGCAATTTTGAAAGTAAACAGTTATTAGAAAGTTTTGCCCCTCAAGACTTAGTGACTAATTTGTTATTCATCAAGGGTTGGGATCAGGTGAAAGAAGGTAAAAAAATGCTAGTGACTTCTTTTAAACTCTCTATTTATACTTCATTAAATACTGTAAGTTTGAATTCACTTTATAGACTGAAATGGTGTAATTTTCAATGGGTCTACAAATGCTATTTTTTTTTAAAAAAAACTCAAAAAGCTCAAATTGGAAAAATCCTAACAACATTTCTATTGATTGCAGATTGGTTCCTATTTTGGAAGTGTTTTATGCTCTGTAGATGTCAACAGAGATTCCATTACTGATGTCCTTTTAGTGGGAGCACCTACGTTCATGAATGAGTACAAGAAAGAAGAAGGGCAAGTGTACATGTTCTCTATTCGAGATGTAAGTCTCTATAGTATAACATATAACTGTATTACATGTCATCTTTGTTGTAATATTTACTGATTTCTTTAGACTGTAAATTCCAGCATTGTTCACACATGTAATCCCCCTGCATTGTTCACATCTATAACACCTCTATTGATCACACCCCTAAAGCCCTGTACAGTTCACACCTCATACCAAGACTAAAAGTGCCCAGAGTGTTCATCTGTTCACACCTCATACAAACTGCTGGAGGGGCACCAGCATTGTGTCACTGTATGTTGCACAGTATGAACTGTTCATCTTAGAAGTCCTGATAGGTTTCTCTGTCTCCTGCTCTATTCTGCCTTCCCTATGCTCTCTGTGTGTGCCATACTCTGCCTGCCCTATGTTCCTTGTGTGTGCCATACTCTGCCTGTGGGATGTGAGCTTTGTAGGGGTTTGTTAGTATTTGTAAATTGTTGTTAGAGGGTCCCCAAGGTGTTTAATCATGTGCTGGAGGAGCAATGTGTTATCCACAGGAGAGGAGGAGGCATATAGATTTTAGGATATGTTTAAATATGATTTTTCACATATGAGTGATGGGTGATATCCCTGCAGTGAACACCAACCATTTGGTTTTTTTGGTGTGCTATCACCATTAATGTGGACATGGTCTTAAAGGAATTGTTTAGTATAAAAATAAAAACTGGGTAAATAGATAGGCTGTGCAAAATAAAAAATGTTTAAATATAGTTAGTTAGTAATGTAATGTATAAAGACCGGAGTGACTGGATGTCTAACATAATGTCTAACATAATGTCTAACATAATAGCCAGAACACTACTTCCTACTGTTTTTATTTTCACACTGAACTGTTCCTTTAAAAGTTTGTGTGGTAACATGGGTGTGGTTTAAAATAAGTGTGGTTTAAAAAGGGGAGTGGTCAACACTGCCTTCCATTGCCAGCCCTCCACCACAGAGACCAGAAAGTTCCAGCCCTCAGCATTGAGATAGATAGATAGATAGATAGATAGATAGATGACAGACAGACAGACAGACAGACAGACAGACAGACAGACAGACAGATAGATAGATAGATAGATAGATAGATAGATAGATAAGATAGATAAGACAGAAAGATAGATAGATAGATAGATAGATAGATAGATAGATAGATAGATAGATAGATAGATAGATAGATAGATAGATAGATAGATAGATAGATAGATAGATAAGACAGACAGATAGATAGATAGATAGATAAGATAGATAAGATAGATAAGATAGATAGATAAGAAAGATAGATAAGATAGATAGATAGAAAAGGGTTTTAATCAACCAAGTATTTTGAGAAGTTAAAAACCTTGTGCAGTTTAGGATTTTCATATAAATTGTATTTTATTTAGGAGGATGATGTTGTATACTTTCCTCTTTTTAAGGGAATTTTAGTTCAACGTGAACAGTTGGAAGGTCCTAAAAGCCTGGAGAATACTAGGTTTGGCTCTGCCATAGTAGAGCTCTCCGATATCGATTTGGATGGTTATAATGATGTTATCGTAGGAGCACCATTGGAAAACCAGAACAGTGGAGCAATTTATATTTTCAATGGAAACAAAAACACAATCAGAACCAAATATTCCCAGGTGAGTAAAATACTTGTCAGCATGTGAATTTCTTACCTGGGCCTTAATCATGGATCTTGTATTGAATAAAATCAATTAGCATTGGACTGGTTTTCTTTGAAATAGCACATGCCTGGTTTTAGTCTATAAAATGTTTTCTTTATATCTTTAGCATGAGTGAATTCCAAAACAACATTTTTATATGGCCTTCTATTATTTGACCATACACTGGGTTATATTAAAAGAATTCATGATTCTGTCATTTTAGAAAATTTTGGGTTCTTCATTCAACCCAGGGCTGCAGTACTTTGGCAGATCTGTTGATGGACACCAGGATTTAAATGGTGATAAGATAAATGATGTATCAGTGGGGGCTTATGGAAAAGTTATTCAGCTATGGTAAGTTGTTAAAACATTTCATTGACATGCAGAATTACTGGTGATAACGAATATACAGTATATATATATATATATATATATATATATATATATATATATATATATATATATATATATACACAAAGCTATGAATATCTTGTAAATTATATCCTTATAAACTGTGAGTTCTGATGTCATCAGTTATAAACAGTGAGTTCTGATGGTATTTCTGTAACTTATAATATCCTTATATTTTACATGAGGGGTACTTTATTCACTATATATATATATATATATATATATATATATATATATATATATATATATATATATATATGTGTGTGTGTATGTAAAGGTGTATGTTGTTTTAATTGAAAGTATTCCATTGGGCAAATTTACTAAAGGGCGAAGTGGCTAACGCTAGCGAAAATTCACCAGCATGACGTCATTTTGCCATTTCGGCGATTTACTAACGGGTGCAGGCGTAAATTCGCCTACTCTAGCGCTACTTCGCACCCTTACGCCAGAAGAAGTTGCGCTATGGCGAAGGGACGTAACTACGCTAATTCACTAACTTGCGGATTTTACTGAACGTTACCTCTTGAGACAGACTTTACTTCGCCACCTCAGACCAGGCGAAGTGCAACAGAGTAGATAGGACTTGCTTCAAAAAAAGTTGAAAATTTTTCTAAGTCCCAAAAACGCTGGCGTCTTTTACTTTATGCTGAAAAAGATCGTACCCTCCTTCCCCCCTACATATGGCACCTAAACTATACAGTGGGCACATGTGTAGGGCAATAGAACAACTTTATTTTATTTTAGAAAGGATTCCCAGGCTTGTGTAGTGTAATGTATTTGCTGCTACATATACATCCATTGTACTTTAACTTGGCGCCGTATGCAAATTAGGCATCGCTAGCGTAACTTTGCTTTGCTTGATGAATTAATGCTAGCACAACTTCGCTACCATTCACCTCTCTGAGCGCAACATCGAATTTTAGTGAGTTAGCGGCGCCCTTTCAAAACTTTGCCAGGCAAAGTGCGGCAAAGGCGTCGCTAGCGCATTTTCGTCACTTAGTGAATTTGCCCCCTTGTGTGTGTTGGGAGGGGGTCATATTGTTAATTTAAATAATATGTACAAAGACGCCTTTAACCATTTCATACATTTCTGGCACTTAATCATTCAGCTTAATTATTGGACCTATAATGAAACACTCTTTGGTGCAGATTTATTAAGGGGTGAATTGTGTTTTACACCAAAAATTTGAGAATTCTTATTAACAGCACAGGTATCAGTTAATATCTTGGAATTAAAAGTAAAATAAAATAATGAATGTACATTGCAAAAGTGCTTAGAATAGCATCCTCGTCAATTTTTTATTTTTAAGGTTTACTTATTCTTTAAGTCCGCTAGAAAGTCCTGTAGGCTGGTTTTGCTTCCAATAAGGATTCATTATATCTTAGTTGGGATCAAATACAAGTTACTAGTTTATTATAACAGAAAAAAAAAGAAAAAGAAAAATCTATTTTTAAAATTTGGATTTGAATTAAAATGGAGTCTATGGGAGACGGCCTTCCTGTAATCCAGTGCTTTCTGCATAACGGGTTTCCGGATAACCAACCCCAAACCTGTGTATAGGTGATATGATTTTTATGCAACTGAAAAGGGGGATTGTAAGATAATTAAACATTGAGGGGCAGATTTACTAAGGGTCGAAGTGAATTCGAGGGAATTTTCAAAGTAAAAAAAGTAATTTTTTGGATACTTCGACCATCGAATAGGATACTACGACTTTAAATGTACTTCGACTTCGATTCGAAGTAAAAATCATTCGAATATTCGACCATTCGATAATTGAAGTACTGTCTCTTTAAAAAAACTTCGACTTCAATACTTCGCCAAATTAAACCTGCTGAAGTGCTGTGTTAGCCTATGGGGACCTTGTACAACATTTTTCTAAGTCTTTGCACATTGAATAAAAATCCTTTGTTCGATCGTTAAAATCGTTCGAATTGTTCGATTCGAATGATTTAACTGTATTTTTATTTGATCGCAGGATAGCCAAATTTGCTGAAAAAACTTCGAATTCAATATTCAAATTCAACGTTTTTTTAATTCGATGGTCGAATTTCAAAGTATTTTGTACTTTGAAATTCAACCCTTGATAAATCTGCCCCCTAAGTGAGAATGTCCAACAGATTCAAATATATGTATACGTATATTTAGTATATTCTTGCCTTTCAGGTCTCAGCATGTAGCTGACGTGTCAGTGAAAGCTTTATTTATTCCACAACAAATCGTTCTTACAAACAAGAATGCTGAAGTGACAGTGAGAATATGTTTTAGTGCCGTATTCAGACCTGCCAATTCCCAGAACTCAGTAGGTAGGTAACATTACGTGTGTTTTAGTCATTATAACAGCATTAACTTATATAAACCTTTATATACTGTAGATATTTCACATACAAAGAGAAAAGACACCTGGAATTGCTCCCCCAACAATTACAATAATTAATACAATAGCGTTGCTTGTCTAACACTTTTTGTCTTTGATAAAGAGGAATTATTTTCTTTTCTTTATGCTTAAAATGAGACACTAGAAAAAGAATGTGCTTTTCAATTTCTTTCTGCTTATTCTGAACTTGTCTGGTAATCAGAAATAGAATACTGACAATTCTAGTGCTACTTAAACTATTTGCGCTTTCCTCTTAGCTGTGACGTATAACGCCACTTTAGACGCCGATCTTCTCTCATCGAGAGTGACATCTAGGGGACAATTTAGGGAAAGCAATGACCGGTTCTTACAGAGGAATATTGTCATTGGTCCCACGGAAAGCTGTTTTGAACACGTGTTCAATGTTCAGGTAAAAAACAAACATATATTGTTTTAAAGCAATAACAATATTGATAAAGAGTAACTAGGCCATATGCAATGACTGATCCCAGTTTTATACCAAAAATGAAGAGACAATTCTCATCAGAAATAGCTTTCTTTAGTCAAATAGAACTTTAGATAGATAGATGCTGTATAGATAGATAGATAGATAGATAGATAGATAGATAGATAGATAGATAGATAGATAGATAGATAGACATGGTATGAAAAAGCTATAAGTCACATCAATTAAATGTTGTGTTCCTTCTGAGAAAATATATTGTCCCCCCCTTACATCTGATACAACTAAAAGAAACAATATTTGAATAACTATTTAGAATTATCTAAACCTGCAGCATAAAAAGTTTTTGGCAAATCCAAGCATATTTAGTTGAAACAATATTTTCACAAAGTAATAATATAAGGAATGCACCGAATCCAGGATTCGGTTCGGGATTTTGGCCAGGATTCGGCCTTTTTCAGCAGGATTCGGATTCGTCTGGCCGAACCGTATCCGAATCCTAATTTGCATATGCAAATTAGGGGCGGGGAGGGAAATTGCATGACTTTTTGTCACAAAACAAGGAGATAAAAAATGTTTTCCCCTTCCCACTCCTAATTTGCATATGCAAATTAGGGTTCGGATTCGGTTCGGTATTCGACAGAATCTTTCGCGAAGGATTCGGGGGTTCGGCCAAACCAAAATAGTGGATTCGGTGCATCCCTAAATAATATAAAGAGTTTAAGGGGCAGATTTATCAAAGGTCGAGGTGCAGTTTCAAATTGAAAAACTTCGAATTTCCAGCTATTTTTTGTGTACTTCGACTAGGGAATAGACCAACTTCGATTAGAATTTGAAAAAACCACGAAATTCGAATGTCGAATTTTTTTGAACTACTTTAAAACTTCGACTTAGACCATTCGCCACCTAAAAGCTGCCGAAGTGCAGTTTTAGCCTATGGGGGCCCTCCTAGAACCTGCATGGAGGCAATTGGAGGAGTTTGGGCGATCGGAGGTTGAAGTTAAAAAAACTTCTAAACAAAGTACGATTGAAGTAAGATCATACGATTCAAAGTAGGCTGAATTCGGCCCACTTCAACCCCAAAAAACTTCGACCTCCATTCAGTTGGTCTTTTTGAATTCGAAGTTCGGAGTTTTTTTAACCTCGACCTTTGATAAATCTGCCCCTTGATGTTTTAATAAGGACAGTTGCTTGCCACATATCTCTCTATGAAGCCGGAGAAACAAAATAAATGTCCTCTCTGTCCTGCTCCAATGTTTACTTGTGTTTACAGTTGCCATCTAAAGAACCCCTAGCACTAAACCCACAAATCTAGACCCACAGCCTGGGACACGCTCAGCCTTCTACTAGTGAAGACCTATCCAGGCTGAAAGATTCAGCAGAAGTAGCCCTTGCTCCCCAACTGCCAGCCCAGATGTAAAACTTGAATTCTCTTTCATAACATAATAGAGACACTTCCAAGTTTTATGTGTAGTACAATACTAAGGGAAATCAAGAAATTGAGGTATCTCTACCCGCTGATTATGTGATTTGTCTGAAAATGATGGTCCGTTGTCTGTGATGATATATCTGTCTCATAATTTGCAAAATATATGCTCTTATTTCAGGAGACTTCTGATTCGGAGAATGCTCTCGCTCTACGGATTAATGTCGTTGCACAGAATCCAGGCTCAAGCCCTGTCTTGAACCCTTATTCATCAAGTTCCACAGAATGGTTTGTAAGTACTGTTATGTAAGCAAAGCAAATGTGCTTTATGGAAGTAGATCTGCCTGAAATTCAATTTCAATAAACTGTACTAAGACAACCCACATGAACACTAAGGTAATGAACATCACTGTCAACCCTCGAATTACCTCCTTGTCATTAGGAAAAGATGGCAGGGAGGGGATCGGTTTATTTTGGACCCTTTTGGCAGAGATCAGGATGGCCATGGTTTTGTTTTTTGAAGGAACAAAACCATAACCATAAAAAGAAAAAGTGGGACTTTAATATGTACATTTCTGCTTTTGCTGGCTGAATTCTTATCTTTATTATCTCTGTCTGTTACTGAACTCTGAATATTGGTCAGCAGTAATTGACAGTTTTTTGGCTTTTTATCAGATTCCATTCCTGAAAGACTGCGGTGATGACAAAATCTGTATATCAGACCTCTCTCTGCAGATTCAACAGATACCTAGTGATATGTAAGTTGAGCTATGTTTTTCAGAAGTACTTAATTGTTCAATTTAACCAAATTAGAAGACTTTTTTGCAATAACTTAGTCTGGTGTCCCTCTTTTCAGTAGAGCATTTAAGCAGTTGCAACAAAGGTTTTCTGTCTAATGTCCAGTGCTTCGAGTGTAATACATCATGTGGTCCAAGATTTGCTATATCGAGAGTAATACTCCATTCATAGTTACTGGAATGATTGTCAGGGCCGGATTTACATAGCAGGCACCCCTGTCATTCCCCGACTTCATCCCCTCCCTTTTATTCGCTCAAATTTTCATCATCTGGACCAGAGCAATGGGGATTGGTGCATGGAAATAAAAAAAACTATTGAATCTCCTGCACATCCCCAGTGTTTTTGAACCAATGTGGGTGTGGTTGGGCAGCATGTCGCCCCCTAAAATCCTGCTGCCCTAGGCCTTGGTGGGCTCTCCACAAATACGGGCCCGGTGATTGTATAGTCTAGATCAGGGGTCCCCACCCTCTATTACCGATGAGAAACATTCAGATAAAAAAAGAGTTGGGGAGAAACACAAGCATGAAAAAAGTTCCTGAGGGTGCCAAATAAGGCTGTTTAGTAGCCCCTATGTGGACTGGCAGCCTACAAGAGGCTCTGTTTGACTTAACACAACTAAAACTTGCCTTCAAGCCTGGAATTCAAAAATAAAGACCTGCTTTGAGGCCACTTGGAGCAACATTCAAGGGGTTAATGAGCAACATGTTACTCACAAGTCACTGGTTAGAGATTACTGGTCTAGAGACTTTTAATGTAGTTGTAGGCCTAGTGTGCATATGGTAAGGTCTGTTCAAGCAAGATATCACCAGTGATCACAGTGAAAATGCAAGAAATTATGTTTATGGAATTGACCCTATGGAAATGTGGAGGAATGAAACAATAGAAAGCACAGTAATATCTGACATGGGCTTGTGTGAAGTGATACGATAAATGTCAATTGTTTGCTGAAATAGTAAAGCTGTGGGAAAAATGATAAAACTGTGATGGGTTCATTGATAAGATGGAGACATTGAGTACATCAAAGAGATTTATTACAAAAAGAAAACAGTAAAGCTGCCCATACACGGGGCGATAAAAGCTGCTGACAGACCGAGTCGGCACCTTATTGGCTCGTGTGTGGGGTCCTCCGACGGGCTTCCTCAATTGATATTTGGCCGTAAGTTGGCCAGATGTTGATCAACAGTGTTAAAAATCCAGTTGCATTGCGGCCGCATCTGGTGATTGATGTGGTCCTGTGATATGACCGCCTGTTGTGGATTCATTATGATCCAAACGTTGGGCCCTAGCGAAATCGTCAAACGAGCGGCTCTCTATGTGTATGGCTACCTTAAGAAAAGAATATACAGAGCACAGGCAAAAATATATAAAACACAGGAAAAGATAATCAACGTTGACAAATGTTTGTGATTCTACCCTGTCACTGTGGCTCCACCAACTGTATCTTTTTGTGTTTCACAGCAAGTTGCCCTACATTGTCAGTATGAAGGACCGGCGCCTCCTGTTCCAAGTAACACTGACCAATAAACTGGAGAATGCCTACAACACAAGACTCAATGCCATATTCTCAGAGAACTTGTTCTTTGCATCCTCTACAATTCCAGTAAGTCTCGTATTGCTATTGATGTTGTCCTACACCTTTGTAGGAGCCTTTGTCTAAACTATTTTGCTTGTGTTACAGAGGGATGGAACAGAGGTGCTCTGCCAAGTTGGTAACACACAAAATTCAGTCAGCTGCTTAATTGGTTTTCCTTTTCTTAAGGACAGCCAAAAGGTAAAGTAAAAGTCATGTGCATTGTTGTTATTGTGATGTCAGTTGTCGGTGCATAATAGATGCTAGGGATACAGTAAGGTTCTGGGTTTTTTTGCCCACCAGTTTTGAATAACAAGAACAGATGGAACATGGGAAACAGCAAATTCTAGAAGATTTTTTTATTCCATAATGAAATATGAGGCAGAGCCATTTTCCTAACTCGAGAATTCTAAATTCTGAACATAATCCTAGATTTGGTACATCCTTACAATTCATCTGAGAGTCAGCTGACTATACAGGAAGTGCACTGAAATCGCATTGACAGATATGCCAGTGAAAAGTTGGCTACTGGTCCAGCTATAGCAACCAATCAGCAAGAATAATTTACCTGACACCTATTTAAAAACAAACATCTCATTGGTTTCTTTAGGCAAAGGCAAACATAGTACCTTTTATTACATATGGGGGAGATAGGGCCACTCAAAGTCTGGCTAAAATATCTATAAAAAACACTTGAAATTGAAAATGTATATAAATTGCAAAAATGCTCAGAGAATAACTCTGTATAATTTTACATAAATTCATAAAATGGGTCCAGATCCCCGTTTAAGTCTGATGCCCAACATTGGTGAGAGAGAACAGGGACGTAACTACCGGGGGTGCAGCAGGTGCAAACGCACCCAGGACCACACCTCCTTTAGGCCCTTGGAGCTCACACCAATATAAAGGTGGGGAAGAAAGGAAATGGAACTTCCATATACCGGTTTGCATTAAAATCCAAAATCTTTATTGATCCGTTGTTAAAAGGAGGCACATCAAACTGAACTTGACGCATTTCTGTATATAATGACTCTGTTACTCTTGGTTTAAAATGATCAAATAAAGGACAGCATTGGGCTGTGAATGTAGTGCTAAGCAAGTGTCAACATGGGCTCATAGTATCGCATACTGGTCCAGGAACCAAACAATTTGATAAGTAACTGGCACACTCATTTATCATAGATTTATGGCACAGGGTATGTTATTTGGTCAATACATCAAAAAGACTTTCTCTCTACTTTCAGGTTATATTTGACATTTGGTTTGATTTTAATCTGAACAATCTCCAGAATACAGCATTTATTTACTTCCAGGCAACAAGGTATGTCTAATAGTCTTTCATTTTGTCCTTATAATTCCAGTACTGTTTCATACGTTTCCAGTTCTGGGGGACGTTCCCTAGTTCTAGAGGTTGATCATTTGGAAACCATTGCACATGTTCAATGGAAGGGGATTGGGGTTTGATCACCTCAAATACATAGATTAATGAGTATGAACATTACCTAGTAACCTGAAAATAACAATCTTTTCACTGAGTCTATACAGAGCAATAACTTATCCAATAATTGTGCTAGGACATATACTATGTGATACATATCTCATACTGTCATTGATTGGATGAACATTTGTTTTACAGTGAGAGCAGAGAAGCTCGAGAAGAAGACAATTCAGTTAATATAACGTTGCCAGTTCAGTATGATGCGGAAATCCACCTTACAAGGTGCAACCTTCATTCATGTGAAATATTATGTATGGGGGGTACAAATTAATTGATGGGGGGAAATGATGCTCGGGTTTTTGGAATGCATTCAATTGACCAGCATTCATTAGTTATGGCTGTATCAACATCCAAATATTAAATTAATTGGAAAAACTCAATTACGTCACTTTGCAGAAAAAAATGTAATTGCCACACAAATCACATTCTCCCATTCGTTTGTTTTACAAACTTTACTTTTTAAAAACACTCAAATTACAAAACAATTCGAAAAATTAGAATTCAAAAGACTCAAAGATATTCGGTTCTATTTCCTCCAATGGGAACAAAAACTTGAATTTGAAAATGTTTCTTATATTCAAGTTTAGTTATGATCATCTATCCTATGGGCTTTATAGAGTGGTAGCAAAACACCAGTTCCAGTATTAGTATAGACTGATCCTTTTCATTGATAGAGAATGTATTAAATATATTTGTTTTCTGTTTAATAGGGTTACCAACATAAATTTTTATGAAGTGTTTCCTGGCTTGAATATCCCATCGGTGGTAAACACATTTGATGATATTGGCCTAGAATTCAATTTCACAGTAAAAGTAAGTGAAAAGTGTAAAGGAATCATCAGCTTGTGATACAAACCCTTATATACAGACATATGTGCATTTTTCAGTAGCCTAAAAGCATTTCAAATTCTAATAAAGTAACAAAGGTGAGAAAAGGCTGCTCTGAGATCATTTTTAAACTACAAAGGTGATCCACTGTGCAACATAACCCTTTGGGGGATATATACTTATATTGCATTTAACTTAAATTCAATGATTTTTTATCTGCTGTAGAAGAGAAATTCAGTAGGGATGCTATAACAAATTGGCACTAGAGGCAAAACCCCAGGGTCTATAAGGACTCAGGCCCTCCATTAGCCCTTTCAGCTGACTTATGCAAGGCCTTTTATCTGAATCTGGCTCATTTATATTTTTTCCATCACTGTCTGGGGAGGTGTTTGTTAAATTTAGCAAATTACTTAAAGAAGGATCTTTGCCCTTAACCCAGTGTTGCCATAAAAAGGTATTGGTTTTAAAGAATTAAATGTGTGCTAAGTAAAATAATTCTCTGATGGCCTTGAAGAGCTTCAATAAGATGGAAAGGATTATGGTAATGTGATTAATGCACATCAGAGCAACATAAGCATGCCCAAAACTTCTGGGGTGCCAAATAAGGACTTTGATTGGCTATTGGTAGCTCCTATGTAGACTGGCAGCCTACAAGAGGCTCTGTTTGGCACCTGGTTTTTATGCAACCAAAACTTGCCTCCAAGCCAGGAATTCAAAAATAGGCACAGGGCTGAAATGGGGGTAGGCAGAGTAGGCACATGCCCAAGGCGCAAAAGCTGGGGGGCGCCAGGCATGTACCTCTTCTGTCGCCTACCCCATGTCCGGTCCCCTTTCTCCCCATCTGTGCTATTGCCCTGTCTATTTATGCTTCTGCACATGCGCCTAGCCGGCCTGGCTCGGCACTGAATAGGCACCTGCTTTGAGGCCATTGGGTGTAACATCCAAGGGGTTGGTGAGTAACATGTTACTCTTAAGGGTTATTTACAAGGCCGTGCACATATAAACATTAAAATGAAGTGCTTCAACTCTCCATCAATGCTAATAACTATTTCTTGCTGTGTTTCTAGGTTAGCACTGGAACAGTTCCACTAAAAACAGCTTATCTCTCCATTAACGTACCACAGTTCACAAAATCAAACAATCCACTGCTGTACATCACTTCAGTCCAAACTGACCAGGTGAGGAATAGAAGCATATTTCCAAGTCATGGCTGTACAATACTATTTGTCTTATCATGTACTTCTACTACAGCTCTCTCTCTGTTACATTTCATTCATCAATATGAGGGGTCTCTCTGGCTCCAAATGTGTTTATTCAATTCAGGGATTTACTGGTGATCCACAGGCCTTCCTAACCTTCCCCTTCTCAACCTGCCAAAAGTAGGTAGAAGGAATCTGAAGACCCGGACTTGTCTTCAGAGCTGACATCAGACAGGTGGCAAGCTTTTGGGCCAGCCTGCCCATCACTAATAGGATCTCACTTCTTATCATCCCCAAACCCAAATGTCTTCAAAGACCACCAGTTTCTTGATCCCACTATATATATATATATATAATTACAATCAAATGGAAAACTATGAAGCATATTTCATTATATATATATATATATATATATATATATATATATATATATATATATATATATATATATATATATATATATATATATATATATATATATATATATATAATATAAGATTTGTGCTGTAAAAAGTCTGCAGGAGAACCCATCCATCACCTTGAACAACACTCCATCACTTTCTAATAGGGATTCACTGAATTTTAGGATTCAGCTGAACCCCAAATCCTTTGTGAAAGATTCGGCAGAATACTGAATTGAATCCAAACCTCCAATTTGCATATGTAAATTAGGGAAAAGAAAGAGACAGAGAAGCGCATACGCAGTGATACTAAATGCTACCTGTTGATTGGCTGCCATTGGTGATAAGAACTATATAACAACCAAGAGCTACTTAATATTCAGTTTGCATTCATGTAGATTATTTTTATGTAGGATCCAAAACGTTGCAAGGACTGTGAGTAAGGCAAATATTAAGGTTTCGTTTGTTTTTGTGTTTAGATGACTGGTGTTTCTTGCAATGCAGTTATAAATCCAGCACACGTAGGAAAAATTCCATACAAACCATCATTCAAAGAAGAGAACCTAAAAGCTGTCCATGTGTTGGTAAGATTATTATATTGTATCTTGTGTGTGTACAAGGTTTAACACTATTAGGTGCAAGAGATCTTGCACTTTACTCCTGCCACTGAACACAAGTAAAGTATAGAGTTCTATTTGCTTTTGTGATTGCATTCTTTTTTATGACTATAAATTCATGTATTTCTCATGCTCCACCATCCCTAGATTTGTAATGATGCAGGTGCACCTCATTTACAAATGGCATACATATTACACCTATAATTTCCCATTAAAGTTAACATTTATGTGCAACCCCTATTCTAGACATTCATAAGTCTGCTGGGGAGTGTTGCAAGGGAACACGGCTCTAGATAGCAGAGGATGGGTTACAAAAAGGTCCAGAGGGCATGGAACCCAATAATAGATAAATTCCCATATAAAATAAAAGGCACTAAGTTTGCCCAGGTGCAGTAACCCACAGCAACCAATACATGTTTGTCTTTAGACACGTTAGCAGTAATTGCTTCCTGCTGTGGGTAACGGTACCTGGGCAAACTTGGTGCCTTTTATTACATGACCTAAGTAGATACCCGAGGAAAAAAAGAGAGGGAGCTGATTCATCTCAAAGGGGTATGGGGAGTTCAAGTAATAGGAATTCGGGTGTTCGGCAGAGGTGCCCTGTGGTAAAACAAAATGTGAGTATTGTCAAGGGCATAACTTCACTCACCTCCACAAAAACGTATTTCCAAGTCCTCTGCTGGAGCTTTTAAATCGATTGGAGGGGGCTCTGAGAGAATGAAGACAATTTTTTATACTTTTCTGAGTCCCCACACTGTAGTGAATGTTACCCCTATGATTACACCACTGCACACAGTTTATTATGTGAACATATTGCTTGTCTGCAATTTTTCACTTACACATATTCAACGCCATTTCTTCTACACCTCGCCCTGTTCTTGCACAGGCAAAAGGAGATGATATATAAGTATGATATCTGAATAGGGCAAAAGATCAGCTCATTTGGTAAGGTTGCCAGACAAGCAGATCATTGCACAATTGGCCACCCATGTGCAGAGCCAAGTTGGACTGATCCAATTGTTAGCCCAGGGGTGTATGGGAAACAGAGACACGACTAGGGTTGCCATCCGGCCAGTATTTTACCGGCCTAGCCGATAAAACACTTGCCGGGGCCTGTATTACAGATTTACCTGCAATGTAGTTGCCGGTAAATTTGTAATTTGTAATACATTTTGTGAAAAAAATAAGACTATACCAGTGCATTATACTCATTTAGATATAGAAGAATTGTGTTTAAAAAAGTAGTATTTCAGGCTGATTTATCGAATATTTCTGCAAAAACCCTAATAATCCCTCCCTTCTCTTCCACTTCCTGCTCCCTGAATTCCCAGGCTGTGCAGCTCTAAGCTAGCAGGACCTGATAGGGAACTGAAGCCTGTCTGTGCTTTTATGACTGCAGGGCTATGATTGGCCATCCTCCCTCGTTCTGTGCTTCTGGCAGGGACCGTTAGGACACGCCCACCCCTTATTTGAAACACGGACAGGAACCTGAGAACATCAATAAGGAGATCTAGTAAAGGGGTTATTTTTAAAGATAATATTAATTTTTAGCACCATGTAAAAGCAACACCATATATTACTTATAATTGCCTACAAAATTAGGGTTTTTTCATTTATCCTTTATGTCTCCTTTAACAAAAGCCCTTGGCTCGCCCCTCAATCCGCTCGAAACTTAACTTTTCTCTGCCAAGATGGCTCCTCAACCCGTCTTCTGGCCACCCAATTTTACGTCACAACCCGCCCCTTTTACATCACGGCCCACCCCTTTTGTTCCTGCCTCCACCACCGGCCGGTAGAAATGTTATCAAAAGGTGGGAGCACTAGACACAACACATAAACACATAAATGCAGTCGTTGGCCAATGAGATTTTCAAACATCCATTGAAAGACATATATCAGATGAACAAGCAGTTCCAAGTATAGGGACAATAAGCTGCCAACACAATCTGGAGGGGCAGAGTTGGCAGTTTATATTGACATGTGTATGGTCAGCTTTAGGCTACTACTGCAGGAGAGTGTTTCATGCTCTATTTACTAGTGGGAATTTCTGTCCCTGCTCAACACTCTGAGGGGGGTCGGGGCAGGTAAGAAGCAGACTGTATGGAGTGAGGTTAATAAGTATTTCTCCTTGTGTTTTACAGAACTGTGAGAGTGCCCGGTGTGTCGCCATCAAATGCTTCCTGGAAAACCTGCAGCTCAGAGAAGATTATTATGTAAATGTATCTACCAGAATCTGGAACGGAACATTTGCAGCTGTAAGTGCGAAGCCAGTCGATTCAGAGAGTCATGTTTGGACATTTGGGGGTAAATTTATCAAAGAGTGAAGTTCCGCCACTAGAGTGAAATTCCGCAGCTCTCAATTCATTTCTATGGGATTTTGAAAGGCGTATTTATCAATGGGTGAAAGTGAAAGTTCACCCTTTGATGAATACGCCTTTAAAAATCCCATAGAAATGAATGGGGAGTGGCGGAATTTCACTCTAGTGGCGGAACTTCACTATTAACTTCACTCTTTGATAAATATACCCCATAGAATCTGAGTAGTTTGCAGTATATACCTTACCTGTTCATAAGCTTAGCCTTTTATTACATGCGATTTATTTTGCACACTCATTTATATAACAGTCACAGCTTGTAGATATGTGGGGAATAGTTAAGTTATTGCCAAAAATTATTCAGATGTTAATTTCCTTCCCTATAATTTGCAGCAGGAATTAATAAATGAGAGGGGCATTAGATCACTAATATAGCTACAAATCACCCACCATGTCCACAATAGAATATGTAAGGTCACTTGAATTATATACAATAAGATGGGCATATTTTGAAACATTATTACAGGTACAGGATCTATTATTCAGAATGTTTTGGACGTAGGGGAAAATTCCAGTTATAAAATTGGATTGACGTCCAAGAATGTCATTATGGTTTAAGAATTATATTACTAGAATACTGAATGTTTGTCGTAATTTGGGTTTCTTCTCTCATTTTAGGCACATTTCCAGACTATAGAGTTAGTTGCAAATGCAAAACTTGAAACAATTGACTCTGAAATATTCGTCGTCAGCAACAAAGATGTAATGGTAAATATGAATTCTGTACAGTTGTGCACTGCCTTTATCCACTGAATTGTCAAAATTGGAAGGGAAGGAAGTGACATTGTGTTACTTTAAATGGGTTTTACCTTTTAGTATGATGAAGAGAGCGGTATTGTGACACAATTAGCAATTGGTTTTCATTTTTTATCATTTGTGGTTTTTTGAGTTATTTAGCTTTTTATTCAGCAGCTCTCCAGTTTGCAATTTCAGCAATCTGGTAACTAGGGTCCAAATTATCCTAGCAACCATGCATTGATCTAAATAAGAGACTGGAATATGCATAGGAGAGACCCGAATAGAAAGAAAAATAATAAAAAGTTGCAATAACAATACATTTGTAGCCTTATAGGGCATTTGTTTTTAGATGGGAACATTGACCCCCATTTGGAAAGAGGCTTAAGAAGAAGGCAAATAATTCAAAAACTATAAAAAAAAGAAAAGATTAAGGCCAATTGAAAGTTCTTTAGAATTAGCCATTTTATAATATACTAAAAGTTAACTTAAAGGTGAACCACTACATTAATACCTTATGGTAATGTATAGTGGTGGCTGTTGTACAACACATTATTAGCACATGAGATATATGTATGTAGAATGCTGAACTTGAGGTTGTTTTCTTTCTTAAGTGTTCAGAAATTGAAAAACATATGTGGAACTGCTGTCTGATATATAGTATCTCTACCTCTTAGAATCTGTTCTTTTTGTTTTCTTCTGATCACAAACTGATCCTTATTTTGCCATAGATCCCACTGACAATAACAAAGCCTGGAGAGAAATCGGAAGTTCCGATTGGAGTAGTGATTGGAAGTGCCATTGCTGGGCTTGTTCTTTTAGCTGCACTGGTTGCCCTCTTGTGGAAGGTACCTGTTTTTTAAATTATTTCAGCAAAGCATGTTCCTCAGAACTGAAATCCATTGTCCAAAAGTACAACCATGCCTTATAACATAAATGAGTCCATTCATATCAAGAGCTCAAGAGATTACTGGGGCAGGTACAATATGGAGATAATGTAAAACCCTTATCCTTGCAGAATATTATTATGCTCAGCCCCACAAACAATATGGCGACCACCTCTTCTGTCTCCAGCAGTGTCTTGGCACAAAGGAAATGCCAATGGATCACCATTGCTTTGGGTCCGATGGCTTTTAGCGTGACAATCTTGTTGGGTGGAATCCACTGTTTGTGGTCCTCATAGGTTTCATTCATCTCAGTGCAACAGGGTGCATAGTATTTCACTTAGTATAAATGTTATAACTGGTTTTCAAGGAGGTGGAAGACATAAGGGGTCATTTATAATAAATGGGGCAGGGTGAAAAGTGCTAATAAAAAAGTTTTCTATACTTTGCACCCTGCCCTGCTTATAGAACTCAATTGAAATTGAGACCGGGCTCCACTGTGGAAATTAATTGTCTCTCACTTTAGCCACTGACACACCCCAAAAACTGCATCTCTTCGCGATATACTGTACTGACCATGTCACTTTATTCTTCCAGCTCGGCTTCTTCAAAAGGAAATATCAAAAACTTCAGAAAACGGAAGAAGAAATTGCAGAGACCACGCAATTAAACTGAACCTTGGAGTAGAACAGAAAGGAACTGCCTATGAATGCTGCCGCTGTGCTCCAAGCACTGAATTAAAAATGTAAATTTTTGTTGCTACGGATAAATTATAGGGTTTTTTTACAGAATGTAGAAACACTGCGGTGCAGTTGTGTTTTTGGGACAACACTGCTAGCTGGTCTGGGGTACTTTGCTATGGATGCGTAATCCGATTATGTTCTGTGTTCATTTGCGTTGCAGTCCTGCATATGGAGTCCTTCTCAAACGGTATCTGCTCTGGATGTAGGAAAATCATTAGTGGGGATTTGGGGATTTTCGTGAAAATTTTTTATGTCTTATAAACTGCACTTCTGCCACCACTTCTCTGTGACGTATGCTCAACCATACACTTGAACCAGGGATCCCTGACCTTTTTTTTACCTGTGAGCCACACGAGTAAAACGAGTTGGGGAGCAACACAAGCATGAAAAAAATTCCTGTGGGTGAAAAATAAGGACTGTGATTGGCTATTTGGTAGTCCTTATGTGGATAGTCAGCCCACAGGAGGCTCTGTTTAGTACTACATGTGTTTTTATGAAACCAAATCTTGCCTAGAATTAAAAAAGAAGCACCTGCTTTGAGGCCATTGGGAGCAACTTGCAAGGAGCTGGTAAACAACATGTTACTAGTGAGCCACTGGTTGGGGATCATTGAACTGAACTGCTGTTTTTCTGACCTTGGGACAATGTTAGATGTTATCATTTCAAGCTGACATAATGATCTAAAAAAGATCAAAAGCGAGCAATCTGTAAATGAGCAAATGTACGTGGATGTATACCAAGCAGGGATTTAACCGAAAAACCCTTTTTAGAGGGACAGTTTACTGTTATGTTTGTCTTACGACAATAATATTATAAAATGAATAGTGATTGGCGAATTTGTCCCGTTTCGCTTCACCAGAAAAATGCACGAAATGCAAATCTTGACATTAAGTCAATGAGCGTGTGCCGCCACCGGCGTCAAAGAACTTTTCTACAACTAATTTTCGCACCAATTTTGCAAATCTATTTGCTGGCGGGGTAATTCACTGCAAATTCATGCCTGCCAAATAAATTCACCTATCACTAAAAATTAACAAAAAAGACTAATTGCAAGGCTTGGTTCTCTGTAGGTACTGCAGCTTACCCTGTTCCTCACATATAGAATCTGTTTGTTTTATTTCCCCATAATTCTCCTTATATTATACCCAAGCCTCCCATCTGTCTAAGCATTGTCTAATAAATGGATTGAGGGTGCGGGGTGTAGATTAGCAGGCAGGGAGATTCATTTACCAACTGCAGTCTCAATCAGAATAACAAGGATGAGCAGTCAATATGACCAGTTTACTGCCAAGCAAGATAATGTAAAATTATGTTGAAAATGTTCTCCTATAGAAGTCACAATAAATAGCAGAGACGTCAACCTACTGAAAAAGAGAAAATCTGGTTGGGTTGACATCTCTAAAATAAATATATTTTTTGGAGTAAATTTAAATGTATGTACCTTGTGAATAATGTAAATAAAATTGTTGGTATTACTGAAAACACTGGTTATAAGTCTAGTCACAGGTCTATAGTTTTAAATAATGCTGAATAAGATAGAGCCAAAAAAAGATTTTACTTATCAAAAATATTGTTGTACAGAACACAGTTTGGTTACCCAGAGGAGGGAAAGTGACCCCCTCCAAAATAGTATATGTCAGTTTGGGGTCAGAAATTTTGAAGTGACAGTTAGGGGGCTGATTTTTCAACATTCAGTTTTGAATATTCACCGCGATTCCAGTTTTTAAGGGATAATCTCAAGAGTTCCAAATAGAGCTTTCAAAATCTTGAATTTTAGAAAATCGAAAAGAAAAAAAACTAGAGTGTAAAAATCTGGCATCTAAAAGCTGGAGATGTATTGCAGAAATCAATTGGAACTGTCCTAGCAAAGTTTTAGCAAATTCTTTTTTTCAATTTCAGTTTTTTCAAGTTTTTCAAATTTTTTGTAGAGCCATTGGAAATGTTGAGCAGAATACGAATTTGCTGCTTTTCGGTTTTTCACATTTTTATTCAATTACATTTTTTATATAAAAGTATTTTTCCATAAGTTCGAGTTTGGTAAAATTCTGAGTTTATTGGGGTGTAAAAAGAAACTCTAGAATTCACAAATTTGAATATTTGTGATACATCTTTATCTTCTTCTATGCGGTGCTTGCAGATCAGACTGTACACAACCTAGCCACATGGGCTCTATCTATGGGTGGCTTTAACTTGGGTTCTGCTGAACAGAATTTATTTTCTTGTTGAAATATTGGTGCACTTTATGTCGTTCATTTGTCTATTTTCATATAACAGAGGTATAAAATCATCTACTGGTGCCACCTAGCAACTCATCTGATAACAATTACACTCTACCCCAAACTTGCTAATCGAGGTGCCAGTGAAGGGTGCAAGGGGTGGGTATTCACAAACCAATATAGACAAAAAAAAGCCCTCAAATTTTCATGTTTGCCAAAAAAGTCAGATGCCACAAAAATAAATTAGAACATGCTTAAGAGAATACAACTTGTATGTGACTCCAGGGTACAACTGTGGAATGAAGGATCTTTATAATGGAATGAAAAATACAATGCTACACTGTGTTCCTGTCTCTGATTGGCCACAATACAGTTTCAAACATTTCAGGGCAAAATGTAACCTCAATTTGTTTTTTTACCTTACCAGACAATAACAGATATTATTTTAGAGCTGAAATTTCCATTTTTTTTCGCGATGAAAGCATTTGGTTCCCAAACATTCAGAGGGTTATTTACTAAGCTCTGAATACCCGAAATTTTAAAAGTTCATGATTTTTTTTTTATAAAATCGGACTTTTAAAAAAATCACGAATTTTTCAGAATTCATTAAACCCCGAAGGCTAAAAACCACGGCATCTCAAACCTGTCGAGGTTGCATAAAAGTCAAGGGGAACAGTCCCATTGATTTTTGGTTGTGTCGGGGGTTTCGGGCAATTTCACTTTGTTTTGGAGCTTTCGGGTGAAAACTTCGGAGAATTCGGGGGAAAATTCACGAGAAAATCGTGAAAATCTGAGCTTTTACCGCAAACCAAATTTTCGGGAAAATGTAATAATAAATAAGTGTTAAAAACCCCAGCGGGTTACATCGAAGTTTGTAGCAGCCGATATTGAGATAAATTCAGATCTTGATAAATAACCCCCCTCTTTGTCACAAAATATAGATCGATCATTTTTGCGTGACTTAAACTTGTGCTGTACGATATACCCTTTTGTAATAAAGACTTGAATTGATAATGTGCAGATTTTTCTTTGTAAAACGTTTTATAAATAAATAGTTCAAAAGGACCATGTGACGGGCATTCTTATTGTGTAACGTAATATAGTTCATCTCGCCGTCCTTCCACTTGTCGAATTTTAAAATCTGGTTGTGTAGCAGGATATTACACATAGCAGTAATCCTTACTGAAATCATTATTGGTTAAAAGTCTCAAATAAAAGGCAAAGGAGCTCTACAAGTCACAGGGCAGAACTAGTTTGTACTAGTTATCACTAATGATGGGCGAATTTTTTCGCCAGGCGCGAATTTGCGCGATTCGCCGCCGGCGAATAAATATGCGAAACGGCCACGAAAATTTTGAATTTTCGCCAGCATCTAAAAAAATGGACGCCGCCATCTGTTTTTTGGACACCAACGCATTTTCCCCAAAAAATGGATGCCGGCGTCAAAAAAACGGACGCCGGCATCAAAAACGGACACTGGCACCACTTCGCGAATTTTTTGCAGTTTCGCGAATTTCGCTAATTTTTTGGCAAAGCAAAACGGCGCAAATTCGCTCATCACTAGTTATCAGAGAAAGGACATATCGGATTAGGTAATTGCGGGTTAAGATTGGGTGCAAGTTAAATGTTTTTTGACCCTCACATCACTAATAGGTGCCGGATATATAACAGAGACAATGGAAAGTGTTGGAAGGGTTGCTATCTGCCCTGCTTTCAATTAATTTACAGAAACAAATTTCTAATTCATTCCTCCTTTGACCGTTTTTTTTATGAGGAACCTGGTCCTCATTTTGTCAAAACTTTTAATAAAAATTGTTGAAAATCCCATGGCATGGAAAAAAAATGGCATCAAAATCCCATTGAAAGTTGTTTAGACATCAAAGATTTCTATGCATTCTAGGTACTGTATTTCAGTAATATTAAGGCTTCTATGAAAATCCCATTCCAAACAAAGACGACTGTTCGAAGCTTTATAAAACCACCTACATCGGTGGAAACCAGTCCAGTGTATAGAAGGTGCAAATGTTCATCTGTGGAATTTTTAAAAGGGGCCTTAAAGGAGAACTAAAGCCTAACTAAACAGGTAGGCTAGAAATGTTGTACATTATGTTCTGAGCTTCTGTACCAGCCCAAGGCAATCACCACCCTTAAGCAAAGAAGATATGTAAGGCTGATTAGTAATTAATACAGATAATTACTACATGGCAGCACAGAAACCAGTGCAATTAGCATCAGAATTTAATAATCAGTAGTGATGGGCGAATTTATTCGCCAGGCGCGAATTCGCGGCGAATTTGCGCGATTCGCCGCCAGCGAATAAATTCGCGAAACTCCCGCGGAAATTCGCGGAAAAAATTCGGGCGCCGGCGTCGGAAAAACGGGCGCCGGCGTCAAAAACGGCGCAGTTTCGCGAATTTTTCGCCGTTTCACGAATTTCGCGCGAAATTCGCGAATTTTTCGGCGAAGCGAAACGGCGCAAATTCGCCCATCACTAATAATCAGCCCTGTAGCATCAGCTTATATTACAGACCAACCTCATTTTCTGCTTGATAATTTGTGATGACCCCTAAGTTTAGCTTCTCAACAGCTGCTCAGAGCCCACTGAGCATGTGAGTGTCACAGACACTTTCCAAGATGGTGACCCCCTGTGACAAGTTTGAAGTCCTGGATCATTGCTGCTATTGACAAGTTGAAACTTTAAGATGGTATAATAAGATTATCAGGCTTCACCTGTCTAGAGCCAAGATGTGAGGAGATGTGACCAATCTGGAGAGTAACAAAACTGTTCACGTGGAGTAGTGGTTCGGCTGAGGTTAAGCAGAAAGAGAATTCGAATGGGCAGGCCGGGGTCAGTGCAGGCAGAGTTCAATCGTAATCGTTATGCAGGCAAAGGTCGATGCAGGCAGAGATCAAGCGTAATTGAATAAGCAGGCTGAGGTCAAATGTAGGTGGAGATCAAGTGTAGTCAGGGTATCTAGCAGAAGTCAAAACTGGAATCAAATAGTCAGGATACAAGTTCACAGGAGCAAAGTTTATCACCAAGCACAGAACCTTTCCCTGAGCGTTCTTTTAAGGAGGGCGTTTTGGCAGTTAACGTAGTGACGCCTGCGTCATGACACCGTACACAATCACGTTAGCGGACGTTTAGACGCCAGTGTCCATTTCGGCGTGCGGTGCGTGATGATGCACGTGTCTACATTTACGCCCATCTTGCCGCGTGCGTTCATACGCGACGAATCCTTACAAAGTACAGCATGTAAATTATGGCATTTTAATTAAATTAATTTTTAGGGTTTAGTTCTCCTTTAAAGGAGAAACAAACCCTTAATAAAAAAACCCTACCCACCTAACCTACATAGACCCCCTACCCCCAGCCTAGCTGCCCCCCCCGGGCAAATGCCCCTAACTCTGTACTTACCCCTCTGTGCAGATTCTGTCCAGCGGAGTTCACTGGCGCCATCTTCTTCTCTTCTGTAATCTTTGGAATGAGACCGGCGAATCGACGCATGCGCAGTTGGAGCAATTCTCTGTTTCGCGACTTCAAACTTGTCACGGGGGGGGTCACCATCTTGGGGCAGCTATGCTGGGGGGTAGGGGTTTTTTTTTTATTAAGGGTTTGTTTCTCTTTTAAAGTAGAACGAATTGCAAATTACACTTTGTGGAGCCAAATGTTAGGCACCCCAGAGTGACTATATTTACTTACCTGACAACCCGGGCCAGTGCTCCTATCAGCAGAAAATTGCACCGACCCAGGGTTCTTCCAGTGAGCACCAGGGAGAGATCGTCTTCCTGATTCTTCTTTCTTCTCACGGCTGTACACATGCAGTAGAGCGAAAAGCCGAACTTCAACGAAAAAGTCGGCTATTTCATTCTACTGTGCATGCATCTGCCCCGGGAAATTTCAAGAGGATCACTCCGTGGTGTTTGCTAGAAGAACCCCTGGACTGGTGTGGTTTTCTGCTGATAGGAGCACTAGCCTGGAGTGTCAGGTAAGTAAATATAATCGCTTGGGGTGCCTAACTTTAGGCGTCACCAATGTAAATTGCCTTTCCTTCTCCTTTAAAGTGTAACGTGCCGACATATGTTTTTAAACCCCAACCATGTTACGTTATGCTATGTTCCTTTTAAGCTATAATGCCCCTCAATGTGTTTAATAAACTGTAATGACAAGTAGAATATACAAATGCGATTACTGACCAACATTTATATTGCTTAAATCCATTACCATATACTGTATATTTGTTTGCTTTCATAGGAAGTATAAACAGACTTGAAGGTGGCTCCAAGAACTGGGGAGTCATTCAAGTTGCCTAGGCCCCAGCAGAAGACTGTAATGTATTTTAGATCACTAATTGCTGCTGTTTTATTGAGATCTAAAGAACATTTCTTGCATAACAAGCTAAAGGGCAGCCTCTGCTCTTACATATGAAAATATGCATCTCATTGATGGCCTGCGTAAACAATAAGATCTCTTCCTATTTGTATGTCGGTGCTAGAGACATGATGAATAGGCCAATAAATAACATGGACCGAAGAGTAAGAGTTTTTAATGCATCACTCAACTTAGATCAAAACCTACTGTTAAACATGAAAAAATGTTGAAAACAACACATTTATCATTGAATAACACAGTAAAATATACAAACATGAGGCTTATTAAATGTTCCTGTGCTGATTATGAAGGCATAAATCAAACATCTGAGTCATACTTCATCTTGGTTTTTCCAAAAACACTCTTTATTTTCTTTCCATTTGTAGCTCTCCTCTTCATAGACCTCCTGTAGGTATAATCCAAATGAAATGTGAGCCTTGTATCATCTACTACTCGTCATGGTATTCTTCAGCATCAATGCAACATGTTGTAGAGATATAGCTATGAAAATGGTCAAGTAGAAGAGCCAGTGGTTTATTTGATACCATTCTAGGACATTATTGTATTAGAGAGGTTACAGAGAAGGGCAACTAAGCTGGTAAAAGGTATGGGAAATCTTAGCTATGAGGAAAGACTGGCCAATTGGGGATGTTCACGCTGGAGAAGAGGCGCTTAAGGGGTGATATGATGACTATGTATAAATATATAAGGGGATCATATAATAATCTCTCTAATGCTTTATTTACCAGTAAACATGAGGTCACCCATTCCGATTAGAAGGAAAGAGGTTCCGCCTAAATATTCAGAAGGGGTTTGTTACAGTGAGAGCTGTGAAGATGTGGAATTGTCTCCCTGAATCAGTGGTACAGGCTGATACATTAGATAGCTTTAAGAAGGGGTTGGATGGTGTTTAGCAAGTGAGGGAATACAGGGTTATGGGAGATAGCTCATAGTGATCCAGGGACTAGTCCGATTTTGAATTCAGGAAGGAATATTTTCACCCTCTGAGGCAGGGTTTTTCAGATGGTTTTTTTTTTTTGCCATCCTCTGGATCAACTGGCAGTTAGGCAGGTTAAAAAAGTTAAAAGGTTGAACTTGATGGATGTTTTTTTTCAACCGAACTTACTATGTTACTATGTATTTGTATGTTACATGAAATGTGCCAGAATATATTTGCAACTTATTGCATTAACTCTTCATACTCCCCCCCCCCATCTGTGTACTGCATTTTCCCCCGCCCCTAGATTAACTCACTGGATGACCCCAAATAGCCTTGGTAACAGCTTTTGTTTTGGTAGATGGTATTGTGGCAGATGGTTCTAGATTGAAAAATGTAATAAGAGTAATGCTGACTGGGAGATTTGTCGCCCACAATAAATTTGTGCTACTGCGGGCAAATCTCCAGACATGCGTCTCCATCAGCAATAGCTGAAATCGCTCACATTGCTTCATTTTCCGAAGTCGCCCAAAGTTGCCTTGCAAGAAGACTTTAAGCAATTTTGTGATGCATAGGTTTTACACTGGCAATTTCAATAACTACCAGTGGAGAAACATTTTCAGAAGACAAATCTCCCTGTTGGCCTTGGCCCTAAATGGGTTAGTGGACTTTATCCACAGACCAAATCAGCAAGATCTCAGATATAATTTGTTTTTAAACGAGTGTCATATTTACTATGTTGGATAATACGAATGTCTGTGAATTTACCTTTTTCCAGATAGGGACTGTAGCTTTTAGCTTATTTATGCAATATTTCACAGCATCCAACGAGTCAGATCTATGCGGAGAGGAAACAGCTATAACCACGCTGGCTTCTGACACAGGCACCAGTCTGTAATTCAAAGCAGAAACACAATCAATTTATGCAGCTATTGTTTTTATTATAAAGCCCTAACAGTTCATTGTTTGTTTTGACACTTACTATTTCTAGTAATTAGCTGACCTTTCTATTTTTTTGTGTCTGTTTCTGCACACAGATAACCAAAATAGAGGGGGGGGTAGTAGTTTTTTCTGTGCATTGGTAATCTGATTAACTTCCTTCTCCTCTTCTCACAGTAAGAACCACAGCAAGGAGGAAGCTGAAACTGGCTTTAGTTTTTCAGTTTGCAGCTCAAGAAAGTATAAAAGAAGAAGCATAAACTTGTCTAAATGCCCCTCTGTCCTTCACCAGATGAGACTTTTTTGGTGACGACACATGCCAAAGGCTTCTGGTTACTAGCCATAATTTATCACTGTGGTTCCTTCCTATGGAATATCAGTCAGCTATAAGACATATCTGTCCTCGTTGGGGTTTCAGGCTCCCATCCTAAATAGTCTGTTTATCTCGAGTACCTAGTAGTTACTTCACTTGAGCTACTCTCCTCTGTCTAATCCTACCCCTGTAAATGAAGTGGGTCCAACCTACTTCACAGCCGTTACTGCTGTCACCTCCTCTGACCAAGAACCCCAAACTGGGCTTGGTTCCCCTTTATATACCCTCCTAACTCTATCTCTTCCTAGTGGCTGGGGTCTTACACTCTGTGTACATTCTTTCCCTTTGACACTACTGACACCTAGTGGCCTAAGGTCACAAAACCATTAAGAGAAATAATTATTTATCATAGAAATAGAGGGCACACGTAAAACAATCCACCAACTGCCTGGGTGCTGAGTGGTAGTTCAACAAGCACATTCACAGCAATAACTCATCACTCACAGGACTTGCTTAACAAAATGACAAAATCTTTTTTATTGTGCAAAAATAACATTTTGTCACATATTCAGACCTTTAACAAGAAATATATATAAAAAAAAATCACAATAGAAAACCATACATGACATTCATGCAAGTGCCAATATCCTTTCCACCTCCTTCCAAACAGATCTTTTTGGCAGCTCATTACATCCTCACCCAAGTCTATGATGCACTGCCAAATGTTTCACGTGTAGCCATTGCTGCCTTACATCTGCAAAGATTTTCTTAATTTCCATTTCTGCCATAGGTATATACGATTCATACTCCAGCCGGACAACTTTCTTCCCTTCAAAAGTATTTCTTGTAGTGCCTGAAAAAACACATTTGTGTATACACACTTGAGACCTGGGGTTTTCCAGATAACAGATCTTTCAGTAATTTGTATCTCCATACCTTAAGTCTAGGAAATCATGTAAACATTAAATAAACCCAATAGGCTAGTTTTGCCTCAAATAAGGATTAATTATATTTTAGTTGGGATTAAGTACCAGATACTGTTTTATTATTACAGAAAAACTGGTAACTTGGATTATTTGGATAAAATGTAGTCTATGAGAGATGTCTTTCTATAATACAGAGCCCTCTGGATAACAGATTTCAAGAAATTGGGCCCCATAACTGTACTAATATGCAAGTATCAATGTTTACTAAAACAGGACAGTCTTTTCAAAATCTGTAGGGTTATCAAATATTGCATATTGTTCCTTCCAATTGATTTCCTTATTACTATTATTAATAATAATAATAATAATAATAATAATAATAATAATAATAATATGGTTTTCTGGCAATTACGCAGTCTTTTACAAGACTTTAGGCCAGTGATGGGGAAACTGGTGTTCCTCCAGAGAGAGACAGACAGACAGATGATGATAGACAGAATATTCAGCACTTACCAATAAAGAGGGAAACAGCACCACAAGAGGGGGAAGTAACTAACTGGGAAACTTCATCAGCAGACAGTCGATTGTGTGTGATCTTAACAAAATCTTTAGGCTCCTCTACATCTTCATCCATTTCAGCTACAACAGAAATGATTATAGTCTAGCTGCACAGAAATGTTCTTATACCTGCATGTTTAGGGGTTCTCTGTCTTTTTCCTTTTATGAACACCTTACATACTAATCATAGTCACTACCCAGGTTTGTCCTAAAAGCAACAATAATATATTTAGAATAAACTATTCCAATATAATATATTTAGCAAGGAACTATACATAAATAGAAAAAAAGTCAGCTCAGGCCTCTAAGAGAGCCTCACACGCAAAATAAATAATATATATATATATATATATATATATATATATATATATATATATATATATATATATATATATATATATATATATATATATATATATATATATATATATATATATATATATATATATATATATATATATATATTTATATTATTTTGTCCAAGATCAATACTAGGGATGGGTACATTTTTTCGGCTTGTTTCACCGAAAAAATGACGCTCAGAGACTTGTACGCCGCGCAACCAAATTTTTTTGACGCCCATAGACTTTAATGTGCGTTGGCGACATTTTGCCGGCGGCGAATTTTTGGCGAAACAAGTCAAATTCGCCCATTCCTAACCAATACATCAACGAACTTCAACTGGACTGAATATTCCATTAAAGGGGTGGTTCACCTTTAAGATATCATTTTTTATGGATGATGTAATCCTTTCGTTATTATGTAGGGTTCACCTTCAGACTTTCACAATTCAGAAATCAGAACCAAGATTGCTGATTCAGTGATTCATTTATTCAAAAAGGTGCACGACATGTTTCGAGCCAAATGGCTCTTCCTCAGGTGCTTATAGCAATAGTTATGACTCATGTGCCCTCCCCCCTCAAGTCACTGATTTGTTACTGCCTGGTAACCAATCAGTGGAAAGCAAGAGAGCTGAAAAGCAGGAAGTAGTGTTCTGGCTATTATGTTAGACATCCAGTCACTCCAGCCTTTATACATTACATTTTTGGCTAACTAATTATATAAGATACATTTATTATTTTGCACAGCCTATTTACCCAGTTGTATTTTTATACTGAACAGTTCATTTAAAGGTGAACCACCCCTTTAAGAGCAAAATATGATTTTCTTCAAGCTTTATTCCCACCATATCTCACTTGTACCAACGGAGAGAAGACATGTTTCCCTACATATTAATGGGTAAGTAAAGGCACAGGTCAGACATCTACCTGTTTCTTTGGAGTCCAAACACAAGTATACAAAGAAAACTGGTTAAACGTACCTGATAAAATCAACCCCCGCTGATTGGAGGAATAACTGCAATCTCGTCCCCAGTATTTAATATCAGCAGCTCATCACCAATGGCCACATACTCCTGACGGACGGCAAGGACCACTTGGTCTTGTATTGCACTAAGACTGAAAGAGAGACAGGCTTTATAGCTAAACCCCACACTTAGGGGCAGATTCACTAAGGGTCGAATTTCGAAGTTAAAAATACTTCGAAATTCGACCCTCGAATTGAAATCCTTCGACTTCGAATATCGAAGTCGAAGGATTTAGCGCTAATCCTGCGATCGATCGATCGAAGGATTTTTCGTTCGATCGAACGATTAAATCGTTCGAATCGAACGATTCGAACGATTTTAATTCAACGATCGAAGGAAAATCCTTCGATCAAAAAAAGATTAGCAAACCTATGGGGACCTTCCCCATAGGCTAACATTGACTTCGGTAGGTTTTACCTGCCGAAGTAGGGGGTCGAAGTTTTTTTTAAAGGGCAAGTACTTCGACTATCGAATGGTCGAATAGTCGAACGATTTTTCGTTCGATTCGTTCGATTTCGTTCGAATTCGAACGAATTTAACCAATTCGATGGTCGAAGTACCAAAAAAATACTTCGAAATTCGAAGTATTTTTCATTCGAATCCTTCACTCGAGCTTAGTGAATCTGCCCCTTACTGTGTATTGAAAGGGAAGTCTTGGAATCCTGAGGCCTTAGTAAGAAGGAGATCCAATTCTACTCTTGTAATAGCTCCAGCTTAGAAGGATCATTACAATCAGAGTAGCAGTAGAGTTGCTAGCAGAGCAGTTTGGAGCTTTGGGAAGTCAGTACAGGTATGGGATCTGTTATCCGGAAATCCGTTATCCAGAAAGCTCCAAATTACGTAAAGGCCGTCGCTCATAGACTCCATTTTATCAAATAATTCACATATTTTTAAATGATTTCCTTTTTCTCTGTAATAATAAAACCATACCTTGTATTTGATCCCGACAAAGATAGAATTAATCCTTATTGACGGCAAAACAATCCTACTGGGTTTAATGTTTAAATCTTATTTTGGTAGAATTAAGGTATAAAGATCCAAATTACAGAAAGATCCATTATCCGGAATACCTCAGGTCCCGAGCATTCTGGATAACAGGTCCCATACCTGAAGCATTGCCAGAGAAGGGAAATGAGTGGCTACACGTATGGTTAGTGTGCACCCCTATATGTCTACATTCAACAATCTCTCACACATAGGGGCATATTTATTATGCTGTGTAAAAAACAGCGGGTTGATACACCACATATTACCAGTGTCACCGGGTTACAAAAAACGGCATAAGATTTTTACTTGTTTTTTCTTAAAAGTGACCTTCGCCAGAAGCAATGTAAAATAACGGTGTCAAATCGGGTGTTTGTATGGCGTAAAATGACGCACGCTTTTAAGCAGCTTTATACTATGTTTTTCTGCCGAATTTCGTTTTACACAGCATAATAAATATGCTCCTTAAAGTATTCTCTACTACCAATATCAAGCTCACAGGTCTGTAGTTTCCTGTATCTTCCCTTCTGATGCATTTGGTTATCTTTTAGTATCTTATAGAATGGCTAATTCTAAGCAACTTTTTAGTTGGCCTTCATTTTTTCTTTTTTTATAGGTTTTTTTTTTCTTCTTCTGACTCTTTTAGTTATTGACGGCACCAGTCAATGGTTTCTTTTCTTAAAATGCCTTTATTAGGACATGGGCTCTGACCCCAAACAATTGGCGACGTTTCAGACCACACGGTCTTTTCTCAAGTGGGGGGTCACTGACCCCATCTAATACAACAAATGATCTGTAAGGCTACAAATTTATTTTATTATTCAAATTTTTATTCAGTCCCCTTCCTTTTCATATTCCAGTCTCTTATGCATGGTTGCTAGGATAATTTGGACCCTAGCAACCAGATTGCCGGCATTGCAAATTGGAGAGCTGTTGAATAAAAAGCTAAATAACTCAAAAACCACAAATAATGAAAAAGAAAACCAATTGCAAATTATCTCAGCATATCACTCTCGACATCATACTAAGGGGATTATTTATCAAAGTCCGAATTTATCTCAATATTTTCTGCTACAAACTTTTGTTTTATTGTTTATTATAAAATTTTTCCCGAAAATGTGCTTTGCGATAAAAAAAATTTTCATCCGTTTTTCACAATTTCTTTGGTATTTTGATCCGTTTTTCAAGTTTTTTTTCGGGTTTTTCACCTGAAAATTTTTGTATGAAAACTCCGAAAACTTTGGGGTATTGCACGAAACCCAGCGCACATCAAAAAATCATTGGGACTTCTCCCATCGACTTATATACTACCTCGACAGGTCTGAGATACTGGATTTTCTGATTTTGACTTTTCCATCCTCGGGGTTTAACAAATTACGAAAAATTCGTGATTTTTTTAAAAGTCCAATTTAGAAAAAAAAAATCACATTTTTCGTGATTTTTGCATTCGGCGTTTAGTCAATAACCCCCTTAAAGTTAATTTACAGGTGAACAACTCCTTTACTTTACAGTTGTGATGACACTAAGAAGGACTTATCCTGTGGATATTGAATGTGATGTTGTTACTCTCAAAAGAAAGTGACGGAGACATTGCTTATACTGTATGGGGAATGGGGATAATAACTTATAAAGTATGGACTGTGAGATTGGATATTGTTACGTGTAGAAAGCATAGAGAGTAATAGATCATACCTCGGGTGAGAACGTACAATTTGGTCCCAGAGTTGCTGAGATGTGATTTCTGTCGATACAGTCAGAGTCTCTGAACGTACCCCTGCTAGTTCCGAACTCTTGGCAAAGTACAGCACTAAAACCTGCCCAATAAGAGGAATAAATGAGAAACACATTTCAAAAGGAGAAAGAAAATCATTTTATACTTAGAGGTGCCAAAAGTTAGGCACCCCTGAGCAGGTCTGGACTGAAGGTCAACATACAGCGCCGGATTTGCTGGGCGGGCGCCCCTAGGCCGTGCGCTCCACGCGGTCCTAGCGCCTGCCCGCACTACCGCACGCTGGCGCAAAAGCACTGGGGAGCACAGGCTCCCCACAGAGTGGCTGGGCACCATGCCGCCTCCAAAAATGTGCCGCCCTAGGCCCGGGCCTATGTGGCCTAGCCACAAATCCAGGCCTGTCAACATAGGCTCTGGCATTTTAAGTACACAGAGGCCCAATCAGCCCACACAGAGGCCCAAACAGCCCCCATCAGCCCACTAAATACCGACTTTCTATGGCACCTTATAGCAGCCCCTCTGGCATTTGCCAGAACCAACAGATTGCCAGTCCGGGACTGCCCCTGAGTGATTGTTTTTACTTACCTCACATCCCAGGCTGGTGCTCTTATCAGCAGAAAACTGCACCGGCCCAGGGTTCTTCCAACGAGCACAACGGAGAGATCCTCTTCCGGCTTTGCCTTTCTTCTCGCGGCTGCACATGTTCAGTAGAGCGAAAAGCCGAACTTTAACTAAAAAGCAGACTATTTCATTCTACTGCACATTAGTGATGGATGAATCTTTCCCATTTTGCTTCGTCGAGAAACTCCGGAAAAATTATCGACAAGCGCCAATTTTTATACACGCGACTCTTTTGTCCAAATGCATGAGAGTCAATGGGCATTCGAATAATTTTGACAAGCGACAATTTTTTTTTTGTCGCAGCAAATTTTCGCACAGTAAATTTTCACTGCATGAGAAAGCAGAGTGGGGACCGCACAAGCTCTCCGTTTTTCCCTTCCGTTCAGGTGCACAGTCTCACAGTGTCCCCACTGTGGATACAGCAAAATTACAAGGAAGCAGACGGCACTTCTGAAGATGGGGTTTATTGGAGTACCTGCTGGTAACACCTAACGCGTTTCGGGAGTTATCCCTTAATCATAGGTAAGAACCTATGATTAAGGGATAACTCCCGAAACGCGTTAGGTGTTACCAGCAGGTACTCCAATAAACCCCATCTTCAGAAGTGCCGTCTGCTTCCTTGTAAATTTTCACTGCAGCTTCGTGAAAACTTAGCCGTCAGCAGAATCCGGAAATTCGATGCGAATCCATGCATGCCGAACAAATTCACCTATCACTACTGCGCATAAGTCTGTTCTGGGAAATTTGAAAACTGAAGAAGAAGGAATAGGATCGCTCCGTGGTGTTTTTTTTCCTGATAGGAGGACCGGCCCGAGTTTCAGGTAAGTATATAACCACCCCCAAGTATAACATTACTTGCTTTCTCCTTTAACACCTTGGGTTACTGCTCACGTTTAGGTTTGAGAAGGTTGTTTTGGTTCAACACGGTCACAGCTGGCACTGGAATACTTGCACTTGGAAATGGATCCTACAAGTTAATGGCAATCAGTTGCCTACCATTGGGGTGGGCTAGCAGCATGTCAGGTCACCCAGAAGGGTAGGCTGTACTTGGGCAAACATTCCTTAAACGCGTGGTTCACCTTTAAGCAGGCCCGGACTGGCAATCTGTGGGTTCTGGCAAATGCCAGAGGGGCTGCTATAAGGTCCCATAGAAAGTCAGTATTTAGTGGGCTGGTGGGATATGTTTGGGCCTCTATGTGGGCTGATTGGGCCTCTGTGTACCTGAAATGCCAGGGCCTATTTTAATTCTCAGTTCAGACCTGACTTTAAGTTATCTTTTTAGTATGTTATACACTGGCTAATTCTAAGCAACTTTTCAATTGTTCTTCATTATTTATTTCTGACTGATCCCATCTAAAAAAAAACAACCGCTCTGTACGGCTACAAATGTATTGTTATTGCTACTTTTTATTACTCGTCTTTCTATTCAGTTCCTCTCCTATTTATATTCCAGTCTCTTCTTCAAATCAATGCATGGTTGCTAGGGGAATTTGGACTTTTTGGTAATTTGCTGAATTTGCAAACTGGGGAGCTGCTGAATAAAAAGCTAAATCATTTAAAAACCACAAATAATAAAAAAAATGTCTCAGAATTAGTGATGGGCGAATCTATTCGCCAGGCACGAAGTTTTTGCGAATTTCCGTGTTTCGCCGCTGGCTCATAAATTCACCAATTTGCTTTGAAAATTCAGCGGCGCCTGGTGACGATTAATGGACGCCCATTGACTTTAATGTGCGTCAAATGTCGCCATCGTCGAAGTTGTCACCGGCGTCAATTTTCGTGCTTCGCAAATTTATATTTGCACATTAATTGTTACTGTTATCGCTACTTTTTATCACTTATCTGTCTATTTAGTCCCTCCCCTATTCCAGTCATGTGTTTAAATCAATGCATGGTTGCTAGGGTAATTTGGACCCTAGCAACCAGATGGCTGAAATTGCAAACTGGAGAGCTGGTGAATAAAAAGCTAAAGAACTGAAAAACCACAAATAATAAAAAACAAAAAACAATTGCAAATTGTCTCAGAATATCACTCTCTACATCATACTAAAAGTATTTAATTTAAAAGTGAACAGTCCCTTTAAGCAGGTTCCTATAACCTAACCCTAGAACAGGGCATGCTTGTGATGTCACAATTGAATATGCAGGTACCTCCCCCTCCCCCCAGCTCTGCCCAAGTATCAGTGGGGGTTTTTTTTTTCTCAAGAAAAAATTAATTTACCATAGGTTCTCTGCCCTGATGTAGGTTAAGGGCAGAGACACACGCTGCTATTTCGGGAGATTAGTTGCCCAGCGACAAATTGCTTTTTCTTCGGGTGACTAATCTCCACGAAAAGCCTTCCCACCGGTTAGAATGTAAATCACCGGCGGGATGGCACTCGGAGCACTTCGTTTTCCAAAGTCGTCTGTTCGGTCGACTTCGGAAAGCCCGAAGTAATCCAACTGCCATCCCACCGGCGGGAAGGCAGTTCGGGGAGATTAGTCGCCCAAAGAAAAAGTGCTTTGTCGCTGGGCGACCAATCGCCCGAAATAGCAGCGTGTGTCTATCCGAAACTTCGCATGTGTCTCTGCCCATAACCGTTGACTTTAAATATTATGTTAATATGTTTGTTCTTTCTATTCCCAAACTGGATGTGGTTCTTTGTGTCCTGGAAAAGCACAAAGGGGATGTGTGTTAGTGATTTTTCATGTTAGTTCCCCAGCCTGGTGCTCCCTCTGTCATGTGATTATTTCATGACTTAGCGGATATGGAGGGACAGAGAAATATACAATAAGAGCTTCTGTTATATTATATAGTGTTAATGTCATACACAGTTACTCCTGTTACCGTGGGCATGCTAAGAACGACAACTCCCAGCATTAACCAAAATACAATGCCTGATGAGGAATGCTGGGAGGTGTAGTTCAGTGGGAAAAAAATCCCTACCTATGGTTCTCTCTGTCATATATGTTGATATACTGCACTGCTAATATGTTCTGATAAGTTTCTATCACTATAGCTATATTTCCTGAGGATGTCGGGAGTTGTAGTTCAGTTTCGTCTTTCTCCCCACTTTCATTCATTGATTTACATGCCTTTATGCTGAACTGCTGGTGCTTTTGTTTGCCTTGTCTTTTGTAGGAGAGGCTGCAGCATTTCATGGACTTTTGACTCTCCCTTACTGTGTAACTATACAAGGCATATTTTCCTGACCTTTAACCCCAGATTAGGGAGGGGGCGGGCATACAGTCATTCCCTGGGCACGACCCACCGGCATGAGACAAACACACAGCATAGGAGAGCAAAGACTGCAACCTATACATCTGTCTGCCTGGTTGAACTACAACTCCCAGCATCCCATCCCAGGAAACCTTACAGCTTTCCCATTCACCCTGGAATCCAAAACCAAGAATGTGACGACCCAAACCCACAAACACAAGTAACATGGAACTCACTCAATGCTCAAGTTATTTTAAAAGATTATTCTCCCCTACAGCATTAAAACATAAAGCTCCCATTCATCTCCAGCCAAAACTATTCTTTGCATAATAAATATCTAGTATAGGTCAATCTAAAAACAACTGGACTTGCTGAGTAATCAATGAATTTTGATTACTCAGCAAGTCCAGTTGTTTTTAGATTGACCTATACTAGATATACTATGACCTGGATGAATAAAAATCTTCATAGTCATTTTGCATAATAAAGAAAAAGTCATTCTAAGCAACTTGCCTATACACATAACAAAGCTTTCAATGGGTTTCAATGTAAATTCAGGTATGTCTGTGTCTTTCAGCACTGCTGGTTCTGCCTCGTGAAACAATGTAGCAGAAGCCAGATGATTAGGATTAGGATAACAACACATAGTAAATATACATGACATGAAATGAAAAGATAGAGAAATGAAAAGATAGAGAACCTCACAACTCATGAAGGCAGAAGTTCCAGTCGTATCCCAGGAATGAATGACTCTGAGCAGCTGACTCCCTTCCGCCTTCTCTGCAACTCCCAGTGACTCTACTTACATGCAGGAGGCGTGTCACAGACTCAATGTAACCACCTTTCTGATTGGTGGCTGCTCCTACTTCCTGGTTCATTCTGTTCTGCTGCTCCTGATTGTTCAGTGCTGTACCCAAAGCAGTTAAAGGGGAACTCAGAAAATCAGAAAATATCATTTTAAGCTAGAGTTGCCATCTCACTCGTTTAAAAACAAACACATATGGAATCCCCAGCTGGCAGGGCGAATTAGCAATTCATTTAGATGCATGCTGCAGACTGAACTGATTTTTGTGCAGCCATGCATCTAATTGAATTACTAATTATTAACGCAAGCTGTGGATTCCTTATGTGTTCCCTATGCCTTCGGCCTCGTGTTTTTATATGGTCATGAAACTTATAATATCCTTATAATTTACAAGAGGGGGTACTTTATTCACTATATATACAGTGTCGGACTGGCCCACAGAGATACCAGGAAAACTCCCGGTGGGCCCAGGTGTCAGTGGACCCTCATGCTGCTAAATATTTGGCCTGTTTCATGGCCATTCCCTGTTTCTATGAGAACAAAGTGGCTAAATAGATGGTAATGGTATAATAATAGTATGTAAAGAGTGGGCCCCTGGTCTAAGATTAATTGGTGGGCCCCTAGTGAAAGGTTTTTGGGTGGGCCCCTGGTGTCCCAGTCTGACACTGTATGTTTATATATATATATATAAGAAGAAGTGAGGGTCCGCACACTTATGAAAAAAAAGGTTTTTATTTCAAGTGAGGTAAGAGCTAACGTTTCGGTCAGCAGTCTAATCAAATCTTATTTTGAGAAAGGTCACATTGCTGACCAAAAATTTAGCTCTTGCCTCACTTGAAATAAAAACCTTTTAATTTTTTCATAAGTCCTTTTTGTACGAACCCTCTCTTCTGGCTATACTACAATTTTGGCTACTGCACCCAGGCACCATTGAACTTCCATACGAGAGTGCTGGTATCTCCCGCAATGAATATATATATATATATATATATATATATATATATATATATATATATATATATATATATATATATATATATATATATATATAAACACAGAGCTTAAGTGCCATGTTATAAAAGAGACAATAGTTAAGAGGAGGAGGTCCCTGCCCCATAGAGCTTATAGTCTACCCCCTCCCTGCTTCCTTGGTAGTTTCTGCAATTTTGTGGGTCACCTGCAACACCAGAGGTGTAATAACAGTGCACTGGGCCCCCCTCCAGAAAAATATTCACAGGGCCAGGCACGAATAGGGACTTCTGTGCTCAAAATCGCACCCCCGACGATCGCGCTCGGTTGCTGAGACGCAAGCGCATCAATTTAAAGAAAAAGATAGCAGCAGGGAGGGGCTTTCAACATTATAGAGGAAACAGACCCTGTGGTCCCGGCCCCCCTTTTCCCCATCCCCTGCTCAACTGCGGGGTCTGCTTCCTCTATAGTTACTCCCCTACGCAACACCCACCCTATACCAAATTAGCTTGTACTTGATCCCAACTAAGATATAATTAATCCTTATTGGAAGCAAAACCAGCCTATTGGGTTTATTTAATATCTACATGATTTTGTAGTAGACTGGTATGAAAATCCAAATTACAGAAAGATCCGATATTCATAAAACCCTAGGTCACGAGCTTTCTGGATAATGCTTCCATTACCTGTACATCATTACTGTTAATACAATCTGCAATCCTTCATCAAACAACCCATTGCCCAGCACTGCTATTTCCTTCAAGGGATTGTTTAAATGAGCAATTCTTTCTTTCCGCCTGATTGATTCTTTCTCTGCAATAATAATTAATAGCTGTACGACATCATTATATCATGTTATCCACTAGGGGGAGAAAACACTCCATTGGAATGACTGAGTCTCTGCAGAGTTTTAGTGTTAGAGCGTTAGTTCTGAGAGGGGCATTGTGCCTGTATGTAACAGAATATAAGAAAACAGTGAAGAAGTTGGTTTCTAAATAGCAACATTTATACATTAGTTATAACAACATCAGGGCTAAATATTAACAACTGCTTTTAAAGGGGTTGTTCACTTTCAACCACTTTTTTTCAGTTGTTTTTAGACAGTTCAGCAGAAATAAATACTTTTTTGCAATTAGCTTCTATTTTCTATTGGTGATCCTTAATAATATTGAAGCTTTTAAAGTTTAATTCTAATTTTAATTCTAAAGCAGCTTTGGGAGGGGGGTCGCCGACTCTGTAACTGTTCTAAATCGATACATTTAGTTGATACATTTCATATCTTTGTCCCTGCTGAGCAGAATCTCTGGGTTTCATTAAAGGCAGCTGTTAGAATTGATACAATAGTTGCTAATATTCCAAAGATGCTGCTGAGAAATGGATCAACTAATTGTATCAACAATATGCAGCAAATTGTAACAGTTAAGATGCTCCTGGATCACTGAGCTGCCAGACTGAGACAGAAACATTTAACTTTAAACTTCAATTTTGGAAAAACAATAACAAAAAAAAATGGAAAGTAATTGAAAAAAGTCTTTAATTCTGGTGAACAATCTGAAACCAACTCAACTGAAAAAAGTATTTGGATGGTGAACAACCCCTTTAATAATGAAATTATAACTGTTACATCAAATTTAGGTTTTTTTTTCAACCCACTTCAGTGCCATATACTTCAGGTTAGTGCTGGTTTATTCTTCTGGTATGCACTGGCTCCAACATGCTTATATAAATTTCATGTATAATATTTGAAAATACCGCGAACCTAATAATTGTATTGCGAGAGGCTCATTTAAAGGACAAGGAAAGTTCGACTTAAGAAGTAGCTAGAAATGTTCACATGATGTTTTGGGCTTCTGTAACAGCCCAAGGCAACCACAGCCCTTTAGTAGTAAAGATCTGTGTCTCCAAAGATGCCCCAGTAGCTCCCCATCTTCTTTTCTGCTGATTCACTGCACATGCTCTGTGCTGCTGTCACTTACTGAGCTTAGGGACCCACTCACAATATACAGTACACATAGAATAGAAATGTCACAATATAAGGCTGATTAGTAATTAATACAGATAATTACTACATGGCAGCACAGAAACCACTGCAATTAGCATCAGAATTTAATAATCAGCCCTGTAGCATCAGCTTATATTACAGGGGAAGCTCATTTTCTGCTGGATAATTAGTGACGAGCCCTAAGCTTAGCTTCTCAACAGCTGCTCAGAGCCCACTGAGCATGTGAGTGTCACAGACACTTTCCAAGATGGTGACCCCCTGTGACAAGTTTGAATTCCTGGATCATTGCTGCTATTGACAAGCTGAAACTTTAGGCTGGTGCAATAAGTTCACTATATAAAACATGACATTTTTAGCCATATTCATTTTTAGGGTTTAGGAAGGCATAATAATGCACCCCTCTTCTTTGCAGCAACTCAGCTTACACAACCCAATGCAAGGTGCAGGGCCCAGTTTTTAAGTGTATGGTGTTCTAAGGGGCCACTCAGTGCTCCAATATTTACCCCATACCCAAAAGAAATGAACACTAAAGTGGTTAGGGCTCTACATATGGGATGAACATTGTCAATTACAATTTGCATACAATATAATATTTGATTAACATCTGCTCTACTCCAGTAAGAGCTGACTTGTAGTGGGCTTTGTTCCATTTTACTCTTGGATATATATTAAGTGTGTTAATGTAGCTAAGGTAGACTGCCTGAAATTTGTGAGAGAGAGAAAGATGTGTTACAGAAACAAGTTGAATTAAGAGTGATGGGGAGAGTGCTGCAGGGGTTAGGATTGATGGGAAGAACGCAGTATGGTTTAGGAGCAGATCTGCTTAATGGCAAGAGGGTGGCAGAAATTAGCATGATTACGAAAGTGCAGCAGGGATGGATCAATCATCCAATTGGACACAAGTAGTATTTTGCTTTCTGTTGAAACTGACCACATGGAGAAATTCTAGCATGGATTCATGAAAGAGTTAAAATTACATATAATCAAAATTTGGACTTAAAACTATACTCAGGACCTCGTTATCAAGCTGTTTACAATGATTTATGCTGAACATTGATATGAAACATAACATAATGTTGTTTATAAAATAATTAATAAAGTTGTGTTTTTCTCCATCTATGGGATGTTTTGCCATCCACCATGCAAATCATTCTTGGGATTTAAAATGGTGTCTATTTTCTTTAATGTGGCCTGAAAGTAAACCTAAAAAAATTGAATGTAGAAGTGTTCTGATGTTTGACGTCAGGAAAATAGATCAGAAACCTTGGCAGGACAACATCAGAACACTTCTCTGCTTTCCTTCAAATGGGGTATCGCTTTGACTGTACAGTTACAAAAACTGTCCAGCAGGTGGTGCTGTTGTGACACAATTTGCTGTATTGGCAGGTAATGAAAATTTCAATTGCTCTGAAATGGAATAAATAAATTCTAAAAGTGGAAGAGTACATTCCAAAAGTGCTTAGACAAGCACCCTGAACAATTTTATATACATTTTTTTAAGGTTTAGTATCCTTGAAAGTCAATGGGATAAATTCAGAGATAGCAGTTTTCAAGAGGCTAATGGTGTATTTGATACTGATACTATTGGTTTTCACATCTGTATAAATAGGCACCTTAGTATTTCCCACAATATTGGGCCCATATACACAATAGAACCCTCTCCACCTATATGACTTGAGGTACCATTTATAATATTCTCTACCGTATAAACTTCCCTGTACTTATTACTCTTAAAGCTCTACTCCACCAAGCTTAGCTTACATAAAAACTCTACTTTACAACCCCTTTCTCAAAAATGCTCAATAATAATGTCAATTTCACTGCACTGGTGAAATGGTTCCTGCCCATATGCTGCTAAACTAAACATACGCTGTCTATACAGGTCACAGCACTTCTCTTAATCTTCCTACCACTGGCATTTCAGTATTTCTCATAATAATTCCTCAATACAGTTCTCACTACTCTCAGATCATTTTCTGTCCATATTAATGTCAGGCTTCTCAAAACATCATGTCAGTGGAGTTATTGGTCCAGCACAACAATATTACCTACTTTTATGCTTTTTATTAGTTCTCAGAGCTTTCTATCCTAGACATTTTCACTTTCAGAGTGCTAAATGCCTCCAGTACTTCTTTTTTTATAATCAACGTTCTCTACATATGTCTACATAAGTCCACCTATTTGATTTTCAGTTGTCCTCACCATATTCCCTGTCCAATATACCTGTACTGTAAGAATGAAAGGGCTGAAATAACCCATTTGCTGCAGTTATGTTCTGTCTTGCGAATTTGACGCTCGTGTCAATTTTGGACGCGAGTCCAAAAAGTCACTTGCGTCAATTTTGACACCAGTGTTAAAGTCAATGAGTGTCAGAATAGTGTTGACATGCGGTGATTCTGACTCGAGCGACTTTTCGGACGTGCGTCCAAAATTTTTTGCCACCAGCGAATTTTCATTTATTCACTGGTGGCAAAACGCAGAAATTCGGAACGATTTTGTGCCAGACGAATTTATCTTCCAATCACTAGTTCTGTCTGTATAACTCATGAAACATTAGTGTGAGATGTTTTGGTAAGAGCCAAAGACTTCCTGCAATATATATATTTTAGCTGATTCGTTCTTTCTCCTCCAACAGATGCTTGCAATATTTTCACATATGGGAAACTGTGAGTTGGAGCCGAATGCAGACAAAAAGGGCAGTACATATTAATGAGTGAGGAGGTGGCGTATAATTGTCTGCAAAAGAAATCAGTGAACACAGTGTGCCAAACTATGGTCTATTTGATACCTGTACGGAGTGAAACGCAGTTGTATTTACACCACATAAGGGAATTTAAATCTACTGTTCATCCATGTAGGAAAGACATGTACTTTATGTGCATGTTCCAGCCAAACTAACTGTTGGGTCCCAAAAGATATCCAATGAGTTGTTCATATCTGTTAGAAAGAATTTCTGGAGAATTCCAACCCTCATTTATTTCCTTCCCGCTGAAGGGGTTGTGTATTACCCATAGCACATACTGTGGTTTTGATCTCTGTATGATAGGTCTATGATAGAGCCGCTGGGGCTCACAATGGTTTCATGTCCTCATGTCAGGGTTCATCAGAAAGAAATGATAAACCCTTAACTTAGTGTTTAAGTGTATTTACAACATGTGGGTCTTTAGCTGTTGCTCAATTATTACTCCCAAGATACCATTGTTGTTCAAGAGAAACCTATCCAAACGAGGCTTTGGGGATGAGCAGGAACTACGTGTGACCCTGTGCAATAGAGGGCTTTTCTACTACTGTAAGAATTTCAAACTAGACTTTGGGGATGAGCAGGAACTACATGTAACCCTGAGCAATAGAGAGCTTTTCTATTAGTCTAAATGGTTCAAGATGAACCGATCCAAATTAGCCTTTGGGGATGAGCAGGAACTACATGTGATAATGGGTGTGTAAGTAAATAGTTTTTAGAACATCATTAATAACATTACCATTTGATCTCTCTATGCCATTTCTCCCATCAAAATTGAGGAACTACATGAGAAAGGTAGTCTTTCTCCTTGGAAACTGATTATCCGTGTCTACTGCATAAATATGACATGCAACTGTATGACTTGCCTAACAGTCAATATTGTATCTAGAGTACTATCAAACACGAAGGCTCTGGCTTATAAAGTATTGAATGTTGTTGTCCATCTGGCAATGGAAATGTAAAGATCTTCAAGAGCATGTCAGCTACTAAAACACAATAATAGAACTTTGATCAACATATTGATGACTTCTGCTCTTATTTAGTCCAAAAGAGCTTGAACCCCACCTCATAAACATAATGTGGCAAGAGTTTAATGTCTCTGTGTTTTCCATGTGTCTTTTTCTGCCACCATATTTCATAATATTACTACTAATGTGGCAAAAACAATGCATGTGCTTCCATCCATAATGTAGCATGTCATGTTCCTTGTGTCCCTGACCTTGGAAGTGACTGAAGGCTCTAAGCTCATCTATTATACATAAGGAGACAAGTTGTTTTCCCAGAGCGAAAGAGCTCAACCCTACTGATTATAGTTATTATAAAGCCTGTGCCGATGATGAGAAACTTTAAGATGTGAGTAACAAGGGAAATCAGAGGAGAAAAAGGGTCAGTGGGAGGGAACGTTGACAATAGAGGGGCACATAGGATAACAGAGAAACAGACAAGGTCCTTTAAAGGGCACATTTTAATAACAAGAAAAGGGAGGATGGAACGGAAAAATCTCAGTGGACAACAAATCGGCACATTAGGAAATATAGGAAACACAAGGATAAAAGGTGCACATAAAGCAATAGAGGGGACATAGAAGGACACAGGGATAAAATAAGGACACATCAGCATTTCACAAAAGCAAAGGGCAATGTTGGGTTACATATCAGATCACACTCAAGTTCATTTACATTTGCAGAGGTTATGGGTCTCATTTACAAAGTGCAGGGCAGGATGCAAAGTGAAAAGAATGGGCTCGAGCCACTGTGGTTTTTTTTGTGCACTTTTGCACCCTGCCCTGCACTTTGACCTGCACTTCCCCTATGAATAGAGTCCTGCCTGTGTTGAGCTGTATTCATGGGGAGCTGGCAGAAATATGTAGGTGTCCCTGCTCCTGCCCCCTATCAGTCCTCCAACTTGTGTTTCATTCAGACTCTAATATTAGGGTGTTCTTGTGTGTACAGGGTGCAAAGGAGCTCTATACGTACAACTTGTCTTATGGCAAGTTAAAGTTGTGCGGTGCTACTCTTCCAAAGCTACAGGTAAGGCATTCAACTGAATTGATCAATTTTAAACCAGATAGGTGCAATACCAATAAACAAAGTTCAACTAAATCAACCAACCTAAATAGGTTCAGAGACTCTGTTAATTCTGGCATGCAAACAATGTTAGTTGCTAAAGTTACTGAACCTAAGCACCAGATAGCGGGGTAAACTGCAGAATTTAAGAACAGCAATAAAAATATTAGCACCAGCTGCAAATTGGATTACAATTGCAATATTAGTAACAGCTTGTAGTTTAGTCACAGTTCCCCATTAAATAAATAGCTGCTGGTGTGCTCTGCCAACATCCTTACTAAATCAAACTGCCTAACTGTATATTATAAATAGACCAAGCAAATTGCCATTTTTCAGAACATATTGTAAACAGCTTCCAAGACTATCTGTTCATGCAATCGTAAACGATTTGCCCTCGCTGCTAAATCATGAATAATGTACTGAAGAAATGGCTTGTTATTAAGCAGCGTTTTCTCATTTATAAATCGAGGGATTATACAATGCCCAAATATGGATTGTTAGAGAAATATTCATCTGAGCAAAACAAGGAGGCTTTCAGGTTCCAGATCTCCTTTGCTCACACTCCATTCTCAACATTGAAGTCCATGGATGAATTTCTGATACATTTCCCCATATACCCATGTGTTTCTCTTAATGGAAAGTAAAGTAAAAGAAATTTCATTTTTATTTAAATTCACATTACTTTTTTTTCCCGGAAAACACATAGAATTATATTAAGTATGGGGAAATGTATAATGCAAAGCCTAGGAGTGCAATTAAACTCAATCCCCATTTCCAATGGTCATAGCGTTATTTGTAAATATAATTGCTTTCCTTTATATTTCTGCACTACAAGTTCTGCCCCTGATACAATGTAGCAGAAGGGATATAGGGTCTTAGAAGAGAGTTTACAAACTACTTTATTTTTTAATTATATTTAAATATATATTTAAATGACATTTAAGGGTTATTTATTAATGTCCAAATGTCAATCCAATCCAATGTTAGGGGTTTTTTTTACTATAAAATCAGATTTTTTAGTAAAAAAAACAAAATTTTTTCGAGATTTTTTATACTTTGAAAATTCAGCATCTCAGACCTGCAAAGGTTGTATATACGTCAATAGGAGAGGTCCCTATCCTATTTGGAAGTTTCTTTGGTCTCTTCTGGAATTAGCCCATAATTCTGACTATTTCAGACTTTTCAGGGAAAAATCTGAAAAATTCTGGCTTTTTGGGAAAAGGCCAGAAAAAATAGTACCATTCAGGGAAAAAACTCTGAAAAAAATGTACAATTTGGATTTTTGCTCGGCTTCATAGAGTTTGTCCCCAATCTGATTAAATCAGGCTTTTTTATTAATAAATAAGGTCACATCATGGATTCTGGTCTGACTTTCTATTACAAAAATCAGAAAAAATTGGATTTTGATAAATAACCCCCTAAAATATATATCTAGATGATATTTAAATGTGTATTTAAATTATATTTAAATGTATATTTTAAACTATATTTAAATATATGTTTTAATTATATTTAAATATAGTTTAAAATTATATTTAAATATACTTAAAAACCACTTACATTTATTTATAATTATGTATATTATATTAAAGACCACTGAATTTGTTTGATGAGTATTGGAAAGATCACAGAACTATATTTTCTTCAATTATAAAAAAAATGTTTTCTCCCATAATCTTGGAGGACTTGGGTATAAATAAAAGATTCTATAAACTAGAAATCAGTAATAAAACCAAAGGACAAATGAAGCAGAAGGAAAAATACAGGAAAGAAGAAAGAGACCCCTCCACTTGGGTTGCATTTATGAGCCATGATCTGTCAAGCTTAGCTTATGGTTGTAGTCTCTGTGCATTTTTCCTTTAAAACAAAATATTACTAAGGATGCTAGGGAAAGACATTTTGTCAAAATTAAACATGAGTTTATTTTGAATCGGTCTGAAAAAATAAATTTCAATCTCAGTTAAAGCAAAAATAACCACTAAAGTTCCTTCAATGTATTTACATTAAATGCACAGGTTATTAAAATAAACGTTGCCGGTCAGTGACGAAGAGTTGGATTCTCTTTGGTTTTATGATTAATTACGTAGCTCTGTTTGCGTTTGGCCAGGTTTTCATGTTCACCGATGACAAGACTTTTACCCAACAAATAACAAAGCAGCCAAACATACCCCAAGGGAAGAAAAATCATTAACTGTTCTTTAGCTGTTTGACTTTCAATCAATAGACATAAACAACTCTTTACGGGAATAACGTTTTTGTGTCCATGGGAAATTCTTTTTTTTTAGCCTCAAAAAAAAATGGTAGGGCAATGGAATTGTTGTGTTTTATGGTTTTTCAAAGGAACCACATATACATCATATATATATTTATTAGAATATATGATTTACCATAATTGTGGCAATGTGTCCTGGCCTCTGCTGTTGCTGGATGATGGCTGAGTAATTGGATTCTCCTCCAATTAAGAGGTCCAGGGCAGGAAGAAAGATTTCAATTGAATGTGAAACACCAGCAGTTTACAAACTTTATATAAAATAAAAATGGGCAAGGCAAAGTAAGGAATGAAGGGACACATGAGCAGTGAAAGTGTGATATGCTTGGATTACAGTCCATATAAGTATAGGTATGGCATCCATTATCCAGAAAACCATTATCCAGAAAGCTCCAAATTACAGAATGATCATTTCCCATAGACTCCATATTTTAAAAAATTATTTCATTTTTTTCTGTAATGATAAAACAGTATCTTGTACTTTATCCAGTCTAAGATATAATTAATCCTTATTGGAAGCCAAACCAGCCTATTGGGTTTATTTAATGTTTACATGATTTTCTAGCAGACTTAAGGTATGAAGATCCAAATATTGAAGAATATAGCTGCATAAGGAAACAAGTGTTAACCCCTAATATCACCCTAATTGACCTTGGGTCTGGGCTTTCAAGAAGATCTAAGATGGCTAATAGCCATTCACCCCCTACTCTGACCAGTGTCGGACTGGCCCACTGGGATACCAGGAAAACTCCCGGTGGGCCCAGGTGTCAGGGGGCCCTTGTGCTGCTAAATATTTGGCCTATTTCATGGCCATTTCCTATTTCTTTGAGAACAAAGAGGCTAAATAGATGGAATAATAGATTATAATATGTAAAGAATAGAGACTAGGAGAATAGAGGTTGAGTGAGGAGAGAAATAATAATAGTACAGAGAGTGGGCCCCTGGTCTATGGTTCTTTGGTGGGCCCCTGGTCTAAGATTTTTGGGTGGGCCCCTGGGGTCCCATCCGACACTGACTCTGACCCTAAGTGGCCCCTGTGCTGCATTTTTAGAGATACAGGGTGATTACTTATTTGCTGCCATAGATATTGTTTGAACTATGGCTAAATGTAGGCTATAGCATTGTTGTGATACTGTATATCTATAGCCTTGTTAGGAATTATGCAGGGCCAGACCAAAACAAACAAACAAACAAACAAACAAACAACAAAACCACATAACTTTTTTATTTTATACTTGCATGGCTCTCATATATAAAAGTGGGGAATAAAATCATTTTGGATCATTAAAATTTGCTGCATTCATGACCCAGATCCTGTAAAAGGAATGATCCAACCAAAAGTTCCATCATGCAGCAGCAGCAAAAGGTTTCTTTTAAAAGGAGTAGTTTCAATTTCTTTACATTATAAAATGGACAGAGCTTTGCCACACATGCACCTGGAAACATGGGAATGTGGTGATGGATTTATGGCTCTGAGTTTGTAGCATTCTTTGGTGAAAGTATCATGTTCATGAGAGATTCGACTGTATCATTCCTGAAAGGATTATTGGGAGGAGGAAATAGTAAAAAAAGATGACATTCTTACATTCCTTTTTAGAATGGACACAGAGAGGTCTGGACGGTTAGGCTTTGTGGGGAAATTGCACCTTGAGGAATACAATTCTCTTAATTTGTTTAGCAGAAGTTCTTTTTACAGCAGGCACATCTCTTTCTCTACATATATATATATATATATATATATATATATATATATATATATATATATATATATATATATATATATATATATATATACACACAAATACAAGCGTCCTCTGCACTCAACCCATTATCAATATATTTAAGACAGAGACATTTTGTGCATACTGCTACTGAAAAATGCCTTACCCTTTAAACAACACAGGGATTGTTTGTCCATATATTGCAATATATTTAAGCTGGCCAACTACGTCAAAGTCATCCCATATCTGGCCAGTCCTACGCTCAATTTTCATCTGATTCATTAAGAATTCTATTGCTTCATATATATATATTTCTATGTCTATCTCTCTATCACTTCAGTCATCTATATATTCCCAGCTCTTCAAAGACGTTTTAAGCAAAAAAAAAAAATCTTACAGAACCATGGGGAAGATTTGCCAAATATTTTGTCATTATTCCGCATATTGACTACACTTGTCCAGAGATGAAACATGTTGTGCATTTCACATATGTATCTCAAAAAAACATTCACTTTGTTGTAGTTTGTAAAACTGGTAATCCTGTGTTTTTGCCATTTTCGAAAGGATCAAACAAACCAACACAAATGGAACAAAGCAAACTTTTTTTCTGCCTCCCTGAGTACAGGGGTGAGCCTGCTCCACAATTCATCCAAGTCCACCTACAGGATTATCTGGATAAACTTCTTCAGAAGGTTGGCCCTGAAATCTGTTTAGCATCACCCTTTTTTAAGGAATGGAATAGCTGTGCTCCGGCAGAGCCACATTCAATAATTTGGTCAAGTGACTTAAGAAATCACCATATTTACAATTCCTTATTTACAATGTTTAACTATCCCCAGTCCCAAGTTTCCCATTAAACTTTTCACTAATTAAAAATTCATGTTACCCGATTATGACATAAAAACATTATGGCTCATTTACTGTCAACACATTTATGCTCTTTGTACCTTGAAGCTACTTTTGGGAGTGCAATTTTGCACATATATTTTGGTAAGTTGAACAGCATGCAATCACACACTATGAGATGGTAGCAAACACTGGAATTGTTGTTAGTCTAGGGTTCCACTTGAAGGTTGACTTGCACCCAGTGAATAGAAGGGTGGCGGCCCTAATAATTGTGTTAGAAATGATACAGTCTCTTTAATAGTCACCACAAATTGTAGATGTAGATGTAAAAATAAAATATATAACTTTTTGAATCCTGGATTTGGCGGACTTCTATGGAGGTCCAGAGTGTGCTGTTGTAAAGATTGTAAATTGTGCCTGATTTGCCAAAGGATGCATTCAAAGTGGCAGCAATTTGCAGTGACCACAACCTAGTGAGCCCCCATGATGACACTGGAATTCTGGGGGGAAATGTTGCATTATGGGTAAACAAAATGGTTATTTGTACCCAAAAATTGCACTCTGCACCATACAGCCCTTATCCTTATTGTCTTCAGTGGCTAGTATGGATACAAAATTTACTCTATTCATTAACCCTCAAAACTGTAAAAAGAAAAATTAACGTATCCAAATCTGTTCAGTTTTCTGCACTGACTCCCAAAATGCATTGCACGATTCTTGCCAGAATAAAAATGTATAATTTTGCTAAGAGAAAATCAAGTGAACCAAGAAAAACATTGTTTATTTTTATTCTACTATATACGATGGTGACTATAACCATTTAAATTAGCTTGACTTAAGAAATAATGTTGTGCTGATGAGGGATTGATGGTATTTCATTCAGGTTTGTTTGTGCCAAGTGTGATTTGTGTGTTCAAGAAGTATGTACACTTAGTTGTGATGTAAGATTCTTTGTTGATGTTCATGTACAAATGGTGCAAGGTAAAAATCACAAAAATGGGCACTTTGCACCCTGCTTGTGTGTTACACCCCTTATTGGGGAAACACATTACTACCATCATTCAATGACTTGAGACACACATTTAGCATTCTGATAGGAATTCTGATATACTGGAAGATATCTGTATATTGCCTCATGCAGGTAACACTGTATTTATGGGGTAGATGCAAGTTGCCTGTACCTCTAGATATAACAAAAAAAAATATTATTGTAATTAAGACTAACAAAACATGTGGTCTGGTCAATTCCAGTTCATAAAACCCATGTTGAACAAGGGAGTCAATATAAACCTGCAAGAAAGCACATGCAGCATTGGTTGATTTTTCTTTAAACTACTGGGAGCAATAATGCTTAATGGATGAATCCACTATATTTATTTTAAATTGTTTTTATTGCATCCATAGCTTTAGAACCCTCATTCAAGTGGTATTGCTTTAAAAACACACTAGCACAGATAAGCAGGACAGTATATGCTCACTACCAAGTACTTTGAAACTGGTATGGGTTATTCATTTTTTAAATACTGTCCTGAGCTGAGAGCATCATAATTACATTTTTATGGATCACACAAAAACATGAGAAGAAAAATGAATGGCGCAACCAATATAGAAAAAGTTAGACAAGAAAAAGATATGGGGAGGACCAATGGAAAAAAGTAGAACTAATGTTCTCAAGTTGACTTATACCTACACATCTGGTTATGCTGCTCTGATAATGTATTCCTTTCTTTTTGTCTGCAAGGCCTTTCCTCTGGACAACTAGGATACAGACTTTTGGCACACATGGTTCCTCTAAACAGAAGACAATTCTCAATTTCTTCTTTCAGCCTGTAATACAACTATAGCAATTGCTACCAATGGCGACTTTGAAACCTAGTTGCATGTCTGGCAAACATGCAACCACCCGATGATTTCAATTGCCACTCTGTTGATGTCTCTCAATCTTGGCCTTCATGGTTTCTCCCGTAATGGACACATTTACCTATAAGGATGACCACAATCTAACACTCCATTTTTATCTCACACTCTCTTCTTTTACCTTGTCCCACTGTCTTAAAGGAGATGGCGAGTTATTGGGGGCATCTTCAGAGGCACGCATCATCTCTACGGAAGGGCTGTGGTGGTCTTGGGCTGGTACAGAAGCTGAAAAAGCATCAAGGGTAGAATTTCTTCTTTCTTGAGCTTAGGTTCTTCTTTATCTCAAAATTTCCAGCTAGTCTGTTTCTAACTGCCTGGATGACTCTGACAATCAGAGCATACAATATTTAGCTGAAGACTGGACAAAGTCATAACAGAATGGGTTATAGTGTACATCAAAAACACATGAATAAAACAATATCCTTCTCGACAAAACCCTTAATTCCTCTGCACCTCATTTCCTCTATTTATACATTTGTGATTGGCTCATCTGCTCCTATTCTAAACCACAGCTTCACACCACACACTTTCACTACTGTATCCCAACTTTAAACCTATGGTTTTTGCTGCACCCTACCTCTGGAGTGCCATAGCTGAATTCTTCTGTACATAATCCTCCTTTAATCCCTTCAGAATTTAATTTCCAGACTACCTTTTGGAGCAAAAACAAAAGCTCTGATTCAGTCTTGGCACTTATGAGGCAGTGGTTTTGCCCCTGTAAATTGTGACACTCATTACTCAACTTCTGTCTGCAAGTTACATTCCAAGCTCTACAGTTCAGGAACCTCCTTCGTCTTGTATCTCTTAACACTTGGGGGCACATTTATCAAGGGTCGAATTGAAAATTCATAGTAAAAAAATTCGAGTTTCGAGCTATTTTTGTGTACTTCGACTAGGGAATAGTCCTAATTTGAAAAAAATTCGAAAATTCTAATATCGAAATTTATTACATACTGTCTCTTTAAAACCTGCCAAATTGCTGTTTTAGCCTATGGGGGACCTCCTAGAACCAATTGATGAAAAATCAAATACTTTGAATCGAATTTGATCGAATACGATCTTACTTCAATTCGAACAATCGAATACAGCCTATTCACCCACAGAAAAACATTGATTTTTTTAAATACATTTCGGTTGGTCTTTTTTTATACTAATTTCAAAGTTATGGGAGTTCAAAAAAACTTGATAAATCTGCCCCCTAGCACTTTATCCATGGTATAAATTATGCTCTTAAATTATTGTATTGTTATTTAGTTCTATTTTCTGTATTATTTGAAAGTACAGCACAGTGTACATGTGTAGCCCTATATAAATAAAAATGTATAATACTTCTGTAATAAAAATGACTTTTGACTGTCCATGATGGCCGGTGAGCTTGACTATGTCCCATTTTTAAATACCAACAGTTCAACTGAAAAGTGATAGTGTCGTTCAAGTACTGACAGACTAAGCAGTAAAATGATAATTCTAAGGTGCTGATAGCTCAGGTCCCAAAGTGCTGTAGATTCTAAAACTTCCTTGTTCTTATTTGCCTAGCAACAGGTGCCTGACCTGGCTGGCACTTAAAAGGTTAAATCAATCAAGATAACTGTAATTACAGAAATACATTTTATCTCATAGTTACTTCTCCTTTCTACAAGGGAGTTTGCACCCTTAATATTATAAATGAGCCACTCTCTACTCTCATTCCTAGAAACAGAATATGACGAATCCGTTCTATGTTATTGCTAGAAAATTGGCAACAAGCTTATGTTTGTGCGCCTTCTATGAACATATTTGTATGTTTTCATTTTAGACATACAGTAATTTTACATGTAAACGTGGGCCACTAGATGGCAAACTATACCTCTTCTGAAATTGTCTCAGTATAAAAAAAAGTTGCACGTCTGTTTGCACCACTAAGTTAAACTACAAAGCTTTGTATCTGTATATTTATTTTATGTTAAATTCATCCCGTTTGCTGCCCGAGGATGGTTTTGGTACAACAACAGATGGATAGTCACAAGGCACTTATCTATCATAAAGATAAAACTTATTTCTACTACTATAATAGAGAATATTGTTTTTTTTAGTTCCCAGTCTTTTTTAATTTGAAAAATTACTGGTATAGATTTGCCGTGTAACTTATTATCAAGGAACATCAATTAGGCAATTGTCTTATTACAAACCTGGGTCAACAGAATGTGATGAAGCAAAACGTTCCAATGTTATTCTGTGTGCAGAAATATTTTTATCACAAACATCTCAGAAAAGATCATTTTTATTTGTTTCCCAGAAAATGTGCTATTAAAAAGACATCATTAACACTCCTCTATTTCCTCTGAGAAAATATAACAACAATCCAGTAACAACAGACTGATGCCAGGACATTTACTTACCACATAAACATATTTAGAGAATCGGAACATAGAATTCTCCCAGAGACGACAGTATCAGGGAAATACATGAGCAGTATCAACTCACTTCTACTAAAGAACCAGAAACCAGAGATGGAATATAAAGCACACAGCTGACAAAAGAGCAAAAGAAAAGGATAGACAGAAAATTAAAGAAAGGAAAACAGTTTGTTTTTGTCAAAGGGGTGAGAATATGAGGGACAGAAGGGGCTAGTCAAGGGAATTGGGAAGACATGACAAAAATGTAAACATGTTAGAGAAAAGGCAAAAATAAAGCAACATTGAAAATATTATGAGCATAAAAGTGGCTAAATTGGGGAAAGCAAAAACATCTTAACAGATGGAAGGTGACAAAATTAGAAGAACATAGGAGATACCAAAAATGGAAAAATAAAAGCACGGGGGAACCAGATGAAAAAAGCAGGAAATTCTAAAAATTTCAAATCTAGATAGAGGCTATGAAGAGAAATAGAAAAAATCAAACAGTAAACTATAAAAAACACAAATACCATATATACCATATATTTTGTTAACAAAGTCTCCCTTCAAATGATGAGTCATACTTTTTAGTACTGTCTTTATGGGCAACTGCACGTTTCAGTTTATTCAATATTGTATGTGTTTCTGTAACACAATGAAAATATCTTATTTTAATCAAATGATACCATTGCTCACAGTAATGTAACTAGATGGGGGCGGGCCCTGGCGCGGTACGCGCAGCCGGGCCCCCCGTCCCCCTCCGTACGCCCGGAATCGCCTGGAAATGGTTGCGTGCTAACTGCCGGGAGGGCCCCGAGGGGGTGCGGGCCCTGGCGCGGGACGCACAGCCGGGCCCCCCATCCCCCTCCGTACGCCCGGAATCGCCAGGAAATGGTTGCGTGCTAACTGCCGGGAGGGCCCCGAGGGGGTGCGGGCCCTGCTCCCCCTGCTCCCCCGGTAGTTACACCACTGATTGCTCGCCATTTTTGTTGCCTGGTACAAAAAAAGGAAAAACTTTGCTGTCAAAAACACAGGGGGTTACTAACTAAACTCATAATTTATCTCATTATTTATTACAAAAGTAACAACCAAACTCCCATGCCCAGTTTGACCTTATTTATTAATTAAAAAATAAAAGTGAAAACCTGAATCTTCTGATTTTTTTTTCCAGAATCACACATTTTTATTGGGCGTTTGCCTGAATTTTTCAGATTTTCAGGGTATCCCAGGGCAAACAACGATAACTTAAAATTTGAGATTGGTGCCTCTCCCATTGACTTATACAGGACCTCCACAGGTCTGAGATGGAGGATTTAATAAATCTCAAAACATTCAAGTAGCTTTGGGGATATTTTAGACTTTCTGATTATTTATGGTTGTCGTAATAACAATAAAGTACCAATTAATTCAATACCAATAGTTTCAGGCCCAATGTCCTGAGGAAGAACCTTCTAATTGTGCAAAGACAGTCTCTGTTCGATGAAGAGTATATTTCTTTGCCATGGATGTCCTAAAGTCATGGAGGAAGTCAATGAACAAGAAGAACTATATACATAAAGTTTTTGCTCTTGTTGGGCTGAAGAAGCAAATTTCAGAGAAGCCCCATGTTTATTTGTTTTAATATCGGTATCTGTGACTATGGCATCTTGGAAAAACAAGCAATCTGAATCCTTGTAGCAGAGAAAGCACAACTTGTGGCAGAACCCTGAATGACCCTGAATTTTTGTGGTTCATAAAGACTATTTGTTGTATCTGGAACCAGTATCTATCACTGAAAAATACTATTAATGGGGTGGTTCACTTTTGAGTTAAGATGGTGGTGACTGACCCCATCTAAAAATCAAATGTCCTGTAAAGCTACAAATATATTGTTATTATTAGTTTTTACTTTTATTCAGGCCTCTCCTATTCATAATTCAGTCTCTTATTCAACTCAATGCATGGTTGCTCGGGTAATTTGCTGAAATTGCAAACCGGAGAGTTGCTGAGTAAAAAGCTAAATAACTCAAAAAACACAAATAAAAAAATAAAAACCAATTGCAGGTGAACAACCCCTTTACTACTACTATTTGCTATATCCTTATTTTTAAATCTCTATGTAAGTGAATTTAAATGGAAGATGAACAGTAATAAATGGAACATTTTCTAGCTAATAATGCCATAACACAAACAACAGGTAGCACTTTGGCAAAATATAGCATTCCGTTGCTGGAAACAATATTTAGGACACTTTATTTTGCAGTGCATTGAAACTTACTGTAATTTTAATTGCTTTCTTCTGGCCTCTTTGTCATGACTGTTTATTTAAAAGAGCTATAATAGAAAATACCATCTTTAATCCATTTCTTTGTTTGTAATGATTTGTATATTCTGTCCTTAATTCAAATATTTATTCCTAATTCACTTTTTACCTAGTCGCTGCACTTACGCAATCCATCTCTTTACTCATTAAGGAGCTTTCTGTACTTCCCATAAACGTGATTAGTAAATGCCAGTTATACTTATTTTTTCTTTATTAGGCATAACTGTTCTGTAAAATTAGATTAGACACAGTAAAACTTCAGCCATCTACAGAACTCAATTTTTTATATTTTTAATATGTCCAAAAATGATGTTGTTAAAAATGTATTTTCAGTTTGGAAATGAATGTTAAGGAAGGCCTCTATTTTATTTTGTATTACAATCTTGGTTTTATAATAAAGTAACTGGAGAACTATGCTCTACATAAGTATTGGACATTTTATTTATTTATTTGCTGAGAAGTACAAGTATACAGCAGTATAAATATCAATTTAAAAATATCCTAAATTGACACTTCTTTAAGTTTTCCTGCATTTCAATTTTTATTTACTATAAAATCAGATTTTTTTGTGGGAAAAAAACGAAATTGCGAGGATGCAAAAAGTCAGAATCCAAAAATACTCCATCATCAACCTGTCAAGGTCCTGTAGTCAATGGCAGAGGTCCTATTTGAAATTTGAAGATATTATGAAGATATTTTAGTCTGCACTGGGTTTCATATGATATTCCGAACATTCATGCTGTTTCCACCGAAAAAAAATTCAGTTGCCAAATCTGAAAAATTTGGATTTTTCAAAAAAAAAGTCTTGGTTTTCGTGCGACAATCCAAAAAAGTATAGGTTTTTCCCAATCCGATTTTTTCATGGCTTTTTAACGATAAATAAGGGTAAATGGTGGATTCCAGTTTGGTCCTCTCCTGGCACCGCCGTCCATCCACCTCGAAGCCCTCTCCCCTCAAGACTCTGTTGATCTTCTCTGCCACCACTGTCCAGGCCAGCCAGGACTCCTGCACCATGTACGGATTGTGGCATATGACCTCATGAAGCAGCTGGAAGCGCCACTGCACTAGATAGCATGGAAGCACTGAAGGAAAGGATCCAGCAGCAGAGAGCCAGGGAGGAGAAATCAAGTGCTGCTCCATGGATGGCCGCATGTCGCCTTTTCTGAAGAGGACAGGAAGTTTCTGTAAGTTATTTCTTAATAAAGCCTTTTATATTTTAAATTTTAATTTGTCTTGGTGGGGTTTTTTTCGATGTATTCTAACAAATTGTTTTGTAAAAATGTTTGATGTTACTGTTCCTTTAAGTATCCTTTAAGTAATCAAACTGTGGATAGAAACAGAGCAATATCATAATATATCTTAAAAAGGAATAAAATGGAAAAGGGAATTATTTATTTAGTGTTTTTCTCCCACAGAACTCAAAGTAATTTTACAGCAAGGCGCCTTACAGATGCATTAAGTATTCTGGGACACCAGGAGGTTAGGCATCTTCCTAGGCCAAGTCTTGTACAACCCAACATCACTAGAGGAATGGGATTTCCTCCAGACCAAATAGATAGTGGCTTCTTTACCATCACCAATTGTAGAGCTTATTTCACAACCCAGATGTCATTCCTGCTTATCAAAGGCGGCAAATGAATTATGGGCTGATACTAGAGCATGAATATCATTAAAGGAATGAGATTTCTTCCAGGTCAAATGGATAGTAGCTCCATTACCAATTTTAAAGCTATAACACAATTCCTACTTATTACAGGAAGCACTTGAATAGAGGGGTGATACTAGAGCATAACGCAGCCAAATTAATAGATTTTTCTTTAAAATGACAATATAATACTAATATAATACTGGTATAGAAGCAAATGAGAACCCAGTCAAGAAATACATGAAATTATAGACAATTACATAGCTACATACAAAATAAGGTGTCATAAAGTTCAGCAAAGTGAAAAATGTGGACCACAATTACATGTAGGTGTGAGAAGAGAGATTCCCGAGTGCTTGTTCCATCAAATCGCCTTGATGACCTGCTATTTCCTAGCACTTGTGGAACATTAGAACATAATTGCCCAAGTGCCTTGCCCCTTATAAAAGCAAACTAAAATAATATGACCTATATGTCTACACAAATATGGAACCAGTTAATAAAGGTTTCCTTCTTAAAGGGATACTGTCATGGGAAAAAAAAAAAATTTCAAAATGAATCAGTTAATAGTGCTGCTCCAGCAGAATTCTGCACTGAAATTTATTTCTCAAAAGAGCAAACAGATTTTTTTATATTCAATTTTGAAATCTGACATGGGGCTAGACATTTTGTCAATTTCCCAGCTGCCCCTGGTCATGTGACTTGTGCCTGCACTTTAGGAGAGAAATGCTTTCTGGCAGGCTGCTGTTTTTCCTTCTCAATGTAACTGAATGTGTCTCAGTGGGACATGGGTTTTTACTATTGAGTGCTGTTCTTAGATCTACCAGGCAGCTGTTATCTTGTGTTAGGGAGCTGCTATCTGGTTACCTTCCCATTGTTCTTTTGTTTGGCTGCTGGGGGGGGAAAGGGAGGGGGTGATATCACTCTAATTTGCAGTACAGCAGTAAAGAGTGATTGAAGTTTATCAGAGCACAAGTCACATGACTTGGGGCAGCTGGGAAATTGACAATATGTCTAGCCCCATGTCAGATTTCAAAATTGAATATAAAAAAATCTGTTTACTCTTTTGAGAAATGGATTTCAGTGCAGAATTCTGCTGGAGCAGCACTATTAACTGATTCATTTTGAGAAAAAAATATTTTCCCATGACAGTATCCCTTTAATAGTCCCAATTCTAGTAATACAACTAATGATTCATGGTTCACACATGAGGAAATTCAAAAGAGATTCGAACATGTTAAGATAAACAAAGGTCCGGGGCCGGATGGTATTTATCCCAGGATACTTAACGAGCTTAGCTCTGTGATTGCCAAACCTTTTTACTTAATTTTTCAGTATTCATTGAGGTCTGGCATGGTGCAGAGAGACTGGTGAATTTCTAATGTGGTGCCGCTATTCAAAAAGGGATCCCGTTCTAAGCCTCAAAACTATAGGCCAGTAAGTCTGACGTCAGTGGTAGGAAAGCTTTTCGAAGGGTTAATAAAGGATAAGATACTGGACTTCAAAGCAAATCATAATACTATGAGTTTGTGCCAGCATGGATTTATGTTTAATAGATCTTGCCAGACTAACTTAATTTTTTTATGAGAAGGTGAGCAGGGACCTTGATTCTGGGATGGCAGTGGATGTGATTTACTTAGACTTTGCTAAATCATTCGATACAGTGCCACATGGAAGGTTATTGGATAAATTAAGGAATGCTGGCCTGGAACATAGTATCTGTACCTGGATAGAGAACTGGCTAAAAGATAGACTACAAAGAGTGGTGGTAAACGGAACATTTTCTAATTGGACCAGTGTTGTTAGTGGAGTACCGCAGGGCTCTGTACTAGGTCCTTTGCTTGTCAACTTATTTATTAATGGCCTGGAAGTGGGCATTCAAAGTTTCTATTTTTGCATATGATACTAAATTGTGCAAAACTATAGGTTCCATGCAGGATGCTGCCACTTTGCAGAGTGATTTGACTAAGTTGGAAAACTGGGAAGCAAACTGGAAAATGAGGTTCAATGTTGATAAATGCAAGGTTATGCAGTTTGACAAAAATAATATAAATGCAAGTTATACACTAAATGGCAGTGTGTTGGGAGTTTCCTTAACTAAGAAGGATCTATGAGTTTTTATAGATAACAAGTTGTCTAATTCTGGGAAGTGTCATTCTGTGGTCACTAACACAAATAAATTCTGTCTTGCATAAAAAAGGGCATTAACTCAAGGGATGAAAACATAATTATGCCTCTTTATAGGTCCCTGGTAAGGCCTCATCTGGAGTATGCAGTGCAGTTTTGGACTCCAGTCCTTAAGAGGGATATAAATGAGCTGGAGAGAGTGCAGAGACATGCAACTAAACTGGTTAGAGGGATGGAAGACTTAAATTCAGAGGATAGACTGTCAAGGTTGGGGCAATTGCAAGGGGACATGATTGCACTTTACAAGTACATTAGAGGACATTATATAGACAAATAGCAGGGGACCTTTTTACCCATATAAAGGATCACCGCACCAGAGGCCACCCCTTCAGACTAGAAGAAAAGAACTTTCATTTGAAGCAACGTAGGGGGTTCTTCACAGTCAGGACAGTGAGGTTGTGGAATGCACTGCCGGGTGATGTTGTGATGCTGATTCAGTTAATGACTTTAAGAGTGGCTTGGATGATTTCTTGGACAGACATAATATCAAAGGCTATTTTGATACTAAACTCTATAATTAGTATAGATATGGGTATATATAATGTATGTGAAGGTATGGAGGAGTGTGTGTGTGGATGCTAGGTTAAACTTGATGAACTTTTTCTTTTTTCAACCCAATTTAATGATGTAACTATGTAACTATTTATTTTTTTTACTCTAAATTCTATAAAATGTGTCAGCAAACAAAAAATCTAAATTGGGAGAGGACTTAAATATAAACTTACCTCTCAAAACATGGTTTCAGATTTTTAATGCTTTATGCTCATCTTTAATCCAAGACAAATTAAAACTCATTCTCCGCCAGGCAGCAAGGTATTCATCTGATCCCATAGAATAGGAAACATCTGGAATCACCATCCACATGGTGTGAATGGTTCAACTAAGTGGGGGAGATTAAAAAAAAGCAATTAATTGCCACAAAATATAAAATAAACAAGATACTGTATATAGAGAGCAACCTGGCCAAAATAATACTAGTCTATATAGATTACTAATTAAACTAGTAAAATCAATCTATCTTCTCATAGACCGAAATCTCTTTAGGGCATGGATTTCATTTCAACTATATGGAAACTCTTATGTATTTAAACAAACGTATCCCTTCCCCCAGCTACAGGCTGTTAGGCTTTGGGTTAAGGAGTAGCTCATTATACAGGGGCTGGTAGTAAACAGGAGTTTATTTTCATTTTCAGAATGCACGAAATAACAAAACGCCTACATATTTATAAAGTAAAACAATAGGCAAAAATGATGCTCAACACAAGCCCTATACATTGAACCACTGTTGATTGGTTGAATCCACAAGTTAGATATTTAATATGTAACTTTATTTTAGCCCCAACTCTAGTACTATCTTAGCAAATACAGAGCACAGGTTACACTGGACCATCTCTCTCAAATTAGTAACAAATAGGCACTAAGGGTACTGTGGACTGATCCAAATTTGACATTTTTGGGTCATCAAGCAACGGACCTTGCAGCACCCCTACATTAAGTGGAACTGGAGATGAAGTTTTGTTAGCATAGAAGACAGTGAAAGATCGTTTAGAAAGGTAAGTAGAAAGCCAAGATGCAGCCTGGTTACGGATGCCAAGTGAATACAGAATCTGCATCAGGAGAGAGTGGTCAACCATATCAAATGCAGATGATAGGTCAAGGAGGATATGGATGGAGAAGTGACCTTTGGCTTTGGCAACCTGAAAATTATTTGTAACTCTGCACAAGCAGTCTCAGTAGAGTGACCAGGCCGGAAACCAGATTTCAAAGGGTCCAACAGATCATGGGTGTGTGAAGTAGTAGTGAAGAAAGTATGCTTGTGTACAGGATTTCTTCCACATACGTTCAGCAGATCTTGGACAGGAGCGTAACAATCTGGTTAAGAGACTGAGCTAAGGCTGGGAGGTCATTGTCAAGTGTATCTCAAACTGGGGGAAGGAGCAGGTGGGCAGGGAAAGTGAGAGATGGAAAATGTAACCAAATGGTGATCGGAAAGGGTGAAGGGTTCACTGTTAAAACCAGAGAGAGAGAGTTTTTTAGTAAAATCCAAAAATGGGTAAAGTGTTTTGTTGTTAAATAAAGGCACTTTGCAGCAGAATTACCCTGTGCCTTATGGTATCATTACCCAATTTTGGATTTACTAAGATATCGCATTGGATGGATGCAAGGGTCCCTGATACCTAAAACTACAAGATAAGGGTAATTATACCAGTTTCAATTGCTGATTGCATAGTTTTTTAGTAAAGACTAGATCCAGAAAGTGGCCATCCTGATTCTCCAGTGCCATATCATCATACCCTAGGCATCATACTGTAGACTAATTTGGCAGCCCTTTGTGATGCTTCAAACAAAGAAAAGTTGAGTGCAACTCACAGACATGCTTCTTTACTGGAATCAACAGGTGGTATGTGCATGAGTGCCACTCATCTTGTCTTTGATTGAAATGTTTACAGATGTGGGCAGCCAGAAGACGGGACTGTGCTTGTGAATGCAAGAAGATGGGGCGGGGAATTTCCATGAGTGAGTCTGGAGCACCCGTTGCTTTATCCTTCAAGACTTTGTAATACAACAGGATAAAGATCATTATCTAACTGAAGAACTAAATAGCAAACAACTGCAGATCATTTGTGGCCTACTCTGCAGCAGTGTTAAAGCAAACATTCAGATAAATACTTAGAGTCTTGATGTTTCCAAGTTTTACCTTATTTCTTTTTTTACCAAAGTGATGCTTGTTTGTTTGCTTTTATTTTTTAGAAATTCTGAGACTTTTGACTTGTATGGGACACTTATACGTGTTTACACTGTAATAAAACACTTTTGACCGGTAGTTTAAATACCCCCATGTATGTATGAATGTGTAAATTAGATGCAGGCTTTTTTCCCGTGAAATCCCATTTAAGAAACCACCCAGACTATTTAGAAAATCATTCAACACATCTCAAATGTGCTGTAATTTCTGCAATACACAAAGTCACATACTACAATCATAGTATTATATAAACTCCTGAAAAATCAGATCATCTGTCTTTTTCCTCTCCTTTTCATATTTGTCAGTGCTTCTGGTTATATTCACATAATACTATTCTTTCTGTCTACTGGATGATCATTTTAAAAAGCCTAACAATAAATGGGATTACTTTGTTGCTAGTCAAAAACTTTTTTTTTTTCATCTGTAAGCTATACTGATTTGGTGGTTTATACTAACTTTGGCAGAAAGAAGTAAATAAAACTCCAAATTCTTCCTACTTATCACCCATCACCCTTATGTTGTCTTAACAATCCCCTTGAGACACAACTCATAAAATGTGAATGCTGAGCAAAACAGCAACACAGCCAAGTGTTCTGGCCTAGTAAGAGAAGGCAAGGACAACAAGATTCAAGCCAAACATGTCGTGTGTTAGCTACTTCTAATTTGGTGGACTGTAGTCTGAAACTCTTGGCTGCTTTGATTCAATTATTCCTCCAAGAGGAGAGCAGAACAAAGACTTCATCATCTATAAATGTGCCACGTATAAGTTTTGTTTCATTTGTTTTGCCCTAGTGAAAACAGTACAGTTTAGTATTGTTGATTAAGCGGTTTCTAAGAAATCATTTTATAACATGAATTTCAAAATAAGTGTAGTAAAAGTAGTCACAGAATAATAGCTTTTGTTCTATTGTGTTTGACGGGGCTTGTTTACAATTTTGACATACATTTACTGTTCTCAAACTTTCCATCTGTGTTTGTGAACAAGCAATGCCTTTGCTCAAAAGTCAACATTTCCCATACTTTTTTTAACATTATCCCTCATATTTCTCCTACACCTGTCATGGTTACCTGCCTATTCCAGATTATATAACGCCATGCTTTCTACTCACTAGTCTTCTTTTGTTTCTTCCTTTCCTTATCCTACACTTTCATTGCTCCACCTGCCAACAATGTAAGCTTGTTTTCTTCCTTTATCTATTTGCCTCCAGAATAAGTGTATAGTGGAAAGTCATGGGTACAGGTTAGGCAGGTCTTACAATGGCAACATATTGTAGGTTATGGTTGGGTACAGGTTACATTTTTGTGAGTTAGGGTCAGGTGTGGGTTGTGTTTTTCCTGGCATGCACATCACTTATGTATACCCCTTAGCTGCACTTGTTGCATTTGATGGCTTTTCCACTATAAATGAAAGGAAAAAGTTATTCAAATTCTTATTTTACAATAAGGAAGCAAATCCTACAGAGACAATGTAACAAGGGACTCATGAAACAAATAAAGTAGAACTAAAGCTTAACAAAGGAGTAGGCTATAAATGCTGCAAATAATATTTCTACTTTCTTTACCAGCCCATGGCAATTACAGCCCTTTAGCAATGAAGATCTGTGCCTCTAAAAATGCCCAGTCAGACGTAGTGTTCAGGACCCATTGCTAAAACTCAACTCCCTTTGAGTAAATACATCACCACCAAACATCAAGAATGGAGCCAGCACTCAAAAGCTCTGAAGAAGTTAATCGCAATGATCACATTGATAGAGGTACTTGCAGATATACAATATATATATATATATAGAAAAAGCCTCAGTGTGTCCGCACTCCACTGGAATGAACAAAATACCCAGGTGCTACTCCAAAATTATCAATAACAGTCCGCAAGTAGTGAGTGCACACTGGGAACCATTCAGTAGGTTTATTTAAAACTTCATTTTATTTAAGTTAATTAAAAAACAGGCCGACGTTTCGGTCCCCTTCTAGGACCTTTATCAAGACCATATATATATATACACACATTAATATATTGTAGAGATAGAGATAGATAGATAGATAGATAGATAGATAGATAGATAGATAGATAGATAGATAGATAGATAGATAATAGATAGATAGATAGATAGATAGATAGATAGATAGATAGATAGATGATATATATGATAGATAGATAGATAGATGATAGATAGATAGATAGATAGATAGATAGATAGATAATAGATAGATAGATAGATAGATAGATGATAGATAGATAGATAGATAGATAATAGATAGATAGATAGATAGATAGATAGATAGATGATAGATAGATAGATAGATAGATAGATAGAGAGATAGACAGATAGATAATAGATAGATAGATAGATAGATAGATAGATAGATAGATATTAATCCCTAAGTTTTTTTACTGGGAGCTGCATATAAGAAGGAAATAAAGCATTTATTATGTGTAGAGGAAATGGACGAGTTTCTTTCCAACATTTTGATGAAACTGAATTGAAAATAACATTTTCATGTCAGTGTCTCAGACTGTTTTTGATCCTCGTCATGACCTTAAATTAAGTGATTATTTTCAAGACAGAAAGTGGGTGGTGGAAAAAAAAAAAATCTAAGGTGAACTTCAATACAGCCTTTTCTCTTAATGAGATTAAACCATGACAAACATCATTTTAACCGCCAGCCTTTACATGTTATTTCCATACTTCCTGTTGATGGACATGGCTTATTGAGAACATAACAGTATCAAGTATGATAAAGCAAAAGGATTTTATCTCTGTGTTCTACAGCAAATTATTATTTTTTTAATGAAAAGATCTGCATGCCTTAAACATGTTACAAAATGTCTTGAGCTGGGAAATGTTCTGAAAAAAAATGTAGCAGACAAAAGTCTGTATATTTATTATTTTTCTAAGCAACTAGTGCATTCTTAATTCTTCCTGTTAATTCAGGGATTTCTAGACTGCGTTTGTTTGAAGACTTGCTCTGCGCCACAACAGCTGGTCATACTACAGGTGTATAAAAACATGGTAGTAATAACCAGCCTCCTAAAGTATAAGTAGGATATGTATAAAGCATCTCATATACGTATATACAGTATATTCCCAAAAGAAATGGCAGCAAGGGCGTTTTAATTTCCTGCGAAATTTGCGAAACGGCGAAAAACTTGCGAAACTGCGCCAGCGTCTCGTTTTTGATGCCGGGGTCCGTTTTTGATGCCGGCATCCATTGTATTACGCCAGCTTCCATTTTTAGATTCCGGCAAAATTTTTCAAATTTTCGCCAGCAAATTTTCGTGGCCGTTTTGCGAATTCGCGCCTGGCGAATAAATTCGCCCATCACTAGTTTTAATTATTTTCAAATTGTGTTTTCTTTATTTTTCTTTTACATTGCTACAGTCGCTAGCTTACAGTATGTGCAGGAAAACTTGATAACTTTAAGTTGCAAGAAAAGCTCAATCACTACAAAATCACATTTGGAAAAAAAATGCATATACACCTCCTGTTTTATTTGGCTTCATTTTTCTCTCAAAAAAACACAGTCTTGAATTTGAATTAATTTGCCACTGGGCATTCAGAATAGTTAACTAATATTTTATAAAGCTTTATTCTTTTTGCCTAAAATCTACCATTAAAAGGCACAACACGCATTTAGTGCAATTCTGAATCACAGTAAATATTTATAAAGATAACCAAGAAAAATACAGTATCTGGAGCTTATAATCAAATTTGGTATTTTAATGGGACTTATTTGCATGATTACACATGTAACACTGAATACCTATAATTAGTGATCATTTGTCCCAGAAAATTTGTAAAACACAAATTCGATGGGGGTTGTTTGCGGTTATTTTTTCTCCAACAAGGGACGTCAAGGGAAGTTTTGTCAGTGTGTTTTTCTGATTCTAAATGTTGCTGCAGTTTCACAAAAATATTTACCAATAGATACTTGTTGAATATCACAAGGAATGTATACGTAGTGAAAAGTGATGGGCAAATAAACTCGCCAGGCTTAAATTTGCAGCGAATTTTCACGTTCTTCGTGAAACTGTGGTAAAAATTTGCCAGCGAAAAATTCACCATGACAAAAGAAAATCTGATGCTCGTCAAAATTATGCGGACACCCATTGACTTTAATGTAATTGGACAAAATAGTCGCGAGTATAAAAATTTTCGCTCGAATCAAAATTATGTTGACGTTCATTGACTTCAATGCATTTTGAAAATTCACCGTTTTACGAATTTTTCGGCGAAGCGAAACGACACAAATTGGCCCATCACTATTAGTGAACAATTTTTCATATCAGTACTCATATATAACATATGTTTACTGCATCACAATTTAGTAATTTTGGTTGATTATGAGATATTCTTAAATCATGGTCAAAATGTACAAATTCAAATTTTAAATCACCAACTTGAATTTGAATCAAATCTCGACCCAGGAAACAGTTCTAATTTGAATATTCGCTACTTAAAATCTGCCGAGTTCATTTACCAGTCAATGGCAGAGTTGCTTTGAACATTTGAAGATGTTAATTGCCTTCCTGACATTCAAGTTTTTGGAAGGAAAACTCGATTCGAATTTGATTCAAATTTTCAAGTCATGCGTATTCGATCGAATATTAGACGTTCAAGTTTTTTCATAAATAACCTCCCATCCGAGTTGTGAGTACATTAGAATTTATTAGAATTTTTTTTACATAACTTCAAAATCCAACCTTTGATAAATCTGCCCCTAAGTATAATTTGTAATTTGATTTTGAAAATGCATGCATTTAACAATATTTACCCATGGCGAAATGCAGAATTTCACCAGGAATCTATACTTGGTGAAAAACGTTGCTTATCAGTACCCATAATATATATTTTTATATATTAGTCATTTTAGTTCAATATGATATATATATGAGAACAACTTCGAAACATTTAGTGGTTAATAAGCACCGCAACTTGCAACAGTTTTCTGCCCCTAATTGAAGTTCATTACCATAATTTTCCTTGTTATATTTGGCTTCGTTGGACGGAAGCAACAGTAATTGAACCATATTGACTCCCTACATTCTATTCATTGAACTTTAGGAATCATTACCAGGGCATCTGTAGAGTTGTTTTTGAAAAAAACATGCATTTACATTGATACTATATTACTAAGAAATGGACCCAGGGAATGTGCATTGATCTGTTCCCTCTTCTTTCTAGGCATGTAGTACTTTTGGACAGATCAGTTGCACTTTCATTGTGTTCCCACAACCCACTTTATTGTGTATTTATTGAATTAGTATCTCAACAGAAAATTTTGTTGTTTTTTTTTGTTTCTTACATAGGCCAAAGTCACACGTTAAATAAATTGACCACTATAACCAATTTTAATGTAGATAAATGTGTCCCTAAAAATGTTATACAAGTAAGAGCTGTGGAGTTCCCTTCTGTTGAACTATGGTGACCTCTAAAGAAAACACAGCAGCTGGTAGTGGGCAAGGGCTAAGACAAGAGAGAATTCCTTTGGGCATTACTGTTAATGTCCCAGCTAGGTAATGTTTGCATTTCTGCTAACAGAAAATGTTCAAAAAACTTAAATAACTAAATAGAAAAAAAACAGGAAATACTAAATGAAAATCGGAATCAACAATAGCAATACAACATCTCTTTACAGTTAATTTGGTTTGACACCATGGAAACAGTTTTGGGAATCACAAGCAATGTGTGGCTCTGAGAAAGACCCATGGTTAGGCTGAGTGTGAAAAAATCTGACAAACTCATATAAATAATGGTCAGAGTTGAAGTTAACTGAAATTTTTAACTGAAGAAAATGCAATTTGTCTCAGACGTGAAAAATGACCACCCAGTCTGTGGACAAAAATGTGATTTCTGTGTTCTTGACCTTGAATATAGAATAACTAGTTATAATCACCACTGAAATCCATGGATGCACAGTCTGATATCTACTCACATCTCAAATAATTGGTATGGCTTGAATGATTATCTTTCTAGTAGTGATGGGCGAATCTGTGCCATTTCACTCTGCCGAAAACTTTGCAAATTTACAGCGAAATTCTCTAAATACACTAAAGGCAATGGGCATCCAAATAATTTTTATGCTCGACAATTTTTATGCGTGCAACAATTTTGACGTGCGCTAAATTGTTTTTACACATCGGATATTTCGCCTGCAAATTGTCATCGCAGTTTCGCTAATTAATTTGAATGCAGTGAAATTTCCCCCAAATTCCTATCTGTCAATTTTTTTGCAGATCACTATTGTCTAGTTGTTTAACCAAGAGTCATTTTCTCCTTATAGAATTATGAGAAGCTGGATATGTTGGGAGACATATCTTATTGAGCCCTATATCTCTTTTTACAAATGTTTCAGACACTTCCCTCATTCTCTTAATTGTAGTGGATCAGATTCTTAACACACTCCACTTGGGGTTTTGAACTTTTGATACAGGGATGGGGCAAAATAAAAATGGATGTTCTTGTGAATTGGAGATCATAACTTTACATCCCACTCCACCCCCCTCTTGATGAGTTACTGCTAGCTCAAGATCAAGATGAAGACTTCAAATCTAAGCTACAGTGTTGGTTCTCTAAATTATGAGAGAGGAAAAAACAACAGGAGGGCATCCATATTTTCTTCAGGGTATAGGGATAGGAAACACTAGGAAATACAGATAGCAAATATATTGCCTGTTTCGTGACTTGTGGGCACTTAGTCATAGGCTTAGTCATCAGCCTATGACTAAGTACCCACAAGGCACGAAACGCATAAGGCTATCTTTTTAGATTCATTAAAATGTATTTATATAGCGCCAACATATTTCGTAGCACTGTAAAGTAAATGTGTTTATACAACTAAATCACATGAATTACATACATAGAACATATGGAGTTACATACATCAAAATCATTACCGGTACAAAAGGTGAGGAAGGCCCTGTGCAGATGTTTCTTTTTTAATTGCATCACGTTGTTGAAGTGAAGTCCGGTTTGTGCCAGCCTGAGATGTGAGTAGATATCAGACTGTGCATCCATGGATTTCAGTGGTGATTATAACTAGTTATTCTATATTCAAGGTCAAGAAGACAGAAATCACATTTTTGTCCACAGACTGGGTGGTCATGTATCCAAAGATTTCATTAGTTATGCAGCCAGTCCATGGTAGCAAGGAACATGTCTAACACACTAAGGGGCAAGCTTTTAAGTACTAAAACCATGTTCCTAAACTCCCGCATGGTTTATTGATTCGAGTACTTCAGTTTCCTGCTGAGAGCAAAAAAAATAGCACCTAAAACCTGCTGAGCTTTTCATTTCTTGGTTGGGGAAAGAAAACCCATCTCGGCAGCAAACCAAGGTATTTTGAAGGAAGGAATCCCTTAAGAGTTTAGGACCTCTCTTGTGGTTTTAGTTTCTGGATTCTTAAATCGGGCCCTTACTGTTGCTTCATAAGTCTGCGTCAACCACAAGGTGGCAGACATTCTTGAGACTGCTTCCCAATAGCATTTCATACAGCTCAGACACCGATGTAGAAAATTTGTGCATGTGGTACACATTACTCACAATACTTACTCAAAGTTTCTCTAGCTGGATCTATTGTAACGGTGGTGTTATGAATTAGAAATAAACAACAATAGTATACAGAATGTACAAAAAAGCATAGTATCGTCCTTACAGAAGTCTAAGGGGCAGATGTATCAAGGGTCGAATATCGAGGGTTAATGAACCCTCGATATTCGACTGCCGAATTAAAATCCTTCGACTTCGAATATCGAAGTCGAAGGATTTTGCACAAGGATTTTGCACAAGGATTTTGCACAAAGAATAATCGTTCGATCGAACGATTAAATCCTTCTAATCAAACGATTCAAAGGACCTTCCCCATAGGCTAACATTGGCCTCGGTAGGTTTTAGGTGGCGAACTAGGGGGTCAAAGAGATTTTTAAAGAAACAGTACCTTGATTATCGAATGGTTGAATATTCAAATGATTTTTAGTTCGAATCGTTTGATTCGAAGTCAAAGGTCAAAGTAGCCAATTCGATGGTCGAAGTGAAAAAAAACATTCGAAATTCGAACTATTTTTCCTCTATTCCTTCACTCGAACTTAGTGAATGGGCCCCTAGGTGTATGCAGCCAAAGGACTCTTGTTTTTGGATTATAAGGGAGCCAAAGACTGGAAGTAAGACTGGAGTCATAGACAGATGTAAGTTGGAGTCACTCAACAAAACTGACCCTAAAATAATGGAGCGCACTATGATTAGTACAGTTTTTGATGTCAAGTTGCTCTACAATTGTGACGGGGCATCTCCTATTTACTTATTATAGACGGCTTCATTTGTAGTATCTATATTTTCAAGACTATTATCTGTATTTACCCATAACAGTAATTTTAATCGTTTACAGATTTCCTCCTCAAGGCTGAAAGCTGATACTGCTGTCTACTCAATGATACGGTCTTCTGACTGACAACTGTTTTGTTTTACAAAATCCTTTCTATTCTCTAGGTAACAGTAATTGTGGTAAATTAGCAAAATTGTTTTAAATTGTATTGAGTTGAATTAAAAGTTTTTCTGTGTTTTGTATTCATTGTTTTAGCAATGCCTTTTAACCTACCATGAAAAATCTATCTTTTGGTTTTATTGGTATGTTTTTATTATTTCTTTAGAAGCTTATTGGAGTCACATCATGACCTGGCTCTTCCTGTGCTTATTAGACCCCAAAACATGTGAAATAGTTGCCATCTGCTTTAATTTACCTGAAATCACATGCAATATTTTAATATATAACAGGTAACGGGGCTGCAAAGTATAGTAGAAGAAAACTGGATCTGTTCCCACTTAATTGGAGCAGACATTCTTTGCAATTTATGATACATATCGTGAGTAGAGAAAGTTATTGGTGGTCCTGGGGAAATTCCCCATGGAACGCTGAACATTTCATAAAACAATATTGCAAAGTAAATCCTATTTGGCAATCTTAGATAAAAAGACTACTTAAGAAATGTTTCATTGTGTAAGAACATTTACTCTATATTATGTATTGTGTACAGAGCAGTGCAGAACATTCTCCATGTCAAATATTTCTGGCGGACAGATTACAAATCCATTAACTCAAAAGATGCAAAAATAACTCTGTTGTACTATACTTATCTTTATCATTTTGTTATTTTTATACATTCATACTGTCTATGGCAGGAGTGTGCTAACAAGCCCAAAAACATTGAAGGATCACAACGGGTCATTTGAAATTGGCAGCAATAGGACAAAATTAAACACACAATCATAGCATGACTGTATCTTATTTATCTCCAATCTACCCTGAAATCTCATATAATAATAGCTATGATCAGGGGAGGGCGAGGGAGGCTCAGAATAGGAACAAGCTAATTTCATTTTTAATATACAAAAATGATGCAGTTCCCACTATAAAAAAGGTTATCTGCAAACTGCATAGCAGCATTTGTGTTGGTGCATTGGCGTAATTGTGATCGGTATGTGGCTGCGATTACACTGTAATTCTGGCGGAAACGGTGCATTGTCAGTTTGTATTCTGTGCACTCATATATATAAACTATACTGTATATACTGATAGCTATACTAACTGGAGATCTTAAGATCACAATCGCCTTGTATATTATGCTTGTTCAAGAGATTATCCAAGTCAGTCTGATATATGTTAACAGAATCTGCCAACACAACATCACCCAGCAGGTCGTTCCACAACCTCACTGTCCTCACTGTGAAGAACCATCTTCAGATAAAATTTCTGTTCCTCTAGTCTAAATGGTCCCGTTATCTGTCTATAAAGCCTTCTAATGTACTTAACCCCTAACAAGGAGTTTTCCAGCAAAAACAACTCCAAATCCCTTTTTATCCAGTTTAGTTGCATTCTTTACAGCTCATTTATATGCTCCTTAAATACCCCTAAACCACTAATTTCCAACTTGCTGCAGAGTCAGCGCACTGGAGCTCACGGGGGCCATCTTTAGCTGCTTCGGTAATCTTCGGGTCTTCTTCGTGCGCTTTGGTAATTTTCGTCACTTTAAGCGCATGCTCAGTTGTATTGAACCGGGAAAATGCTTCAACCACGCATGCGCCAATACGGACCTTCCTTACTGAGATTACAGAAGCGCCTAAAGATGGCCCCCGTGAACTCCACTGTGCTGCCTCTGCAACAAGAGGTAATTACCGGCTTAGGGGTATTTGCTTGTTTTAACTCCTGTGTGGGGGGGGGAGCAGGGAGGGGGACTATGTAGGGTAGGAGCTTCTATTAGAAAGGGGGTTTAGTTCTCATTTAAGGACTGGAGCCCAAAACTGCACTGCATACTCCAGGTGAGGCTTTACCAAGAACTTATATAGAGACAAATTCTGTTTTGATTCCTCAAGTTAATGCCCTTATTTATAGAGATGCACCAAATCTAGAATTCGGTTCAGGATTCGACCAGGGATCAGCCTTTTCCAGGGACATTCAGTCAAATCCAAGTGTCTGGCCAAACTGAACCTGAATCCTTAAAATCACTTGACTTTTTGTCACGTGAACAAGGAAATTTAGTTGTAAAATTCAGACAAAGCCTTCATGTAAGATTCTGGATTTGGCCAAAATACCAAAAGATTTGGGGGCAAATTCACTAAGATCCGAAGTTGCGCCAGCGACAGCTTCGCCGCACTTCGCCACACTTCGCCAGGCGTAGTTTCACCAGCGCTATGCAAATTCACAAAAATTCGAAGTTGCGCTCAGGGAGGCGAACGGTAGCGAATTTGCGCTAGCATTAATTCGTCAAGCAAAGCGAAGTTACACTTGCGATGCCTAATTTGCATACAGCGGCAAGTTAAAGTACAATGTATATGTATATGACGTATATGTAGCAGCAAATACATTACACTACACAAGCCTGGGAAAGCTTCATAAAATAAAATAGAGTTGTTATTTTGCCCTGTATATGAGCCCACTGTATAGTTTAGGTGCCATATGTTAGGAAATGTAGGGGGGAAGGAGGGTACCCCCAAAAAAATGTACTATCTTTTTCAGCCTATCACCTTTAAAAAAGGAAAAAACGCCAGCATTATTTGGGACTTAGAAAAAATGTCAACTTTTTTTGAAGCAATCCCTATCTACTCTATTGCACTTCGCCTGGTCTGAGGTGGCGAAGGCAAGTCTGGAGCAAGAGGTAACGTTCATGAAAATCCGCAAGTTAGTGAATTACGTAGTAACGTCCCTTCACCATAGCGCAACTTCGCCTGACGTAAGGGTGCGAAGTAGCGCTAGAGTAGGTCCACTTTGCTCCGTTAGTAAATCGGCGAAGTGAAGAAATGACGTCACACTGGCGAATTTGCGCTAGCGTTAGCCACTTCGCGATTTAGTGAATTTGACCCTTGGTGTATTTTTATGAACTGCCTAGAAATACAGAGTTTGTTATCCATAAAAATCACAAAATCATTTATACTACCATTTAGTATAGAACTAACATTTGTGTGAAGTGTACATTTCAAAGCAGGCTTAGGCATAATGTTTAATGTTAGAGGGCATCTGTCATATAAAAATAGTTTTCAGCATAAAAGTAGCTACTATTCAATCTTTTGACCAAGTTAATCCTATCTAACTTTAAGTTTGGCAAAGAACCTTATCTGAAATCCTGACACAAGAAGACTAATTAGACCATTGAGTATTAAAGGGGTTGTTCATCCTTTAAATTAACTTTTTGTGTAATGTAGAGATTGATATTCTGAGACTATTTGCAATTGGTTTTCATTTTTTATTATTTGTGTTTTTTGAGTTATTTAACTTTTTTATCCAGCAGCTCTCCAGTTTGCAATTTCAGCAGTCTGGTTGCTAGTGTCCAAATTACTCTAGCAACCATGCATTGATTTTAATAAGAGACTGGAATATGGAATTTGCATAAGAGAGGGCCCTTAATTGAAAAATGAGTAATAAAAAGTATCAATAATAATAAATGTTTTGCCTTACAGAGCATTTGATTTTAGATATTTTGAAAGCTAGAAATATAGAAAGACCGTAAAAATGAAAAAACTATGGAAAAAAATGAAGACCAATTGAAAAGTTGCTTAGCATTGGCCATTCTATAGCATACTAAAAGTTAACTTAAAGGTGACCCACCCACTTAATATCAGTAGCATTGCATTGTCAACCTCAAAAAGGCACCCAACCCTTTCTTGATACTATTTAAAGGGGCTGTTCACCTTAAAATTATTGTGTAGACAGCAGAATTCTAAAACAATTATCCAGTATTCGTGTAGATACTTCCAGTTGCAGGCTAAATTCATCATCTATAACAAAAGATTGATTGCTAAGACCATGTAACTCTATTAACGTATCTACTGCAACAGCAAAGCAGCAAGTGAAAAACCTTAGCTTAGGAAGTACTTGGATGGCAGAATGAGCAGAAAATGATAAAGGCAATTTTGGTTTCCAATAAGTTGACCCAAATTCCCTGTTACTTTTTCAATCAAATAAAACAAAAATTAGATTCAGGACTGGTATACCATATAAAATAAACCGGTGAGAAAGAAGCACTATTGAGGTAGAGTCCTGTGCGGAACCAATTTCTAAGACCCGGACCTGCAACCCGCAGCCTGCGACCAGTAACGCAACCCGCATATTTACCCACTTTGATCCGCTACCCGACCTGGATCTGCAACTGCCTTATCCGCAACCCGACTGGCAATGCGTCGATCACCATCAAACAGGAAGTAATTTTGCTGCAAAGCGGAAGTGACATTATCAAAAGTGGGCGGGGACAGAGTAAAATATCCCCTTCCCCCAGAGTAAAATATAGACAATATAACATACGATAAGAAATTTAGATGAGACCCACAATCCGACCCCCAACCTACAGACCCACGACCCACTATTTCCGCACCTGAAAATCCTACCCTCATCCACAGGGTACCCAATTTTTTTGCTGGGACCTGACCCATTGCAAGACTTTATATTGAAGTCTAATTTTTACAGTGCCATCTAGAATAACATTCAGTTCTTATCAGTACTACAACTATTAAGCTGCTGCTTAGTTCTCCAATACTCTGGAATGCTGCAATGGCCTTGGTCAAGTGAGCAAGCCTGTTCTTTTGGGATAAGCATTTTCTTTTTTTTTGCATTTGGTCAAACCCTATGACATACCAAAAATGTATGGATCAGATAGTTTGGAGGGCCACTGTAGGCTGATATTGGAGTTTTTTGAATGGAAAATATTAATTTACCCACTCCTAGGTGAGAAGATGGTCCCAGAAAGGTATTGTTGCAGGCGCCCAAATGACTAATATGTGTAAAATAAAATAACACTTCAGACAATGGCATAAGATATGCATGAACTTTAAACACAGGAGCCCATTTTTTTGGCACAAACAGAAGTTGTTGTAGTAAGCACCGGGTTATTGCAAGTCTTCAAATTGCACTAAAGCTTGATGTGTCCAGGGCAACCAAACCAATACAATTCAATAACTGAAGTTTATTGCACATAAACATAGCATGCTGGCACAGAAAACCATAGTTGTTAGTACAAAAGTCACATTTTTGTTGTTACTTGCTACGACATTTACTTATGGAAGTTCTAAAATGTGTATTACAATGCCTGCTGTTCATCGAAGTGGCATCACTATTGCACCAGTATCTAATGAATGCATCTCCAACCTTTTTTACCCATGTTCAAATGTTACAAAAGTTGGATAGCAACATAAGCATGAAAAAAGTTCCTGGGGTGCCAATTATGGGCTTGAATTGGCTATTAGGAAGCCTTTTAGTAGACTGGCAGATTACAGGAGGCTCTGTTTGGCAGTACTCATGTTTTTTATGCAACTAAAACTTGCTTCAAAGCCAAGAATTCAAAAATAAGCTCCTGCTTTAAGGTCACCCGGAGCAACATCCAAGGGGTCAGAGAGCAACATGTTGCTCACCAGACACTGGTTGGGGATCACTAATCTAATGTTTTAAAATGCTATTATTATGTTTCTAGGCTTTTTGGGGGTACAGCCATGGACTACTGCTATCTGTACAAATGATTTCATTTTTTTTTTCTTTTGGACGTTATAATTAATTCCTTTACAACAAAAATTATTTGTCTAACCCAGTTGTTGTTGCAACCTTTTGTGTGTAGGAAACATTGTCAGGATTAAGATAACTCTGGGGATTCTGGAAAATACAGATTACAAAAGCGTCTAAACGCCCATGTGGTTTGGCTTCCTTGTCCCACCATTGACCTCTACAGGTTCTGCAGTATTGCTGGCTCATGCTTCTTTCTGTAGCATTTAAATTAGTGTCCTGGCAGTAAAAGAACAAGTTAAAAACACATACTCAAACACATATAAAGTTTGATATCATAGTTTGCTTTTTCTGAATTCCCCCCATAGGAATTCTTCAGCAGTGTAACAAAGCAATGTGTTTTTCCACTTTTTAAGTTTTCCTTCTTTCTGGCCTGGGCATTTAATGTTTTGAATATAAACCTTTACATTATGTTTTGGGAATTGTATTGTTCCAAGATTTTATCATTTAATTAAATGAAACATCCAGCTTTTTGTCGTAGGGCTGGTAAGCTTCTGCATGATATAAACTACCATCTACTGTTTACTGTTTCCTCGGACTAACATCAATATTGCTTGACTTCGCTCTCAGATATTGGATAAATGTGTTCTCCAGAAACCAACCATCTGCCAAGATTTCTATTTAATTTTACTATTCTGTCTTGATAATCTGCCATGAGCAATGAAAATAGAATCCTCAACCAACTGAATAATAAAGCAAACCTGAAAAATCGACCAATTAATAATAATAAGCTGGATATGTAAACTTTATTTAAATTGTATATTTTGCTGCTGTTTCTATGCAGGATCAAATTTTATGTTTTGAACATTCTAATGCAGTTATAAGGCTTCAAACGAGTTACTTTTAGGGCCCCTATCCTTAAAACAGTTTGTTTCTCCATCCAATTCAAGCATGGTTACACTAAGGTGGAGTCCTGCAGCGGGTCGGGTACCCACGGGTTACCCGCAAAAACCTGCGGGTTATGGGTAGAAGTTTCGGGTGCGGGTATAGACGCGGGTCGTGGTTCTACGGGTTTGCGGGTCGCGGGTCAGGCCACGGGTCTTCTTAATAGCGATTTTTACTCTTTTTCTGATCACGTCTACTTCCGATGATGTCAATTCCGGTTTACAATGACAACACTTCCTGTTTTACTCCTTTTTTTCTGTTCACACCTACTTCCAATGATGCCACATCCGGTTTATAATGACAGCACTTCCTGATTCTTGATGGTCAGCGGGTCGCGGGTTGCGGATAAGGTACTTGCGGGTCGGGTAGTGGGTTCAATCGGGTAAGAATGCGGGTTGCGGATCCGGGTTGCGGATTGCAGGTTGCGGGTCCAGGTTGTGGATTGCAGGTTGCGGGTACGGGTAGGGTATGGGTTCCAAAAAATGGACCCGCGCAGGACTCTACACTAAGGGGCCCATTTACTAACATTCAAATTTCGTTTTTTCCACGACTCTCTAAAAATTTGGGGTTTTCCTATTTTTTTAAAAGCTCTAAACATTTGAGATGTATTCAAGGGGTTATTTACTAAAATCTGAAAATATTTCATTCTTTTCTGAAAGCTACTCCGACCGAATCCGTACAGGTTCAGTCCCCTCATTTATCAATACATTTTTCCGAAAATTTCCTGTGCATGGAAAAACTCAAATCGTACAAATTTTTTGGATTTGACACACAGAAAACCACTAAATCTTTGGATTATTGCACGAAACCCAGAGCAGATATCATCAGGACTTCTATTTACGTCTACATGAACTCAGCAGGTCTGAGTTGGATTACTTTTTTATTCAGACTTTTAACATCCTAAGGGTAGTACTACAGGGCATTTTCGGTGTGATCTGACGCACTGTGCAAAAACGCCAGCACCAAGTCGGATGCAACAGAAATAATGTAATATATACAAATGTAGGATGAAGTTGCAGTGTTGCCACACGACTGTCGGATGCAGACACTGTGCGTCGGATCACACCAAAAACGCCTGTGTAGTCCTACCCGTAGGGTTTAATAAATTATGAAAAATTCAAGGTTTTTTTTCACTAAAAATCTGGATTTTTTAGTTAAAAAAAATGTTTTGAAATTTTTGGCATTGGGACATTAATAAATAACCCCCTATGTATATAAACCATGAAAACCACTAATACAAAAGTTCACCAGATAAAAGTTGTCGAGGTCCTATAGAAGCAAATGGGCTGTTTTAAATCAATTCAGACTTTTAGAGGTTTCTGGATTTTTTTTTCGCTAGAAATTGTCCAAAGAACTCGAATTTTTGAGGTTTTAGAGTTATTCGTATTTTTTTAGTGTATTATTTTCTGTTTGTACTTTTTTTATTCAGATCTTTTAATAAATGTCATGACATTTGTAGTTTTAGAGAAAGTCAGTTTAGTTGTGGTTTCATTAACATATAAAACCACTAAAATCCAACCTTTGATAAATACTCTAGGCCTCTAAGAAGGAGACACATTTTTAGATGAGTCATACTTATGGGTGCCTGCTGCTGCCTTTGTGTTGCCCTCTTCCTTCATGTCTACAAGTAACACAATAGTGCATTGAAGATACCATTTGCCAGGACACCAATCTGGCCACATTCTAATAACACAGTCCACACGCATTTGAAAATCTTGATAAATTGTGTAATTATGGCAACATTTTAGGCAAAGCTCTAAATAAAGTTTCTAAATATATCATAGCTCTAGTACAGTTTGAGTACATCTTTATTGTTATGCAATTTCCTCTTAAACCGAGGCTTGTCTTTAGTAGAATACAAAACATGCAATCATTTTATTACCATATTTAGTTATTACCCATCCATTAATTAAGTATTAAAAGTTGGTTTCGATTACTCAAAGTTTAATAATTTTAGAAAACAAGTTTTTTTTATGGTGAAAAAGGTACAGTATCTTAATGATGTATAGCAACACAAACATATATAAATTCTACATTTTACAATTAGATGTAACTATTATTATATTATATTATTATTACATTCAATGCTTCACCATTGTAAAAAAGGGCCATTGAGTATTTTGTACAAAAAAAGTCCATTGATCCTGATGAATTTTGTACTGAAAAAGTCGCCATGTAAAATGCCAAATTTTTGTTGTTTTGCCAACTTTCCTGCAGTTTTGCAAATTTTTGGGCGAAATGAGACAGTACTTATTTATTTATTAGTACATTGAGGAACTGACCGACATTTCTACAGATCTATACTAAGTTCTAAGATCTATACTGTTACTAAGCCTCAATATTTTTCTGGTCGAGGTTTTTTGGGCAAAAACTCACATTTGTGGTATTGTTCAGTCAGCACTCACCAGTTCTGCAATTATTTTCGCTTGGTGCACGTGACTTGTGGTCCACTCTCCAACTGGATTCCAAAGTTTTATTATTCAACACAGCACTGCTGAAGAATGTAGTTAAAAAAGCCTTTATTTGAAAACACATGGCTTTTGATCTGTGACAAGTGAGAACCTGAGAACCTGAGCTTTCTAAATTTTTTGTGCATTCCCACCTCTTTAAAAAGATTTATAACTCTAAATACCAAAAAAAGGAAAATGTGCTATTTTTCATAATATATGAATTTATACCAGAAAAATATTTTATGCACAAAAATCCAGCTGGAATTTGGAAAGCCTCATGTCTCTTGAACATGCCAATACCAGATATGTATAGTTTTGGGGAGATTTATGACTTCTGTACAGCAAAAACTTCCAGCAGTAAATTGGCGAATTTTGAAAACACAAACACAGAGCAATTCTTAAATTACAAAGCCAAAAAATCCTGAAATAGTAGATTTACCCCAGAAAACCATTTATTTTTGAAAAATACACATTCCGCCGATTCAAGATAGGTTAACTATCTTTCTCTACTCGACTAGCACACATCAAAGCTTGTCTGAGCATTTTTTATAAAAATGTGCTGTTTTACTATGCTGCTCCACATCTCCCCACACGGTATTAGGTACCAAGAAAAAACATCCTAAATATAATTGCCAGGAGTACACCGAACAGTTTGATGCCCATTGTGCATAGGATTACCAAAGTATCTGGCATTTAGAGACCCCAAAATGAAGTTAGCGCATACAAATAGTCCTGTAGGTCACTTCAGCTAATGAAAAATCAACACATTTACTTCATTTTTTGTGGGGTAAAAACACAGAAAAATTTGTTTACCTGCCAAAACCATATATATTAGAAAAGTACACATACTGCCGAATCTAAAATGGGTACCCATGTTTTTTTGCTCCAAACTACTGAGTCGCAAGGCTTTCCCAAAATTGGCATTTGGTGAAATGCCTTAAAATTTACTCAAAGCTTCAACTTTCCAGCATCATATTGCCAACATATCATTACGTACCAAGAAAAACTATCCTAAATATGATTGCCAGGGTTTGGCTGAACAATTTGATGCCCATAGTCTATAGGATTACCAAAGCATCTGACATCGAGACCCCTAAATGAAATGACTGCATACACATTTCATGACATATATTATTACCACCAAAAAAATATACTATAATATGTGGGGTAAAATTGGCAAATAAGGAAGTTGGTCCAAGAAAACCACATATTTCCAGAAAATACACAATCTGTCAAATCTAAAATGGGTTAATCTGTATTTATATGGCAAAGCACCAAGCAGCAAAGCTATGCTAAAATTTTTGGTTTTTATTTAATTTCTGATAACTGTCAGAAAGCTTGCATTTTACACCATTATATACCCCACATTTCATAACATACCAGCATAAATAAATCCTAAATATGAACACCAGGGGTCTACTGAACAGATTGATGCAAAATATGTATAAATATACCAAACTATGTGGCGTACAGAGACCCCCAAATGAAAGTAGTGTATATGAATTTTCATGTATTACACACTGGCTGCTACAATATAAGAACACGGTATGTGTATTATGCACCATAAGACCCCCTAAACATATGAAGACCCTATATTTTCCAAAAGTATACATTCTGAAAAATCAAAAACAGGTAAATTCGTCTTTCTACTGCAAACTACCAAACCTCTATGCTAAACATAATGCTTTTTATGAAACTTCTGAATGTTGTCACAAAGCTTGTATTTTATATACCCAACATTTCACAATGTACCAGCAGAAAGCATCCTGAATATGAATGTCAGGGGTCTGCTGAACAGTTTGATGCCCCATATGCATGAATTTACCAAACTATGCAACATACAGATAGGCCCAAATAAATTTACAACAGATAGAATTTCCATGAACAAAACAAAGTAGCCAACAACAATGCGGAATACAATAAAATTGCTAAAATTCAATAAAAACCACTAAAAGCAATGTTTTTTTCACTTGGACAAATAATTTTTTTGGACAGAAACAAGCAAACAAAACCTATACAGCACTGAAAATGTTAAATAAAATGTCTAAAAATGCAACAAAATCATGGAAATTGTATATAATCACCAAAATAACATACAAAAGGTATTGCGATTAGCAAATACACCGTTCGCAAAGGAAATAAAACATTTTTTTTTTCAGGCAAAACAACACATGATGCAGTAAAAAAAATGTAAAAAAGCTATAAAAGTGTGTGTATATGTGTATGTGTACAATAGGCAAATTGTTTGTCGTGTTCCTGTGTGTGTGCAAGTATGTGTGAGTGTTGTGAATGTGTGAAACCCCCCTGATCCCCCAAAAATGTATGTGAGTGTGTGTAAGTGTAAATGTAAGAGTGTAAAATGTGTGTTTTTGTGTATTTGTGTGTGTGTGTGTGTTTCACTAGGGGTAGGCTGGCAGAAGTCCATTGGAGAAGAGGCAGGAGGGTCCCACGACGATTAGGAATTCCTCCTGGTGCTGGATTGGTGAAGGGGGCTTATGGTGGGGTCCAGGAAGTAGCTGCAGCATCAGGCATGTGGTCAGCGTGCTCCTGCTACTGCCTATGGGGCCCCTGGGTGATCGCGCCCAGGGCCCACTCGTTTCTCCCTCCTGAATGTTGCCTAGGGGTGGGGAATGAGCAGGGAGTGAAGGAGCGGCTTTAAAAGCCACTCCTTCGATACCCCAGTGGGAAATGCTGCAGAATGTAGAATCTACTTTCTGTGGCATTGCAGTCTCTTTATCCACATAACTTAGATTCTATATTCTGTGGCATTTAAAGGGTTGACGTCCACTAGAAACATATGAAACTATCTCAAGAACACACCAAGGGAACCCAATGATCCAGTGTAGGAGGAAGAGAAAGACTTCAATCTACAATCACATGCAGTTGGACCTAATAGATTACAGCCAGGATGAGGTGGTCATCCTACTTAAGGTCTTTGGTTCAGATACTTTGCTCCTTAACTAAAAATTCTGCGGTCCATATTTATAGTTGTAGTAAATTATTTTTTTACTCCCAGCAGGGGCACAAGGAGCTGCAAATTCTATTTACATTAAATACAATTGGATAGTGGGCATTATGCCTCTAACCACAGACTCATTAACATAGAAAAATACATAAATACATACATAAATAAAGCATTAAGCCAAACAATTGTGCCAGTTTCTGCATAATATTAGGTTTACAATCGTTTTGAAAACCTAGACTTATTTCTGCGAATGTTTATGTCTGTTTTTCTTAATCACTTGCACAACTATTAAGAATATTATGTATGTAAAAGATTACATCTGTAGATTGCAAATGAGATTGAAATAATAATTTTGGCAAGCACGCTCCACAAATGCTTGAACCTTTCCTAGTATTTATACAAAGGAAATTGAATTTAACCACACAATAATCACAAAACTGGTATTTTATCAGATGCAGTGTTGAAGCTTTCAGTGACATGATTTAGCCAAAGAAGCAAAAAGATTTTTATATAATGAGCTTACAAGACCAGCTTTAAGTTTTAGAATTTCTATAACAGTAATTCAGGTCTTCAAAGGTGTGCATAGGGGGTCGCCATCTTGGATTTTGTCAGGGGTGTCAGTGACACTGCACTTGCCCAATGTGTTCTGGGCAGCTGTTGAGAAGCAAAGCTTATGGATCATTGAAAACCATCACTAGGTGTGACATTTATATTCTGTATATACTCCATATCGTTAGTCCCTAAGCTCAGATGACAGCAGCCCAGAGAATGTGCTTGAAATCAGTGGAAAAGAAGATGGGGAACTAATGGGGGTATCTTCCGTGCTAAAGGGTTGTAGTTGCCTTGGCCTGGTACAGAACCCCAAAGCATAATGTGCAGCATTTATAGCCAACTTCATTGTTAAGCTTTAGTTCTCCTTTAAATGAAAAGTGGTCTGTTTTAGAGTTTCTCCAGGTCGACCATTTTTCAATTCAAAATCTGTTTTTTTGTGTACAATACAACTGATAGTCAGAGACCCCATTCTATTTCAGTCTATGGTAGACATGATGGGCCCTATTTCCTAATATTTGAATTTCTGCGTTTTTTCTCTACATTTTTTTTCAAATTTCTCTATAACGCTAACATTTGAGATTTATAAAGTGTAAAAACCGTGAAAACCTCTAATTCAAAACGTCGGCATTTAAAAGCAGTTGAGGTTCCATAGAAGTCAGTGGGAACTGCGCTGATCATATTTTTAACAATTCAGACTTTTAGAGGTTTTTGGATCTCTTAGCACATTGTTCAGAGTTTTTTGCATTCGTACTGTTTATATTTGAATCTTTTAATACAGTACATGGCATTTGTGGTTTTAGAGAAAATGAGTTTATTTATGGCTTCAAAAACCTCTAAAACCACTTAAATTAGTATTATGATAAATAAAATGTATCAATGGGTGAAAGTTAGAACTCACAGTTTCATAAAAACAGTTAAAAAAAAATGAATAGAACATGGACAAGTTTTTATTAAGCTCTAAACTCACATTATGATTAATCTGCCCCTAAGAATGTCTGCAAACTTTTTTTTGCAATTTTTTTCACAGATCATATTTTTTTCGCTAAAAATTCATGTTTTTTTTAAATTTCTCTAAAACTCTAAATATTTGAGATTCATAAAAAGTGAAAACCACAACAAATTCTAAAACAAAACGTTGGCAAGTAAAAGTTGTCAAGGTCCCATCTGTCCATTCAGTTGAATCCTACTTCCACAGCAAAATTATACTTACAACTATGTTGTTTTGATTTAAAAATACATTTTACATTCTTATGAAAAAATGGTTGTTCTACTTGGTGAATTCCCATTATTTAAATGTGTGAAAAACAAGAATGTGCAAATGTATTAGCCTCCTATCCAGGCTGCGATGGGGAGCCGGCAGCACTCAGCACACTGCACTGTAGGATAAGAACCAATCAGCAGCTAGGCTGACCTGATAGGCACCTGAATCCTATATTTGCTTGTGTGACTGCAGGGCTATGATTGGCTATTCTCCTCATACTGTGCTTCTGGCAAGGACTGTTGGAAAACTCCCATCCTTCATTTGAAATATGGATAGAAACCATAGCAGATCTATGGGGAGTTAAAGGGCCATGTTTTAAAGAAATTATTCATTTTTAGACCAAAGTGAAACCAGCACAACATATTATTCATTATGGGGATATTGTATTTATGCTATATGTCTCCTTTAAAATCTTATGTTTAGCATGAGATTTCAGTAAGAATCATTATTGTGCAAAACATTACAACAAAGTTCCTTTTAAATTTAGTTTTTTTTCATAAATGCAGAGTATATTTAGATAAAGAATGTACCACGGATCAGTTTCTATATTATAAATCAAATTAACTATTAAATAAAGAAATTATTAGAAATAATATCAAGGGGCAGATTTATGAAGGGTTGAAGTGAATTCGAAGGAATTTTCGAAGTAAAAAAATTCAAATTCGAAGTAACTTTTTGAATACTACGACTTTGAATTCGAAGTAAAAATCGTTTAACTATTAGACCATTTGATAATCGAAGTACTGTCTCTTAAAAAAACCTCAACTTCAATACTTCGCCAACTTAAACCTGCCGAAGTGCTATGTTAGCCTATGGGGACCTGCCAGAGCATATTTTTGTTTTCAAAGGAAATATTTTTCGGTTTGGAAGGAAAATCGAATGATCGTACAATTTGAAGTACTATCGGAGTACGATCGTACGATGAATAAAATCCTCTGACTTTGAATTCGAATGTTGGAGGATTCTATTCGAATTTCAAAGTATTTTCCACTTCGAAATTCGACCCTTGATAAATCTGTCCCTAAATGTATTATACTGAATATAGAACCTATATTGTTAGGATTACAGAAAAAAGAGACAAAGTGATCATGGACGACTAGTACTGGCAACTATAAGCTGAAATTATTTATAACCTACTATAATTTCTTTGATTCAGCTTCGCTCCCTAAAGGCACTGTTGAGAATAATAGAAACATTTCTTAGCCAAAGTGCATTTTCAGTTTGTATGTTCATGTTATTTTTCTGTGCCTTAGTAATTTCTGCTGTCCCTTGATGAATTCATTCTTTAAAAACAATCTATTTTTTTGGTAGTGTGTCCAATTTTTCTTTATAAATAGATCATTGCAGGATGTTTTGCAACAAAGAATAAAATCATCTAAGTATCATGCTTTTTTTTCATGAGATTTACTGGGTGGAGAGGGTAACAAGCTCGATGAGGAAGGACAGGAAAGAACAAACACAGATGGAAAATAAGTGAGTGAGGGACGGTAAATACTTAACAATCATTACAACCCCTCTAAAAGGACTTTAAAGTTCTTATAGAAAGTAAATGATAGACAATAGAATTATTTATAGCAAAACATCTTGACCAAGTTACGTAAGTTCTGCAATTTAAAAAGAGCTGGTCTCTGTGATGTATATTGTAATCTTCCTTCGGTCCATGCAATTGCAATATATGATATGCTGTGGCAGATGAGGTACACCATGAATATCCGGAGAGAGGGTTGTTTAAACTGTTTAAACTGATATCCCACCCTGCAGAAGCAACCACTGCTGTCCTGCTGGTCCCCTGTCCTGAATAAAATATGTATTTTATTTTCTGCACAAGACAGATCAGAATCCCTTGTTATTCATCCTGAAGTTCTTGTCCTTCAATATATAATTTCCTTTCCTTTTTACTTCCTCTATTCAATGCTTTGCAGTACTGTCAGCTGTTGATAAATATATTTTTCCCTCTTTTAATTAATGCTTCACATATTGCTGTGCTGACTCATACTGTATGACCTGATTCTGATTATGACTTTTTGTCTTGAGCTTTTCACTGGCTGCCCTTTTTGCTTGATTTATCTTTGACTTGCTGATACCTGTTCAACTTCAACGGTTCCTGTGGTCCCAGTTCCGTTCCTTGATCTTGCAAGCTTCAATATCTTGTCTTGATCTAATGCAGCAGAACTTCCCTAAATGGTTATGTGAACAGCTGCCACAGGAAGACTACCACTTTTTTTTTTTTTTTTTTGCGTTATTGGTTCAAGGTATTTTTAAGTCTATTGGGTTTTAAAACTTTTGGGCTTAAACAACCCTTTTCTGGTGCAAAATGTAGTCATGACCACGTTTAGTTTATAACAAATTCCAAATCCACTAATATAAAACACACTGTCATATCAGTCATTCTGCTAAAGATACCTACAATAATTAAGAATTCTACAAGCTGGGCTTACAGGAATATCTAGCATCGCTAATATTCAACCCTCATTTCACTTTAATAATTGAAGCCCCATTGGGAACCTCTGGTAATTTTTATAGAGAATTTTTCTAAACCTGGATTTACTGTAAATCTGCAGAGAACTCTTGACCAAAACTATATCTGACCATACACTTGGGGGCTGATTTACTAACAAATGAATTTCGATTTTTTTTTTTTACACAAATCTCTAAAAATTCATTTTTTTAAAAAAAAAATCTCTAAAAATTTGAGGTGTATTAAGTGTAAAAGCCACAAAAATCTCTTACACAAAACTTTGCCAAGTAAAAGTTGTCGAGGTCCTATAAGAGTCAATGGGAGCTGCACTAATACTTTTTTAAATTAATTTAAACTTTTAGAGGTTTTTGGATTTTTATTTGTTAGGAATTGTCTGAAAACTTGCATTTTTTGTTTTAAAGGTTTTAGATTTATTAGTATTTTTTTCTGATCGTTCTCTGTTATTTTCTGTACTTTTTTAACATTTCTGTTTTTTTATGGCATTGTGGTTTTAGAGAAAGTGAGTTGAGTCAGGGTTTTCAAAACTTCTAAAACCACTAAAATTTGACCTTTAATAAATAGGCCTCTGAGAGATTTGATTGTGTTTCAAAGTCCCAAACAAGCAGATTTTTGTCTGATTTGGCCACCCACACACAGATTCAAACCAGGCCTCTGGAGTCAACAGTTGGCACATAGTGTGGGCCTACAAGCACCCAACAGATGAGGACTGCATCATTGGAATTATTAAACCCGCCCAATAGATATGCGGCTCATTTTTGACCAATAAACTGCTGCTCAGTTTGTAGAGGCTGAGTTGACAGCTTTTATTGGCCCATGTACGGCCAGTTTAAAGTAATATTTGAAATGAATAATAGAATTCAGTGCATCATTTAGAATTCAAATTAATTACTTTGTCTTGAGTTATCAATTATTTGGGGGTTTGGGGTACTATTCAGTACTCTTTATGCTTACTTTAAGCTTGACAATTGAAAAGATGATAACATATGGACATGGGCATGTCAACTATTGTGTTGAAATTATATCACAGCTCCATAATGTTGGAAAAGTGGTATTGCAAATGTTGGATTTCTTTTTGCATAGACTGAACAATAACAATAACGTACTTTTTGTACTTTTTGTAGTAATAGAACAACAAATATACTTTCAGATCTAGATTTCTTGCACATAAACAGTTACAGAATATGAATGATTTAAAAGAATGGATGGAAACATATTAATTCTGACTTTAGGAGGCTGCCAGTCCTCTTGGTTGGATAATATACTGTACTCAAGAGTGTGGTCTTTCATAACTGAAGAAACAGTTACTTGGATGATTATTTTTATTCATAAGTTATTTTGCTTTTTCTTAGATTTATTTTAATAATGAACAAAGATGGGATATTTTTCTTGCTCTACTACATTATCACATTAAAAAAGTATTTATATTATATATAAGATCTGGGAAAACTATGTTGATACTAAAAATGTTGGCTCAGACACAATGAACAATGAATGTGGTGTCAGAGACAATATAAAACTAAAAATAAGGACAATAAACAAGGCACTAAGGGTTATATTTAACGTGTAAAATATTTTTTTTATCAAACAATAACAATTCTTGCCACTGGTAAACAAAAATACTGGTTATTTCAGATATACCAAGATCTTTCCATGTTCAAATAAATCGGTTCAACTGAAAAAGTGCTTTTCCAAATTGTATTAATTTTTGGTATGACCATTTTAGAGGAGTGTTAAAGCTCTGCTTAGAAAAATGTGTCAATATATTGTATACTTTCCTGATAGAAAAGTAGGAAAAGCATTAAACTGAGATTAAGTTTAAATATTTATATTTTGCCCTTTGAAATTCAATAAATCTTGACTTTCAAAAAGTTATCTCAGACAACCCTCTATAATAAATATAAAATATCTTTATTCACACATGTAGAGCAGAAGCAAAAATTTGAGAATAAGCTTAAAACATTGTTGTTTCAATACAGGTATTAGCCATGTTATCCAGAATGTTTGGTACCTAAGATTTTTCGGACAAAGAACTTTTCGTAATTTGGATCACCATACCTAAAGTTTGCTAAAAAAAAAAAAAAACCCCATTAAGGCACAGATTTATCAAGGGTCAAATAGTCAATTCAAATTTAAATTTTGGAGTTAAAAAATTCACACATTAAAATTTTAATCCCCCTATTTGAATAAAAATTAGATTGTGAGATTTATCACACCTCGACTATGGACACAGTCCTAATTCAAATATTCGCCACCTAAAATTTGCCAAGTTCATGCACAAGTCAATGGCAGAGGTCCTCTAAACCATTTGGAGATGTTAATAGACTTCCTGACATTGAAGGGTTTTTTTTCGGGAGAAAAATTTGATATGTACGAATTGAATATGAATTTAATACGATTCAAATATTTGGGTCAGAACCATTTGATCGAATATTAGCCAATCAAATTTTTTCTTAAACAACCACCCAGTCAAATTGTGAGTATATTTCAATTAAAAGGAATTTCAAAATTCAACCCTTGATAAATGGGCTTCTATGTGTGTTATTTACTAAAACTAAAATTTATCGCATACTTTTATTAAACCAAGCTTAACCAAACTACCATCCACGATTTTATCTTATTTATCAATAAAATAACTCGAAAAAGTCGGGTCAGGCAAAAACCTTAATCGTATGAATTTTTTCAGCTCATCACCCGAAAACCCCAAATTTTTTGGATTATCAGGCAAACCCCAGCACAGGTCGTGATATCTTCAAATTATGATGATTGGAGCAACATTCCAGAGGATATATATTCTCAAAGGAAGTTTTACATGTTATTCTGAATTGAGAAAGCCAGTTGTATGACTGGTGAGACAGCCAAGTCCAGTTGATTTGACTTATTTCTATAGATAAACTCAATAGAATTTCTTCTGTTTTATTGCTATGGAGAAAAAGGAAATCATTTCTGGATAAGGAACTTCATACCTGTATATGTATAAATAAAGCCGATGTATGTTTATTGGAATACTGTCTGAGGTATTTGTTGAGGATTTGCTATTCTAGACCAGCCAAAAAGAATGACTGTTCTGAGATGCCAAATCCTAAAGAGGACTAATCAACTAATTTTATAGTTTATTTCATGTTAATTAAAAAAACATCAATATCAATGTGTATTTATTGAATAGCTGGTATCCAGGGTGCTCAATCTGAACTTAATCGATTCATAACAACTCATTCTTAAACTCTATGATTTGGTCAAATTTACTAATTTAATTTAATTTAAATTTAAATTTTCCTGATCTGGCCAGTCCTACATTATCAACTATTATTATAAACTCATAAAACAGTTTATCCACCAGCCATAAGTTAAATACTAATTCATAATTAGGCAAAATAATGTCTATTGGTGAGAAAATTTAATTGCATACATAACAAATTTAGTTAGCCCCCCTCTTTTTGGGATCCAACAAACAGTGTTTAAATTATAACTTTAGCTAGTGGCTCAATAATAAAGAAAAATAAATCAAAATATAGATAAGAGGTGGTTTACATGATCTATGTTGGTCCCTTTACATCAATGATTTTTTTTTCTAATTCACTTTCGTAAAACGAGTTATTGTTTCCTGTGACTGTTACCAACGCAGACGTAATCTAATAATTTCAAAATCTTTCCTTAAATCCACTGAAAGAAAAAACATTCTTTGTTTTGCTGCATTTGCTTACTGTATGACATGAGTTATTTTACACTGTAATTACATTATGTTCCTTATCTAATAAACCTGTACTGTTAATCTAGTATATTTGTCATTATCACAGATTAATCACCACTGTGCTCTCAGCAAGAATGGCAGTGATCTAAAAGCATTTTTTGGAACAAAAACATTTTTTAACACAATTCAAATTTGTTTTTACTAAAACCTATGAACTTGAGTTCTATTTACCAAAACTCAAATTTTCGAGATGTAGGGACACATTTACTTAGCTCGAATGAAGGATTAGAATAAAAAATACTTCGAATTTCAAAGTATTTTTTTGGCTACTTCGACCATCGAATTGGCTACTTCGACCTTCGACTACGACTTCGACATCGAATAGAACAATTCAAACTAAAAATCGTTTGACTATTCGACCATTCGATAGTCGAAGTACTGTCTCTTTAAAAAAAAACTTCGACCACCTGCTTCGCCAACTAAAACCTACCGAGCATCAATGTTAGCCTATGGGGAAGGTCCCCATAGGCTTTCTAGCCAATTTGTGATTGAAGGAAAATCGTTTGATCAATGGATTAAAATCCTTCGAATCATTCGATTAATCGTTAATTAATCGTTCGACGGTCTAATATCGAGGGTTAATAATGAGTAGAACTCGAAAATTATGAGTAGAACTCGATTTTTCTGCATTCAAGGGTTTTTTTCATGTTGTATTCTATTTTTAGATGATAAGCTCACATTCAAGCTTGGTGAGTTTTCAAGTTTGTTCAACTCACAAATTCACATTTTGATGTTTGAGTGTCAAATGAGACCCTCCCTCGTGAATTGGACTAGGAGTATACACCCATATATGCTAAGGTTACATGTAACAACATTCTTGAGAAATTCCAAATTTTCCACAACCGCATTTTTTTTAAAAATTACAAAAGGGTTTATAATGCTTGTGTAAAGTCTTTTCACATGAAATGTGAATTTTCGCATGGATTTTCAAGCAAGTTGAAAAATAACAAGTGATGCTGGTTGTCATGGCAACCCTTGTGAACAAGTGGAACTATGTTAAGAGTAGGAAAAAAAGCTAACACCTGTGTAGCATAGATTTTTGGTGCCATTCACTTCTAGGGGAGGTTATTTAGCAGGTTGTGTTGGTCACAGTCTGGTTTGTTATCCTTGAGAAAGAGCACAGTTGGTGTTTTTCAATAAATCTTCACAAGTATTCCCGTTGAGTGCGGTACTATGTCACTTTATTTACCTTATTTACCAGCACCCAGTCAAGTTGCTAAACAAGTTTAGGGTGTGCTCCTCCATGTTTTTCTACATATATATATATATATATATATATATATATATATATATATATATCTACATCTGGGAATGAAACAAAGTAGGAATGAAAATTACAAAAGGAGGTATATACTATATGATGGTATGCGTGCAATGTTCTTCATGCCACCTTTGTCATAGCAACATACCTTTTCAACACAATGTGTTACTTTATCGACCCATATACTACATTATACTTCAGTATGTTGCTTTATTCTGCTTTAGCTGTTTGAAAACCTAACTTTTGATTGCAATCTTTTTTTTTTTTTGGAAGATTTTCAAATTCGAGACACCTGTTTTTCAATTGAAAACAGATCGCACACATCGAAACCCGCCCTAAATGCATTGCTAACAATTTTATAGAACAAAACACATGTGAATAATACTGATTGCAAATGTAAAAGCAGTATGTAAAAAGTGTTTTGGCTTATATTATCTATTATAAACTGAAACCCAATACCAGAAATAACATAAATATACAGATGCAAATACAAACAGTTCAAGTATAAAATCTAATGAAAATGTTTAAGGTACCCACTTCAGGGCACTAGTACAGCACAAAAATGAAACCCATTGAATCAGTATAAATTAAAAGAGATTCACATATTTCACATGGCTGACTAATGGAGTATAGTTTAGCAAATTCATATATGGCAAAACTTTTAAAGTAAACTAATATTTTATTATTGAAAAATGCTTTGGTAAATTTTTGAAACAGAAAAATATCTAGAAATAATTTCAAAAGCACAACGTAATTAACAGTAATGTCCCTTTTGATTAAATTTAGAAAATCAGGTGAAAATATTTAACTATAAAACTATGAACATTTTAAAAAGTTGTCTTTTAGAATTAGAATATAGGTTAATTTTATAATTATTACTCTCTTTATAACTGTGCATTCGCTATAATTTTACCCTAACAAATCTATAAATATCTACAATACTACACAAAATATTTTATACTAAGAATAAAATAATATAACATATAAATTATATTTGTTAATTATTATTAACAAAGTGGTCTGTAACAAATCAGGCTGATTTTAACAACTGTTACAACTTGTTAATAAAAGAGGTGATTCATATTTACAAACCATCACAAAAAATTATTTTCACTGACTCAGTAATTGCATGATGTTAACGCAATGCTTAATCACAGGCTAAATCAATAAGAAGCAAAACTAGTTAAAATGACATTAACAAGTAAGAAATGTTATTTAGACCAACTAGAAACTAATTTATTTGAAATTAAATAGTAAAAACACCAAAAACTTTTCTATGAATTGACTACTCACTGCCTTGAAGGGGTTTACATTTTGAAAAGTACAAAATATCCAATTGCGTCAAGAGCTTGAGCCAGACATGTGCCGCTTACACCTTTTAATATGTGAAAACATTTACAGTACTTACCTGCGAATTTTCACTTCAGAGGTCTTCTCCATACTTCGCTGAACTACATCAGATGTTATTTTGTAATGAATACACATATTCATCAAAATACACTATTATGTCTCAGCAAAAGAACGTTGGTGTACTTTCATCAGTGAATCTGATTCGTTGGAGTGAAAATTTCATAACAAACTTTCACTAGCGTGACTTCTTTTCTAGTGAAACTTTGTTAACTTACGATTTATGCCCATTTGAATTCAGTGGGTGTATTAAGTCATACGTATGAGATGGTGAAATTGCTGGAAGTGGCCACTTCTAAAAATGTCCAAGGAAGAAAAAGAAAGACAGAGATCCTCTATGATCCTAGGCCATGAGCCCACCCCTCCCAAATGTAGTATGAGCTTCAAATGTAAAAAAAGTGTATATAAGATATGTTGCAACAGTTGCAACTTGTAAACATAACCCCACTTTAAATATGAATAAAACGCCAAAAAAAAAAGGTTTGACTTTTTTGGAATACAGGATATGATGTCACTGACATAATAATGTTGAGGATGTAGCTTCAATGTATTATTTTGCCAGTCTGAACCTGGAGAAATAGATTTTGGTGAAAAAGGTAACAAATTGAGATTTTCACACTTTGATAAATTAGCGTATTTACGATCGTTCATAGAATGAAAATTTGCCTAGTGAAACGCAGCAAAAGTTCTACAGCAACAAGGTAATTCACTAGCCAAGTGTGTTGCTCGATTTTAAATGAATAAGCAATGTCACTGAGAATTGTCTTTTTAGCAAAAATTAATCAAAAAAACTTGAGGGAAATTATTCAGTGTTTATAGAATCTTCTCTGTGCAAAAATTACAAAATTACACTCACAGTAGTTAGACCGAGGGGGTTATTTATCAAAGTCCGAATTTATCTCAATATTTTCTGAAAAAAACTCTGATCAAATCCGCACTGTTTTTTTTGGCTTATTTATTAATACACTTTTCCAAAAATGTTGTTTGCAGGAAAAAATCTGAAAAAAACGTGAAAAAGCAGATTTTCACGATTTTTCGGATATTTCATAGGATTTTCATGTTTTTTTCAAATATTTCACCAGAAATCTCAGAATTTGCCAAAAACCCAGCTCACATCAAAAAATCATTGGGATTTCTCCCATTGACATATATGCAACCTCGACAGGTCTGAGATGCCGGATTTTCAGATTCTGACTTTTCCATCATCTGGGTTTAATATATTCCGAAAAATTTGTGATTTTTTTAAACGTCCGATTTTATTTAAAAAAAATCACGAATTTTTCGTGATTTTTGCATTCAGAGTTTAGTAAATAACCCCCAAATGTTAGGGTTTTTTGATGTTATTACATTACTAGGAGTGCATTTGACTGCAATGCATTCCAGGCCACTTTGTTTGTGGAAGAGCTCATTTAATGAGATTTCATTGCTTCTAAGTATTTTTACAGCTGTGAAAACATAATACAATTATAGACCATATAAAATCATTGAGTCCTCTTTAGATGTCTAAGTAACCTTTTAAAGACTGTTTTCATTTATTAAAACTGTAGACATTTAGAAAAAACATAAAACAAAACATGAGGTAGGAAGGCATATGTTATTAAAATATAATGTTAATTTAAATGTTCCTTGGTTAGTTTGATGGTAAATCTGAAGACCAACACACATTATAAGGCAATTACAATTTGGGACACTAATTCTCTCGCAAGGTTTTGGTGATGAAGTGGAAATATGCAGCAAATTATTCATTTTGCAAAAACCACAAAATAAAAGCCTTCCAGAAAAGATAAAATAAATCTAAATGTTCCAAATGTTTGGATTAGGGATTGAACACTTGTGTGATTTTATAATACATGCCTTGTGGAACCACCCCAAATCATAAACAGTCAGATATAATATGTGATACTTTTTTTAAAAAAAAGTCTCCCTGGGTTGTATTAATATTAGGTAAAAAAAAATGAAAGTATTAATGAACCTGAAGTATTAATAAAAGATGTTGTAATATTTAAAAAAATATATATTTACCATATATACTCGAGTATAAGCCGAGTTTTTCAGCATCCAAAATGTGCTGAAAAAGTCTACCTCGGCTTATACTTGAGTCAGAAGGCAGTAGCTGAGATTGCAGTCAGTTTTAATCATTCCTATACCAACAGTTCACTTGGGGAGAGACTACAATATCACACAGCACCCTCTGTTGGTTATATGAAAGAATAACAGTGCGCCCTCTGTTGGTTATATGAAAGAATAACAGTGACTGCAATATCAAACAGCGCCATCTGTTGGTTATATCAAAGAATAACAGTGCACCCTCTGTTGGTTATATGAAAGATTAACAGTGACTGCAATATCACACAGTGCCATCTGTTGGTTATATGAAGGATTAACAGTGATGGCAATATCACACAGCGCCATCTGTTGGTTATACGAAAGATTAACAGTGATGGCAATATCAAACATCACCCTCTGCACATGGTAGTGGGACAGTGGGACAATGCACACAGTAATCCGTTTGGCAATTCTCTGTCACCATCAACTTTGCAAAGAAGTCCGGTTGATCGCTGGGAGGGTCGCTTTGGCGGAATCTACGCTGCTGGGAGACAAGGCTGTAGTTGTGTCTAGGCTTATACTCGAGTCAATAAGTTTTCCCAGTTTTCATAGGTAAAATTAGGTACCTCGGCTTATACTCTGGTCGGCTTATACTCGACTATATACGGTATATATATACATAGCTACTTGGAAAAAGCACAAGACAAACCATTTTCATATTATATCATTATATTACTTTTGTTTCTTAGTTCCTGCTCATTGAGATGTGATGTGAGAAATGTATAATTCATTTATATTATAGGGCTTTACAATTCTTCTGTAACATTTTATAACTTAGCTACAAAGTTCTTTTACCACAGAAGCCATTCATAAAAGGCAAATTATAAAAGTGTTGGAATAATTTGGAAATGGTGAAAAAATGGATGAGCTTTCAAAAATGTTGCTGCTGTGTTTGTATTTGCTAAGTGTAATTAATCTATGATGACAAGATGACACTTTATCGAGCACACCAATGTGGTTTTTCACAAAAATAATTTTTGACACAGGTACCTCAGTGCAGGTCCTCAGAAGAAACATCCGATGTTGCAAAATGTGTTAGGAGGGAAGTGCTCAGGGACCATGGAGCACTAATGTACCCCTGTCCTGTTTTTGAATTTTGGATAAAGTTATGATTTGTTTGTGCCCTAAAAAACATTTCATGTATGATACTGCCTACTATTTGTATTGCTGTATATTTATAACTACTATTATACAGCAGCCAACAAAGAAAAACCACAGCTTGCATGAAAATGGTTCTTGCTGTTCATCTTTGCCAAGTATATTGCTTTTTGAAGAGTAAAATGCCACACAAACAGTTTTTTTACGATAAAATCCGAGTTTTTAATGGAAATTTTTTTTTTAATTTTTTGGGGATTTATTATATCCTGAGCATGGAAAAAGTCCAAATCAAAAAATCTGGCATCTCAGACCTAACAAAGTTGTATTTAAGTCAATGGGAGAGGTCCCTGTCCTATTTGGAAGTTTCTGTGGTCTGCACTGGAATTAGCCCCGGCTTTTTGGGAAAAATATCCGAGAAAATTGTACGATTTGGATTTTCGCTTGATTTTTTCGTGTTTGTCCCCAATCCAATTAAATCGTGTTTTTTTAATAATAAATAACATACAATCGTACCTTTAGAGTCCAATTTGTATTTCCAATTGTTTTGCACCTATGTCTGTACGTAGATTTTTTTGTCTTGTACATGTATTAACATAATACTGACAACTGTTTGTTTTAATAGAACTTCCTTGCACAACAACCATGTACCATTGTAGGGTGTCTTTGTAGGGCTTCAATGACAAATAGCTATTTTAGCCTGGGGAAGAAAAAAAACCTTCTTGATCTAAAATGTATAAAAGTATAATATTTTAAAAACATACTCATGTACAAGTGACTATGTTTTTGCAATCAGTAACCATGGGACCCCATGTATCTAAGATAACAGAGTCCACCACCCAAGGAAGCCCCACTTATAAGTCCTCTGGTCACCTTGCCCCTCCTATGTGGTGGGCCCTGCCAACAAGAAGAATGAGTCCCTTCTGGAAAAAAAATACCCTTTACATGCACCCACCAAGCCATGCCCATGATCTGTCCAACCCCCACACACTGCCTACAAGCCCAACCTGCTTTATGACCTGAAAATCATGGATCATATTTTCGACATTCAATTCATCAATATCATCAATAGTCAATAAAGTCAATAAACTAAAGTTACCACTATACTATCCATTTACATTTCCTTAACCAAGCAATATTTTAGAAAGGTCTAACTTCAGAAGGAAATTACAAATTTAACATAGAGTTTTGACAGAACAAAAGTTTAGAGTGGATAAAATGATTTCAATGTTATATACATCTGAGTGTGAATGGTTTAGTTATGTTGTTTTAATGATATTTCAATTAAAAAAAACATACAGTATTTAGGAAACATTTTTCTTTTTTTTATGTGCAAATTCACATATATCAAAACATTAGGTTTTAATGAGCCTCAGTTTGTTCGACCTGGATCATTTGGAATCCTGCAATTGGCAAGTATTTCCATATCTTCTTCTTACATTAGTTGAGCCATAAACTATAGACAGCAGTCGTAATTAAACCAGCACATTATTGAATTGGCTGGAAATGACGAATTAATGTTGCTGTTAAATGACTGCTAAACTTTAAACATATTTAAATATGACAATGATAAAAGAAGGAAATTAATGTCATGGGTTTCTTCATATGTCTTTTGTATTGTTTCCTGATGAATAATTGCTATCAAAAGCTTGATTGGTTTATATTTTACTTTTTACATATTTCTTTTTACTCCTTGATTATATCAAGCATCCTGGAATGTTGTATTTTTGACATCTGATATGCCATAACACTAACAAATTTATAATGATAAAGGCATAAATAAATAACTATTCTGGCAATTGTTCCAATGTTTTTGCAATAGATCAGGTTTATCAACCTGTCTTTATTGCATTTTATCCCACAAGAGTTGAGGTCAGGGTTGAGGACAGGGTTCTGTACAGGCCAGTCAAATTCTTCCACTCCCATGTCAGATAACCCTGAACGGATATTGCTTATACATGGGGACATTATTGTGGTGAAACAGGAAAGGGCCTTCACCTAAATGTTACCACAAAGTAAGGAGAATTATCATGAGTGTCACTGTATGCTGTAGCCTTAAGTCTTGCATTTACTGGAACCATGAGCTCTTGTCCACACCATTTAAATCAGCCTCAGACCATCGTTCCTAATTCTTATATAAATGCCACAACAAGTATTGTAAAACAGAAATCAGGAAGACAAAGATAGAAAATAAGGAACTGATTGGATCATAGGCAAAGACTAATCCAATATAGTTTTTAAGTATAAAACAAGAGGCAGGTAAAGACTGTGGCTCAATTAAATATGAAAAAAATTATCAATAAAGGATTCATAAAAAGCAAATGTGCTTAATCAGTCCTTCTCTTTAGAATATACAAAAGAGGAGTCAGAAGTTGAAGACCCCCTCACTAAGTGTTCAGATAGGAAACTGGCTAAAGGTTAGTGAACAGAGGGAGGTTATCAATATTACACACTCTAATTGGGATAGGGTTCTTAGTGGTGTCCCAAAGGCTTTTGTATTTGTGTCCACCTTTATTGAAAGGAAAACTATACCCCTCAAACAATGTAGGTCTCTAAATATATATTGCTTAAAACAGCTCATATGTAATGTAAATAAACCATTTTCATAATAATATATTTTTTTAGTATATTATTAGTAATCATAAAAAGAAAATTGCCATTTAAAAAAAATAAGGACAGCTCCTGGGATCATATGATTCATTGTGAACACAAACATACCAAACAAACTATACATGTTAGGCCAAACTTTTTTTTTTTTTACTCTGTGTGGTTCCATGGCCCATATAACGGGAAGAAGAACTGCTTAAATTTTTTTGGAAAGTTGGAGGGAAATATACGTGGGGGCAAATATAAATAATCTTAGCCTTCCCCATACCTGTCAGGGAAGCATCCCATTGATGAACCTATTCATAACAATGCAAAAGATAAACCTAATTACGGCTTGCCTTGGCTTGGGAAATATAAAAAACATTTTGTATTGTTGGGAATTCAATTTACAAACAATTTCTTGGAAATACCCATGGATCTATTTCAACACCTAGCAAAAGATTCACATCCGTTTTAATGAATTGACATTTTTCAAAGCTAATACCTTTGTTGGTTCATCAGAAGGTATCCCCTTTAGCCATGGTCTTTGCAAAAATGCAATTCTCCATGTGTTATGTTGTGGTAGAGAAAAAAAAATTTCAGTGAAGCTAAGATTAGGATTTTGCACAATTCGTTTGATTGAACGATCAAAGGAATAATTAAGGATTAAATCCTTCGAATCAAAGGATTTGAAGGATTTTGATCCATCGATCGAAGGATTTTCCTTCCATCATAAAATTATTAGCAAGCAAATGGGGACCTTCCCCATAGGCTAACATTGGCCTCGGTAGGTTTTAGGTGGTGAACTAGGGGGTCGAAGAAATTTTTAAAGAGACAGTACTTCGACTATCGAATAGTCGAATAGTCGAACGATTTTTAGTTTGAATCGTTCAATTTGAAGTCGAAGGTCATAGTCAAAGGTCGAAGTAGCCAATTCGATGGTCGAAGTAGCCAAAAAAACATTCGAAATTCGAACTATTTTTCCTCTATTCCTTTACTCGAACTTAGTGAATGGGCCCCTTAAAGTAAAATTGTCATGAGAGCATTTAAAACAATATGCTGTTTGCATATGTGTAAAATCCATGGGTTGCACAAGCTTTATGTTTATACAGGTAAAAAAATAGTGTCACACAAATGGCTTAGAATTTACCTCTTCCAGTGAATCATAGAAATTAGTATTTATAAAAACACAACTGATTTCAAAAAGTCCCACCCCTTTTGAGCGCGGCAATACCAAATATGTAGAATTTCATACGGGTGCCTGATTTTTCTACATCGAAACCCAGTGCAATAGCATATTGCACCACCACCAAATGCATTGTAATCAGTGAAAAATTTACATTATCTTGCAACAAATGCATTGGAGCCACTTTGTGGTTTTATTGAAAAACTTGATTTTTTTTTTCCTGAAAAAATTCACTCATCCTTATATGCACAGTATGACAAAATTCTACGTTCTAACTAATTTGAAGTGTCTTTATACTCCCAAATATATGATAAACACCTTATAGCTTCTTTTCAGCATCTTATTTTCAACTATTTATTAAGCATACAAATAAAACCATATATTTAACAGCAAAAGTTTTTGAATATGCATAAAAAACTATTAGGAAGTTAGAGACCCCAAAATAAAAATATTACACACAAAATATTCATTGAGTAAAACAAGAAATCCAGAACAACAATAAAATTACTTAAAATCCAATCAAATCAAGAAAAAAAAACCATTGCACAGTGATATCAGTTAAAATCCCGGTTCTACTGGTCTCGCTGTGCAATTGATATTTTATCGGCAATAGTCCATTAAATAGTTTTTCAGTAAAAAACTAGATTGAAAAATAGATGCTTCCACATTTATCAAATTGTGTGTGGTGTAAATCACTTAACTGTTTAGCAGCAGGATGAAGAAAGGCTGAAATGAAGGGCCACGAAGTAGACCAAAATGCTTGCCGGCAGCAACCTGCCCAGGAACCATTCGTTCCCCTATCTGGATCTAAATATATACTGGATGTGCTCTATATGTGCTCTGTTTATCCAAGGATACTTGGACATGATCAAATCAGCTGACTTGTGCATCACAAACTTTATAGGAATTGACACCAGAGTCCAGTGATCTGGGATAGATGCTCTTTGCTAATAACTCAGGACTTTGGATAGATGCTTTTCACTAAACATTAGTGTTACCCAGAGCAAACTCCAAGGACCCAGTCACGGTTCACTCTTCCGTTTTTGGCTTTGGGAGGAGCCCTTCACTACTCTGGTGCTGCTAGGTCTTAATATGAGAGGACCAGGGGGAGAGCTAAAGACAGGCAAGGGAAACAAACGTGGTACTGGAGTGGAGAACTAAGAGCGTGGTCAAGGTACAGGCTGGGTCTTTACCAATTGGTCAGTGTGGTACAGAATCAATAGACAGTCGGAGTCGAGGTCACAGGCCAATTCAAACACCAAGCGCAGTACAAAATCGGAATCCGGAAAAGAATCAAGGGACAGGCAAAATAAGGGCAGGCAGCAGACTAGACTAAATCAGGGACAGGCGGAGTCAAAACAGTACATGAAACACACCCAGGAGCTTTATGTAAATCTACCTTTATGTTGGACAATGATTTTAACACAGAGAGCCCTTTAAATATTTGAATTTCGCGCTAACTGATGACGTCATGTTTGGCACTTTCCGGATATAGGTGCAAGCAGCCGAATGCGCAAACCCAGAAGATATGTACATTTCCGAACCGGCACCAAAGGATATGGATGCAGCAGGCGTCCTGGCCGAGGGTTCGACGGGTGTCCCCAGCGCACCCCCACTAGACAACCAGGGTGAGTTATTACAATTTTTATTGCATAAGGCAAAAGTTGCCTTACCATTTGGGCGCAATATTTGTTGCCAGTTGGTATAAATAGCATGCAATCTGCATGAGGCACCACTGCAACACATGCCAGACTGTGGCATTATGTACCTCTATTGTGCACAATTTTATGTTGCACTGCAGAAGGGGGGGGGCTTCTGTTTTACAAGTGATCGGTTCCAGGGTATAAGTAATGACTCCCTTGTGTTTTTGCACCTCATTCATAATAATAGTTGCATTGTGCTAATTGGCCTTAAGCACAAAAACACAAGTACCACTACATAAGGCATTGGTGTAATGGCACTCACAAACTTGTGTATGAATTTGGAGCTAGTATTACGTCTGCTGGGTCTTTTATTTTCTAGTTGTTCCATAAATGTATCTCCATATTGCTGTTCTGCTATTCCACTTCTATAGAAATGAATTAACATTTTGGAAAAATACATTAATAATACTGTGTGTTTTTCTGGAACCAATTATGCTGCTTGTTATAATGGTGCATATTGTTACCAATGGGGAGTTCTTCATGCTGTGTATGTTCAGTCCCATACTTTGCAGACTTAACATTTCTCAGTAACTTGACTTAAAACGGCTGACAAAGCAAAATCTATCACTCTTGTAGATAATGTATTCAGTGCTCAGTCGCATAACACATAAAGGATCATTCTGATGAACTTCAGGTGCTTGATTACATTAGTGTGATAAAGCAGAAAGTTTTGCCAACAGTACATATGTTTCGTTTTCTTAAAGAGAAATGAGAGCAAAATGCAAACCACTCCTGTTGTGCAAACTTTTCAGTTATCTGTTGTGCAACTTAGATATATACATCCCATTGAGAGATAGAAACATACATATATTGATGGGCCGATTGAGATAGATAGATAGATAGATAGATAGATAGATAAATGATAGGTAGATAGATAGATGATAGATAGATAGATAGATAGATAGATAGATAGATAGATAGATAGATAGATAGATAGATAGATAGATAATAGATAGATAGATAGATAGATGACATCATAGAAATTACTGCAATCATTATGCAGTAATTAACAAAACAAGCAAGACCACCACAATACTACTGAGTCCATGGGCAAATAAATTTAAAAATGAAATTTGGAGGGCGCACACCCGTTAGCATGCTGAGGTGCTAATCCAAGGGGGGCTGCCCAATCATAGCCTCCTAAACCATGTCATAGAAAAAGATATATCTATGGATTGCACACTCAGACTTATATAAATGAATCAAAATTTATTGTATCATATTATTAAAAACTTACAAACATCATAGAAAAACCGACGCGTTTCGACCACCATGGTGGTCTTCATCAGGGGCAAAAAACTCCTCAATATAAGAAAAATCAAAAAGGCAGGAAGATTGTATGTATCTATGCAGTTTAAATACCTTGTGGCATGTTAAGCAGGCTCCCAAACAGACGATGCTCAGCGTGTGATGTCATTTCCACCCAATTATAGGTGAAAAGGGAAGTGTGCTCACCTAAATCTCTATTTGGAACGCATATGCGTTCCACTCGAATTTACGCATGCGTATTCACGCCCATGCGAAAACACGCATGCTAGCGCAAAAACGCCCATTGTAGGCCAAATTGGAAATGTGCGCACAACTTCTTGGAATGGGACGCATATGCGTTCCACTCTCTGTTGTGCATGCAAGTCTAGTTATAAATCAAATACCAATTTCTCGCACTCTTTTCAAATCCTTGTTATGACTCACAGTTGCAAAACATCATGTCTATTTGATGGCCAAAATACATAAAAAAACATTACATCATAATTCATGTTATTGTACACAATTAAATCGCAAATAGGCTATTTCTTGTTTAAGAGCCCCAGATACAGTCTAAGTCTGGTGTCCCATGAATGTGTTATACACTAGAAAAAAGAAAAAAAGAAAAGAGAAAAATTACATCAATATACAAAAAACATTATACCAACAAAAAGGTTTTTTACAATTATATATAACAACCTTCAAGAGACATATTCCTTATTAAACCTTGGAATATGCAAAATATCTGTATCTCAAGATGAGAGCAGAACATACCTATCCCAGTTCATCATCTAGTCTAAATAGAAAAATTGGATAGAAAAATTCGTACTGGAATTATGCAGTAATTAACAAAATAAGTAAGACCACCACACTACTACTGAGTCCATGGGCAAATAAATTTAAAAGCATGCGTATGTATCTTATCAATATATGATAAGCACATGGTGAAAATTTTAACTGAAGCCAATAGGTGCTTTTTCACGCAAAATACATTCAAGTCAATGGGTCAGATATGGCCCTCGCTAGTAAAAATTTGCCAGAAATCCCATCTACAGGGACATTGCCAATTTACTAACAGGCATAGCGAACAATTCACTCACGAAAGAGATCATTACTAGGGCAGTTTTGCGCCCTATCGCCAGGCAATTGTATTCTACAAATTCACTAAATTGCGAGTTTTACAGAACGTTACCTCTTTCACCAGAGTTTCCATCGCCACCTTAGACCTGGCGAATGGATAAGATGAAGCTACATCCTCCTCAATCTTATGTCAGTGACATCATATCCTGTGTGCCGGAAACTCATAAAGTTCTAAGAACAGCTGGCGTTTTTTCATAATTTGAAGTGGGTATTTTAAAGTGGGATTGCCTTCCAAAGTTCTAACTATTAAAAATGTTTATATTGAAATTTTTCCCCAACCATTTGAGGGGCATGCCACATTTGCTTTAGGGTGGGCTCATGTCTAGGACATTAGAGGAACTCTTTTGTCTTTATTTTGCTTCCACTTGAAGTGGCCGCTTTAAGCATTTGTACCAACATCACTAATAAAGACGTATATATGTCCTATATGTACCCGCCTTATTCAAATTGACCTAAGTGTCAGTGTACTAATGAAGTTTTGCTAGGTAGAAATTAACACTAATGAAACTTCACCAGCATTTGTCTACAGAGACTCAACTTTGCATTTTAGTGAATTAGCAAAGTGGTAGTGGATTTGCGTCTAACAAAGTGGCAAGAAGTGTGGGGGAGGCCTTCACAGGCAAAAATGTGCCCTTTAGTGAATTTGAGGGTTTTTTTGGCACCTTTTCACAGGTTTTTTTCTTTAATAAATATTCAAATATTCAAGATTGTGAAGAATGCTTTCCTGTATATTCATGTTTGTGGTGGGGTTTTTTTACCGTGTTTTTCTTGCATCATGAAAAATTTTCTAACTTGAATTTTGATAAATCTGACCCAAATCTGACAATTTAATTGCTTACATGACATGATCTTGTGCCTTCGAAGCTCTGGATAGACCTGGGAATACCCAAGTTCCTCATGTAACCTAGGCTCTGTTCTGAGTAATACGTAATCAACAAATCACTGCAGCAGCTAACAGGTAACTATAGTTTCTCAGCTTTTCCCTTATCTCTTTTTAATTAGCTTCTTAACAGAGTCCAACCTGCCTGATGGCTATTTTAGCTTCCTGTCCCCTTTTAAAAACATTTTAAGCTGGAATCCTTGGACAGGGCTTCAAGCAGTGGTGCCCACACTGGCTGAGGGGCCTGAAGCAACGGCAGTGGGCTCAGCCTGAAGGCAAATAAGGTGAGAACTGAATGGCCATTTGGTCTCCTTGATACACCTGAAAGACCAGTTCAAAAAAATCTTGAAAATCAAGCATTAAAGGGAATGTAAAGTCAAAAAAAAATTAAATCCCATTTTAATGAAAGAACCCTATCTCCAATTAAAAAAATGTCTACTGTTTTTATAAGAAACCTGACTGTATGCATTTACTTGTTCTAACTGCTGTGGATAGGAAACTTCAGACAGTGCCTACCTTCTCTGCAGGGAAAGAATCATACTTTTAAACAGCAGGGGGAAGGTCCCTCCCACTTTACTTCCCAGAACTCAAGCAACTTTGTTTGTTTCCCTGTAGAGCAGCTGGCGACCGAGTAAATATTTATATCTGCAGCAGTCAGAGCAAGTAAATGAAGGGGGAATTTTACTGCATAGATTCGGGTTTCTTATAAAAACAGTACAGATTATTTTATTGGGGATAGGTTTCTTTTTCAGTTAATAAAGCAAAAATGGGATTTTATTTTTGCCTTTACATTCTTTTTTTCCAACTCAAGCTGGAGGGACAAAGATCGTGGAGCCAGATTTAAACAGATAACCTGGGATTATAATTAAAGGATTATTTTGCTGTAGCCACTAGTTCTGCAGAGTTGGAGAATTTTTATATTAAACAATACAAAAACTATAAAATCCACATCAGATTACATACACAACACAGGGCCCAGTGCAGTCTGCATATTCTGATTATTAATCTTGCTGTATCTGCTTCTGGCAGATATTATTTGACTTGTGCAGTTTTGATCATTTATGACGATTCCAAAGCAGCAGCTCAGACCACACTGAGCATGTGCCTGGTCTTGGTCTTGCAGAGATGTATAACAAATGTTGGTGACCCCCTGTGACCAACTTTGAAAGCATGAATTGTTTGTTTTAATTATGTTTCTAGTGCAGTAAGTTCATGTTTATGTTTAGTAAACAAAATACAGCATTTCTAGCTTTATTCTATTTTAGAATTTAGGTTTCCTTTAATATTAATAGAATGTGAACTAAACATTGGCAAGTATAAATCATATCAACAAAAAACAAAAACCATTGTATAACTACCTAAATAGCTTTGCCACTCATATAATTCTGTCTTGTAATGTGGTCCAGTTGTAGACAGCATCAGTGGACTACTGTGTGTTTTATACTGGAAGGCTTGTTACATCCAAAATATTACATATGTTCTCTGCTTAAGGGTTGGAACAAGGGAAATTGGTGAGCAACTGAAATTTCAATTTCTCATTGCAAGCTTCAGAATGTCAGACAGATGGTTATTGTTGCTGATTCAAAATGACTCATTTGGGAGGTTGGCCAGCTTTTAAGGTCAGCTTTCAAAAAAAATAAAGAGTTGAGTTAAATTGAGAAACAAAATAAAATGACCTGAAATGTGTTTGGAAGAAAGTTTTATGGAATTAATAAAGGATAAATTCGAGATCATATTCTACTACTACAGTACTGAGCTATTTAATGAAAACCATTTGTAAAACAATAAGTGGCATTTGCCAGCTTATAAAACCTCAGTTTATTGAAAATAATAGAAGACTTGTCTAGTTCTTCTAATGCTGGTCTTTTCCTGCACTTAAGGAAATAGTCATAGCAGCACACAAGTAATGCAAGTTTACACTTCAGAGCAGATCAGAACTTTATCCTCTGCTTTTAACCTTCCGTTGGACACTTGTGTCTATTGATGCAAATACACCGGATAACTGTTATTGCTGCAAACATGCAGTCAACTGTACTGGATGTTTCTTTATTGTTACCATAGGTCACAATTATCTTATTGAGTGTTCCTCAACCAAATTCTTTTTTCTGCTGCAAAAAACTCAGTCATGCCATTTGGCATCAAGGTGAGCATTTGTGCAGCTGGAAAAAATACAGTCGGCAATATTGGCTTACAAATAAATCATTAAATAAATAAGGGGTCATTTCTAGTTAAGCAGTCAAAGCAACATGTTTTTTACTCAAAGTAATCACAGCTAGCGATGAGCAAATTTTTTTTGTTTCTCCCTTTTCCGCGAAATGTTGAAAAATTCACAAAACGAAGGATTTTGATGCCGGCGTCATTTTGGCGGTCGGCGGCAACAACTTCCAGTGCCGGCGACAATTTGAAGCGCATTAAAGTGAATAAATTTGCCCATCACTAATCACAGCCATGTGTCCACCACAGTTGCACCCAAAATGTCAAAATGGATGCAATTGTGATTGCATTTTGACACAAATCAGGTGCGTTACATTTTTGGAGTGGAAATTACATCACTTCTGGAGCATCAGGAACGGCGTTTGTATCCGATTCACTGGGCACAAGTCTGGTGTGTTTATTTATTAGGGATGCACCAAATGCACTGTTTTGGATTCGGCTGAACCCCCGAATCCTTTGTGAAAGATTTAGCCGAATACCGTACCGATTCCGAATCCTAATTTGCATATGCAAATTAGGGATGGGAAGGGGGAACTTTTTTTACTTCCTTGATTTGTGACAAAAAGTCACGCAACTTCCCTCCCCACCCCTAATTTGCATATGCAAATTAGGAATCAGTTCGGCTGGGCAGAAGGATTCGTCGAATCCGAATCCTGCTGAAAAAGGCTGAATCCTGGCCGAATCCTGGATTCGGTGCATCCCTATTATTGATGCAACCTACTATGAGACCTACCACCCAATCTAGGCAAGTTTATGTGAGCTGGACCCACCAATCCTATGCTGATGATGTCACCAGATATACACCTGCACAGCCCCACTTCTTTAACATTGGTGCTTATGATGACAATGCACCTACCCAAACTACTTACTAGAACCTTGTATTAATACAATGGTTTGTGTTTCAGATATATTTTTTATAAAAGTTTGATTATTATTGATATGACCTGGGGTCCTCAGGATAAGTTTTTTTGCCCATAATTTGAATCGCCATATCTAGAAATCATTTAAATATTAAATAGACCCAATAGGAGTGTTTTTTCATGCATCTTAGTTACCATCAAGTACAAGCTACTGGTTTATTATTACAGTTACAGAGAAAACTTAAATCAATTAAAAAATGGACTTAAAATGGACCCTGTGGGAGAAGAATTCACAATTATCATTATGATCATAAATGATTGTGAACAATTGGTTTAGATGTAGAAATTCCCAAATGTCCCCACAAACAAACACACACAGTGACGTGATTGGCTGTCGTTCCCAGCACCTACAGGTTATACATATGCCTCCTGACCATGATTTAGATCCTCCGTGGCCTAGCCAAATCTCATGTTTCATTCTCACCTAGAAATAGTATTGAACTACCAGGATTTAGAACTTGTTTAAAATTCTTTATCATTGAATATGTCTTCAAGATGGTGTGTTCTGAATTCTAAAGAGCATATTGAATTTCTAATGTTCCTGTTTTGTAATATATCATACTTCTCTAGCTCTCTGAGCATGGGACTTTGATTCATGTATCCCATGGAGAGAGAAATGAACTTATTAGCCAGATTTTGGGATCTTAGTGTCTGTAGGACACGAAAATATGTGCGATTGCTAAACTTGGACAGAGTTATTGCTTCCACGGTATTTGATGTATAGAGAATTTTGGCCACACAGGAAGCTCATTTGTCTTTGCTGGGAATGCTTTGGTGTGATCACTGTAAAGTTACGACTAGAGTTTTGGCATCCCCTTAAATAAAAAAAAATGCCTTTTGGGGGTTTTAATGACTTCAGGTGTGTATGGTACTGTCAGTTGTATGGCTCTGTTTAAATGTTACTAAACTGGTTTATTATGATGCCTGTAATTCTCTCTTGCTGGGGTCTTTCATATCTTACCAACCCCCCAAAACAGCTGGTGAAATAATTTTTGTAAGGGTTTTTAACAAGTGAACATATTCCCCAGTTATAACTAGAGTGTGTCCTTTTCTGTTTTAATTTTTGCTGCTATAAGATCCTTATGTATATTTACAAACCTAGAAAATCTCACATTGGTTGTTCTGCCAAAAAACAAAGAGATATATTTTTAATATCTTTCATCCAGCGGTGTTCCTAGAGGCTATGTTATAAGCACAATGCTTCCTTTGCAACAAATAACCTTTAAACAAGGCAGCTCTTAAACCAGAACTGTTCTTTCCTATCATATTTAAATTTTAGAATTACCATAATGTGTTTCAATTTATATCATATTAAGTGGCCTAGAGAAGCTTAACTAAAGAAGTAAGAAATGTTGTACATTATGTTTTGTGCTTCTGTACCAGCCCAAGGCAACCACAGCCCTTTAGCTGTAAAGATCTGTTCCTCCAAAGATGCCCCAGTAGCTCCCCATCTTCTTTTCTGCTGATTCACCGCACATGCTCTGTGCTGCTGTCACTTACTGAGCTTAGGGACCCACTCACAAGATACAGTACACATAGAATAGAAATGTCACAATATAAGGCTGATTAGTAATTAATACAGATAATTACTACATGACAGCACAGAAACCAGTGCAACTAGCATCAGAATTTAATAATCAGCCCTGTAGCATCAGCTTATATTACAAAGATCGCCTGACCAGAAATACTGCAGCTCTTACTGTAACAATAAAAGACAGAACTTTGGGCATTAATTGGCTCATGTGACCTAACATGTATGTGTGCCCAAGGTTTTTTTGTGCGATGCCAGGGTGCGGCCGTTAGTTCCCAAAATGGCAATTTTCTATTTATGATTACCCGATGGCACATACTAAGAAAGTATATTTTTATGAGAATGGCTGATGGAGATGAAACAGGGATTAACATATGAGCTGTTTTATGTGAAATATTTTATAGAGGCCTACATTGCTTTGAGGTATTAAATTCCTTTAAGAGATTCTTTTTGTGTCTATGTTTCCATAAGGCTATAGTAAGTTGAGTGGCACAGTTACTCTAACTACTAGCTTTACCCCTATATTTGCAATGGATGAGACCTATTATCCTCAGGAGGTGAGCCCTCACAATGGTGTGGAGGCAGGGTACAATATGCTGTAAACAGTAGAATTTGCAAAGAATGGGCGCCAGTGGTGGTTCTTGGAACATTAACCAAAACTGATTTATTAGAACAAATCCACAAATGAGAATAAAGCAATGATACAGTCATTGAGTAGTCAGCATATACAATGAAGATCATTAGCAGAACCATCCCTCAAATAGAGCTTGATAGAGGGGTATCATACAGTAGACACAGAGCTTCTTGTGCTTCTTTGGGGACACCTCTTACATGGAACCCAGGTGGGACTCTATCTAATCTCTTTAATCTGTATGCTGGATCCCTGAATAGGCCTTGGTGGAGCCAAGATCTTCTCATATAGATAGCCCTACATCTGACTGGCTCAACAATGCTTCCACCCCTGATCATGTACCCTTTGCGGTACCAGGTGCTACACTGGGGGACCCACTCCTGCCATACGGGTCATACAGGTACATAGAGAGGTTCCAGTGGCACACGTGTGAAGTAATAGAATGAAAAATACTTTGAATTTCGAAGTATTTTTTTGGCTACTTCGACCATCGAATTGGCTACTTCGACCTTACATCGACTTGGCCTTCGAATCGAACTATTCGAACTAAAAATCGTTCAACTATTCGACCATTCGATAGTCGAAGTACTGTCTCTTTAAAAAAAACTTCGACCCCCTACTTCGCCACCTAAAACCTACCGAGCATCAATGTTAGCCTATGGGGAAGGTCCCCATAGGCTTTCCTAGGTTTTTTTGATCAAAGTAATTTTATTCGATCGATGGATTAAAATCTTTCGAATCGTTCGATTCGAAGGATTTAATCACTAGATCAAACTATTTTTCCTTTGATCGTTCGATCGACGATCTAAGGAAATGCGGTAAATCCTTTGACTTCGATATTCGAAGTCGAAGGATTTTACTTCGACGGTCGAATATCGAGGGTTAATTAACCCTCGATATTCGACCCATAGTAAATGTGCCCCTGAATGTTGAAAAAGTGTAAAATGTATTCACCCCAAACACATACAGAAAAAAGGCAACATTTCGGACCACACAGGCCCTTTATCAAGCCTAGTGCAACAATTCACTTCGACCCTTAGTAAATGTGCCCCTCAGTGTGCCACTGGACTCTCTCTATGGCTCTCCTAGAGAGACCTAGTACAGGAGGCTAACCTACAGTATACTCACTGAAACCTATACCTATAGTTAAGGTGTTTTTGTTGAAGCAAATCTAGATGATGTGCCAAGTCTTGTGCATGATTCCTGAATCGCAGACTGACATTTGTCAGATAGCAATGTATCGCCTCTGATCTTGATGCAGGGATGTTACATGTGCCAATCTTGATGAAAAAACATCAGATTAATTAATTATAATGTAATAATGAGAAGCAACTTTTTTTCTTTTTTTCCGAAACAGACCACGTGGCAAAATTCAAAACATGAATTAATGAAAAAATGCAGTTGGCGAAGCCACAATGTTTACTGTGAAACTGCAGAGGGCAAAAAGGTTCACTCATCCCTATTCAGCACAAACTTTTCACTTAGCTAAAAACATACAGAATGGGAAGAGAGGTTCTCAAATAATTTCCCTTATTCCAGCATTTGTCAGTTAAGAATGTTTTCAAAAGAGGATTATCAAAGCTACATACACATCATTAATCATCATCATGTTTGATAACGACATTACCTCTCCTTTGTTTTTATGAAATATATGCGAGAGTTGAAATCAACATGCAATCCTTTGGAATTTGAATAAAAATGTAATGTCAGCGCATTCTGCGGTTTTGTTGTTTCCACAAAAATGTTAGAAAATAACTCGACGTTATACTCTGAGGTCCATCAAATAAGGTCAACCCACTTGGTTTTGTAATACATTTCGTGCCATATTTCCAGCTACGCTTGGGATTTACCTAATAAAACGCTTCGTTAGAAAAACAACTTCTGTAGGCTCCAAGATTTTCTGGATTGTAGGAGTTTAGCTTTAATTCACGTGAATATCAAATTTTTCTTTTAATGCTTTTCTGACATTTTCCATTTTTATTGCTGGTGTCAAATGTATTTCCAAGACATATACATCATAATCAGAAATACAAAGTGTATTGTTATTTTTGTAACGTTGCCCTGTACGAAATGCATGCAACCAGCAAAAAGAATTATCCCTATGAATATGGATGGTGGCAATGCCCAAAAAAAATATACAGAGCTAATTGATCAGGGTTGGCGTGATTTGATTTTGAAAGAATTATTTTCTGCTTTCATATTTCCTACAATTTATGGACCTGTCTTTCTTTCTGTCAAATGATGCTAGCACAGACTAGAGGATTTCAACATGGGTAATTCACGTTAAAATTAACTTCGAATGTGGCTCGCAAGTAACATGTTGCTCACCAACCTATTGGATGTTGCTCCAAGTGGCCTCAAAGCAGGTGCTTATTTTTGAATTCTTGGATTGGAGGCAAGATTTGGTTGCATAAAAAACAGATGTTCTGCAGAACAGAGCCTTCTTTAGATTGGCAGCCTACACATGGGCCACCAAATAGCCAATCACAACCCTTATTTTGTACCCCCCAGGAACTTTTTAATACTTATGTTCCTCCCCAACTCTTTTAACAATTGAATGTGGCTCATGGGTAAAAAAAAGTTTGGGAACCCTTGGGGGCCCACTTACTTAGTTCGAGTGAAGGAATAGAGGAAAAATAGTTTGAATTTCAAATGTTTTTTTTGACTACTTCGACCATCGAATGGGCTACTTCGACCTTCGACTACGACCTTCGACTTCGAATAGAACGATTCGAACTAAAAATCGTTCGACTATTCGACTATTCGATAGTCGAAGTACTGTCTCTTTAAAAAATTCATCGACCCGCTAGTTTGCCACCTAAAACCTACCGAGGCCAATGTTAGCCTATGGGGAAGGTCCCCATAGGCTTCCTAACAATTTTCTGATCGAAGGAATATCCTTTGATCCATGGATTAAAATGCTTCGAATCGTTCGATTCGAAGGATTTAATCGTTGGTTCAAACGATTATTCCTTCGATCGTTTGATCGTAGGAATAGCAGTAAATCCTTTGACTTCGATATTAGAAGTTGAAGGATTTTACTTCGACGGTCGAATATCGAGGGTTAATTAACCCTCAATATTCGACCCTAGGTAAATTTGCCCCTTGATGTATACAATACATTTCCATTTAGTCCTTAGTTTGTCTTTTTATATGTGCTTTCGCCTTTCCCAGCAACCAGAAAGAAGATTAATCCCGAGGCTAGATTTAAGATGTTATATTATTTTCATCATTAATGTGATAAAAGGGTACTTGTAGATAATGAATTTAGCTAAAGTAAGTAATGCCGGTCAGAAACTGCAATGGCAAAAAAGGTTTTGAGTTGTAATCAACGGGGTATAGATTTGCGGGAGGGTAATTTTTTTTCTTCATTATAAAGCACTAGTAAGTGTCTGGGCCCTATGGTTCAGATTACAGAGTACGGACCAAGGAGGAAGCACTAAATAACAAAGTCCAATTCACGGTAGCCAAAGGGATTCAAAATAAGCGTAGTTAGTAATTCAGGCAAAAGTTCAGAAGGCAGGCAGCAAGGATTGTTGTCAGGAATAAAGCAGAGGGTCAAAAGTCCAGTGATCTAAGAATTATAGCGCACCCAGGAACATTAGCAAGCGTGACCTATAATCGAGCATTGAACCAGTGACCTCAGCGTCCTTTTATTTAGAATTTTCGATCCAGACGCGGTTCAATGACGTCACACTTCTGTACGCCAATGTCAATGTGTAAAGGAAGGGAGCTCCTGACAGTAAGGCCCATATGCTGAGTTTTGGTCTCCAGTACTCAAACTTGATTTTGCTGAATTATAGAAAGGTCAACTAAACTGGTAAAGAGTATGGAAAGTTTCATTTATAATAAAAGACTGGCCAAGATGGGGTTGATTTTGCTGGAGAAGAGGCACTTAACGGGATATTATAACAATGCAAAAATAAATAACAGGACCATATGATAATCTCTCCAACACTTTATTCTCCAGTAGGTCCTTCGAGCACATACAGGGACATCCATTCCAGCTTAGCAGAAAGGAGGTTCCATCAAATATTCAGAAAGAGATTTTTTAAAGTGAGAGCTGTAAAGTTGTTGAATTATCTCCATGAATCAATTGTACTGGCTGATACATTTGATTTAAGAAGGTGTTGGATGCCTTTTTAACAAGAGAGGGAATATAGGGCTACGAAAATTAGCTCTTAGTACAAGTTGATCCAGGGACTTGTCTGATTGGATGCACTCGCAAATTGGAGGCGCATTTATCAAAGGTCAAATTTTGAATTCATGTGAATTTTTTTAAATTCAAATATGCTCACAATTCCACTGGGAGGTTTTTTAAGAAAAATTTTGAATGTCTAATATTTGATCGAATGATGCCAACTCAAGAATTTGAATCGTATTTTCTCCCGAAAAAAAAATATCAAATGACAGGAGGGCTATAAACATCTCCAAATGGCTCATCGGACCTCCGCCATTGAATTGTACATGAACTCGGCAGGTTTTAGGTGGCAAATATTCAAATTTGGACTATTTCCATGGTTGAGGTGTGATAAATCTCCCATTTGAATTTACATTCGAATAGGGGAATTAAAATTTGAATGTCTGAAATTTGAAAATTTAGAAATTTGAATTTACTATTCGACCCTTGATAAATCTGCCCCCTGGTGTCAGTGAAGAATTGGAAAGGCCTCAGATCCATTTATTTGATTTCCTCTTGATCAATTAGCAATTAGGCAGGTTGAACTGGATGGAAAAGTTTCCCTTTTTCAACCTTTGTTACTGTGTTCCTATTTAATGACTTTTACTCTTAAATTCATGAATCCTAGGAAAAGAAAAATATTATCAAGACTGCAGCTATTGTTGTGACATCAGTCTGGTTGAGTAACTCATATAAACATCTACGCCTACAAACCGCAGAACTGCAATGCTCATTTCCTATTTACTGAGGCAATGGTCACTGGTTATTTATAACAGGTGTTATTGTTTAGTTGAATGAAAAACATTTAATCAGCTGTAAACTGCCACCAATTATTTTGTATCCAAACTTTTAATGGTTGACTCACATATGAATCATTACCTTGTGTAATTTAAAGATTTACCAGTTTAATTAAAACTGTCCATACCTTTAACATATGGTTCAAATGTCAGCATGGTTTAGTAATAACAGTAAATAATTGCCATACAGATTTTTGTAATGTTGTGACGTTAATAAACAGCCTTATTGCAAAACAGACAGAAAATGTAGCAAAAATGTGCAAATACATTCACTGCCATTATATGTCAATTTGTTGCTATGGAAAGTAAAGAAATTAGTGAAAATAAAATAACTAAGATTCCAAATTACAGGTCACTAGAGAAATAAAAAAATAGAAAATTTAATCCAGTCCCTATAAGTGGAAGTAGTCATGGATTTTTCGGTGTGGCCACAAAAGCCCAGGGCTAGGATGGCATATATTAAGGGGTTGCATGCTGCCTAGCTGCACAAGTAATGCCGCTCCAGAAGAAATAAAGGATCCTCCGAGCAGGCAGACACTAGGTAGGGGGTGACGGAGGGCGCCGGCCTCCAGGCACCCTCAGATGAAATCCGGCCATGAGTGGAAGGTTTTTTCTGTGGTATGTAAGTAATATCCACTGGGGATTTATCTGACTCCATTCTTTAATTATTGCTCATGTGTTGCTTTCTTCAGCCCTCCTAAATTGTAGGTAACAGGAATAACAATTATATGAAAAATTATTTATACCACACCAGTGCAAAAATAGTTTAGACACAATCAAACCAAAGACTTGATCATTTTCTGGAAAGCTCAGGGACCAGGACAAGGGATCTGGATTACTTTAATATGGGGCAGTAAATGCATTATCTTAGGGTTATTGAACTGAGTGCTAAGGGATGAAGTCAAACTGGATGCTCTAAGGGGCCTCTGAAGCCTGAAGCAGGCAGCAGGTTCAGAGACACTAAGGGAGTTATTTACTACACTCTGGTCGGCTTTTTGGGGCAAAACTATAATTTTTCTTTTTTTTTTAATCAATTTTTTTTTTTTTACATTTATTGAAGTCAGATGAAGCAAAAAGACTGAATCCAAAAATTCGCCATCTCAGACCTGCCGAGGTTTTGTATAAATCAATGGCAGAGGTCCCTATCCTACTTTGGCGTTTCTGTGGTCTGCGCTGGAATTAGCCCGAAAATGGTCAGATTTTGGCTAATTCCAGAAGCACTAAGGGGCCTCTAAAGCCTGAAGCAGGAAGCAGGTTCAGAGTCACTAAGGGGGTTATTTACTACACTCTGGTCAGGCTTTTTGGGGCAAAACTAGAAGTTTTCATTTTTTTTTAACTCAATTTTTTTTTACATTTATTAAAGCCAGATAAAGCAAAAAGCCTGAATCAAAAAATCCGCCATCTTAGACCTGCCAAGGTTGTGTATAAGTCAACGGCAAAGGTCCCTATCCTATTTTGACATTTCTGTGGTCTGCGCTGGAATTATCCCGAAAATACGACCATTTTTGGCAAAAATTTGAAAACATAGGGCTTTTTGGGGAAAGCCCGAAAAAAATTGAGCAATTCGGGAAATAATTCTGAAAAATTTGTACAATTTGGGTTTTTGCTCCCAAGCCGATATAATCAAGCTTTTCTAATAATAAATAAGGTCAAATCGGGTATTAGAATTTGGTCATGGTTTTTTTATTTAAAAAAATTGATAAATTTGGAAAATGTGAATGGGAGCTGCGTAGGACCCTCACAGGGACTTTAGAGCTGACTGAAAATTTCCCCTTGTAACATGTTTTTATTTTTTTAAGAAAAATCCATTTATTTAAACACTAAACAATCATTTTTATCGTTTCCATCCATAAATAAAACCTATAGAAATTTTATGGACAGTATGCTTACAAAAAGACTGAATAAAACAACTAATTTCAACTTTAATTGACTCTTTGTTTATTTTTGTGCCTTTAAATTGGCATTGTGTGTGCATTTAAGGATAATATTACTCATCTTGAGCCCTTAAGATCACAGAAAACATTCAGATGTGATGGATGTTTTCCCTTTCGCTATTTTTTTAAATAAACAAATTGTGAAAAGTTCTTTTCAGTTTTATTACAGAACCAGACGTGAGAGTCACTGTAAAATGTTTGGATCCATTGCAAAGCTTCTTATACGCATGTAAACAAAGCTATTGCTTCATTTGAGGGAAGTTTACTCAGCTCAAGGGAAAGAACAAACATATTCCCTTTAGCCTTCAATATCATATCACACACAGATATAAAGATAGGATGAGATGACCTCTTTATTCATAATCAATGTATATGTACTCAATTTGGGGGTTATTTACTAAAATCCAAATTTATCTCATATTTTATTTTAAAAAACCACGACCAAACTCCCATGCTCGATTTGACCTTATTTATTAATAAAATAACCCAAATAAATCAGATCATGGAAAACTCGATAATATTGCGCGAAAACCTGAATCGCTTGAATTTTCTGGCTTTTTTACTGAATTGCTCAGTTTTTTCGAGTTTTTACCCGAAAACCCAGATTTTCGACCTAAACCCACACAGACTATGAAAACTTCAAAATGAGAGTTGCTTCTAACATTGACTTATAAAGGACCTTGACAGGTCTGAGATGGCAGATTTTCGGATTTGGGGCATTGGGGTATTAATTAATCAGGAAAAATTAAGGTTTTTTCCACAAAAAAATTCATGTTTTTGCACCAAAAAAAAGCCCTACCAGATAACCATTTCAAGGTTTAGTAAATGACCCCCTACATGTGTGACTTGCTGTATGTTTTGTTTCAAATGAACAGCAACAGCTTCGAAATCCACCATTAACTATGTTATATTAAATACAGTAGCTTTCAATTTTTATAGGAGTTGAAATAATCAAGTCACTATCCTGGGGCTGCTAGATCATACTCCCCACTGACTCCTTGATAAAGTTTTTATTGCAGGAGGTATATGGATGAGATACCTCTAAAACAGTGATCCCCAACCAGTAGCTCGTGAGCAACATGTTGTTCTCCAACCCCTTGGATGTTGCTCTCGGTGTCCTCAAACCAGGTGCTTATTTTTGAATTCCAGGCTTGGAAGCAAGTTTTAATTGAATAAAAACGAAGTATAGTGCCAAGTAAAGCCTCCTGTAGGCTGCCAAACCACATAGGGGCTACCAAATAGCCAATCACAGTCCTTATTTGGCACCCATTTTCATGTTTGTGTTGCTCCCCAACTCTTTTTACATTTGAACGTGGCTCACGGATAATAAAAGGTTGGGGACCCCTGCTCTAAAGCATGAAGCATACATCATTAGATCTGCTTAAGGGGAGGGGAGTCATCAAGCAACTCTTGGTCAAGTTGGTGTCAACACTGGGCTGATCCAGTTTTCTGCCGCTGAGCCAAAGATCAGATAATAATAAGGGCCTGTGCCCCAATCAACACATTAACAAACTCATTGAGTCTTAATCCAGTGGCTTTATTCACCTAATATGTGTGTGAAGATGGTCAGACAGGCAGTTGCTTTGACCTCATACATGATCCAATAATTAACAACTTGGTCTGGAGGGGCTGATACTGCTTGAAAGTAAGACCATGTAGAGGTTCCACTTACCCTTAAAAAGGGAGTGCTTGGAGGGTCAGAATGAAAAATGAATGATGTAAAAAGCAAAAATAAAAATGTAGACTCTGAGAGACTGGGCCTCATTTATCATACCCTTTGCAATCAATGAGTATTTAGCCTTTTTTTAGCAAGCTGCATGTAAAACAGTGATAGCAAGCATCTGATTGGTTGCCACGTGTTATTGTACAGGTGCAAATTTGCTCTGTGTTATTAAATAATCCCTAATAACTTTTTTGATTGCTTGGTCCTAAAAACTAGACAGCATTGTAAATTGTATGCGGAGATAAATAAGGAAATAATTCACAAGCTGTAAAAAAGAAACCTATATGAATCCTGAGCATGGATGAAAGGGGACTGGCAACCTGGATCCTGGCAGTAATTCCTGGGTTCTCTTATGTCCATAGCTGTAGCTGACTTGTGCTAAGAAAATCAGATGTGAGTTTCATCAAAAGACCAATAACATAAAAAAATTTTTTTAAAATTCATTAGTATTCATCGAAAAAAACCCCCACAAAAACAAATTAAACTTTAAAATCGCAAAGTCTTTATTAAGAAATAACTCACCAAAATTCCGCTTCCGCTCCTCTTCAGAAAAGGCGGCACGGCGATGATCCATCACACGGCGCACGATTTCTCCTCCTTGGCTATCTCCTATAAGGAAGGCAGGGAGGAGAAATCGAGCTCCGAACGATGGATCGCCCGATAGTTTTCTGAAGAGGAGCGCAAGTGGAGTTTCGGTAAGTTATTTCTTTATAAAGGCTTTGTGATTTTAAAGTTTAATTTGTCTTTGTAGGTTTTTTTTTCAATGTGTACTAAATACTAAGGACATCTAGGGGCAGATTTATCAAGATTTATCAAGGGTCGAATTTCGAAGTTAAAAATACTTCGAAATTCGACCATTGAATTGAAATACTTCGACTTCAAATATCGAAGTCGAAGTTTTTTTCATCGAATTTGGTAATCCTGCGGTCGAAGTAAAATCGTTCGTTCGTTTGATTGAACCCTCCGAATCAAACGGGGGGCGTTGAACGTCAGCGAGCCTAGGGGTGCCCGCTATTTCAATCAGGCCCTGTGCAAAAGTGATGCCACTCCAACACAAATGCAATAAGAAAAACATACACCACAACTAGAGTATGATTTGCCAAAACAGAGGCTACTTTTAATCCATATCGGTGCACTATGTGCAAGTTATATCTGATGCTACTGAAATTCTGAGTAAAACCACTGCAATGTGGGTATGAAAGCAAGTCAATTTGCATCCAAATGCACATTCCACAGACTCTTGCATCTGTACATAAACCCTGGTGCCTTTTACATCTATGTAACAGTTTAAATCAAAATGCTGACTCGAACATTCCTTGTACAAAAAGCTGGCATAGATCATGAAAACCTAGAATAGATCATAACTAAAATACAGAGAATAGGTCATAAATCATACGAATAATAACTCTGGGCTGGTATTTCTAATCACATTCATACAAATAGAAATGTTCACACACAGAGTCTGGACATATAAATGATCTACTTATTTACAGACTGAAATAGGGCACAAGAACACAAATATTCAGAGCTTCTACAACTGATGACTCCTTCATAGGTTGAATAAACAGCCCGTTCTTCTGTAATAGTTTCTAAATGACTGCCTGAACATACTTTATCCTCTTTGGGTGTTAGATTTTCATCACTGAACCAAAACTATGTTTGGTTTAGTCTGCGGTCTCATGATACTCATTACTAGTCATTTATATACACCACAAACCCGCTGAATATATTTGCAGAAGTTCTGTAGTCAGCTTGAGGGGAAAAAAAAGGGGGGGGGAGCTGAGCTAAAAAGCATAAAGGTTCCCAGGCTAATGTGATGTCAATTATGTTGTCTGTCTGTGGGAATAGTGGCATAAATATTGTGCTTATCCCCTTGAAGAGAAGTGCTAAAGTGGCTCCAGCATCTTCTTTTGCACAGTGGGTGTTCAACAACATGAATTCTACAAGAAGCAAATGCCTCTCTAACAGAGGAACTCTGTACATATCAGACATATAGGGGGTTATTTACTAAACCTCGATTTTTTTTCTGGTCTGTGTTTTTCAGGCAAAAACTCAAATTTTTTGTGGGGGAAAAAAACTTCAAGTCCAAATCTGAAGATCCATCATCTCAAACCTGTTGAGGTCATGTATAAGTCAATGGGAGATGTCCTTTTACAATTTGCTGGGTTTCGTCCGATAATCAGAAAAATTCAGGGTTTTTGGGTGATAAACTGAAAAAATCTAGCGATTCAGGGGTCAAATATGATTTGAGTTTTTGCTCAAGTTTTTTCCCGACCCGAGTTATTTTATTGTTAAATAAGATATAATTGTGGATGGGTGAGCTTGGTTAAATAAAAGTATGAGATAAATTCAAGTTTTAGTAAATAACCCCCGTAACGTACTGTATGGGAGTTATTTATCAAAGTCCGAATTTACCTCAATATTTTCTGTTACAAATTCTGATCAAATCCGTTCGGGCTTTGTACACTTGTTTATTATGACATTTTCCCCAAAAATTAGATTTGCGGGGAAAAAAATCAGATTTTTCACGTTTTTTTCAGGAATTTTCACCCGAAAAAGAAACCAAACCCAGCGCACATCAAAAAATCAATGGGACTTCTCCCTTTGACTTATATGCAACCTCAACAGGTCTGAGATGCCGGATTTTCAGATTCTCATAAATTCTAAAAAATTTGTGATTTTTTTTTAAAGTCTGATTTTATATAAAAAATATCACAAATTTTTTCGTGATTTTTGCATTCCGAGTTCAGTAAATAACCCCCTTAGTGTTGCCATGTGACAGTGAAAAATGACTTCTCTAAGAGCCTGTTTATTAAGGTGCAATGACTTTATGTTTGCCAGGTGTAGTCATTCTGATTTTCCATATCAATTTAACACAAAGTTGGCACAAAATCATATGGAAAGTGTGTGTAAAATACTGCACAACTGAAAAATAATTAAGCAACAGGGGCAATAGATTAAACTTATCCAGAAACCAACAACCAGTGAAGTACTCCAGCTGCTAAATTAATTGTCAATTGGTTGGTATGTGTTACTGAACCAGGGCACAATTTGTTGCTAATAAATAAAGAAGGTGGCTAATGGTCAGGACCCCATCAGAGGGATGCATGACCCTTCTTCCCTAAAAAAGTGCATTGTTTGATGTTGGAACTATGGATGCTAAACCCCCACATCAAGGGGCAGATTTATCAAAGGTCGAATTTCGAAGTGAAATATACTTCGAAATTCGACCATCGAATGGCTATAGTTCGACTTCGAATATCGAAGTCGACGTTTTTTTACTGAATTTGACCGTTTTGCGGTCGAAGTAAAATCATTCGATCGAACTATTCGAACGATTTCAGTGATCAATCGATTGAACAATTTTACTTTGACTACAAAAAACTTGAAAAATGCATTAGAAGGTCCCCATAGGCTAACATAGCACTTCGGCAGTTTTAATTTGGCGAACTATTGAAGTCGAAGTTTTTTTAAAGAGAGAGTACTTCGATTATCAAATGGTCAAATATTTGAACGGTTTTATTTCGAATTGAAGACGTAGTATGCTATTCGATGGTCGAAGTATCCAAAAAATTACTTAGAATTTCAAATTTTTTAACTTCGAAATCTGCCCCCAAATGTTCAACTGGACCAAAATAGAGCAACTGGGCAGACTATAGTAGATAAACTACAATATTTTTTTGCTGATCAAACCATTCTTTGACTGTGTAGACAGAAGGAATTGTCATCCTCTAACATTCCAGTCAAATCAGAATTGAAAGGCATCACCAGGATGAAAGAATTGCTCTTTATGTACCATGACAAGAAAATGTATCCCCGTATATAAATACATATGTTCACCATATGCATTTTTTCTGCTTATTGAGTTGAAGGTATATGATGAGTTATATGACCATTTAATTTTTTTAACTGCTCGGTAGATCACTGTAATGTGAAGTTCAAGAACTGTAATCCAGCCAGAGTAAAGCTTTCTTTGAGGTTCTCGATGGACTATAAATTAACAGGAAAAAGGTACTGGTAAATGCAAATGGACAACTGCGCCTAATTTCAGTGAATGTGCTGGTAGTAATTATATCAATCAAATCACAAGAGTACATGACAAAAGGGCAACATGCCTACCCTTGGACTATACCCTAAGCACATACCTCTACCTAAAATGCAACAGATAAATATATTTGTCATACTAAGAAAGGTAAGAAGCACTACTAAAGCATAACCATACACACACCCTTTAACATGTAATTGAAAACATACCAAAATATTAGAAACTCCCTGGTTTCAAACCAGGGACCTGTTGCATTCTGGGCACTATTCCTCCTACTTGAGCCACAGAAGGCAGTGTAGTGACAGCCTGAAATACAATATCTTCTATGACATTGCCTCCATGTTCCAGGAATCCACACCATCTACCCAGCTGTTCCCAGACACCCCCATGCTGGATTATTGGCCTTACCGCTGTCTCCAAGCCTTGTGGAAATCTTGACCTTGATCCTGTTTCAGTTCCTGTTCCTTGCTCCTGTTCCTGAAACTTATCTGGTCATTTTGTCTTGTTCCTGCCTTGTTTCTGTCCTGTTCCTGTCTGGTCCTTGTTCTTCTAATATTGCTCTCCCAGTTTTGACCTTGGCTTGTTTTTGACTCTGCATGTACTCTGCCCATCCTGACCTTTGGCCTGTCCCTGATCTGTTTGTCTGCCTCCTGCCCTTGACCCTTGGCCTGAACCTGGACTTGTATTTTTTTTGCTCCCCTGTTATATTCCTTTGCAGAGTTTTCTGCACTTTTTCCCTTTATTAAAAACGTAGTTATACAGTTATCCAGCACCTCCGCTTCTGTCCAAACCAATAATGTAAAGTGCAGTTTTAATAAAAACCAACCCAAACATTATCGACTGCTATGGGTCACCAAGATGTAGAACATAGAAGTAAAAAGTAATTTGGGTAACTTTACTTTCGTATCTTTGTTAATGTACTTATGCTTACGTCAATTTAAATATGGCGGGTACATACAGGTCACATATATGTCTTTATTAGTGATTGTTGGTAAAACAGCTGGAAGTCGCCAAGGAAGCCAAATAAAGAGGTGGGCTGGACATGAGCCCACCCTAAAATGTGGCATAAGCTTCAAATGGTTAAAAAAGTGTAAATAACATATATTTAACACTTAGAACTTGTAAACATAATCCCACATTAAAATGTGAAAAAAACACCAGCATCTTGTTACTTTTAATGACATTTTTGGCATACAGGATATGATGTCACTGACATAATAATGTTGAGGATGTAGCTTCATCTTATCAATTTGCTAGAAGCTGGCGAAACAGACTCTGGCGAAAAGGGTAACGTATTGGAAAGTTTGCACAAACTTGCAGAGTAACAATCGACTTTCGAATTGTCCACTTCGCCTTTTATTAAATTGGTGATGTTCCTGCAAACTGACATTTTGGAGAATTTTTGCCCTTTAGTAAATCTGCCCCTTAGTAAGGCTGCATTTTAATCTATTTATTTGTTTATTTAAAAATTCTGATAAAAAAAATTTGATCTAATGAAATCATGATAACATCAAAACACATCAATTCGTCGAATTTGCCTACAAACTGTCAGAAAACTCTAATTTGATAAAATCAATTAAATTTTGCCAAGGGCAGTTCCCATTGACTTCTACGTGAACTTTTAGATGCGTTTTTCGAGGTGTTCAAATTTTTTGCAAACGTTCACGTTTTTGGAAACTTTCATTTCAATTTGTGTTTTTTTAGCTCAATAAAATAAATGTTAATAAATCAGCCCCACAGTATGGTCAATCCATATGACATCCGTTCACTCCATCCTTTATACATTACATTTTTGGCTAACTATGTTAGAAACATTTTTTATTTTTACCTAATTTTTATTTTTACACTGAACTAATCCTTTAAAGTTACAGTTTTTTTGTAAATCATGCATTTTATCAAACAAATTAAGATTTTGTACTTTTAAGATTAGTTTAAAGATACCCTTGTTTATGGCCCCTGTTTTATTATTTTGATGTAATTCCATTTCTTTACAGGATATAAAAGTAATTGTTATCTAGGATTGCTCCATGGAGAGATACATTACAGGCCTGACATTTGGAGGAGTAGGCTGTGGTGTCTTCATATTTGGAATACATTCAGCATTTCCCCTTGGCAGACATGTATATCTTGCTTCTTGGAGCTGGATCACCTTATATTTGCTGGATGTACCTCCTTTTGGCCCAGGCAGTGCTGACACAGTGAGGTTAAAAATGTTGAGGTTAAATAATCTGCAAGGCCTCTAGGGTTTGTGAGCACAAACAATGTGGAATTTAGTTAATACTCACATTATTTATTGTACCAAGCACATTCATCACTTTTTTTTTTTTTATTTGCAGCTCTTTTGTGCTGTTTGTGAAGAAAGTGTAGAATGAAGCACAAAATCTGCCAGTAATTGTTAGTTTTTAATAGCAGTAACTGCTAAAATTTTTGCAGGAGAATTTATTTTGGGCATGATTGCTCCGGATCTAAAATGTTATTAAAAGCTATTAAGTGGGTTTACTATCCCATGTCATGGGTTTTGATATGTTTGTAAGACACCCTACATGTTCTACTACACTCTGCAGATAAAATACAGACCTTCGAGGCCTGCTCAGTGAATTAACCCAAAAAAGGAGATAGATGGCAGTAGTTGACAAATATCACGTTTCTTAAATAAACTGCATACTCTAGGTCAATTTAGGTCAATATTTGTTTACATTATAGCTTTGTGGAAGTTTTTAAAGCATGCCCTATTTAAATAAACCTTAGTTGTACCAAATGGCTATTTAAAATCCCAGTATACGGAGTACTATAGTAGTCTCTTTTGTGCCTATAAATACTTTCCTTTTTCACGTAATAAAAAGTCAGCTTGCTGCTCATATTAAAAAACATAATTTTAAATATTTGAGATAAACACATGTACAGTAAACATATGATATAAAAACTCGTAAAGGCAAGTAATCAGTGGAAGTAAAAGGTACGGTTTTGGAAATAACCCTCTGGAAAGCCACATTTGCCCACACAGGGTGTATTGACTGCAAATTATATTTTTGTTCATCTTACAGGTACTAATGGGATTTTTCTAACCCATGTGAGCCAGTGCTTTTCTGGTCTGACCCTTCTGTACACTCATGGCATCATTGAGGGGCCGATTCACTAACTTCGAGTGAAGGATTCGAAGGTAAAAAACTTTTTTTTGGGCTACTTCAACCCATCGAATGGGCTACTTCGACCTTCGACTACGACTACGTCTTCGAATCGAAGGATTCGTAGTAAAAATCGTTCGACTATTCGACCATTCGATAGTCAAAGTACCGTCTCTTTAAAAAAAACTTCGACCCCCTAGTTCGCAATCTAAAAGCTACCGAAGTCAATGTTAGCCTATGGGGAAGGTCCCCATAGGCTTGCCTAACTTTTTTTGATCGAAGGATATTCCTTCGATCGCTGGATTAAAATCCTTCGAATTTTATCTGCGCTAAATCCTTCGACTTCGATATTCGAAGTTGAAGGATTTTAATTCCTAGTCGAATATCGAGGGTTAATTAAACCTCGATATTCGACCCTTAGTGAATCGGCCCCTAGTTCTTAGATCTATCAGGGCAGAGTTACACGCTGCTTTTTCGGGAGATTAGTCGCCCAGCGACAAACCGCTTCTTCTTCGGCGACTATTCTCCCCCCGAACTGCCTTCCTTCCGGCTAGAATGTAAATCGCCGGCGGGATGGCACTCGGAACACTTTGTTTTCCGAAGTTGCCCAGGAAACAGGGATTAGTCACCCGAAGAAGAGGCGATTAGTCGCGGGCGACTACATCTCTCCGAATCTTCCCATGTGCCCTTAACAAATAGTGCATTATGCTAATCATAGTCTATACAAATTGATCAGGTTGAAGGTAATCGAAGACGAGTTATTAATTGAGCTCCTCAGGAGGCATGCCAAGTTGTGACCCCAAAATTTAAACCACAGCACACTTTACGTTTAACGTATTAAAGTATAGACTAGATGTGACCCCACATCTAAACTATTCTTCAGCAACACCAATGAATGCCTCACAGCTACCTCTGCATGTTGAAGGTTTTATAACTGCCCTCACATTAAAGAAATCCTTCCAGTAACATATTGTCCTACATTGGGGATTTTTAAAAAAAACACGCCATTTTCCATGAAAATTTATTGCAGCTACTTATCAGTCCAGGTGGCCCCCCAACAGTTGCAGGGTGTGTTCCCTCTATAGTTACACTGACTGCTGCTTTTCAGTACAGTATTATAGTAGCTGTGTCATAATAGTGACATCCAACAAGTTAAACCTTTTGTCCTAGCAAAACCTAGAAAAAAATCTAACTGCTTGTTGATCATTTGATGAGGACACACAAGGGGGGTGACCTTAATGTTGATACTTTGTGCTTGTGTTCATTGGGGGCCCCAAAGTTTCTGATGGCTGCCTTGATTATATTATTCAGAACTTACTATCCTGTATGACTGATAATGATACTCAAATTTAACTAAACGCACATCAGCACAATGAAGTGAACTCAGGTGTTACACCAAGACAGAGACATTCTGATATATACAGAGTTACTAACATAATAAAACTCATCAGTAGTGATGGGCGAATTTCTGTGTTTCGCCGCCAGCAAATAAATTGGTGAAACTCCCGCGAAAATTCGCAGGCATCAAAGCATTTTGGACGCGCATCTGAAAAGTTGCTCACGACAAAATTGCCGCGTGTCAACACTATTTGGACTCCCATTCACTTTAATGCCAGCGTCGAAATTGACGCAAAAGTCTTTTCGGAGCACGTCCAAAGTTGACACGGGCGTCAATTTTCGAGTTCCACAAATTTTTCGGCAAAGTGAAATGGGAGAAATTCGCTCATCTCTACTCACCAATGTATTTTTAACTTTTTTTTTAACTGTTACAGTTAGAGCTGCAATATTTCTGGTCAGGTGATCTCTGAGGAAGCACAGAGAATATCATAAAATAGTGGCTCAAGGGAAAAGATTTAGAAGGGTGATTTTTACTTAAATATATATTCCAGTTTTGTGAGAATCTTTCATATGCCACTTAATTTGATATAAAGTATTCTTATTGGGGTTAAAGTCTTCCTTTAACATCTTTTAATGGCATACCTAAAAGTAAGTAAACATCTCTCAGCAGCCTCAAATGTTGATTGGTGATGGGCAACTCTGCTTATAGTTTGGTCCTACTCCAACTATAATCGTCATTTTTTGTGGAACTTCCCTGGAATCCCCTGGCTTCATAAATTTGCCTTCTTAGGTGTAAGAGCTTGTTCCTTGGTTTTAGCTGGAGTCTTTGGGAGTGAGGGAAGACCTATCCAATGCATCGTAACATTTTTTTACTTGCATAAAAGAAAGTTGCAGAGTTCCATATCATTGCATAAATAGTTGGAATTAAATAATCTAAAATTTATTATACTTGAGGCCACTATTCCTGTACAACTTCCAATTTCTTTTCATTTTACATCAGTTATATAAAAAGTAGTGATGGGTGAATAAATTAGTCCGGCGGGAATTCGCTGCGAATTTCCACGTTTCGAGTTTCACAAAAATTACAACACGGCAAAATAAATGGGCGCACATCAGATGTGCAAATAAACATTGTTGTGGGTCAAAGTTATTTGGACGCCGTTTAATGCATTTGGCCAAAAAAAGGCGTGTGTATAACAAATGTCAGGGGCGTCTAAATTTACTCGCGTCAAAATAAGTTTGACACCTATTGACTTAAATGCGTTTTCCGAATTTTTCGCCATTTCGTGAATTTCATGGGAAATTTGCAAATTTTTTGGTGAAATGGAACAAATTCACCCATCACTAATAAAAAGGTGATAAAAGGTTTTGTATTGGATAAGTCTGTTAGAAGATGAAATTTTTTTCAGCCACTTTATCTCATTCTGCTTGGTTTGGGAGTTACTTTTTGCCACAAGTCCTAAACCATTTGAAAGGGTCTTGAAATTAGCAAAGGGAGGGGAAGGGCAATTCCTGTACCAAGCTGGAAATGGAGGAGGCAGGATTTACACTGGAGTATAAACCACCATAAGGTAATGAGCACATTGACACACATAGGGTTATATTTATCAAGCTCCGAATATCCGAACCTCGAATAATTCGTAGTTTTCAGAGAAAAAAAAAAACTAAGAAATTTTGGAGATTTATTAAAGTCCAATGGTTTAAAAACTCAGAATCCGAAACCGCGGCATCTAAAAGCTCTCGAGGTCCTTTATAGTCAATGGGGAAGGTCCCAGTGTCTGCGCTGATGTCCTTGCCAATATCAGATGATTTCAGGGTTTAGGCGCAAAAAACTCAGAAAACGGCAAAAAAAACGTCGTTTTTGCGGAAAACTCCGAACAATTCGGAGTTTTCGGGGAAAGCTCCGAAGTTTTCGGAGTTTTGCCCGATCGTATTTTTTGGGCTTTTTTCTTCATAAATAAGATTCATTCGTGAATTTGGAGTTGCTCGGAGTTGGATATTGGAAATACTGAGATAAATTCTGACCTTGATAAATAACCCGCATAATGTTCTGGCAGGTATTTGACATCATTTAAGGGTTCAAAACTTTTAGTGGGTTATTTATCAAAGTCTGAATTTATCTCAGTATTTTCTGAGAAAAACTGCCACCAAATCCGGACGGGTTTTTCTCGTCTTATTTACTAATACACTTTCCCGGAAATTTTGTTTGCAGGAAAAAATCGTGAAAAATCCAATTTTCATGATTTTTTCATCCGATTTTCAAGATTTTTTTTGGATTTTTCACCCAAAAACTCAGATTTCTTATGTTTTTTGCCCGGAAACTCCGAAGACTTCAGGGTATTGCACGGAACCGAGCACACATCAAAAAATCATTGGGACTTCTCCCATTAACTTATACAACCTTGACAGATCTAAGATGCCGGATTTTTTGATTCAGACTTTTCCATCCTCGGGGTTTAATAAATTCTGAAAAATTTGTGATTTTATATAAAAAAAGAAATTTTTTTTCATGATTTTTGTATTTCGGAGCTTAGTAAATAACCCCCTTCATCTTATAGGTCCTGAGGGCGTAGGCCCCCAAATTCATATACAGGAACCTCACATCAGTCATGGAATTTCAATATATAAATTGTAAATAATATCTTTGTATGTGATATGTTATATCTTACATGTAAATGCAAAAGAAGGTTTACTGCAACATACATTTATAAGCTAAAGCAATTTAAAACAGAAAAAAAAAAAAAATTTATAACATACATTTCAGGTTAAGAAGCAAAAAAGTAGAATTTAGAAAAAAAAATTGAAAAGATGTATATCAAGAACACCTAGGCAATTATATTGTATATTCCCTAAGCAAAGAGGTAACATATGTTATAGAACAATAACATTTTAAGCAGTATTTTGACTAAAACAGACTAGCTTATAATCAACACCATGCTCCGCATAAGTTCCTGGACATTACCGAAAGATTATGTTACCATTATGAGCCAGATTGACTTTGTTGTTATGGCTTTACAAAGTCATAATCAATTTCATATTAAGGAATCTCTCAAAAGTATATTATGAATCATCAGCGTCCAAATAAGCTTATTAGCTCTGAATCATTTAAACAAATTCCTTAATGGGCCTGCATATTTCACGTTTTCTGGTTCAGATTACCAATTCCCTAACCTTAAATGGGTAGGATATTAAATAGTACAACGCAAAATTATTTCTGTTTATAACACAAAGAAACCTTTTCTTTTTTTTTTTTTTCTGCTTGAACAAGAAAATTTCAGTAATTACGTCATTGTTGGAATGCTGACTGTTTATCTTGCCAAAAGGAGGTTTGTTCGAGTTACAGTCATGAGAAGAAACAGCCCTGCTGAAATGCATTCACAATCCTTTTCCTTTTAGCCGCAATATTTAAAACTTAATGGAGAAGGGTTATTTGATGGTAATGCAATACCGACAGGTGCCTGAGAATTTTGATCCATATGTTACAAGGGTTTTAACCACTACTCCAACAACCTTTCCCCTGCCACCTGCATTAAATTTAATAAATATGTGATATACGTTCCTTAAAGAGCTGAAACTATTGTGAGCTTGGATGATTCTAAAACGAGGGTGAAAATTGTTGCTATCTATGTAAATCTATATTTATATATATATATGAGATCATCCTTTTGTCCCATCTTTGGATTTAACATTTGAGTATTTCAAACATTAGAGGAGCTCCATCAAATTCCACTTCACATGAAGCTTTCTGGAATACTTATTGTTAATAAACAGAGATGCATTCAGTTACCTTTTGCCAAACTTATGATATAAAAATGGCTCCGCAGTGGTGATCATTCCAAGCCCTGAAATAACGCAATTGTCTAGAGATTGTGTAGCATAGCAACCTCACCTTGTTTAGAGAACATTGGCTTTATCCCAGCATATTAATCGCAAACCCCTATGTTCAGATGATTTCATATTTTATTGAAACATATAACATGGATCGACCATATGCACCAGATATCTAAAGGTAGGCTGCGTTTACTAGAAGTAAATATGTAAAAGTATAGAAAATAATATCCGCCATAGACAAATTTTATTCAGGCAAACATAGCGATCTACATTCTTGTAGATCATTGAAAATGAGATGCATCTATGTACTTTATTTTTAAATAGCAATGTTAAGTCTATCAAACTTAAAGGAGAAGGAAAGCTACAGAGGCATTTTATTGCCAATAGATTAGCTGCAATAGTGCAAGATAGAATACTATATGTATTCTGTAGAATGTTTTACCATACCGGAGTAAAAAGCTCTAGAAACTCTCTGTTTGTTTAGGATAGGAGCTGCAGTATTAACGTGGTGTGACATCACTTCCTGCCTGAGTCTCTCCCTACTCTGGACTCAGATTACAGTAGAGAAGGGGGGAGGAGCAAACTGAGCATGCTCTTGCCCAGGGCAATTAGGTTTAAGATGAAAACAGGAAGTCTGATACAGAAGCCCATGAGTACACAATAGAAGGAAAGAAATGCTGTGTTTCTTTTGACAGGGGACTCAGAGCAGCACTACTTTGGGGGTTTACTGGTATATTTAGATGGACCTTTCTGATAAGGCTTACTTAGTTTTAACCTTCCTTCTCCTATAACAGGCTATGAATATTCAGTAAAATAAAATGTTAGGTTTGGATTCATGGTATAATGCGACTCGGTGTAAACAGGATTTGGGAAATGTTGAAGTTGAATAAATAATCGTGCAGTATTTTGCAACCTCGTAGTCTGGTAAGAATTAGACATTTGCCTTCAAGTTTACTCAATTCTGTGTTGCTTCATTGTGTCTTCAGTCACTGCATTATAATAAAATCAGGGTCATGGAGTGAATAAATGTAGTCGCTATTGTGGGCAAGTAGATGATACCTGAATTAGCTGGTTAAAATGAAAACACATTAAAACAATTGATATTACTTACACAAGAATTATCGCACGCCTTTTTTAAGGAAGTCGAATAAACCTATACACTGTATTAATCTTTCCAATATTGAGTTGAAAGTGTTCAATACTTTCAAAGGACAAATGTGAGCTCTGCTAACTTGGCCTACATTTACATGAAAAAGCTTGGAGTTATTTTTAATTTTGTGATTAACGCCATCATTCTTTATACACAGGGCCATATTTTCCTAAGGAGGCTGCAGTAAGGGGCACATTTATCAAGGGTCGAATATCGAGGGTTAATTAACCCTGAATTCGACCCTCGAATTTAAATCCTTCGAATTCGAATATCGAATTCGAGGGATTTAGCGCAAATCCTTTGATCGATCGATGTTAAAAAACAATAAAATCCTTCATATCGAACGATTTAAAGCGATCGATCGAAGGATTTTTCTTCGATCAAAAAAAAGTTAGAAAAGTTCTGGGGTCCCCATAGGCTAACATTGTACCTCGGTAGGTTTAAACTGCTGAAGTATATAGTCAAAGTATTTTTTAAAGAGACAGTACTTCGACTATCGAATGGTCGAATAGTCAAACGATTTTTAGTTCGAATCGTTCGAAGTCGAAGGTCTTAGTAGCCTATTCAATGGTCGAAGTAGCCAAAAAAATACTTCGAAATTCGAAGTTTTTTTCATTTGAATCCTTCACTCGAGCTAAGTAAATGTGCCCCTATGTATTCAAAAATATTAATTTAAAATATATACAAAAAAAATATTTAAGAAATGTTTTCAAATTAATTTGAATCCCACCATCAGGTACTTTTAGCTAAAACCAGCAGCAAAGCTGAGCATGGGTACCCCCTCTTCTGCAACCGGCACTCGTACAGATTAAACTGCACGTGGAGCGAGTATGCCTGGTCTGATGAAGTACATGAAAGGTGCAAAGTATCTACTCTTTATTTATTTCTATAGGACCTAGATATCAATGGGTGAAAGTGAGTGTTCGCCCTTTAAAAAGCCCATAGAAATGAAAGGAGGGCAGAGAAATTTCACTCTTTGATAGTGTTCACATCCTATTTAGCTAATGCTTTTTTATTGTGGTGGATGTGTTTAGAGTGTCTAAGGGGGTTATTTACTAAATTCCGAATGCAAAAATCACAAAAAATTTGTGATTTTTTTTATAAAATCTGAATTTAAAAAATCACAAATTTTTCATAATTTATTAAACCCTGAGGATGGAAAAGTCTGAATCTGAAAATCCAGCATCTCAGACCTGTCGAGGTTGCATATAAGTCAATGGGAGAAGTCCCAATGATTTTTTGATGTGCGCTGGGTTTTTGTGCAATACACCAACGTTTTCAGGTGAGAATTCTGAAAAAATCGTGAAATTCGTGAAAATCTGATGAAAAAATCAGAAAAAAATTGTGAAAAAGCAAGGCAAAGAGTTTGTAGCAGAAAATATTGAGATAAATTCGGACTTTGATAAATAACCCCCTAAGTATTGTATTTGAGTTTCAGTTCCAACTTATGTTGCATAACAAGATATAGTATGTACTGTATGTACTTTACATTTAAGGTTTGGGCAGAAAGAGCAGTTTGGACACATTAAAGTTGTTCTATTAAAAGTTCATATAATGTTATCTTTGACATCTGATGCAAAATATAAATGTAAATTTGGTTGAAAAAAAAACACACATTGATCGAGTTTAACATTTTGGCCTAAAAGAAACTTGTCTAACTGCAAGTTGATCCAAAGGAAGACAAAAAGCCCATCTTTCCTTTCTCCAAGATGGCAGTCGGACCAGTCCCCGGATCAACTTTGTACTAAGTTTCTGACTATAAAGTCATCCAAGCGTTTCTCTCAGGGAGAGAATTCCATTACTTCTCATCCTTCACTGTAACAAACCCTTTCTGAATATAAAGATGGAGCCTCCTTGCTTATAGTGATGGGCGAATTTGGGGCATTTCGCTTTGCTGAAAAATTCGAGAATTTCCCATGAAATTCGCAAAACGGTGAAAAAATAGCGAAACGCTGGTGAATTTTTGCGGCGGTTTCACAAATTAAATATAGTAAATCGCAGGAATTTGCCGCAAATTTACGCCTGGCGAATAAATTCACCCATAACTACTTGCTAATAGTTGGAACGGATGCCCTCGTTTCTGAAGTAAGGACCTACTGGTAAATAAAGCATTAGAGAGATTATTATATGGTCCATCATATATTTATACATAGTTAAAATATCTCCCCTTCAGTGCCTCTTGTCTAGTATAAACATTCCCAAATTGGCTAGCCATTCTTTACATCTGAGGCTTTCCATAACCAGCTTAGTTGCTCTTCTTTCAAATATTCCACTTGAGCATTGGAGAACAAAACTGCAAAGCATATTCCAGATGGGACCTTATCAGTGTTCGTAAAGGGCAAAAAATTAGCCTTTCCTCCTGCCAATTGCAAAGATTGTTGATTAAACAAATGTGTTCTTATAAATAGAAATTAGGTATCAGTTTAAATGCTGAAAACTTTTTAAGGATAGGTCAACAACATTTTGCAGTTCTTAAAATTGCATAAATATGAGTTAATTAGCAATATTTTATTCTTTGTATAATTCTATTATTTTATATATTAAGATTTAGGTATAACATTATTTATAGATTTAAATAGTTGCCAACCTGATGTGATGCTCATCTTCAACCTTAGGAGATACAACTGCTGGCCTGTGTGTGGCCATGTTATATACAGTATGCTTGTCTATGGAGCCTTAGAGGACTTCCCTGGGAAAATTAGGTGGTAAAATCCTAAAGAGAAATAAGAAGCACTTAGAATAGGTCAGCCCAAGTGTGAAAGTTATAACTCTCCATGGTAAACTACAGTTGTGTAATTTAACAAGACTTGGCTTCTTGTTCATCTAGAGAATAGGGGGTTATTTATCAAGGTCCGAATTTATGGATTTCCTGATTCAGACTTTTCCATCGTCGAGGGTTTAATAAATTCCAAAAAAATCACTAATTTGTGTTAAACACAAACTTACTAATATATTTGATTGTGGAAGCTCAAAAAGGTAGAACTGCTTTTTTAATTGTAGAAACTGACTTGATTAGAGTCCAATTCAAGATGCCCAAGTACTTCAAGTACTTCTAATAAACCCACACTGGCAGTGCTTGCTGAAGTGGGCTACCCCCCTCCTCAACCAATAGCAGGGGCCAATATCAAATTGAAGCAAAATAGTTTACTAATGGCCCTGGAGTTCAAAATCAACTTTTAGGGTTCAAGTTTTCTTTATAGTAGGAAACAAAAATGCCTTTTGCTTTATTTTCAAGCAAGAGCCATGAATATCCTGTAAATTATATCCTTAGAAACAGTGGTTAGTTATGTCATTGGATATAATCGGAGCTTAGTGATGTCATTTCTGTCACATGACTCACTGAAACTCGTGTATTATTATTAATATAAGGATAATATAAGGATATTAAAAGTTACCGGCCTCGTGTTTTCATATGATCATGGAACTGCTCCTCTTTCTAATATTCATACTTTATACAAGAGGGGGTACTTTATTCTCTATATATATTCTCTTGAGTGTATCTAAACGGCAGTTTAAGGTTTGAAGAGCAATTAATAGTTGAGGATTATTGCTGTGTCTATGCTAAAAATGAAAAAAAAAATGTATTTTACGAAGTGTGAAAAATGAATACTGGAGCCAAGTTACTGACTGTCTTATCCTTTTAACTTTGCAGGAGTCTTTTTGAGATTGTCAACATTGTCCTGTTTAACCTCAATGTGCAATGCCTGGAAAATACCGACTTCCAAATTTAGACATTGGCTTGTTCCCATGAAAAATAAAATTAGCACTCTACTTCATGAGCAGTTTTTCGGAGATGAAATATATATTTCTCGCTGAGCATTTAAAGAAGAAATGATACGGAAAATTAACAATTTTCTTCTTTTTGACACCAGGTTTAGAACACTGAGGTTTGTTTACCTGGCTGGTTACATTTCTTCGAGGAACTCAATGTTTTTGTTTACTTTAGTTATTTCTAATCCTGCCCTATTTAACATTAGATTTCTGTTTATTTTCTCTATTTTGGGCTTGAGCCTGTTTAGCAACTTTCCAAATGCTCAAGACATATGTTAAATTGTGGATTTTAACACTTTAGGAAATAGCAAATGACTTATGTTTGTACTGGTAACTGTGATAATCCTCAGTTATAACGTGAAGTCATGGATTGTTTACATTTTTAAGATTTTAGGATGAGGATAAATACTAATAGATAGTAGGACTCAATCATGTTTTTTTCCATAATGCAGCATTTTCCCCAGTATTCCAGTGTTGTTGCAGTCAAAAGGACTAGTTCCACATAAGTTTGTCACATTGCCGGTATTTTACCAGCCAAGCAGGTAAAATACCAGCCAAGGCTGGGGCCGGTATTTACTGGGAATGCACTTGCTGGTAAATTTGTAATAACTACTCAACCAGCCCCCCTCCAATCCTCTCCATCCCACCTCCGATCTGCCCTTTCCTCGCACCCACATACTCACCATATCCCCTGCAGAGTCAACACACAACTCTGCCCCTTGACATCATAACCAATAGTTTCACTACTCGACCCCTTCCATCATGGTCTGTATGTTCCTCGTCAAAAGGTAGCAACCATATTCAATTCATCCCAATGAGCGCAATATCACTTTTTTGCAAAATCGTTGGCTTCATTTCCAGTGTGAGTGTTGCATGTGCCCTATACTTAAGACACAAGTGTGCCGCATCCATTGACACAAGGCATTGAGGGAACCCTGGAGCCACCGCCTGGCGTTAGCTACAGGGCTCCACTATATCGCTGCTCAATTTGGAACATGAAGGCAAATGGCTGCAAGCACAACTATACTAAACTGCAACGAGAACATTTTGACACAAGTACCTTTAATGAATAGAGTTTTATGCAGAAATTACTGTAGGGAAACTTAACTGTAGTCATAAATAAGCCCTATTGTATGCAAATAGAATGCAAACAATAGAAAAGAGCATATTCTAGATACCTTACCAACACTTAGTAAAGGGGAAGAATGACCCTCTCCTCCTGCAAATCTATGTCACTAATACAGATCAAATCCTAGTTTGCCCTTGCAGCTCCTTACTGGCATTGTCTGAGTTTGATTTTATTATCTCCAAGGATTCCAAGGTCCTTTTTTATTATGAATTTGCCTACCACAGTCCCATTAAGTGTAATAATCTTAAATACTGTATATCTAGGTTGAATCATGAATATATATATCATAAACAGGTATGGGATGCACATTATCCAGAAAGCTCCAAATTCTCCAATAGACTCCCATAGACTTAATTTTTCTCTGTAATAATAAAACAGTAACTTGTACTTGATCCAAACTAAGATATAATTAATCCTTATTGGAAGCAAAACCAGCCTATTGGTTTTAATTAATATGTAAATTATTGTTTAGGAGACTTAAGGTATGGAGATACAAATTACAGAAAGATTCCTTATCTGGAAAACCTGAGCATTCTTTATTACAGCTCTCATACCTGTATATGTATATATATAATTTTTTTCAGCAGGGTGACACACTCTTCTACTCACTACCTAGGTGCACGGTAAGATTTCATACAGCATTCAAAAACACCAGCAACTACAGAATTTTAGTGCAAAACAAAAATATTATATTTATGTGAGCTTTTATAGGCTGTTTAATATTTTTGTTTTGCACTAAAATCCTGGAGTTGCTGGTGTTTTTGAACGCTGTATATATATATATATATATATATATAGATATATATATATATATATATTTATATATATATATATACACACACACACACACACACACCTTGGGGCACATTTACTTATCGAAGTCGAAGGATTTACCGCTATTCCTACGATTCGAAGGATTTTAATCCATCGATCGAAAGATATTCCTTCGATCAGAAAATTGTTAGGAAGTCTATGGGGACCTTCCTCATAGGCTAAAATTGGCCTCGGTAGGTTTTAGGTGGCGAACTAGGGGTCGAAGAATTTTTTAAAGAGACTATCGAATGGTCGAATAGTCGAATGATTTTTACTCGAATCGTTCGATTCAAAGTCGAGGGTCGTAGTCGAAGGTCGATGTAGCCCATTCGATGGTCGAAGTAGCAAGGGAAAGTTGTGCTCACCACTAATTTTTTAAAACCATTAGGCGGGGGTGCAATAAGGCTGTGACCACAAAATACATATAGTCAAATACAAGAGTCCTCTGCACTCAACCCATTATCAATATATTTAAGACAGAGACATTTTGTGCATACTGCTACTAAAAAATGCCTTACCCTTTAAACAAAACAGGGATTGTTTGTCCATATATTGCAATATATTTAAGATGGCCAACTACGTCAAAGTCATCCCATATCTGGCCAGTCCTATGCTCAATTTTATCTGATTCATTAAGAATTCTATTGCTTCATTATACATTTTACAAAGGGACTTAGTTTTACCTGCAACTTAACTTGCTGCTTTCAAAGTAAAACTTCCAAACTTGGCTGCCCTTTTATTAGACACCAGTGGGATCATCTGACTATAGTATATATATATATATATATATATATATATATATAGTATATATATATATATATATATATATATATATATATATATATATATATATATAGCCAAAAATATGGCAACGTGATTTCTTTTGAAAGTTCAGCTACAAGCACGCCCCTATTTTTTCATTATTTTTCAGCATTATATGTATGTTCAACAAACCATATCCAATGCAGAAAATACTGAGACTTGATTAAGTCATCAATCTTATAGACTAATGTACTTACTTAAATCATACCCCAAAACTTGCACATGTCAAGACACATACCTACCATGATGGTAGGTATGTGGTGATTCACTTTTAAGGTTACTTTTATTATGTTATAGAACGGCCAATTCTAAGCAACTTTTCAATGGGTTTTTATTATTTTTAATAGTTTTATAGTTATTTGCCTTTTTCTTCTGACTCTTTGCAGCTTTCAAATGGGCGTCGCTGATTCCCTTGAGGGGCGATCCTGGCCATTTTGCCGCCCGAGGCGGCCTTTGTTCTGACACCCCCCCTCCCCACAGCATGCACATTTTCATCGTCAGAAGGGGTCGGGGACGTCCAGTTTCTAGTACAGAGAGCGCAATTGCCTAAGGCGAGTTTCTCAACTCGCCTCATTGGCGGAGCGCTCCTGGACTCCCTTCTAAAAATCAAATGCTCTGTAAGGCTACAAATGTATTGTTATTATTACTTTTTATCCTTCTACTCAGGCCCTCTCCTATTCATATTCCAGTCTCTTATTCAAATCAATGTACGGTTGCTAGGGTCATTTGGACCCTAGTTAACAGATTGATTGAGATGCAAATTGAAGAGCTGCTGAATAAAAAAACTAAAAAATTCAAAAACCTTCAATAATAAAAAATGAAAACAAATTGCAAATCGTCTCAGAATATCACTCTCTACATCATACTAAAAGTTATCTCAAAAGTGAACAACCCCTTTAAAGATGCATACCCACAATGAGGCAATTAAACCACCCCTGTCTATTTTAGGTCCCATAGTTTTGTTGCTCCATTGTGGTGGAAGCATAACATTCGAAGAGGGATGTATTTCATTTAAGATGTTGTTGCCAGTCATCATTGGGATTATATAACGTTGACATGTCATTATTTTGATAAAGATAGGGATTCCATCTGCTACGTTTGATTAAAGTATATTTGTTTATGGAAAGTCCAATAAGTATGAGTCATTTCCTGTGACATCTAAACCTGCAATATTGCATCATTGTAATCAAAGTATTTTGAATGCCTGAATTTGTTGTGTATATATATATAGAGAGAGAGAGAGAGAGAGAGAGAGAGAGAGAGAGAGAGAGATTTCACCTATTTAATTGTTTGCTTTTTAATTGTTTGCTTTTCTTCAATTTAATACTGTTGTAAGGCTATATTAAAGAGAATGGCACCATAACTCTAACTATGAGCTTTACCCCAATACTTACTCCGGATGAGACCTATAATTCTCAGGGATGAACCCTAGCAACAGTGTGGAGGTAGGGTGTTGTACGACTGTAACTGTATGGAGTGCACAATAATTGGGCGCCAGTGGTGTTGCAATTTAACCATAGAACTGATTTATTAAATCAGGTAATCCACAATGGAGAATAGCAACAATACAGAAAATGGCGATTAAGATTTCAGTACATACTCACAATAGTGACCAGTATCAGAGTCTTCCCTCTGGTAGTGCTTGAGTGGGGAATATAAGTCTACCCAGAGTTTCTCCTGTTTCCTCTGGGACACCTCTTATGTAGAACCCAGGTGGGATCTGTCTGTCCCTATACCGTGTCTCTGGTTCCCTGATTAGGCAACAATGCCCTTGGCATCTAATCCCTTCTATCACTCCTCATTGGAGCTGAGAGCTGCTCATATAGGTAGCCCTAATCTGTTTTTTTCTCCTAGAGACACTGGTGACATGATCTAGTTACCCCTTACTAGTCCTGCACTAATGCTGGCTCTACGGGAGACTCCAATCCACTTAGGAGGGTCTCTGGCAAAAAGCCCAGAGACTGCATGGCACATACTTTATATATTACACATCCCAAACCTGGGATAGCTAAGGGTCATACTGTGACCCAGGAAATGGGGAATTGTTCCCTTCCATAGACTAAGGGTGCCCTTTGTGACCAATCCTTAGGGTAATGCAAAGTAATGGGGAATACATTTATCAGTCCCCTACACTATATACATATATACATGGTAGTAAAGTAAAGAGAAGCAGGCAAAAATAGATTTTAGATTTTACAAAGTGTTTAACTGTAACAGGAAGAAGTGTTGAAATAAAAAGACAGAACTCTGTCATTTAATTGGCTAATGTGACCTAACATGTTTGTTTTATTTGTGTGCACCGTGAATCCTAGGATCCCAGGGGGCAGTACTGACGGAAAGGAGGATTTGCATCAAACTACAAAAATGAATAGTCTAATGATTATTCAGCAACAGTTCTGAGATTTATACAGTCATAATATAACAACAATAATTGGGTCAGCTTTAATTAATCACTGTCTTTCTGGCAGGTTTCCATTGTCTTCTTTAGAATCAAGATAGATGAGGATTTGCTTTTGTAAACATGTCAATTTTAGAAGAGGGAACATTTAAGTATGTACAGTATAACCCTTTCCAAATTCTGAGGCTATTTATATAATATTCTACGGCTGTTTATATTGGTTTATATTGGATGAAAGGACCTTCATGCATGTGGTTTAACCCCTGTAGATTCAGAGGATAAAATTCAGCATATTTCACAGCTTTTCTACACTCATAGTGAACAAATGTTAATGTTGCTGAATGTCAATGCTCTTTCTTTATTTCTTTGAGAAATAAAGGTTCCAAACATGTGCATTTATTAGCCACGTAACATATCTATCCCACATATTTGTGTGTTTTGCTGAGATTGTCAGTGGCAGGGACCTCCTTGCTCCTGTTTTTTCTTTTCATTGCACTTCAAATTTTATTTATTACAATGTTTTTTCTCCTGTCAATTCTTTTAGGGTCCCTTTTTATCATACTGTGCAAGTCAAGTCATGTGTTAAATAAATGGCAAATTTATCAATGTGTGTATTTTATTTTAATCTGCCCGAAAGATGGATTTAATGTCAATATTTTATGCCACTTCAGATTTTGCGTAATCCATTAAAGTTAAAGGAGAAGGAAAAACGTTTAGTACTTAGGGATGCCAAATGTTAGGCACCCTAACAGAAAACTGCACCGGCCCAGGGTTATACCATTTAAGCAACAGATAGTTTATATCAGTTTATATCATATTTAGTGGCATATTAAAGAATCTTACCAAACTGAAATATATATTTTTACATCTCTTACCTTAAACCACCATTTCATGATGGTCTGTGTGCTGCCTCAGAGATCACCTGACCAGAAATACTACAACTCTAACTGTAACAGGAAGAAGAGTGGAAGCAAAAGACACAACTCTGTCTTTTAATTGGCTCATGTGACCTAACATGTATTCGCTTGGTTTTTTTGTGTGCACCATGAATCCTAGGATCCCAGGGGGTGGCCCTTAATTTTTAAAATGGCAATTTTCTATTTAGGATTACCCAATAGAACATACTACTAAAAAGTATATTATTAGGAAAATGGTTTATTTACATAAAGCAGGGTTTTACAAATGAGCTGTGTTATTAAATATATTTTTCTAGAGACCTACATTGTTTGGTGGGTATAGCCCATATGGAGACATGAGGAGGCTGTAAAATCTTGATCCACACACACACACACAGAAGGTAGAATAAATCTGTAGAAATTGGAAGGATCTGCGCACAGCCAATTGTAGCTTTCGATGAATGCTTCAATCCCCTTTTGGTGGATGTACCGAAAATCCAAAATAACAGTAAGGAGGAGAGCACGTCAAACGTAGGTTAACTGCTAGTGATTAGTGTTTATTCTGACTGTTAAACACAAAATGTTTCGGGCCGTTAGAAGTTAAAAAAACTTTGAAAAATTCTAAAACCTTTAAGTAACTAAATAATTTGAAATTTGCTAAGGACAGCTCCCATCGACTTCTACATGACCTCGGCAGCTTTAAGGTGGTGTAATTTAAATTAGATTTTTTCATTGTTTTTATGTTCAATAAATATTGAAAATTTTGTGTTTTAAAACCATTTTTGGCATGCAAGATTTTAAGCCCTAAAAAGTTTGAATCATGAAAAAAAATATGAATGTTAATTAATCGTCCACATCGTTTATAGGTAACATACAGGTTGTTGGTAGAAAGATGCATAGCTTTATATTTGACATCTTAATACACCCTAACCTTAATACTAACTTCAAGGTTATTTTTACATTAGTTAAAAGAAGGCTTGACCACTGAGGCTCAGCTAGAAAATGTTTCTTTTATCAACCACTATCTTATCCTTCACTCCTAATGCATGTTCTTCCACACAGAACTGAAGAGCTTCAGCAACATCTATATCAAATCACATCCTCTGCAACTCTAAGGTTTCAGTACCTGCATCAAAGAAAACAGATAGAAGTAGGACAGTCAATGTAGCCACTTGGTTATTATATTGTGGCTTGAAACATATTATATTCTTAATATCTCATTTTAAAGTTTTCAAGCTTGCAGGTTTATAGTGTTTTCAATAACAACAAAGGCTTTTTCTGAAAACAGACAAAAATGCAACTTTTTGATGTGCTGGGCAAAAAAGTCCTGAAAATGTATTTATGGTGGTAAAGCTATGCCCATAATAATTTTTTCCACATCGACCTACAAGGAATGTAAAAGGAATGAAGAGAGAAAAGGAAAATATAGCATAGGTTAGATGGAAGAGTAAGTGTGGAGGTCTATTTCTCAAAGGTCAGATTTTAGTGATTTTTGAGGTTTTTGACACCACAACTAAACTCACAAATGTCATTTGATTTAAATGGTCCAATAGGATCAGCACAGCTTCCATTGATTTCTATATGACATTGACAACTATTAGAGGTCTTCATGGTTTTTACACTTTATAAATCTCACATTATTATTATTAACGTGTATTCATATAGCGCCAACATATAGCGTTGCACTGTAATGTAAATGTGATTATACAACTAAATCACATGAATTATATACATAGAACATATGGAGTTACATACATCACAATCAATACAGGTACAAAAGGTGAGGAAGGCCCTATGCAAAAGAGCATACACTCTAACGGGAAGGGAGTAATACACAAGGCGTGGGAGTGGGCAAGATCGAATTGAGTGGGTGAGAAATGTGGTGCTATTTGTGGTGTTTCATTTGGTAATTAAGCAGAGTGAGGATACGCTTCTCGAAAGAAGTGCGTTTTAAGACATTTCTTGAAAGCAGAAAGGTAGGGGGAAAGTCGGACAAACCGTGGGAGAGAGTTCCAGAGGAGGGGTGCAGCCCTTACAAAGTCTTGAATACGAGCATGTGAGGAGGTAATGAGAGAAGAGTTGAGTAGCAGGTCAGTAGAGGAGCGTAGGAAGAAGTTGTGTGAGTATATAGTGATGATTTCGGAGATGTAGGGTGGGGAAGAGTTATGAAGTGCTTTGAATGTCAGGGTCATTAATTCTGAAAGGTAGCAGAAGCCAGTGCAGGGATTGACAGAATGTATGATTAATTTGCCGAGGGAGGAAGTATAGAGGGAGAATAGTAATGGTCCCAGGGCAGAGCATTGAGGAACCCCAACAGAAAGAGGTAGGGGAGAAAATGCTACTCCGTTGTAGGAGACACTGAAGGAACATTTGGTGATGTAAGAAGAGAACCAGGACAGGGCTGTGTCACGGAGGCCAAGCGAATGGAGGGACTGGAGGAGGAGAGGGTGATCTACAGTGTCAAATGCAGCTGAGAGATCAAGCAGTATTTGTAGTGAGAAATGATTGTTGGCTTTAGCGGTTAAAAGGTCATTAGTTAGTCGAGTCAGGGCAGTTTCAGTGGAGTGTTGTGGCTTAAAACCAGATTATAGGGGGTCCAGCAGGTTATAGTCAGAGAGGAATTAGGTTAGTCGGTTGTAGACTAGGCGCTCAAGTAGTTTAGAGATGAAAGGTAGCAGCGAGATAGGTTGGAGGTTGTCAAGATTGGAGGGATCAAGAGAGGGTTTTTTCAGAATGGGAGCAAACTCATTAAGGGCAGTGGTGAGAGTACTATAGTAGACAGAGGTAGCCACATTAGGACAAGAGATGGCTGAGATATTAGAGTCAAGAGAGTCAAAGGAAGAAGAGAGATGTGACAAATCTACATATTGCAAGTCACGGTAAGTACGTGTTTGGGGAATAGCAGGGGGTGAGAAGGCAGTTTGTGAGAGTTGAAATTTGAGCATATTGTGATCAGAGAGGGGAAAAATTGATGGTTGAACAGAGTCTAGTAAATATAAGATTCCAAGCGTTACCATTGGAGTGAGAGGGGGAGTCTGAGCACAAAGATAAGCCTAGGGAGGAGGTTAGTGAAAGAAGTTTAGAGACAGAAGCGTTGTTAATGTCGTTAACGGGTATATTAAAGTCACCTAATATGATGGATGGGATGTTAGATGAAAGAAAGTAAGGAATCCAGGCAGCAAAAGTTGTCCAGAAATTTTGCAGTTGGTCCTGGTGGTCGATATATAACAGCAAGGCAGAGTGAAACAGGAGAAAAGAGCCTAATGCAGTGAGCCTCAAATGAGGAGAATGATAGGGAGGGAACAGGTGGAAGAACTTTAAAAGTACAGCGGGGAGAGAGAAGCAAACCTACTCCACCTCCAGTTCTGTTACCAGGCCTGGGAGTATGAGTAAGGTGTAGGCCCCAGATTTTTTTTAAAAAATTGGAAAACCACAGATTTTTGGAGATTTGCGGAAAAAATTTAAATTTGATTGTTAGTAAATGGGAAGAAAATAAAAAAAAAACATAAAGCAGAGAAGTATAGATTTAGTGGCTGATCTGCACCTATAAGCTATTGAGATGCCATAGAACTCAATGGTAAGTGTGTTTTCAATATTCAATGAAGTTTGTCATTTGAAATACACCCATTTTAGATTTTTTTAATTTAAAAAAAAAAAGGAAAAAATTGATTTAGTCCCTGTTATTTGTATTGTGAATTTTTTATCAAAAATACAATTTTTAATAAATCATTTAATAAATAGTCCCCTTATTGTTGTCTTAAACCCCCCCTTTTTACCGTACCACAGCCCGTTAATTCCCCTGTGACTTACTGGAGCAGAACAAAAATAACACAAACAAGTACAGGATGAGCTTGCTTACTCTGGTTTACTGCAAGGAAGGATGCAATCGAAATTACATTTTATCCAAACAAGAAACTTCATTGACCTACGCAATTAAATCCAAAGTACAATTTCTTCATTGCAAATTTCTGATGTACTCATATGATTCGGTAATGATACTGCCCTGTGATTTTCAGTTGTTTTTAGACATTAGCATTTAGACATTTAGCATTCAACAGGATAGAAGAGCAGCAGTATTATTAAAGGATATTTAAGGATGAATATTTATTCATCCTACCATATGCCATATTTTCTCTAAACAAGTAGCACATTCCTCTGTTCCCTTTAAGGGGTTGATAAACACTATTTACTTTATTAGGGTTATCCAAAAAAGGTTTTGTCAGTTACTACTGTTATTACTAATTATTTTATCTAGTTTTTCATATAATTTACAGTTTCTATCTTTAAGCTTGGCTGACTTTATCAAGAAGAACTTAATGCCAACACAAGGCCTCTGTACAGGTCCCTCTTCCCCCTTCCTGAACTGCTGTAAACTTTCTCCCCAAAACAGCAATGGTTGTCCTCTGTAACAGTCTTCCTAAGGCTGAGTTGTGTACAGGGCGCGGCAACCCGGTCGGCTAGCCCTTCCCCCTACGTGTGCATGAGTGCGCCATAAAGTCAGGAAGGGCAACCAAAAGGGGAAACGTAAGGGGAGGGGAGGGGAGAAGAGGAGAGGAGAGGAGAGGGAAGGGACAGAGGAGAGGGGAGGAGAGGAAAGGGGCAGGGGGTAGGTGAGAGCTACAGATGGAAGCGAATCCGAACTAGGGGTAGGCAGTAGAATCTTGAACAGGCACCTGCCAGAGCACCGACATTGTTGAGCCCTAGGCAGGTGCCTCTTCTGCCGACCCCTGGTTCCGGGTTGTGTAGCAAGGTTGGAGTCGGGAAAGGAGAGTGTGCATGAGACGCTCATCTGCTCCTGGCTTCAAGTGCGCTTTCTCCTTTTCCACGCCAGGAAAATATTAAGTCAAAGTGAAGCAGCCAAATATGGTGGCCACCGACCCCACTGTGTAACTCAGCCTCAAGAAGATTGAAATGGGGGGGGGGTTGAGTAAGGCTGCAGCCATTCAAGAGGTGGGAGGGGGAAGAGGAACATGGGTAGAGGATCATGCAGTGGCTCTTTGTAAGAATACTGATTTTTTTTAAAGATAACATTTTTTTAATAATAAAATTTCTGATTAATGTTCTCCTAAATTTAGTCAGGATTCAATAGGTTCGATGAACGAAATCCCTATGCACTGTCTGCTGATTTATTTTAAAACTCAAGCAATGAGATGCTGTGCTATAAATACATGAAATGTCAGTCGTCTAGGAGAATTACCTGCCTTAGGACATGGGAGAAGGTGAATATGCTGTAGGACAAACAACAGTGAAATTTGGGAGGACACAAAATTGGGTCATAGAAAACTGTTATACTTATAAATGCAACAATTGTTTAAAATGGTTTTATGTATTACATAAAGTAGCTACATACTCACATGCTGAACTTTGTGTAGCAGTAGTACAATGTATAGTCTCATTGCCAAGCAAATATATATATAAATATATATATATATATATATATAGCTTAAGGAGAAAATATAGATTTCTGTATCTCTCTTCTCTGCTTTACCAGAATAATTTAGTGGCAGTATTGCTTTGCAGACCTAACAGCTCAGTTTGATTTTGGCCTGTATATACAGTATGTTCTCTGTGTGTTTTGGTTGATTTCTTTTGTATGTGACTGTGTGTGACTGTGTGTGACTGTGTGTGACTGTGTGTGACTGTGGCAGGAAATCAGATTGTAAACTTCAATGGTTAAAAGACTGAAGGGAATGTTAAAACTTATTCTACAATGTGCTTTTTTGTACTTTAATTTTTCATATAATCAAAACCCTTTATTTTTCTATGTGTTATTCTCTGACTTAATTCATATGAGATTCCACAGGAGGTTCTTTATGTAATTTTGTCTTTCATGCAAGAATGAGCCTGTCCCAATGAGTAGTTGAAAGGAGGAAAGGGGCTGATGTACATATCCAGTGCCCTAGGCAGCCTGGCCCGGAAAAGCGCCCAATACACGAGTGCGCATGCACGAAAAAACACAAGTGCTCATGCATGTAAAAAAATACGAGTGCGCATGTGTGGAAAAACACTAGTGCGCATGCGCGGAAAAAAATACGAGTGCGCATGTGTGGAAAAACACTAGTGCGTATGCGCGGAAAAAAATACGAGTGCGCATGCGCACTTTCGTTTTTCACGCATGCACACTCGTATTTTTTCGTGCATGCGCACTCACGTATTGGGCGTTTTGCAAAACAAAGATACGTGCACGTCGGCCAGAGTAGGGACCGGACTAGGGGTTACCAGAGGCAGAGAAGGTACGTGCCTGGCACCCCTCCAGCTTTGCGCCCTAGGCACGTGCCTACTCTGCCTACCCCTAGTTCCGGACCTGTACATATCTAATAATCAAAGTATACAAAAAAAGCAAACGGTGAAAACAGCTTTGCTCATTATTGTAAACTCTTAGGGAGTTATTTACTAAAATCCAAATTTATCTCATATTTTGTTAAGAAAAACCACCATGCCTGATTTTATCTTATTTATTAATAAAGAAAAACTCGATCTAATCGCATTGTGGAAAAATTTGATAAAATCAAGTGAAAACCCGAATCACAAATATTTTTCTAGCTTTCTCCCGAACTGCTTCAATTTTGCTTTTTTTCTGAATCGCTTGAATTTTTTCGTGTTTTTGCCTGAAAACCATGAAAAAGTTGGATTTTTGGGCTAAACCCAGCGCAGACCACCAAAACTTCAAATTGAGATACAGTAGGTGCCTCTACCATTGATTCGTACAGAAACTAGACAGGTCTGAGATGGCGGATTTTCAGATTTGGACAGAATCGGGGTATAACAAATCTTGATAAATTCCAGAGGTTTTTTTCTCTATAAATTCAAGTTTTCTAGTGAAAAAATTTTCAAGATTCTAACTTTCGGATTTTAATAAATGACTAAATTCTACCCAGAAGAATCAACATCATTTTTGTTTGTGAAGTGGGTGGACAACAGATTTGCCCAGCCAGTGAGTGAGTCACATGTAGCAGTTTGTTACCTAAAGGGCATCATGAACTAAAATTTCAACAGTGCTACACAGTAAGTGAAAGTTTACAAGATGGTTAATTCAGAGGTGAATATATAATGCACAAGATTACACCCAAAGATAACCAGTAGGAAATAGCAGTCAAGGCTTGTATTTCATGGGGTGTTTTTATTGCCATTAATCTTAGTGGCGAGCAAACCCCCGAGGGTCATACTGACCTTGGGTTAAAATAAAAATATGGCAGTGACTGGTAAAATAAAGTGCATTAGCTTTCCTTTGATGTATATGGAAAGTAACAGAAAATGGACATTATGACCACCATTACTCAAAACTACATGATACTAATGGGTACAGTACATAGCTCTAGATCTAAAGAAGTATTTTCTCTATAGGACATAGAGTTTTTTCAGATAAGCAGTCTATGCATGTATCAGATTTCTGTCCAAATGATTAAAAAAAAAACTCTGCAACTTTAAAAAAAAAAACTTTCTCTGGAATAATCTACTGGTAATCAGGACATCACAAATATTATTATACAGCCCCTTATATATATACATTGTGATCGTATCCCCCTTCAGTGCCTCTTCTCCAGTGTAAACATTCTCAGTTTAGCTTTCCTTTCGTCATAACTGAAATCCTCCAAGCCTCATATAAGCTTAGTTGCTCTTTTCTTGACTTTCCCAATTCAACAATGAGTACTGGAGAGTAAAACTGCAAAATACATTCTATATGGAGCCTTGCTGCTGTTCATTGACAATGCTCGCAACAGCTGAGTTTATTATACACAAGCACAAGAAGTCCCTTCTCCATGAAGGGTTGGCCACTTAGTCCCATTGGGGGTATAAATTGCCTGCATATTATAAGTCCTAAATACATAACATTAAGGGGGTTATTTACTAAAACTCAAATATAGCTCATATTTTTATTAAACCAAGCTCGACCAACCTCCCATCCATAATTTTATCTTACTTATCAATTTATTAGGGTCAGCAAAAAACTTGATAAAATTGAACGAAAACTCGAATCGTATGAACTTTTCAGATTTGATGCCCGAATTGCTTGATTTTTTTCGAGATTTTTTTCAGCTTATCGGACGAAACCCAGAGCATATCACGATATCTTCAAACTGTAAAAGGGACATCTGTCATTGACTTCTAAGTGACCTCGACTGGCTTGAAATGGCAGGTTTTTAGGTTCGGACAACTTTGGGGTATAATAAATCTCGAAAAATTTGAGTTTTTTTCCCTCTAAAAATTCGAGTTTTTGCCCTGAAAACCTTGACCGGAAAAAATTATTAGTATATAACCCCATAAATGTATTGATATTAAATCTCATTTGCCCTTGTAGACTGTGTGTCAAGCATGGATAAATTAAATTGTTCTGCATAGTTGTCTATGTCTTCATTGTAATCATTAAAACACGATGAATGCAGAACATATAGGTCTATAATTGTCACGTTTCGACAAATAATGAAATGTCATAAGAGTAAGGGAGTCTGAAAAAAACAAAATCTGTGACCTGGCTAACACTGAATAAAGCTAAGTATATGTGTGCGTGTCAAGGCCAAATAACACTTGCGATGTTGAAGTCAGAACCAAGGAGGAAGTTGTTATGCAGGCAGAAACAGTTCAGGTTGCGGTACACAAAGGGTTAAGAGGCTCAAAGGCAATCATCGTAACCCAGGCAATAGTCAGTGGAAATAACTCAGGAAGATCCTATATTCAGGCATTGAACCCTGGTCTCTGGTGTTTTTTTATTTTTAAATTTTGGGGCCGAAATGTGGCGCTATGACGTCCCTCAATGGAGTTCTCCTGACAGCGTTTGCGTGTATTCCATTCTGTCTCAGCTACTACAAACTTTGCTGATATGTTTGAATACTATGTCCTGTGTAACCCACTGACAACTTGCTTGAGCTGAGCATTCTGTACTACTACACAGTGACTCCTGTAACACCAGCTCCTGTAATGAATATACTTTTTTTTACTGGTTAAAGTCCCCAAATATAGAGCCCCCTGCAACAAAACTCTTTGCTTATTTTCCTGGTTGGCTTTCCTGGGTTGGCACCTTTGTTGACCTGATGTATTTTGTTTTTTTTGTAACATAAATCAACACTTTCCCTGCTAACAAGGTAGACTCTACGCTGTCTCATCCTCTCTCTCTCTCTCTCTCTCTCTCTCTCTCTCTCTCTCTCTCTCTCTCTCTCTCTCTCTCATATTCTCTATCATATATGATAACCTCATCTACCTTTTCACTTATTTTTCCTACTATCCTTAGGTATATCTTCCAAAATACACTATTTCTCCCTGTCATTTGCACACCAACTTTAGCCAACTTAAATCTTGGGTCAAACAGGCACAAATATCCTGGGAACAGAGAACTGTTTTGATACTTTGCACTCCTCTAGTAAACAAGCCTTGTTAAGTGGAATATTTTGCATTTTTCTTCATTTCATTTCGGTGTAGGGTTTTAATAAATTACGTTACTTGTAATTCTTAAGGGAGCCCTTTACGTTCTTTAAACTGTAGCTTTCACTACATGAAGCTGTAGAAAGAGTCCATATGTAGCACATGTAAATTCTTCATCTTGGAACATCGCCTCTGTTGTGATGAATATTATTTCCAGACAGCACACCCACGATTCCCTGCTTATTAATCTGTATGGATGTATTTTACTTAATAGTTACCATGTTATCCCTAGAGCCAAATGCCGTGCCAAGCATGCATCTGAGGTAAAGTGCCTAATATTTTCACTAATTTCACTTCCTATAACAACTCATTTTTTAATTAGAAATGATTTATCGATGTTTAACAGAGACGCACATGCTATGTGCTGAGTGGTTTTAGCAATTTCTTTGGGAGTGAAGCCCAAAACCTCAGATTCTAAACATATTTGGGAGCTGCTAATCTTTCTTTTTATCAGTATGTTTAGTGCAACAAGCATCATTTCAATTTCTAAAACATTTCTTTATTTTTATTGTATTGGTTACAGCCAAAACACAATTTATTGTTCAATGGAATAAAGTAGGTTCAACAAATAATTAGTATCCCAAACTCATTTTCGTTACCTTCATTTCTGTGTCTGTTGCCAGGGAAGAAATATATATATATATATATATATATATATATATATATATATATATATATATATATATATATATATATATATATATATAAAAAAAAGCTTAAATTAAGCAAATTCACATTCTACTCATTATTTTTAATCGGTCTACCTATTAAAAAACTGAAAAACTAGAATTAAAAAAAAAAACACTTACATTTTGCCTAGAACAGTTCCCATTGACACCTACATGAACTCAGTGGCTTTTTGTAATTATAAGCTAATTTGATTTTTGTGTGGGTTTTTTTGTGTTTTAGCACAAAAAAACTCCAATTGCTGTAAAAAAATCGAATTTGAACTCTGATGGATCAGCCCCTCCATCACTCTCTATTCATTCCTGGGGGATTCCAGGGATTTTTAGAGGCATATTTATCAATTAGTGAAAGTTCACCTTCTGATCAATCCACTTATAAAAAATCTCAAAGGAGTGAATAGAGAACAGTGGAATTTTACTGTGGTGAGTTATAATTTCACAATTTGATAAATCTGCCCTGGGGAGACCCATTTAATAAAGGTCAAATTTTATTTGTATTACAACTTTTTGTATCGATTAAACTCTGTTTCTTTAAAACCACAAATGCCATGAAAGTTATTAAAAGATCGTAATATAAAAAGTACAAATGGGGAAAAAATGCTGAATGATGCGCTAAAAAATATGAATATCTTAAAAACCTCTACAAAACCCTGTAAAAGTTTGAATGGTTAAAAAAAGGTCCAAAGGGATCAGCACTGCTCCAACTGATTTCTATAGGAAGTAGTAGTAGTATTAGTAATGTTGTTAGACTGTATGATAGTACTATAGAATATACTCTAGATTGTACTATAGCAGTGAACCCCAACCAGTAGCTTGTGAACAACATGTTGCTCTCCAACCCCAGTGGCCTCAAAGCAGGTGCTTATTTTTGAATTCCGGCCTTGGAGGCAAGTTTTGGTTGTATAAAAACCAGATGCACTGCCAAACAGAGTCTCCTGTAGGCTGTCAGTCAACATAGGGGATGCAAATAGCCAATCATAACCTTAATTTGGCACCCCAGGAACATTTTCCATGCTTACTGTATGTTGCTTCCCAACTGAATGTGGCTCACAGGTGAAAAAGGTTGGGGACCCCTGTACTATAGAATACACTTGGCTAATCATTATCAAAGCTCATTAGTATAAATAAATAAGCTGAGATTTTCTTACATATGGCTTATTGAATAATATACAACAGCTGGTAAGAGGTAAGTGAAATCTCCGCTGGGAGCCAATTTGTTAGCCATCCTCCAATGACTATAATGTGTAACTATTGCCCCAGGCTGGCACTTATAATCCTTGAAAAACAGTTCAGCAGGGCAGGCCTCTGCCATGTACCCAGGCTTCCCCTATGCCAGTGATCCCCAACCAGTAGCTCGTGAGCAACATGTTGCTCTCCAACCCCTTGGATGTTGCTCCCAGTGGCCTCAAAGCAGGTGCTTATTTTTGAATTCCAGGCTTGGAGGCAAGTTTTAGTTGTATAAAAACCAGGTGCACTGCCAAACAGAGCTTCAATGTAGGTTGACAATCCACATAGGGGCTACCAAATGGCCAATCACAGCCCTTATTTGGCAGCCCAGGAACATATTTCATGCTAGTGTTTCTCCCCAGCTGCTTTTACTTCTGAATGTTGCTCACAGGTTGTAAAGGTTGGGGATCCCTGCCCTATGCTGAAGTTAGACTTTCATACTTGGTTCATGCCCATACAATTCTTTTCCGGCAAAGTTTAAGACATGAAGAGGATGCCTTGGGTAAGAGCTCAGAGTCGTTGTAGGGGGCCTACAAATTGGCTCTACATTTCCTTTTGGTTTTGGTTCCATTCCATTTAATAAGAATGAGACTTGGTCCCATTTATCACAGTGATTATATTGTCAGAGATACCCTATGTCATCTGTAGATCACTACATGACCTTATAACTAGTGTAAATAATACTATAAAAAGAGAAAAAGAACCCCAATTGCCTCCCACTCGTACAGCAGTTCCTCAAATGTTAAACTACCTATTAAGTATTTTGTGATTGCTAAAGGCAATCACTAACCAATAAAAATAATAATGTGCTTGGTTTTAACAAAATAAGATTACATTAAAGTGCAAGTGCAATAAAAATTTATTCTATTGATTATACTTTAACTTAAAAGTTAATAAATACTTGATAGAATTAATACTTCGCACAAGTTAATAGCCTTATGATACAGTGTATTATCAGGTACCTTATGTTTTCACCCACAATCAATCCGACCAGGGAATTAATTAGAATAAAGATACTAAAGTGCTTTAAGTGCTGATTAGATTATTGTAAGATGGTAATTACCATAAATTCATAATTGCTTCCAAATTAATTAATTGTAAAGTGCTAGACAGTGCCAAGTAATTAATAATAAATAGATAATAAATAGAGTAGTTGATATAAAGAGGACCACAATTGATGGGATAAATAATTGTTAAAAACACACAGAATGCTCAGGTTAAAAGGTTTTAAGCAAGAATTGGAAAATTGAAGGGGGTGGAGTTGTCCCAAAAACTGCTACCTGAATTGCTTTCTATCCCTGGGACACCACAAAGATAAGGAGGCAGAGTATCCGGGACTGTGGTCTCGTTTGTTAATCTAAATCCTATTCTGAAGAGAACCTAAATAACCCTAAAAAACCACAAATCCGCGGGCTCTTGTGAGCTTTAGTAGCAGAGAAGAGAGAGATACCCGAGCACTGGTAGAAGTAGATTTCTTTCCCACCCCTTCTATTCCGTTAACCCAAAGACCGAAATTATTCTAAAATTTTAAGTTAAAAGGATTCCAAACGCCGACGCGCGTTTCGCAGTGATAGCTTTATCAAGGCGTAATAAGAGCGTACCCCCAGCGTCGGGTTTAAATCACTTCCTCAAGGTGCGTCACTATAGGAACTATCGCGAGACTTAAACCCTACTCGCAATGGTCAGTGTATCTATCGCGGGTTGTCATGGATACCATGTAGCGTACGTATAGCGTTTAAATCAAAAGCGTGGTGAGATTTCTATCTTTGTTTTTGTGAAGATAAATAAAGCTAAAAAAGGTGTAAGAAAGACCTTGTTTTACCCAATCCTGAAGATCAGTTCCTAATCAATCAGCCCCTTAGTATCGGTAGCATTGTTTTTTTTGTTTTTTTTCTTGAGAACAGCCATTTTAAAATCCTTAGAAACATTCTGTCAGCATGGGGAAGAGCCTGAAATGTATTTGATTCCAGAACAGAACAGAATGTTTGTGCCTGGAAATCATTTAGTTTGCATACAATGCCTCGAAGTGGTATGGAAAGTACCCATCATAACAAGTCATTCTAGCTTCATTATTGCCATCTAGTAGCACACAAAACCTTGTTATGACACCAGTAACAGCTGCTACAAGATTTATATTGCTGGTATTGTGAATATATGTTAAAACTATAAACTATAAGCCCTCCAGAAGTAAGCAACAATTAATCATATTAAAGCTATTTGTAGAAAACCTTTACGTCCATAATCATATTAAAGCTAACCTTTACATACATACACGCTAAACACGGAGCTTTAAAATGCAGACATGTAGCTGTCAGGGTCATTTTAAAGTCAAATGAAAAGTTAAAGTGGGTATGAACTTGTTTTTGACAAGCAACTGTCTGACCCAAAACTGACCTGGCTGGCTTCTATGCCACCCCTTGGCTTCTATCCAGGTCTAAAAGCCTCTTCATGCTCAGTTGAATAAGTTTTCACAAACAGATTCTTCATGCCCCTATGGCCACAAATTTTGGGGCACAAAGAACTGACTCGAATATATTTGGTCTGAAAAATGTCCATTTTAAGGCGTATTCAATAGCCATACATGAACAAAACCCTCTTTCACACTTAATATGTCGCTCTGAGGGTTAATGAATCAATCCTCTAGAATAGTGAATGCCGGAGCATACACAAAAATACATTTATAGAAGCCGATCATTGGAAAGAATCCCTCTCAAACGAGGGTGACCTTGAGCGTTTATTGTTTCAGGTGCAATAAAAAGGGATGCATAACTTTTTGGATGCATCTTTTCGCGACATTTTTGTGTTTTGTCATTGTAGCGGAAACACATACAATAAAGGAAGTAATATAAACCTTTGTGCCATGTGAGTAACGTATGTGGTCATTTTGTTAATGTTTAGGTTGGGAAAAAGCCAGAAAGCCCTTAAATCTATATTGTGCGATTCAAAATGGTGAATAAAATGATTTATATTGCCTGGGCTGCCCAATGCAATTATTTTGACCTTTCAAGTAATTAAAATAGTGTTTGAATCCAGTCCTGCAATTTGACGTATTCTGATCTATAGGGAAACCCTACTTGCCAATAGGTTTAGTGAAGACACCACCTTTCTTTTAGCATACAATTGGATTTGCGTATTGATGCAATATTATAAAGGCTACAATACACTAGGGGGCCGATTCATCAAGAGTCGAATATCGAGGGTTAATTAACCCTCGATATTCGACTAGGAACTAAAATCGTTCGACTTCGAATATCGAAGTCGAACGATTTAGCGCAAATCCTACGATCGAACAATCGAAGGATTATTCGTTCGATCGAACGATTAAATCCTTCGAATCGAACGATTTGAAGGATTTTAATCCAACGATTGAAGGAATATCCTTCGATCAAAAAAACTCAGGCAAGCCTATGGGGACCTTCCCCATGGGCTAACATTGACTTCGGTAGCTTTTAGCTGCCGAACTAGGGGGTCGAAGTTTTTCTTAAAGAGGCAGTACTTCGACTATCGAATGGTCGAATAGTCGAACGATTTTTAGTTCGAATCGTTCGATTCGTAGTCGAAGTCGTAGTCGAAGGTCGAAGTAGCCCATTCGATGGTCGAAGTAGCCCAAAAAACACTTCGAAATTCGACGTTTTTTTAATTCGAATCCTTCACTCGAGCTTTGTAAATGTGCCCCCTAGTCCGAATTTATCTCAATATTTTCAGAAAAAAAAATCAGACCAAGTCCGCACGAGTTTTGTGGGCTTTTTTATTAATACACGTTCATGAAAATTTCGTTTGCGGGGAAAAAAACGTTTTTTTGGGGGATTTTTCCTCTGATTTTTGTGATTTTTTCCGATTTTTCAACCGAAAACTTCTGGGTATTGCCAAAAATCCAGCGCACATCAAAAAATCATTGGGACTTTTCCCATTGACTTATATGCAACCTCGACAGGTCTGAGATGCTGGATTTTCAGATTCGGACTTATCCCATCCTCGGGGTTTAATAAATTCCGAAAAAATCTTGATTTTTTTAAAAGTCCGATTTTATTAAAAAAAAATCACGAATTTTTTGTGATTTTTGCATTCGGAGTTAAGTAAATAACCCGAATGCCAATAACTCGAAAAATTCAAGTTTTTTTTACTAAAAAAATCCAAATTTTTAGTGAAAAAAAAAACTAAAAAAAAATCAATTTTTGGATTTATTAAAGCCCAATGCTGCAAAAATTCAGAATCTGAAAATCCAGCATCTCTGCCTATCGTTTTTCTGTGGTCTGCACCGGAATTAGCCCAAAAATCTGACTATTTCAGATTTTTTGGGCAAAAACCAGAGAAATTCTGACTCTTCAGGTAACAAGCCTGAAAAAATTCAAGCAATTCGTGGGAAAAAAATAAAAAAATCATACAATTCGGGTGTATGCTTGATTTTATCAGCTTTTTCCACAATCTGATTAAATCGTGCTTCTTTAATAATAAATAAGGTCAAATCAAGGATTCTAGTTTGGTCTGACTTTTTTTTAATAAAATACTCGGATTTTGATAAATAAGGCCCAAAGTGTATGTCATTTTAAATCAAATAAATACACCAAACCCACCATTTACAGTCTTAAATCTTTAAAAATTCTTTCTTTATAGATGAAACGTGTAATTTTCCGACATTATGTAGTAATAACAAAGGCAGGGAGGTAGGAGAGTTGTTTGGGTCCATTTCTCCTATCAACTTTTCAGGTTTGTGGGATTTGTTTATTCCGAGCGATCTTACAGAATTTCATTGCATTCTTTTTGGGTCATTTAATTTGTTTCTTCTCTACTAGCAAGATCATAAACGACGTTGGTATATCGGAGGTGGGGGGGTTGCTTTATAAAAAAGGTTTGCACTGCTCCCAAATTCCCTGGTATTTTCTAAGCTGTTCAATTTATATCTTCAAACCATTTCTCTAGGGAGGGAGGTGTTTGCTGTTTCTATTTCCTGGGGATGTGTTGCTATGATGAGGAGTTTCATTCATTTATCAAAAAATAATGAACCTTTGTTGATATCATAGTTTAACATTTTAATGGTTTGGAACATCATGTTTTTTTATTGCTCAGCACCTGTATCTCCTCAAATACTACAGAACAGTATTTCACACAAATACAATGTACACGTGTAGGATCCGTTATACAGAGACTCGTTATACAGGAAGCTCCAAATTCCGTGAAGGTCATCTCCCAAAGACTTAGGGGCCGATTCACTAAGCTCGAGTGAAGGATTCGAATGAAAAATACTTTGAATTTCGAAGTATTTTTTGGGTACTTCGACCATCGAATGGGCTACTTCGACCTTCGACTACGACCTTCGACTTCGATTCGAACGATTCGAACGAAAAATCGTTTGACTATTCGACCATTCGATAGTCGAAGTACTTTCCCTTTAAAAAAAACTTCGACCCCCTACTTCGGCAGATAAAACCTACCGAAGTCAATGTTAGCCTATGGGGAAGGTCCCCATAGGCTTGCTAAACTTTTTTTGATCGAAGGATTTTCCTTCGATCGTTGAATTAAAATCCTTCGAATCGTTCGATTCGAAGGATTTAATCGTTCGATCGAACGAAAAATCCTTCGATCGATCGAACGAACGTTTAGCGCTAAATCCTTCGACTTCGATATTCGAAGTCGAAGGATTTCAATTCGAGGGTCGAATTTCAAAGTATTTTTTACTTCGAAATTTGACCCTTAGTGAATCTGCCCCTTAATTTTAATCAAATATTTCACATTTTTAAAAATGATTTCCCTTTTCTCTGTAATAATAAAACAGTACCTTGTACTAAGATATAATTAATCCTTATTGAAATCAAAACAATCCTATTGAGTTTAATGTTTAAATGATTGTTTTAGGAGACAAATTATGGAGATCCAAATTACAGAAAGACCCTTTTTGGAAAATTCCAGGTCCTGAGCATTCTGGATCCCATTCTGGTCCCATATCTATTTTATTGTAGTGTTTCCACCGCACACCAGGAACTTTACTCACTTTCGCTGCTCTAGTGGTGCTGGTTATCTGCCGACCCGACAAGGCCCCTCAGCAACAGCAATTCAACAATTATGGATCCGCACACACCAGTTTTTTTGCTATTTTAACCTAAAACCATATATAACCAAATGTTCCCATCGCTTGAATTCACCATTTGTGGGAGCATGAACTTATAACCAGTACAATACCACCTTGACAGTAAGGGGGTTATTTATCAAAGTCCGAATTTATCTCAATATTTTCTGAAAAAAACTCCAACCAAATACGCATGGGTTTTTTGGGCTTATTTATTAATGCAAAAATTGTAGGAAAAAAACACGAAAAATCAGATTTTACCAATTTTTTGGGGATTTTTTATCCGATTTTCACTTTTGTTTTTTTTTTTTTTTCACCTGAATACTCCAAATTTTGCTCGAAAACTCTGAAAACTTCGGGGTATTGCCAAAAACCCAGCACACATCAAAAAATCATTGTGACTTCTCCCATTGACTTATATGCAACCTCGAGATGCTGGATTTTCAGATTCTGACTTTTACCGTCTTCAGGGTTTAATACATTTTGAAAAATTTGTGATTTTTTTTAAAATACGATTTTATAAAAAAAACACAAATTTTTGTGATGTTTGCATTTGTAGTATAGTAAATAACCCCCTTAGTCTTTTTCTAGTGTAGCTGACGTTAATATAAAGCAATTCTTCTATATTTTGCACAAGTCATCTGGTGAGATTCCTGTATCCTGGGATAGTTTTATAGGTTGTTTAAAACAGGTTTGTGTTCTAAACTTAGTTGTTTGATATACTATGGCATTTGTCTTTACTGAGTATATGACTTTTGACTGTAGGTCTCTAATAATGTTGATATCATAGACCAGGGGTGCCCAAAAGGTAGATAGGGATCTACCAGTAAACCTTTAGCTGGTGATCAGTAGATCTCAAGACACTGTCAACAAACAACTTGTCTACATCACCCTCCTATTTCATGCAGATATTCATTATGTTAATGTTACTAAGGAATTGTTGTTTGTTAAATATAGCAATATACATTTTCCCATAAATCAGTATTTAAGTAATATTTTCCATGGAACAGAATGGGAACAATTTATGGATGTAGATCATAATGGGATAACATCACTAAAAGTAGACCTCTCATTAGTAAAATATGGCCACTCCTGTCATAGACCCTTTAGAGACCCTTGAGAACTTTTGTGTAATGACGAATAGTTACCCTGGTGGTCTAGTGGTCCACTCTCTGGCATGCGGGGGGCGCACGCCATCCCTTCAGCGGGGACGCCCGCCACATGCATCATTTCTGCTTCAGAGCCAGTGTCCCTATGGTGTGCGCGGCCGTGTGCTTCCTGGTTTATGCTCCGACGTGATGATGTCATTACGTAACGGCGCGAAGACTGGCCTGTCTTCCAAGTTGTGTTCTTCCATCCAGTATCCTTGGTGAGACGATCATGCCCCTTTGCTCGTCCAGAACCTGTAGCTTTGTTCCTCTCTAAGTAAGACCTGGAGGCATCCAATTAGCTGAGGGCTCCTCCCGAGGCCGTTAAAGGCAGAAGCAAGAGCCGAGACCAGGCAGCCTAGCACTGGTTCTGGATATATTTATATTTTGTATTTCTTTCCACAGTAACTTCTAGTCCACACTGTACTACCGGGTAGCTCTTGATACATGGGTGGATTAATTACAGGATTGTAGGTATAAGATTCCTCTGTTTTATTAATCAATTAGATTCTCAAACTTTCTGAAAAAAAATATACAGTGGAATCATGATGAGAAGTCACAGAAGAAGGTAAGTAATTTGGGGTATTATCCTTTGTATCCTTTGTATTGTATTGTTTAAATGAATTGTTTCCAGAGGGAAAGTCTCTTCTGCTTATTGCTTGTTGCTTGTATATATTCTCTACATCATTAGCCATAGGTAAAATGTATAATACAGATATGCTGACTTTTATAATTATTATATATAAAGTTTTGTTACTTTAAAGGAGAAGGAAAGTCATTTTATCTTGCGACGAAAAGTTAGGCACCACTAAGTGGTTCTATTTACTTACCGGACACACTGGGCCAGGTGGTTCTGCAAGTAAGCATTATGGTGCTATCATCTTCTTCACTTCTTCATTCTTCAAATTTCCAGGGGCAGACGCACGTGCAGTATAATGAAATAGCTGACGTTTTCGTTAAAGTTTGACTTTTCGCTCTACTGAGCATGAGTAGCCGCAAGAAGAAAGAAGAAGCAGGAAGAGGATCACTCCTTGGTGCTCACTGGAAGAACCCCGTGCAGTTTTCTGCTGATAGGAGCACTGACCCGGGGTTTCTGGTAAATAAATATGATCATTTGGGGGTGCCTACCTTTTGGCACCCCCCAAGCATAAAAAGACTTTCCTTCTCTTTTAAAGAAAGAATATTATTCTTTATACATCAGCAACATATTCTACAACACATTACAGAGTATTATACATCAATTATATACATAGATTACACATCAATCACATCAGTCCATGCCACAGTGGAGCTTATAATCTAAAGCCCCTATCGCCTTCACAAACACTATGGGAAATTTTATCTGGGTCCAGTTAATTGTCTGTATGTTTTTGGAGTGTGAAAGGAAACCAGAGTCCCCCACAGGAAACCCACTCAACCTACGTGGAGAACATACTCCTTGCAGATAGGACCCCAGCATTGTAATGCTGCAGTACTATTAAACTAAGTGATCGTGCAGAGTAGAAGACATTTACTTCCAGATCTGAGAAGTGCATAGTTTTATACTACCATTTTGCATGGTTGCTGCGTCACTGGAGACTTTGGATACTATATAGTTGCTTGCATTAAGTTAAGTCTTGCATAAAAAAGGCATTAACTCAAGGTGTGAAAACATCATTTTGAGTATTTAGAGGTCCCTGGTAAGGAATCACCATAAATGTAAAGTGCAGTTTGGGGCTCCAGTCCTTAAAATGGATATAAATGAACTGAAGAGACTGCAGAGATGTGCAACTAAACTGGTAAATGGAAGAAGAAAATAACGAGGAAAGTCAAGGTTGGGGTTGTTTTCTCTTGAGAAAAGGAGCTTGTGAGAGGGGACATGATTACTCTTTACAAATATATTAAATAACATTATAGATCAGTGATCCCCAACCAGTAGCTTGTGAGCAACATGTTGTTCTCTAACCCCTTGAATGTTGCTCTCATAACATAAAAGCAGGTGCTTATTTTTGAATTCCAAGCTTGAAAGCAAGTTTTAATTGCATAAAAACTAAGTGTAGTGCCAAGTAAAGCGTCTTGTAGGCTGCCAGTCCACATAGAGGCTACCAAATAGCCAATCACAGCCCTTATTTGGCACCCAAGGGACTTTTTCATGCTTGTGTTGCTCCCCAACTCTTTTTACATTTGAATGTGGCTCACAGGTAAAAAAGGTTGGGGACCCCTGTAATAGATAGATAGTGGGGGATCTTTTTCCCAAAGGAAAGAACAAAGAACCAGAGTCCAACCCTTTAGACTAGCAGAACAGAACTTTCATCTGTCCTTTTCACAATAAGGACAGTGAGGTTAGGGAATGTACTGACGGATGATGTTGTTATGGCTGATTCTAGTAAATGCCTTTAATAGTGCCTTAGATGATTTCTTGAACAAGCATAATATAGACTATTGTGATCTACAGCTATTTAGTATAGATATTGGTATACTGTATTTGATGTATATATGTGAGTATACTGATAAGTCTGTATGTATATATATATATAAATATTAATCGAGTTATGTCTGGTGCACTCGCAACTCGAAACAGCAATTGCCTGGGTGCTGGTCAAATCAACAATTCATACTTCAACAGAACTGCACTCCAAGGACTTTTTTAGGTTAGAAAATCAAGTTCAAGGTTCATTTATAACATTGATAAATAAAACTTAAAGTTGATTTTCTCACCTAACAAAGTCCTTGGAGTGCGGTTCTGTTGATAAAGTATATATATATATATATATATATATATATATATATATATATATATATATATATATATATATATATATATATATATATATACATAAACACACACACATACACACATACACTCTGGGGGGGTTGATCTTGAGGGAATTTGCTCTTTTTTCAACCTAAAGTAACTATGTAACTCGTATTACCATATGGACATTTGAACATAGATATGGTTAGCGGTTGAGAATAACTTGTATCACTATATTTTATTTAACATTTACTGAAAAGTGAAAAGATTGTAAGGCCAACTAAAATATGTTATAATTTAATTAAGTGTATGTGGTTTTCCTGTGTATCCACTAGAGGTCACTATAATGTTATGTATATAAAGGTGAAATGCAGGTGCTACTATGTAGCTTAAAAAAAAAAATAACCTTACTGCCTTCTATATACTGCACCAGGTACTTTCCTTTTCTATTTAGTGCTGAACTAAAATAACTTAAACAGTGAAGGGGGGAAATGCTTAGATACAAACTAATAAGATAATATTGAGTAAGGTCAACTGGCAATGTTCAAGATGGTACAAATCTCTTCTCCAGTGGACAAAACTTTAAGTGTTTACTTGTTAATGAACAGAATGAACAGAATGAACAGAATGTAGCTGCTGCTTTCTTCAACCTCCCTTATCAACTCCTGCAAGTGAGGTCCAATTAAAAAAATGAAAGGTCTGAGGCATTGTCTACATTAGCAGATGTGAAAAAATAAGCACTTCAACCTATTCACCTAATATCTAATATAAGTAATTCTAAAACAACTGGACGTGCTGAGTAATCATTGAAGACGTGTCACTACTCATGCGAGCAGCTTCTTCAGTTCAACTGATGTTGTACAACTTTTGTCGCTACATAAAGAAAAGCAGAGAAACTGGGATCTGATTAGTAAACAAAAGTGGTCAAAAGGACTGAGTGCTAATATATGATATTTGAGCTGATTTATTAAAATATGAGATTGCATTTTTTCCACATTTCAATGAAAAAAATTGCAATTTATTAAAGAAAAAAAAATTTGAATGCAACACCTTTGCAGTGTCGGACTGGGACACCAGGGGCCCACCAAAAAACTTAGACCAGGGGCCCACCAAAAGTTTTTAGACCAGGGGCCACTCTCAGTACTATTTTCTTCCTCTCCTCACTCAACCTCTATTCTACTAGTCTCTTTTCTTTACATACTATAATCTATTATTGCACCTATTTAGCCACTTTGTTCTCATATAAATAGGGAATGGCCATGAAATAAGCCAAAAGTTTAGCAGCATGAGGGCCACTGACACCTGGGCCCACCGGGAGTTTTCCTGGTATCCCGATGGGCCAGTCCAACACTGCTGCTAAAAGCTGATGAATTTCGTTAGAAGTCAATGGGACAAATCTCATTGCAACTTTATTTTTTATTTTTTATCAAAACATTTGAGATTTCCCAGCACCGTTGATATTTCTGGAATTTAGGAATGCCAGCGTGCATCAATTACTCTCAGATCTTCAATGGACCTATAACATGTTGGTGTTGATGATTTGCAAAGCAATTGAATGGAAATCCACCTACAGGTGAAGATGTGGCCATTTCAAGTACAGCTATGGGATCCATCATCTGGAAACCCATTATCCAGAAAGCTCCAAATTACGGAAAGACCACATCTCATAGACTCCATTATAATCAAATAATCCAAATTATTAAAAATGTTTCCTTTTTCTCTGTAATAATAAAACAGTACTTTGTACTTGATCCCAACTAAGATATAATTAATCCTTATTGGAAGTAAACCAGCTTAGTGGATTTATTTAATGTTTATATCATTTTCTAGTAGACTTAAGGTATGGAGATCTAAACTACAGAAAGACCCATTATTCTGAAAACCCCAGGTCCAGAGCATTCTGAATAACGGGTCCCATATCTGTACCTTGTAATGCCATGCGGGCCTTGCAATATACCAGCCACATAACAATAAAGTTTAAAGACTTTCTGCATCACTTTGTTATTGTGTTTCATGGTATTCTCAGTTCTCTTCAACCGTGGATGAGCAAAGCTCTAGATCTTTTCCAGGACACAAACTCCTAGATAGAATGCCAAATCTAACAAATGTGGATTCAAAAACGCTCCCTCCTGACAATAACTCACCAAGAAACTTAAGGGGCCTATTTATAAAGCTGTGTAAAATATTTTACGTCAAAGAAAGGTCAAAGGTTGAAGTTTACACCACCTTGTAAATATAAGGTGTATTTATAAACTGGTGTAAAATGTTTAGTAAATAGAGGCAGCACGCAACATTGAATTTCCCATAGCTTTTCTCTAGCTAAGTTTTATGTGCAAAGTTTTGTGCTTGTCTAAACATCCACATAGAATTTTTACACCGCTTTTACCATGGCGCTGTCTGTGATTTTGTACATTGGAAAGCCTGTTTTATAACATACCCTACTTCTATATAAGGTGATAGGAATTGATGGAAACAGTGGCGGAACTACCAGGGGTGCTATCACACCAGAGCCCGCATCCCCTCAGACACGCCGGTAGTTCACGGGAACGCAAATCCGCCAAAAATATCTCTTTCAGAACCTGCACCCAGGCCCCTCTAGTTACGTTACTGGATGGAAACCATTGCAGGGGTTTCCAAAATTCCACAAACCTAAAAAAATCTAGGTGGAGCATTTTCTTATAAAACTATGAGGCTCATCAATAGGATGACGATAACGTTGTTACGTTGTTATTTTTTGTTTTCAGCTGCAGTGCATTTAAACCCCTGTCACCAGAATATACTTCCAGTTTCCATCAACACCTTTGTAAGGTAAGAGAAGAAGAAGGGTTCTTCCTATAGTCCAGCTTTTGTGCTGGACTATATTTACATTGTTCGGATATGTTTCCAATACACACTAGAGTTCAAGTGAAGCCCAGAAAAAAAGGGTTGTGTTTAAATTGTCTTCCACCTAAAGTTCTAGTTAAATAAAACGATAGGATCTTCCAGGATGCACACCTTGATATGGTTTCTATTTAGACAAGCTGCATCACTATGAAATACATTGATTTGATATCCTTGCTACAATGCACTTGACTAAACAATACAGTAGTTGATGGCTCTACAGACAGACAGATATATTTGATAGATAGATAGATAGATAGATAGATAGATAGATAGATAGATAGATAGATAGATAGATAGATGATAGATAGATAGATAGATAGATAGATAGATAGATAGATAGATAGATAGATAGATGATAGATAGATAGATAGATAGATGATAGATAGATAGATAGATAGATAGATAGATAGATAGATAGATAGATAGATGATAGATAGATAGATAGATATTCCCCAGAAGCAATTGTTCTTCATAGTCCCTTTACACCATGCCATGATAATCCAGTCCATCACCTACTGCTCTCCTAAATGGAGCCTATATCTGGGGACATTGCTCATCTAACAAGTCAGACAAATAGATCAGATAAACAGTTTCTAATTATGTTACTTTATTGTTCGGAGACAAATTGAGACAGGATCCAGGACATTACCTTACTACAATAAGAACACTAAGGCAAAATGGGAGAAAGAAGGCGAAGCATGACTGCAAATCACAACTTGGGTTGTCAAAATGGATCACTGTTGGACTGCCATCACCAAAACAACATTGTGTTTTATAAAGCAAAGGCGAGAACTCAGAAAGTGGTCTTTTGATCAAAATTGACATCTCTGTTGTCTAACTGCTTTACTCTCATGCTTGGCAATCTATTTTGTTGTCAAAATGATTTGTGGGCAAGCAACAAAATACTGGTATTTACTCCTCAATCATCCTGGTGCCAAATTTTTGAACAATAATCCAAATTTCTATTTTTGCTAATATTTGGTAATAAAAACCGTTTTGTTTTTTTGGAGGTAATGGCAGCAAGAGGGGACAAGCATCATTTTCATACTTTGATAAAAAGTACCTTCACGCTAGTCCATAAACTGATTATGTTTGTGTCATTTGTTTACAGCATACAAATGACCTTCATGAATACCCAACCATGTCCATCAAATATACAACAGCTTCAAATATAAGCATGTGATACCATGCAAATATATATTCTAGGGCTTCTGCTGCTAATTAAAATAATAGTTCTGCTCCCTTCTGCTTCAATGAAACCATATCTCATTTCTGTAGGATCTATTCTAGTGCAGATCACAGATAAAATTGCCTCCTGAAAAAGAAGTGTTGTTATCAATACTGTATTGAAATACCATCATTTCTAAGCAAGACCAAAAATGGTAGAACCCCTACAGCATATGATGTTGGTGGCATGTGTGTTCCATGATATGGCTGCTGTGATTATTGCAAACCCTTTTCTAACAGCACTCTTCATTTCAACCTGGACCGGATAAAGCCTTGACTAAAGGAAAGAGCTTTTCTTTATCTTCACTAATCAGCTTATCTATCTCAGCTTTCAAAGGCCCAATACTCTGGTGTATCCCACCAATATTTATTTGAGGTACTTCTTAGTATATCACCTACTCTTTTTTAAATGACAGTTGCTCAACACAATTATTTGAAATGTCAGTTTGTGTTGTTTTTGGAGGGGGATTCCAGTAAATGCTTAGTTAAGTATTTTTTTAAACAGCGTTTCAATAATATTGACAATGGAGTTATTTTTGTTTGGCTACTCTTCTCATGCAATGACATATAATAAAGAGAAAACATGATTTATTTCAAAGAAACTCTAAGCAGAGGATGTTAGTATTATTTACGATCAAGTAATAAAAATTGTTTTAATTCGATAATGTTTAAGCTCAGTAAAAAAAAGACAATCTCAAACAAAAAATCATCATTATTCCATTCAATTTAATTTAATAAGGCTCCAGCTGCTTTAAAAATCTAAAAAAAAAAAAAAATGTAATTCAAAGTTGTTGCAACATTTTGTTTAATAATTTCCAAAAATTTAAGCTGGAAAGAATTTGCAATACTAGTATAAATTCAAGATTGCATTTTGTTGCAGATACTTTCTTGAATTTTGGAAAAAACGCAATCACGAATTTTAATACATTTGCCTCATGGTTTTAAAAATCACCCTGATCTTGTAGGCAATGATGAATATTATATGGTATCTCACTACTAGCTGCTAACCTCCTCACTTACTAACTTTCAGTGTGAGCAGAGAATTATAGACGAAAACAGACCTGATGGATGAACAGTTCACTTTATGCTGCTTCCTCTGCCAATAAAAAATAAATCTATATAATATAAGAATAGTAGAAGACATCTTGGCTTTCTGGGACTTAAAAGCATTTCACCTGCCACAAGTTCAGTTGTGGTAGCACAACTTTAGCCACACTTGTTGCGTGATTATCCAAGTTCTTGCATCTCAGAGACATGGCAGCCTTCTTCCTCATGTTGCAGATTGTGGGCAAGTGTGCCTATTGATGCAGGAGAACCCTGGTAGCTCCAGGGTTCCCAAAGTGGCCTGCATAAATTGAGGCAGTGTACTGGCTATTATACAATCAGGTGCAGTCATCATATTGATGCCAAATTCTGAAAAATTACATCAACAGGATTAACGCATCAGCCGCAATTGCATCAGAAGCACTGCCATCAACGACAACCCTTTATGAAAAGAAAATGTATTAATGTAATATAAATAACTGAGTGGTTGTCAGGAACTGCAGGTTTAGGATTGGCTGGCTTAAGCCCATATGATGGAACTGTAGTATAAAGTTGCAGTTGTTATACTAGTTTGAAAGTATTGTGAGTATTAGCTAACAACTGAACCTGACATTGAGCATAGAAACTATTGTCATAACTCAAAATGAAACAGGTCAATGGTCAGGGTAGTAGAGGTCAAGACAAGCAGCAGTCAATAGGCAAATGCCAAAGGCCAGGGGCAGGTGGGAGGAAGATGCAGAATATGGAGAACAATGTCTGAACCAGGTAATCCACAGAATAAATGCAAGGACCAGGGAAGGAACTCAGGACCAGGTTAAGGGCCAAATTTACTAAAGGCAGAATTTTCGCTCAGGAAACATTGCCAAATTCGTCGGAAATTATTTGGCAGCGAATACGCATATTTTTCAATAAGCAAAGTTTTGTCTCTGCAGATGAACGTTGGAGAAGTTTTGCTTGCGGAGATTCCACCAATCCTGCCTAGGGCGGAAGGATTTTATTTGTTCAGAAACACTGGGAAGGCAAAGGAGATACGATAGTTTTTAAAATCTCCTGTACACCAATCCCCATTGCTCTGGTCCCAATTAGTGATGGGCAAATTTGTGCAGCGAAATTCGCAAATAAATTCGCAAAATGGCAAAAAATTCGCGAAACGGCGCCGGCGTCAAAAACGAGCCCGTTTTTGGCGCCGGCACCCGTTTTTGGCGCCCGTTTTTTTCAAAAAAATTTTTTGACGCCGGCGGATTTTTTTCGGGCGGATTTTTTTCAGGCAAATATTTGCGGGCATTTCACAAATTTATTCGCTGGTGGCAAATTGCGCAAATTTGCCGCAAATTCACGCCTGGCGAATAAATTCGCCCATCACTAGTCCCAATGATGAAAATTTCATTGAATAAAAGGGAGGGGACTGGGTGGCGAACAACAGCGGTCCTAGGGGCGTCTGCTATGTAAATCCGGCCTTGCTGGCGACACATAGTCAGCATGAACATTTCTAACCACTTCTAAAGATTTTTTTTGGCATACAGGATATGATGTCACTGACTATAATTGTATGTAGAGGATGCTTTATCTGATCAATTCGCCAGGTATAACCTGGCAAAACAAACTCATGCGAAAAGGGTAACGGATTGGAAAGTTCGCACTTTGAAAAATCTGAAGAGTAATTATTGTTCACCTGCGCAAAAATTTACCTGGCGAGACAGCGTGAAAGCTCTCTAGTGCTGAGCTTTTTTGCTAGCGAATTGTTTGCTTCGCCTTTCAGTAAATTGACAATGTCCCTGAGAATTGTCATTTTGGCAAATTATCGTTAAAAATGCCCACTTCTCCCATTAGTAAATCTGCCCCAAAGTCTTGCTTGCTAATCCTGCTGTTCTTAATGGGATTGCAAGTGTGTGGGGATTGTTTCCATAGAATAGTATCTCTCAAAATGTGAGGCTGAAGCCTGGTGGAGGAGGCAGCCTCAAGACCTCAGTTGTAGGGGTAAGATTGGTGGAGAAAGCTTACTGGCTCTCCAAGATACTCCTGGAAGCCCTGCTTAAAAAGCAGTGAGGACAAGATTTGGTGCCCTTTACATTCTTGGAACTGTTGCTGTATGTTTGAAAGACACCCTCCTGTTATGAATAGTGATGGGTGAATGAATTCGCCTGGCACGAATTTGCGGCGAATTCCCGCGTTTCGCCACCGGTGAATAAATTTGTGAATCTCCCGCGAAAATTAGCCAGTGAAAATTCATCAATTTCTGATTTTCACCATTTTTTTTGTGAAAACTTTCAAATTGCTAGATTTTTTTCGTGAAAAGGTTCGAATTGCTCTATTTTCGTGAAAACGTTCGAATTTCTTGATTTTATAGTGAAAATGTTCGAATTGCTCTAATTTTTAGTGAAACATTCAAATTGCTCAATTTTTTTTGTGAAAACTTTAGAATTCCACTATTTTTCCGTAAAAAAGTTTGAAATTCATGATTTTTTTGTGAACTTTCTGATTTCACGCTTTTCGCAAATTGTTTGACGTTTTGTGAATTTTGTGTGAAATTCATGAATTTTTCGGCGAAACAGGAGAAGTTCACTAGTTATGAACATGCAAATGGTAACTTGCTATTTACTATTCATTCTGCAATGCCACTGCTCTATATATTCAGCTAGGCCCCACATTTTATGATGTGTTATCCTTAGTTTCCAGGTAGGCATAATCAATTCAGCTCTCCTTAATCAGACCAAAAGTGCTCCGACTTAGCAATCTGCCTGCCAATAAAATCATCAGTTTTGAGCTCAATCATTGCCTGTTGTAGGTAAAGTTATCTTGTTCCTAGATTGCTCCTGCTGTGTCTTGCTTCCCTAGTCTAGTCCCTTGTGTAGACTTCTTGGTTATGTTTATATTGTGTTTTTGAGTTGCCTCATGACTCCACGGCCTGTTGAATGATTCTAGTTTTGTCCTTTCTGACTCCTTCTCTGAGTTTACGTTTGGCTCCCTTGCTTGCCCCTATGGGAGTCCATTGCTCCTATGGGAGTCCCCTGGGGATTAGGTTTGCCTTACGAGACAGATACCTAAAACTCATCCTTACTTTTAAAAAATTAAAAATTAATATAAGCTTCTGCATACTGAAGTAAGAAACTTTCTAAATACGATAAATTAAAAAGTAATCATTGTTTCTGTTATATTCACTATTCCTCTCTAAGTATTTGTTTCTCCTCATTCTGTCTTCATGCAGCAGTTGGGTGTCAGATGAATGATCCAATATATGTTATGGGGTGGGCTTCCTTTCCTAGCATATATATTAGAGCTCACTCAAATAACCGATTCCAGTACAAACAAAATCTAACAAAATAACTGCCTTTTGCACAAATTCTGCATGTAGAGAGACATGATGTCTGGTGACTTTAATAGAGTGAGCTCTAATACATCTTCTAGGCAAAAGGAACTCCCCTATAAGATATATTGGATCATTCATCTGACACCCAACTCCTGAATGAAGACAGAATGAGGAGAAACAGATGCTGAGAGAGGAATAATGAAGATAAACTTGATTATTTCAGAAACAGTACAGAATTTTTAATTGATTGTATTTAGAAATATATATACAATATTTTATATATAGCAGTGGGTTTTGATTTGTTTATTACTGTGCCACGTCAGTCTAAGAACCAGCAAACAGTAGTTATTGATTAGTAATTAGCAAACAGATGTTGTGTTTAGTTATGATGATTGTTGGATCAACTGAGTAAGATAGAGAGACCAAGGAGCTATAAATTATGTACCTTTGGCATTTCTATTGGTAAACGGTAGACATCAAAAAATGAAAGTGTTTTAAAGGATAGACAATATAGGAGGTTATTTATCAAAAAAACTTGACTTGGTATTTAATATAAGAAAATGCTCGAATGGGAAAAACCCGATTCTGTGAGGTCGAACCCTGAAACCCGAAAACATTTTTAAAAATGTTTTGAGTTTTCAGGCTGTTAACATCTTCAAATGGTTCAAGGGATCTCTGCCATTGACTCCTACATGACCTTAACATACTTTAGATGGTGTATTTACGGATTCTAATTATTTCCATGGTCGGGGTATAATAAATCTTGAAAAATTCACGTTTTTTTCTTTATGTAGTTTGCTGCAGAAAAACAACTATAGTTTATATAAACAAGCTGCTGTGTAGCCATGGGGGCAGCCATTCAAGCACAGGATAGACAGTAGATAACCAATAAATTCTGAAGAATCCCATTGTATACTACAGAGCTTATTTGTTAGATGTTGTGTAACCTGTGACTTTTCTCCTTTTTCAACTTTGAATGGCTGCCTCCATTGCTACACAGCTGCTTGTTTATATAAACTATAGTTGTATTTCTGAGACTAACACACCAGTTTTACAAGTGCAGCACAACAGTACCTTATATTTACATTAATTTAGGATACTTTTAATTTTTGGTGTTACCGTTCCTTTAATTTCGTTGTACCCAATGTTGACTTGCAAACTAGTCCATTGTTTACATAGTGAAATAGAACATTTAAATGGCTCAACATGAAAAAATGTGCTAATATTTAGTTCCTAAACTCTTCATTTCTTTATCTGGAAACAGTATTTCGGGAACAGAGATTTCTAGTTTCCGAAAAAGCTCGGTGACAAAACTGATGTTCCTTTGTTAAACTGGGGATTTTGTACTACTGGAAAGCTACAGTATGTCATGTTCAGTTGATAATATTTCCGGTTAACGTGAAACTGGACTTTTAGTTTTTTAAGCCAGTGAAATAAATCAGAAGCTAAGAAATTCTTCAATTTTGAAACACACACAATGATTTAGCTTATTTCATTTGTGGATCCCCCATGTTATTTCTCTGCACATGGGGCTTTTTTTAAATACACGGCAATTCTTATTTTGGCAACATGTTTCAAGTTAGCTTCAGATTCAGCAGCCTACCCACTCAGCATTTTAGTTCTTTTACTGTTGTGTAAGCACCACTTCTAATCACATTCTCATCTGTGTGTCTGCAACTTTTAAGTGGACAGAGCTAGACCTAATCTGTAAGCATTCAAGTTTGTACATCTTACACCTTGTCAACTTTCTGCTCCTTCAGACACATCAACAGCATGTGAAGTAGAGACTGTCCTTAGCAACAGTTCAACATTTTCCACTACTTTATTTAATCATCCTAAATCATGAGGAAAATTTAGTGTGTGTGACTAAACTGAGCAAAACATTTAACCCAACAATTGGTAAAAGGGCAGGTTGATCATAGACAACAACAAGGTATATAGACAAACCTGGTTGACACGTGGGCATACTAGTTTTTGAGTGAGTTACTCAGATCAGTAAAAGAGAATTAAACTGTATCATCTAGGACTTCCTTATTGGAACTGTTTCTATGCCATAATTTAGTAGTATCCCAATAGTTAAATGGAAGTGTCTAATACTATCCGTTACCCATACAAATAAACATGGACTCTTAGGGGGTTATTAATTAAATTTTTAATTTTTTTGGTCAGGCTTTTTGGGGCAAAACTGACATTTTTCAAGGGAAAAAAACCTGAATTTTTTAAAATGTATTATACCCCAATGCTGCAAAAAGTCTGAATCTGAAAATCCGCCTTCTCAGACCTGTCTAGGTATTGTATAAGTCAATGGGAGAGGCACCTATCCCAAATTGAAGCTATGGTGGTCTTCGAGTTTTTTACCAATCCGATTAAATCGAGTTGATTTATTAATAAATACACCAAAATCAGGCATGGGAGTTCAGTTGCACTTTTCTAAATGGAACAATGAGATAAATTTGGATTTTAGTAAATAACCTCCTTAAACTTTGGGGTGAGCCCCTGCGGACTAAGTGGAGAGTGTAGCACAATTTCAACACTTAGGTTGATTAAATCAATTATATGCCAGTGGTTCTTAGAACAAATTATAACTCTTTATTTACAGAAATATAGCACAACCTCCAAAAGGATAGTACACAGCAAAAAACACAGCCAGTGTTTTACTCATCAGGGTAAGTGAGCTCAGACATGTTCAATACCAAGTATCAAGCCCTTCAAGTGGAACCCAAGCAAACTACAGTAGTCAATAAGTCTATACAATTGAATCCCTACTGATTCGTCTAGGTGGAGCTTCAGGCTGCTCACTAGATAACCTGAACCTATCCCTTTACTCTTGGAGTAAGTTATTATGAAACTAACCTCAAGCTATTTACACGGGTCTACCTCCACCCAGACACTGGAGGCAGAACACATGTTGACTTCTACTTTTATAAAATAGAACTATGACATCTACTGGCCAGTTACTGAACTGCCAGGAAAATACTCTAACCCCGGATGAGGAAACAGCTTCCCTTCCCAAAAGTAAATGATGACTCACTTAGCTGGCCAATCTTTAGGGGACTGTCTGAATAAATCTTCAGTTCCCTAAATTGTTAAGGACCTTCCGTTACACATATGTGGGTTCCTCTGCATTTTAGTTGTGGCACTACTTGCGACTTTTCACAAATTACAATTTGCTACTAAAATATCACCGTAACAGTATTAGTCTTGGAATGCTGCACATGGTAGTATCGTCTGATATATTAAAAGTCTTTTTACTGAGGCAAACTTTCACTCTGGAGACCTCCAGATATTTTTGTCTTGGAGACAAAAGGGCGTGACTTTTCCATAGCATCAAATCGTTGTACCTTTTTACTGCAGAAGCAGCAGATGAACAGTGGGATTTGTAGCCTTGGAGTGCAAGATAAGGATTCACACTGTTTTTGGCTTCATTGCACTTTTAAGGATTTGCCACATCAAGCTTTCCACTAATATCTGCTTGCATATGCTGCAATTTCTCTCTCTCTCCCTCCTGTGTAACATACATAGAAGCCAGATGAAGAGAAATATTTAAATGACAAAAACAGGCCTTTTTGAGGAACTATGTCCAAAATGATGAGGTCAATCTGTACACAGAGAAAAAGACATAAAACTTTAAAAAAATGGCAATAATGTAGTGCCCTAATATTTAAAAAATGTGCATCTTGCATTCTGTTGGAATCATAAAACAGGACAAATCCAAATCTCAGAGAATTGGTTGGATCTTATCTCTGCAAGAAGAGGGTGCTTAGTTTTTATTTCTGTAAGGATCTGGGATGCTATTATTAAATTACTACCTACTTATTATAATACCTGTATTAAAGCTTATACTTTGGTTTGTTATTTCTTTAAATAAAAGACCCAGTTTTCATATATGCGTTATGTTTATTTTCAGTGGTTTTGTTTGCACTGTTTCAGCCTCCTTCCATTATTCTCAATTTTTTGTACAAGACATGCAACTCTTGAGCTTGTGCGACCATAACACATGGCGATTTGCGCAATTGTTTTAGCTGTTTGACCCTTACACCATTTTAATAAATTAGACTTAGGGGCAGATTTATTAAGGGTTGAGTTGTGTTTTCCTTGAAAAATTCGAGTCTTCCAGGTTATATTTTGGTGTTAAAAAAAAAAACTAGTATATTTCTAGATTTATATACCCCAAACATAGAAATAGCTTGAATCTGAAAATACACCATCTAAAACCTGACGAGGTCATGTAGAAGTCAATAGCAGAGGTCCCTTGAACTTGATTCAAGTTTTTCCATTTGAGTTTTTTCTTAAATTATAAACTATTCGAGTTGTGAGATCATTCGAGTTCATCGAGTTTTAAAAAAGTTTACATAACTCTACAGTTCGACCTTTGATAAATAACCCCCTTCGTGTAAAATAGCAAATTATTACATTTGGTTTTTTTTTTTTTGCAACTAATTAATTTGTTTTCTAGGGGGTTGCAAAGGGGGTGTAATGCTTGCTCCTTCCAAAACCTGTTCCAACACTAGTAACATATAAGAAAACTGTTGTAGCATCTACTGAGTAGAACAACACAATGTAGGCAAAATCTCAAGATCTGGTTTGCTTTCATATATGATGTATTTCTGACCTGAGTAGGCCAACCTGATCTGTTACTAACTTTTACACCTAATATCATAATGTCAATGATCCACACAAATGAGTATATATGAATTGATGGTCTATATTGGAGGCCAGCAGCCTCCAGGGTCCTGCTGAATGTTAATAGATATCCCAGTGAGGCAATAAGTCAAAACAATTATAAAATGATTCACCAAGGAAACTTTCCTATAAACTGAGACAGGTACCAAGGGTTATAAAAGGCTGATTTACAGTTCTTTCCAGAAGGCTAATCTTATTGAGCAAGAAGCAGAAACAAGTTAAGACTGAGAACTAAAATATTCCCAATTAAATATAGCAGCTATTGGCAGCTAAACTAACTGGGCCAGCACTAGCCCCTTCTAATAAAGTACGCAAACACTCATAGTTACATTTGTCACAGAAAGATCCTAAAGAAATATTTGTTATCTTTGGGGGAAAGAAAAACAGTAACTGAAACAAGCAGTCTATACATGGACAAATCATTTGCCACATTACTATAAAAATGATTTACCAGTTAAGAGAGGCCCACATAGAGCCCTGTGATACATTCGATGTGATGTTTATTCTTTTTCAGAGGCTTTCCAAATTGTTAGGTTGTTTGAGTACAGCTCTGTCGATGAGCTTTAACACCCACACAAATGAATTGACTTCAACTGTTCAAAGCTGTCAAATTAATTCCGATGATTTGGCACATTTAAAAAATACAAAATGTCAGGTTCTTATAACACTTTCCAAACTGTCAGCAATTTTTTCTTAAAGGAAATTGTTAATAGATTTGATTAATTGGACCAGTGTTGTTAGTGGAGTACTGCAGGGATCTGTCTTTGGTCTTTTTATTTATAATTTGTTGATTAATGACCTCGAGGTGGACATTTTAAGCACTGTCTCTATTTTTGTTAATGATACTAAATTGTGTAAATCTATAAGTTCCGTGCAGATGCTGCCCCTTAGCAGAAAGATTTGACTGCCTTGGAGAACTGGGGAGCACATTGACAAATGAGGTTCAGTGTTGACAATTGCAAGGTTATGTGGGAAAAATAATATAAATGCTAGTTATATACTAAATAGTATTGTGCTGGAGGCCTCCATCATTTAGAAGTATTTGGGTATGTTTGTGGATAACACACTGTATCATTATAGGTAGGGTCACTGAGTGACTATAAAAGCAAAGAAAGTACTGTCTTGAATAAAATTTAGTCAAGAGATAAAAACACAATTTTGCCTCTTTATATGTCCTTGAGTATGCATTCCAGTTTTGGAATAATAATAATGGAAGGATAATAATGAGCTGTAACGAGCATATAGACGTGCAACTAAGCTGGTAAGAGGAATGGAAGAATTAAACTATGAGAGAAGGTTGGGGTTGTTTCTCTGAAGAAAAGGAACTTGCAAGGAGATATAATTACTCTTTACAAGTGTAGACAGATAACTGGTGATCTTTTTTTCCATAGAAAAGAACCAGAGGCCATCCCTGTAGACTAGAGGAACAGAACTTTCAGTTGAAGCAGGTGGATCTTCTAGGTGAGGAAAGCGAGGTTAGGGAATGCCCTGCCGGGTGTTGTTGTGGCGGCAGATTCTGTTAATGCCTTTAAAGGAGAATTCAATCCCCATATAATAAAACCCACTACCCCCTACCCCACATAGTCCCCCCTCCCTGCTCCCGCCCGCACAGGTGATAACTCCAGCAATTGCCCCTAATCCTGTAATTACCCCTTGTTGCAGAGTAAGTGTAGCAGAGCTCACGGGCGCCATCTTCTTCTCTTCAGTAATCTTTTGGTCTTCTTCCTTCCCTTCGGCTATTTCCGTCACTTTCGGCGCATGCTGGTCCTGAAAGAGGTGTAATAACAGGATTGGGGCAATTACTGGAGTTATCACCTGTGTGGGCGGGAGCAGGGAGGGACTATTGGGGAATGAAATAAAAGTAGGTAACAGAAAAACTATTCACAATGCAAAAAATGATGCCTTTGTGCCAACAAATTTGCCTTTGCGTGAATTTTATATAACTGTATAGCGACCACTTCCGACGTGGGAAGAAGGTTTGCAAATTTTATAATTTGTACCAGTGTTCAGTGAACGTAATAACATTTTTTACTGAAAAAGTTGTGTAGGGGAGAAGAGAAATCCTTCCCCTGCTTTTCTGTCTGTGACATCATTCAGCCCAGTAACAGGCTGGAGAGCGACCTGATTGGCTGGAGACCGCAGTGCATCCTGGGAGGAGAGGGTGTGCCCGACTGTGAAGCTGTGTGTGTAGGCCCTGCTGGATCTGTGAGGTGTGTAGGAGTGCAGAAAGAGGCTGTCTGACCCTGCCACGCTGCTAAAGCTTCAGAGGAGGAAAGTGCCATTGGTGAGAGTGATTCTGGAGAAGAGTTATTTGTGATTCCAATGTGATTTGCCTCTGAGAGAAAGCGCTGAGTAAATCCCTTGAAGAGAGGATTTGCCACAGGAAGACAGGCCTTGTGTAATTTTGCCTGCTACGTGGGAAGCTGCTATTTTCCAAGGGAAAAGGTACTCTGGGAAAGGTAGCGCTACCAGGGGAATAAGAGCTCTGGGGAAAGGGACATTGCAATTTGAACTGTGTGCTTTTAACCCTTCCAGACAAGTGGGACTGTGATACTATAAGAACTGTGTTGAACAGATAGTTAAAACCTAATAAGGATTTAGGTGGTGTCCCTTATATTCCCATACAGGCGTGACTTTTGTATTAGTTACTACTTTACAGTTTATATAAAGTTAAATATTGTTATCCGCAAAGTGTGTGTTTATTATTTCCTAGGGGATTCCTCTGAGGTAAGTTCCTCAGTGCTCCCTAGGTGGAGGCACTGCGCTGTGATTCCTAGTTCCCAGTACTTTTCGACTTGCAAAAGGGACTCAGGGCCCCTGAATTGCCAAGGAAGCTATTATTTAAAGGGACAGTAACCAAAATAGCGTTACAGTTGTTATGTTTGCTCCAAAAGATTACGACACCTTCAAGCTCTTCTTAAAAGTGGGCAATGTGCTATTAAAATTCGCAATGCAATAAAAGTTTAGGAAGAGTATTACATTGCGAAATGTGAATTTTTATTCTTATTTGTGCAAATTGATTTGGTCTTTGCGACTTTTATTACATTCCCCCAAATGTAAGGTTATTACATTCCCCCATAAGTAATTAGGGGGTAGAGGGTTTTATTATATGGGGGTTTAGTTCTCTTGTAAGCATGGCTTGGATGATTTCTTGAACAAGCATGTTATCCAAGGCTATAGTGATCTCAAGATTTACAGTTAGTTTTGTATAAGTACGTTTATATATAATTTATATATGTGACTGTATTGATAGGTCTGTATTGATTTATGTTTATATATCCACTGGTGGTCATTTGGAGGGGTTGAATTTGTATATATGAGCCCAAATGTTTTCATTTCTTTGATGCCATTTAAGTGTTATATTGTCATATTGTCTCTTTTTCTGTACAGGATGTTTCATTTGAATTTTGAATTTGAATGTAAACATTTCCTATTCACTTATGCAACTACAAATATACAAGAAAGGAATATGTACAAACATAATGACCACCCCAATCATACTTGACTGTTTAAGAGAAACATTTAGCCCTAATTACAATAGAACATATCTTTATAATATGGCTAGCAGGTACAAAAAAATTTACGTAAAAATCTGGGCCATATACAATGTGGTTTTCAACCTGCATACGCTAATAAGACAGCAACTGTAAATGATGTTCAGGTGGCAAAAGCAAATGGTGTAGACCAATGCTATGCAACTTTTACATATAGTGCAGTGTTGGACTGGCCAACTGGGATACCATTAAAACTCAAATGTATCTAATTATTTTAAAAGGATAATGTCATGGGGAAAAAAATTTTTCAAAATGAATCAGTTAATAGTGCTGCTCCAGCAGAATTCTGCACTGAAATCCATTTCTCAAAAGAGCAAACAGATTTTTTTATATTCAATTTTGAAATCTGACATGGGGCTAGACATATTGTCAGTTTCCCAGCTGCCCCAAGTCATGTGACTTGTGCTCTGATAAACTTCAATCACTCTTTACTGCTGTACTGCAAGTTGGAGTGATATCACCCCCTCCCTTTTTCCCCCTAGCAGCCAAACAAAAGAACAATGGGAAGGTAACCAGATAGCAGCTCCCTAACACAAGATAACAGCTTCCTGGTAGATCTAAGAACAACACTCAATAGTAAAAACCCATGTCCCACTGAGACACATTCAGTTACATTGAGAAGGAAAATCAGCAGCCTGCCAGAAAGCATTTCTCTCCTAAAGTGCAGGCACAAGTCACATGACTTGGGGCAGCTGGGAAATTGACAAAATGTCTAGCCCCATGTCAGATTTTAAAATTGGATATAAGAAAATCTGTTTGCTCTTTTGAAAAATGGATTTCAGTGCAGAATTCTGCTGGAGCAGAACTATTAACTGATTCATTTTGGGAAAAAAATTTTTTCCCATGACAGTATCCCTTTAAATATATAAATTCAGCCTAACTCCCTACCATGATTTGGTTTAATTTACTAAGAAATCTGAACGAAAATGTTATGATAAAATCTTTCGACAATTCAAATTGTATGACTTTTACGATTTGTCATCCAAAAACCACAAATTTTTATGATTTTCTAATGAAAACCAGCATCAAAAATGCCCTTGAAGATCATGAAGACAAGAAACATCTTCCAATTGTTAAAGGTTCATCTGCCAGTGACTTCTACATGATGAGTTTTAGCTGGAGTATTTTCAGATTCAGATTTTTAGCAGTTTTGGAGCATAAGAAATCTTTAAAAAAAATTCTGTTTTTTTTCAGATTTTTCCTCTAAAAATTCAGTTTTCCCCTTAAAAACTATACCAGAAAAATAATAATAATAATTAAAATAGTGCTATGTAGTATAAGATAGAGTATGAAGGAGGTTCCTGCCCCACAGATCTTACAAATTTTAGTGGGATTACATGAGTGCTAAATTGGCCAAGCGCAGTAATCTATATCAACCAAACAGAACTTTGTTTTCATTTTCTAACATGTAGTAGTTTGATATTTAAAAAAAAGTATTATGAATTATTTTAAAAAAATCATTTGTGTTTTCTGTGCTTACAGGAAAGAGTAAAATAAGGTTACCAGACAACAGGAACATTCAGAAACACCTCTAATAAATGCCTGTTGCAGGACTGCATTTATTAAATTGCAATCAATGCTGCCCTTAAAGGGGTTGTTCACTTTCCAACACATTTTCAGTTCAGTTGGTTTCAGATAGTTCACAAGAATAAAGACATATTTCAGTTACATTCTATTTGATATTTGTAACCATTTTTCAAATATTGAAGTGTGTCATTTTTTACCTTCTTAAGCAGATCTTGGAGAGGGGTCGCCGACTCTGTAAAACAGTTCTAAATTGATATTTTTAGTTGATACATTTCTTATCTTTGTCCCTGCTGAGCAGAATCTCTGGGGTTCATTAAAAGCAGCTGTTAGAATTGATACAATAGTTGCTAATATTCTACAGAAGCTGCTGAGAAATGCAGCAAAATGGAGCAACTTGTAACAGTTCAGAATCTGCACCAGGATTACTGAGCTGCCAGACTCAAACACCAGAGATACGGACATTCAACTTTAAACTTAGATTTTGTGAAACCAGTCAAAAATGAAAAATGGAAAGAAATTGAAAAAAGTCTTTATTTCTGGCGAACAATCTGAAAACTTTAAAGGGGACCCGTCAGCCAAAATTTTTTTTCAAAATCCTATTTTATCACATAAGTCAAGCAAAATGATCTTTAATTGCACTGTATACATTTTTTGAATCTTGTTACCTTCTGTCTGGGAATTCATAATTACAGCAAGCAGGCAGGAGCCATTTTGTGGACACTGTTATTAAGACAAGCCTTGTATCATCTCAGAATCTTGTTTGTGCACCAGAATGGGGGACCTGATGTCCATCCCCATGTCCTGGCTACACAATTAAATGGTGAAGAGAATGGGGGAATGTGGGGAGAGCAGCGACATCTAGGAAGTGCTGAATGGAAAGTGAAAGTAATTGTCTAAGTGATCCCCAACCAGTAGCTCGTGAGCAACATGTTGCTCTCCAACCCCTTGCATGTTGCTCCCAGTGCCCTCAAAACTTATAAGCTTCAGGAGCTTATTTTTGAATTCCAGGCTTGAGGTAAGATTTGGTTGCATAAAACCAGTTGTTCTGCCATACAGAGTCTCAATGGAGTTTGACAATCCACATTGCGGCTATCAAATGGCCAATCACAGCACTTATTTTTCATGCAAGTGTTGCTCTCCAACTCCTTTTACTTCTGAATGTTGCTCACGGGTTCAAAAGGTTGGGGATCCCTGGTCTAAGGCATAGAGGAGGGGCAGACAATATTTGATTGACAGCTGAGATTTTTAAATGAGCTTACAATAGCTATGAATGCTTTAATAAAAAATAGAAATTGGATTTCATGTTTAATTTGTAAAGGACTTTTATTATACAGATTTTTGTGTCTGGGTGAAGGGTCCACTTTAAAGTATAGTAACTCTGCAAACTGGAAAAGCAATAATCATGAGAGTGTATTAAAGGTTGTGCTTCATATTTAAGTATTTAACTTTTAGTATGTTAGGGAATGGCCAATTATAAGCAACTTTTTAGTTGGCCTTCATTATTTATTTTTTATAGTTTTTTAATTATTTGTCTTCTGACTCTTTCCAGCTTTCAAATGATCCCATCAAAAATAAAGGCTCTGTTGTTGCTACTTTTTATTACTCATCTTTATATTCAGGTCCTCTCCTGTTCATATTCCAATCTCTCCTTCAAATCAATGCATGGTTGCTAGGGTAATTTGGACCCTTGCAACCCGATTGCTGAAATGACAAACTGGAGAGCTGCTAAATAAAAAGCTAAATAACTCAAAAACCACAAATAATAAAAAATGAAAACTTATTGCAAATTGTCTCAGAAAATCACTCTCTGCATCATACTAAAAGTTAACGCAAATATGAACAGCCCCTTTAAGATCTAAATGTATAAATACATGACAATCATTGCAAATATTCAATTCAACCAATGAACAGCAGCCCAGAGTAGTATCCACCGCTGAAATCTATTCCATACCAACAGGGCCTGAAATGTATTTGAGCTGTGGATATTGCTCTCGGGCCCAGATTTGTGGGAAGGCCACATTGGGTGGCATGATTTTAGGGGCAACATGCCTCCCAGTCGAATTCTAATTTTTTAGAGAGCACTCAGCTCTTTAAATCTCCTGTGAGCCCAATACCCAGTGCTCTGGAAGGGACCTGTGCATGCTCGTGCTCAAGTTCGGGAGGGGAAGGTGGGTGAATGCGATGAGTGTAATGGGCGAATATGACTCATTCCACCAAAATGCATTTTTTAAAGTACATTTTTTCACCCATTGGAGTATATGGGTGTCATTTTCTTGGCTAAACTTGTTGAAAAATTTTGCTCATCACTAGCGAGGATCCTCTGGTCTAGGGGCAGCTAAATTAGAAATCCTGCAAATCAGCTCTGTTAAGCATATGCCTGGGAATTGTTGTGTGTGTTTTTGTCTCCATATTCGCACTTTGCTCTTGTGATCATAAATGAGACTTCTGATGAACTTTAGTACCTTCAAGTGAAAGCATTAATGCAAGAGTATTACTGTCAGCCTGGAGATGGCAGTTATTTCTTGGTTTCCTTAGAAATTGCATCATTAGGCACTACTGACTTGTGCCAAGTAAATCCAATTCTGTGCAAATTGTGTCCATTGCAACTTGCGAGCGTCTTGCAATGGAAGTGATTTAGTTCATAGTTATAGTTACATAGTTAAACTGGGTTGAAAAAAGACAAAGTCCATCAAGTTCAACCCCTCCAAATGAAAACCCAGCATCCATACACACACCCCTCCCTACTTTTAATTAAATTCTATATATCCATACCTATACTAACTATAGAGTTTAGTATCACAATAGCCTTTGATATTATGTCTGTCCAAAAAATCATGAAATTCTGGGGGGTAACCAAACATGGTGATCTTGTGGGACCAAAATAACACTGGAATTCACTCAATAGCAAAAAAATAAATCCTCTTACTGTGCCTCATTTTAAATGAACTGCAATGCCAATTTTAACACAGCTCAATAAAATAAAGAAAAAAATAGATGTTATTATTTCTTTAGACATGTTTGTAAACAATAAAAATGTGTCAATAGAAAAAGTGCAGTAGGAGTGAAGAGACAGTAGGAGACAGATACATATCACTCATAATGAATTGGAAACATAGCTCTAAGGTTTCCAAGTGTTCCCAAGTGCTGCAATCTGTGAGTACAGCTTGGTGGGAGTAGAGCAGCTTAAATGCAGACAGGGGACAGACTGAGAGTTAGCATTCACTTTACTGTCAGTGAAATGTCATTGATGAATTGTATGTAAATGGCGGCTATATTTAGTTTAGATGCCTTGGAGTTGCTTGTTATTATCTTTCCACTGTATCTAGGTCAGCCATTTTGAGGACTTTCAAGGTTAGAGTGAAAAATTACATGTGAGTTTTTCTTATATTGGAAGAGGAAACATTTTCTCTATTGGGGCTTGCATTTTAGAAGAGAAAATGGGTGGCATCCGGCTCCTCGTCCCCATAGAAAATACTGGTATTGAGGATCATGAATAAATAGCCAGGGTGGAGAGAAATAGATTTCCATACCGCTAGGTAGGATAACATAAGCTAAATATGTTCTCCGGGCCAGGCTTACAAAGTTAAATGCATAAAGATATAATATGTCATTCTACACAGTTTTCCAATATTCATGCACTAAAAATGGTTCTATGGTTATTTGTCAATGTAAATACTACAGTAAACAGTATCCCTCTGCCCCTTGCTATTCACAGCACTGCTGGTTCTAACTTTTGACACAGTTGAGCAGAAGGCAGATGATTAACAGACCTGTCTTGGTTACAGAAATTGTTTTAATAGTCAGAACAAGGAGTGCAGACAGGGCCAGACAAATATTGCTTTCAGTGGCGTTATTAAAGTGCACTGGAAAGTTGCTTAGAATTAAGGGGCAAATTCACTAAAGGGTGAATTTTCACCTCGGAAGGCTTCGCCACACTTCATGCCACTTTGTCAGATGTTCATTCTCAGTACACATACTAATTCATCAAAATGCTAAGTTACATCTTGGCAGCTACATTCGTCAGCGCGAGCATTTCATATCAATCTTTCACTAATGTTCATTTCTGCCAAGCGAAACTTCATCAGTACACTTATGCTTAGGTCCAAGGCCAGAACTAGGGAAAGGCAGAAGAGGCAGCTACCTAGGGCGTAATCAGGGCAGCCATCAGGGGGGGACAGGGGGGAGAGTTGTAGGGGGCCCCGTGGGCCACGTCGCACTTTCTTGATTAGCCGGGCCCCCCTGCTTTCTAAGAGCTACTGACTGCGGGAAGGCAGTGCGGGAGCACAAGGGGAGGTATTTTCTGTCCATTACTTCCCTTATTGGTAACTGAGTTTAAGTCCCGGTTGAGTTGCTCAGGGATTGGATAGCTGAGGTTTGAACTTCTCCTCCAGCTCATCCAATCACCATGCAGCATTACTAGGACTTGAAATTCTGTGACTAATATGGGAAGAAAATGCTGTCACTGGAAGAAGATGCAGCCACCTCCTCCCTTCTGTAGTTGGCAGCTCACTGACAGCAGGTGGGCCACACTAATGAAGTAAGTGTAACATAGCAGGCCCCCCTAAAGGTAACCCTTTGTGGTCCCTGCTGTGTGGTGGGGCCCTGGGCACCAAATTTTTTTTAAACTTCTGGGGGGGCAAGTTTTTTTCATGGACGTTTAAGGGGGGCCCTAGCCACCAATTTTCTTATAACGTGGGGGGGCCTGGCCGCCATTTTTTTTCCCCATGTGGTCCTAGCCAACAATATTTTTTAATGGGGGGCCCTGACCACAAATGTTTTTTTTCAATGGGGGGGCCCTGACCACCAATATTTTTTTATTAACATGTGGGAACCATAGCCACCAAGGTTTTTGTTTTTTTTTAGTGTGTGGTGGGGGGTGCACCTCGGGGGTGGGCGGACCTGGGCGTAATGATAGGGGACATTGGGCAGCTACCTCTAAAATAATCTTCGTCTACCCCTAGTCTGTGTTTGCACCCCTCAGTCATACTCCCCTCTGTCACCCACCCCTCCGTCGTTCTCCTCTCTCTCCTGTCACCCTCCCCTCCATTGCTAATCCCTCCCTCCCCTCCATCATCCCTCTCCTCCGTCGCTCTTGCGGAGTTAGGGCAAGGGCACACAAAGCTACTGGGTGAGATTAGTAGCCCAGCGACAAACCTTCTTCAGACAACTAATCTCCCCAAACTGCCTCTCCTCTGGCTAGAATCTAAACTGCTGGCGGCAGGCCCGGGCCAAGTCAGCCGGGCACCCAAGGCAACCGGGGCAACTAATCTCCCCGAACTGCCTTCCCCTCCCCAGGGTTGTACTGGTAGGCCTGGGGCCCACGGGGGCTGCTGTTCAGGGCCCCCCTGCCATGCAATCTCCCCGCTACATGCCTGTGCACAAACGAGCACTCTGTATTACAGTCCGCCGTGCATGTGCGCTTGTGCGCAGGCATGCACACACACTATATTTTTCAGACATTTGAGGCAGGAAGAAGAAGCAAATTGAACAGTCGGGGTGTGGATCTGGGCTGGTGCGGCCCACAAGAGCCGGGGGCCCACCGTGTTTTTTCCCGGTGTCCCACTGGCCCAGTCTGACCTTGCCCCTGCCTTCCTGTCAGAGGCGGGCCATGCCGGCCGGGCGCCCTAGGCAACCCAGCCGGTCAGCTCGCCCCCTCCTTCTCCTGTGGATCATGGCGCGGTGACATTCGACAACTCCTTCTCCTGTGGCTCGGTGACATTGCACGCGTATGGGCTGTAACATTTTATGCGCAGTGACGTCACACGCGTGTGCTCGAAAGGGGAGCAGGCAAGCTGGGTGTAAGGTGCGTCCGATCTAGGGGTAGGCAGAAGAGGCAGCTGCTCAGCGCCCCTCAATGGTTGCGCCCTAGGCAGCTGCCTCTTCTGCCTACCCCTAGTTCCGGCCCTGCTTCCTGTCGGCTAGAATGTAAATCGCCAGCGGGATGGCACTGGGAGCGCTTTATTTTCTGAAGTCATCTGAATTTTCTTTGTGAGACAACTTCGGGAAAACAAAGTTCTCCATGTGTCATCCCGCTGGCGATTTACATTCTAGCTGGTGGGAAGGCAGTGGAAGGCAGTTCGAGGAGATTAGTTGCCCCAGAGAAGACAAGTTTTGTTGCCTGGTGACTAATCTCCCCGGATCTGACTGTGTGTCTCTGCCCTTACCCTTGCCTGAGCGAAAATTCATCTGGAGAAAGGACGAGGAATTTTGTTAGCAGATAAAGGTGACTGGCCTGTGTTCTTTTGCTCTGTACAAACATTCCTCGGTGGAGGAGGCAGGATCCCCTGATAGTGAATAAGAAGAGATGAATGAAGTCACGTTGCTGTGCGAGATGACAAGACAGGTTTAGCAGTGCGACTGATGTGACTAATCGCTGGAGATGAGAGCATTTGCTTTGCAATGTTACAGAGCAGGTGCGATGGCCAAGACTCGTGTTATTGCTCTGACCTTGCGGCGGCTGGAATGTTAGTGGTGGCAACGTGTTACTAGTACACTGGGCTCACTCGCCCCCTTCACAACAAACCCAAACAAAGAGGAAATGTTCCACCACTGAAGCACATGGCATGTGTACAAATGGCACCGAATCAGTTAGAAAGAATAAGAATAAAAAGTCCCAGGATAAATAGGCACCTAACCCTTTGCAGGATTTATTCCAAAGGGATGTGCTGGTGACAAGAACCAATTCCTCTTCCCCACATTGCCCTGCCAGTGACCCCAACCCTGACCTGCAGAGGCCACTCTCTCATGGGGTGACAAGCAATGCAGTCTGCTACCCCCTTAATGATGTGTGAGTGCGAGTTTTATGATGTGACACTGGGCTACTGTCCGCTGGGGCCCGAGCACACGCCACAAATTTTCATTTCACATGAGACAGATTTGAAGAACGCGGGTGAAAGGGCAGTGCTTTTTGGCCATAAGTCAGTCCTGCTTCTTGTGAATGGAATGAGAACAGGAAGGCAAGTGTGTGAAACGTTCCAGAGCTGTGACCCTTCACTTCCTAATCACAAATGGGTGACAACAATAAACCCCAAGTTGCTGCACATTTCCCTCTTGGCTGCGCGCTTGATGATTGCCAAACGCATTGAGTTGGGGTCATTTATCAACACTGGGCAAATTTGCCCATGGGCAGTAACCCATAGCAACCAATCAAATTGCTGCATTCATTGTTCTACTTGCAGCTGGCTTTAGGGTCAGGGCACACAGGCAGATTCAGGGAGATTAGTCTCCTGGCGACAAATCTCCTCTTCTTCGGGGTGACTAATCTCCCCGAACTGCCTCCCGCCAGCTAGAATGTAAATCACCGGTGGATGGCACTCGGAGCGATTTGTTTTCCGAAGTCGCCCGAAATTGCCTCACAAGGAAACTTTGGGCGATTTCGGAAAACGAACAGCCCTGAGTGCCATCCCGTCTGCGATTTTCATTATAGCCGGCAGGAAGGCAGGGGAGGCAGTTCGGGAGATTAGTTGCCACGATGAAGAGGAGATTTGTCGCTGGGTGACTAATCTCCCCGAATCTGTCTGTGTGTCCTGACCCTTAAAAAGCGAATCACTTATTGGATCAGTGTCGGACTGGCCCATCGGGATGCCAGGAAAACTTCCGGTATGTCCAGATGTCAGTGGGCCTTTTGCTTCCAACCATTTGGCCCAGTATAGTACTGGGCCGGCGGGATCCTGGAAAAAAACCTGGTGGGCCCCAGGATTTTGTGGGCCCTGCCGGCCCAGATCTTAGTGGCACCACCCCTCTTTGTCAGGGTTCGTGATGAAATAACAATTTGCGCATGCGCACTGACGGCGCTCCCTGTGCGTACGTACGTACGTACGTACGTACGTACTTACATAGCTGGCACTGCGCGGGTATGGACATACGCAACGCCGTGCTCCGGAGCAGCAAGGGGGGGAAGGGGGGCCCCTGGGGAAGTAGCCCCAGTGGGCCCCAAGCCCCCCTGTCCAACCCTGATTTGGCCTATTTCATGTTCATTACCTATCTGTTTATGGGAAGAAAGAGGTTTAATAATGGAAGAATAGAGTATAGTATGTAGACAATATAGACTAGGGGAATAAAGAGTTTGAGTGAGGAAAGGAGGTATAATCATCTGGAAAGTGGGCCCTCAGGATAAGATTTTCTGGTGGGCCCCTGGCATCCCAGTCCGACATTGATTACTATAGGTAACTGGCCATTGGCAAATTTGCCCAGTGTAAATAAATGAGCCCCAGCTGTCTCACTGTTTATGTTTGGACTGGAGATTACACAAACAGGAGGATTTTGAAATGAGGAAAGGAACTATGAAATGAGGAAGGAATTGTCTCATTGTTGCTATTAATTAAAGATGTTGTCTGCCATTAGAGGGCACTAAACAACCTTGTATTTATCCTGAAAATAGGAGGGGTGGAGAAAGTTAAAGGGAAGGGAGCTTTGTGAAGTGAGCAAAATGCCCCAGATGTAGAAAGGGCGACAACAAGGGAATGTAGCGGGTCAATCATTTACCAGTGCGCTTTAATGTGCGCTTTAATGTGCGCCTGCAGGTGGTGCCCCAGACCTTTTGTACTCGCCCCACAGAGAAGCCTAATGAGAACAGGAGACTGAGGGGCCCAAACAACTGTCTTCTAATATTAGCACGCCTGTATTTCTGCATCTATTATAGTCCTATCCCATTGTAATGGGATCTTTTATTAAAAGATTAGTACTATCTCCTGCAGTTGCTGGAAAACAATCTGTTATCGCTGAGTTATTTGCAGTCCAAGTCTGCGGCGATACAACTGCGAGCGACCTGCCAGTGTCCAGGAATGCAGTCTGCATACTTCTCTGTCTGTTCTCCTCTGGGCTCGGGGGGAAAAAAGAATAGAAAATGTAGAGGGAGAGAGAGAGAAAAAAGAGGCTTTTGAACCAACAATGCCATTTTTCCCGTGAAGTATAAAAAAAAAGGAAATATCGCCTACTCGCTTTCATTCAGCTGTGCCAAAAAAATGTTAGAAATGAGCGGCCGCCAAGACTGGGCTTCATAATAAAGGGGCCCTATACAACAAGTTCATTATCGCATGGGGCATTATTATATGAAAGGAGACCGCCTGCCTCGCCCCTGATACTCCAGACACTACTGAGACAGTCACTAGTTGTAACAAGGGATGAAGAGGAGGAGGAGGGGGACTTTAGGTATTAAACCTGTATGTGACTCTCAGCTGCTGGTACTTTATTTGTATTCTAAAAGACACTTGGGTGAGGGAAAGTCCTCTGTAGGTATTGAGTGTCTGTTCTGAGAAGGTGAAGTGGCCAATATTATGGATATTATCCTGCTCACTCCTCCAACAAGGCAGCGACTGGGAGAGGTCACGTCATTGTCCTGAACTTCCCACTTACTCTGCGCTTCCCACTTACTCTGCTGCTTCACTTCCCCACCAGCTCCTGCACTAGTTTCACTCTCTCTCTATCTCTCTCTCTATCTCTCTCAATCTCTCTCTCTCTACACTCCTCTCTCCATTGTATCCAGGACCTACCTACCCCCCTCTTGTTCATTGGGAAAGGTTTTCCAGAAGGTGGAAAATGTCACCTGATTCACTCTGAAACATTTTTTGTTTCCCCACCCCCAAACACACACACACACATTAGGAGACCGCCCACCGCAGACAGCTAAGACCCCCTTATAGATTTAAAGAGAGACTGCATGAGAGGCTGCTGTTCATTCAATAGAGTCCGGACTTGTGCCTGGTCCATTATCCCATCTCTCTCCACTTGAGACTCTGCTCGTCCCACTCCCAGCACTGAGGATGTTAAATGAAAGGATCCAGCCGGGCATGATTTTCCTCCTGACTGTCTCCCTGTGCCATTTCATGGAATATCGCGCAGTCCAAGGTAAGAACCTTCTTCAGGACTTTTATCCTCTTTTTGGATTTTTGTTTATTTTTTTTTCATATCAGGACAGAATTCATGAATGGCAGGAGAACTGTGCTGGATTAGGGCTACTACTTGGCATCCTTATTCATTAATGAACGATATATATATAAATGTATATTATTATTATTATTATTGTTACTTGATATCAGTGGCTACAGTTATGTAACAAAAGTCAGAGCAAGTGGGGCTAGTTACAATGTATTCAGTATCTGTTTCTTACTACACTACTTGTGCTCCAGTTTTATTGGTAGCCAGATCCCTAGAATATGTATGTCGCTAAAGGCGCATTCTGACGCAGACAATTGACGCAATGTGCCCTGTGCTTAATGCTGACTACTTGCAGTGTATTTCCAAGCTGGACTGGTTGTAGTGGGTTGTCTAGTCCTCATTGGCATTCCTAGATATGACTGGGCTCCACTGCAAATTATTTTTCAAGCCACCCAAAATGTCTAGAAGTTTTACCAATATTTATTGAAATAGTATATGAATTAGGGGCCCTATTCCTCCTGCAGCCGCAGTGTCTGCTCCCTCTGTAGTTACCCCTGTAGCCCTTTTACTTTAGAGCTTCTCTGTCCTCTTAACTTAAAAAAAAAGGAAGGAAAATCAGCGTGGGAGTGGGTAGAAAACACGTTTCGAAATGGATTAGTGTTGCTTTGAGCTGTTCTGAGAGTGGCTGGATTGCAACATGGGCTTGGAAGTCATTCTGGATAACTGACGCACTTGATACTGTAATACTGTAATACATAACTGGAGCAGGCTTTTATGCGCTGCTCATCTGAAAGGGGTTGTTCACCTTTAAATTAACTTTTAGTATGGTGTAGAGAGGGATATTTTAAGACAAGTTGGGATTGATTTTCGGTTTTTTTTTTTCATTATTTGTGGTTTTTGGGTTATTTAGCCTTTTATTCAGCAGCTCTCTAGTTTGCAATATCAATAATCTGATTGCTAGGGTCTGAATGAGCCTAGCAACCATGCATTGATTTGAAAAAGTGGCCGGGATCTGAATAGAAATAGGAGTTATAAAAATATACATTTGTAGCTTTACAGAATCTTTGTTTTTTGATGGGGTCGGTGACCCACATTTGAAAGCTGGAAAGAGTTGTGGCCATACACAGAGGGAATACTAGTTGTGGCCATACACAGAGGGAATACTAGTTGTGGCCATACACAGGGGGAAGACTAGTTGTGGCCATACACAGATGGAATATTAGTTGTGGCCATACACAAGGGGAATACTAGTTGTGGCCATACACAGAGGGAATACTAGTTGTGGCCATACACAAGAGGAATACTAGTTGTGGCCATACACAGGGGGAATACTAGTTGTGGCCATACACAGGGGGAATACTAGTTGTGGCCATACACACAAGGAATACTAGTTGTGGCCATACACAGGGGGAATACTAGTTGTTGCCATACACAGGGGGAATACTAGTTGTGGCCATACACAAGAGGAATACTAGTTGTGGCCATACACAGGGGGGAATACTAGTTGTGGCCATACACAAGAGGAATACTAGTTGTGTCCAGCATTGAAAGCTGGAAAGAGTCAGAAGAAAGATACAGATCGTTCAGAAACTATAAATAAAAAAGTCCAGTTGAAAATGTGCTTATAATAGGCCATTCTATAACATACTGAAAGTTAACTTAAAGGTGAACCACCCCATGTAACATCTGTGAGTGGGAGGTTGTTTAACTGTATGGTCCCTTAACCCCTTGGTGTATCCTGAGTGTGTGGAAGCTCGGTGGCAAGCTCTGGAAGGGTTAACGTTACAAGTGTGAGCAGCCAGGCTGGGGAGAGACTGTTGTTACTAGAGCAGGTTATGAAAGAGGACAAATAAAAGTAAACAGTCTAGTGGAAGTGAGGGCAGAGCACACGTGTTGTGTCTGGGTCACTGCTAAGTGACACTGATATGGTTGGGCCGCTGTGTTTTACAGCTGGGAATTGCTGGCTGCAGCAGTCGAAGAATGGCCGATGTCAGGTTCTGTACAGGACTGAACTGAGCAAAGAGGAATGCTGCAAGACTGGCAGACTGGGCACCTCATGGACAGAAGAAGATGTACCCAACAGCACCCTCTTCAAATGGATGATATTTCATGGAGGGGCCCCACATTGCATCCCCTGCAAAGGTACCTGATTTGACATTTGCGCCTGATCTTTCAACTCACTTAGAGGGTTAAATCCCTTCCTCTCTTACACTAAAAGTTGTTTCTAGGGCTTTAACATGACACGTTGTAGGAATACACCGCTGTGTATATTTCATATGACCTGTGCTTCCATCAAACCATATGTATGAAGCTGCCATATGTATTTATATAGGCGCAGACTTTACATAAATATCCTAAACTGCTTTTGCCATTATTTTTGTATAGGAGTCTCATATGTGTGCATAAGTATATCTGTGTGTGTGCAACAATAATCTCACCCAGCTCAGTCTGCAGGAGACTCTGCTAGTAGATTCTGGCCACCTACACTTGCTTATTAAGTGTTATTTTTCACGGAGGGATTTATTAAAGTGAAGGGGGACATCTGCACTCAATTTTGAGTTCCCTTTCTGGAGGAACTTTTGTTCTCTCTCTCCATAGATACTGTGTGCTGTTTTAGCTATTAAGCACAGAGGGGAAATAATTTTTCTTGTGCAAGTAAGTTCCCAGTGTCAGGAGCCTGGATGAATATTGTGCAGATATGGATAGATAGATAGATAGATAGATAGATAGATAGATAGATAGATAGATAGATAGATGCACTTATATATAGATATATATATATCTGATAAAGGTCCCAGAGGTGGATCGAAACGTCGATTAAATAAAAACAGACTCTGAAGAAAAAAGCCCTGTGTGCACCAGTATCTATCTATCTCTCTCTCTCTCTCTCTCTTTCTCTCTCTCTCTCTATTAATTTCTCATCTGTCTTCCTCTTTCTCTCTCTCTCTCTCTCTCTCTCTCTCTCTCTCTCTCTATTAATTTCTAATCTGTCTTCCTCTTTATCTCTCTCTCTCTCTCTCTCTCTCTCTCTTTCTCTATATATTATCTATCTTTCTATCTATCATCTATCTATCTATCTATCTATCTATCTATCTATCTATCTATCTATCTTCTCTCTCTCTCTCTCTCACTCTCACTCTCTCTCTCACTCTCTCTCACTCTCTCTCTATCTATCTATCTATCTATCTATCTATCTATCTATCTATCTATCTATTATCTATCTATCTATCTATCATCTATCTATCTATCTATCTATCTATCTATCATCTCTCTCTCTCTCTCTCTCTCTCTCTCTCTCTCTCTTTATCTATCTATTATCTATTTATCTATCTACCTATCATCTATCTATCTATCTATCTATCTATCTATCTATCTATCAATCTATCTATCTATCTATCTATCTATAGAATTTTCATGGAATGGCACAGGCACATGTGTCCCTGAAAGTCTAGACGTGCTGCTGAGATGTGGGGCTATTTTCTCACATTCCTAGTAATAATATTTCTTGAGTACTTTGCCCACTGGCTAATTAAACTTGTTGCACTTACAGAAACATGTGAGAACGTAGACTGTGGCCCTGGGAAGAAATGTAAAATGAACAAGAAGAACAAGCCGAGGTGTGTCTGCGCTCCGGATTGTTCCAACATTACTTGGAAAGGTTCAGTGTGCGGAATTGATGGCAAAACCTATAAGGATGAGTGCGCTTTGCTCAAAGCCAAATGTAAAGGGGTCCCGGAGCTGGATGTGCAGTACCAAGGAAAATGCAAAAGTAGGTTGAACAGTGGGGGGCGTTAGGGATCCTCCATTAGATTATTGGGATGTTACCTAAACCTGATGGGTGGGCAGCATGGGGAGAGGGATCTCAATGGGTGGCTTTTTAGTGGCCTCAAAGCTTTTTTTTTTGGTATTCAGTGGCTAGACGGTATACCGGGTAACAGTGTGCCAGAAATGTATATACAAAATACAAGTAGAGTATATGGAACTAATATGGCAATTGATAATGATCTTGTAGTGATATCAGTCTCTTGGTCGTGCTGTTAATGTTAACCACCGAAAAGAAGGGGGATAAAAAATATGGTGATGGCTCACCACGTGGAACAGGTGGTCCAGGTGCCCCAGACCTTGAGCTTAGGCAGCGGATAAACCAGCAGAGAGGGGTATCAGGCACTCAAAAAGACTCCACAAGGGACGCCAAAAAGAAAGTCAAAAATGTGATATTTATTATAGATTCGTTAAAGAAAAGGAACAGCATCTCAACTGGCTCATGACTAAGTGCCCTGTAAGGGGGGCAATGGAGATACTGTTCCTTTTTTAACGAATCTGCAAAAAATATCACTTTTATTTTTAGATACATTTTTATTTTTTATTTTTTTCAAGCAAACAGCAAACAATTTGCAAAGAAAATAGCATTCAGCGGTTTTATACATTTCCAACAAGAACACAACTTTTTTGTGCATGACATCGGGATTTACATCTCATTGGTACTGGCTGGTCACCATAACTTTGCTCCCCCATGAAGACTCCAGTCAAAAAGACTCCATTTGTAACTTTATTTTTGGAAGCTCTTTTTCAGTGTCCGATACTCCTTTTCTTGAACTTTGCGTGCTGTTAATGTATCATTCATAGCTTCTTATACTAATGGCTGTGCGCTCTTGCGCCTTATACTAATGGCTGTGCGCTTTTGCGCATCTTTCTTTTTCAGAGACTTGCAGGGACGTGCTGTGTCCAGGGAGCTCCTCGTGTGTGGTGGATCAGACCAATAACGCCTACTGTGTGACATGTAATCGGATTTGCCCGGAGCCTACCTCCCCTGACCAATATCTGTGTGGGAATGATGGAATAACCTATGGAAGTGCGTGCCACCTGAGGAAGGCTACCTGCCTGCTGGGCAGATCCATTGGATTAGCCTACGAGGGGAAATGCATAAGTAAGTGTGTGGTATCTGATTTACCCCACGAGAAAGTCCATTCTGGGTAGCATTCTTTTTCCAAACTGCTTTGATGAGAAGAAGACACTCATCACTATGGTGCAAAAGAAGAAACTTATAATTAGGGTTGGTACAAAATGATTTCGGTCAGTTTGAAGCTTGCTATAAGTTTCCTCCTGGCCCAAGCAGGACAGAGTTACCCAGTAAAAGTGTTTTTATTTATACTTATTTAATTATGGCGTTTGGCTTTTGTTTTACAAGAGGAAGTGGTTTTGATCCAAAACTGGAGAAGGCTGATTTTATCCTGGCCTCTAGATTTCGGGTTTACGCAGTGAAATTAAAATGAACTATAAAATATATCAATAATTCTCTGCTGACAATAGGAGGTTCATGGCATTTTTGGCATCTCAGATGTATGGGCTATATCTATGTCTTATGAAGCCTATTTCCACTCCAGCTGCTGATACATCTGTGGCTATGGCACATATCTGTACCCTGTATATATACATGATCTGCTGATATGTCTCAGTAGAAGGTTATATGCATTTCCACCTATGATGAATACGTTAATATGACAAATACTAGCTCTTTTGACATTATATTTTGATATTAGCGCAATTTGCTCCCTCACTTTTGCCAGTATGCTGGATATTAGCACCCTACCAATGGTACATCTGTTAGAATAAACTTGATTGCCCCTTAACAGTGGTGTATATGCCAGTATGATAAGGATTAGCACCCTGTCATTGGTGTAGTTAGGTTATTATGATGCTATTGTAGCTTTGCCTGTTTCTATAGCTAACAGTACGAAGGCTATTGTAGCCTTGCTCATTCTATATCTAACAGTCTGAATACTATTGCAGCCTTGCCTATTTCTTTATCTAAAAGTATAAGCTCTTGTAGCCTTGCCTGTTCTATATCTAACAGTGTGAAGACTATTGTAGACTTGTCTAACATATGTAACAGTATGAAGACCATTGTAGCCTTGCCTATTCTATATCTAACATATCTAACAGTATGAAGGCTATTGTAGCCTTGCCTATTCTATATATAACAATATGAAGACTATTGTAGCCTTGTTTTTTCTATGTCTAACAGTATGAAGACTATTGTAGACTTGCCTATTCTATATCTAACATATCTAACAGTATGAAGACTATTGTAGCCTTGCCTATTCTATATCTAACATATCTAACAGTATGAAGGCTATTGTAGCCTTGCCTATTCTATATATAACAACATGAAGACTATTGTAGTCATGTCTATTCGATATCTAACAGTATGAAGACTATTGTAGCCTTGCCTATTCTATATCTAACAGTATAAAGGCTATGGTAGCCTTAACCATTCTATATCTACTAGTATAAAGGCTATTACAGTCTTGCCTATTCTATATCTAACAGTATGAAGGCTATTGTAGCCTTACCTATTCTATATATAACAATATGAAGACTATTGTAGCCTTGCCTATTCTATATCTAACAGTATGAAGACTATTGTAGCTTTGCCTATTCTATATCTAACATATCTAACAGTATGAAGGCTATTGTAGCCTTGCCTATTATGAAACTGTGTATTATCATATTTATTGTATGGTGACTTAATAAACCCCTGGTATATAATCTTTTTTACACTCATTCCTGGTGTTACTTTTGTATCCTTTAAATGTGATGTATTGGTCTGCTAGTAGGAAGGTCGTTTATACTATGAGCTGTAGCTTGCCTGTTAAAAGGGGTTTATTTTCACTCTTGCCCATGAATACGTTAACAGGAGGTCTATCTTCACCCTGTTAGTAGGAGAGCTAACTTAAACCTAAATAATTACAGAGAATAAACAGATTATGATTTTCTTTCCAGATAGACATAAATCTCATTACAGATGATAAATCTATGCGTTTACGTTTTTACGATTAGTTGCTGTTTTGGCATCTGTGTTCTTTGCTTTGTACTGACATGTCATGCCCTGCTGAGAGTAAGATAAAGAGCGATCACTGACTGATAACTTTATATGTTAAAAGCCCTGGCTCTTTTCCCTTGCAGAAGCCAAGTCTTGTGAAGATATTCAGTGCAGCGCTGGAAAGAAATGCCTGTGGGACAGTAGAGTGGGTAGAGGTCGCTGTGCGCTGTGCGATGATCTGTGCGGAGAGAGCAAGTCAGACGATACAGTGTGCGCCAGCGACAACACGACTTACCCGAGCGAGTGCGCCATGAAACAGGCAGCCTGCTCCACGGGGATTCTTTTGGAAGTGAAACACAGTGGATCTTGCAACTGTAAGTGAATTACCGCAACGCAGAGTAAGATTTCTAAAGGCAACCCCTCGGTAATGAAGACTTTAAAGCAAAATACTTTTTTTTTTTTTTTTTTTTTTTTTCTAAGGGAATTCCAGCACTATTTGATAATAAATGTACAACTTTCCAGTGGCCTCAGTTAAAGCTGCCTGCAAGATTTTGGCATTTTTTGCAGGAAAAAAAAGCCAAGCTATTTACAAGGGGGTTGCCTGAGAATATCTTTCCTTCTATTTCTCTAATTTGCTTCTATGTGCTTCGCTGATTGCTTCATTAACGCTTTGAGTGACCTAACTCCATCCAAGTACCACTAGTAGCTTTGGGTTCTGTCCCCGGGCAGAAGCCTCTACTAACTCTGAGGACACAAGCAGTACACCTAGAACACGAGCGCTTTTTGTCTGATTACAGGAATCTGCAATAACAGCCTGATCCATTGGTTCTTCAGAACTTTAAGACTTCATAGATTATGTATAAAAAAAACAAAAAAATAAAAATAAAGTATTATTTATCAGGTGATGCCAAGCAGCATCCCCTGCGAGTCACATGCAATGCAACGCTGTATTATGGCTGGTCAGAGGGCTTTGAGAAACATGCACTGAGCTTCTGCGCTGTTGTTGTCCTTATTTAAACAACAGCTCCCCTATATTCCCCCATATAGCCATTGTTGAAGATACAGAGGAGGAAGAAGAGGAAGAGGAACCGGACTACAGTTTTGTCATATCTTCATGGTAACAGCTCCCAAAACTGTTGGAACAGCCTCTGGGCAAGAACACATGTCCATACTGTAAATAGGTGTATGCTTATTTATTTTGGGAAAGAAGAAAAAAAAAACAAAAAAAACAAAAACAAAGTATACATATAGTTGAGTCTGGTAGACATTTATTTATACTGTCATGTTTTATAATTTATACATAAAATGTCTGGTTTTTGACTGTACACCTTGTTTTGAAGAAATATATTCGTCAAAGGAAGAGCAGTGTTATTTATTGTGAAATATCTTCTTCGCTTGTAAAGTCCAGCTTTTCTTGTAAGTCCATTCCTTAGAGGTGATTGACGGTACTACTGTCCACTCTGAACCCCTTGAGTAATGGAGGAATGCGCGGTGCCAAGAGAGTCGGTGGCGCGTTACGCATAGTTATCGCGTTACGCATGGCGCGCAGGGGGTTCGGCGCTTTTCTTTCCATGAACCCTGCATGTCAGTTTCTAAATGTTTATTTATTGGATTCTCTCCTTTAGTGCTGTACATACATCCTTCGGGTTTTGTTTACAAGGAATCTTGACTGACCAAAAGAGGCTGCAACATAACGTAAAAACAGAAAATATACATAAAAAAAATATATATATATATATATATATATATATATATATATATATATATATATATATATATATATATATATATATATCAAAAAAATGGTTGAAGTGGCTGTGTTTCAGGAAATGTCCCAGTTTCCACTATTCTGTCATACTGGATGGATAATTTCCCAAAAGACTTTTTGTGGTTCCTTCCCACCTATTTGATACAAATACTTATCATTTCCATCGTGCCAATTCAGTGTATTTCGACTTTTTATCAGTCCAAGTTTCTTGCGTTTTTTCATAATACACTTTTTTTTTTTTCCTCCTGATTTCTATTTTATATTTTCAAACATGGCAAGTTAAATATAAATTCATTTAAATATATAGTTTTGTACTTTTTTTACCATGTAAATGTGTAATGTATATAAAAGTTATAATGTGTATTTGTAAATAAATTATGGGTGAACAATAAAATAAATGGAATTTGCTTTATGCATTTCTCTTGTGTGTTATGTAATGAGGTGCTGTTCAAATGGATGCTTAGTGAAGGCACTCAAGTTATACTGATTGATGGCAAACAACACCTCCAGTTCATAGAATGAAAATACAGTATATGCCCTGGCACTTTATACCGAAACCGCCAAATGTTTGCTTAGTATACAGATCAATTCCATTTGCTATTTCCTTCTAGCATCTCTCAGGAGACAAACCCCCCTTCCCTCTTGCTCCCTGTCTGGCACTCTTCGCCTTTCCCAGTCTTATCTAGTTATCACAACAAGCAGCTCTTCAGAAGTGACAAACCCAAACATCACAACTATATCTAATTACTCTGCCAAATTTAAGGGTGAAACTTAAGAAATAATCAAGTCATAGCAAAAAAAAAAAAACAATCTGACAGACGATTTTTAATTGCAATATTCAGGTGTCAGCCTTGTTGCTTGTATATCCCCAGTTCATTTTAAATATCAAGACCTTATATGTTGGAACTTTTTTGCGTGAGTGCTTTAAGTGAATTTAAGAGCTAAGTGATTTGATTGTACCCATGAACATTTAGATATGTAGTTTAGCATAGCTGCCCTTATGTTTGTATATTGAAACTGAGAAATGCATGTTAGGACTCTTACTCACTTAGCTTATGTGCTGAAGTGAGTGCATAGATAAGTCTATATAGTTATTTGCATATAGGTGCACTGGGGTCCCTTTGAAGTGGCTTTACTTGCTGAACCTTGGTCCAAACCCAAATTAACTATACCTAACATGGCAACTTGTCTTCCCAAGTGTTGGCTGTTTTTACTGTTTTAAGGCAAACTGGGGACTGTACCCACAAAGCACATTTACTTAAAAATAAAATTGTGAAAATGGCAGCTGTTACAGTAGAACCCCCATTTAACATTTTTTCAGGGGACCAGGGAAAAATGATGCAAAATCAGGGAAATGTGTTAAAGTAACTTTCTTCAAGTACTGAAAGGATATAAGCACAGGAGTCTGTTTTACTTTGAGATACAATATTTATTGTGTTAAAGAAAAACTATACTCCCAAAATGCAACAGATAGTTTATATCATATTATGTGGCATATTAAAGAATCTTACCAAACTGGACTATATATTTAAGTAAATATTGACCTTTTACATCTCTTGCCATTTTGTGATGGTCTGTGTGTTGCCTCAGAGATCACATGACCAGAAATACTGCAGCTCTAACTGTAACAGGAAGAAGTGTTGAAGCAAAAGACACAATTCTGTCTGTTAATTGGCTCATGTGACCTAAGAAGTATAGTTTGTTTGGTTTGTTTGTGTGCACAAGTGATTGGTGCAGGACTGTATAAGGGGCAGGCTAATTGCAATTGACCATTTACAGGCAGAACCATGGCAAAATATACATCTGGTTAGTATTTTAAACCTCTTTATTTCAGAAATAATAACATTCATAGAGGGGAAAAAAAGCAGTTTTTGGGTACATCAGGACAAAATTTTGATGTAAAATCCTGGAAAACATTACTTAAAATCAGGGAAATGCATTTTAAATGGTGGGACCACAAATAGAAAATGTAATATGCGGGAAAACGTTAAATCAGGGGACTTAAAATTGAGGTTTCACTGTATCTGCTTTGTGGCTTTCCAACTGCTGCTTTTGCACTACAAATTTCCATCAACCCACAACAGCCTATGGCTGGGATACTGAGAGTCTGGCCTCACACCAGTTATAGACCCACTATCTGAAATCTGTTATCATTAGAGTAAAGCAGATGATCCCTAAGTGTAGACCTAGTAGTTGATATAGAGATATGGTATTGTTACAGAAAATCAGTTGACCCCTGAGTGGAGTTGTTGCTCCTGCTGGAAAGAGCTTTCAATTCTCAGACAACCTCTGCATTCCTGTAGTGATGGGAGGAGTACGGGCTGAAATATACAACCCCCCAAGCTCTAAGCATCACCAGATATGGAGTTTCCACACAGTCCCTGATGTATAACTACAGAGGGAGGCCAACCATCAGGGGATAACAGGATAATGTTTAGAGAGTTACAAAGTTTCACCTACCCCCAGAGGACTAGAGATTTCCCTTCCAAGAACTGCTGTGCATTAGTAGTGATCCCTCTAAACCCAATGCCATGGAGTCATGAAACTGGCCAATCTGCAGCCTTTCACACCAAGTGATAACCCACAAGGCTTATTTGTTTAATCATTAACTTTCTGCAGTAAAGGCAAGTGGTAGTTCTGTGTTTGCCTACCCTGGTGTTAAGTAATCAACATAAAACATCCAATCAATTGCCTATTCTCTTTGTAAGTGTAATGGGGTGTAAACACAACTGATTTCAGTAATGGGATTGTTTACACTTAATTACTGGTAATTGTCATCTGAAATATGAGAACCCCCCCCCCACACACACACACAGGTGAGATAGCCAAACACATTGCTCTTTGGGATGTATATTTTCTGTAAAAATGCAACTTTTGCTGGATCCCCATGCTGTGGTCCAGGCAACACAAAGCTAACAGACACATGACCTGATGTGCGTGAGGGAACATGGGGTGCTTTTGAAGGCTCAGAGTCTCAGTACCCTAATAGGGGCAGATTTAAGGGTTGAATTTAAAATTCGAGTTTTTTTAAAAAAAAATTATGGTCAAAACGCTCAAATTCAAATTGCGAATTATCCAAACTGGATTTGAGTTTTAATTCGTTTTAAAAATTATCATGCTCTGGCCCTTTAAGAACTCAAATTTGACTATTCTCCACCTAAAACCTGCTGAGTTCATGTACAAGTCAACAGGAGAGGTCCAGGGACCTATTTGGATATATTAGTAGCCTTTCTGACATTCAAGTTTTTTTCGGAGGAAAAAACTGGAATTGAATAATCTAATTTGATTAGAGTTTTTGAGTCAGTATAATTCGTCAGCGTTTTAGATATTTGATTTATTTTATAAATAACCCCCCAGTCGAATTTCGAGTATATTAGAGTTTAATAGTATTTTTAAAAAACACATGAATTTGAAATTCAACCTTTAATAAATGTGCCTACTCAGAGAAGAATTCCAAGTAGGTTTACATAAATTCATTTTTGGGGATTAGATCCTCTTTAATAGATACAGTGAAAAGGAGGACCCTGCCCCCCAATCTAATCTCCAATCTAAATCAGTAATCCCAATGGACTGTCTGTAGAACAACATATTGCTGAGCACCCCATTTGATGTTGATCACAGTGGCAAAGCTTAATTTTGAATTTCTGCCTTGTAGGTAAGTTTTAGAGGCAGAAAAACAAGTTTTCTGCCAAACAAAGCTCCCTGCAGGCTGGTAGTCCACAAGCTGCTACCAAATAGCCAATCATAACTCCTATTTAGCAATACCGGGAACATTTTATATGCTTGTGCAGCTCCCCAACACTTTTTAACTTTGAATATGGCTCACAAGTGAAAAATGATGGGGAACCTTAATCTAAGCGGGTTATTTACTAAAATCCGAATTTATCTCGTCCCAATAAAAAAAAGCTTGACCAAACTCCCATTCCCAAGTTTGCATTATTTATTAATAAATTAACTCAATTTAATTTAAAAAATGTAAAAAAAATCAAGCAAAAACCAGAATCGTATGATTTTTTTCGGACTTTTCTTCTGAAAATCTCGATTTTCGGAGTAAAACTAGCACAGACCACGATAACGTCAATTTGTGATAGGTTTCCTCTCCCATTGACTTATACGGGACCTCCACAGGTCTGAGATTCGGGTTTTTTGCAGCATCTGGATGTAAGTTTTTGCCTCAAAAAGCTTGATCAGCAAAATTCAATGTTAAGTAAATAACCCCCTAAGTGATTGTAACAGGTATACAATTATTTCCATGTCTATGTTAGAGCATAAAACAACACAGCTGACAAAATACTGATATCGGAAGTTAGTTAGCTAATCTTTGTTTACACCCTTTAAAGGGGAAGGAAAGTCTGTTTTACCTGAAACCCCGGGCCGGTGCTCCTATCGGCAATAAACTGCACCGGATCGGGTTTATACCAGTGAGCACCATGGAGAGATTTTCTTCCTGCTTCCTCTTTCTTCGCGCGGTTGCGCATGCGAAGTAGAGCGAAAACCCGAACTTTAACTAAAAAGTCGGCTATCTCGTTCTACTGCGCATGCGTTTGCCCCGGGAAATTTGAAGAAAGAAGAAGCCGGAAGATAATCTCTCCGTGGTGCTCGCTAGAAAAACCCTTCAGGTAAGTCAATACAATCACTTGGGGGTGCCTAACTTTTCTTCTCCTTTAAAGTATATATATATAATAGCAGAAACTGGAAGCACAAACGGCATAGAAAATAGTAGATTTATTGAAACTTTACATGGTCCCCCACAAACATGTTTCGCTTCTCCTTGAACTGTCGTCAGGATCCTGAAGATGGTTTAAGGAGAACTAAAACCCATCGATGTGGGGGACCATGTGAAGTTTCAATAAATCTACTATTATTCTATGCCCGTGAGTGCTTCAAGTTTCTGCTATTGTCTGATTTAGTTTGGGAAAGCTGTCGCGACAGCTGAAACATTAGTGATGGATTCTCAATAAATTATTAGTTGTCCTATAAGTCCTGTGAGTGCGGCTTCTTCAAGCAGGTGTATTAATTTCGGATGGTGGTGTGCACCCAGGAATGAAACAAGACTCTAATTGTGAGTGCTGATTCTTTGGAGTATATATATATATATATATATATATATATATATATATATATATATATATATATAAATATATATATATGGGTGTCTGGATGCCGGCACAACTCATGTAGAGGTGTAAGTTGCCTGGGTGCAAATAAAGCCCAAAAAGATAAGTATATACAATAAGGAGGCTCACACTCAAAGGTCTTACAAAGAAATAACGTTGTTTATTAGTCAAAAATAAGAACTAACGTTTCGGTTAGCACTCTAGCCTTTCTCACAAAGTGAAAGGCTAGAGTGCTAGCCGAAACATTAGTTCTTATTTTTGACTAATAAACACTGTTATTTCTTTGTAAGACCTGTGAGTGTGAGCCTCCTTCTGGTATATATATATATATATATATATATATATATATATATATATATATATATATAGATATAGATATAGATAGATAGATAGATAGATAGATAGATTTATAGATTTATAGATACATATATAAAATGTCCCACAGTGCCTGCACTCAAACTTGGTTGAAGCAAACAGATGAAAACCCAAAGAAACTTTTAAGGAAATGTGCTTAGTGCTCTACTTTTTATTTTTTTTGCTTAAATTGTATATTTTTAACCATTCACTCCACCTATCAGACACTTATTGCATTGAACACTGCAGAAACAGCACCCAGGGGTTAATATATAACTAAGGGGCTTCCCACTCAGAAGTCTTTGTGCAGTCCTCTGGTATTGTTATTGTGTCTGGTTAGGTTGGGACAAAGCAGCTTCCCCCAGACTCACACAGCACATGCAGAGCTTTAAAAGTCCTATAGCTGCTGGTATGTTTTACAGGATCTTTCTGAGATTAATGTGTCCATGCAACAAGACATGTTGTAAGAAAGTGGGATGGGGAGTTTGCTGCAGCTGTGTGAGGACTGTGCTTGCTGCTTTAGGGCTCTTACTGAGGAGCGGTTGAAGCTGCGCTCCCCTGAGTTCCGTTTTTATGCATTCAGCCGCAGGGGAGCGCAGGAATAGACGCATTTAGCTTTTTTCAATGGGGCTGTACTCATACAGGCAAGGGTAGGTGCCGAACGCAGGTTGAGGCGCAACATGTTGCATTTTTCCTGCGTTCGGCGCCTATACGCACCTGTGTGAGTACAGCCCCTGCGGCTGAACGCAGAAAAACGGAACGCAGGGGAGTGCAGCTTCTACCTCTTGTCAGTAAAATCCCATAAAGGGGTTGTTCACCTATAAATTAACTTTTAGGGGCAAATTCACTATAGCGTAAAGCGGCTAATGCTAGTGCAAATTCACCAGCGTGATGTAATTTCGTTACTTTGCCGATTTACTAACGGGGGCTGGCGTAAATTTGCAAGAGAAGTGGACCTACTCTAGCGCTACTTCGCACCCTTACGCCAGGCAAAGTTGAGCTATGGCGAAGAGACCTAACTACGCTAATTCACTAACTTGAGTAGATAGGGCTTGCTTCAAAAAAAGTTGACATTTTTTCTATGTCCCAAAAAATGCTGGTGTCTTTTCGTTTTTTAATTTAAGGGTGATAGGTTGAAAAAGATCGTAAATTATTTGGGGGGTGTTCTCCTTCCCCCCTACATTTCCTAACATATGGCACATAAACTATACAGTGGGCAAATGTATAGGGTAAAATAACTATATTTTATTTTATGAAGCTTTCCCAGGCTTGTGTAGTGTAATGTATTTGCTGCTACATATACGTCCATTTTACTTTAACTTGGCGTCTTATGCAAATTAGGCATCGCTAGCGTAACTTCACTTTGATTGACGAATTAATGCTAGCGCAACTTCGCTACCTTTCGCCTCCCTGAGTGCAACTTAGGATTTTAGTGAATTAGCGGCGCCCTGGCGAAGTGTGGCAAAGTGCGGCGAATGCGTCGCTAGCGTATTTTCGGCGCTTAGTGAATTTGCCCCATATGTATGATGTATAGAGTGATATTCTGAGACAATTTGCAATTGGTTTTCATTTTTTATTATTTGTGGTTTTTGAGTTATTTTGCTTTTTATTCAGCAGCTCTCCAGTTTGCAATTTCAGCAATCAGATTGCTAGGACCCAAATTACCCTAGCAACCACCCACTGATTTGAATAAGAGACTGGAATATGAATAGGAGAGGCCTGAATAGAAAGATGAGCAATACAAATAGCTATAACAATACATTCGTAGCCTTACAGAGAATTTGTTTTTTTGATGGGGTCAGTGACCTACATCTGAAAGTTGGAAAGAGTCAGAAGAAGAAGGCAAATCATTCAAAAACTATAAAAAAAAGAAAAAATGAAGACCAATTGAAATGTTGCTTAGAATTGTCCATTCTATAACATACTTACAGTGAATGTAAAAGTGAAGCACCCCTTTAAAATGCCTCTTCCCTTCCAGCCCCAGCTAGTATTATCGGGAAACTCAGTAGCTTATAAAACTGTAACGTGTGAAATAACTGTCACTATTTAATGCCTTATACAGTACAACTTCAATCTAGACATTTTAATTTTAAGAAAGTCTGAATGATTTGTGATGTCGTGTGGATGATGTATGGCTACATAACTCTTTTATGTGTTTGTGCTCAGAATCACACTGGTGAATTGGTCTAAGTAGGTTATTATTTTTCTTAACAAAGGACTGTACGGATTTTACGTCTTGGCTCATTCCACGTGGCCCCAGGAGGTACCTTTTGATTTCCCTGATTTAGAAACCAGAGGCAACTTTCATTTCACATACAGTGCAGCATTTATCAGACTTTAGGTCACTCTGCGTATGCCCTTAGTTTTGCTACTTCAGCTTTGTGTGCTGACATACACACATTTGCTAATAATGTATATGTTTATTACGTGTCAACATTTTGGGAAACGGATGGTTTATTACAAAGTGTATTGACAAAAATCCAATACACAGGATATGAGATAAAGTTTTTCCCCTATGTTGTACTTTAAGTTTACCTTGTGTGGATTCTGTGTTGTGCCTTCCAATGAGGACATACAGTATATACACTGCCTAGCAAACTGCCATCATCAGAAGAAACATGTTATTTGTGATTCTGGTTCACTCAGTGCTCACTACATATTTTCAGAAAATGGGGTGCAGCCATGTGCATAAATACTTTCATGCTATCACCAGATTCTCAGAAATGTATTTCACTGATCACACCATGAATTTGTATATTTCTTAGCAATTCATACATAAATAGCTTAGTTTGTTTCCTATAAGCTTGCACTTTGCCTAGTAATTAAAGGGGTGATTCACCTTCAGGCTAACTTTTACTATGTTCTAGAATGACCAATTCTAAGCAACTTTGGTCAAATTGTCTTCATTATTCATTTTCTATAGTTTATGAATTATTTGCCTTCTTCTTATGACTCTTTCTAGCTTTCAAAATGCTGTGTAAAGCTACATATTTATTGTTATTGCTACTTTTTATAACTCATCTTTCTGTTCTGACCCTCCCCTATTAATATTCCATATTCTCATTCAATTAAATGCACGGTTACTATGGTAATTTGGACCATAGCAACCAGGTTGCTGACACTGCAAACTGGAGAGCTGCTGAATAAAAATCAAAATAACTCAAAAACCGCAAATTATAAAAAATGAAAACCTGTCGGGCTTATGTAGAAGTCAATGGCAGGGGTCCCTTGGACCATTTGAAGCCTTCATGATGTTCAAGTTTTTTCTGTGGGTTTTGCTCGAAAACTTGATTAATTCAAACGATTTTTTGCTGAAAACCCGATCAATTCGAGTATTCAAGTTTTTCACCCCAACTACACCGATTCAAGTTTTTCACATTTGAGTTTTTTCATGCATCGGAAACCATTCCAGTTTATTCAAGGTATAAAAAAACCTCACAAACCGCTAAAACTCAATCTCTGATAAATACCTCCCTAAATGTACACAACAATCAGCATTACAAGTTATAAAATAGCATTTCTTTTTTATTATATCAGTGTGTCTGGGTTACGCATGTAATAATAATGTAGCAAGTCACCAACCATAACACCCCTTCTCCTTGACTGTACATCTTTTATAACATGAAGCACAGTAGCTGTATAACAGTCTCTGGCTCACTTCTATACCATGGCCTCATGTTATAAAAACACTCTAACTTCTGCACAATACCTTCATGTTATAAACACCTCACTTCTGCACAACTGCTTCATGTTATAAAAACATCTCTCTCACTTGTAAAAAATGGTTTAATGTTAGGACTATCACATATGGGATGGTTTGATTATCATTAATTCATCACAGGTTAGGGAGATCTGTGATGCTTCTAACTGATGTCCACGGGAAGGGATCTACAGCACACAGAGGGTGGTCTGTGTACCATGTATACTATTGACCTAAACGAATGCTCTGCACTAGTACTTTTTCATCTTAAAGGAGAACTAAACCGTAAAAATGAATATGGCTAAAACTGTCATATTTTATGTAATGACCTTATTGCACCAGCCTAAAGTTTCAGCTTGTCAATAGCAGCAATGATCCAGGACTTCAAACTTGTCACAGGGGGTCACCATCTTGGAAAGTATCTGTGACACTCACATGCTCAGTGGGCTCTGAACAGCTGTTGAGAAGCTAAGCTTAGGGGTCGTCACTAATTATCCAGCAGAAAATGAGGTTGGTCTATAATATAAGCTGATGCTACAGGGCTGATTATTAAATTCTGATGCTAGTTGCACTGGTTTCTGTTCTGCCATGTAATAATTATCTGTATTAATTACTAATCAGCCTTATAATACGACATTTCTATTCTATGTGTACTGTATATTGTGAGTGGGTCCCTAAGCTCAGTAAGTGACAGCAGCACAGAGCATGTGCAGCAAATCAGCAGATAAGAAAATGGGGAGCTACTGGGGCATCTTTGGAGACACAGATCTTCACTACTAAAGAGCTGACGAAGGGGGAACTGCCCCCGAAACGTTGTGTTGACTAATAAACACGTAAGGGGCTAGTCCCCTACTTGAATTCGCCCTGTGTGCCAGTACCTGTTTTCTTTGTTCCTGGCTGTGTTGAGGAAGTGCCGACTAGGGTCCAAGCTCCGGGGGTAAGTATTCCATAGGGCTCGGGTGTGCACGTGACTGTTTGCTTGAGTTGCCTTGGGCTGGTACAGAAACACAAAACATGTTCAACATTTCTAGCTACTTCTTTATTCAAGCTTTAGTTCTCCTTTAACATCTTACCCTCACTAAATATAACTCGCCTTCATTTCTATGCTAAGGCTTCATGTTTATCGAAATTATTACAACTACTTATTTGCTTATCTCAAAATTGTTACAAAAGTATCTTAGTTGCACCTGGTGGCTGTTCTGGGTTATCTGCCAAAAGCCTCAAAGAATCAATGATTTTGTAAGAAGATTTATACCCATTTCACTATCACATATTTATAATAAGGTGAACATTTATCACAGATTAAGGTTAATTCTAGAGATTTGTGTTTAATAAAGCTGGTGAAAGCTGATAAACTTTCCTCCTGATCTATTTGCCAATTTACATCATGTAATTTGAGTTTTCACAAATATAACAAACTCAATAGGAATATTTATCCAGCTCAGGTCTAGCAAGATACCATATAAATCAATGGAAATTGGATATTCTAATAGATAAATGTTTTTTTCTTGTTTCTCGATAACTTCCTTATGGTTGAGTGATCTCAAATGACCCAGAACTTATAGCAAATGTGCAAGTCATTGAACCCCTGGGTAATAGTGACCATAATGTTATATCTTTTAATGTCTGGTGCAAAAAACAAAAATATACTGGGGCAACAAAAACCATGAATTTTGCCAAAGCTAATTTTAGTGCCTTGAGGGCTGCCCTACAGAGCATTGATTGGGGCATTAGGTTTTCAGCTAAAAACACAGAACAGAAATGGTTGTCCTTTAAAATGATATTAAATCATTACTGTTCTCAATTTATTCCCTTAAGGACTAAACGTAGAAGCTCTAAGAATCATCCTGTGTGGCTTAATACAGAGGTAAAGATGTTAATGGGAAAGAAGAGAAAGGCATTTAAAAACTACAAATCTGTAGGGACAGAAGCTGCATTTAATGAATATAAACACTGTAATAAATGTTGTAAATCAGCAATCCGGAAGGCTAAGAAAAGAAATGAAGAGTTAATTGCGGTGGAGGTGAAAACTAACCCTAAAAAGTTTTTTAAATATATTAATAGTAAAAAGATGCAGGTTGAGAGTGTTGCTCCATTAAATAATGGTACCAGTATGGTTGTAACAGATACAGATAAGGCAAATGTGTTAAATCAGTTCTTTTCTTCAGTGTATACAATAGAGGAGTCTGGGTTCACAGGCTCACTTAATAACTGCACGAATGGTTCAGCTCAATCTAGTCAGTGGCTGACTCAGGATATGATTCAAAAAGCTTTAATACAAATTAATGTAAACAAGGCTCCAGGGCCTGATGGATTCTAAGAGAGCTTAGTTCAGTTTTAGACCAGCCCTTATTTCTGATTTTCTCAGATTCACTGTCATCTGGTATGGTGCCTATGGATTGGAGAAAAGCTGATGTTATTCCAATATTTAAAAAGGGATTACGATCTCAGCCTGGCAATTATAGGCCAGTAAGCTTGACATCTGTGGTGGGCAAATTATTTGAAGGCTTGTTAAGGGATCGCATTCAAAATTTTGTCCTAATGAATGGCATTATGAGCAACAATCAGCATGGCTTTATGAAGGATAGGTCATGTCAGACGAATTTGATTGCATTTTATGATGTGGTAAGTAAGATTCTGGATAGTGGGGGGGCAGTAGATGTGATCTATTTGGATTTTGCCAAAGCGTTTAATACTGTGCCCCACAAACGACTGCTTTCTAAACTAAGGTCTGTTGGGCTTAATGAAGTCGTTTGCACATGGATAGGAAACTGGCTACAGGATCGGGTACAGAGGGTGGTTGTTAATGGGACATTCTCTACTTGGAGTAAGGTTCTTAGTGGGGTCCCCCAGGGCTCAGTATTGGGTCCACTTTTATTTAACTTGTTCATTAATGACTTAGGGGAGGGTGTTGTAAGTAATGTATCAGTGTTTGCAGATGACACAAAATTATCCAGCCCAATTCATTCCATCCAGGATGTGGCATCCTTGCAACAGGATCTTGACAAACTGGCAATCTGGGCAGCTAAGTGGCAAATGAGATTCAATGTTGATAAATGTAAAGTCATGCACCTGGGATGTAAAAATATCCAAGCCACTTATACCCTTAATGGGACTGCACTAGGCAAATCCATTATGGAAAAGGACCTTGGAGTCCTTGTAGATGATAAACTTGGCTGTAGCAAGCAATGCCAGTCAGCAGCATCAAGGGCAAATAAGGTCTTGAGCTGTATTAAAAGGGGCATAGAGTCACGGGAGGAGGGGGTCATTCTTCCACTGTATAGAGCACTTGTAAGGCCCCATCTAGAATATGCCGTACAGTTTTGGTCTCCATCACTCAAACAGGACATTATTGTATTAGAGAGGGTACAGAGAAGGGCAACTAAGCTGGTAAAAGGTATTGAAAATCTTAGCTATGAGGAAAGACTGGCCAAATTGGGGATGTTCACGCTGGAGAAGAGGCGCTTAAGGGGTGATATGATGACTATGTATAAATATATAAGGGGATCATATAACAATCTCTCTAATGCTTTATTTACCAGTAGGTCTTTCCAGCTGAAGCGAGGTCACCCATTCCGATTAGAAGAAAAGAGGTTCCGCCTAAATATTCGGAAGGGGTTTTTTACAGTGAGAGCTGTGAAGATGTGGAATTCTCTCCCTGAATCAGTTGTACAGGCTGATACATTAGATAGCTTTAAGAAGGGGTTGGATGGCTTTTTAGCAAGTAAGGGAATACAGGGTTATGGGAAATAGCTCATAGTCCAAGTTGATCCAGGGACTAGTCCGATTGCCATTTTGGAGTCAGGAAGGAATTTTTCCCCCTCTAAGGCAAATTGGAGAGGCTTCAGATGGGTTTTTTGCCTTCAACCTTACTTACTATGTTACTATGTTACTATGTTACTATGTTACAATGATTGCGGAGATTCAAGAAAATTACAGTGAATATTCAAATGTACATTTTGTTAACCCCTTCAAGATATTTCCCAAATACAGTCAGATTAAAGGAAATTGTGTTTAGTTTATCAATCGGCACAATAGACATTACTTAAGATTGTGTGAGATAATTAAACAATTTTTGATAAATCTGCCCCTACAATATCTGAACCTCGAATAATTCATAGTTTTCCGCTCTCCGGGTCTTGTATAAGTCAATTGGGAATGTCCCAGTGTCTGCGCTGATGTCCGTACCAATATCCAATGAGTTTGTGGTTTCTGCGCAAAAAAACTCCAAAAACGATGAGGTTTTTGTGCAGAAACCACAAAAATTCGGAGTTTTCTGGGAAAGCTCCGAAGTTTGCCCGACCCTATTTTTGGGCTGTTTTCTTCATAAATAAGGTCCATTCGGGCAATCGGAGTTGCTCGGAATTTCTAACTTAAATCCAGACATTGATAAATACTATGTACCCTATCTAGTAGAATTAATTCAAAGGCAGCTGGATATTTAGGGGTTTATTTACTAAACCTTATTTTTTTCTGGTTGAGGGTTTTTGGGCAAAAACTCTAATTTTTCAAGATTTATTATACCCTGAAGCTGCTAAAAGTCTGAACCAGAATATCCGCCATCTCAGACCTGCCGAGGTCATGTAGATGTCAACGGCAGATGTCCCTTTTATATTGAAGATATTGTGATCTGCGCTGGGTTTTATCCGATAATCCAAAAAGTTGAGGTTTTCGAGCGATAACCAGAAAAAATTGTGCGATTTGGGCATGAAATCTGAAAAATGTGAACGATTCGAGTTTTTGCTTGATTTTATCAAGTCTTTTCCCGATCCGACTTTTTCTAGTTATGTTATTAATAAATAAGATAAAATCATGGATGCGAGTTTGGTCAACCTCACTTTAATAAAAAGATTAGATAAATTTGAGTTATAGTAAATAACCCCCTAAACGTCCAGTTGCCTTTGATTTGATTCTACTAGATACTTTATATTGAGTCCTGCTCGTAACCAATTTGTTAACCCCGACCCGCGACCCGCACACGGACCTGCAACCCGCATACTTACCCGATTGGACCCACTACCCGACCTGCAAGTACCTTATCCGTATCAGTGACATCATTAGAAGGCGTGATCAGAAAAAAAAGCTGTAAAACAGGAAGTGATGTCATTGTAAACCGGAAGTGACATCGTTAGACGTAGGCGTGATCAGAAAAAAAGGAGTAAAACTCGCTATTGAGAAGACCCGCGACCCGCAAACCCGGAGAACTGACTACCCGCGTCTATACCCGCTCCCGAAATTTCTACCTGCAACCCGCAGGGTACCGCAGGTTTTTGCGGGTACCCAAACCGCTGCAGTACTGTACTGTAGATCATGAGCTGGATAAATGGGAATCTTCATAGACCTATCATTACTCTAAGGAGTTTCTTTTCCATCTGCTATCAGAAAACAGTTACATTAACCTTGCCAGACTTTTGTTTGGTTTTTGTGTATCTTACAGATATTAATCAAACACATAACATTCCCAAAAAGGAAATTTCATACCATTTTTTTGTCCCATAAAAATGTATTGTAACAGGTTCCTGTCTTTTTACTGCACAAATTCTCTAAACTATAAGCTAAGCCCACACACCCACACTTCTATAAATGTTACAGATGTTAGTCTAATATAATTCACAGATGTGTAAAAGGCTTTCGCTGATAAACAGAGCAATATATACTTGAAGGTTAAGTAAAAGACATGCAGGCTTCCTTATTGTTTGTCAAAAATAATAACAAGGAATAATCAGCAGAAATTAGTTTATATGCAGCACGGTACATTTTTAAAATACTACAGATGGGGAACATTCAATGCAATAGATTAAATGTATACTGTACATCAGTTTAGGGGCCCAGCCCATTTATTAAACCTCGATTTTTTCTGGTCAGGATTTTAAGAGGGAAAGCCCGAATTTTTTTGTGGGAAAAATCATAACTTTTTTAGAGATTTATTATACTCCAAAGCTGCTAAAAAACCCAAATCTGAAAATAGGCCATCTCAAACCTGTCGAGGTCGTGTAGAAGTCATTTGGATAATCCAAAAAAGTTGAATTTTCGCAGAGGGTAATTCAATAACTCGTACAATATGAATTGATGCGCAATTTTGTTGTTCCGATTTTTTTCGAGAAAAAATATTGACAAATAAGTTCAATTTATGGAAGGGAGTTTGGTTGGCTTTGTTGTCATTTTAGTAAATATGTGCCACACTAAACACAAAGGAGGAAGGAGGTCCCTACCCCATAGATATTTGTAATCCTAAACATATATTATTGTATATGATTATAATTTTACGATTTCATCTTCTAAAGCGAAAAGCTGTGTTTTGCACTGTGCATGCTTTGGCATGGGGTCTTTGAAGAATGACAGAATATAATTGCTCCACGGTGCTTATGGAATTACCTTGAGTCGGTGCAATTGTCAGCAAACAGCTGTGGAATCAGGTAAGCAATTATTAGGACTATTAATTGACCCCTCCAGTGATTATAACTGTACTTCCCCTTTAAAGATGAGGGATCTGTCATTGATGGGGTGCTGGGCAATTTCCACTTTTGATCATTTATTAAAGCACTTCTGTGCATTTCTATATGTGCATTTACGTCCGTAGAAAATGTTACACTTGCCAAAAAAGCCCCCAAATAACATTTAACATCAGATTAATTCTTACATTATTTATAGTCAAACTAGATGATGTGCTATAAAATGACTGCAAGGGGCAGATTTATCAAGGGTCGAATTGAAAATTTGAATTTTTAAATTCGAATTTCAAGTTTATTTTAGGAGCAGATTTATCAATGGTCGAGGTGAATTTTCGAATGAAAAAAATTCGAATTTTGAGCTATTTTTCGTGAACTTCGACTAGGGAATAGTCCAAGATTCTAATTTAAAAAAAATCGAAATTCGAATTTTGAAATTTATCTGTACTGTCCCTTTAAGAATTAGAATTCGACTATTCGCCATCTAAAACCTGCCAAATTGGTGTTTTAGCCTATTGGGGGGCCTCTTATATTTGGTGGACTTTTGAAAAAAAAAATTTTTCCAAACAAAATTTTTTTTTGGGTTAAAAACCTCGAATCGAATTTGATCGAATTTGAATTGAATTTGCAGTTCGATCTTATTCACCCATCTTTAAAAATTAGATTTTTCTAATGAATTTCGATTGGTCGTTTTTTTCTCTTGAAATTTCGAGTTTAGAATCTCCCATAAACTCAAAAATTCGACCTTTGATAAATCTGCCCCCAAGAATCAGCTCCAATAAAAGAAACTTGCCAGAAGTTGCACTGAAGTTCCAAAGGCTGAACTGAAGTAAAAAAAAACAGTATTTATTTAAATATCACATCAAATCAATCCACACCCTGAGAAAAGATTTCAAAATGTTATGTGTACATGTGCAAGATATTACTATACCTACATACAGTATGGCTGAATAGTTTTCACATAGCTAAATGTGTATGTAATAGTGAACATAATGTTTTACACAATATCCTTAAGCTTATTTCCCAAAAGAAAATGAACCCCCCACCCTGACATCTTGCATTATTAATGCATTTTCTGGATACATGACTGAAAGAACTGGCAAACCACTAAGAATTCTTTTTTTTTTTTTTTTTTACAAGGGATGCTTTCTTTTGTAAAATATTTGCTTGGCCGGTTATATAAATTGTGAGTGATAGTGCATAGATAGAATTAGATGGTTATTATAATCTGTTCAGCGTTATTTATATTGCTTCACACAAAAACATAATTATAGCTAAACAGATTTATTTCTTTGCACTTTTAAGCAAGCCACACACTGAGGGGCATATTTATCAAGGGTCGAATTTTGAATTGAAAAAACGTTGAAATTCGGATTAAAAAAAGACCAAGCAAAGTTTTTTTTTTGGTCGAATAGGTCCGTTTTCAATCGAATAGGTCCGTATTCAGCCAAATTAGAATCGTACGAATCGAAGGAATATCGCATTCGATCGAATTCACAAAAAAAATCTTTGACTCCGAATAGGTTCTAGGAAGTCCCCCATAGACTAAAACAGCAATTCGGCAGGTTTTAGATGGCAAATGGTCGAAGTAAATTTTTAAAGAGACAGTACATTTCGATATTCAGTTTTTTGATTTTTTTTCAAATTCGAATCGAATTTGGACTTTTCCCTAGTCAAAGTACACAAAATATAGCTCAAAATTTGATTTCTTTTTTCATTTGAAAATTCACCTTGACTTTTGATAAATCTAAGTCAACATTTCAAAAAAGTGAGTATCCCCCAAAATAATGTATCAATCAATTAAAAAATTGAAAAATGTATTAGGACATCAGAGCAAGACCTTATAAATCTACCCCCAAATGTTGGTGTACAGAAAAAACTGTATGCACATAAACAACATAAAACAAATTATATCACATGCATTTTAGAAAGATAATTCCATATTATAAGCAAATTGCATAAAACTTAGATCCACTCACCTCATTCCAAGAACGTGGTTTCCAAGAAATTTTCTAAAACATTAAATGGCAGATCTAGCCTTTTCCATAACAACACCTTAAGCAGAACAGCCTGGCAGAGGGAAAAGTAATTGACCCTAAATTAATATTCTCAGTACACTTTACACATAATGGGCCAGATTAAATTCAGTGACAAAAAGGTTTATCACGTGAAAACTCGTGGACGAGATTCAATTTGAGATGCAATTCAATTCAGAAAAAACTTATGTTGTGGTTTATCACATGAAATCTCTATTGAAGTCTATGGGGAAAAACTGGAACTGAATTCGGAGAAACATTTTTTCTCTCCTCAAATTGAATCTTGTCCATGAGTTTTCAAGTGATAAAATGGGATATAACCTTTTTCTCGCTGAATTGAATCTGGCCCAATGTTTAAATTACAGTGATAAAAAAGGTAAAAATTATAATCCATCATATAAAATGCACAAATACACAGAGAGGCAGATTTATCAAGGGTCAAATTTTAAATTTGAGCGAGTTTTTTTAATTTAAAATTCGAATTGTGGAAGATTTATTAAAACAAATTGAATTGTTAAAACTCGGACAAATTTTACCGATCCATAAACTCAAATTGAATTTGAATTATACAAAACTCGATTCAAGGTTTTTTGTTTTGTTTTTTTAAAAAAAACCTCGAGTGTCAGGAAGGCTACACACATCTCCAAAATGATCACTGGACCTCCCCATTGACTTTTACATGAATTCGGCAGGTTTTAAGTGGAAAATAGTTGAGGGCCAGAGAATGATAAATCTCAAAAATCGTATTCCACTTTTTTAATAAACTCTAGAGTTTGGATAATTCCCTAGTCAAATTTGAAAGTTATGACCATTAAAAAAAATTGGAAAATTTAAATTAGAATTTTCAATTCGACCCTTAATAAATCTGCCCCATAATAAAACCTACCAGTACTTAACGTAGTTAGATTGTACTTACATCTACTTTAGAAATAGTGCTCACTACCACTGAGCATATTAACACATAGGAGCATATTTATCAAGGGTCGAATTTTGAATTTGAAAAACGTCAAACTTCAAATTCAAAAAGACCAACCGAAATTAAGTCGAGGTTTTTTTTGGCCGAATCAAAGTAATAGCACATTCGATCAAATTCGATATTCAAATTTTCTTCAAATTCAAATAGAATTTGGACTATTCCCTAGTCGAGGTACACAAAAATAGCTTGAAATTCAAACTTTTTTAATTCAAAAATTCACCTCGACCTTTGATAAATCTGCCCCTATGTGGGGCCTCCTAGAACCTATTTGGAGTCAATTGGTGGACTTTGAAATATCAAAGGGTTTTCTTTGGAAAAACTTTGATTTGATCAAATAGGTCTAATGTGCTATTACTTAGATTCGTACGATTCTAATTTGGCCGAATGTGGACCTATTTGATCACAAACTGATCTATTCGGCCAAAAAAAAAAACTTTGTTGGTCTTTTTGAATTCGAATTTCGAAGTTTTTCAAATTCAAAATTCGACCCTTGATAAAGCTGCCCCATACTGTACATGCATACTTGTATCCTAAGCAAGCTTGTAACATATCTAATAATAAAACAAACGCTAGTAGTTATCATGGTTTGCTAAATCAGCTAACTGAATGCTAATGAAGGCTTTTTCTAGACTGTTTTTCAGTGGCATGTCATAATAGCTAATCTTTTGCTTTTACTTTTTGGATGTTTTTGCTTTCCTTTTGTCAGCATGTCTTTGCTTTTTAAACCCTTATCATTTGCCTGAGCTGTCATTCAAAAAGGGAAATGTTCATTTCAGGGAGATTATCTTTAGCTTCATGGGGGAAGGAAAAACAGGTTCGAATGAAGGAAACTTCATCAAAGAGTCTTGTAATCCCTATTGTGTCTGCAGAGCCTTCCCAGAATGTGCTGAAAGTATTTTAGCCACTCTCTGCACCTAGTAAGGGCCCTGAGCACAATTTGTTTTATTCACACAAATCTCTTTTTAAAGGGTTATAACAACTTTGCCATTATTTTATGTTCAATTTCAAAACCACCAACTTAAAAACAAGCACAGTTCTAAATCTAATTTTTTTTCACCGCCCGAAAAAAATTCCTTTACATGTCACATCCAATTTCATGTGCTCAAACAGATATTCATTCCTGCCTTAAGACATTCACAACCATTAGACAGCCGCCTTTTTCCTGTTGACAGATCTTAACCTCTTTGCGACCACCCGCTGCTTATAGTCAAGTGCTATTAGGCTGGGTATATTTTTTACACAGGCCAATATTTTATGCAATTATAAAGGGGTTAAAAGGCATTAAGGATTTTTTTAAAAAAAACACTGCAGGAAAATGCCCTCAGCCCCTTGCTTATTAATAATAATCTAAAGTTGTTTTATTCTATCTGTTCAGAATCATTTGCATAATAAGTTACACATGCTTAGTTTTTGCAGACATCCTGTGCCAGACAGCCATCTGAATCCGTGGGGAGGATTTCCCTCTCCTCCCATGGGAACTTTTGGGAACGGTTGTCATGGGGATTTTTTTAAGGCTGAGTCTGTAGACCTTCCTATCTCTATTTGTATAAAAAAAAAATGAATAACACATCTTTAGATGAACAGCATTTCCCTGAAGGTGTGGGTATCACTCTAAGGGTCAGGCCAATTGGGTGTTTTGGGGAGATTTGGTGCCTGGCGACTAATCTCCTTGTTTTTGCGGCGACCAATCTCCCCAAACGCCTTCCCTCACTCCGGCTAAAATGAAAAACGTCTGCGCTAATCACACGGAGCGATTTGTTTCCGAAGTCGCCCGAAGTTTCCTCATGAGGCAACTTCCCAGCCATCGCAACACTTCGCCAGGCGTAAATTTGCCAGGACACCGATAATTCCCTAAAATGCGAAGTTGCGTCCAGGGCGCCGAACGCTGGCGAAGTTGCGCTAGCATTACTTCGGCAAGCAAAGCGAAGTTGCGCTAGTGTTTGCTAATTTGCATACGGCTGGAAGTCAAAGTTTAATGGAGGTATATGTTGCAGCAAATACATTACATTACACAAGTCCAGGGAAACTTAATAAAACAAAATAGAGTTGTTATATTGCCCTACACGTATGCCCAGTGTATAGTTTATGTGCCATATGTGCAAATGTAGGGGGGAACCCGGTTACCCAAATAAAATTACGATCTTTTGCAGCCTATCACCCTGAAAAAAGTAAAAGATGCCAGCGTTTTGGTCCCTTTTCCAGAGCGAAAATTCATCTAGCGATAGAGTGCGAATGATCGCTAGCATGTGTCTCTTTCGCTAGCAAAGTTACGTCTGCGCCTGTTAGGGAATTGGCAAAGTACCAAAATGACTTCATGCGGGTAAATTTTTACCAGTGTTAGTCACTTCGCCCTTTAGAGAATCTGCACCTAAATGAGATGTGTGCTGCAGACTAATTGGCCACTGAATATATTGTTTTATTAGGCTTGGTTACAATGAAAATGCAAGTGCAAAGCTTGAAATATTGCATGTTATATTCTTGGGGTTATATATTAAAGGTTGAGTTTGTGAGGTTTGTGAGGTTTTTTCTACCTCGAATAAACTCACCACTCGAATGTTTTGCTTATTTATGAAAAAAAACACAAAGTTAAAACTCGATTGAATGCCAAAAATTGAATAACTCGAATTTATCGAGTTTTTGAGCGCAAACCATCGTAAAACCATGAAGGCAAAAACCATCTTTAAATGGTTAAAGGGACCTCTGGCTTCAGACTTTTAGCAGCTTTGGGGCACAATAAATCGCAAAATTGAGTTTTTTGTAGGGATGCACCGAATCCAGGATTCAGCCTTTTTCAGCAGGAATCGAATTCGGCCGAATCCTTCTGCCCAGCCGATCAGAATACGAATCCTAATATGCATATGCAAAAAAGGGGCATGGAGGGAAATTGCATGACTTTTTGTCACAAATCAAGGAAGTAAAAAATGTTTTCCCATCCCTAATTTATATATGCAAATTAGGATTCCGATTGGGTTCAGTGTTCAGCCGAATCTTTCGAGAAGGATTCAGGGGTTTGGCCGAATCCAAAATAGTGGAATCGTTGCATCCTTAGTTTTTTGTGTTTTTTGCGTGCATTTAAATGCCTAGAGCATTGGATTTGTATTTGTAAGAGGATGAGTTGGTGGGGGGCACATGTAAGGAACAGGCATGGCACTGACCTCTGCATTTCAAAGAGCCACCATGATCATCTCAAAAACCTCTTGTCCTGCTAGAGACAATATACTACAATTACAAGATCTTTAAAAAACACGATAAAATCAAACAAAAATGTTGTCTTTGTTGTCTACCATATGGGATGACAGTTTCAGAGTGCCTATATGGTGGGCTGAGCATCAACATGGGGTTGGATGGCTCGGCAGACCAGTAGCAAGGAATAGATTCCATTGTCTTGAACTGTATTGGTATGACTCTGTTAAAACCCTAGGTGGGGAAAGCACATTTCTCTCTCTCTCCTATCTATCCAACCTTCTATCCTTACTATCTCTTGTTAAATCGAAAATCAAATAAAGAAAAACTTACAAAAAAACAAAACAAAACATGAGGCTGGATAAAGGTCAGGATTTCTCCATTACAATTTAGAAAGGCCTCACTGGACTCTGAAACACCAGGCAGTAAGTCTCAGCTGACTGTTTTAAGCAAATCTATGCTGCAGAGCAATGTTTGAGTCTATCACCACGACAATCAAAAAAGGGATAAAAGAATAGGATCAGAGAATGGATTTGTTGGAAACTAAAGTGGACAATATCATCTATCACAAAGCAGCTCAGGACACGAGCATCACCTCACTTCAGAAGCGATTGATGAAAGTGCAGAAACTTCTGGAGGATGAAGACAAAGTTCAATAATCGGAGAAATAGAAGCTCCCTGCATAATATATCTAACCTTTTAAAAATATTTCTTAGCCAGTCATCGTAGCTAGCTAACCAATGGAATGTCCTAGTTCCAAACTTAAGATGGATTTTAAAACATGCCAGAGCTTAGGAGTCAAACCTCATTTTTACACAAGTATTCACTGCATAAAAATAGCTAAAACTAATTTCTGCCCATGTAACAGTGTTAGGATGGTAACCCAGCCACACGCCATGGGTTAGAAAGAGAATTCTCTTGAAAGATTCCAGGGGTTTGGGCAGGATTTTAGGATTTGACTAGAAGGGCAACACTATGGAATTCTTAAACAAAACATCAGTTTAGGGTAAATTTAACATCATACAAAATCATAATATAGGGGAGTGGAATATTCATCACCATCACTGTATTATTTTAAAGATATGATCCAGGAATAACTGCTGTACCTGTATATATTGTTGTTTCATTGCATTTTGTCCCCATTATGGGATTTAAGGTGGCCATAGACATAACAATTACGATCTTTCTTGGAAAAGATCTTTCCAAGAAAGATCGTTCGTTTCACCACACGTGTAGAGCAGAATCGTCAGATATACAGGTAGAAATACACAGGACCGCCATCAGAAATCACAGGGCCCCATACGACAAAATTTCCTGGACCCCCTGGGCTGCGCCCACTGCAAGCCCCATCTACAGGTCTGCACTCCACAGTTCCGCCCCCACCACACAGTAAAAAAACAAAAAAAATATTGATGGCTACGGTTCCCACATGTTAATAAACAATAAAAAGATATTGGTGGTCAGGGCCCCCCATAAAAAAACATTTTTGGCCAGGGCCCCCCATTAAAAAATATTGGTGGCTAGGACCCCACATGAGAAAAAAAAATTGGTGGCCAGGGCCCCCCCCACATTATAAGAAAATTGGTGGCCAGGCCCCCTTAAACGTTCATACCTTCCCAAAGCCAGCAGCGCTCAGAAAGATGGGGGTCCCGGCTAATCAAGTAAGTGTTGCGTGGCCTCCCTTACCCCTCGGGCCCCCTACAACTCTCCCCCCTGTCCCCCTCTGATGGCTGGCCTGGATATACAGTTAGAAACAATAGAATTCTACCTGCATCTGACGATTCACCCCTAAAGCTGGCCATAGACGCACTTGGGCGGAGTATCGGTTGGTCTGTATGCCTACTTTTTTAATATTTATGATGAATAAAAAGTGATTTTTTAACTTAGAGAATTGACTGGAAATATATCTTTGAATTTCTGAATTGAGTGCCCTTTGGAGTTGGGGGCTATATTCCAGCACTTGGCCCTTTTTGACAGGCCTATATAGACTGCAGCAGTTGAGTAGTAAAGTTTTTTCATAGACGCACAGATCCTATCGTACAAATCCTCGATTCATACGATAGGATCTGTGCGTCTATGTCTAGCTTTCGGATCGCGTGTGGAGAGTGCCGACATCTTTCGCCCAGCGGAGATCGGTCATTTGGTCGATCGGACAGGTTTGATTTTGACCCGACCGATCCCACCGGAGCCCATTGTGCATCGTAATCGGATCCTTCGGCCATATGGCCGAACGTTCAGATTACCCCCGATATAGCTCGTTAATGCTCATTAATGGCATATCGGGGAGAGATCCACTCGTTTGCCAATGTCGCCAAACAAGCGGATCTTTGCGTCTATGACCACCTTAACAATGGCTGATGTTTGGGTGGCTTCAAAGGCACCCGATCAAAATCCTCCGTCCAGCCTGATCGACAAGCCGACCGATATCCAAGTCTTCTGCCGATATCGGTCGACTCTTTTTCCACCATACTCGCACTGAATATCGTACGAAAATTTGTTTTGTACGATATTAGCTATGCGTCTATGGCCACCTTTAGAGGTAAGAGAGACCACGGCATCTCTTAACTCTTCTAAAGAGCTTTCATTTAAATGGGCGGTTCATATTTGGGTAGACTTTTAGTATGATGCAGATTGTGATATTCTAAGACGGGCGGGTTCGGGCCGACTCCTGCACCAAATCTTTCGGTCCTGGTCGAGTTCTTCTCCTGCTCTCCCCGCCCACGACCTAGCACTTCCGACTCCTAAATTTATAGACTCAAGGCCACTTCGTCCCTTTTGTGATGTTACTGCGGGCGGTTTGGGCCCAGTCTATAAATATGGGGCAACAGCGTGCCGGGCACAGATTGGGAGGGGATTTTTCGACCAGCACATGACTAGTCTGGGGAGTGTAAAATGGGTATATAGGGAGTGGCCAATTTTCTTTTTTTTTTTTAAATCTTTTTTTGTCCCTCTTTCCATTTTTCAAATGTCGGGAGGTAATACTAAAGGGTTAAAGGTGTGCCTAATAGAAATGAAACAGATGGATCAAATTTTATTTCAACAGTATGCCGTTTCCTGTGAAAACATAAAGAACGTTTCTGACTGTGCTGATAATATTACAAAGTTAAGTAGAATATTTTTGTTCGAGGTTAAAACTATATTGACACGTTTTGTGTAATACAACAGCCTCATCTATGGCAGGACAACCCGACGTAAACACTGCCGAGCCGATTGTTTCCCCCCAATCCCCTCACACATTGAGCTTCCCGCGCCGGCTGTTCACGTGACTCTGGCTGTGACGTCTACACATTCGCTCTTGCGATGTTTCAGTTTTGTCCCTGGTGCGGCTTCCGTTCAATGAGAGTGTCATGGCGTCTTCAATGTCACCAGCGTTGAGGCAGCTGCTATGGGGAAGCCGAACGGCTGGGGCTGTAATAAACTCGCACAGGTAAAGTGTGCCGTTGTTTTTGTGGTACGAAGTCTTCCTTAGACGTGTCTGTTGAGACTCATGGGAAAGTGAAATGTACGTGGTGCTCTGGTGCCTGATTGACAGCTGTGGAACCCACCAGTGTATGACTTTGGAATGGCTTAGTAAATGGGACATAAAGTTGCTGTATTACAGGGTCGCTTTGTTTTGTCACATGCATCTATGTTAGCTAACTGACATAATGTGAGGGTAGGGCAGAGAGGGTATTGCCCTGTGCTCTTTCTCTGGGGGTAAGGTAGGAAGATAAATGTAAATATTTCTCTGTATATACAATCTTCAGCCCTTTAACTCCCAGTGTCTTACCCTGGAGGATTCTGGGAGTTGTAGTAAAACAACACATTGCTGCAGTCTGGCTTTTCCTGATCAAGGTGATCCCTTTGCCCTTATGGATGTGTGCTAATAAGTTGGGCACCAAATCTGTCATTATTTTCTATTATCCAGATCTTACACAAGGGAAATAGACCAATCTGTATGTTCAATATCGAAATACAATCATTTATGGGCCCTTGTAACTAGGGATGCACCGAATCCAGGATTCGGTTTGGTATTCGGCCTTTTTCAGCAGGATTCGGATTTAGCCAGATCCTTCTGCCCAGCCGAACCGAATCCTAATACTAATTTGCATATGCAAATTAGGGGTGGGGAGGGAAATTGCGGGACTTTTTGTCAAAACAAGGAAGTAAAAAATGTTTTCCCCTTCCCACCCCTAATTTGCATATGCAAATTAGGGTTAGGTATTTGGCCAAATCTTTAGCAAAGGATTCGGGGGTCGGCCGAATCCAAAATAGTGGATTCGGTGCATCCCTACTTGTAACTCCCATATCAGTCAGTTTTTGCATGTTATCTGTATGCTTCGTGTATCCAACCTTCTATTGCTGCACAGAACTGCCAAATCTAAAGGTGCTGCTTAAAGGGGGAACTCCACAAAAACATAACATAAGCTTTTTGAAAAGTAAACATCGTTTCAAGCAACTTTGCAATATACATCAATTAAAAAATATGCAGACTTTTCATGATATTTAATAGTTTCTGACAGTTCCCTAAGCCTAGCCCCCTCTCCCGGTGATCTTTCTGACTATGCTGAGCTGGCTGACTACTGTTATTTTGTATCTGCAGCCATCTGTCCTCAGCCTGCATCCTCCAAACCCCATAATTCTCTGCACCTGTGATTTCAATAAGGAAAGGAACATCATAGTGCAATGCATTGTGGGTTAAGTAGTTCCTGCATGCTGTCTGTAAGCTGTGGAGAAGTTGTTACTATTTGTAATATCAGTGTTTAGTCCCTCCTTCCCTGCCAGGATTTCAAATGATTCAGAAAGAGAAGAGCTATTAAACAGCTGAATTTCAGCATAGAAAATTGTATTTATTCATACTTTTTAAAGAAATGGGTAACTGATATATTTGGGGTTTCTGTGTTATGTGGGCCTCTTTATCAAATTTTGGTTTGGAAGTCCCTTTAAATAATAATTATTATTAATAATAATAATAATAATGCATCATTGGTCAATAACAGTTTTCATACTTTTATGATATCACGGGATATAAAAGGTTTCGATTCAGTGCAATTTTACTAATAGGTGCAAATAAAATATACTTAACAGCAAATTAGACAATGAAAGCAACAATCTGATGAATTGCCAGTGTGTCCATAACTCGCTGCTTACTCTTTCTTTGTTGTAACCACAAGCAGAGTCTATGAAGTGATACCAGCAGTTGTCCTGCAATTACCAGTGTTAGAGCCAAAGGTCTCTTGTCCCTTCTTTGCAAACAGCATTCTACACCACATATAGACAGTTCTCAGATCTATCCTTGTGATCGTCTAATGCAGCGATATCCAACATTTCTGTGCAGTTGACCTAATATATACTACCCCTTTGTAACTGCACCACCGGTGTATGCAGTTCTTTGCAAGGTGTAAACAGGTATAGTTATTAATATGTAGTTATAAAGCGGCAACATATTCTACAGCGCTGCCTAGTTATTTTAAAGTGGATGGTAAGGGCTAATGTGTAGGTTCTAGGATTTTCAATAAACAGGGAGGAAGTCCTTGTCCTGAAGAGCTTACAGTCTGTGAAGAAAAGGAAACAAGCAAAATGGGGTGAGAAACGTGCATATTTTGTCTTGTATGTTCTATTTCAATGCTTTCTCTGGAAAGTAATTCTTAAAGGGGTTCTTCACCTTCAAAACACTTTTTTTTCAGTTCAGTTGTTTTCAGATTATAAAGACATTTGTCAAGTACTTTCCTTTTTTTTCTTATTTTTTACTGTTTTTCCAAAATCTAAGTTCCTGTCACTGGTGTTTCAATGTTTCTACTCAGTAATTCAGCCGCAGACTCTAAACTGTTACAATTTTGCAACATTTACTTGATACATTTCTCAGCAGCAACTTTGAAGTATTAGAAATTATTGTATCAATTCTAACAGCTGCCTGTAATGAAACGCAGAGTTTTTGCAATATTCCTAAGCAAGAAATGGCATCTCCTGTTGAGGGATCCAGTGTGCATTGAAAATTTGTGATAGAGGACTAAATTGACAACCAGGCACCTGCCTTGGGTGCAGGGTAATTTTGTTGACTGTATGTATATACTTGACAATATGTATAGAAAGGAGGGGGCTGGTTTAGGTGGAAATATGAGTAGTTTAGTCTTGCCCGTATTTATTTTCTCTTTGAGAGCATCCATCCATGCTATGCTATAGCACCAAGGCATTTTGTGGTGTTAGGCTGAACAGGCTATATATTAATGTTGTTCATCAAACTTAGCAGAAGCCTTGAGTTGCTTGGGGCCATAAAATCTCATACCTGTACAGTATTTGTCTCCCTATAATCCTGGCCTAAAATCTTTTTTTATTATAGAAAAAAGCAAACAATTCAAGATTGAAAATGATCTTGTGTTTATAGGACACTAAGAAAATAGATAAAGAGAACTCTATATAAAAAAGCGTCCAATCTTTAGTATTGGTACACTATTTAAGTCTTTTACTTTGCAAACCCTGCTCCAACTTCCTAATTTTCTTTTGTATAACCTAGATGTTTAGTTTAACTTAGCAAGAGTGTAATATCTTTACCTAGTGAATAAAAAAAAGATTCCTGCTACTTCTCAAAAAGTTTAGATGAAATCCCTCTTCTTGGTCCCAGGCTGCAAACCTAATACAGTTACAGGCAGTTCCCAGGTTACATACGAGATTCTGAGGTTCTGTAGTTTTGTTCCTTAGTTGCATTTATATGTAAGCTGGAACAAGTACATTTATGTATTAAATCCAGTTTAACAGGAGGAGCGTCGGAACAGTTTGAATGAAGGTATGACCCAGCAAGAGAGGGATGGGGAGCACTCGGCAGTAGACAACACACGCCAGATTCGGTTGGGGCGGTTAGTTTATTAAAGCTAAATTCTAATAAAGACTATGCAAACCACAGTACTTTACTTTAATAGCCTCTGGTTATACTGTAATAGCCTCCGTTCGTAAGTGTTAGTTGTATGTAAGATAGATGTTTGTAACTCAAGGACTACTGTTTAATCTATTATCGAAAGGTTTTGGTATCTGGGATTTTTGTCCAAGATAGGGGACTTACATTCATGATGAACACATTTCCAAAAGGCTCCTCTAAACATAAAGACTGTCCAGCTAAAATGACTCATTAGTCATTTTGGTTCTTTAGGCTCAGATAGATTAGCAGATAAAGGAAAAGTCCTCCAAAAAAATATAGTCAAGCGATTTGCCCATTAAAACATTCTTCTGCCTAGAACACATGGCCAATTTTCATAATTAACACTTTTCTTCCATATCCTTCATTTCAGTCTATGGTTCTGATCACTCCCATGTGGTGGCAAGTCAATATTCTTCCTACTCCTCTCCTCAGTTGTATCTATCTTAACCTTCAATGAAAGTACTCTTTGGTGTTCTCCAAAAAAAAAATACAAACAAATGCTTGCTCTGATTTTTTTTTTTCTGATTTGCTCATTGGGTTGCATTTTGTTACCGTACCTGAAACACAACTTGGAGAGAGTGGGAGGGGGACCACCACAAAACAAGCCCCTGAGATTGAGAGACCTCTGCACAAGAATGTCTGAAAAAGATTATGCAGACCTTAAAGGACATGTAAAGCCTACATTTTCCTACCATGTATATACATTAGGCATATCTTCCCCACCCAAACCACATCATAAGCCTGTATATCCCCCCTCCATTTGCCAGCACCATCACATTTTCCTAAAACAAATGGCAGCTTTCACCCGGCGGCCATTTTCCCTTTGAAACATCATTAGTAACATTGACATCTGCAAACAGGACATGTATGCTGTGGGGATACCCCAGTTAAAACAATCTTTTCAGAGCAACCAAATGAGCACATTTTAATACAAGCCATTCATAGCAAGAGTACAAACTATGGGTCTTGAACTGAGAAAGGAAGGACACCTTAAACCAGACTTCTTAGAGTGACCAAGGAAACCGTCTTAAAATGTTTTCTTCCAAAGCAAGTGAGAGTATAAACCTCCCATTGCTGCTTCTCTTGTACTGTATATATTTGAGGATCACAAAGACCAAAGTAAGTTGTAGGGTCATTAGAAGACTAAAGCTTTCGGCTTAGTCCTCCACCATTTGTGATCTTTTGTTGCTAGGTGTCCTGTGTAAGGTTTCATAGATCAGTAAAATTGTGAAATTGAAATCAGATGCATCTTTATTGCTTTCATAGGTAAGAAATTTGAATTTAACATTGCATATATTGTAAAGTATTTTTCTTAAGTTCTGCATTCCATAACACAGATAAAATACCCTTTTGTTGAAGACCTTGTAATATCTCTAAGATGCTTCATTTTTCTCAATGTATATGTTTATTATGGTATGTCTTCTAAGGCAACTTTCAGCTACATATTGATATGTTCATATTTGTTTTACTGATTGTTTGACACCATGAAGTTTATGCTGATGTTCTGCAGTTTTATTATTGTTTTCTAGCAGCCAACACATTCCAGAGGTATTGTGTTATGGGAGATAAAAGGCAGTAACATAATGTTCTGCGTGCTTCTCGTATCTGGATTCTCACAAAATCTAGTTCTTAGGTGTCGTTTGTATTCCTTTCAAATGGTTTGGTTCTGTTTTGAATAATCTGCTTGACTCATATCGACCTGACAAATTAATAAGCCACGATGATTTACGGACTTTCATTCTAATAGAGTCATTAAAATGGATGCATATGTTCTACTTGTGGTTAATAAACAGAAAAACATTTTATGCTATAAGGGGTTTTGTGGGAACTTTTAGCTCATAGGCATCTCAAACACAAGAGAGCGCAAATAAAAGCAAGCATTTTTAGTTGCAAGTATAGGTACAGCCACAGCATGGATATGGTCCACCTGTAGTTATACCAGGGCATCTCCTGGTGGATTTGCAGATAAATATGCCTAGTATTCTGGGCAATGCTTTATCAATTAACTCAATGGCTGCCCTAATCCAAACTGACCATCTAAACTGGATGGCCAGTAAAAAATATTGTCATTGCATTATACACCTCTAAAAATAGAAAGAAAACGCTATTAAGGGACAGATTTATTAAGTTTAGTTTTTTCGAAAAAAATTCGGGTTTTCGAGTTGTATTTTTTGGTCATACCCCGACCCTGGAAATAGCTCAAATCCGAAAATACACCATCTAAAACATGTTGAGGTAATGTAGGAGTCAATGGCAGATGCCCCTTGAACCATTTGAAAATTTTAGCAGCCTGCGTGATGATCGAGTTTTTTTCTGAGGGTTTTGCCCAAAAACTCAAATAATTCGAGCAATTCGAGTTTTTTTTTCAGTGTAAAACTCCATTAATTTAAGTTTTCCGGTTTCGGGACTCGAACTCACAGATTCTGGTTTTTCCTATTCAAGTTTTTTTTTGTTTTTTTTGTTTTTTTTTAAAAAAGATACCATTCGTGTTGTAAATTCATTCGAGGTATAAAAAACTCTTAACACTCGACCTTTGATAAGTAACCCCCCTCAATGGTATATTTTGTGCTGCATTGAACCAGTAACCCTCAAATCAACTATTCCACTTCTTGTCAGTACTTTCCCAGGCTCTGTAGGAGAGCTGGCTTTACTTAAAGGAAAACTATACCCCCAAACAATGTAGGTCTCTATTAAAAGATACTGAGTAAAACAGCTCATGTGTAAAACCCTGCTTCATGTAAATGAACCATTATCATAATAATATACTTTTCTAGTAGTATGTGCCATTGGGTAATCATAAATAGAAAATTGCCATTTTAAAAAATAAGGGCCGCCCCCTGGGATCATACGATTCACTGTGTACACATACAAACCACATGTTAGGTCACATGAGCCAATTAACAGACAGAGTTCTGCCTTTTGCTTCCTCACTTCTTCCTGTTACAGTTAGTGTTGTAGTATTTCTGGTCAGGTGATCTCTGAGGCAGCACAGATAGAGTCACGAAATGGTGGTTCAAGGCAAGAGATGTAAAAGGGCAATATTTATGTAAATATATATTCCAGTTTGGTAAGATTCTTTAATATGTCATTCAATTTGATATAAACTATCTGTTGCTTAAGTAATCATTTTGGGGGTATAGTTTTCCTTTAACAGTATATCTTTCACGCCATACAGACTAGAGAGGATCTATTGGTATCCACTCAAGGTATAACTTTTAAAGTTTGTGGTCGATCACCCTTTACAAATTAACATTAACTATGTGATTAAGATAGTTTCAAAAAATGCAATATGTCGCAGCGCTCCAGGTTAAGTTTAAATAAACCATTTTACATGCTTTCCCTATGATCCTAGAAGTCTTCACTGTAACCCAAGGGGCTGTTTTAGACACACTGTAACTTTTGAAAGTCATTATTCATGCCTTATTTGAAGCTCTTATGTTGAATGAATCCAGGGTCGGTATGTGATAAACATTCCCATCTGGATGGATAGTATGAATTCAATTTATCCGGCACGTAATTCTCTGTAAAGTTTAGTGTCACTTTTAGTTGTACAGGTATGGGACTTGTTATCCAGAATGCTCTTGACCTGGGGTTTACCGGATAATGGATCTTTCCATAATTTGGGTCTTCGTAACTTAAGTCTACTAGGAAATCATATAAACATTAAACATTATAATGTTTATTATTATTAATATAAACATTAAGGGGGTTATTTATCAAGGTCCGAATTTATCTCGGTATTTCTAATATCAAACTGAGCAACTCTGAATTCTAGAATGGACCTTATTTATGAACAAAAAAAAAAAAAAAAAGGGTCGGGCAAATTTCGGAGCTTTCCCCGAAAACTTTGAATTGTTATATATACAGGAACAGTGCCGGGGTTTCGGATTCTGACTTTTTAGACCATCCGACTTTTCCAGTCTTGGGGCATACTATACATAAGCGTATTTCAGCCAGCAAAAACCTGGCCAAATAGGTGCCTTTTAACTATTATTGCAGTATAAATAGTGTTCATGTGGGTTTTGATGTAGGTATAGTATTACTTTATTTATCAAGTGTCTTACTCTCATCCATAATATAATCCTGTTTGACAGGTGTGCTCAAAAAGTGACATCACTGCAATGTGACATCTGGGAAGAAATTTTTTTCCCATTACCAGTATTGCTAAGCAACTGTTTACAGCAGCAAAGTGACATCACTTGGCCTTATATGCCTGCATGATTTTTGTTGTACTTTGGTTGTAGCAACAGTGTGCGAAACCCAATAAATTCTGGAAATTCGAATTTCAGAAATAAAATGTTATATGGTTCCCAAGCATATTTGTTATTTTGTGCTCTGATGTTGTGTGTATCACATAAAAAATTGGCGCATATGGGGCTACATAACAAGGGCAGATTGTAGAGTAAGGAAGGACAGTTTGTCAACTCCACAATGTTACACAGCGGTTGTCTATAAAATCATATTTAACCACTTCAAACTCTTCATTATATCTGTTTTCAAAGTAGAAATACAATTCGTAGGTTACTTAAATGATAGGGTATGTGAAACAAGCTGTTTGTTTTGTTTGAAGGAACCATAGCATCCTTCAGGAAAAATATAATACACTATTAATAATTTGGAGTTCCTACATGCAATGTACTTTAGGTAATCATATACATATGCGCTATCAAACAGCCTGTGGCATTCGTATTGTTAATGTTTTGTTTTTCTATCATAGAGCACGGATGAAAATAGACTCTAGAGTTCTTTTTATGAAAGATATAAAACCCTACTAATTTTAGCATTGCATTATGGTTGGGGTTTTTCATGCGCAAAGACTTAAGGTGGCCATACACGGGCCGATAAAAGCTGCCGACAGACCGAGTCGGCAGCTTATTGGCCCGTGTATGGGGGCCCCCGACGGGCTTCCCCGATCGAGATCTGGCCGAAAGTTGGCCAGATCGAGATCGGATGGGTTTTAAAAATCCGTCGGATCGCGGCCCGATCTATTCGTTGAATGGCGTCCCGCGATCCGACCGCCCGTTTTGCGAACGTGAAGGATCCGATCGTTTGGGCCCTAGGGCCCACGATCGGATTCAGCCCGATATTGCCCACCTCAAGGTGGGCATATCGGAGGGAGATCGCTCGTTTGGCGACATCGCCAAACGAGCGGATCTATCCGTGTATGGCCCCTTTTAAATTTTTAAAATGGTGAATACTTTGAAAACTGTAGTTTTAAATCATTTTAGGGGTATTCTCTTATTACAAGTTGTAATGATTGCAACTGCTCATATAAAGATCCAGTTCTTTTTCCTGTTTGAGTATTTTTCCAAACTTTTTCTTTTTTTACTAAAATGCTTTTGGGGTATTTTTTTTACCTGCATGAAATTTTGCATAAGGATCTCATTTTCTGGGACTGAACACTGGCACCAATGAAAAATTAATTTGTTTATCCATATAAAACTCAGGTATTTTATATATCTACTTGTCTTTAACGCTTTCCTTGACTAATCTTTAAAGGGATACTGTCATGGGAAAAAATTTTTTTTCAAAATGAATCAGTTAATAGTGCTGCTCCAGCAGAATTCTGCACTGAAATCCCATTTCTCAAAAGAGCAAAAAGTTTTTTTTTTAAATTCAATTTTGAAAATCTGACATGGGCGACATTTTGTCAATTTCCCAGCTGCCCAAGTCATGTGCTTGTGCTCTGATAAACTTCAATACTCTTTTGCTGTACTGCAAGTTGGAGTGATATCACCCCCTCCCTTTCCCCCCAGAAGCCAACAAGACAATGGGAGGTAACCAGATAAAGCTCCCTAACACAAGATAACAGCTGCCTGGTAATTAAGAAAACATCAATGTAAAACCCCATGTCTCACGGAGACACATTCAGTTACATTGAGACGGAAAAACAGCAGCCTGCCAGAAAGCATTTCTCTCCTAAAGTGCAGGCACAAGTCACATGACCAGGGACAGCTGGGAAATTGACAAGATGTCTAGCGGCGCCCCATGTCAGATTTCAAAATTGAATATAAAAAAATCTGTTTGCTCTTTTGAGAAATGGATTTCAGTGCAGAATTCTGCTGGAGTAGCACTATTAACTGGTGCGTTTTGAAAAAAACATGTTTTCCGATGACAGGATCCCTTTAAAAATCTGTCCCATGGTTATAAGGGGCTACCTTACTATTAGGTGCTTATTGTGATACAAAGCACAGACTCATGCTGATTAATAGACATGAGTGCTCAATTACAGCAAGTATTTTTTACTGTATAGTACATGTTGGAAAAATGCAACAAATCTCCTCTTCCTCGCGGCGCTTCGTTTTCTGAAGTCGCCCAAAGTTGCCTCACGAGGAAACTTCGGGCGACTTCGGAAAATGAAGCGCAGTGCATACCATCCAGCTGGCGATTTTTTCATTGTAGCCAGTGGGAAGGCAGATTGGGGAGATTAGTTGCCCGAAGAAGAGGAGATTTGTCGTCGGGGCGACTAATCTCCCCGAATCTGTCCGTGTGCCCTTACCCTAAATGCACATCATTTTCAGTTAAGCAAATGAAAAACGTTGCTTTGTAAAGGCTGGTTTTCTCCCTGTTTTCTGTTAAACGGTTATCTTTTTGCATGACTTTTTTGTTTTTTTTTGCATTTCATCGCAATGTATTTAGATGGTTTACATTGTAGTGGCCTCGCTTGTTACTTTCTAATTAAGGACTAATGCTGTGTTACAAACCTATCGTGATAACAAATGATTGCCCTCTGGTCTAAACAAGCAAATTCTGCAGTGCAGACACTTGAGATCCATTGAAGTTACTCCCACACAATCATTCTGTCTTTCCTATGAAATATATCTTTATAAGTTATGATGGTTTAACAACTGCATAGTTGCATACCCTGTAGGTAGAGGATAGAAAATGTGGCTATTCAAGAGGACAGGGCTTGCTTAATGTACCACCATTTTCCACTGTCAGCAAAACTAAATTTAGTACAAGTATGGGATCTATTACCTGAATGCTTTCAGTAATTTGGGCCACCACAAAAAAACATTTAAACAGGGACATAGGACCACCATGGGGCTAGTCTGCCGTTACAGCATTTAGTGGGTCAGGAACACGCTTCATACTTCCAGATCCGGGCACGGAGCCATTATTATGGGGGATGAAGGGCACCCCTAAGCTGGACACTTTTGACTTCTGCATAGGTAATTTAGGTAATTAACCCCTGGGGTGCCGGCAGGATCTTTATTTTTTTTTAAATTTTTTTAAAGCCCTTTTCCTTAAAAGAAATACATGAAATAAATAAATAACAGATGTGTTCAGTGGTGCAGTATATACATATTTACTTTTATCCTAGAATCTACTGCACCATCAGAAATTATCCTCGCGGGTAGAGAACTGACCCGTGCTATGTTGTTTCAAGATACATGTACACAGAAAAAAGTGTTCAAAAGAACAGGAGAGATACAAACTGCTTTCCAGAGCAGTTAGATTTACAAACCATTTCTGAAATGACTGCAAATTTGAATTACTATACAGGTATGCAATCTGTTCTCTAGAATGCTCTGCACCTGGGGTTTTCTGGATTTCTGTAATTTGGCTCTTCATAGCATAAGTCTACTAGAAAATCATTAAATAAACCCAATAGGCTGGTTTTGCTTCCAATAAGGATTAATTATATAGTACAAGGTATTGTTTTATTACTACAGAAAAAATAATTTTAAAAAATTTGGATTATTTGATTATAATAAGGGATGCACCGAATCCAGGATTCTTTTCAGGATTCGGCCTTCTTCAGCAGGATTAGGCTGAATCCTTCTGCTGGACTGAACTGAATCCAAAGCCTAATTTGCATATACAAATTAGGGGCGGGGAGGGAAATCACATGACTTTTTGTCACAAAACAAGGTAAAGTAAAAAATGTTTTACCTTCCACCCTTAATTTGCATATGCAAATTAGGATTCAGTTCGGTATTCGGCCAAATCGTTCGCAAAGGATTCGGGGGTTCGGCCGAGTCCAAAATAGTGGATTTAGTGCTTCCCTAATTATAATGGAGTCTATGGGAGACAGATATTCTGTAATTCTGGGCTTTCTGGACAATAGGTTTTTGGATAACGGATCCCATACCTGTATATTGAAAACATGCTTAGAATTATATTTTCTTTCATTAAGCAAAATGTTATTTCAATTGTAATTTTCTGATGACGTTACTGTGCACTTGTAATATGTGACACAATGCTTAGATTCAAGGATTTTGTGGGTGGAGAATGTACAAAAATTTTGCAAGAATTTGGACGCCATATTTAAAATACGCAGCGTATTTACGTAAAGTGTGGTTTCAAACTTGCAGATCCCATAGAGTCTATTGGTTTGGTAGTTTCTTGACGTATTGGCGTTTCTACTAAAAAACACCGATACTGACGTCCCCGTGCCCGATTTAAGCTTGCAAGCACCCTGTGAGAATTGCCATAGTGCGTTTTCCATTAGTTTCAGTGGTGGTAGTGCAGTTTATGCGTGTTTACACCCGACGGAGCTTTTTTAAAAAAAAGCAATGTAAAAACGCCAAGCCTGGCCTTGCCCTTACTGTATGGAAGTCTGGACAGGCATTTTTCACCCTGGCAGCCCTTCCAAAAACCGGGTTGTCCAGGTGAAATCTTCATAGAGCAACTTGTGTGTTAGGCGCATTCCCCTATAGGCCCTTTTTCGTGCAAGCTTGCGTCTGGCAGGGAAAAGGGGTAGCAGGCTGAGTATGTGATCACTGGCCTAGGGGTGAATAACTTTGAAATCTATCCCTGCTTATACTTCTTTAGACACCCTGGTCCAGATTCTTCATCAACACCTGTGTTTTGGATTACTTGGAAACAAAAGCCTCCTAGTTGGTTTTAAATGTATGTAAGGCTGATGGCACAGGAGATAAATCTGCACTACCATGGGCAACTAATCTCCTGCAAATGCTTTCCCATACCAGTAATGTAAATCATTAGTGAAAACATAGTTGCTTCGGTTTTGCAAAGTAGCCTAAAGTTTCATCGCAAGGCATCTTAGATTATGTCTGTTAAAGGAACAGTAACACCAAAAAATGAAAGTGTTTTAAAGTAATAAAAATATTATGTAGTGTTGCCCTGTAAAACTGATGTGTTTGCTTCAGAAACACTACTATAGTTCATATAAACAAGCTGCAGTGTAGCAATGGCGGAAATTGAAAATAGGCTATATGGCACAGGTTAAATAGTGGATAACAGATAACACCATTATGTTCTACAGAGCTTATCTGTTATCTGCTGTGTAACCTGAGCCTTTTCTCCTTTGAATGGCTGCCCCCATTGCTTCACAACAGCTTGTTTATATGAACTATAGTAGTGTTTCTGAAGCAAAGACAGCAGTTTTACCAGTGCAGGGCAACACTGCATTATAATTTGTAATACTTTAAAACACTTTCATATTTGATGTTTCTTTAAAAAGGCAGAACGTACGTTACGTGGATCAACTAGCAGTTAGGCAGGTTAAAATAGAATTAAAAGGTTGAACTTGATGGTCGTGTGTCTTTTTTTCCAACCTAACTTGCTATGTTACTTCAAAGCTATGTCTGTGTGTTACTTACTCCACCATCAAGTGCATTTAGTTATAAGTAGGAAAAGCACTGAAAAGTGTCCTAAGTTGATGATAGTTGTATTGGAAGCAAACATTATGCTGTGAGAGGTTGCCTTTCTTGGCTGGCTGCCCTTCTAAAGAAAAAATTAGACATCTCCTTCATACCTGCCCTCTCCCCAAAATCTCTCCATGGTTGGAATATCTTTTTATTGACATCATTTCTTTAGGCTTTGCAGCGTTTAAAGAGGTTGTTCACCTTTAAGTTAACTTTTAGTATGATGTAGAGAGTGAAATTCTTAGACAATTTGCAATTGGTTTTCATTTTTTATTATTTGTGGTTTTTGAGTTGTTTAGCTTTTTATTCAGCAGCTCTTACAGTTTGCAATTTCAGCAATCTTGTTACTAGTGCTCGAAATACCATAGAAACCATGCATTGATTTGAATAAGAGAAGATGTGAATAGAAAAAGGAGTAATAAAAAGTAGCAATAACAATACATTTGCAGCCTTACAGAACTTTTGATTTTTTAGACGGGGTCAGTGACCCCCTATTTGAAACCTGGAAAGATTGGGAAGAAGAAAGCAAATAATTTAAAAAGGAATAATGAAGACCAATTGGAAAGTTGCTTAGATTGGGCCATTCTAGAAAATACTAAAAGTTTAACTTAAAGGTGAACCACCCCTTTAAGATCAGTTCTAATTTCCACATTATACACCACTGTTATTATTGCACTTTTTACTTTACACCCTAAATTATATATAGTCATTTATTGGTTCAGATCTTCATTTGTTTCCTGACTGTTAATATTATAAGCCTAAGGAAAATGTATGGATGGCAAGTGATTCATCAGTTTACAGTCTTAATTCTCTCAGTAGAGCGTTTAATTTTTATTAGATCCCAAATAAAGCACCACACCTTTGCAAATTCCACTACAGCTTTTCTCAATAAAATATATATATGTATTTGTTTTTTGCGTTTTGTAACTTTCTGTCTAGCCAAGCAGCAAACACAATTAAGCACATAGTCATGCCTCTGATCCCATCATTTTCGGATCTGAGTTTCGAGTTGTTGCAGCTCTGTCTATTCGTGACAAACCTGCTACTGTACATTCACATGGAGCAGTACAGTCTTTGCCACCGGCAGTCTCTCTGTGACATAAAGTGCAGCCTCTTGTGAACTTGTAAGTGGGAGTCTGCCAAAAACTCAGCAGACAGAACTAATTGGGGAGAAAAGGGATGTTTGTGCCTTCATCTCTCCCCCCTCATCATGTTTTTTTTTTTTTAAAGGACGGTTATTGTTAAAGTAACTTGTTTATGTAAGATTTGCCTGCCTCTATTTTCTCATTGCATGAATCATTTTTAACTTGAAGTCTTGCACCGCAGGTCACTGAGCACTTCCACATGGCGGCTGGCACAGACCCAAGCTCAAGACACGCAACTCATCACAGTTGATGAAAAAATGGTAAGGCTTTGTGCATGTGTGTGTCCAAAATCATCTTGGGCCACTTGTCGTGTAATAAGGGGCAGATTTATCAAGGGTGAAATTGAAATTTTGAATTCGAAATTAGAGCTTTTTCCCTATTTTATAGTCAAAACTTTCAAATTCAGTTGTTGAGATTTATCATACTCTGGCTCTTTAAGAACTCGAATTTGACTATTCGCTACCTAAAATCTGCTGAATTGATGTTTAAAGGTGGCCATAGACGTGCAGATTTCCTACAATGTCGGACGAACGGACGCCCCCCCATCTCCCGACCTACCACTAACCTTCAGTTTAAATAAAGTAGCAAATGAACAGATCAGACGATGTTCTGTCCTGATAGCAATCGTACGAATGTTATGTCCGATAAAGCTGGTGACAGTCTCCCACTGAAAATTGTACGATCGGCAATACATGCAGAGGTATTATCGGCAGCTGACAAAAATCTTTTAACCTGTCCGACTTGACCAAACGACCGATCTCCGTGGGATGAAAAATGTCGGGACTCTCCACACATGGTCCGAAAATCGTATGAATCGAGTTTTTAACATTGGAATCAAATTCGATTCAAGTTTTCGGGTCCATTCGATTCATCCGAGTTTACAAAATTCAGTTTTTTAAAATAATTTTAAATTGTTCAAATTTGAAATATATGGGAATTTAGGGGAGGTTTTAAAAACTCGCATGAATTTGAAATTCGACCTTTGATAAATGTGCCTCTAAGTGTCCAGTACAGCTCCATTCACTCTCCCTTTTTTCTCTGGAAACCAATATGTTAATTTGAATTGGAACATTGAAGAATAGGGGTAACAAACCCAAAGAAAATACAAACACCATCTTTGGGATAGATAATGGTTGGGGAGAAAATATGTCATCACGTGTGGAAACATTAAACAACACCATGAAACTATGCTGGCATACTAATTTTGTGTACAGCACTGCCATCCAACTGTAGCAGATTGTGTTCTGCATTTGACAGATGCAAATATATACATTTATATACTCTTGTGTCTTGATTAAGCATTTCTAAAAACACATTAAAAGCAATTCATTATGTCCAGGACAGACTTAAATTCATGGCTCATAGATCCTGCATAAACTTTCAGAAACTGGAGGAAAACCGAAAAAAAAAGAAAAAATATGTCTTTCCATCTTGCTTCATTTATAGTGGAATATACCATTTTGTGTGCAATACAGGAACAGGGCCGCCTTCAGAAGTCACAGGTCCCTGTATGGCAAAATTTTCTGGGCCCCGTGGTCCCTGCCCACCCCCAAGCCCTACCCCATGTGTCGCCCAGCCCACATCTTGCCAACCCCACATTAAAAAAGCCACACAGACATCAGAGCTAAAACAGTAACTGGTGGTCAGGCCCCCCCAAAATTAAAAAAAAAAATTGCTTGCCAGGGTCCCCCATAAGTTTGGCTCTTAAGGAGGTCCTGGCCATGCTTCACTTATTTGATTAGCTGGGCACCCCGTTGTCAACCTGCTGCAAGCTTTAGAAGAGAGGACCAGAGCTCCCGTCCTCTCAGCTAAAGCTTGCAGCAGGCTGACAGCAGGAGGGCCCAGCTAATCAAATAAGTGAAGCATGGCCGGGCTCCCCTAAGACACAAAAACCTGTGAGCCAGGGACAACTGTCCCCCCTGTGCACCCCTGATGGCGGCCCTGTACAGGACAGCAAGTATTTGAGTGTTCTCCCCAGGCGGTCTTAGGCGGCTGTATCACCCAGCTGATTTCCTCCTCTGCCTGGCATCTCTGTACCCCCTTCCCCACGTCACACATATAACTCTAGCATACATGTTAAAGCAGGAAGAACTGTGTTTAATAGAGCATGCAGATCGGCATATATAAAAACAAAAAAAGGTATTTAAGCACTGGGAGGGCGGGTTACCAGTCACATATTTATTTATTTATTTTTCCTCACCCAGCCATTTTTTTCCCTGCCCGGCATTTTTTTTTCCGGGGAGAACGCTGTATTATGTAGCTTGGAATAATATTTTTCTGTATACATGTCATCTAAATTCCCTTAAAGATGTTTAAGAATACATTTACAGATGGCTTAAATGCCGTATTAGTCTCAGACTTCTAGACAAATGCTTACATGTCTGGTATTCAGCTGGCTAGTTAGGCTATGTCTGCTTCTTCACAATCTTTAGATGATGTACCATATCCTGCTGTGTTCAAAAAATCTTCTAAGAACCCATTTAAGCTGTTAGTTTACAGCAAAGTCATCCCTGGCCAGTTCTGCACTCTCTTCCACATTAGTAATTCCATTATTTTGTTACACAGATCAACAAAATTTTACTTGCAACTTGCTTGCCGAGCAAGCTTGTGTCGGACGATACGGTTTACTTCTCCTATTGCTTGGAAATCCCTACTAGTCAGCTGCTAAGTCCTAAACTTGTACCCATAGTACCTGGGTGGGTTAAGTGTTCCCAATTGGCCCAGGGATATGTATGACTGCTTCCTGTAAACTTTGATATAGAATTTGAAAAGAGAGAGTTCTTCCACCTGTCGAGTAGCCTGGGACTTAGGTCCGAGTAAGGGAGGTAAGCCCTTGGTAAAGTTGGAGAAAGGGACCCCATAAATGAAGAGTATACAGTGGATGGGATACCCTGTTTTAGAACATAGAGTGTTAGATAGAGAAGAGAGAAGACTGTGCTCTACCAAATTTTGTATGGGATTGTTTCTCTGACGGCACCAAATGTAGGGGCTGAAGTGTGTAGGCACGCAAGGAGCAGTGAGGACCCAGCTGAGACAGAGAAGAGAGTCTGAATGTAACTGATACACCAAACAATTTTCCCAGCGTCACTTATTGGAATCTTAGGAATAATTCACACTACGGGTCCTATGGGAAATCAACAGGTACGGGAAGGCATTATAAATTTAACTTTCATATTTCCATTCAAAATGCCGATTCCAGCTCACCCTTAAGGATCGTTGGTCCGGGTGCACCGTGCCCCGGACCCCTCGCTAGTTCACTGGATACAATTCCCAAAAGGATTAGAAATGTGAGATCTTACCCGGACTCCGTTGTGACCCAGGTGCAGCCGCCCTGAGTCTGTCGCTAAGGGAGAACGCAAAGTTGCACACACAAAAGTTCTAGGCAACGCACTCTTCGGATCACCCAAGGAATCGCTCAGTCTTCAGATTGCTGGTAAAAAACTTTAGTTTTATTGAAGATTTAACATTTTAACAAACTGTGTAATCCTGCGCCATGAGGTCTGACGCGTTTCGTGTCACTGCACTTCATCAGAGAAGTGAAGTGAATGTAACTGATGCTCTACGCTATTTGAGCGGAACCTATTACTAGGTGGAAAACAAAAGTTATACTTGCCTTTTTTATTATTGGACCAGTACACAAATCTCACAAACTGTATAAACTGCTAGCAAAGGGAAAGTTGTTTATAAAGTGGGGTTGCAATGATGATGTTAATACCTAATTCATACACACACAAAAAAAGAAAAAGGCCCTCCCGTTTAAACTTTTAGCTGGAGTTTTAACATTGGCAAAGCAAGTTGCTTATAAAAATGCATAATAACATCCTGGCATTCTTGTTGATGAAAGTGAATGTAAGACTGGCCAGACCAAGGATGGACACTGCATTTGTCCAGCTTAAATAAATGCCAATAGAGACAAACTCTTTTGTTTAATGGGGGTGGGTTTGGGGCACCAACTCCAAATACTAATGGTGAGTCAAACAAAATGGAATCCTTAACTGTATGTAATGCATTTTTAGGGCAATCTGTCTGTGGGTTTAGTAGATAAAGTTATAGGGGAAGAGAAAAAGGCACAGTTGTGATGTTAGTCATAACTCTCTCACTATGTGGCTCCTGAAGAGCCAGGAATATTTGAAAGGGACATTAGCATAGCTGCAGTATAAGTGTTTGAATGTTAGGAAGCTGGAGTACATTCCAAAGATAGGCAAACATTTTGAGATATGCTGAGTCAGGTTATGATTTAGCTGCAGGGCTTTGATAGAAAGATCAGAGGAAGAGAGGTTAGTTTGAAAGTCATCAGAGCAGGGATGGTAATGAAATCCAGGAGTTTACTGATTTAGCAAGAGAATGTGTTCATCAATATAAGAGCAGAGATCCACATTTTAAAGTGAAAGACTAGAGGTGGTATTTTTCAGTGAAAGAGATGTTCGATAAGTTTGACATTAACAAAAATAAATATTTCATGGACCTTCTATGTATTGAATATAACTGTACAGTCAGCTTGCATAATAATTATTAAGGATGTACATTTTAACCAAATGACAATAAAAATGAGGCAAAGGTTTATAAGGAGCAAAATATGCTAGTAAATCAAGCTCCCTTTCTACTTCATACTGGTTCTCTATTTTCTGAATATTAGTATACAAATAAAAATTAACTGTAGGAAATGCTTTTGTACCGTCTTGTGGGTACCTATTGTTTTTGCACTTAAAGGAACAGTCACACCAAAAAATTAGAGCGTTTTAAAGTAATTCAAATATAATGTACTGTTGCCCTGCACTGGTAAAAGTTATGAGTTTGCTTCAGAAAAACGCCTATAGTTTTGTACAAATAAGCTGTTGTGTAGACATGGGGGCAACCATTCAAAGGAGAAAAGGCTCAGGTTACACAGCAGATAGCAGATAAGCTCTGTAATAGTATACAATGGTATATATAGATATATATATAGATATATATAGATATATAGATATAGATATAGATCAGTATGCAGTTTGGCTGCCCTAGTGCGGTATGACTGAATGGAAAAGAACCATGTTTCTGGTCGCAGTTGGTTACTTTAGCACGGTTAGTTTTCCAGTTTAAGCTTTCTTGTACAGGTATAGGATCCCTTATCCTAAAACCCGATATCCAGAGAGCTCCGAATTACGGAATGGGTGGCTCCCATAGACTCCATTTTATCCAAATAATCCAAATTTTTAAAAATGATTTCCTTTTTCTCTGTAATAATAAAACAGTAGCTTGTACTTGATCCCAACTAAGATATAATTAATCCTTATTGGAAGCAAAACCAGCCTATTGGGTTTATTTAATGTTTAAATGAATTTCTAGTACACTTAAGGCATGAAGACCCAAATTACAGAAAGATCCATTATCCAGAAAACCCCAGGTCCAGAGCATTCGGGATAACAGGTCCCATACCTGTAGTGTAAAGGAAGAGTCAGAACCAGGCACCTAGCATGGTCTTTAGATCTGTGGAATAAAGGTTAAAACATAGAGCAAATGTTGTATTGCCAAGATTAAAGGGCAAATGAAGTGAATAAATAAAAGGTCTTCCTAAATTGAAAGGATGAAAAAAAATTACATTATACATTGTTATATGTTTAGGCAGTATTACATGTTGAGAGCACTCGGCATGAAATGTGTCCTGTTGGAGCGAGTGTAGAAGAGTTAGGTTTTAACTTAGCAATTAGTATAATACTACAGTAATGCTGGACTGCACATTTTTCACAAGGTTCGGGATAGATTTTACAGATTGCTCTGTGAACCAAAGTACAGCTGCCAGGCCCAGACTGGGACATAGTCTTTCATTGGCTTGTTTAGGAGGTCATTGACATTACCCATGCTTTACATACAGTGGATAACAGTCAAACCCTTACACATTCAGAGGCCAGTTGGCTCACATAGGTATTGACTTGTGTTGCCATCCTAAGGTAGATGCCTTGGCCAGTAGGGCATTGTTATAAGTACAGGTATGTGACCTATTATCCAGAAAACTCAGGACCTGGGGTTTTCCAGATAACGGCTCTTTCCATTCTTTGGATCCTCATACCTTAAGTCTACTAAAAAATTATTTCTTGTTGGATAGGAAAGTGCCAACAGAATCCTGGCAGTTATGACCTCCAAATGCAGATTCTGTATAATGTAATTGTTGACTTGCTTTATTTTTATAAACAAAAAAAAAATGCAGTTCAGCCATGCCTTTAGCAAAGACTTGGCTATGTGACAAACCAAAGGAACTAAAAATAACGTAATCAAATCAAAAACAAGAAACCCATCCATCTTTGAATTTAATTTTTTTTAAAAAAATATTTTTTGTGCATCCTGAAGAATGAGCTTCAAATGCAATAAGTCGAATACAGACGTAGAGAGGGAGGTGTAATGTCTGTACAAGCAAGCAAAGATTCTCCCATCCCCCCCTCCTTTGCCTCTATGGGTAGACGACAATTAGAAAAAAAAATAGATGGCATTCTTGTTCTAATTAGTAGCAGATTACAGTTTTGGCAACTCTCTCTTTAAAGAGTTCTGCTATGTGTGGTCTGTTGTTTCATATGCAACCTGATATTTATGCTTACTTTTTCCAAGCACACATTTACTAAGGCCTCCAACTATCTGGTTATAGGTCACAGCAAATTCATATCTCTTATTCAGTTTGGAAAACTTCAGCGTGTGCCTGTTTTGTTTTTAGGTTTTTCCTCTTGCTCATTTGCCCAGTCAGGCACATTTTCTCACTAAATTGTAGGTAAATACAACAATAAGAAGTAAGAATCATAATACCCACCTGTAAAACTAATCTTCTCTGATGACCTAAAAAACGAAGATCTAACCCTGAAATGGGAAGATATTGATACAGTTCACTAGAGACCATTCCATTTGCCACTATCATTAGAAATTTGCAAGAAAAAGAAAGATACAAACTGCACAATGAAATTATGGGAGTATTCCACTAGGGCTTAGATTGATTTTTAGAGATTTGGATTCAGAAATTGTCTGACTCCATTTCTGTACACCTTATAAGTTATAAGGACTTAACTCCACTGTGCACCTTCTACCAATTCGACACGGTGAGATTGAGCGGATGCAACAAATATAATGTAAGTAATAGGAATTTTGAACCTGCAAGCCTCGTGCATCCACACAACACGACAGTCGTATGCAAACGCCAGACACGTTTCAGTCGTGTTGAATGCACGCAGCTTGTAGGTCTGACATTCCTATTACTTACATTATATTCATCGCATCTGCTTCTTCTCATAGTGACGGGTCGGTAGAAGGCGAGTGGTGGAGTTCATCCCTAAAGAACAAGACAATAGTAAAATATGACTCCTCAAAGCAGCCCAAGAAGAAGCTGACATATTAATGATTGGTTCCATGTTCCAGTTTAAAAGCAAAGCCTTAGTTCCAGCTGCAAACAAAGCAGTCCATTTGATGGAATTTAGCAATGTTTCTCAGACACCTATCATGGCTCACCCATTTGATGTTCCTCTCTTGCAATTACACATTCGATATCGGTATTAGCAAACACTGTTATATGAATTTTGAAATTTCATCCACATCAAAATGTATAAACCATAACAATTGGTATATCATGTTTTATCTTAGAAACAATTACATTTGAGCTCACTATTTTACTATATCTGAAAAGGAGTGGTTCACCTTTATGTTAATGTTTAGAATTCTAAGCAACTTTTCAATTGGCTATAATTTTTTCAGTGCAATAGTTTTTTAATTATTTGACAACCTCTTTTAAGTACTCATCTTTCTATTCAGGTCCTCTCCTATTCATATTCCAGTTTCTTATCCAAATCAATGCATGGTTACCATGGTAATTTGGACCCTAGCCACCAGATTGCTGAAATTGCAAATTGCTGAATAAAAAGCTAATGAACTCAAAAACCACAAATAATAAAAAATGAAATCCAATCCCAATATCACACTCTACATCATACTAAAAGTTAACTTAAACAACACCTTTAAATCGTGTGATATATATAAGGAGTTCACTTGGGGCAGAATTTCAAGCAAGCATCACAAGTTTGTCTTGAGCACACAAGTATGGCTTGACATTCGGGGACAGATGTATCAAGGGTCGAATAGTCAAATCGAATTTGAATTTTTGAGTTTAAAAATTCACACATTCAAATTTTAATCCCCTATTCGTATATAAATTTGAATGTGACATTTATCACACCTTGACCATGGAAACCGTCCTAATTCGAATATTGGCCACCTAAAACCTGCCGAGTTCATGTACAAGTCAATGGCAGAGGTTTGCTGCACCATTTGGAGATGTTAGTAGCCTTCGTGACATTTGTTTTTTTGTCTGGAGAAAAATTAGATTCGGACAAATCAAACACAAATCGAATACAATTCAAATTTTCAGGTCCGAACCGTTCAAATATCAGCCATTCAAATTTTTTTCTCAAATTTCTATAGTCCAGGGGTCCCCAACCTTTTTCACCCGTGAGCAACATTCAGATGTAAAAAGAGTTGGGGAGCAACACAAGCATGGGTAATGTTCCTGGGTGGTTCCAAATAAGGGTTGTGATTGGCTATTGGTAGCCCCTATGTGGACTGGCAATCTACAGGAGGATCTGGTTATTATGCAACCAAAACTTGCCTCTAAACCAGGAAATCAAAAATAAGTACCTGCTTTGAGGCCACTGGGAGCAACATCCAAGGGGTTTGAGAGCAACATGTTACTCATGAGCTACTGGTTGGAGATCACTGCTATAGTCCATGCAGCCTTAGCATTTGGCATACAAGCTTGTCCTGCAGGATGTACCTATTTTGTTTAATTTTACTGTTTGTAATTTAGCTCTTAAGACTAGGGCACACTATATTATGATAACTGGTACTGGGCTGTGGAGTTGTAAATACCAGGGATTATCAAAAGTCACTTTTCATTGACTGCCCTAAGCAGCAATTTCCCTCGATCCCAAGTTTAGTCATTAATTAATCCTAAAGCAGTGTTTTGGGTCATGAAACAGACTTTTGAAATTATTATGTGTCCCCCGAGTAATATGTTAAGAAACCCTGTCCTAAAGCAGTGGGTTTTAGCTTGTCCCCTCCCTCTCATAACTGTACAGACACTATGTCATTTGCCAGAAACTGATATATTATGTAGTTTTAGGTCTTTGGCATTGTTGCATAAAATTAAATTGCACAAAGGGGACCATTTTTTGCATATGGATAGACTACTGGTCTCCATGCTTTCAGGCTTAGCACCTAAATCAATAAGATCATGGCTTCTTAAATTAAATGACATAAGTAGCTATTATCTGCACCTCAAGTCATGGCCAGTTTTTTACCCAGTTGGGCTGCCAGTAAGAAGGAAGCAAACCACTGCTGTTGGAAATACATTAAATAGACCCAATAGGATGGCTTTGCTACCAATTTAGGTTCATGCAGCTTAGTCATCCTCAAGTAAAAGTCACTTTTATTACAGAGAGAGAATATCATTTTTAAAAATAAGAATTATTTCCTTAAAATAGACTTTCTGGGAGATGGTCAGATGGCCTTTCCGTAATTCTGAGCTTTTTGGACAATGGATTTCCAGATAAGTAATTCCATACCTGTACTCAAAACAAACCGATAGAGGCAATTTATATGAGCTCCCTTAACAAGTATATAACAAGATTTTTGTAATTCCATTTTTTTCCATAAACAAATGTTATTCCAATCTGATTTGGTGCATAACCCAATTAAGTGCAAGCACACATACATGTCCTCCATTTTATGTTTGCCTTTTTTATCAAGTTAGTAATGTGCTCAATTAAGTAGTGCATTTTTTCTGATGATATCATTAAATGTTAACGGTCAGGATTATGTCCTGTCTATATTTGAATATCATTACTGGCTATAATCAACAAGCCTGCCTCCAAAATTCTTTTGATTTATTATACTAAACCCTCTAGGCATAAACCTGAGGACAGGCTGTTTTTGAACAAACACTGTAACTCTGAATTGTTACAAGGGTTTACTGATCCCTCTTTGTTGTTGTTGTACTTGGAAATATCACTTCTGTTTTGCAGCTATAACATGTATGGTCATATACTTAAAGATCAGCTCGTTTGGCAAGGTCAGTTTCGGTATACCAGGAAAACTCCAGATGGGCCCAGGTGTCAGTGGGCCCTTATGCTGCTGATATTATCATTTAGCCTATTTTATGGCCATTCCATATTTTGATGAGAACAGACTAAGTAGATGGAAAAATAAATTGTTGTATTTAAAGAAAAGAGACTAGGAGAATAGAGTGAGTAAGGAGAGGAAGAATAATAGTACTGAGAGTGGGCCCTAGTCTAAAGTTTTTGGGTAGGCTCCTGGTGTCCCAGTCCGACACTGGGCAATCTTTCCCCAATATGCCCACCTTGAGGAGGGCTGATCCAATCGTTGGCCCTTGGATTATAACACTGGGAATGCAGGTGGTCTCAGTGAGGAACAGAGCAAAAAGGGGCATTTGACTGGGTTCTACTGTGTCTCTATTAACGACCCCTTCAATCCCCAGTAGTTTATCTTATTCTTACCCTGCCTACCTGTTGTCTGTCTCAGCTCACCAGTCCAAGTTTCTGCATCAGCTGCAGCTCGCAAGTCTTTATTTGCATCAATTAGATCCAGGGACCGTGATTGAAGTCTGGTGACCACAAGCCTGAAAAGGACGAGAGCAGAGAATATCCCATTATTACTAAATAATAGCCATTTCTGACTCACAGTCCTTACCTACGTGTGCCCCACATACACCTTCACTTGATCTACAATATGCCTAGCAATACACACAATAATGTTTTGTTAGTGGGTTTATAAATAAAATGGTAGGGTGCATGGGGTGTCAAATTGTCTGTGGAGAGTGCCTGGTGAGGCCTTAAGCCAACCAAAGCCTTAAAGGAATTGTTCAGGGTAAAAATAAAAACTGGGTAAATGGATAGGCTGTGCAAAATAAAAATTGTTCCTAATATAGTAAGCCAAAAAAGAAATGTATAAAGGCTGGAGTGACTGGATGTCTAAGAACAGAACACTACTTCCTGCTTTGCAGCTCACTTGGTTTCCACTGAACTGTTCCTCTAAAACTGTTCAGTTTGAAGGAGGTAAAATATGTTTTTATGCCAGGGTTCATTCCAGAATGAAACCTGCCATGAGTCTCCGCCCACTGGACCTGCAGGTCAATCCATTAGATACATTAACAGCTGACCCATCTATGGGCAATGAGTTTCAGTAAAGTATTTTTAATGCCTTTTACTGGAAGTGAACCTATGTGTAAACGTCACATGAAACATGAATATTTGTACAATTAGGTAAAGGAAACCTAAAAATTAGAAACATGATGACGGATAAGGGAATTGATAAGTCTGACCTTGACACAGCTCATGTTTCATGCAAGGCATGTCCTGTATTGCTGTGGGGGAGAAAGAGTATTGATGAAGGTATTGCATATATTTTGCATGTATGCTTTGATCAGAAGACTTGAAATGTCTGACCCTTTGTTATGTAAAGCTAAAGTCATACAAGGAATTTGGAACCACATCAACATGATGTTGCTGGTATTAACACCAGGCTTGGAGGTTTTCTCTAAGGATTAGCACCAGGAAACATTCTTTACAGTATACAAATTAGTCAACCCTGTGAATTCTGGAAAGTACATTGGAAATTCAGTTTTAAAGCTGTGTGGGGTATAACAACGGAGTGACCCACCTGCCGTTATACTTATTATTATTATTATTATTATTATTATTATTATTATTATTATTATTATTATTATTATTATGGTCTCAGTCCTGATGAACTCTGTGTATAGTATTGTGGAAACAAAACAAGGGTTTTGTGGTTGCACCTTCTCTTCATAGCATGCAGTGAACTGAAAGTGATACCAACCATCTCTTAACTGCTGGCAGCATTGGAGTCTCAACATAAAAATATCCCTAGGTTTTATAGTCAGAGATTTCTGTTTGTTTTCATCTCACCACAGAATTAACCACGGTGTCAAGGAGACAACGTCCATCTCACATACAGGGGCACCCTCAGCTTATTGAAATGACCCCAGTCTGCAGGCAGTGCACTAGATGATGTGTGGACCCCCTTCTTTACTGTGGAGAACACACAACACTGTAAGAAGGAGCGTTAGCTCTGTGGTGAAATCAACCTACTTTTATCTGCACAGCCTAGAAGTATTTTTTATCCCATTATTATTATGATTTATATAGTACCATCTACTGCAGTGCTTTAGAAAATAAATGCTAGGGAATCTTGTGTCATTACAGGTATGTGACCTGTTATCCAGAATGCTCGGGACGTGGGGTCTTCTGGATAACTGATCTTTCCGTAATTTGGATCTTCATACCTTAAGTCTACTAGAAAATCCTTTGAACATTAAGGGTCTGGCTACACGGGGAGATTAGTCGCCAGGCGACAAATCTCCTCTTCTTTGCAGCGACTAATCTCCCCGATCTGCCTTCCACTGGCTAAATTGTAAATCGACTGGGGGCAGGCACAGTGAACGCTTCGTTTTCTGAAGTTGCCCATAATTGCTTCACAAGGAAACTTCGGGGTTGACTCAAGACCAATGGCCTTCTTGCTTCATTTTTCCTGGAAAATGTAATATCCATATTGATTATAAAACAAAATATTATACATTCGGTTGATGTGTACCATGATCTGTGCCCTGAGAAGGACACTCAGATCCATATTCACCTGCTTCAAGTGAAATCTTTGACTGCCCGAATTCTGTTGTTTAGCAGTTTTCTTATTTCTTATTCCATCGTCATTCCCTGTCTGCAAGCCTTACAACTAAATCATTAAGTACATTGTGATATTTATAAGACCTTGATCTATAATTCAGAATCTGGAATGGATCTGTCAGGCAGAACCATGATGGTGAGAGACGGCCCCACCTTCAGCTTCGTCTGGTTGATTGCATTTAGCAGATGCTACCACTGTCGGAGGACTAAAGGAGAACTTAAATTCAGCAAAGAATTAGGCTAGTAATGTTAAGCCTTATGTCTTGCGCTTCTGTACCAGCCCAAGTGCCACAACCTTTTTAGCAGTGAAGATCTGTGTTTCCAAGGATGCCCCCAGTAGCTCCCTATCTTCTCAATGAAGCAGAGAAACTGACCTAGTAAGTTACTTTTTAGAAGATTTTACACTGCATAGATTCTCTGCTGAGTCTTAAAGGAGAAGAAAAGGCATCCTGCACTTGGGGGTTCCAAATGTTAGGCACACCCAAGTGATTGTATTGAATTACCTGAAACCCTGGGCCGGTTCTCCTATCGGCAGATAACTGCACTGGCCCAGGGTTATGATACTCCAATATGTAATAGAGCACCGCAGATGCAGGATACTTAGTTTAAAAAGCCTTTATTGGAACATATCACGACCTGTTACAGAGCAATGTTTCAGGCCTACTCTGTAACAGGTTGTGAGCCATATGTTCCAATAAAGGCTGTTCAAACTACGTATCCTGCATCTGCGGTGCTGTGTTACATATTTGAGTATCGTAATCTAGATGGGAAGTGGACCACAATACATGTGCACCTGCGACTATTGAATTGATATGTTGGTGAATGCTGACTGAACTACAAACTGGCCCAGGGTTATACCAGTGAGCACCACGGAGCGATTCTCTTCTGTCTTCCACTTTCTTCGCATGGCTGTGCATGCGCAGTAGAATGAAAAGCCAAACTTTAACTAAAAAGTTGACTATTTTGTTCAACTGCGCATGCGTTTGCTCCGGGAAATTTGAAGAAAGTAGAAGCCGGAAGATGATCGCTCTGTGGCGCTCACTGGTATACAGTAATCCTGGGCTGGTGCAGTTTTCTGCTGATAGGAGCACCGGCCCGGGGTTTCAGGTAAGTCAATACAATCACTTAGGGGTGCCTAATATTTGGCACCCCCAAGTGCAGGATGCCTTTCTTTCTCCGTTAAGGAGATCCATTTGATTGTCGATGTTATCAAACAAGCAGATCTCTCCACGACAACGACCAGCTTGAGGTGTCTGATATCTTCCTGATCCATTCGTAGGCTCCAGGGCCCAAAGATCGGTTCACGATGAGAAAAATCTGGGCAGTCGGGTCAAGCACCTCATCTATCTGTCAGAGGGTCAAATAAACTGGCGACTTAATCTGTCGACAGTTTATATCGGCTTGTGTATGGGGAACTTAAAGGATACTAGACCCCCTCACATACACACTCCAGAAAAATTCTGTTTTGCATGCTGGGCCGGGACGCCAGGGCTCCCCAGGCTGACACTGTTGGCATGCCTGTATTGAAACTGTTCATCTGTCCTTTTGGGCCCCTCCAGCAGTTACTGATTTGTTAAGCTTCTGTTCCTACTTCTCGCTTCAGGAAATCCTCCCAGAGGTACAGGTGAATCAGTAAGTGGGTGACTCACACTGACAGGTATCCCTGTGCTTCTGACTGCTTAATCTTCTCTGCATAAATGAAAATGTGAACTGTTGTAGCCGCCTTAGGACAGGTTTGGGAACCGTGAGTCTAAAGTTACTATTAATGCTATGAAGACGTCTACGGTGATTTCAAGAATCTCTGTTATTTGCCCTGTAGCCATTGTGTATGCAGAGTTTGCTGAATGCTTCCGAAATTTTTCTGAATGTCTCAGAAATTTCGACGTGTCTTAACGGTTTCTTTCCCTGAATTATTCCATATCACAAAGAGAAAATGAAGATACAAGAAGTATGCTCAGTCACACCGACAATACGCAGCAATGTGGCAAAGCAGCCACGAGAGGGACATCAAAGGCAGACGTCCAAGTGCTGCAGTGACTTGTCAGCCTCCCAGTCCACTGTACATTATGACCCATTGATGTTTCACATGCAGCTAATACACTGCTTGTAACTTCTGACTGGCATGTAACGCAGAGGATTAACATGTCATGTCGTTTCACAGCACACATGTCTCAGGCTTCCTGCGTGTACATCTATTCATTTTCCCAAAGCTGCCTTTCTCCATTAACACCTATTTTATGACATACTGGCTTGGGTAATCACCCAAACATGGTCTGGTGAGGCAAGAAATCTGTGCAGATTTTAAACTCTATGTTTGAGTAAATGACATTAATCTCCATCTCGCTGCTATTCTACAGAATTGTTTCACGCCCTTTTGCTGTTTGCTGTGCAACTGGAACGTGTCTGTAATCATTGTTCTAAAAATGCATTTATTTGTCAGCGCCAACATAATCTGTACAGTAGAAGGTTGTATTTACCAAATGTACAAACTACATATGAATACTGAGAGATACAGAAGGTAGAGATCACACTGATCCTGTGCTAATCCTACGAAATTTGAGATCTTATTTAAAAATATATATATTTTTATATAGAGAGAGAGAGAGAGAGAGAGAGAGATATGATCCATTATCCTTACAGCTCCAAGTTATGGGAAGGCCTGCTCCCATAAACTCCATTTTATCCAAATAATCCAAATTTTTAAAAATGATTCCCCTTTTCTCTTGTTAAACTTAAACAGTAGCTTGTACTTGATCCCAACTAAGATATACATAATCCTTATTAGACACAAAACCAGCCTATTGGGTTTATTTACTGTTTACATGATTTTCTAGTTGACTTAAGGTATGAAGATCCGAATTACGGAAAGATCTGTTATCCAGAAAACCCCAGGTCCCGAGCATTCTGGATAACAGATCCCATACCTGTATCTTTCTTGGGGACAGAATTTTGCCTTTAAAGTCATGTTTTTTCCTTACAGGGCAGTGTTTTGTTTGTTAACCAAGGAAACCTTCTAGCAAAAATAATTTTTTATAAAGTTATATAAGATAAAGCATTTTTATTTGAAGGAGTTAAACTCAACCTTAACCACTTTCCAAGAAAAAAACAAACAATGTTTGGTTTGGAAAAAAAAAAGGTAACTAAATGTTTACTTTTGCAAAAATAAATTTTATTGCTTTTAAAGTATGATTCAGCCATGGTACTATAATACAGGCTAGGTCTGTGAGAGTAATTGGCAGAACTGATGTTCAAAGTTAAACTTCAGTGAGATATTTCCCAAGAATTTGAGAAACATCTCACGGATTTCCAAAGAAGCCTCACGAGGAAACTTCGGAAAACCGAAGCAATTTGTAAGCCATCCGGCAGGAGATTCATATTCTTGCCGCCGTGAAGGCATTTGAAGGGAGATTAGTCACCTGCAGTCGAGAAGATTTGTCGCTAGATGACTAATCTCCCCATCTGCCCCTACCCTAAACTGTGAGTCTCCCAAGAGACCAGCTTATCTTAAATTTTTACAATTGTATCTTTGCTTATCTTAAATTGTTACAAATGTATAAAGTGCAGCTGCCACGTATTCTGGGCTCTCTGCCAAAAGCCTCTTATTTAATTAGTTTTAGAAACTTTGTATCTTATTCTGGCTGTTCAGTGCAGGAGATCAAAGATAAACAATTCGGGACTGTGGGTTGAGCTGTCAAAATCGGGACTGTCCCACGAAAAACGGTTGGGTGGCTTGGCCATACTAGGGCAACCACTTACTCTCTCTGCCCGACACACAGGACCAAACAGATCAAGGGACCACACACACCATATGGACACCTTGCTGCTGTTCCAATCCTTCACTGAAGCTTCTCTTCACTTTCCCATCTGACAATAAATTCTCTAACATTAGCAAATTAAGTTGTATAACCTGTCCCATTCCATAACCGAATACAGATTGAGCTCAGTAGGTTGCCATTAGGGATGCACTGAATCCACTATTTTGGATTCGGCGAACCCCCCGAATCCTTCGCTAAAGATAATAATACCGAATGTGAATCCTAATTTGCACATGCAAATTAGGGGTGGGAAGGGGAAACATTTTTTTTTCTTACTTGTTTTGTGACAAAGTCACGCTATTTCCCTCGCCACCCCTAATTTGTATATGCGGATTCGGTTCGGCCAGGCAGAAGGATTCAGCCGAATCCGAATCCTGCTGGAAAAGGCAGAATCCTTAGCTAATCCCAAACAAAAATCCTGGATTCACCACAGCTGAGATTTTGTGAATAAGAAGTTCTGTCCACCCACCGATATGTCACACATGAATGAAGAAGGCAGTGAGGGACTTGACAAAATGGAAGTCTAATCCCACAGCAATCAAATATGAAGCACAATTTCTCAGTGGATAGCATTGCTGCCTTATAGCACTGAGGGTCGTGTTCAGTTCAAAACAAGGAGTTTGTATATTTTCTTTGTGTCTATGTGGTTTTCTTCCCACACTCCAAAAACACAGTCAGGCAATTGTTTCCTTATGAAATTGTCCCTTGTGCACATGAGTGTGTGAATGCGATGGGGACCTTAGATTGTAAGCAGGGACACGCTGTGTAACATGTCAGCTCTTTATATAAATAAAATAGAAATAAAGGATGGTGATTACTCGGCAAGAACAGTTCTGATTGGTTACTATGGACCACTAACCTTGAGTAATGGCAGCTACAGGCCACAATATAAACATACACTTCAAATGATCTGTATCATTTTAAAATGTGTGTGCTATAAAAGGAAAAAGGTATCCAATACATATATACTGAATTATATTTTTCTCTAAAGCATATGGGAATGGGCTGTTCGGGAACCTTGTTTAGCTTCATATTTTTGCTAATGATTAGTTATTTGAGTTCTCCTCCATGTTTCTTCTTAAAGGGATTCTGTCATGATTTTTAAAGGAATTGTTCAGTGTAAAAATAAAAACTGGGTAAATAGGCTGTGCAAAATAAAAAATGTTTCTAATATAGTTAGTTAGCCAAAAATGTAATGTATAAAGGCTGGAGTGATTTGATCACTACTTCCTGCTTTTCAGCTCTCTTGGTTTACACTGACTGGTTACCCTGGCTACCAGGCAGTAACCAATCAGAGACTTGAGGGGGGGCCACATGGGTCATATCTGTTGCTTTTGAATCTGAGCTGAATGCTGAAGATCAATTACAAACGCACTGAACAGAAATGTACCATGTGGCCCCCCTTCAAGTCGCTGACTAACTCAGAGTTATAGAGCTGAAAAGCAGGAAGTTGGATTCTGGCTGTTTTATTAGACATCTGTTCACTCCAGCCTTTATATATTAAATTTTTGGCTAACTAACTATATTAGAAACATTTTTTATTTTGCACAGCCTATCTATTTACACAGTTTTTATTTTCACACTGAACTATTCCTTTAAGGTGTAGTTTTTATTTCTAAATTACTCTGTTTACGCTGCAAATAATTCACTCTTAACATATCAAATTTAATTCCTAAACCAACAAGTGTACTTTTTTAGTTGTAATATTGATGTGTAGGCAGCCATCTCGGGTCATTTTGCCTGGTCGTTTGCTTTCAGAAAGAGCCATTGCTGCACTATGGAAATGCTTTCTGGCAGACTGTTGTTTCTTCTACTCAATGTAATTGAAGGTGTCGCAGTGGGACCTGGATTTTTAATATTGAGTGCTGTTTTTAAGGTGGCCATAGACGTAGAGATCCGCTTGATGTCGCCAAACGAGCAGATCTCTCCTTGATATGCCCACATTGAAGTGAGCAATATCGGGCTGATCCGATCATGGGCCCTAGAGCCCAACAAGCAGAAATTGCCAGTCGGATCGCTTTTATCGGCCCGTGATTGAGAGCTTTTAGATCTACCAGGGAGCTGTTACCTTGAGTTAGGGAGCTGCTATCTGGTTACCTTTACATTGTTCTGTTGTTAGGCTGCTGGGGGGGGAGGTGATATCACTCCAACTTACAGTGCAGCAGTAAAGATTGACTGAAGTTTATCAGAGCACGAGCCACATGACTCGGGGCAGCTGGGAAACTGATATGTCTAGCCCCATGTTGGATTTCAAAATGAAATAGAAAACAATCTGTTTGCTCTTTTGAAAAACAAATTTTAGTGCAGAAGTCTGCTGGAGCAGCACTATTAACTGATGTGTTTTTTAAAAAAAAAAATAAAATAAACGGTATCCCTTTAAGGTTGAAGAGAAATGTTGCCTGTAGGCTGCTGTCAACCGTTGCCCACAGTAGACATATTAGGAATAATAGTAGTTGTTTGGCATGTCTGTGCCCGTGCCAAGTCTAGCCATGGATATTTTTCCTTTTTTTACTTCACAGCTGGTCTGTATAACATTCAGTACTGGGGAGATACTGCTTGGCTTCATGTTACCTACAATATTGTAGCAATGTAACAGATAAATGAAGACAAGATTTTTTGTTTATTTTTACAAAGCATTTTTTATTCTCAGGAAGGTGCGACACAAGTTCATGTGCAGCAAAGAGCCGTCTGCTTCCTTCAAAAGCCCACAGACAAACGGGAGAATACTTGCTATGCAAAACGAGCTAAATTTGTGGTTCTGCTAGCATTTCCTTTTGCTTAATTAGACATTTCTATAGTGTGGCCTAATGAGGTGCAAAGTAGATGCAAGAGCACAAGCACGCTTACAATAGCATCTGAAGCACATATGAACAGGTGCACTGGCTGAGCACTGGTGCTGCTAAGAGACAACTGCTTCTCAACACTGGTTTTGGTTTATTCTTCTTTATGTAGCACAGCCATATTATACATTCTCATCAAAAACCAGAGGATAACTATATAAGCTCGAGGAGAACATATAAATATCTAGCACTGACCAGAATCAAACCCAAACCTAGAACCTTAATGCTGACAGCCTTCCAGAGGCTATGGCCAAAAAAATCAAACCAAGCCACAATTTACACAAGAGACAAGGGTAACATATGGGACATGGTATCCAGAATGGTCGGGACCTGAGGTTTTCTGGATAATGGGTCTTTCCATAAATTGGATCTTCATACCTTGTCTACTAGAAAATCATGTAAACATTATCTAAACCCAATAGGCTGGTTTTGCTTCCAATAAGGATTCATTATATCTTAGCTGGGATCAAGTATAAAGTACTGTTTTATTATTACAGAGAAAAAGCCAATCATATTTAAAAATGTGAATTATTTGGATAAAATGGAGTCTGTGGGAGATGGCCTTTCCTTAATTCGGAGCTTTCTCAATAACAGGTTTCCGGATAACGGATTCCATACCTGTACATACCTAAGTAACATGTTATCTTGTATAGGTTACATGTAACCCAGAAATGCATATTCGAGAATGTGATCTATGGCGGCTTAAAGACATAAGTTGATAAGAACACAAAATAACTGATTAAAACACAAAATAACTGGGCTTCTTAATGGTTATTAGTTAACAAGGGCTTTGCTCCGAAGCAATACTTGCTCTTTACTCAAGATTGCAGCCTAGAAAAGGATTCCATTGTTGCTTATCGAATAAACCACAGAACTAATTGTAGTTCAGACTGGCACAATATGCAGCAAATATTCATATACAAGTTATACAGGTATGCGTGGCACAGTCCTGATTAAATATTGGGGAATGAACTACCTGAACTACAGAGAATGGTAAATCTCTGATCTCCAGAGGGTATAGTTCCCATATGCTCTGTTAAAACCTATGATCCTGATAGTTGGAACACACACAACTACTAGTGCATGGGGCCACGTTTATGGCTGTAGAGTCAGTACATAAATCATTCCACTCCGACTTCATTTTATGGTACAGGTATGGGACCTATTATGCAGAATTCTCAGGACCTAGGGCTTTCTGGATAACGGGTCTTTCTGTAATTTGGATCTTCATACCTTGACTACTAGAAAATCAAGTAAATATTAAATAAACCCAATAGGCTGGTTTTGCTTCCAATAAGGATTAATTATATCTTAGTTGGGATCAAGTACAAGCTACTGTTTTATTATTACAGAGAAAAAGGAAATAGTTTTTAAAAAATTGGATTATTTCATTATAATGGAGTCTATGGGAGATGGTCATTCCATAATTCGGAACTTTCTGGATAACGGGTTTCCGGATAACGGATCCCATACCTGTACCTCCAACTTCTTTGTTTTAAAAGGAACAGTAACACCAAAGTAAAATATAATGTTGTGTTGCTCTGCACTGGCAACAAGCTGCTGTGTAGAAAAGGCACAGGTTACATAGCAGATAACAGATAAAACACCATTGTATTGGACAGGGCTTATCTGTTATCTGCTGTGTAACCTGTGCCTTTGTTCTTTTTTTCCAGCAGCTTGAATGGCTGCCCCCCATGGCTACACAGCATCTTGTTTATATAAACTATAGTATTCGTTCTGAAGTAAACACACAACTTTTACCAGTGTATGCTCACAGTATATTATGTTATTTACCTGAAAAAGATTACATTTTTTGGTGTTACTATTCCTTTAATATTCTAATGTATTTTCAATGTTGATCGAAAGAAGTTAAGTACACAACATACACGGAATTTTATCACTGCCAAAGCTCAAAACTATAAACCTTTGGTAATTCTAAAGGAAAATCAAAGTTAAACTACATAAACCAAAAACAACTGGAAAACCTAAAACAACGTATATATTAATTGAACCTGGTATATAACTGTTAAATACAATCCAAAATTTACTAAAGTATTGTTCTTAGAAACAGAATTTCTTCTGCCGTGTCTTCCTTCACAGAAGCTCTTAAATCTGATTTGATTATTTTCACTGCTTGTATTTAAAGTTATTAGGAGTCAGTCGGTAAATTTTGGCGACTCCGACTCCAGATACCCAAATTACTTCCAACACAACAGCTCTGTTTGTAAAAACCTCATATAAGAGCCCTTAGCTTACCTTATCTGGAAACCCCTTATCCAGAAAGCTCTGAATTAAAGGAAAGCCATCTCCCATAGACTCCATTTCAAGAAAATAATTCTAATTTTTAAAAATGATTTATTTGTTCTCTTTGATGGCAACTAAGCTGCATGAATCCATACTGGTGGCAAAACAATCCTATTGGATTTATTTAATGTATAAATGATCCTTAGCAAACTTAAGGTATGAGGATTCAATTTACAGAAAGATCCCTTATCCAGAAAACCCCAGGTCCCAAGCTTTTTGGATAATAAATCCTGTACCTGTACTACCCTTTTTAATTACCAGGTTTATTTTTGCACTCATTTTTAATTTATTTATTTAATGACCAATGTCAGTAATGTAGGCTGCTATAGCACTTCATAATACAGGTGTGGGACCTGTTATCCAGAATACTTGGGGTTTTCTGGAAAAGGGATCTTTCTGTAATTTGGTTCACCATCTACTAAATAATCATTGGAACAGTAATTAAACCCTAGGATTATTTTGCTTCCAATATGGACCACTTATATGTAGTAAGAAGTACAATGTTCTGCTTTATTATTACAGAGAAAAGATAATTATTTTTTAAAACTGTTTATTTTATTAAAGGGGAACTATCGTGAAAATGAAATTTTAATATTAGCTTCAGCATACTGAAATGAGAAACTTTTTAAATACAATCATTAAAAAATTCTTTACCGTTTCTGAAATAATCAAGTTTATCTTCACTATTCCTCTCTCAGCATCAGTTTCTCCTCATTCTGTCTTCATTAAGGAGTTCGGTGTCAGATGAATGGTCCAATATATCTTATAGGGGGGCTTCTTTAGCCTAGAAGATGTATTAGAGCTCACTCTATTACAATCACCAGAAATCCTGTCTCTCTACATGCAGGATTTGTGTAAAAGGCAGTTATTTTGTTAGATTTGTTTTGTACTGGAATCAGTTATTTGAGTGAGCTCTAATACAAGAAAAGGAAAAGGAAGCCCCCGTATAAGGTATATTGGATCTAACTGTCAATGAACATCTTACACCCAATCTACTTAATGAAGACAGAATGAAGAGAAACAGATGCTAAGAGTGGAATAGTAAATATAAACTTGATTATTTCAGAAGCAATGCAGAATTTTAATTGATTGTATTTAGAACGTTTCTTCAGTATGAGGAAGCTTGTATTAAATTTTCATTTTCGCGATAGTTCCCCTTTGAAATGGAGTCTGAGAGATGGCCTTCCCATAATTCTGAGCTTTCCGGAAAACGGTTTTCTAGATAATGGATCCCACACATCCCACACAATAGTGTTTACAGTGTTAGTGGGAAACATTGGGAGCAAATCTGATCTTGCAGATAATTGTACTTCTCTACACATACCTTTTTGTCCTCTTTAATTACAGTAATGTATCTGTACCAAGTGAAATGTTTCTGTAACTAATGTTTGATTAAAGCTGCTGTAGGGTAAGCAAGTCGTACAGCCCCCCCAGTGTCTGCAGGCAGCAAGAAATCCACCACTTTTGTAGTTCTGTTGACAGACCATGTGAAGAAAATGGCAGATCCATTATCACTTGAAAAGCTTTTATAGCCCTTGTAAAGATTGGGATTTTTGTGAGCAGTCTTGACTAGGCGGTAGTATAATTTATAGTAATGTCTTATATTAATGAATTTATTATGAGTGAAGTGTAACACTTTTTTTTTTTCACCCTTTCTTGAAGCCTTTGTAGATTGTTGAGCTTTGGCCGATTCGTTCTGTCGTTCCTTGTGTGGATACACGGCAAAAAAAAAGGGGGGGGGGGCTGTCCGTACTTTGCAATGGCATAAACGTTGTTTCTGGCAACGTGATCCTTTATTGGGATTAGACTCACGTCCGTCACATTTTGCTGTGTTTTATGGTGAGGTGCTGCTATGAGTGTTAAATTATTGGAAGGAGTGTCTGAGATGTAGGATATGCCACTCCTCCGCCATCTCAAGTGTCTGTTTTGTCTGGACTCCCCTCACCAAGCATTCTTGTGCAAAAATTTCAAGGCTTCAGTCTGGAGCACTGGGTCAAAGAATATGTCTCTTTGAAGCGTAGACAGACTTGTTTTTTTTTTTTTATACGTTTTATTCACCAAGTAGCATTTCAATTCACATCAAAGAATAAGTGTCTTTAAGCGAAGCTGCATTGGCTGGGTAGTCCAATTTTATAATCGGGCATGTAAACACGGCATCAAGTTCTATTCTAAAGAATGCCGTGCTTGCAAACACTAGCCTGCCATTTCATAACAGCGCAGACAAACATTTCACTAGGGATATTAAAAATCCAGTTTAAAAGGAATATGTGTAATAACTGTAACAATAAATGAATGTCTGAAATAGATCAAACATTTTTTTTTTATAATTGCACTTGATTGCATTTTGGTTCAGCCGTGCTTGCATGCTGGAGTGTATGTTTTTTGTGTATGTTTTTTGTGTATGTTTGTTGTGTGGCCCGAGCACCCTACCAATGCATATGCACACGCAGGTCATTTTTAGGAGCGGATGGACCTGCCTATATCTTTTTGGATTGATGAAGGTAATCGGCACAGATATGGGAAGAGCACTACAGGAGCACTACTAGAAAATCCAGCTTTTGTGTTTCATTTAATTAATGTATTTCATTTAACCGCTACCAGTAGAGCCCAGCAGTTTATAAGAAGTGCCCCTGATTTTTCAGATGATCTGGTAACCTAAAATCAGTCTCCAAAGGGTGCACTACTAGAAAATCCAGCTTTTGTGTTTCATTTAATTAATGTATTTCATTTAACCGCTACCAGTAGAGCCCAGCAGTTTATAAGAAGTGCCCCTGATTTTTCAGATGATCTGGTAACCTAACATCAGTCTCCAGAAAGCAAATAGATCAGCACCTATGGCAACAGATAAATCAGAAACCAATTGAGTGTAATAAGTTCAGATATTCAGAAACACCCAGTGTTAGTTTGTTTCCCCTTTAAATTCTCTACTTCCAGCAGTGATATGCACAATTAATTCTTGATGTTCAGTCTGATACCACCACCGTTTGGCTAAATTTCCTACTCACAAGCTGAAAATGGATATATTGCCCGTAGTATTCTGTCAAGCCAATCACACTCTTCTAGTAGTTCCGCTTGTATGCTTCAAGAATAAGATACAAATCCAAATAGTGTAACACTATTTATTACATAAAAAGACTTTAAAATAAATTGCACTCACATTTAGTTTTTTAAAGTCAGTCACTCATATCCGTGTAAGTCTCCCAGGTTTTTAAATCCTAGAGGGGTACCCTGCTGGCGAGTATACCGCCCTCGTGTTCTACCTTCAATCGAGTGTGATGTCACTTCCTGTGTAAAGCCAATGACAGGCAGGTCCTGTTCTCCGCTGGCGTATTTACACCCATGGAGAAAAGCCAACCCGCTGCTTCTGCACCTCCTACATGTGTTCACTGAAAGGCTTGTATGGGAACACACTGAGCAGATCTTGGCATAAAAATGCATACTTGTGTTTCCACATATATGTTCTGTGCATTTCCTAACACCCAGGACAGGTTGATCCTGTATGAACACATGTAGGAGGTGTGGAATATGACCCTTCTGACATTAGCTTTACCCTAGTTCCATGGTTTTATTTTCCTCACTGCAAACTGCCCACTGTTCATATTATTAGGTTAGATGTGTCTCTTTAAATGAGAACGATAGCCCAACTAAAAAAGTAGCTAGAAAGGTTGTACATTTTATTTTGGGCTTCTGTACCAGCTCAAGGGAACCAACGCCCTTTAGCAGGGAAGATCTGTTTCTCCAAAGATTCCCCAGTAGCTCCCCATCTTCTTTTCTGCTGATTCTCTGTGCTGCTGTCAGGGGCCAAGTCACAAAATACTGTATATAAAGAATTTAAATTTCACAATATAAGGCTGATTAGGACATAATACATTTAATTACTACGTCAACTCAGAAACTAGTGCAATTAGCATCAGAAATGAATGATCAGCCCTGTATCATCAGGTTATATTACAGACAAACCTAATTTTCTGCTTGTAAATTTATGACGACCCCTAAGCTTAGCTTCTCAACAGCTGATCAGAGCCCACTGAGCATGTGAGTGTCACAGACACTTTCCAAGATGGCGACCCCCTGTGACAAGTTTGAAGTCCTGGATCATTGCTGCTATTGAGAAGCTGAAACTTTAGGCTGGTGCAATAAGCTCAATATTTAAAATATGGTATGTTTTAACCATTACCATATTCATTATTAGGGGTTAGTTCTCCTCTAAGCCTCTGCATCTCAAACTGTCACCCAACAAATCCCACCTGTAGGATACCTCACTGATATCAGTGAATTTGCACTTCTATTACCATGTAGCACAGTACAACCTAATTTTGGTAACGTTTACAATGTAATTTGGCTCCATCTGCCACGGAGAGATTAATTTACCTAGAACCTCAAGCAAATGACATGGGAATTGTTTCCAAAAATAAAACTCAGGTTTCTATTTACCATAAGTGTCTTAAAGGAGAAAAAAAACATAACCCCTACCCTACATAGACTGGTTGCTTATAGCCTATAAGTATATACACCCTTGGTCACTTGTCATCTGAAATGTGATTGGTTATTTATCCTTTAAAAAGTGTCTACAATTGGTTGTGAATCAAGCCAAAAATGTTGTGCCCCTAAGGCACAATATTCCTCATCAAATCCCTTTGGGATCCTATTTTTCTCAGCCACAAGAGGGAGGTCTGGCAGCCTATTATGTGTGGATATGGACTAGAGATTTGACATTTGAATGCCATTCCATTTGGTTGCATTGGCAGTTTCAAAAAATAAAAAAGACATTTGAAAGAGGTCTCCCATTTATATTGCTGGAAGTACAAAATTGTCGGGGTCATTACAGAGCACTGGGTACCTATTGCTGTAATCAGAAATAACATGATGTATGATTGTCATGTCAATATCTATTACTTATTCTATCAAACCTTTAGATAGCATTTTCTATTGGAGATGAAGTTTTGACTGTGACACACAGTGCATTCACTTGGCAGCTAAATGCTCGAGGGATACACATAATGGGGACCAGAAGTCATCAGGTGCCAAAACAGGGGCATGTGTTTGTCTTTGCCAGACTCACGGCTGCTTGTACTATATACACTAATAAAATTAAATGACTTGTACCTCGCAAACAGTCTGAGCAACCTGGTTGAGAAGTACCTGTGTCTTTTCAGTGCCACCTTCTTCAAACAGATCCTGTTTAGCTTTATAACTGTATGTTAGTGATACCCTCCACAGAGTTGGCAGCCTACTGGCCAGTGCATGTGCCAAGTCTAAGGCCTCTGATAGGGGCTCGTTAATATCTTAATTAGGCAGGCTGGAAAAATTCCTGTCGGCTGTGAAATGTATTCAACTGCAGTTTGTCTGCTTGGGTCCCCATATGATCAAATTACTGTCCCAGGTTAAACTCTATAAGAAAGTTAACTGTTGAGCCAGAAGTTATTCCTCTTAATGCATTGGGTGTTGGACTTTTTCAGTTCAACAATAAGTGATAATTGATCTTCAGGCAGTGCTTTCAGATGACAGCAGATACATTCTCCCCAAATTTTAATCAGATTAGCTTTTTGGTGGACCCCCCCACTGCCATTGCTCCTTGAGTGGGTTTGGGAACCAGTAGCTTAATGTTAATATGTTAAAGTTCCTAACAAGATAACATTGGTTTATTAGTCATTTGGCCTTTCTAAAGCTATATTGGACAATGAATGTGAATATCTCAAATCTCACCATAATTAACCCTGAAGCTGAGCTTTCAGTTGTATCGATGAGAGCAGACAGACATTCCCCCAAATTTCAAACTAGCTTTCTGGTGGAGCAACCCCTCCACCACCATTGTGTCAGACACTCCACCTTTTAAATGTTGTTGAATAAGTTTCATGTAGGCTTTCCTCTCTTTATAGATCTGAGCGGGAACTGCCAAGTTGCTTTCTCACAGATTAAAGTTCTACCTAAAAAACAGTGTCTGAATAACCTTAAGGCTAGGAACAGACAGGGCAGAAATCAGTCTGCTAAAATTTGCAGGCCAGTTTCAGCTCTTGACTGCTAGCCGAATCCTCTTCTCCCGTCTGAAAGCTTTACGTCTGCTCCGGTGTGAACAAACTCTGCGCCAAACGCAAGATTTTGCATTTCGTGTCTAAATCCATCTATAGAGGAGTAGGGGAGCAGTGCGACAGCCTGCGGAAAATCCGTGTCATCTGGTCCTAGCTTTATTGAGTAAAATGGTTAACCATTTCTCTAGAACTCCGCAAAGAAAATCAGACAGAAGCTTCTGTACTTAAGTCTAATTCGTTATGATAAACTGAGACCGATATCAGCTTTGATAAATGCATCAGTTCCTCAGCTTTTCTGACTTGATTGTAGATTCTCATCAGGTTGCTGCTAGTTTACTGCTTCTACCCCACAACAAATCTATTTTCCAGTAAAGGTATAGTGTGAACCTGCATAAAGTGACGTGTTGCCGGTGCTGTGCAAACAGGTTGGGGTACGGGTAAATACTCTCCACAGGGGGGTTGTTTAATGAATCCTGTATCTTGTTGTACTGTTAAGGCATGAACAGATACCTCTTAATTGGATGAACGCAGTGAAAGTTTAAACTGCAAATTGAGTGTTGCCAGCATGCACGGGATTTCGTTATGCTAACATTATCTGTGTATTGCCTAAGCCTTTTAACGAGGAGAAACCTTGGTGCTGCTTTCTTTGTATTTACTACCTGCTGTGAGGTGAGGTGAGGTTTGTTTTCTGCACTTTGGCTCTAACTTACTGCACTGAGAAGCTTAGCATTTCAGGTCGTGATTAGGTCAGACTTAGGACTTCATCAATTGCCAGCAATGTATTTATCATCTAACGGGAGATTCAAATCCTGTTCCATCGATCTATAGCCAAGTTTAAAATACAGCGATCTGATATATGTTTGAGCTTACCAACATTTCTTGCCTCCCCCCCCCCCCAAATGGCTTCATTCCACAGTTCATTAAGCATTCATCACTCAAATTCCACAGATATTTCAAGTATACTTGTTCTGGTTTCATTTATAATTGCTAGCCCGTACACTTATTGCATTCTTTTTCACATTCTGTCATTCTTTTAAAAAAAAAAGTGTCAATTTTTGTGCTTTACCTAAAGAATCATTTTCTCTGAATTTAAAATGTATTGTTCCCTCAAGACCAACTGTTATTTAATAACCAGGAATATGACTTCTTGGCCAATGGCATACACAGCACTTTTGGACTTTTCAGCAGACATTTTTCACAAATCCCCCTGTCATTCAGGATCCAAATGAAGTCAAATGCAAAGTAAAGAATATTTTGACACAGTTTTTAACTGAATGCACTGAAATGATTTTGTGGGGGGAAACCAAGGTTGGAAAGCATCTATATTGCAAAAATAAGAATTAACCACATAGCTGGATGGATTGATGCAGTGGATTGATTTTGCCAAAGACAACTCAGTCTCCCTATGGAAATACTTTTAGTCTTTATATCAGTTACCAGACTTTCTCCCTTTTATCTCCATGTGTCAATGTATTGGGTACTTCCCTAAAGAATGGATAGCCTTCTGCATTGTGATATTGTCTATGTGTGCAGAATGAAGACATTTTGATCTTCCCACAACTCATCTGTTAAAAAAAATAAAAGGAAAGTATCAGATAAGGTGCATGGCTCAATCTTGTCTCTTTTCCTCTTTTGCTGCCATTGGAGTGGAAAGGTTGCATCGTCTCGCCCTTTTCTGATATGTTATCTGGATCCAGCCAGAGGGCAACAAGTCACAGATTTGCATAGCTGATGGTTTGGAAGACTGTGGAGAAAGTGGTTGTCTCCTCAGACAGAAGCAAAGTGACAAATTATGAATGCACCATGTCATTTAAGCTGTCCTTTGAGCACACAACTTAGATAAAAATGACCAGAGAGGGTGGTCCCTTCAGGTCAGGACAAAGGTCGTTGAAAGGGCGGCGGGAAATAACTTCCCGGACTCATTTGTTTTTTTTTTTCCGTGCTGAAATGATTTAATTTGAATTCAGTAAAATTTATATATTGATGATGATAGTGATAGAAGAACGTGAAATGAACAAAGGTAGCCATTAAAGGTAAAAAAAGGGGGGGAAAAAGCCATAAAAAATTATCACAAAAGCAAAAATTTTTCGGTTTTGAGCAATAAACTGGGTTTTACTTTTTTTTTTTTTTTGGTTAGGAATATATGTTACCTCAGCTGATTAACTTTCATAATCACAGGTCTAGTTCATTAAATGTCATAACCAACTTACACTGTTGGAGATGGTGTCTCAGACTCAATGTTACATAATATTCCCAGCTACAATAGATTTTAGTCTATGAATGGCTAGCAATTATCAACTGCTGCAAAGACTAAAAAATACATTTCATTATGGCAGTTTGCAGAGGATATCTGAATTAGATCAGAACTAACTTGGTATTACATGTTGCTGTAGAGCAGTTATGCCCAACCAGTAGCTTGTGAGCAAAATGTTGCTCTCCAATCCATTGGATGTTGTTCCCAGTGGCCTCAAAGTAGGATCTTATTTTTGAATTCCAGGGAAGGAGGCATAAAAATCACATGTACTGCCAAATTGAACCTCCTGTAGGCTGCCAGTCCACATAGGGGCTACCAGTCACTAATCACAGCACTTATTTGCATCAGCCAGGAACATTTTTAAAGCTTGTGATGCTCCCCAACTCTTTTTACATTTTAAACTTTTGCCTTTCAAAAGTTCAAAATTTAGAACCATGTCAGCTAGTTAGCATATTCATGTAGAATTTTTGACATTAAAAAATAACATGTCATATGTAAGGGGGGGATATCTTTTTTTGGCCACTTAAAATGGTAACAATTAAAATTGTTATTCTCTAAAAACATGCTATGGTAGTTACCTTGGACTTCCTGTACACTGGATGGACCCCTTGTTTGGCGAGGTTAACAAATGATGGTATTAGATTTGATTATATTGAGTTTATGTAGACCCTTTGGCTAAAAACTATATCCATGGTGAAATCTAATCATCATCTCACTGTATAATCCATCTTTCCAGATTAACACCTAAACTACACAATACAGGTGTCGGGGGCGATAGGTAACACAATTGGTAAATGAGATCGTATGGAGGTGAAGCATGCATGTGGCCAGTATTTTTCATGTGGCCAGTATTTTTCAATTCAAAAAATGAGTTTAATTTCTTGAGAATTTTCCAACTCAGTTGAACGACAATGCTTAGAATCACCCCCATTGAATCCCGTGTGAATAGCCCTATGGTCAGGTGATTTATTAACCTGAAGTGATACATTAATTGGCAATAAATAAACCACTGAATAACGACAGTTATCCACTAACATCCCTAGGCAGAACAGTATTCACCCCAGAGCCACTGGGGGTCATTTATCAACACTGAGCTAATTTGCCCTTGGGCAACCATATCAGTGCCCATAGCAACCAATCAGTGATTAGCTTTTTCAAGCCAGCTGCAGGTAAAACAATGAATGCAACATTTTGATTGGTTGCCATGAGATACTGCCCAATGTTAATAATTGACCCCCAGTGTTGTACCCAAAAATGTACTTGTAGTAATCATGGATGGAAGGTTGGCCTCCATGCTGACTATTAAGGCTGCACTTCCAAGTGCCAATCTCTAGGCTTTATCTCTGCAAAGTAATAACCTGCCAATTTTTTAAAGGTGTGCGCCTTTCAACATATTTTTTGATGTAAAATGCTGTGTTATTGGTGATGCAAATATAATTTCTTGCCTTTAATGTCTCTTTTTGCCAGATGTATCACTCCGCTATACACTTTATTAATAAGCTTCATATATACACAAGGTTTTAACACTACCTTCTGTGGTAGAGAGATGATATCAATTGTATTTTAACGTCCCCTTTCTTCCACAGCTTTATAAATGTGCCTGCAAGTGTGTCACGGCCCTGTTGGGGTTAGCACTTCAGGAACTTCTCAGCAGGTCATTTACAAAATGTCCTTTGCAACCCCAAGAAACATTAATATTTGACATGTGTCTAAGCTCCCAGCATTTGTTTCCTTTATTAAGGTACATTCATTTTTCACTATTTCTAGTATAATTTTTTTTTTTGCTAAAATCAGCCAAACTCGACAAATGTATATATAATGTGTTAGCCAGCTGAGCACAAACAGAGGCTTTCTACTGTATACACAATAGACTTGTAAGTAGTGCCAGATGGATGACTCCTCGGAGCTGCGGGAAAGGCTTCTACACTATTATCTGTAGCCCCCTATGGAGTCATGCATACAAACAACTGTCAGCTGAGACAATTGTGAACCTTGATGCCGTCGGCTTCCTGGTGACCATTTCCTGTGACTAAGAGATCTGTTTAGAATATTGTCTGTTCCGGCTGTATTGCCGGGATGTTTGCAATGATGTTTTTAAGAATCAAATGCCTACACACTTACAGCCTCCACTCACCCCAACTAAGAAAGCTTAAGGAATCTGTTTACCCTCCGCCCGCCGAAACTTTTTATCTCATTAGTTTGCTCAGTTAATGATTGTTGCATGATAGGGTAGAGTGCTGTTTACATTTGTACTCTATACTGTATGTTTATTTTTATTTTATAAATGTACAATCCAAGGTCCCTACCACACTTAAGTCAATTTGATGGAACCAATTAACCCATCTGAGTATGGAAGCAAACCAGATCACTTGGAGGAACCTCGCTGTTTCTTTGGGGGGGGGGGCATTCGGCAAGTATCCTGGTCAACGATGTACCCTTGCTCTGCAAAAGAGCAAACTGATTTTTCAATATTTAATTTTAAAATCATGACATGTTGTCAGTTTTTCAGGTGCCCCAGCCATGTGATTTGAAATCTGATAAACAGCCACTCTTTACTGCTGCACTGCAGCCAATCAACAGAACAATGGGAAGGAAACCAGACGACCGCTTCCTGATGCCTGCATAGCTAAAATTATGCCCCACCTAGTGGTAGATATGAGAACAGCACTCCATAATTAAAATCCAAGTGACAACACCTTCAGTTACATTGAGTAGGAGAAACAATAGCTTATCTGAAAGTAATTCCATAGTGAAGTGCTGGCTCTTTCTGACACATGACCAGACACAATAGCCTAAGATGGCTGCCTGCACACCAATTTTACTACAAAAAAATATCATTTGGTTCAAGAATAACATTTTAAAAGGTAGAATGAATTATGTGCAATGTACACAATGTAATTTAATAATAAAAAACTAAACCATAACCCTTTAAATTTAGTTTGGAAGAAGGAGCTGTATGGCACAAACACATCTTTACAGAAAAAAGCATATTGTATTGAGAAAACAATTGGTGTTTTTTCTTTTTAAGACCTGTTATAATAACCTGTGGCATTTTAATACCTCTGGCCTTATGTACTACAGAAGAGTAGCCTAAGCTACAGCTGTTTCCTTGTTAATATTTGCATACAATTTACAAAGCACAATTAAGGCCTCGCTAGAATATGCCATGCAACTTTGGGATCTAGTGCTCAAATGGAATATTTTTGATTTAGGTATAGTCCATTAAAAGGCAGGCAAATAAACTGGTAAGCGATATGGAAAGTCTTAGTTTTGAAGAAACACTAAGTTGAAGAAAAGGCGCTTCAGATTGGATACAATAACTGTTATTTAAGGGACCATATAATAACCTCTATAGTGCTTTATTACCAGTAGATTCTTTATTAATTTTCAGCAAGGTTATATGACAGTGTGAAAAGCCTGAATCAATTGTGCTGGTAGATATATATATATATATATATATATATATATATATATATATATATATATATATATATATATATATATATATATATATATATATATATATATATATATATATATATATATATCTTCAAGAAGGGGTTGGATGGCCTGCTAGTAAATGAGAAAATACAGGGTTATTGAAATTAGCTTGATCCAGGGACTGGTCCGATTGCCATCTTGGAGTTAGTGGGGTCATTTATCAACACTGGGCAAATATGCCCATGGGCAGTAACCCATGGCAACCAATCAAATTGCTGCATTCATTGTTCTACTTGCAGCTGACTTCAAAAAGCTAATCACTGATTGGTTGCTATAGGTAACTGCCCATGGGCAAATTTGCCCAGTGTTGATAAATGAGCCCCAGTAAGTATTTTTCCCCTTCTTTAATAAAAATTGGAGAGACTTCATATGTGGTTTTCTTTCACTGTGATTGATTAGAGTTAATAGGATCTGTAGTCCAGAATGCTTGGGACCTGGGTTTCCCCTAATAAAAATCACCATGTCTCATGTTAAACATTAAATAACCCAACAGAATTGTTTCGCCACAAATATGGATTCATCCAGCTTAGTAACCATTAAGTGCAATGTACTGTTTTAATACCACGGAGAAACAGATAATTGTTAGAATTATTTGCTTATAATGGGAACATTCTGGATAATGGGTTCGCCGGATAAGGGATCCCATAATTGCTTTTGTCCATAAAAATATTTTTTCCTCAGTATTTTCATTTTGAGATCTCTACATGCTACAAATCAAACTGTTCAGAAGACCCCTGATATTGTCATATTTATGATGTTTCATCACTAGCTAAGAGCAGGCATGATAAAAGATACTGTAAACTGCAGTCTTTGTGGCAACTTTCCATAATTTTGTAACCACTTATAGTTTTCTGTTTTTAATTTACCAGAATAAAAAAATAGCTTTGTTTGTGCAGAATTATATATACTATTTTTTTTTTTTATGTAAAGAAAAAGGACAAAATGTTCAAAACTTTCCTCCCATTTAATGCAAATGAATTGCAAAACTTGGCGGCCACTGAAGCGGTTAGGCCTAAGAAGAAACTTAACACTATGTCATAAAATATTCACATATATTCACAGGTATGGGACCTGTCATCCAGAATGCACGGGACCGGGGTTTTCTGGATAACGGATCTTTCCATAATTTGGATCTCATATTTTATTAAGTCTATTATAAAATCATTTAAACATTAAATAAGCCCAATAGGCCGATTTATCTTCCCATAAAGATTAATTATACCTTAGTTGGGATTAATTACAAGGTAGTGTTGTATTATTACAGAGAAAAATTTGGATAAAATGGGGTCTATTGGAGTTGGCCTTCACATAATTTGGAGCCTTCTGAATAATGAGTTTCCGGATAACAAATCCCATACCTATAATGCTTTGTGATTCAAAAATAGGTTTATTTTCTATATTAAGTATTCGCTTTGACACTCCAGATTTGAATGTACAAATTCCATATTGCTTTCCTCAGCTTATGTTTAGATAACATGCCACATAAAACTATTTACCCATAAATCAATGTTTTTCTTTAAAATTGCACTCCCAATTATGGGAAAACCATTTCCCATAGACTTGATTTTATCCAAATAACCAAAAAATGTTCAAACAGATTTCCTTTTCTCTGTAGTAATAAAATAGTAGCTTGTACTTTATCCCAACTAAGATTTAATTAATCCTTATTGGAAGCAAAACCAGCTTATTGGGTTTACTTAATGTTTACATGATTTTCTAGTAGACTTAAGGTATGGAGATCCAAATTACGGAAAGATCCATTATCTGGAAAACCCCAGGTCCTGAGCATTCTGGTTACATGCAAAAATATCCACCCCTTCTAAATTCACAGTAGGAACACCCATTGCTCAACTAATTCTCATTTGTCTAGTGGAAAGCCTTTCTAGAATATTAGAGACTATTATAACCGCAAAGGGAGCGCCAACTTGATATCAGTACCCTTGGTTTCAGCATGAGATGTTGGACAGACAGGTATCCTGATATTTTAAAGGTGACCATACACGCTACAATTATGATCTTTCCCACGACCATTGGTTGTATGAAAAATCTTCTGTCCAATCTACTGACGCCATGAGCTGAATCAGACAAACAGACAAAAAAGAATTATTTAGCTCTATCTGACAATTCAGCAACAACATTGACGTTCAGGCACCTGCAAAGGTGCCTGATCAAAATTTTCAGTCCTGTCCGATCGACGGGTCGACCAATATCCAAGGTATTTTTATGATATCTGTGGCCTTGTCTCCCCCCACACATGCACAGAATATCAACATTAAGGAAAGATCCATTATCTGGAAACCAGGTCCTGAGCATTCTGGTTACATGCAAAAATATCCACCCCTTCTAAATTCACAGTAGGAACTCCCATTGCTCAACCGGAAGGTAAACTCCAACTGATTGTCCAATTTCACTAATGCTCCATTGTCTAGTTGAAAGCCTTTCTAGAAGATTAGAGACCTTCAAAGGTGCCTGATCCAAATTTGCAGTTCTGTCCGATCGACGAGACCACTAATATCCAAGGCTTTTTACCAATATCCGTTGATTTGTCTCCCACTACACATGCACAGATTATCGTACGAAAGATCTTTCGAACAATAAATATTGGTACGTGTATGGCCACCTTAACTCTCAGCATGCAGTGTCTTCCACTTGTAATTAAATGTGGTGTCTCTCTCCAGTAAGAAGTGTAGCAGCATACATGACTTGCCTTTAGCTTTTATCACCTATTTTACAGTGAAGGTGCGTAATGCTTGCAATGCGAGGTCATCTATTTGATGTAATGTGTTTAATGTATTACATGCTCATATTTTCAACTTTCTCTGTGCCCCCCCCTCTCCTAAGCAAACCCATATGCAAACACCACTCTTTATAGATGCAAACACATGTTCTGCAAAGATCTGGGTCTATGCAAGCTCAGTATACAAGTTCCTTGGATACACATAGTGACCCAGGCAGCGTCTGGAAATAATCTGTAGCAGTCAGATGAGGACTATCAGTTCTGCAGATCATCAGTGGAACAGCCCAGAGGCACTGACCCAATTGCTCAGTGTATAGTGAAGCCTGCGTCATGTGGGAAGTTCCGTCTCTGGAAACACAGCTCTGAAAGCCACAAGTTAAGGTTATAACTTTTAGAACATCTTATTAACACCACAAAAGCAGGACTGTTTAATGGGCCAGTGTACGTTCATTAAAAAAAAAAAAATGACTGCCAATGCGTAAGTACAGAGATTTTTATTTTCATCATACTTAATAAAAGTTTAATTCAGGTAATAGAACAGCATTGTTGAATAGAGTTTTGCATTTGTATGATGCTGATATCTTGTATTCCAATGTGGGAACTACCAAAAACATTGCTTTAATTTGCACCTTGTCTGTTCTCTGCATATATATCTGTGCTCAATAGTGTTATGGATCACCACTATTTATTTTAATATTCATCGGCCCAAGTTACAGGCAACCTGCACCACCCCTCAATTCTGTTCTAGGAAAACGATACCCCCCCCTCAAACAATGTCGGTCTCTATAAAAATATATTGCATAAAACAGATTGTGTGTTCAACCCTGCTTCATGTAAATAAACCATTTTCATAATAATATACCTTTTTAGTAGTACGTGTCATTGGGTAATCCTAAATAGAAAATTGCCATTTTAAAAAAATAAGGACCACCCCCTGGGATTGTAGGATTCACAGTGCACCCAAACCATACTAGGTCACATGAGCCAATTAACAGACACTTTGCTTCCACACTTCTTCCTGTTACAGTTAGAGTTGTAGAATTTCTGGTCAGCTGATCTCTGAGGCAGCACACGGACCATCAAGAAATGGTGGTTCAAGGCAAGAAATGTAAAAGGGCAATATTTACTTAAATATATATGTATTGCTTAAATATTTATTTTGGGGGTAAAGTATTCCTTTAAGCAAAAATGCATACTTATGGCCTTTGGCTGAATATACCAATGTTATATCATGCTGCAGCCTGGTCCACTCTTCCATCCTGTGAGTTGGTTGCATATAAAGAAAACAGCATCAGAATTACGCTTACGCCCTTCTAACTGATACTGATGGAGATCCTTCATCCAGATTACTTGCCCAAACCCAGGCCTACTTTTAGCCAAATCTGGAATAGTCTTTTTATATGCATGTTTTCTTTATTTTACATTTTTCTGTATGTTTTTGATAAAATCGCACATTTTTAGACTTTTTTTAATATTAGTACACATTACAGTTTCCAGTATTGTCTGCCTCATTTTTAAACCCTTCTCTAGGGAAACCCTATTTTTTCCGTCGTTTTTTCTAATAAAACTTTCAAGTTTTTATCCCCAACTTTGACAGGCCCTGTTGTTTTCAATCAATGTGATCGTATTGGATCATATAAACCCTATGGTATATATGGGATGGTTTCCCTCCCTCTTTTATGCCCTGGACCGTTAAATAGTCACTATCACTTCCAGGACCTGTTATCCAGTAGTGTATGTGGTTTAAAGGAAGGCAAAAGTGATTTCCTCATTGACACAGGGGCTGATTTAACAACTATTGTTACATTTTTGCAAGTGGTACGATTGCATTCTGTTTGGAAAAGAGAACATTTCAGATTTACCAGTGTAATAAGTTCAGAGCAGAAAATAATTATCGGAATCATTAAAGGGGTTGTTCACCTTCCAAACACTTTTCAATTCAGTTGTTTTTAGATTGTTCCCCAGAAATAAAGACTTTTTTCATATACTTTCCATTATTTATTTTTTACGTTTTTTCCAAAATCTAAGTGTAAAGGTGAATGTTTGTGTCTGTGGTGTTTGAGTCTGGCAGCTCAGTAATTCAGGCGCAGACTCTGAACTGTTACAATTTTGCAACATTGAGTTGATACATTTCTCAGCAGCATCTCTGGAGTATTAGCAACAATTGTATCAAGTCTAACAGCTGCCTGTAATGAAACCCAGAGATTCTGCTCAGCAGGGACAAAGATAAGAAATGGATCAACTAAATGTATCAATTTAGAACAGTTTACAGGATCGGCGACCCCCCCTCCCAGAAGGAGAGAAATGACAATTTACACTTCAATATTAGAAAAACCGTCACACATAGAAAATAGAAAGTCATTGGAAAAAGTCATTATTTCTGGTGATCTATCTGAAAACAACTAGTTGTTTGAAGGTGAACAACCCCTTTAATTCCCCTTGTGCAATTTACATTGGGAATTCGTGATTCTGGTAGGTGTTAGTACTCAACGATGTGTATTGATGCCCATTGACAATGAATGTGTTCGGTTGCTCAAAGCAATCCAATATATTCAGACAAACTGCCCCATCTCTCAGCTTTGGCTAATATTTTAATGCATTAACATTTTCGTGATAGGGTAAAGTGGTTTTTAAATCACAAAATTTAACTGCTGGGAATTATTTTGGTTTCTCCAGTGCCAGAACATATCAACAGATTGCAAAATACTTTATGAAACTGGTTATCCAAAATCATTATTTTGCTCTCTGTAAAGCAAGATTGAATATATGTTTTATGAGCAATTTGCTACTTTTATATGTAGGAGGTGAAATAATTTCTGGTTTGGAGACAGAAGGGGTTATTATTGGGCCATGTGTCTTCTTTGCTCATCAGTCTGAACAGTTATTTTCCCGTTTAAAGAGCATATAAGGTGCTGTTGCGTAGCTGACATGTTGCAAAAGATTTTGTAAAGACTTGGCACCTATCACACGCTTGACACATAAAGGGCAACTTTAATATTCTTATGCCTTACTAGCATACCCCAGACAAACAGATTTCTTCTACTTCCAAAATGTGTTACAGTGCACTATTGTGAGTGTTTTATCCACATTGCTTTTTTTTTTTTTTTTTGCTAGCGACAAAGGAACCTATCCGTTAAGTGGCAGTTCAATGGGTGACAGTTTTTGCTCTACTATTCCATGAAAACAGTTTGAACTCTTGAAAAGGACTATGTGGCACCAGGCTGAACTTTTCTCTGTGGGGGTCATTGAAAGATCTCTCTACAGACGCAAAGCTTTGATGGTTTCCTTGCAAAATAGGAAACAGAATTAAAGCATAGTTGCAAAAACAGCAGCTTTTATTGTGTTTGTTGCATTATACGCCTTGTCTGCCTTAAACAAAAGAGTTTCCAGCTCTAAAGTGTAGAAATAATAGCTCAGTAGGCTCCTACTCAGACACAGCCAGAGAGCAAGGGGGTCCTGGTTTGATTCGTGTGTCAGGTCCAACAGTTTAGGAGTCAGTAATTCAGACTTGCCAACCAAACAAGCGTAAAGTGTCTCCAATGTCTAAGCTTTCCCAAATCTTTTTTTGCGTTTATATTGCAACACCCTGGTAAAACATTGTCTGCCAGGTTCAGTTCCATGAGAAAAACCTATTGCATGAGTGCTATTGGGAAGTCTGGAATTGAATGAAAAGTCTTTAATGTAATCAAACTCAGTGTTTGCTAGAATTAGATGGATTTTATGATTGCATTTTCTTATTGTGGCTGTTATCTGTAGGCAAAGGCAAGCCTCAATGGTCTTTTGGCCATCCATTTTATTTTGTGCCTGGTTACAACTACAATATACAACCATATTGATCAGGCGCACTACAGACAGACTGTTCCTTGCTTCTAAGTGCAAACATGCTTACAACTAGCTCACTGCAATGAGCTTCCAATAACCCATCTCTAATGGTACCCATAAAAGGTCTTTTTAAGGTTCACAAGTATATGTTGTGGAGTAAAGAGAGGCAGAGACTTTACAAACAGTTTAAAGGCCCTCTGAAGCTGAAATATGAAATAATTCCTAAAATGGTAAAATATTTAATCTTAGACTTTGTTTGAATACTTGGTTTACTTTTGCCCCTGGGTGGGGCACAGTCAGCAGCTGTTCCTGTGTGGAGCTAATCATTGCTTTTCTTGGTTATTGAGGATTACAGATGGGTATGGAAAGATCATTGCAGTCAAACATATGTAAGAATGCATGCACTTGCAAGCAGGGGGTAGTCTATCTATAATGAACCAAATTGATATGGTTGCATTTTTTAATTGTAACAAGGCACAAAATAAGCTTGATGCCCAAACGATCTCTATTCCTTTTTTTGTGCCCTCCTGGGCAGTAGGGCAAGATTATTACTGTTTATTGACCTACTAAGTAAGCTCTGCCCAGCATTTGCACTGGTATCACAAGTAACATGTTTATCAAACTTTTTTTTTTTTTTTTTTTTTTTTAACCATTGGCATATGCCACGAGAAGACAGCAACCGTAGGATTGTGAGTTGTTTTTTTTATCCCATAAATGCTTGCCTTTGACCCTATCAGTGCTGTAAAAAGTTTATACTAACTAAACAAACTCTTTCTCCCAGGGTATTGTTAATGATCCTCTGCTTCAGGTTCAAAAATAAATTGTGGTGTTTGGCAAGTCACTGATCCCTCTTCTTTCTAAAAACCAAGCTGTTTTACTATGAGGCAAGGGCCCCACACACCCTGAAAAAAGTTTAATTAACAAGTTGCTTAACAGTATGCATTATTACATAATATGTTGTTGGCCTACAGGCCAAACAAATAAATCTTTTATCCTATATCATTTGCTACTGGACATACAGGGGGATATTTATCAAAGGTCCAGTGTTAGAGCTTTTTATATCTCAAATGAACTTGAATTAACTTGAAACTTGAATGGTATCTTATTTAAGAAAAAACGTTAACATCCTCATATGGTTCAAGGGACCTTTGCCATTGACTCCTACATGACCTCGACAGGTTTTAGATGGTGTATTTTCAGATTTAAGCTATTTCCGGGGTCGGGGTATAATTAATTGCGAATATTCAAGGTTTTTTTTAGAAAACAAAACTCAAATGATTATATTTTTTTTTTAACCCAAGTACAACTAAAAAACTAAAACAGCTCAAACCTTAATAAATCTGCCCCACTATGTGTGAAAATAATTTTTTAGTACAAACAAATCAAGCCAACCATGAATTTAAGACTCTAAAAACATTCGAAATATTTTCCACATTGATACCGAAATGGCACACCTTAATCATCATATGTTGATGAAATATATCATGGCAGGGTTTACCGCCTTCTTTAGAAACTTTTCTGCCATTTATACGATATTCACATTTCAGCTCTTTAATCCTCACACGCCAAACCTTTCTTTTTGGTTTTTTTTTTGTTTTTTTGTTCCTAGTAAAAACCATCAGGACAGAAAGCTATAAATGGTGTACTTTTACAAGAAAAGATTTGCGACCATACAGATAACACTTTAATATATCCCTCAAATTGCCTTCAAAAATAAAGGTTTTTCTCTCCTTTGTTTTAATAACTCAATGCTTTGTTGAGAAATAAGAACATTTATTTTTTTTTGTCCCATGACAGTAAAAAAATAGAAAGTCTATTCCTAACGCATGACCAAAAAGATAAACAACTGGGTATTTCCACAACTAGATTTACAAGGTGAAACAAAAATAGCCACGGCTCATTTCTAAAGGCATCCTGGTTGACAGCATTAAGACTTCCATAATAATAATACAGCAACCCCCGCATGTCCTCAGCTGTGGAAAGATTCTTTGCATTGTAGTTCCACAACAGTTTCAGGGCTGTGGTGTGGACATTAGTAACATTGGACTGTGTCATTTGTTTGTGCCTGGGGATTTTAGGTACCCCACATAAATATACAAAAAATGACATACCAAAACAATTTAATTGGGCTTCAAATGAAATCCCTGTAAGTGATTAAAATAGTTGTGCAGAGAAAATGATGGCTATGGCTGGGTTTTTCGTATTGATTAAAAAGGAAGCAGATTAAAGGACGTTGGAAGACAATATATTATAGGTACAGGTATGGGATCCATTATCCGGAAACCCATTATACAGAAAGCACCGAATTATGAAAATGTCGTCTCCCATAGACTCCATTTTATCCAAATAATCCAACTAATTTTATTACTAAATGTATTTTTCTCTGTAATAATAAAACAGTACCTTGTACTTGATCCCAACTGAGATATAATTAATCCTTAATGCAAGCAAAACCAGTCTATTGGGTTTATTTAATGTTTACATGATTTTCTAGTAGATTTAAGGTAAATTACAGAAAGTTCCATTATCCAGAAAACCCAAGGGCCTGAGCATTCTGGATAATAGGTCATAGATACCTGTACTTTTCTCTCTTCAAGTATATTTCTGGGTTAATATTCTTGGAGGAATTTAAAAACATTGAGGAAAAAACATTCATATCAATGTAATTTTATGAGCGATGGGCTTTGGCATTGTCTACAAAAAAGTATTATGTGCCACGATGCAATACATTTTATAGATTTGTCTTGTTTGAGTCCTGTAACTTTGTTATAATACAATATACCAGCAAAAAGCAATTTGTATTTAACCAAAACCATACATTCTACTCATGATTTATAGGGAAAGTAGTATTAAATCCAGGCTCATGAACCATTTACAGGTTTGGTTATTGCTGAAAAATTTATTGCCTCTAAAGCTGGGAAACCAATCTCAAGTGGCCAAGAACAGTGTATTTGCTTTCTCAATCTGCAGACCATTAGTTTAGACTAGATTTTGTCCATCTTACTTGAGCACCATCAGACTATAAAAATACCATTTATTGGCGCAATTGCATTCTAAAGTGCATCAGGCGTTCTCTATGGTTTTTGTAACTCTTTAAAAGCTGAAAGACCACTTAGTATTTAAGGGTTAAAATCTTAAACTGCCCAGCTCCATTCTCTAGATATCTGATTTTATGCTTAATCTATTTCTTTTGGCCTTTAACCAATGTCTACTGAAATATAAGTAGAAAGAGTCAATCGCATATGCTCTATCAGTGGGAGAGAAGTTGGACTGAAAATCATAGTTATATTGGGTTGAAAAAAGACAAAGTTCATCAAGTTCAACCCCTCCAAATGAAAACCCAGCATCCATACACACACCCCTCCATACTTTCACATAAATTATATATGTCCATATCTATACTAACTACAGAGTTTAGTATCACAATAGCCTTTGATATTATGTCTGTCCAAGAATCCATTAAGTTTGTCCCATAGCTTTACAGGAGAAGGAAATCTTAAAATTAAGCCAGCTTTACCAGAAAGGTCTATATAAATATTCCAAAAAACCCTCAAAGTAATGCTGCTCTGAGTCCTCTGTCAAAAGAAACAGCACATTTTATATTGTGTACACATGGGCTTCTGTATAAGACTTCCTGTTTCCTGCATAAACCTCCAGGGCTAGGGCTTGAGCATGCTCAGTTTGCTCCTCTCTCCATCTCCCCCTCCATTCCCCCCCTGCTGTAATCTGAGCCCAGAGCTATTAGTGAGCAGGGTGAGACTCGGGCAGGAAGTGATGTCATACAAACCTAATATGGCAGCTGCTATCCTAAACAAACAGACCTTCTAGAGCTGTTTGCTCGGGTATGGTAAAGCATTCTGCAGAATAAATAGTGTTATAGCTTGCACTATTGTGGCTTACCTATTGGCAATAAACTGCTTTGGTACCTTTCCTTCTCCTTTAAGACCATATACTGTATTTAAAATGACATTTTTTGGAGGCATGGACTGCTTGGTAAAAATGTACTGTAAAGAATTGAGCACTTAAAGGCAACATTTGACTTTTGTATGTAACTTTCTGCAAACAGGCTGTTTTATAATTATAATTTGGCAACAATGCTTAGGCACATATTTGTAAAGGTATGTAAAATTGTATGCCAAAAGAAGTGGTATACGTGAAATCGTGCCATGTATTGCAGCTGCGAAAATCTCCTAATAAAAAAAAAGATAATTGCAGTATTTATAAAACATTGTATTTTCTTACACTATTATTTTACACCACCTCAAACAGCAGTGAATTTCTCTAGTGAAAAGTGATGTAAAATATGTTCAAATCCAGGCGTTCTGATGGAAAACAATGTTTATTTAACTTATAAATATATTTTCAAATATAATTTAATATAATTAATATATACAAATATCACTGCCAGTAACTTCTCCACTTTCACACAGAGGATGTCTGACTTATGATTCGGTAGGCTCAAAATGCGTTAGACCAGGGGTAGGCAACCCGCGACTCAAGAGCCTCATGCGGCTCTTCATCCTGCTTGCTGCGGCTCGGTCTTGCGGCTTCTTGAGTGTGTGACCGCGGTAAGCTAATGGTTAGCTTGCCGCGGTCGCACACTCGGGAAGCCGCCAGCAGGTGCGAGGGCTGTATAGACGTGACAGGCAAGACGATTCATCATGGTCCTTACCGCAGTCACACACTCAAGACAAGAGAAGGAAGAAAAGAATGGAGCTTCAGAAACAGAAGTCACATTAAACAAATGAGAACACTAACATTTAATAGGGCTATTCAGTGTTTAATATATTTCAAAGTAGCCTACACACACGCACTGCACTTCTGTTTGTTGTATTCTGTTGTTGTAACAGTTAAAATTAAAAAAAGGTTAAAACTAAAAAACTTGCGGCTCCAGACTATTTTTCTTTAGTGGAAGACGGGTCAATATGGCTCTTTTGATATTAAAGGTTGCTGACCCTTGCGTTAGACCCTTCTGTAGACATGTTACTTGAATAAATACTTGATTAATTGAACATATACTTGCCCTGTACATTTGATTTTTTGAGAGTGCAAGTCCTGCTTTTGTTTTGTGATGTTCCACTCCTCTTAGTTTAAGATTTGGGACTTGGCACCCAAAACCAACATTTGTACCAGTGAACTATTGTTTTAAAGACATGGGGGGGGGAATATGTAAATACTGAATTTTAGAGCTTTGTGAGATTTTTTTACACCTCAAATGAACTTGAATGGTTTCTAGTTTTTTTATAAAACCTCGAATAGAATAAACTCGAGTCAGTGAATTCAGGGTGAAAAACCCAAAAACTTGAATGAATCGAGTTTTCAGTCAGAAAGAAACTCGAATTAATTGAGTTTTAAAGTGAAACCCACTGAAAAAACTCAAACATCATGAAGGCTTTTAACATCTTTACATGGTTCAAGGGACAGGTTTTTAGTAAATTCAAGGGTTTTTTTTTTTCTTGAGTTTTGACTAAAAAATACCCTCAAAACCTTGAATTTTCCGGGTAAAATACAACTCGACCTTTGATAAACAACCCCCCAAGTTTGCCCAGGAGCAGTAACTCAAAGCAACCAATCAGCAGGACACTTGTCCTTGTCACCTGTTTGAAAGCAAACATCTTATTGGTTGCTTCTGGGCAAACTTAATGACTTTTATTACATATGGGGGTTGGGGCTTCAAATTGCATATTTGACCTTTTGGCAAATAAAATATATATTTTAAATACATTTAGCTTTCCATATTGTACTGATCACGTTCATTGTCCCTATGTTCAAATTGTTGTATAAACATGGGGACATATGCAGTTGTGAAATAGCTTTTTCCCCCAATAGACACACTGATGGAGGTCCAGCCCTTTTATCTAGTTTAGCCAATTGAAATGTCTTGTATAGGTTTTATGATCTACTATAAGTAGAAATACCATGAACATACATGAGAGAAATTGATGGAAATTGTACTGTGGAACAAGTATTTCTTTTGAAGGATTTTTTTTAGTGATATCGCTTAAGGTGCAAAACTGTTGTTTTTAATGGGATCTATTTTTTTTCCATTTTACCTCAATTAAGCCGTTTAACATACACAAGCACATTGTGCAGCAATGTAGCAATGTCTTACTGGCCATATTTGCACCTGTTCTTAAAGTGTGCTTATTTATTGCTATCCAACTCTAGCCAACAAGCTGTTCTTAGTTAACAAGCGTCTTTGCTTTGTCAGCCCGCAGGGTGTTCTGTGAAAGTGTTTTTTTTTTTTCCATACAAAAGCACGAATGTCATCTGAAAATGCCAGTCTAGACAGTATTGCAGAGGACTTGGTTAGAATCTGGGTCATAGCCGGCTACGAGATGCTTTACTGCATTATAAGTAGCCAGCTGTCAACAAGAGCCTTCATTGACTAAATGCTATGGATGCATTTGTATTATACCATACCTCATAAACATATTCCTTGCATTACAACCACTAATATATTTACTCTTTGCTTTTGGTAATTCCAGTTTGTTATAAGCACATGACAAGATGAACTTCGTAGGGCAAAGTGAATATTCAGAATTTTCATCCAGCAACAAATATATTACGGCCAACTGAAGGATTAATGTGAAAATAAAATTGTAAGATATCTGTGTTCCAGAATCTTATCGATTAATATTAATAGGGTAAATATGAGCGAATGCTACTTATAGCGCAATCAAGTTGTTTGACCACACTCAAGAATAGGGAAAAAAAGTTGTTGGTGTGAAGTAGTTTTATAATCAACATATTATTGCAGCTAATGTCAGTGCTGGACTGGGCCACCAGGATACCAGGAAAACTCCTGATGGGCCCAGGTGTCAGTGGGTCCTCATGTTGCTAAGCATTTGGTCTATTTCATGGACATTCCCAATTTCTATAAGAACAAAGAAGTGAAATAAATTAAATAATAGATTATAATATGTAAAGAAAAGACACTCTGAGAATAGAGGTGGAGAGAGGAGAGGAAGAATAATAGTCCTGAGAGTGGACCCCTGGTCTAAGGTTTTTGGGTTGGCCCCTGGTCTAAGATTTTTGGGTGGGCCCTTGTTGTCCCAATAATGTTATTATTTTTGGGGCAGCGTGATAGCTCAGTGGTTAGCACTTCTTATTACAGTGATGGGTTCCTAAATTTGATTCTGGCATGAACACTGTCTTAGAGTAGCTTGTATGTTCTCCTTGGGGTGTATTTACAGGTATGGGATCTGTTTTACAGAAACCCGTTATCCAGAAAGCTCCAAATTACGGGAAGGCCATCTCCCATAGACTCTATTTTAATACTATAATTTAGATTTTTTAAATTGATTTCCAAACCTTTTTCTTGATCCAAAATAAGATATAATCCTTATTAGATGCAAAACAGTCATTTTGGGTGTATTTAATGTTATTTATTTTAAGCAGACAATGTATGGAGATCCAAATTATGGAAAGATCCGTTATCTGAAAAACTCCAGGTCCCAAGCATTCTGGAAAATAGGTCCCATCAGGTGCATAACTACAGAGGTAGCAGACCAGAGCTGCAGGGGTCCCCAGGAGGTATAGGGGCCCCAGGAAGCCCTCATTCATATACGATTTCAGTATATATTGGTAAAAAAGTTCAATCACTAGACATTTAGGGGGCCTTAAAAATGTTTTGCTGTGGGGCCCAGTAATATCTAGTTATGCCACTAGGTCCCATACCTGTACTAACATTCGGATTTCCTTTTCGCAAATCATATTTTTTCTATAAAAAATTTTTTTCTCTAAAATGCTATAGTCGAGGTTCCGATTAATTTTAAGCAGACTATTGATCCTATTGTACATTTTTGTAGCCATTCAGACTTTTACATGTTTTCAAAATATTTTTTTAATTGTCCAAAAAAACTTGAATTTTTAGAGGTTTTAGAGATATTCAGGGGGAGGGGTTTGTTGTTCATTCAGCACTTTTTTCCATCTGTACTTTTTGTATTCAGATCTTATACTGTAATAACTTTAATGGTTTTAGAGAAAACAAATTTAATGTTGTTTCAAAAAGCTCTAATACCACTAAAATTAGAACTCCCAGTGTCCACTTTCTCCCAGTTCAAAAACAACAGGTTTAATTGGCTCCTGATAAAATTTGGGATTGTGTTTCTCCCACCGTTCAAGGGAAAAGGAATTCAAATGTAGTTTTTAAAACTCAAATTTCGGAGACTTTTTAATGTATTATCTATCTATTATTTATCTGTTATCTATATAATTGTTATCTATTTATCTATATTCGTGATCTGCGCTTTAGTGTGATTGCAATTAACCTATTCAGGTTGCCTATGTGATGGAAACATTGATTTTGCACAATAAAAAGGATTTTTTAAGCAAATCCTGTGAGTGTTGAGTTATTGTTTTAGATGTTCAAGTTGTTATATGTGCTAATATGCTAGCATTGAAGACAATTGCTCGAGTGATTTTGTTTTTTTTTTGTTATCTCGAAATTTGGTAATGTGCCCTCCCAGTGATATATGAAAGTGATAGAGACCTTAGATTGTACTTACATAAACTTTGTGTGTATATTTATATATAAAATAATGTATAAAATATTTAATACACACAACTCAAATGTCCTCCCGGATAATTTTCTATTTGTGGAATTATGTTTTTGCAAGATTTAACAAGGTTATAAATAAATATGGGGGGCACTGAATATAATAAAAAAAAAAAATCAGCATGAAAAAGTTTACATAAAAACACCTGGAGCATATGTCTTCATTTTTCAACTTGTAGAGCTCGGTGAGCCGGTGCTGTTGTAAAATGTTGCCACGATTCTGGTAATAGCTATCTGGAATAAATGATTTCATGCCTATTAAATTAACTTATAATTCCCTGGTGGGACCTTAATTAAGAACGCATTTTCAATAAATCTTTTGCAGCGTGAATGTTTAATGAAAATAGGAAATGCAGTTTAAGGAAAAAAGAATTTGAGCAAATTGGGGCATGTTACTTTAACGATGAAAAACCCCACAGAATGGAGAAATAAAGAATAGTCTGAGTTGAGTATGGTTTCCTGTGCCTGTAGACCATAGGTGTTGGAACCATTGGGGGGAGGGCATGTCCCTCCCAGTATTTGAGATATTAGCATTTAAGTGTTATACTGCAAGACAGGCTTCAGTTCAACAGCTTTCTCTGAAGAATCCGATTGCATACTACAGCATTTATCTTCTGTGTATCTTGTGCCTTTCTCCCTTTTCAGCTTTGAATGGCTGCCCCCATGGTTACACAGCAGCAGTCTTTTTATATAAACTATATAAACAGAGTTTCTGAAGCAAACACACCTGTTGTAGCAGGGCAGCACAACAGTACAGTATGTTTTCGCTACTTTAAATTTAAACTTTAACCCCATTTAAAATTGAATCCCATTTAAGATCTCCCTTAAGCGATTCTCTAAATCAGAATGTGCTAAGAATCGGCCAGACGTCTTAAGCCGCCCATAGATTTAAAGATTTTTAAAAGATCTTTTCTTTATCGTAAGACGACGATTATCTCAATCGTTTAAATGTATGATAGTGTCCATCAACTAAAAGACCATTTCAGGCGATATTGCCAGCAAAACTGAGGGGAGCTGCCTGCAAACATAGATAGATTGCATTGTGACCGATAAAGATTTTTTAACCGGTCCGGTCAATGTCGGACGAAAAATCGTAAGATGTACGATCGTTCGAATCCCACTAACTTCATGATAATTTGACCGATTGGTCGGATTTTGCTAAAATCGGTTATTCGGCAAAGAAAAATCTTTGCGTCTATGGGGATCTTTAATATTATGATTATGGATCTTTATTCTATCAGTTGCAAGGACCCATTATCACGCTCTGGGAGGAAGAGTAGAAATAAATCAATATCCTCTCCTGCAGTTACAGAAGAGAAACATGGCTAAAAAGGTGAAAGTTTCATGTGTTTAGTTTAACAAAAAATTTGCAATAAATGTACTTTTTATTTTTATTGGGATGGTGTTAAAAATGTAATTTTACTGAAAACTCTGTTAAATTAGGCTATGCAGCCCATTCAGTACCATGATTTGTTGAATGGGGGAATGGCAGCTACAAACTTTTTACAAGTTTCAAAGGTATAAATAAGTGTAATTTTGGCATACACGCTTTTATATATAGATGCAAAGAGCTTCTTCATACAAAATTTATGTGCAAAGGAAAAACCTTTCCTACGTGCTTTCTATACATATGCAATTGATTGTTCTATTAACTTTCCATGCTTTTTTCTTGTGTAAAATTACGTTTATAGTTCCTGAGAATCTAAGAACAGAGTAGGAACATGTTCTCTTGTGATACTTGCTATGGCATGCAATTTTATGATGTTTTTAATAGAATAGAAGCATTTCTTTTATATTTTGTTTTTATAGTTTTGCAAAGTACAGGTATGGAATCCCTTATCCATAAACCTGTTATCCAGAAAGCTCCCAGTTACAGCATGACCATCTCCTTGAGAGTCCATTTTAAGCAAATAATTCTAATTTTTAAAAATAATTTCCTTTTCCCCTGTTACAAAAAAACAGTTACTTGTACTTGATTGTAACTAGGGTGCATGAATTCATTGGAGGCAAAACAATCATGTCGGGTAATTTATCAAAGGTCGACTTTTAGAGCTTTGTGAGGTTTTTATATACCTCTAATGAACTCTTTTCTCGAATGATTTTTAATTTAAGAAAAAACTCAAATGGAAAAAACTGAAAACAGTGAATTTGTGGTTAACAACCGCTTGAACTAATCAAGTTTTCAAGCGAATCTCACTGGAAAAAAACCCCAAACATCATGTTCTTTTTGTTCTTTTTAGGATATTACCTCCATAAGTGGTGTTCCAGAGGAGCACATCAAAACAAGAAAAGTCCACATTTTTGTTCCTGCACGGAATGCGATGCAGTCTGGTGTGCAGAACACAAAGAGATGGAAGATAGAATTTGACACTCGGGAGCGTTGGGAAAACCCTTTAATGGGATGGGCATCAACGTAGGTATCATACAAAGAATACTGCATTGCATGCTAACACCGCTAGATGATAGACCCTTGTGAGCAGGACTTTTATAACCTACTACATTGGTTTGTATTTTTGATTACTATCTAATGTTATGTACAGTGCTGTGTAAAATGTTGGCACACTCAGACGATGCAATTGTTAACATTTGCAACAAAGTGGCGGATAACATTCCTGGAAAAAATGTTCATGTGTGCAGCTCTTCATGCAATTCTAGTTATCCGCAGAGGCAAGTGTAAAGCAGCAATTTTCAGTTTTGTTTTACTTTTTCTTAATCTCCGTGGTATCATCCCTGAATGAGCCATTAAACTTGCATGCATGCAGATTGGTGGCCTCAGCTGACAGCTTTATAGACAGATTGAATAAGTCAGTGGACTCACAGCCAAGTAAAGTTGCCTCCTGATGTCCTACACACTGACAAATGGTGGGTCAGACCAGCCAAGATCTGATAAAATGACCATAGTACGCAATAAATGGTCACTGTAAATGTTCATCTATAATGACAGTATTATTATTGAACGTTCTCACAAAAATTTGCCGAAGAGTAGTTTATGTAGTATAAACTGGTCATTGGAGGAGGGAAGCTCCGTGTTTTTGAGCAATGCATTATGATTAGAACTTTAAATGGTCATTTAAAATTCCACTTGTACATAATATATACATATCTATCAAATGACTGGTTTGTTTGACCAGTAAACATGTTTTGCCCAATGAACAATTATGGATCTGCCATAATTGCTCAGTATTTATAAACTAAAGGGGGAGAGCAACTGTGGCCATATTTTGTATTCACCCTAGTACATGGCTTAAAACACTTGCAGTTGTCCTCCATTGACCCCAGTGAGGATCACTGGGAGGTGTACGTTATCAGTACTTGCTACTGGCAATGCCTATTTTGTGCTTTCAAACATTTGGCTTGTAGAAAGCAATTTTGACAACATTACGAAGAGGTTTGGTAGCTCTGGCTGACCTACCAGGAAATGCCCAAACTTAGATGACAATTACATCAGTTGAGGTCCTCTAGCTGTTAGCTCTCCAAACTATTCTTCTTCAATAGCTGGTAATCTTCAGGCTGATGGTATAAATATTTTGGGTAAGGAGAGACATCCTTATGCGTATGCAAGGCAGAAGGATTTTTTTTGAAGTCCAGGATCACACCAAAAATTTCCATTTACAGGAAATACCTTAGAGTCTGGGCCTCACCCACTAGTTTTTAAAGTTAAGCTTGGGCAGAATGTGTCACCCTATTTGGCTCTCGTCAGTGCAATGCAGCTTTTTCCAGTCAGCATATGTAGACCCAGGACAATTGGATCCTCTACACATTTTGGTTGAGGTGAACCACTCTCATTCTGGAAACAAAGCCCAGGATTGCTCCTAAAATTTCCATTTGCATGGAGGACCAACTGGGTTTTAAAGTGCAGCCAGGGAGTATAGTAGTCAGCTAATGCTTAATTTCTAATGGTTGATGTACCTTATGAAACTAAACCATAACAATTGTTGCAACTAAACACTTCACCAGGTAAATCCTAAATACTGACTGTGCATTATTGAACATATTCAAATGTACCTTCTTAAAACATTCCTTCCTATACTGTACATTTATACCAAGGACATTTTCTGGCAAAGGTGGCCTTCTTATGATGGGAGGTCCCTGGAAAAATACTCTCTCTCTGAGTTACTGTAAAAAGCCCAAGCCCTAATTTGACATTACACAAGGTCGCCAAACGAGCAAATCTTAACACAATATGCCCACTAATGGCAGGCCGATATTGGGTTAATCTGAACGTTCAGCCCTAGGGCTCAATGATCGGATTACAACAAAGAGTGGTCGCCAACGGATCGTAAGACCGCATTAACTAGCCAAATCGGTCCTCGATCAGAGGAAAAATCAAACCTGCCCGATTGATATCAGGATGATTTTTGGCCAGATATCGATCGGGTGGACCCATCGGAAGTCCCCCCACACAGGCAGATAAGATGCCGAATCGGTCTAAAGGACCATTATCTGCTGCTTTAATCTGCCAGTATATGGCCACCTTGAGTTTGTGCCTTCTCTGTTCTAGTAAAAAGTACAAAAGGAGGAGTTTACTGCTAGAGGTTTTTTTTACAAAGCAGTTTTAAAAAGAATGCACAATGACAATTTATGTCACTGCTTTTTACAAGTTTTAAAGGCATAAATATATAAATAATTTTGGCATACACACTTTTATTTATAGATGCAAAGAGCTTCTTCATACAAATTTTATGTGCAAAGGCAAAACCTTTCCTACATGCTTTCTAAACATATGCAATTAATTTTTCTATTATCTTTCCATGTCTTTTTTTCTTGAAGTAAAATTAACATGAGAGTTTATAGTTAGGCTCCTGAGAATCTAAACAATCCAGCCCCCATAAACTCTGCCATATTTCACTAAAGCCGTCACCTGTCTGATACGCTCTTTGTACAAACAGTGCGGTCACCTGGCTTTCTAATTTTTCTCTTTTGCTCTGTGCATATTCTGTCTAAAAACTAATGTATTTTGCTAACTTTGGGATCATATTTACCTAAGTTCAAAGTATATGTTTCTGGCAAATGCCTTTCTTTTGATTATGTTGTGTATTTTGGAGATAAACCTGGTACATATGGAAGTGGTGCTGGAGCAAGAACTCTGTTCCAGGAGATTAACTACGTAATTGCATTCCTTTAATAAACATAGGCATTGGTTGAGCCTCGCTCTCGTAATGTAACCGTAGAAAGCTCTAAACACACTTTTTTCTTCATTTCTCTATATTTTGGAAGGGCGGATCCCTTGTCTAATATGGTGCTGTCCTTCTCTTCCAAAGAAGATGCTATCTCTTTTGCTGAAAAGAATGGTAAGTAGTCCTTGTAGAGTAATAAAATGATAATGATCATCTCTAGTGCTTCTTGAGGTCTTTCATCTTTAAGGTACCAGGTCAAAGATGTAATTGGTGGGCTCCCACTGCCCCAAGAAATTTTTATAAGAACTACATTCCACTTCAATGGTCTGTTCTTGCCGAAGTGGACATGATCGCCGGGTGTGATGTCCTCAGCCATCAGCCATGGGAGCTAAAAAAGTCCTCCTTTGGATGATATCTTCTAATGTGATCTGGACCACAAACATGTACTATAGTGAAGAGCTATAATTAACTATGTAATTGTACAAGTGCTTTATTTTATCTGCAGCAAATGCACATAAAGTTGAAAACAGTCAAAGTGCTTCTTTCCCCTCGCCAAGCTTTTATTTTTAGACCAGCCATACCATTTTATATATAAATCCTATTTTACAATTATTTCAGGATGGAGCTATGAAGTTGACGAGAAGAGGATTCCAAAGCCAAAATCCAAGTCTTACGGAGCAAATTTTTCTTGGAACAAGCGAACCAGGGTATCCACAAAATGAATTGTTATTGGCTATCCATAAGTCCGACCGTGAGCTCCGTCAGCTGTGCTATATTTATAGAACAAATATAATACAACGCTTAATCTCCTAATAAATATGACCTTTAAACTACAAATGAATCTTGTGGAGTCTGTTGAAAATGTTTTTGAAGTTTTCAAATTGAGCCTTTGATAAACTTATCTATATATAGCAACCTCTAGGAAATTGCTGTGTGCATAGGCCAGTAATAGGGAGGTTTAAATGAGCTGCAGCATTCAGTATTGTGGCAGTGTTTTCATAGCCACGTTGTAATCCATCAAGCAGAATTCCTGCTTTGTAGTAGCTCTTACTTATAAGTGAGTCATCTGAAATTCCATTTACTGTATTACAAAGGCATTCTCTCTTTATTAAGAGCAAGAATCTGTATTCTACAACCGGACTCTAAATACATTTGATTTTTAGAATTAACACCATCAGACACTTTGCCACCATTGCTGTGCCACACTGTGGTTTTTTATCTATCTTGGTCATAGAGCACCTTCACCTGTTGAGGCCTGTCCTTACTGAGGTAGAGCTGGGGGTCAAAATTTGTGCTTTTTGACCAATAATTGGGATTACAGACACCCGCGCAGGTATTTCCACTGCTAACAGTGAGAAACAACCACTATTTTGATCACTGGGCACGCCTGGCCAATCATTTTAAATCTACCTGTTACTGAACAGTCTGCAAACGTCCCGATTAAAAGTGTAATTCTCAACACAAATCTTTAAAATATCATACAGACACTTTCAAGAGGAAAATCTGTAGTGCGACCGATCATTGACTTCCTTCCTACCTTGACTTCCTGTTCTGGAATGTGTAATTGCATTGGCAAATTCTGGTTTGGACAGTTTTTTTTTGCCATAGCCTTCAGGTACCTGTCACTTTTATTTCCAACATTTCAGTAAACTTGGAGCAGCATGGTGGTGCAATTGTTAGCACTTCTACTTTGCAGCATAAGATTTGATTCTAGATCTGCGAGGAGTAAGATATCAATGTGCTTGTGTGGGTTTCCTCCTACTTTCCAAGAACATGCATCCAGGTAAATTGGTTCCTGTGTGTGTGTGAATGTGATGGGGACCTTAGATTGTAAGCTCCAGTGGGACAGAGACTGATGTGATTGACTGCAGAATATCTGATCATTGTATAAACAAATAATAATAATGAAGAGCTCAGAGGCTTCTTTGATTCCTTTTGAGCTACACTTTATTGAATATACACTTAAAGCTGCATTGTACTTTTGGATATAATTCAGCTACCCATGTTTTATTTGGAAAAAGGAAAGTCCTTTCAAAACATCTATTTTATAAATCAATAATAAAGCATTAAAATATCCCTTTAAGGTTTTATATTTCTGTTCTTGTTGTCTTTCTTTCCCCATCAGTCCTAGACCCACATACTCTTTTTATAATCCAATGTATACACAAAGGGGCAGATTTATCAAGGTTCAAATTTTTTTTATGGCCAAAAACTGTCAAATTAGGGACACTTTAATTTTATGGTGTTACTGTTCTTTTAAACCTGCCGAATAGCTGCTTTTAGCTTATGGAAAAAAGTCCTGGGATGAATTTGGAGTTGTTTGCAGCCTTCCTGACAATTTTTTTTTTTTTTCAGAGAAAAAACTCGAATCAAGTTTTTAAAATTCGAATCGGATTTGATTCAAATTTGATTTGAGTTAGCGAGTCGATCCTATACACCCGACTTTGAAAGATTCAATTTTTTTTAAATAAATTTCGATTGGTCGAATTTGGAGCTCATGGGAGTTTTTTCAATAACTCCCATGAACTCAAAATTCGACCCTTGATAAATCTGCCCCAAAGTGTACTTGTATTTGTACTTTTCAGCTAATCTTTTGTCTCAGTCTTTCTAATGCTATTATTCCATTCTTTCATTGTTACCCATTCTCTATGCATTCTCTCTTCTTATAACTGCACAATGCATGCACTGGTACCAGACTACTGCAAGGGATATGGGATATCTGGCAACTGAGGGGCTAAATTTTCTAACATTCGGATTTCTCATTTTTTTCATAAACCGTATTTTTTCTCTTAAAATAGTTTTTCTTATTTCTCTAAAACATTAAAAAATTCAAGGTTTATTAAATGTAAAAACTCAAATACAAAACTGTGCCAGGTAAAAGTTGTTAAGGTCCCATAGATACTATTGGACCTTAGGCCTTTCAGAATTTTTGGAGTTTTTCTGATTCTTTTTTCCTTTAGAAAAACTAGAATTTTTAGAGGTTTTCACATTTTTTAGCATATCGTTCAGTGTTTTTTGTTTTTTTTTTCATTTGTACTTGTATTTGGATCTTTTAATAACTGTCATTGCATCTTTGCTTCTAGATCCCAAGAACCTATTCCCAGTTAATTTTCCTCCAAAGAAGAATGCTGACCCAGGATAAAAAGCAATTATATTCACTGGACCTAACAAATAAGCACCCCTGGTGAATTTGACTTTACTTGTCCTTTAATGACCTTTCTCTTTTCCCTGAAACATTACATTACTTAGGGGGTTATTTATCAAAGGTCGAATTTTACAATTATGGGAATTTATTTTTACTTTAATAAACTCGAATTTACTCTCAACTCGATTGGGAGCTTATTTATGAAAAAACTCTCACGTATAAAATTATATCGAATGTTAACGCCCAAATTTGTTCGCAATTCGAATTGTTTTCCTCTGGGAAAAAAAACTCAAATGTTAGAAATGCTATTAACATCTTCAAATGGGTCAACTAACCTCTGCCATTGACTTCTCAGCAGGTATTAGGTGGCGACCTATCGAATTTGAGTTGTTTCCAGGGTAAGGGGATGATAAATCTCAAATCGAATTTACCATTCAAACCTTATTAAATCTGCCCCATACTGTTAAATCAACTGAAAAGTTGCTTTATACTTCAATTTACTTTAATTCACTGCACAGAAATACCTCTTGCCCCACTTGTTTCCTACCAACTCAAATTCAAGATGGTGGTTTTAACCTTGAAATCATGACTTTTGACCAAAAAAACAACTTGAAAATTTGAATTTACCATTCGAACCTTAGTAAATTTGCCCTGTAATCATTGGATTACATATATTTTTAATCAGCTTTTTACAGTCTTATGTTACACTTGTATGTGTATATATGTCACATATGTAGAAAGAACAACTATATAATCTCTCCATCCCTTTATTATAGATTGTTCTTCACTGATGATCGACTATGTGCAACTCCTTCCAAATCTAAAAATGTTCCTCCTGGTGTGCCATCAAGGTGCAAGCATATTTTCCAGAATCAGCAGGTGCACCATTCTAATTATGTGCGTCTACAGTGCTCCTCTGCTTCTTAAATATAAATATGCTACGAGCAGGTGTTTTCCAGTTGTAAGCTATAATGAGAATTCCATGGTGCGCTTTACTTCAAGAGAGCAATTACAATTTAACCACTTAAGTGCTGGGAGGCACATGAAAGCTTTTTGGGCTGCCTACCAGGAAAGGATGAATATGGTTAAACCTGCATTGCAAACTGGGATTAAGGTATCAAGTGCAGTTTAAGTCGGTACAATAAGCATCTGTCTTGAGAATATTCAAAGTAGTTAAGTTTTTAGATCAGTGCTGATTAGTTCTGGCTACAATAAAGTCTGGCATAAAAGTGATTATAGAAAGAATTTCCGGGTGTGGCTTATAACTATTAAGTACAATATTTCAGTGTCACAGGGGAAGGAGACCCATATAATTGCCATTTAGTTTCAAGCAAGTCTCGTTCAAAATAGTTTATTTTCACTAAACTAAATATGATGACGAGAAACCCCAAACCCAGATCCACGGCGTAGGACTTTTAAGTTCCCTAAGTGAATGAAAATGTGGCCTTTCGACAAAACCAGACTTTTCAAGCATGGGCTATAAACACAAACACAAAGCCGCTTGCTGCAATTAGCAAGATTTATTTTTTCATTCGTCCATGCTAAAAATAAGTCCAAATATTGGATACCACAAGCTATTTTTTTCCAATCAGTTCTAGATCAGATCTAAATTTAAGTTCTTTTGTAGGACGCCTTCTGGTACTTCAAAGGGAAAGCAGTGTAATTACTGTTATGATTTATGTTTAAAGTAGTATTTAGCAGAGTAATGGAAGGGTTTATATACAGTACTCAATAGCAATATTGTCTCCGGCAGAAAGTCTAAAGGCTCCCATACATGGGCTGATAAAAGCTGCCGACAGGCCGAGTTGGCATCTTATTGGCCTGTGTGTGTGTGGGGCCCTCTAACGGGCTTCCCCGATCGATATGTAGCCGAAAGTCGGCCAGAAGTTGATTTTGGCAGGGTAAAAAATCCCGTTGCATCACGGCCTGTGTACTAGTATTTGTCATATGATGTTCCAACCTTTGGACCGATAGGGCTGCAATTTTTCACTTTTAACTAGGTATAGTTAAAAATTATACATTTTTTTCCCCAATGACAATAAATTATATTGATTATGATTATATTAAAAATCACCTCAGAGTTCCAGCAGTCTGCCTTGGCCTTTTTGTCGTTATGCCTTTCATGATTTGGTCATGGAACTTCTGCTATTTGCTCCTTAAAAACGTAAAAAAAAATAATAGAGTTTGTTAGATAGTTGGAAGTTTCGATTTTCCAAGCATAGGAAACCAAGAATGGTTCAGCTCAAAAGCTATGTGGATGAACAGTTGATCTGAAGTGCTGTAAATGCAGGTATAGATGTGAGTGTTTGTGCAAGGCAGACTGAATTAGGAAGAACCAAGAAATGGATTTCTTAATAAGGGCAAGTAGGTTCAGGGTTGGAGTGGAGAGTGGGCCATCATTTGTACTCTGAAAAGCCAGTACAGTATAGTTGGCCTGTGGCATTAACAAATACACCATATAGTCAAAATTATCCATAATCTACATATAAAATTATATGTCCTCAATTTTTAACACGTATTGCTAACATCTAAACTGTCTCTGCACTCAGTGTCAGCACAACAACTAGTCATAGGGAGTGTGGAGTGAACAGAAGAAACCTGACCACCACGTGTTGCTTAAGTGGTGTAAATGTCACTGCAATTGGTCTCACGAGCAGTGTACACACCTCTGATGTGATTACTCGCATTTCACCATCTGCCAGTCTGATGGAAAAGGTTGTGTTTGGCATATGCCACAAGAACCCCTGGTATGTGCCTCAATGCATAATGTTGACCGTAAAGCTTGGTGAAGGAGAAATAATGGTCTAGTTTTCATGAAACATGTTAGTGTATAAAGATTGTTTTCAGTCGCACTGTCCCTACTTTGTGGCATTAGTTTGAGAAGTTACTTTTTTTCAGCATAATAATTACCCAATATACAAAGTGGGGCTCATTTATAAACACTGGGCACATTTGCACTTTGCTTCATTCAGCCAGCTGCAAGTTGGATACTGAAAGCAATCGTCTGGTTGTCATGGGTTACTGCCCAGGTGCAAAATTGTCCAGTGTTTAAAATGAGCCCCACTGTGTGAAAGAGCTTGAACCCTAACCAACCAACTTAACACCTGTAAGCTTGTGTAGCAGCATCGAAGGAAACCCCACCAACTATGTTTAAACACCTTGTGGCAGTGCTTCCTAGATGGGTTTTGGAATGAAATGATGGACAGGCAAATGTCTACGTAAATTACTTTAGGCCATATAGTGTGTGTTTGGTGGGCTCATGCTGCTCCAGTACAATACTGGAAGGGTACAGGAATAAAAGTGGGGTACAGTGCTCTCTGGAGTTTTATGCTCCCAAAAGTTAGCACCTGCTTTCAGTATATTTGTGAAAGATGAGTGTGGAAATGCATTGTATGAAACTGGGTGAGGGCATGGTAAGAAGGATCAGAGGAGGTTTAATGGGATCTGGCTGCAATTAATACAGATAAAGGCTGGGAATTCCAAGTTGGGTTCCAGTCTGTCAAACCCTGTCGATGACGGTGAAAGAGGAAACACAACTCAGTTTTGAAAACTAAGGAGACAATATGTTGTAAAATGTATTTGGGCCTCCACCCAGTCTGATCTGGTGAAATAGATCCCGGAGTCTGGTGATGCATGCTTGGAAAAATTGGTGATGTATAAGCGTGGATTACAATATTTTAACACCCACATATACGGATTATAAAGAATGGCTTAGTTAGAATTTCCTGTGCCTGCACCCTGACATTGCTACACATAGAAAGCTCTGTTGGAAATATATCAGCAACGCCAGGAAATCTCTAATAAACCCTTCAGTTACAATGACATATGGCCACCAGTACTTAATGCTGCACACCTGGCAATAAAAGCTGAAGGCAAGGTCAAACAACTGCAAAGAGAATCTGCATAAAGGTATCTACAGGTAATTGAAGGCAGAATATATATACCTGGCACAATTCACACACCACTCCCTGTCTGCCCTTTTTCAAGGAAAGGCATGAGACGCCTTCAAACACACACAGTGCTTTCTAATCCAGAGGAAATTTCCTCTGCATTTTGGTTAACTCAGATGAAAAAGTCGGCATCAGCAGCAAAGTCCATAAAGGGGACAAGAACCTGCTCTCCAAACTCTAAAATTGTCTAGGATCAGGGTCTCCACAGTGTACAGGTAGATTAACAAATACTCGATCATTCTGGCCTTCCACAAAAAATCATAGGAAGTGAGAGGCAAGAACTCCTGCCTGGGACTTCAAAAGAGCAGAGCAAGTGAACCAGTTGATCTCAGGCAGCTGAATTGACCCCGTGGCATTTGTGTTCGTACTCGGTGTCAACTGGGTCATTGTTACAAAGGGGTACATCAACTTGATAGGCTTAAAAGTCTACCCTCATGCCTATACATTTGCAGAGTGGCTATGCATTATTTATTCACCCTTTCAAGCACCTTTTCCAGGCATAGTGTGACTACAAAATCTAGTAGATCATGGACCAGAAAGACTCCCCTCTTCCTGTACAGTCTTGAGCCTAAGTGAGATCACTTAGCTCGTTGTCTTGCTCATTATGACGTGCGTGAGGAATCTGCAGAATTTCTGTTTAGATAGAAGATTAATGTTTTCTATGCCATACTGATTGATGTTTGGGCTGAAATAAAAGAAAATTTAAAGACTTTTCCAGGGAGGATTTCAAGGATTTCATCAAAAACCAAATTCTAGATTTTCTCCTGTCAGTCTGATGGATCTGGACTCCTATGATGTTTGTCATACCAAACATTGTACCCTACATTCGGTTTTGTGCTTTTATATGGTCATGGAACTCCTCAGGGAAGTATACTATCCTCATATTTTACTGCAGGGGTATATTACTTTTTATAATTAACACATTTCAGTAAGTTCTATTACTCAACCATCCCATTTGCTGTCAGAAGACCAGATTCACCTGGTTGAAACTATGACACCAACGATGTTGAGAAAGAACAAACCATGAAAGCTTTGCATAATTATGTTGGTTTAAGCTGATAAATGTGATATTTAGAATATTGACAATTTACCCAAGAACTCCTGCGTGGGAGTTGAGCAACTGAACCAGTTGATCTCATGCAGCTGCATTAACCCCTTGGCATTTATGTTCTCACTCAAAGTCAGCTGGGTCATGGTTACAAAGGGGGTACATAAAGTTCATAGGCTTAAAATCTAACCTCATGCCTATACATTTGCAGAGTGACTATGCATCATTTATTCACCCTTTCAAGAACCTTCTTCTTTTTCATGCATAGTATGACTACAAAATGTAGTAGATCATGGACCAGAAAGACCCATCTCTTCCTGTACAGTCTTGAATGAGATCAGCTATAATCTTGAAGTCTTTACTAGGCAATGTGGCCCATTGCAAGTTCTTGGGCAGAAGTGCTCGCTTTCTTTAGGATAAGATGCATATAATGATCCACACTGGAAAAACTCTATGGACAGCTCCATTTTCCCCGGTGAGTATGCATATGACATAGGGCTTCAGGGAGCTCATCCTGCCTGGCACTTCCACCTTTGCTGACCATGTAAACTGTGCCAGAGGCTTTGCTTTATTATGGAGCTAGGTGTATCTATAGTTTCCCCCTTAACAGAATGTATATCCACAATCCATATCAGACAATTCATATGTGATATCACACACAGGTTTCTTGGGCCCTTCAACATTTCAGGCAATGAATGGTCTCTTTTCACTCTTTGTAACCACACCAAAGGACTTGGTCCCCAGAGATATGCTTCCTCTAATCTAAATCTTGCACTACTCCCCAGAATGCCTATAATGTCTATACACACACACCCCTGGTATAATCCTACTGCAATAGCTTCAGCTCAGATAACTTTGTTGAGATAGAATGGAGCCATTTGGAGGCCACAGTGGTAAGCTATGGAACAACAACCTTTGAGCTCACTGGTGGTAGGGTGTGCCTTTTGAAGGCATTGCAAAGAAGGGTGGTTAGGATAGAAGCCGTTGCTGAGTTGTGGTAGGCTACCATAGCTCCTCTGTGCTGCAAATTGTTGACTCGTGCTTGAATCAGCCAGTTAGAGCTGTTGGAATCTGTCAGAAACTCACAGCAGCAGTGTATGAGCCAACAAAAAATGCTAGATTGAGAACTCATTATTTATTAAAATTATTTATTAAATATCCATTACAGTATAGTGACTTTTTTATAGTGGTTCTGGTTCTCATGTAATGATCTCTTTTTGCCAGAGACGGGATTAAAGGAATATACCCCATGTGAGCTTTGGCAAAAAAGAGCACTCAGCAATTACATGAATTTCCATACATTTAGAGGGAAGATTGAAAGGGGGTTTAACAGAATGGTCTGTGTTTGAACTTCAGGCTAAAATGTAAATATGAAATACTAAATAAAACCATGTGGGGGGAGGGCAGGGAATTGGAATAGCTAAGTGCCTAAAACCTGATTTTGTATCCATAGAGTTGTATATATCAAAGGCAGAATAGTTTTCCCTGGTAAAATATTTTGTTTTTCCTACTGGTTGAATTTATTCAAATTTATGAAATATTTTGCCATCATTGTAAAGCTTTTTATAGCACACACAAGCAAAAATATGTTGCCACTCAAGAATTTAGCATTTTATTCACTTACCACTCAGTTTTTGGCAGTTCTGAGCAGTGTGTATATATATATATATATATATATATATATATATATATATATATATATATATATATATATATATATATATATATATATATATAAAACAAACAAGGGAAAGTTGTGCTCACCACTATTTTTTAAAACCATTAGGCGGGGGTGCAATGAGGGTGTGACCACAAAATACATATAGTCAACTACAAGAGTCCTCTGCACTCGACCCATTATCAATATATTTAAGACAGAGACATTTTGTGCATACTGCTACTAAAAAATGCCTTACCCTTTAAACAACACAGGGATTGTTTGTCCATGTATTGCAATATATTTAAGCTGGCCAACTACGTCAAAGTCATCCCATATCTGGCCAGTCCTATGCTCAATTTTATCTGATTCATTAAGAATTCTATTGCTTCATTATACATTTTACAAAGGGACTAAGTTTTACCTGCAACTTACTAGCTGCTTTCAAAGTAAAACTCCCAAACTTGGCTGCCCTTTTATTAGACACCAGTGGGATCACCTGACTATAGCTGGGAAGGGTGGGGGCTACAACATGGAGCTGGTCACTGCTCCTGTATAACTATAACAAACAAGGGAAAGTTGTGCTCACCACTATTTTTTAAAACCATTAGGCGGGGGTGCAATGAGGGTGTGACCACAAAATACATATAGTCAACTACAAGAGGTCCTCTGCACTCAACCCATTATCAATATATTTAAGACAGAGACATTTTGTGCATACTGCTACTGACAAATGCCTTACCCTTTAAACAACACAGGGATTGTTTGTCCATATATTGCAATATATTTAAGCTGGCCAACTACGTCAAAGTCATCCCATATCTGGCCAGTCCTACGCTTAATTTTCATCTGATTCATTAAGAATTCAATTGCTTAATTATAGGGCAGCCAAGTTTGGGAGTTTTACTTTGAAAGCAGCTAGTAAGTTGCAGGTAAAACTTAGTCCCTTTGTAAAATGTATAATGAAGCAATAGAATTCTTAATGAATCAGATGAAAATTAAGCGTAGGACTGGCCAGATATGGGATGACTTTGACGTAGTTGGCCAGCTTAAATATATTGCAATATATGGACAAACAATCCCTGTTTTGTTTAAAGGGTAAGGCATTTTTTAGTAGCAGTATGCACAAAATGTCTCTGTCTTAAATATATTGATAATGGGTTGAGTGCAGAGGACTCTTGTAGTTGACTATATGTATTTTGTGGTCACACCCTCATTGCACCCCCGCCTAATGGTTTTAAAAAATAGTGGTGAGCACAACTTTCCCTTGTTTGTTATAGTTATACAGGAGCAGTGACCAGCTCCATGTTGTAGCTCCCACCCTTCCCAGCTATAGTTAGGTGATCCCACTGGTGTCTAATAAAAGGGCAGCCAAGTTTGGGAGTTTTACTTTGAAAGCAGCGAGTAAGTTGCAGGTAAAACTTAGTCCCTTTGTAAAATGTATAATTAAGCAATTGAATTCTTAATGAATCAGATGAAAATTAAGCGTAGGACTGGCCAGATATGGGATGACTTTGACGTAGTTGGCCAGCTTAAATATATTGCAATATATGGACAAACAATCCCTGTGTTGTTTAAAGGGTAAGGCATTTTTTAGTAGCAGTATGCACAAAATGTCTCTGTCTTAAATATATTGATGATGGGTTGAGTGCAGAGGACCTCTTGTAGTTGACTATATATATAAATATATATATATATATATATCCTTATACACAGTGCTTCATGATGTCATCAGTTATTGGTACTGTTATTTGTCATATGATGTCATTATTATAAAAAATAATGTGCCCCCTGCTGTAAAATAGGGAGATATTATAATTCCCTGATGGGTTCCTGACGATATAAAAGCATGAGGTCAAATGTAAGGCTACACTATGTACCGGGTCGATTCGTCCTTAAATAGTGACACAGTTTTCAAAAAAATGTGGTGGAACAGGTAAGGTTGTCTACTTACATTTGCAGGTAGGTATGTTAAAGGGATACTGTCATGGGAAAAATTTTTTTTTTCAAAATGAATCAGTTAATAGTGCTGCTCCAGCAGAATTCTGCACTAAAATCCATTTCTCAAAAGAGCAAACAGATTTTTTTATATTCAATTTTGAAATCTGACATGGGGCTAGACATATTGTCAATTTCCCAGCTGCCCCAAGTCACGTGACTTGTGCTCTGATAAACTTCAATCACTCTTTACTGCTGTACTGCAAGTTGGAGTGATATCACCCCCCTCCCTTTTCCCCCCCAGCAGCCAAACCGAACAATGGGAAGGTAACCAGATAGCAGCTCCCTAACACAAGATAACAGCTGCCTGGTAGATCTAAGAACAACACTCAATAGTAAAAACCTATGTCCCACTGAGACACATTCAGTTACATTGAGAAGGAAAAACAGCAGCCTGCCAGAAAGCATTTCTCTCCTAAAGTGCAGGCACAAGTCACATGACTGGGGGCAGCTGGGAAATTGACAATATGTCTAGCCCCATGTCAGATTTCAAAATTGAATATAAAAAAATCTGTTTGTTCTTTTGAGAAATGGATTTCAGTGCAGAATTCGGCTGGAGCAGCACTATTAACTGATACATTTTGGAAAAAAAAATTTTTTTCCCATGACAGTTTCCCTTTAAGATATGCGACTGGTCTCTCATTTTTTGCATGTTCTTCCCATGTAACAAACTTTAGATGGACACCCAAAACATAACAACAAAAATGTTATCTGTATATTGTATAAACAATTACCCTTGTGTCTTTTTTTTTATTACATTTTATCACTAGATCATTCTGTTCTGCTGTGTTTTATGGATTATACCATAGTTAGAACAAACATCGTGGCAGCCCTGATCCATCAGACTGACCAGAGACAATCTAGAATTTGGTTTTTGGGGAAATCCTTAAGCCAAAAAATTGGCAAGCACCCCGTAGTCCACTCGTAGGGTAAAATCGTTCAAGTATATTTCAGCAGGTTAAAAACATCACAATCCTGACGCGTTTCGCATCAGAGATACGTAGTCATTGGGGAAATCCTCCCTGGAAAAGTCTTTACATTTTCTTTGATTTCGGCTCAAACATCAATCAAAAACATTAATCTTCTGTCTAAACAAAAACTTTCCTGCAGATTCCCCACGCATGTTTTCCATATCTTTGAAGACTTGATAACGAGCGAGATTACCTGATTTTTAATCCAGCTAGCAATGTTTATGGGGAAATTGTCAATACTCTAATGGCACATTCAGCAGCTTAAACCAACATACTTATCCAAACCTTTCAAGGTTTGTTCTTTCTCAACATTGTTGGTGTCATAGTTTCGACCAGGTGAATCTGGTCATCCGACAGCAAATGGGATGGTTGTGTTTCCTGCCTAAAGAGTTTTCTGTAAGAGGCCAGGAGCTACTAGTTCTGAACGCATTCCTTCCGTCTGAAAGGTGGCACGATGGAATCCAACTAAACACTTCAAAGAGATTTTCAACAGGCCAGAACATTGATACGGGTATAACCTGCAGTCAATGAAACCGAGTATAATTGCAGCTAAGCAGAAGACAAATATACACCCGACAAAGAGGTGTGTTTAGATTGCTGGCCAAGAATGTAGTTAACTTTCGCAATTCCCTCTATCCTATTTAGAAGGAGGGGGGGAAAAAAATCTCATACTATTAGTCTTCGTTTTTACAGAGTACTGATAAAGAAAATAGCTTTAAATTCAACGCAGAAGCTAATGTCTTAAAGGCACGGTTTTCCTGTTTAAGTTTAGGTAATGGATATAATTAAAGTAGATTGCACTATATAAAGAGGCTTTTAACAATCATCTTGTGAATGCGTTGAATAATGAGCAGTTTTCAGACATTCCTGCTCCCGCTACAAACTACTGTTGACCTCCTTTTTTTTTTTTTTAAGTGCATTCAATTTATCCACCTTGCAAGACAAGTCTCAAGTCTGAATGCCAGGTTTGCACAACTGCCGCGCAATTAAATATGTACAGACAGTTCGTAGGATGCCTTTCGTTAACAAATCGTTAGGCTGTGTCTGGCAAGCGAAAAGCAAATATTGATTCATTTCACAACAAATTTTGCCAAAGAAACATGCGTGTCGGATTTTTGTGAGGCAGGCTGCAAAAGTCAATCTTTTCCCTGAAGCCGTCTGTGGCTGGCTGCACGGATAACAAAGCTGCTTGAGCTTAAAACTTTATAAGGACAGTGTCAGGGAAAGCTTATTTTTGCCAAGTAGTTTGAATTTGCCACAGTGTTGGTTTTTATTTTTAGCCTGTGAGAGCCGATTATGTACATTTTTCATATCACCTTTCTTCTAATATTTTACAAGTTGGATCCGTTTGAATCAGGCCATGGCAGTCAAACCATGGGAATGAGGTATAAAAAGTTCCCAAAAGGCTTATAAGACATTCCATGCGCTAATTGTTCCTGTTTAAAGCTGGGTAACTAGCGGCATATCTGGCAGATCACTGGCCATATCCCTACACACACACTTGTAGCTGTCCAATCAGGAACTGCCTGGTTCCAAACAAAGTCCACATCGAATTGGGATCACGTTGGCCAGTTTGGCACAGATTTGACACACTGGCTGACATTCCTTCTGTGTTTGCCCAGATTAAGGCCTGTTTTGTAGCATTTAAAGGGGTTGTTCACCTTCAAACAACTAGTTGTTTTCAGATAGATCACCAGAAATAATGACTTTTTCCAATGACTTTCTATTTTCTATGTGTGACGGTTTTTCTAATATTGAAGTGTAAATTGTCATTTCTCTCCTTCTGAAGCAGCTCTGGGAGGGGGGGGTCGCCGATCCTGTAAACTGTTCTAAATGGCTACATTTAGTTGATACATTTCTTATCTTTGTCCCTGCTGAGCAGAATCTCTGGGTTTCATTACAGGCAGCTGTTAGAATTGATACAATAGTTGCTAATACTCCAGAGATGCTGCTGAGAAATGTATCAACTCAATGTTGTGAAATTGTAACAGTTCAGAGTCTGCGCCTGAATTACTGAGCTGCCAGACTCAAACACCACAGACACAAACATTCACCTTTACACTTAGATTTTGGAAAAAACGTAAAAAATAAATAATGGAAAGTATATGAAAAAAGTCTTTATTTCTGGGGAACAATCTAAAAACAACTGAATTGAAAAAAGTGTTTGGAAGGTGAACAACCCCTTTAAATGTTCTGTACTGATGGATAACACAGTGGATTCGTAGAGAGGAGATTGAATACAGTGACCTTCTATTATTATTATGCTTTATTTTTTTATGAAGATTATACATCATTCACATAAATCCCTGCCCCAGTGGAGTTTACAATCTAAGGTCACAATCAGGTACACATTTATAGCCTAATGATTAAAGGGGTAGTTTAACTTTAAGTTAACTTTTAGTATGTTATAGAATGACCAATTCTAAGCAACCTTTCAATTGGGTCTTCATTATTTTTTTTTATATAGTTTTTTTAATGATTTGTCTTTTTCTTCTGACTCTTTCCAGTTTTATTTTCACTGACCCCACCTAAAAATGAATGCTCTTTAAAGGTACAAATTAGGGATGCACCGAATCCACGGCCGAACCCCCGAATCCTTGCAAAAGATTTAGGCAAATACCAAACCTAATCTGAATCCTAATTTGCATATGCAAATTAGGGGTGGGAAAGGGAAAAAATTTACTTTCTTGTTTTGTGACAAAAAGGCACAAAAAGTCCCTCCCCACCCCTTATTTTCATATGCAAATTAAGATTCGGATTCGGTTTGGCTAGGCAGAAGGATTCGGCCGAATCCTGAACCGAATTCTGGATTCAGTGCATCCCTAGTACAAATGTATTGTTATTGTTACTTTTTATTACTCATCTTTCTATTCAGGCCTCTCCTATTCATACTCCAGTCTCAAAATGTAATTTGGACCCTAGAAACCAGATTGCTGAAATTGCAATCTGGACAGCTGCAAATAAAAAAACCTAAATAACTCAAAAACCACATATAATGAAGAATGAAAACCTATTGCAGATTGTCTCAGAATATCACTCTCTACATTATACTCAAAGTTAACTTAAAAATGAACAACCCCTTTAAGGGCATTTAAAGTGATCATTTTCCAAATATCTAATTGGGCTTTGCCATTTGGAATTGTATAATACAATTTTTCTCTGGACAATAAAGTTCACCAAGAAGGCCACACTAACCATTGTTGGAAAACAAAGGTTTAAGTAAGGTAGTAAGGACTTATTTAAGAACATAGATTCTAAATTTTACAAGTGTACTTTCCAGTAGCATTCAATCAGGGTCCTGCTTATCCACCTTGTAGAACACAAAATAATAATTACTTGATATTGGCAACTGCACTTGTGGAATTTAGCACCAATGTTTGTAATACGCCCCACTATATTTCAGGAGCTTTATATCAAATGGTGATAAATACATTGGAGGCAAAAACATATATTACCACTCTATGCTAATGCCTCCACCTTAAGGTTATTCTAGTAAATACAACAATAATAATAAAAACAAAAGAAGAAGAAGTAGCTGTTAAAGGAGAACTTAAAGGAGCAATCAATGTTGATAAATGCAAGGTTATGCACTTTGGCAAAAATAATATAAATGCAAGTTATACACTAAATGTGTTGGGAGTTTCCTTAAATGAAAAGGATCTAGGGGTCTTTGTAGATAACAAGTTGTCTAATTCTGGGCAGTGTCATTCTGTGACTACTAAAGCAAATAAAGTTCTGTCTTGCATAAAAAAGGGCATTAACTCAAGGGATGAAAACATAATTATGCCTCTTTATAGGTCCCTGGTAAGGCCTCATCTGGAGTATGCAGTTCAGTTTTGGACTCCAGTCCTTTAGAGGGATATAAATGAGCTGGAGAGAGTGCAGAGACGTGCAACTAAATTGGTTAGAGGGACGGAAGACTTAAATTATGTGGGTAGACTGTCAAGGTTGGGGTTGTTTTCTCTGGAAAAAAGGCGCTTGCGAGGGGACATGATTACACTATACAAGTACATTAGAGGACATTATAGACAAATAGCAGGGGACCTTTTTACCCATAAAGTGGATCACCGTACCAGAGGCCTCCCCTTTGGACTAGAAGAAAAGAACTTTCATTTGAAGCACCGTAGGGGGTTCTTCACAGTCAGGACAGTGAGGTTGTGGAATGCACTGCCGGGTGATGTTGTGATGCTGATTCAGTTAATGACTATAAGAATGGCTTGGATGATTTTTTGGACAGACATAATATCAAAGGCTATTGTGATACTAAGCTCTATAGTTAGTATAGATATGGGTATATAGAATTTATGTGAAAGTAGGGAGGGGTGTGTGTATGGATGCTGGGTTTTCATTTGGAGGGGTTGAACTTGATGGACTTTGTCTTTTTTCAACCCGATTTAACTAACCCCCCCTAGGAACAACAGCCCCCCTTAACTGCCTTCCATCGGCCCACTCACCTCTCCCTCCGCACAAAGTGTATTAAACAGAAAATCGCCCCTATATGAAAATCTGAACCTAAAATGCAGCAGAGTTCCCATAATATATAAATATAAAAAATGTATTTTGCAAGTTGTTTTATTATAAAGTAAACATTTTGACCAGCAATCAAAATGTAGATCTCCATGAGTAACTTCTAATTGATAGAATGTAAGTTTGTCTTTTTGGGTGCAAAATTGTGGGTGTAGCTATTTATGGGAATAGAACCCCTAAGGATCCACAAGTTCTTAAGCAAGGGGCATTTCTACATGTACCATAGAACTGATTTAGTTGACAAAGCCCCTAAATGTTGACATCAATACATAATGTTCTTTGTGCTTTCCTCCCTGTGTTAGACCGTAAGGGGAAGAGAGAGACGCTGTGATTGAAATATTTTCACTACACCAAACATGCAGCACTAAGTTATAATAAAAATATTTTTAAACACATTCTTTTAAAAAAACTTCCAACATTTAAGCATACGTAAGGAAAGTAAAAGTGAGAAACAGGCACAGGCATGAAATCATACCAGCTGTAAACCACCCATTTCCACCAGTCAATCACAAGTGGTTTGTTTTGAACTAAAGGAAACCGCAAATCACAGCAGAACCAAACACACAACTCGTCTGAAAAGTATCAATGCCAAGAAAGCAATGAGGCCCTTTGGGCGCCAGAGAGTTTGCAATGTGTTGGAGACCGATTTTGCCCTCAAGGGATTAAACATTGAAACAGATTAAGAACTTGAGTGAAATATGTGACGTGCAAGACACAAATTCATTTTTCCACTTGTTCTTCTTTAAACCTGTTCTGCTCTTTGCCCAGATGGAAAATGCAGGGGAAAGGAATGTTAAACATCCTACACAAAGGATGGGAATTGTAAGATGAATGAGAGAAGTGTGTCATTTTCCTCACACACTATATTTTGGCCATTTTTTTTGGGGGGGGGGAAGGTGCCTGCTGGCTAAAGGGATCCCACAACCTTTTTCACCTGTGAGCCAAAGTCCAATGCAAAAAGATTTGGGGAGCAACACAAGCATGGAATAGTCCCTGGGAGTGCCAAATAAGGTCTTTGATTGGCTTTGATCTGGTAGCCCATTTGTGGACTGACAGCCTATAGGAGGCAATACACCTGGTTCTTATACAACCAAAACTTGCCTCTAAGCCAGAATTAAAAAAATAAGCACCTGCTTTGAGGCCACTGAGAGCAACATTCAAGGGGTTGGAGAGTAGCATGTTGCTCATGAGCCACTGGTTGGGGATCTCTGGGCTTGAGGAATAAGCAAGGTTGGAAGGTTGTGTTGGTGGTTAGGGTTATTAGGTAGGTAGAAATATGTGTCAGTATTGAGGTATCTGACAAAATAAGCTAAAGTGTAGGTAAATGAAATGGGTGGAATATATATGAGAACCCAACATGGAGAAGGCACAAGTGAAGATTGAAACACAGACTTGAAATATACTTATCAGTCGGAAAATAATCCCTTGAGCAAAGAGAGGAGCAAATAAGATGGGCACAGAATGTATATACTGTATGAGGAATGGCATATCTAGGAACACTGGCCAATGTCTCCTCATCTTTGCGCTATAAGGATTTGTGAACACGTCTTTGATGATCTGTTCCCCTGGGTACAATTTAATGAATTGTAAAATACAACCAGGGAGGAAGGTTTACAAAACAAATGACCTGGAGCGTGTTGTAATGGAGACAAATTGCTTTACCTCCCACCCACCCAGAACGCTTAAATGAAATGAAAAATATTTAAGCTAATAGCAGAATGGTAAATCTTTTCCTAAATTGTAGGCAGCATACAACATATAGTTAAAGGCACTGCACCAGTTAGAATAAGTAATAGAAAAATGCCTAGTATGAGATAAAGCATTGATTTCCTTCGTCCTTTTGACCCATAAACCAGTACTCCAATGTATCACCAATATCCTTATTAACACCATCATTTTTATTGTATAATATTTGCAATAGACAAGCGGCGGCCATACATGTCCACATTTAGGCCAACAGTTTGGTAGAACTTGACCATACTTTCCCAATAGTCTGAGCATGTGTGGTGGCGGGTAGTGATGGGGGAATTTGTCCCGAAAAACTAGCAAAACACATTGAAGTTAATGGGTGTCAAAATTATTTTGAGGAGCGTCAATTTTGACGCCTTACACTCAACTTTCATCTCATTCATAAACATTTCTATTGCTTCATTATACATTTTACACAGGTATGAAGTTTTACCTGCAATTTACTTGCTGCTTTCAAAGTTAAAGCTCCCTAACTTGGCTGCCCTTTTATTGGCTACCAGTGGGGTCACCTGACTTTTGTTGGGAAGGGTGGGAACTACAACATGGAGTTGGCCACTGCACCTGTATAAACTATAACAAACAAGGGAAAGTTGTGCTCACCACTAATTTTTAAAACCATTAGGCGGAGGTGCAATGAGGCTGTGACCAAAAAACTCAAGTAAACAAATAAAAGAAGTTTTCTGATGACTTTGTTGTCCAGCTTAAATATATTGCAATACATGGACAAACAATCCCTGTTTTGTTTAAAGGTTAAAGGAAAACTATACCCCCAAAATGAATACTTAAGCAACAGATAGTTTATATCAAATTGAATGACATATTAAAGAATCTTACCAAACTGGAATATATATTTACATAAATATTGCCCTTTAACATCTCTTGCCTTGAACCACCATTTCGTGACTTTATCTGTGCTGCCTCAGAGATCACCTGACCAGAAATACTACAACACTAAGGGGCCGATTCACTAAGCTCGAGTGAAGGATTCGAATGAAAAAAATTCGAATTTCGAAGTATTTTTTGGGTACTTCGACCATCGAATTGGTTAAATTCGTTCGAATTCGAACGAAATCGAACGAAAAATCGTTCGACTATTCGACCATTCGATAGTCGAAGTACTTTCCCTTTAAAAAAAACTTCGACCCCCTACTTCGGCAGATAAAACCTACCGAAGTCAATGTTAGCCTATGGGGAATGTCCCCATAGGCTTGCTAAATTTTTTTTGATCGAAGGATTTTCCTTCGATCGTTGGATTTAAATCCTTCGAATCGTTCGATTCGAAGGATTTAATCGTTCGATCGAACGTAAAATCCTTCGATCGATCGAATGAACGATTAGCGCTAAATCCTTCGACTTCGATATTCGAAGTCGAAGGATTTCAATTCGAGGGTCGAATTTCGAAGTATTTTTAACTTCGAAATTCGACCCTTAGTGAATCTGCCCCTAACTGTAACAGGAAGAAGTGAGGAAGCAAAAGGCAGAACTCTGTCTGTTAATTGGCTCATGTGACCTTACATGTGGTTTGTATGTGTGCACAGTGAATCTTACGATCTCAGGGGGCGGCCCTTATTTTTTAAAATCGCAATTTTCTATTTATGATTACCCAATGGCACATACTACTAAAAAAGTTTATTATTATGATAATGGTTCATTTACATGAAGCAGGGTTTTACACATGAGCTGTTTTACTCAGTATCTTTTAATAGAGACCTACATTGTTTGGGGGGTATAGTTTTCCTTTAAGGCATTTTTTAGTATCTCAAGGCACAAAATGTCTCAATGTCCTTAATATATTGATAATGGGTTGAGTGCAGAGGATTCTTGTATTTGTCTGTATTAATTTTGTGGTCACAGCCAGTGGCGTAACTACCAGGGGAGCAGGGCCCCCCGGCAGCTCGCACGCCATTGACTTCTTCAATGTTTCCGGGCGTACGGAGGGGGGCGGGGGCCCGGCTGCATGTCATGAAACAGGGCCCGCCCCCCCGCCCCCCTCTAGTTACGTTACTGGTCACAGCCTCATTTCACCCACCACGCAATGGTTTAAAAATGTATTGGTGAGCACAACTTTTCATTGACTGCCTTTTTTAATAGAGACAAATGTTTTAGCATTTACCTTACATATTTAAATGTAACACAAACTACATGTCAGGTTTCTAACACAAACTAGATATTTCATTACATGATTCACAGATGCTGACAGATTCAGAGTAAGGAAAGGAAAGTGCATTATTTGGCCAGACTAATGGAGAGAAGGACAAATATTAGAGATGAATTACACCATTACACCATGTGAATGCTTGCATTAAAACCAGTGATTTTAGCACACATTACATACAGATTTGAGTATTACTATTCACTATATCTTCACACAAATGATTAAGTCAGAGTTTCATAGAACTAATGTGGTACCCAAATGTAACTGTTTGAGACCAGACCTGCTGATCTGAGTAATAGATTCCCTTAGGCCACTGTAGCCGTTATTACAATAAACTGCTCCTGTGCCACTGCACTAAGAAAATAATTGAGGAAAATCAGTCTCAGGGGGTAAATATTTTTCCTGGCTGCAACATGACAACTTGATTTAAGGATCACAATTAATCCAAAATATTGTTGAACCCCATTAATGAACCACCATTCCTTTTCCATAACTTATTTACTCTTATAAAGCCCTCCTGTTCTGATGGTTAGAACTCCTTTATCCCAGTGTCAGCAGACATCCATTTGTCACTCAATGTAAATCTTCTTCAGGAGAAATCTCTACTGAACTGGAGGGAAGCACTGGCCATCAACACAAGGTTAAAGTTTGCAGGGGGAAGAGGGCTTTGCCTTATTGGAGACCACAGTACACATAAATATTCAGTGGATCCAATGGAACGTACAGCTTTCTTAAGTATCCTACATAAAGAAACCTGATATTTGAAATGTCGACACATACATATTTTACTGTTTATTTCATTGATCAGAATTGGCAAGGCCACAGTGGACAACCAGTTGAGAAATTTTTTTAGGAAATGTAAAACGTAATCATAACACTTTCAGCCCTTTTTGGAATGCTGGCCCAGAAGTTCTGAACAGTCTATTGTAGTAAAAGATTCTACCAGTTTTTTCAAGGATGAATGCGGTGGAAATCGAATTTACTCACTTCACAACCAGATTTCACATAAGATTCAATAATGTCAAGATCTGTGGACTTGGGAGGCCATGGAAGGAATCTTGAGTCTTGTTTTATTTGTAGTAATGATTTACAAATTGTGATCCTTGATAGAGATGTCGCGAACTGTTCGCCGGCGAACTTGTTCGCGCGAACATCGGGTGTTCGCGCTCGCCGGAAGTTCGCGAACGTCGCGCGACGTTCGCCATTTTGGGTTCGCCATTGTTGGCGCTTTTTTTTGCCCTCTCACCCCAGACCAGCAGGTACATGGCAGCCAATCAGGAAGCTCTCCCCTGGACCACTCCCCTTCCCTATAAAAACCGAAGCCCTGCAGCGTTTTTTCACTCTGCCTGTGTGTGCTGAAGAGATAGTGTAGGGAGAGAGCTGCTGCCTGTTAGTGATTTCAGGGACAGTTGAAAGTTTGCTGGCTAGTAATCGTTTTGATACTGCTCTGTTATTGGAGGGACAGAAGTCTGCAGGGGTTTGAGGGACATTTAAGCTTAGGTAGCTTTGCTGGCTAGTAATCTACCTTCTACTGCAGTGCTCTGTATGTAGCTGCAGTGGGCAGCTGTCCTGCTTCTGATCTCATCTGCTGACTGCTGCAATAACAGTAGTCCTTGTAAGGACTGCTTTTATTTATTTTTTTGTTGTTTTACTACTACTACTACTACTACTACTATAAGAGCCCAGTGCTATTAGTCTAGCAGTGTTGGGGAGTGGGACTGGTGTGCTAATCTGCTGCTCCTAGTAGTTCAGCAGCACCAACTTTAATTTTTTTTTTTAATATTCATTTTTTTTTTATTTTACTTTTTTTATTTTACTACCGCTGTAGTAGTGTATAAGTTGACCTTTTAGGCATTATTTGCCCTGTAGGCATTATTTGCACAGTGTTTTCTTCAACCCGCCATCTAGCTGTGTGACCTTGTTCACATTCTGTCTAAATATCCATAATATTACCGTCTCCAGAAAAAACACCGGAGTGACTTTTTTCAAGCAGCCATAATATATTTTACGTAATCCGTATCCACCGCTGTAGTAGTGTATACGTTGACCTTGTAGGCATTATTTGCACAGTGTTTTCTTCAACCCGCCACCTAGCTGTGTGACCTTGTTCACATTCTGTCTAAATATCCATAATATTACCGTCTCCAGAAAAAACACCGGAGTGACTTTTTTCAAGCAGCCATAATATATTTTACGTAATCCGTATCCACCGCTGTAGTAGTGTATACGTTGACCTTGTAGGCATTATTTGCACAGTGTTTTCTTCAACCCGCCATCTAGCTGTGTGACCTTGTTCACATTCTGTCTAAATATCCATAATATTACCGTCTCCAGAAAAAACACCGGAGTGACTTTTTTCAAGCAGCCATAATATATTTTACGTAATCCGTATCCACCGCTGTAGTAGTGTATACGTTGACCTTGTAGGCATTATTTGCACAGTGTTTTCTTCAACCCGCCATCTAGCTGTGTGACCTTGTTCACATTCTGTCTAAATATCCATAATATTACCGTCTCCAGAAAAAACACCGGAGTCACTTTTTTCAAGCAGCATTCATATATTTTACGTAATCCGTATCCACCGCTGTAGTAGTGTATACGTTGGCCTTGTAGGCATTATTTGCACACTGTTTTCTTCAACCCGCCATCGAGCTGTGTGACCTTGTTCCCATTCTGTCTAAATATCCATAATATTACCGTCTCCAGAAAAAACACCGGAGTCACTTTTTTCAAGCAGCATTCATATATTTTACGTAATCCGTATCCACCGCTGTAGTAGTGTATACGTTGGCCTTGTAGGCATTATTTGCACACTGTTTTCTTCAACCCGCCATCGAGCTGTGTGACCTTGTTCCCATTCTGTCTAAATATCCATAATATTACCGTCTCCAGAAAAAACACCGGAGTCACTTTTTTCAAGCAGCATTCATATATTTTACGTAATCCGTATCCACCGCTGTAGTAGTGTATACGTTGGCCTTGTAGGCATTATTTGCACAGTGTTTTCTTCAACCCGCCATCGAGCTGTGTGAGCTTGTTCACATTTTGTCTAAATATTGATAATATTATCGTCTCTAGAAAAACCACTTGAGTTACTTTTTTTCAAGCAGCATTCATATATTTTACGTAATCCGTATCCACCGCTGTAGTAGTGTATACGTTGACCTTGTAGGCATTATTTGCACACTGTTTTCTTCAACCCGCCATCGAGCTGTGTGACCTTGTTCCCATTCTGTCTAAATATCCATAATATTACCGTCTCCAGAAAAAACACCGGAGTCACTTTTTTCAAGCAGCATTCATATATTTTACGTAATCCGTATCCACCGCTGTAGTAGTGTATACGTTGGCCTTGTAGGCATTATTTGCACAGTGTTTTCTTCAACCCGCCATCGAGCTGTGTGAGCTTGTTCACATTTTGTCTAAATATTGATAATATTATCGTCTCTAGAAAAACCACTTGAGTTACTTTTTTTCAAGCAGCATTCATATATTTTACGTAATCCGTATCCACCGCTGTAGTAGTGTATACGTTGACCTTGTAGGCATTATTTGCACACTGTTTTCTTCAACCCGCCATCGAGCTGTGTGACCTTGTTCCCATTCTGTCTAAATATCCATAATATTACCGTCTCCAGAAAAAACACCGGAGTCACTTTTTTCAAGCAGCATTCATATATTTTACGTAATCCGTATCCACCGCTGTAGTAGTGTATACGTTGGCCTTGTAGGCATTATTTGCACACTGTTTTCTTCAACCCGCCATCGAGCTGTGTGAGCTTGTTCACATTTTGTCTAAATATTGATAATATTATCGTCTCTAGAAAAACCACTTGAGTTACTTTTTTTCAAGCAGCATTCATATATTTTACGTAATCCGTATCCACCGCTGTAGTAGTGTATACGTTGACCTTGTAGGCATTATTTGCACACTGTTTTCTTCAACCCGCCATCGAGCTGTGTGACCTTGTTCCCATTCTGTCTAAATATCCATAATATTACCGTCTCCAGAAAAAACACCGGAGTCACTTTTTCAAGCAGCATTCATATATTTTACGTAATCCGTATCCACCGCTGTAGTAGTGTATACGTTGACCTTGTAGGCATTATTTGCACACTGTTTTCTTCAACCCGCCATCGAGCTGTGTGACCTTGTTCCCATTCTGTCTAAATATCCATAATATTACCGTCTCCAGAAAAAACACCGGAGTCACTTTTTTCAAGCAGCATTCATATATTTTACGTAATCCGTATCCACCGCTGTAGTAGTGTATACGTTGACTTTGTAGGCATTATTTGCACAGTGTTTTCTTCAACCCGCCATCTAGCTGTGTGTATTATCGTTTCCAGAAAAACCAACTGAGTTTTTGTTGTTGTTGTTGTTTTTTTAAAAATAATGCCTGGCAAAGGCAGGCCGCCACGCAGAGGCCGTGCTAGGGGCCGTGCTGCTATGCAATCCTGTGGCCCTAGCAAATTGCCCAGTTTTAAAAAGCCAATGACCCTGAACTCCCAAAATGCTGAAGAGGTAGTTGACTGGCTTACACAGCACACCCCATCCTCTACCGTTTCTAACTTTACCACAACATCCTCCTCATCCTCCACTGCTATGGCCACCCCACGTAACACTTCCTCCACCACCGGTGCCCCTTCTTCACTGGGGTCAGAGGAGTTATTTTCCAATGAGTTTCTTGAACTGAGTAATGCGCAACCATTATTGCCAGAAGAAGATGAAGGAGATGAGGACCTTACACCAGATTTAATTCTGGCAGAGAACACGATAGAGATGGACATAATGAGTGATGAGGAGGAGGTCCCCGCTGCTGCTTCCTTCTGTGATGTGTCAGAAGAAATTGATGCATCTGAGGAGAATGATGATGAGGAGATTGATGTTTTGTGGGTGCCTAGTAGAAGAGAGCAAGAGGAGGGTAGTTCAGATGGAGAGACGGAGAGTCAGAGAGGCAGTAGGAGAATAAGACTTAGAAGAAGCAGGGAGGACAGCCCGCAGGGATCAGCAGGGCAACAACATGTATCGGCACCTGTGTTCAGCCGGCCAACGCACCCGCCATTGCCGCCAATACCGCCAACTCCGCCAACTTCTACTGTTACCGCCAGATCGCACACTTCCAAAAAGTCAGCAGTGTGGGATTTTTTAATGTGTGTGCCTCTGACAAAAGCATTGTAATTTGCAATGAGTGCAGTCAGAAACTGAGCCTTGGTAAGCCCAACAGCCACATAGGTACAACTTCTATGCGAAGGCACATGAGCGGCAAGCACAAAGCACTTTGGGAGCAACACCTCAAAGGCAACAGGCAAACTAAAAGCCACACTCCTTCTGGTCCAGCATCTTACTGCTCTACCTCTGCTCTCCTTGACCCGTCTGAACCACCCTCCACTCCGCCTTCCACCTTGACCACCTGTTCCCATTCCCAGTCATCTGCCACCAGCCAAGTTTCTGTGAAGGCCATGTTTGAGCGTAAGAAGCCAATGTCTGACTGTCACCCCCTTGCCCGGCGTCTGACAGCTGGCTTGTCTGCACTCTTAGCCCGCCAGCTTTTACCATACCAGCTGGTGGACTCTGAGGCCTTCCGCAAATTTGTAGCAATTGGGACACCGCAGTGGAAGGTACCCAGCCGCAATTTTTTTTCTAAAAAGGGAATACCACACCTGTACCAACATGTGCAGAGCCAAGTTACCGCATCTCTGTCACTTAGTGTTGGGCCAAAGGTCCATATGACTACTGACGCATGGTCCTCCAAGCATGGTCAGGGCAGGTATGTCACCTACACTGCCCACTGGGTGAACTTGGTAATGGCTGGGAAGCAGGGAATGGGTAGCTCAACAACAACAGTGGAGTTGGTGTCACCGCCACGGATTGCACGCGGTTCTGCCACCACCTCTACTCCTCCATCGCTCTCTACCTCGTCTTCTTCTTCTTCTTACTCTGCTGCTGGGTCCTCCTTCTCCTCCTCCACACCTGTGCACCCCCAGCTCCCCCTAGGCTATTCGACGTGCCAGGTACGCCGTTGTCACGCTGTCTTGGGGATGACGTGCCTGGAAAGCAAAAACCATACCGGATCTGTACTCCTGTCATCTCTGCAGTCACAGGCCGATCGGTGGCTGACCCCACACCAACTGCAGATCGGAAAAGTGGTGTGTGACAATGGAAGCAATCTGTTGGCAGCGTTGAGACTAGGCAATTTAACACATGTGCCCTGCATGGCACATGTGTTAAATTTAATAGTCCAACGTTTTGTCTCCAAGTACCCAGGATTCCAGGACGTTCTCACCCAGTCCAGAAAGGTGTCGGCCCATTTCAGACGTTCCTACACAGCCATGGCACGCCTTGCTGACATTCAGCAGCGCTACAACATGCCAGTCAGGCGTTTGATTTCTGACAGCCAGACTCGCTGGAATTCAACGCTCCTTATGTTGGAACGTCTGCTGCAACAACAAAGGGCCGTCAACGAGTACCTTTTTGAACTGGGTGGTAGGACTGGATCTGCACAGCTGGGGATTTTTTTCCCCCGTTACTGGGTGCTTATGCGCGATGCCTGCAGGCTCATGCGACCTTTTGAAGAGGTGACAAATATGGTCAGTCGCACCGAAGGCACCATCAGCGACCTAATACCCTTCGCTTTCTTCCTGGAGCGTGCCGTGCGACGAGTGACAGATGAGGCTGTAGACCAGCGTGACGAGGAGCTGGAAGCGCACGATTTCTGGTCGGAATCACCAGAACGAACCCAGGCACCTGCTGCAACGCAGGGAGAGGTGCCAGAAGTGGAGTCAGAGGAGGAAGGTGGCTTTGTGGAGGAGGAGGAGGAGGACCAACAGGAGCAGGCTTCCCAGGGGGCTAGTGGTGACCTTTTGGGGACCCTGGTCTTGTACGTGGCTGGGGGGAGGAGACCGTGGATGATGCAGTCCTTGATAATGAGGAAGCGGAGATGGATAGCTCTGCATCCAACCTTGTGAGAATGGGGTCTTTCATGCTGTCATGCCTGTTGAAGGACCCCCGTATCAAGAGGCTTAAGGAGAAGGACCTGTACTGGGTCGCAACGCTACTAGACCCTCGGTACAAGCATAAAGTGTCAGAAATGTTACCAACATACCACAAGTCCGAAAAGATGCGGCATTTACAAACCAGCCTGCAAAACATGTTGTACAATGCTTTTAAGGGTGATGTCACTTCAGGAACTCATCAACATTCCAGGGGCAGAGGTGCCAGTAATCCTGCCACGAGCACACCTGCAAGGACAAAGCCCTTTGGCCAGTCTGTAACGTCAGACATGCAAATGTTTTTCTGTCCAAGGCAGCGCCACAACCCTTCTGGATCCACCCTCAAAGAACGCCTCGACCGGCAGGTAGCGGACTACCTGGCATTAACTGCAGATATCGACACTCTGAGGAGCGATGAACCCCTGGACTACTGGGTGCGCAGGCTTGATCTGTGGCCAGAGCTGTCACAATTTGCCATGAACCTCTTGTCTTGCCCAGCCTCAAGTGTGCTCTCAGAAAGGACCTTCAGTGCAGCAGGAGGGATTGTAACTGAGAAGAGAACTCGCCTAGGTCACAAAAGTGTCGATTACCTGACCTTTATTAAAATGAATGAGGGGTGGATCTCGGAGGGTTACTGCACGCCGGAAGACTTGTTCTGACTTCTATGCAGCTGTCCTTCTCTTCAAGCCTCATGACTCCACACACAGCTGTCCTTTAGCGTCCTCCTCCTCCCTCCGCCACCGTTACAAACTAGGGTGCAAACCCTACTGGTTTAATTTTTTCTGGCCTCTGTGCTTCAGTGGCTGCAACCAAAAAAAACTGGGCAAACAATGTCTACAAGGTCAACGTATGGCAAAAAATGACTATTTTCAGCATTTATATGGCATATTTTTTCTGGCAACTGTGCTTCAGTGGCTGCATCCAAAAAAATGCATATTTTCTGCATTTATATGGCATAATTTTTCTGGCCTCTGTGCTTCAGTGGCTGCAACCAAAAAAATGCATATTTTCTGCATTTATATGGCATAATTTTTCTGGCCTCTGTGCTTCAGTGGCTGCAACCAAAAAAATTTATATTTTCAGCATTTATATGGCATAATTTTTCTGGCAACTGTGCTTCAGTGGCTGCGACCAAAAAAATGACTATTTTCAGCATTTATATGGCATATTTTTTCTGGCCTCTGTGCTTCAGTGGCTGCGGCCAAAAAAACTGGGCAAACAATGCCTACAAGGTCAACGACGTTGACCTTGTAGGCATTGTTTGCCCAGTTTTTTTGGCCGCAGCCACTGAAGCACAGAGGCCAGAAAAAATATGCCATATAAATGCTGAAAATAGTCATTTTTTGCCATACGTTGACTCAACGTATATGGCAAAAAATGACTATTTTCAGCATTTATATGGCATATTTTTTCTGGCAACTGTGCTTCAGTGGCTGCGACCAAAAAAATGCATATTTTCTGCATTTATATGGCATAATTTTTCTGGCCTCTGTGCTTCAGTGGCTGCAACCAAAAAAATTTATATTTTCAGCATTTATATGGCATAATTTTTCTGTCAACTGTGCTTCAGTGGCTGCGACCAAAAAAATGCATGTTTTCTGCATTTATATGGCATAATTTTTCTGGCCTCTGTGCTTCAGTGGCTGCAACCAAAAAAGTTTATATTTTCAGCATTTATATGGCATAATTTTTCTGTCAACTGTGCTTCAGTGGCTGCGACCAAAAAAATGCATATTTTCTGCATTTATATGGCATAATTTTTCTGGCCTCTGTGCTTCAGTGGCTGCAACCAAAAAAATTTATATTTTCAGCATTTATATGGCATAATTTTTCTGGCAACTGTGCTTCAGTGGCTGCGTCCAAAAAAAACTGGGCAAACAATGTCTACAAGGTCAACGTATGGCGAAAAATGACTATTTTCAGCATTTATATGGCATATTTTTTCTGGCAACTGTGCTTCAGTGGCTGCGTCCAAAAAAACTGGGCAAACAATGCCTACAAGGTCAACGTATGGCAGTTGTTTAAAGAGAACAGCAGATTACTAGCCAGCAAAGCTACCTAAGCTAAAATGTCCCTCAAATCCCTGCAGACTTCTGTCCCTCCAATACAGAGCAGTATCAAGCAGATTACTAGCCAGCAAACTTACTATCATCTGTCCCTGAAATCACTAACAGCTCTCCCCCTACACTATCTCTTCCAAGCACACACAGGCAGATTTTTCAGATACATTTTTGCCCTTGATCCCCCTCTGGCATGCCACTGTCCAGGTCGTTGCACCCTTTAAACAACTTTAAAATCATTTTTCTGGCCAGAAATGTCTTTTCTAGATGTTAAAGTTCGCCTTCCCATTGAAGTCTATGGGGTTCGCGAACCGTTCGCGAACCGCTCGCGTTTTTGCGCAAGTTCGCGAATATGTTCGCGAACTTTTTTTTCGACGTTCGCTACATCCCTAATCCTTGAATCTCGTCCAGTGAGTTTTCTCAATGAATTGAATCTGGCCCATTATGAGGCAACGGTGTTTCCCATTATACACTAATGAAGAGACGTGGATGCTGTCCCATTATGGTTTAACCAGATTGTGGGTCAAGACATCCTTTGTTTTGTTTTATTTTAACGGAAACCGTTCTGCATGTAGGAAAAGGGTTTAAAGATGATTCATCAGACCATCGGAATTTTTTTTTGTTGCTCAGGGCTCCGGAATTTTGTTTTCTGTACCCGGTTTTGCTTCTTTAACCACTGACCCTGGTACAAGCTCTTTCTGATATAAATTTATTAGAACTCTTGTTTCTTTGAAAGCATCAATGTGCTGATTGTCTGACATCTTTCATAGCTGTCAAAAACTGCTAATGGCCAATCACACTAATATGACTCACCAATGTTGCTGCATTTCTAACTGTAACTTCAAGAGGCCATATATTAAACCTTGATTTTTTTACACAGGAATTGCCTTACAGATGCCGGCTTGGAGTTGCCAGAGTATCGCGAGAGCTGCGGCCAACACGCTACAGGAAAGGGTGAGCTCCGTTTAACTTTCACTACCCGTGTTTTGCATTGAACATTACTTGTTTGCTGCCCATAATGTGGTCCTCTGAGATAGGCTCCTTATCTGGAAAACCCTGGATCTCAAGAATTTGTAATTATAGATCCCATGCCTGTATGGGCATTTAGGCTAGCACGTTTTGGGTTTTTACATAGTGGGAAAGTTGCTCCTTTAGGTGCCATTAATGCAACATCAGTAACATTGCTAGTTCTGCCATCCCCACTGATTTTTGGAAAAACAGTACCTGTTTAGAGCAATATACACTAACTTTATATCAGTGCAACCCTGACTTTTATATTTCATAAGTTGATGGGAGCAAAGGAGCATTTTGACTGTGAACCCAAAAAAAGTTAAGTAAGTTAAGACAATTCTAAAGCTAAAGTTTACAAGAATCTGTAACCCAATATATATATATATATATATATATATATATATATATATATATAGTCCAATAGTAGAAAGCACTCACGGCACAGGATTTTATTAAAAACGTAAGCAATGTTTATTCCATCTCCATATCGACGCGTTTTGATCCACACAGGACCTGATGACGGTCCCATGTGGATCGAAAAAGTGACGATATGGAGATGGAATAAACGTTGCTTACGTTTTTACTAAAATCGAGTGCCGTGAGTGCTCTACATAATATTTGGTGAGAACCCGGCCTTTGCTGTTGGGAGTGGTGAGTGCTGATATGTGGTGAATATATATATATATATATATATATATATATATATATATATATATATATATATATATATATATATAAAGTTTTATTATACAAACCCCAAGTACCTGTCAAAATATTGTTTCTAACAAGGCATGCTTATGTTTCACTCTTATGTAAAGATACTTGTTCAGCTGTCCCTGGACCACCAGGTTAAGAGGGAATGTAACAGAGACTCGGGTGCTAGCGAAGTACAATTTTATTTTAATGATTTATTATAAAGTCCTGCACCTTAGCACCATTCATCATGACAACAGTATCCAAATCACGTACTGGAGCAGAAATTCAGACCAACCAGGCCCATGTCAACACTAATCGACTGCACATTTGCCATGTATAAATTCCACACCTGTTGTCTGGACAAATCTGGAGACATTTTATTATACAACCAATAAAATGTGCCTTAGCCTGATGTATTTAGCAGTAAGCAGGCGGACATGACCATGCAAAACGGTGCCTACTGGCTCTCAGCGTAGGGCTGACAATTGCTTTAAAACTTTATTAGCTGGTAACAGAGGAAAAAAAGCTTTACAAGACTTTAATAGTGGAAATGTATTAGCTATATTAATATAATGAGGAAAATACATACTCTTTATTTGGGTGGAGCGAGCCCTTTGCAATTTAGAACCCTTTTGTGGCCTTGTACATTAATTAAAATTAGGATTACTAATGTGACAATACTCACTAATTAGCTCCAATTGCTTATAAGTGCTTATGCTATTTCTAGGGCTTTATTAGATTAAAAGTATTCTTGGAAAATAGCGACGGTACCAGGGGCAAAGCCATAAAGGAAGCAGACTCTGTGACTGCTGGGGGGCAAGAAGGTTTTAGTATGGCTCTGACTGATGAGTAGTTGCCATCTGTCTTTATGAAAAATGTCTTATTCCCAAAAGTTTAGGTGGGGCAATGAAAATATTTTGGCAAGCAGTATGGAAATGGATGTGCTCAGCACCTCGTGTCATATTATTCTTATGTATCAGTTTGTCTTTCAGCTTAGAGGAGACTTTACATCAGTGATCTTCAGAATGTTGGGGTCAGAATTTTACTCGCAGCTCATGACAAGGGTCAATATATTCTGCTGAGCACTACTATAAATATAAAACACTGACATCATAGTTAGTCTCCTACATTTCCATGAATATCCACTACAGTAAAGCAACATTTCTTAAAGGACATGTAAAGCCTACATTTTCCTACCATGTATATAAGTTGGGCATTTCTTCCCCACCCAAGCCACATCATTAGTCTACATATCCCCCCTCCACAATTATTAGGGAAAGTTAACCCTATCTTATTATTCATGAGTGATTCTAAGCGTTTTTAAAGGGAAAGTTAACCCTACTTCACTACTTACTAAAAAGACACTGGTGAAAGGAAAAACATTTTATTTATTCTTTTATTTTCAGTAAATAATGAAAGGGGAACACAAAAAGGTGTTACAGAGAAAGTAAAAAAAATATACATAATTGTTCTTGCTGTCTTTCATCGAGCTTATTAGGGAGTGCTGTTTCATCACTTTGGAATATTTATAACCGGTTGGAAATGGGTAGAGGATTGAACTTTGGGAATACCTTGAAAAAACTTTTTGTGGTGTTACATAGGCACAGCATATGTTGATAAAAAGTTCAGCTGGGGTTGAGCACTGTAATGGTTAAGCTGAACTCGGGAGGTGGTTAGGAGGGAAAAATAGGATCAGAAAGCTAGAGTTTCTATGGGAACCAGCAATGCTATCTCTTTATTGGCTCTTAGACTGAAGGGTGTGTTTAGTAATCTGAGCTGAGAAGAACTGAGCACGCTCATTAGCCAACAGCCAAAGTAAAGGGGGAAGAGTGGATTAGAGGAGGAGAAAGGATTCTAAGTAATTAAGGGGATGCTGCATATAATCAGAGTGGCAGGTATCTAAAGATTTCAAAGAGGTGTTCACTGATAATTTTTTTGTGGAGAGGGTTTACATGTCCTTTAAACACTTCTTTACGGCTGGACCCCCTTTCCCTGCTTTGAGCAACTCTACAGGGCCAGTGGCAAACTTTTTGGCAAGTTTATTCAGCTGCATCTCTATGAATAAAAAAAACTTGCTTTTCTTGTATGGCATGATGCAAGTTGTGTAGGGTGCAGTGAATATGTTGATTGTTGCTGATAGTGTTAGATAGGAACATTAGTGTTTACCGCTTTGATTATCGTGCTGCCAACTTTGACTGATCTGTAACACCCTAATAGACTTCCAAAGAATACCCTTGCTCAGGCAAGATGTTGATTATGTAAATTGATGATAATATATGGGGTTGATCAGTTTGAGAGTTCCACCAAAACTCATATTTTGCATATTGCTAAAGTCTAGGCAATTAAATGCTGGAAATGCTGCTTGTAAGACGGCACGAACACCGTTTTCCTCGCATCAACTTGATGCCAAGACAAAAATGCATATTTTTATAGTCAGTGACTGGCAGTTAAATCTGTCAGACACTGAACCTACTTCCAACATAATCGCCACTGCAACCCTAGTTATGTTATAAGATCTGCACCTCTTCTCTTCTGTATGTACCACTGGCCCAACCCAAGGTAGAGCTGGAGTTGGTAAATGGAGGCCCTTGGCCATGTGAAAAGATTGAAGCCCCCTTCCCTGTGGGGAAACATTTTATAAATCAGGCATGTCCATCCTGCGGCCCTCTGGGTATTATTACTCTGCAACTCCTATAGTCCCCATTAATTTAATGCAAAATCTGAAACTATTAAACGACTTGGTCAGTATAATATTTTCCTTTGTTACAGTGATCTGAACAACTACGGTAATTTTATTAAATGTATCTGCATATATATATATATATGTATATATAATATATATGTGAGTATATTGATATTGTTATGTATAGGTAAACAGCCTATGACTAAGGGGGTTATTTATAAAAATCCGAAATTGATCTCATTATTTTCTAAAATATAATCTGACCAAATCTGCATGGGTTATTTCCCGTTATTTTGCAATATATTTTCCCAAATAATTCCAGTTCGGGAAAAAAAACTCCAAAAAATCTTGAAAATTCAAATCGTACAAATTTTTTCGGATTTTTCCAACTGGAAAATCTGATTTATTTTGGATTTCTGCCTGAAAACCACAAAATCTTCGGATTTTAGCAAGAAACTCAGTGCAGATCAGGATATCTTCGGGACTTCTCCCATTGACTTATATACAACCTCGGCAAATCTGAGATGCCGGATTTTCGGATTCAGACTTTTTCCATCCTCGAGGTATAATACATCACAAAAAAAATTGAGGATTTTTATTTACTAAAAAATTCCGATTTTATAGTCAAACTTAAATTTTTCGAGTTTTTGGCATTCAGACTTTAATAAGTGTTTGTAACACGAAACGCGTAAGGCTGTAAATATATTTTTTGACATAATAAATTTATCCTAATTGTTTCGCCTTGTGGAAGATTGCCTTTGATTGAGTGACTGTTCTACTGTGTCCTGGTATGTATAGGTAAATGTATATATATTTAGAGGGGTTGAACTTTTGTCTTTTTCCAACCCAAATTAACTATGTAATTAACTATGTAACTGTGTCTTCCACCCTAACAGCTCCTGTGATTCTGGGTTCCATGGGCTATTGCCCGCTTGCCTTACCCTAAAACTTGGCCTTGCTCATAAATTGCATTGTCAGATTGGCCAATGCCAGAGGCTGAACTACCAGGGGTGCGGCTGCACCAGGTCCTGTGCCCCTGAACCCCCCTGATTTTTGTTTTTACTATTTGACCCCAGTTCTAATTCCTCCTGGTTTTGGTGGGCCCTGGTAACTCTCTAGAGCAATGGTAATAAAATATAAATCCAACAGCCTTATATTGTCTGTCCAAATACAGAAGAGTCTGGCTGGGATACATTGGTGGAAATTTGCCCCACCGTAAAATGACTTTATGAACCCCTGAAAGGTTAGGGCATTTTTCTCAAACATACAATGAAATTCCTCATTTTTCAGGCCTCCTGTGTTTAGGTCCTTGCTCATGTAATTAAAGCTGAATATATAATACCATCACACACATTTGTCTCTTTACATCATATATGTCCCTATCACCCCCAAAAATCTGATTATGCAGGTAATAACCCCAATAAATAATGTCTGCCTGCCAAACCCTAATGTGTGTAATTACTACACGTGTTTGCATGATGAATACATGTCCTCCATTCTGCGTGTCTCCATTAGAGGAATGTATTCATGGATTATCTGCTAAATGCAATGAATAAGTAATGGGCTTGATTTCATTCGGTTTATTAGTATAATCGACATGATCTATACCTGGGATATCTCTGCTGATGTAAAATGTGCTTGTAAATATTTTGCCACTAAATCAAATCTCTAGGGAGGTTATTTATTGAGCCCGGTTTGACGTAAGCCTTGTATGTTGCTATACAGCAAAAGGGAACCAGATGTATGTTTTTTTTAGAAGAAAAACAAAGTAATACTAATTAATTCTGATATAATCCTGATAAAAAGAAAAGCTACTGTAATGACCATAAAAAATCCAAAACAGGCTACGAGGAACCTTCAAATCTGGAATTAATAATCTTTATTTAAGTTTTTTTAAATAAGAAAAGGGACGGTAAATGTTAACCTCTTCATAGGTAGGCCCTGTGTGTTATATATGCAGCAGCAACAGATACTGATGGGCGAATAGATTCGCCTGGTACAAATTCGCGGCAAATTTCCGCGTTTCGCCGGCGTCTATTTCTGATTTTCTCGATTTTTCCGTGAAAACGTTTGAATTGCTAGATTTTTTTCGTGAAAAGGTTCAAATTGCTGGATTTTTTTTTTTGTGAAAAAGGATCGAATTGCTCGATTTTTTTGTGAAAATGTTCGAATTGCTCGATTTTAGTGAAAACGTTCGAATTGCTCAAATTTTTTGTGAAAACGTTGGAATTGCTTGATTTTTTAGTGAAAACGTTTGAATTGCACTATTTTTTCGTGAACTTTCTGATTTGCTGCATTTTTTTTGTGAAAAAGGTTCGAATTGCTCGATTTTTAGTGAAAATGTTCGAATTGCTCGATTTTAGTGAAAACTTTGGAATTGCTCAAATTTTTTGTGAAATCGTTGGAATTGCTTGATTGTTTTGTGAAAAAGTTTGAATTGCACTATTTTTTCGTGAAGTTTCCGATTTCGCAATTTTTCCCACTCTCCTTCCCGTGCCAGCTTGCGCTCTGCTTCCCCAACGCAGGTAAGAGAGCGGCTGGGGAAGGGGGGTTATTGTAAGCTATAAAGAAAGCAGACCCCACAGTCCGGAGCCCCCCTTTTCTCCAAGCCCCCCTTCGACTGCAGGGTCTGCTTCCTCTATAGTTACAACACCGACTGCTGCTTTGTGGCAGATTTTACAAAAGTTCATATCGTTTTCAATCAATTTTCTTTCAAATAAATTAGATTTTGGTCAGTTCCTCATCTCTTGTCTAACACAACCATCTTCTCTTGACAAAATATAGACATGCTACAGGTATGGGATCTACTAGAAAATCATGTAAACATTAAATAAACCCAATAGGCTGTTTTGCTTCCAATAATGATTAATTATATCTTAGTTGGGATCAAGTACAAACTACTGTTTTATGATTACAGAGAAAAAGGAAATAATCATTAAAAATTTGGATTTTGTTGGATAAAATAGAATCTATGGGGGACGGCTTTCCCATAATTCGGAGCTTTCTGTATAATAGGTTACTGGATGACTAATCCCATACCTGTACAAGAGTAATGGTGGCCCCTGTAGCGTACAAAGACAAACATTGGAGAATGACTGTGGCAAGTACAGTATGTGGGACATGAGTTTCATTCATGAGAATTGGAACTGCTCTTTTAACCCTTCGGAATCGGCCAACAGCTGTTTAATATTTAATGAATTCTACATTTAATGAGTGCAGATGTGCCAAGTATAATATCTGGAGACGGAATTCTACTTTCACACCAAGTTAGGAAACGCTCCGTCGACTGAAGCCAATTTACAGGTGGCACAAGTGTATTACAGAGGAAACTAATCAGATAAACGGGCAACTAGCGGAACAATGTTTTCCATTGAACTGGCTTTATACTAATTAGTGTAACTTAAAGGGATTCTGTTATTATTTTTATTATGTAGTTTTTATTTCTAAATTACACTGTATACACTGCAAATCATTCCCTCTACAATATAAAATGTAATTCCTGAACCAGCAAGTGTATTGTTTTAGTTGTAATATTGGTGTGTAGGTGCATCTCAGGTCATTCGGCTGGTCATGTGCTTTCAGAAAGAGCCAGCACTTTAGGATGGAACTGCTTTCTGTCAGACTGTTGTTTCTCCTACTCAATGTAACTGAATGTGTTGCAGTGAGACCTGAATTTTACTATTGAGTGTTGTTCTATCTTAGATCTACCAGGCAGCTGTTATCTTGTGTTAGGGAGCTGCTATCTGGTTACCTTCCCATTGTTCTTTTGTTTGGCTGTTGGGGGGAAAAGGGAGGGGGTGATATCACTCCAACTTGCAGTACAGCAGTAAAGAGTGATTGAAGTTTATCAGAGCACAAGTCACATGACTGGGGGCAGCTGGGAAACTGACAATATGTCTAGCCCCATGTCAGATTTCAAACTTAAATATAAAAAAATCTGTTTGCTCTTTTGAGAAACGGATTTCAGTGCAGAATTCTGCTGGAGCAGCACTATTAACTGATGCGTTTTGAAAAAAAAAAACATGTTTTCCCATGACAGTATCCCTTTAATTGACAGAAAAAATAGTGAGATTTAGGGCCTTCGTGGGGGGAAGTCTTAATACTATTTCTATTACTCCCCAGCCAATCTTCCCTCGTATAACTTGGGGGGCCCAATGCATGCTGTGCCCATTAGCTTCTTCTTGGCTAATTCTAACACAAGCTGGTGTTCAGCCATGAGCTTCTGGTTGCTTAGGCAAGCCTCAAACTGCCAGCTGGAACAACTTCACATAAACCAGGCAAAGGCCGAGGCCATAATTGTACATTCACCGCTCAATATCTCCACTAGACAAATAGAAAAGCAAAGGGATTTAATTGGCATTAATGTATAGCTCAGGTTCTTTTTGTTCTAACTATAATAGTAGCTCTGGTTACAAATGTTTAGTCTGTTGTGGCTGCTGCTCTGGCTTTTGTTTTAAAGCAATAGGATCCAACCCCTTTGGGTATCCAGGTGTATTTGGGGAATTCTCTTCATTCACTTGGTAATAGTGGAAGGTTGCAGTGTTTCATTCCCGGAGCCTTAAACTCCAACAAATAAACCAACTGTAAAAAAAATATTTACAATCCATTAGAGACTTTCTGACCTATTAAGCAATAGTACTGGTTCTGTCAGGCCTTTCTTATTCTAGTCGGGGGGCAATGACTTAAAAGTGCCATTAAGCAAGGACTTAAGGAGTAGTTTACACGCTCATTTCTCAAAGACATTGTAATATCTTGTTCTCAGATGATTAAAGGGAACCTCTGTAATTTTATAACCCTCTGTTTGTCTTTATTACGCTCTAAAGCAATACGTCTGTGAAATAGGGATGATTGCAGCTTCCATTAAAGTGTTATTAAAGGGCTTGTTCACCTTTAAATTAACTTTTAGTATGACGTAGAGAGTGATATTCGGAGACAATTTGCAATTGGTTTACATTTTTTTTTTGAGTTCTTGAGTAGCTTTTTAATCAGCAGCTCTCTAGTTTGCAATTTTAGCAATCTGGTTGCTAGGGTCAAAAGTACCCTAGTAACTATGCACTGATTTGAATAAGAGGCTGGAATATGAATAGGAGAGGGACTGAATAGAAAGATGAGTAATAAATAGTAGCAATAACTATACATGTGTAGCCTTACAAAACGTTTGTTTTTGATGCCCCCATTTGAAAGCTGGAATGAGTCAGAAGAAGAAGGCAAACTATAAAAAAAAAACTATAAAAAAAAGAAGTTATGAAGATCAATTGAAAAGTTGCTTAGAATTAGCCATCCTATAACATAATAAAAGTTAACATAAAGGTAAACCACCCCTTTAAAGGAGAATTAAACCCTTTACCAATAAAAAACCCTACCCCCCACCCCACGTAAACCCTCCTCCCCCCCAGCCTAACTGCCCCCCGGGGAAATGCCCCTAACTTTTTACTTACCCCTCGGCACAGATTCAGGCATAGGAGTTCACCGCAGTCATCTTCCGGGTCTTCGTGTCGTCTTCCGGCGATTCGGCAATTTCTCTCCATTTTGCCGCATGCACAGAAAGAGATTTATTCGGCTGCCGACAAATCACCTCTAGTTTGGGCGACTAATCCCCCCGAAAAGCCTTCCCGCCAGCTAAATTCTAAATAGCCGGCTGGATAGCGCTCTGAGTGCTTCGGTTTCTGAAGTCGCCCGAAGTTTCCTCGTGAGGCAACTTTGGGCAACTTCAGAAAATGAAGTGCTCCAAGTGCCATTCCCCCAGCGATTTAGATTCTAGCCGGTGGGAAGGCTTTTTGGGGAGATTACTTGCCTGAAGAAGGGGCGCTTTGTCTTCGGGCGATTAAATCTCCCCAAAACTTACCGTGTGCCCTTATCCGTAGAGAGCACTAGAGATTCCATCTAAAAAGCTCAAGTCGTTTTATTGGCCACTCTTTCTAATTGAGTAGCTCTGCTGTCAGAGGTCAGAAACCATAATCCCCAGCCTGACAAAAGAAACTTTTGAAACAGTCTATTCCTTATCCATCTCTTTAGTGCTGAACCTAATAATTATTAGGCAATCAAGATTAAAGCTTTAGAACCGTCACAGTTTCGTCTGCGTGGGTCATGGCATCAAATATAACAAACACTTGGGGGCCGATTCACTAACTTCGAGTGAAGGATTCGAAGGTAAAAAACTTCGAATTTCGAAGTTTTTTTTGGGCTACTTCGACCATCGAATGGGCTACTTCGACCTTCGACTACGACTTCGAATCGAAGGATTCGAAGTAAAAATCGTTCGACTATTCGACCATTCGATAGTCGAAGTACTGTCTCTTTAAAAAAAACTTTGACCCTCTAGTTCGCCATATAAAAGCTACCGAAGTCAATGTTAGCCTATGGGGAAGGTCCCCGTAGGCTTGGCTAACTTTTTTTGATCGAAGGATATTCCTTCGATCGTTGGATTAAAATCCTTCGAATCGTTCGATTCGAAGGATTTTATCGTTCGATCGAAGGAATAATCCTTTGATCGTTCGATCGCACTATTTGCGCTAAAATCCTTTGACTTCGATATTCGAAGTCCAAGGATTTTAATTCCCAGTCGAATATCGAGGGTTAATTAACCCTCGATATTCGACCATTTGTGAATCGGCCCCTTATTTGCTTGTGGTTTTCTTTGGGTTATATTCACCATGATGAAATACTGGTTTGGAAATGAGAGAAGCTGAAGAGGTTAATGCACTCCTTTCTGTAGAGATACTGGTCTGTGTAGGCTTACTATCTTCTAAACCCAGATGTCCCCAGGCCAGATATGAGTAAAGTTGTGATGCAATACTTCTGCATTACATCATCATTTTAGAAGGCTGGGAACATCTGGATCTAGCAGATAATAGGACAGCGCTGATCAAAGAATAACTTGACTTGCAAGGTCTCTAATGCTTTCAGCCTACTAATGAGTATCTGGCTTCATGGGATACAACCATGGTGTTAAAATCAAACAACCAGTTTGTGAAGTACATTAGATCACCCTGGTGACGATATAAAGTGGGAGGGGAGGACTTTTAACTTTCAGTTCCTTCTAGCTAAAATATATAAAAAGAAAATCCTTTCATTTCTGTTATTTAATTGGTACTACAGGTATGGGACCTGTTACCCAGAATGCTCAGGACCTGGGGTTTTCTGGATAACGGATCTTTCCGTAATTTGGATCTTCATAACTTAAGTCCACTTAGAATATCATGTAAACATTAAATAAACCCAATGGGCTGGTTTTGCTTCCAATAAGGATTAATTATATCTTAGTTGGGATCAAGTACAAGCGACTGTTTTATTATTACAGAGGAAAACAATGCCACAGTGGGCATACCATTTCAGTTTATAGCTTGATACATTCTGGGCACTTCAAACATCTTGACAAGTAGCAAATTAGACCCTGTAGTATTAATTCAGCTGCTGGACTTACCTCCTAGCGAGACTCTGCCAGGACATGCATGATAATGTTTTCAGTCCACTAAATTTCCTTCAATTTATTATTATATATGACCAATATAAGCAATATTCTAAATGTTGTGGAAGCATGTACCGTATGATCAATCATATAAATTCACTACCCATTATGTGTAAATGTAATGGTCTGTCCATTTCTTTTATCTGCAGAAATACATATTCTTTTTTTGAAACTAAAGCTGTTTTTGGGTTGAAGTCCTATTATTAAGTTTTAAGTAGACTCTTATCTAGTCCAATAACATAGTATATAAGTAGCTTAATAGATACATTTCTCAGAATTGAGATCATAACTGTATTTAGATAGTCCACCCCTGCATGTTCTTCAGATAATTTGCTCAGGTGCCACAAATCCTGAATTTACTGCCTATAAAATTGTAGCAAATAAATAAACCCATTTGCTGTTACCCTAAAGGGTGTAAAATGACCAAATTTGGGGAAGAGATGTGTCTGTATTGTCCTCTGACATCTCACCACTTCAAAGATCTTCTCAGATCTTTCTAAAACTCTACATAATTTTCCTGGTCAATCTTTCAACTAGAATCTTGTTCTCATTGTGTTTTGTATATAATGGCGCTGTATATCTTGCTACATGCCTAAGCTCTCTTGTAATGCTGTTGTCATCACTGAGAAGGAACAGGTATCACTTAGAGTCCAAACCACTTCCTGATCTCCATGAAGTCAAATTATCTGTGGAGTCAGTCAAGGTGTCGGCATCAAAGTGTTGTGACAAGCACTCTCTTTAAATCTCTCTATAAAGATAATTAAGACTAACAGGCGTCAATGATTCATATGTATAGTTGTAGACTTTGGTGTAAGTTCATAGGTAGATGGTGACTTTTTTTGGGGAGGATAATTCAAGAAATTGTCTACACAGTTTCCTTCATAGTATTGCAGGATTGACCCAGAGCAGGACTGTAGAATCCATCCATGAATACATGTCAAGATCAGACTTGGCCCTCCCATCTTTTATTAAAATCCACCTATGCGGGAAGTAGCAGAAAGATAAAGAACAATAAGTAAACATCAAGATTCAATCCATAACTTAGTTGTTTGTTGTTTGGGCAACTTGGGCAATTTCACACAATTTGCTTTACGTTAAAAGAAGTAGAAAAAAATTGAGGGTTAGTTACTAAACTCCGAATTGTGAAAATCTAAAAAATTCATGTTTTTTTAGTATAAAATCGGAATTTTAAAAAAACAAGAATTTTTCGGAATTTATTATACCCCGAGGATGGAAAAAGTCGAATCCGAAAATCTGCCATCTCAGACCTGCCGAGGTTGCATATAAGTCAGTGGGAGAATTCAAAAGGATTTTTTGATCTGCGCTGAGTTTTCAGGTTGAAATTCCGAAAAAATTGTAAAAATCCTGTTTTTCAAGATTTTTTCCTGCAAACAACATTTTCGGGAAATGCATTAATAAATAAGCAGTAGAAACCCATGCGGATTTGGTCAGAGTTTTTTTCAGAAAATATTGAGATAAATTCGGACTTTGATAAATAACCCCCTATGTGTTCATGAATGGGAGTTGCATTCGTCCCTGGCTCCACCATCACAATATGACTAGTAGTGATGTGCGTGTTGACAAAACCCGCACTCTACCCAAACCCTACTGGCACTTCTATTTATAAACCAGCACCTGACCTGCATGAGGTCATAAAAATGGATGGCAGTTGCACACCTTAAAATAGTGCTGGAGCAGTAAGGTCGCTGGCAGGGAGAACAGAAAGAAGAGCTCAACTCGCGTCAACAAACAGTGTGCAGAAGTTGACTTGAACCCGCGAGGTTATGACATGATGGGGTATATTTATCAAAGAGTGAAGTTAATAGTGAAGTTCCGCCACTAGAGTGAAATTCCGCCAATTCCCATTAATTTCTATGGGGTTTTTAAAGGCGTATTTATCAAAGGGTGAAATTTCACTTTCACCCATTGATAAATATGCCTTTCAAAATCCCATAGAAATGAATGGAGAGCTGCGGAATTTCACTCTAGTGGCGGAACTTCACTCTTTGATAAATTTACCCCGATATGTTGTGATTGGTTAGTCAACAGAAGGCAGGTCATTTAAACCAACATGTACCCGGCGTCTATTTTCACCTTGGTAAAGCAATTGTGCGAAATATGCGTCAGCGTGACTTTAGTTTTAGATCAGTTCCTTAGGTCAAGAGGTGCCAAGGTTATTTAGTGTTTAGGAACATCAGGGAACATTAGGGAAAAAAAGGGCCAGTGTTGGTGGTGCTAGCCGTGCCCTCGTGTATGGTTGACATCAACCATATGGGACTCTAACTAGCAGGGGTGTAACTAGATTGTTTTGGCCAAAAATACAAAGAAGGAAGGCAGTCTTTTAAGTTTAATTATTACCTCGTGGAGAATCGGAGGCGTGAATTACTGTTAATAACTATTCAAAAATTGAGAAAAAGATAGTAAAAGCCCCTGCACTCTCGAACAAAATATCTAAATTATATCGTGAACCAATCAATTAATAAATGTAAAGTGCTTGTGCTTTTGCCTTGACAAAGCTTTTTAGCGAAACGCGTTGGCAGAGCCTCTCTTCACAATAATTTTATTTTGAATTGTTGCTCAGATCCTAATTCTATGAAAAAATTCTTTTTTAAAAAAATCTTTTTAACTGAATTTGAATACTCATAGCCTGGTCCAGGGAACCGCATTCAATTTCTTTTATTCTCTGTTATTTATATGGCACTGGTGGATTTGTGTTTTTTTAGGATATTTTAGCTCTTTTAAGAGATAGGTTATGTAATATATGAGACCACAGTCCTCAGTGTACTACTTTCTCCCCGCGTGGGGTCCCAGGGCTTAGAAAATAATAGGCAGCAGTTCCTTTGGGACTTCTCCACCTCTACACTATTTTCCTTTTCCTACTCAATTTTCCTTGAATGACGGTCCTGGTTCCTTTTTCTTAAACTAATTTTGCTAATGAATTACCATGTGATTTTATAATGCACTGGCACTTGCATAAATTATTCATTTCGAACCACACGCAGTCGGTGACTGTAAACACTTGAGCACTTGCACCTTATAACTTATTGTAACTTTGAATCTATTGTTTATAGACTCAGTATATAAATCAACAGGTTGGCTCTGGCTATTTTTAATATACAGAAAAGGCAATTCTATGCTTCTCTGAACTTGTTGTTTTGTTAACTGCTAAATATTCATTTAAATCTATTAGAAGGTTTTAATTAACCAAGCAAGTTCTCTTTATTAGCACAAGCACTTTACATTTATTAATTGATTGGTTCACGATATAATTTAGATATTTTGTGAGAATCCGGGGGCTTTTACTATCTTTTTCTCATTTTTTGAAAAGATTGTTTTGGCCCTCAAAATGGTTGATCTGTTTTACCAATATTTATTGAAATTGTATATGAATTAGGGCCTCATGGGACCCCTATACTTCCTGGGCCCATTTAACCTCAGGGTCCGCTTCCTCTGTAGTTACGACCCTAATAACTAGTTATATGGTGGTGTGTGAGGTATCAATCATGGCAGTAGGCACAAACGGACAATCCTGGCCCCTCTGCCGCCTGAGGCAGCTTGCAGTTGCTGCTGCCCTCCCCTGTGCGCTCACCTTTTTGCACCGGAGGGGGTCCGGGGGGTCCATGAGGGCGGCAGAGAGGGCCAGGACTCTAGCACTCTTAAAGTACCAGGAGCTGCATTTTTGCCGTCCCCGGGAACCTAGTGGGGCGCTGCTGCCTAAGGTGAAATTCTCAGTTCGCCTCTTTGGCGAAGCGGCCCTGGGCACACATGACGCCAATGGAGATCTTTAATAGCAGATAAAAACTGAGCTTGATTCCTCTTTATCAGAGGTAACAATTTAGCAGGCACTTTATAACTGTATATCTTGCGTCCAGAGTAGCCTTAAGCTAGCCATAGATGTTGAGATTTTTAAAAGATCAGATCCTGATCCTGAGACCACGATCTTCTCAGAACGATCGTACGAATTGTCCATCAACTAAAAAGACCAATGTGCCAGGAAAACAAAGGGGAGCTGCCTCCTTGGCCCTGCAAACATAGATAGATTGCACTGGGACTTTGACCTGGCCGATCAATTTCCTGACAGATGTCGGCCGAAAAATCGTAAGATGTACGATCGTTCGAATCCCACTAACCGCACGATAATTTCGAAGGATTGGTCGGACTTCCCTAAAATCGGTCGTTCGGCAAGAAGAATCGTCGCGTCTATGGGGAGCTTTATTGTCTACTACCCCGTATACCTATAAACGTGGCTATGTATGCCGAGACCACATTTACCCACTATAAATTAAATGAATATCTTAATTTACCAGCATTAATCCTTCATAGTGCTAATAAGTACCATCAGAGGATGTTTACTCATCGACCCCTTGTTATTTAGTGCAAGGTTTATAATACAATTGATCTACGGGCTGGATTATAATGGATCAATCTTTGTAGTTTTTTTATAACTATTAGCTATAAAGTTACATTTAATATTTATCACACTCCATATCAATTAAAGTGTGTCTTTTTGTTCTCGGCTTCAGCATTAGAAATGGATCATGAGCTATTTTACAAGACTTTTTCCAAAGATTGTTTTATAACTAAATTATATTTTTTTAGCTGTAATATTGGTGTATTATTTCTATTTATTATTTCTACTACTCAATGTAACTGGGGGAGCCAGGCTTGGGTACTTTACCATTGACTGCTATTCTCAAATCTACCACTAGGCATATTTAGCAATTCATGTGTTTTCTTTTACCTACCCATTGTTCTGTTGAAGGGCTGCTGGGGGGAAAGGGTGATATCACTCCAACTTGCAGTAAAGAGTGACTGAAGTTTATCAGAGCACACGTCACATGACTTGGGGCAGCTGAGAAACTGACAATATGTCTAGCCCCATGTCAGATTTCAAAATGAAATATAAAAAAATATGTTTGCTCGTTTGAGAAACTGATTTCAGTGCAGAATTCTGCTGGAGCAGCACTATTAACTGATGAGTTTTGGGGGGAAAAAAACAAGTTTTCCCATCCCTTTAAGACAAACTGCTCAAGTTATGTTTATTTATAATAAAGGAAAGCGTTGATAGAGGGTTCTGATTAGGGTGAATATTATTCTAATGTATACAGGATCAAGCAACGGACTCCCTTGGAAGACCATCACATGTGGTTTAGCTTTGCAAAATGATGAGAATAACATGGCTAGATTACAGAAAGTGTCTAGTGAATCAAGAGATACCAGATTGAATGGTAAATACATAGGGGGCTGATTCACTAAGGGTCGAATATCGAGGGTTAATTAACCCTCGATTTTCGACTAGGAATTGAAATCCTTCGACTTCGAATATCGAAGTCGAAGGATTTAGCGCAAATACTGCGATCGTATGATTGAAGGATTATTCCTTCGATCGAACGATTCGAAGGATTTAAATCCAACGATCGAAGGAATATCCTTCGATCAAAAAAAGTTAGGCAAGCCTATGGGGACCTTCCCCATAGGCTAACATTGACTTCGGTAGCTTTTAGCTGCCGAAGTAGGGGGTCGAAGTTTTTTTTAAAGAGACAGTACTTCGACTATCGAATAGTCGAACGATTTTTAGTTCGAATCCTTTGATTCAAAGTCGTAGTCGAAGGTCGAAGTAGCCCAAAAAACACTTCGAAATTCGAAGTTTTTTTTACTTCGAATCCTTCACTCGAATTTAGTGAATCGGCCCCATAGAGTACATATTATCCAATGATAAATCTGATTGCCATGTTACAGCTTTGTGGTACACTGCTAATTATACATTATGCAACGTTGGAAATGTATCACTAGTACTAAGGCCAGCTCTGTGGCAGGACCAACACATAAAGCACGATTAAGATATTTGCTTTTAGAAAGTGCACATTTTATATGGGAGGAATGGGAAGCCAGTAGAAGAATATGTTTAATTGAGCTGCAAATGGGATGCACTGGGCATGCTGGATGAGTCTGGCAGCTGCACTTGGCATTGTCTGGAATGGAAACAGACAGTCTGGCAAGATGCCAATGAGAAAGAGCCTTCGGCGCTTAAGGGAGGTCCAGACTGGAAATCTGGCATTTTTGTCAACTGACTGACACGGGGGTTGGTGGACTTAAATATTTGTAGGCCTGTCTTTATATTAATACAGTATCTTGGCAACAGTAGGGCACTAAGTCGTGAAAATTGTCATGGGCAATGAATTATTTTAGGGCAACATCTGACAAGTGATTATATTTGAATCATTTAAGGGATTTGTTTTAAGTTGGGGGAAAAAAAAAACAAAAAAGAATCATGATATGATAGGCAGCAAGAAGAAAGCAGCATAGAGATACCACGGATTGGCTAAAGTTAGAGTGAGAAGCAAGAAAGGCCAGGATCTTGATTGTGTTAAGAATCTGTTTCAGATACAATATCATGAAAATAGCAGGATAATAGGCGAGGTACAACTGCCTGACTGCTGCTTAGTATGGATTCACTGTGAAATTCCACAATTTTTTTTTGCGAAACTGCGGAAAAATAGGCAGCGGAAAAATTGGCATGAACAAAAAAGTTGCTGCCCATAAGAAAAATGTCCACTGACTTTAATGCATTTGGACAAAGAAGTCGCTATAAGAAAAAACGCCAATTGACTTCAATGCATTTGGAGCCAGAAAAATTGTTGCATATGTAAAAAATTGAGGTGTAAAAATTTTTGTTACCCATTCACTTCAATGCACTTTGCATATTTTTCGCAGTTTGCTAATTTTTCAGCAAAGCTAAACGGGACAAATCTACTCATCACTAGAATTCTTAATTATCAGGTCATCTATAATAACTCAATTTTATCCTTGTAGCATCCCACTACTTACAGATGAGGTTATAGGGAATAATATTCCAACTTACCTGCCTGTTATTGCCAAATACATATTTAAACAGCCGAGTTTCCCCAGATATCAAACCCAGATCATCACCTGTCTCTCCCGGCAGACTATGGCACCAAATATGTTAATAGATATAGGGCAGCGGCAGTTATTGAACGTATATAATTGACTGCAGCAGTCTCACAGTATATAAATAAGAATAGACATATGTTTATGCTGACCACAGTCTTGGCAGTGTTAAAAAAAGGTTTCTGGAAATTAAAAAGCACCTACTTTTTCAGTGGTGTTAGAGGTTTCTCACTTTCTCTAAAATCACGATTGTCATGAAAATTATAAAAAAAAATAAAGGCAAACTGAAAAAGCATGAGTGGAAAAAGTTGCGAAAACTGTGACTTTTTCATATTGTTGCACAAAAGGCAGCGTTAAAAATACACGAGAACCTCTAAAAACCACACATCAAAGAAAGACTTTCCAGTTGTAACAAGGAACATCTGCCATTGACCTGAGTTTGACAGGTTGTAGCTGGAGTATTTTCATAGTCGGAATTGTCACCGTTTTGTTGCATAATAAACCCAGAAAAAGTTGTGCTTTTTTCCAGCGACTTTTTTGGTGGATTTTTAGAGGGTTATTTATCAATGTCCGATTTTATCTCAACATTTTCTGCTACAAACTCTGATCAAATCCGCCTGGGTTTTTTTTTACGCTTACTTATTATAACATTTTCTCAAAAATTTGCTTTGTGGGAAAAAATCTGATTTTCACGTTTTTTTTTCTGATTTTTCATCCATTATTCACGATTTTTTCTGATTTTGCATCCGAAAACTCAGAATTCTTATGCTTTTTGCCTGAAGACTCCAAAAACTTCGGGTACTGCATGAAACCCAGCGCACATCAAAATATGATTGGGACTTCTCCTATTGACTTATATGAAACCTCGACAGGTCAGAGATGCCGGATTTTCTGATTCAGACTTTTCCATCCTCGGGGTTTAATAAATTCGGAAAAATTCGTGATTTTTTAAAAGTCAGATTTTATAAAAAAAAAATTAGTGATTTTTGCATTCGGAGTTAAGTAAATAACCCCATTAGTGTCAAAATGCCGAACCCAAAAAAGTGCCCTAATGAAATAAATTACTATCCCACTTAGGTAATAAAAAGCACTAAGTTTGCCCAGGAGCAGCAACCCGTAGCAACCAATAAGATGTTTAATTTTAAACACGTGATCAGTAAGTCCCACATTCAAATGTTTTAATTCTTTTCACAGCAAAACTCAAATTTGAATACATGTGTATTTCATTACATAATCCCATATACCGGTATGCATTTGCTCACATGTAGTTGAGTGGGATAGGTGAGTAAAATATTTGGTATATTTCATATAGGCTTGGAAACTAACCTTCTGTAATGTCTGAAGGTGGACTATATACTATAAATACCCTCCTTCTAATTAAGCAAAAAGAGTTCAATATTGTAAGCAGAGACTGGCACAATGATAATAAAGCATTTCTCTTATTCAGGTCAGGAAAAATAAATAGTTTACCTTCATGAACTACAAGGAGAATGTAACAAAATCCTGGCATCCATTTAAAAGAACATCGATGGATAAAAAGGAAAGTGTAACTTTGATTTTTCTTAAATCTCTGGGTAAACAGTTCAGGTTTGGGTATGATTTTAAAAAAAAAAAGCAATTTGGATCTGGAAAGCAACCAAAGAAAGGTGTCAAAATGAATTAAGAGGATGGAAATGTTAACTTGTGAGAAAGCACTTGGCAAGTTCCGTTTGTTTACATTACACAAGAGGTGCTCAAGAGGAACTAAATAATGCCATAGAAAGATATGAAGGTCCACTACAAAGACCTCTAACATACTTGTTTCATCACAAACGTAATAATACAGTTATACACATAGCAGAAGTTGTTGTGCACCGAGAAGAAATAATAAATTAATGGAGAGTTACAACTAATAACAATGAAACAGCAGAAGGCAAAAACATTTACAAGTTCTTTCAGTACTCCACTACTACAAGTTCTTTCAGTACTCCACTACTACAAGTTCTTTCAGTACTCCACTACTACAAGTTCTTTCAGTACTTCACAACTACAAGTTCTTTCAGTACTCCACTACTACAAGTTCTTTCAGTACTCCACTACTACAAGTTCTTTCAGTACTTCACAACTACAAGTTCTTTCAGTACTCCACTACTACAAGTTCTTTCAGTACTCCACTACTACAAGTTCTTTCAGTACTCCACTACTACAAGTTCTTTCAGTACTTCACAACTACAAGTTCTTTCAGTACTCCACTACTACAAGTTCTTTCAGTACTCCACTACTACAAGTTCTTTCAGTACTCCACTACTACAAGTTCTTTCAGTACTCCACTACTACAAGTTCTTTCAGTACTTCACTACTACAAGTTCTTTCAGTACTTCACAACTACAAGTTCTTTCAGTACTCCACTACTACCAGCACTGTAATAAAAATGCAAATAAAAAAATTACACATTGAATCCATCTCAATACTTTCTGTATCAGCCACACATAAAACACAAGGGAAACTACTAGAAATGTGAAAAAGGTGGGTCTCACTCTGAAACCTTATTATAGGTATTCCCAACCTTTTTTACCCAGGAGTCACATTCAAATGTAAAGAAAATTGGAGAGTAACACAAGCATGCAAAATGTTCCTGGGGGTACCAATTATGGGCTGTGGTTGACTCTTGGTAGCCCCTTATGTGGACTGGCAACCAACAGTAGTCTCTGTTTGTCAGTACACCTTCTATGAGGCCAATGGGAGCAACATCCAAGGAGTTGGTGAGCAACATGTTCCTCATGAGCCACTGGTTGGGGATCACTCCTTATCAGGTTCTTCCAGATGACTTCCAAGGGCAAATTTCCCCTTCTGACTGCTGCAAGGCTCTACAGAGCCTTAACTGTCTTCTGTAGAATAACTGGGACCACTACAACTTGCTTTGATTCATTCCCTTAGTCCACAGTCCTGTATTAATCACTCTATGACCCCCCAGTCCAAGCCCTAGATGAACATTCTCCTCTTTTTTTCCAGTTGTAGGGGTGAATCTAACGCCACCTCAAGTCTTTAATACCCTACTGTCTGTCTTATGGAAGATACCCTCAAAGGAGATCTCATGTAAGACTCCGTAAGTAACTAGTACCTAAAATAATAATATTTTCATATTTTTATTCTACCCGTTATCAGCAAAAAGGGGTGGGTAATGAATGTTTAGGGACAGGCACACAATGCTTTCTAGGGGGTTATCTGAGCTCAAGTTAAATAAAACAAAAAAAACAATGAGGGGAGAAAGAATAGAAACGGTACCTTGAAAGGCACAGAACATTTGGAAAAAGCCAGTTTTAGCAGAGAGTAGGTTGGGCATATTCCTAAGTGCCCTGTTGCATTAGGGGCCCCATGGGCTCAAATTCCAGCATTTCCCTGACAGCACAAGAATGTTGGGTGTAGTCCAGTCAACAGCAGGGAGGGCAAGTGAATGGAGATGGCCCCAGGATTCTGGCCTTGCATCTTAATGCTTGAAGAAATGTTAGGTTTTTAAAGAGGGAATGGTTTATTAAGACGTGTTTATGTTATACCAGGTTATATAAGCATTGTTAGTGTGATTATAATTTCTCTCCTCGTCTGAGGTGGAAATAAACTCAAACCTATCAAGGAGCGTGTGATTAAATTGTTTATTGTAAAAACACATACGTTCATTTTCAGAGATTAAAGTGTAATGCCTGAGAATAATGTATGCTTTCTTCTGATTGTAGATTTTATGATGTAAATAGCATTTACAGAGAAGCTTTCTGTTTAAATGCTGGATCAGTCTACAGACTAGCTGTAGTTACTCTATCTGCCATCAAAATCCCCAGCTTTAGCTAAATGCTCTCCCATATCCAAAATATTTTAATAGAGAGGTGTTCTGCTGCATTTCAGGATAGGTAAGTTATTGTTATTGATAGTACGCCTAATGAACATCACACAGAACTTTAATCTCACTCTCAGATAATACAAACTGAATGGTTTTCACAATGAAGCCTTAAGCTGGCCCTAGATGTGTAGATTTTACTTCATATCGGATGAACGATCGTTCTGTGCCATCTCCAGACCTGCCACTAACCATTCAGATCAAATAAAGTAGTAAAAGAACAGACGATGTTCTGCCCCTGACGGCAATTGTACGAAAGTTATGTTTGACCAAAGCTGGTGACAGTCTCCCTCTGATATCGTCAGAACGGCAATACATGTAGCGATATTATCACTAGCCGATTTCGATCAACTGATCTCCATCTCACGAAAAATTACACTTTACACACGGCCCGAAAATCGTACAAACCGGAGATTCGTATGATCAATTCTTTGCGTCTATGGTCAGCTTTAGATTGTGCTACTAGCTACGCTCAGGGTCAGGCTGGGTTGGGGGAATAAACCCAGACTTGCTCCCAGCCTTGGGCACTGCAACCTTACCACACCCTGACCTGGTTGTGGCCGGAATAAGATAAAATAAGGTGCGTGCCCAGGTGAAGGGTGTTGCAGTTGGGGCAGGGGACTGGGGGTGTTAGCAAGTCCATAAGACATCAACTCCAATAGGCCCCAGAACCCCCCCAGTCCACTGCTGCCTACCCTACTCTATCACTTCTGGATTAGCTTTTTCGTTAGATGTTTTGCATTCTCATTGGCATAGAGGTAACACTCACAGATAATTGAACCACTCCCCAGTGCTAGTGGATGCTAAAAGTGGTGTATTACTCAATTAATTTTTCCTCTTCCTTGTTTGTGTGATGAAAAGTCACTTGATTTTAAGAAATCAGATTCAGTTCAGTCAGACATTTGGATTTGGTTGAATCCAAATCCTGCTCAAAAAGTCATAATCATGGCCAAATCCTGGATTCAGTGCATCCCTTCTTACAATACTACCCTTCTATATAAAAACACACACATAACTTTTTGGAGGACAGTGTGTGTTTTTAAATGCCTCTAGATCTCGCATAAATATTGCTAAATGGGTAATTACTATACAAAGGCAATTTTAAAATCACATGGATTTTTTTTGTCCAAATTCATTCAAGCTGTATGTGAACTATTTTATCCTTAGGACCAATCTTTTGTAGGTGCCAATTTGTTCAGCAAAATGTAGTATTTCTGGCATGGAAGTTGGTGACTGTCCAGCCAATAATCCATTTTTTGGAAAAAAAAGAAAGTTATTTGCAGGAATGGATGCCCAGAGTCATTTTTCAACCCTGGATTTAACGTTAGGGACTTACAAGCAATACTAAGGGAGTTTTTATCAAAGATTGAGTTTTTAAAAAAATTCTAGTTGTCGGGGGTCGTTTTCAGTAAAAACTTTCTGGTTAAAAAAACTAAGGGGCAAATTTACTTAAGGTCGAATATCGAGGGTTAATTAACCCTCGACATTCGACTGTTGAAGTTAAACCCTTCGAATATCGAAGGATTGAATTTAGAAGGATTTAATCGTTTTAATCCATCGATTGAAAGATTTTTCTTTGACCTAAAAATACTTAGGAAGCCTATGGGGACCTTCCCCATAGGCTAACATTGACTTTGGTAGCTTTTAGGTGGCGAACTAGGGGGTCGAAGTTTTTACTTAAAGAGACAGTACTTTGACTATCAAATGGTCGAATAGTCTAACGATTTTTAGTTCGAATCGTTCGTTTAGAAGTCGTAGTCGAAGGTCGAAGTAGCCCATTCGATGGCCGAAGTAGCCAAAAAAAATATTCTAAATTCTAAGTTTTTTTTCTTCTATTCCTTCACTCAAACTAAGTAAATGGGCCCCTAAATGTTTTTATAATTACTGTGAATAATTGAACAACAATAACGGATCACATTGCTAAAAGGTAGTTAAATATTTTTCCAATATTTAACTTTCATCATTTCTGCATTTTACTTTTCATGTTCTGGAAGAGGATTGGTAATATGGGTCTGCTGTCCAGGGTGCTGGAGAGTGGACCTCCATGAGCCTCCACCTTCTCATTTTACCCAGCCATTAACCATCCCACCATATCTTATATTGCTTCCCAATTAAGAATATTTCAATCAAGAATCATTGATAAAGAAAGTGAGGGCTCAAATACGTGTTCCAGTATCTGGAATTTACATAGTCGCACAGTAAAATAATATTATGGCCCTGAAACTCCAGGAAAACACTGTCACCAACATATATTCAAAGTTGCTCCTATATCAGAGCTCCAATGTGCCCTCACAAGCCTAAATGAATTAGAGGAGCAACCTTCTAATATCTGAAAAACTAGGAACTCAACCAAGATTTTTAGTATTGAAGACTGATGAGTGGATTTGGCAGTAGAATGATTTTTCTGCTGTGCTTCTTCCAAACCCAATTATTATCCTGTTGTATTTATTCTATTATTGATTAAAGTTAAAAAAAAACAAACAGTTACACGATTGACTTCATGGTGTGATTCATACTTCCTGGAAATGTTTGTCCCTAAATATTTAATAGGCTGAATGAAAACTATCGTGGAAAAAATATATTCTGGTGTGCCTGTAAATGTATTTTATTGTATATTATTAAATGTTGTTGTCTGATTCGTTCGTCTGGACAGCTCGGCGTTAGGTAACCCATATAATCTGTGTTCAGTCTCTCTGGATGTTTTGTGATTTTGTTTTTAAACTGCATTTAGAACTGGCTTATTCAATATATATATATATATCTATATATATATATATATATATATATATATATATATATTCAATATTCATTATATACATACAGCCATTATTATTTTTCTTGTGTTATTTAATACCAGCATATTCTGCTGCCTTTGTGTTTATGTATTATCTGCCCCAGTGTTGCTTACAATATAAGGGTCTGTAAAAACCAGTATTCTTTTTGATCATCATCCATAGAAGCCACCATTTAAAGACTTATGAATGGACTTAAAGGGATTTTGTCATGGATTTGTATGGTGTAGTTTTTATTTCTAAATTACTCTGTTTACACTGCAAATAATTCACTCTACAATATAAAATTTCATTCAAGCAAGTTTATTTATTTTTTTTAATTTATAATATTGGTGTAGGTGCATCTCAGGTAATTTTGCCTGGTCATGTGCTTTCAGAAAGAACCAGCACTTTAGGATGGAACTGCTTTCTGAGAGGCTGTTGTTTCTCCTACTCAATGTAACGGAATGTGTCTCAGTGGGACCTGGATTTTACTATTGAGTGCTGTTCTTAGATCCACCAGGCAGCTGTTATCTTGTGTTAGGGAGTTGCTATCTGGTTACCTTCCCATTGTTCTGTTGTTAGGTGCTGGGGGGAAAGGGAGGAGGTGATATCACTCCAACTTGCAGTTTATCAGAGCACAAGTCACATGACTGGGGGCAGCTGGTAAACTGACATATGTCTAGCCCCAATGTCTGATTTCAAAATTAAATATAAAAAAATCTGTTTGCTCTTTTGAGAAATGGATTTCAGTGCCGAATTCTGCTGGAGCAGCACTATTAACTGATGCGTTTTGAAAAAAAACTCGTTTTTACTGTATAACTGCACTAGAAGTAAACTGCATATTGGTTGCTATAGGTTACTACTGGACTTGGGTAAACCTTGCCTATATGCTCTATGGCAAGAAATACACACAGACACACATGCACTTGCTTTGAGTTGCATTATGTAACAATTATGTTTAAACTCTTGCTGTATTTTCTGTGTGTGATTTGTTTAGCTTGCATTGAGGTCTATGGAGACACATGTTAAGTCCTTAAATGGCAATCGGCATGCGGTTGTGTGTGTGAACTAATCTGAATTCCTTCTCCAAACACACAGGTACCAAACGCACGTCTAAATGCATAATTAAGTACAATTTAAGCACAAAGAAGGGATATGCCATGATATACGTTTATAATGAGTTCAAATATCAATTCAGTTTTTTAGGTCACTACCGCCAATGCGTGAAAAAGAATACAAATGAACGTAGAGCAGAAATACTCATCAACTTAACATCTGTTCATTGCCGACTTTTACAAATTCACCTTTCATTATATATTTCTGAATGTCTGTATATTTATTTGTGGAACACTGTGTACACAAGCTTTCACAGAGGTGACTAACACCATAATGCATGATGGAAAAAAGTACATCAGATGTGAAAATAAACCCACAGTGGCAGGCCAACCTATAAGGAACATCATATCTTCATGGATGAAAATAGATTTAGAGTAATATGCAGAAATAATTTGCCCTAGGGGATGAATTCCAATTCTTTTTTCCAGTACATTGATTCTTAAAATATCTCAATAGGACGGAAAAATAACTTTTCCTACTTGATAATGAAGAAACTGGAAGTTCCCATAAAAGTCTTTATCAAAAGGATAAAAAAAGATACTCCAAGTAGTACTCCACTACACCTAGGGGGTTATTTATCAAACTCCAAATGCAAAAAGCATGAAAAATTTTAAAAAAATTTGATAAAAAAAATCAGTTTTTTTTTTAATTTAGTATATCCTGAGGCTGAAAAAAAACTCAGAATCTGAAAATCCACCATCTCCAAGCTGTCGGGGTCCTGCAGAAGTCAATGGCAAAGCTCCCATTTCAATATCATGGTCTGCGCTGAGTTTCTGCCCAAAATCCTATTTTTTTTTAATTTTGGCACCAAAAGTCAGATTTTAGTGGGAAAATCTGTTTTTTTTTTGGTGGGAAAATCTGGAATTTGGCAGGAAAATTAAATTTTTCAGATTTTACGGAGCTTTTCTATGATATATAAGGTCGAATCGTCAATTCGGAGTTGGTCGGACTTTTTTAATAGAAATAATGAGATAAATTTGGACTGTGATAAATAACCCCCCTAGAGAATTGTTATTAGGGAGTTTTCTAATGGATAGTACCGGTATATTTATCTTTTTTTCTATTGTGTTTTTACAGATACATATTTACATATATATATATATATATATATATATATATATATATATATATATATATATATATATATATATATATATATATATATATAATCTCTTTGTAAATTTTACAATACATTGCTAGTACCGACAGGGTAACAAACATTAAAATAAATATATAAAGAAATAAAGTTCAAGTGAAAATTGATAAGGGACATTTGAGGCACTAGTTCTACCCAGAAAACTATTCAGCTAAGTGTGTATTGTTTGCAGTGTCCAAAGTGTAATTTATGATATAAGTCATGCACTATTCATATTTCAGATTCTCTACATGCCACTATGCAAATATGATATCAAACTATTTAGACAATCCATATCATTAATATATATGAGATTTTGTCTTTCTGTCAAAGAGCATGTCGGAGATAGGATATTGCAAATTTCCACATTTTTGTCAAATTTCTGAAAACTTTTTAAAAATGTACTAAAGAATTACATTTTAATATATTTGTTTGCAAAGATGTTTTGAATTGTTCTGAAATATTTGTAAGGAAATTCATTTTGTTCATAAAGTTGGTTGAGAAAAGCACAAAAAAAAGTAACAGGAGGGAGGTGGCCTTTTGGGCAGTGAGATAGACATGGACAGTAGCCTTGCTATGGAAAGTTAAGCCTACTAGAGGGGAATCCTAGCAGTAAATTGCTTCATTTGAATAAAAAAGAAGTTTGGTTCACGATAGTCTTCCAAGTGTCTTCTTCAACCTTTTACAAGTGTAGAGTTTTGTGGGGCTACAGTACTCTTATGGGCTATTAACTGTACATGTCACAGAGTATAACTAATCATATATAAAGTCATGTGAAAAAGTAAGAACTATGTACATTTTTCTTTTTTAACATATGTGGACATATCAATATTTAATTTTCATTCAAACAGTACATAAAGATAAAGGTGAAATCATTGAACAAAAATTAAAAAAAAAAATTATTAGACTTTGCAATAAATTATTAAACAGAGACATGCATTAAAAAAATCCCAATTTAGGAATATTCAGAAGGCTTGTGTTGTTCTGCAAAAGCAATATACATTTACCCCCATAGGAAATACCCCTAAACTGAAAAAGCACAAAACGTTTAAAAATTTCCTTGTCATTTTGTACAAACAATTATGGGAATGGAATACTTATGCAAACAACATCTTGCAGTATATTTATTTTTCATAAGATTTTTTTTCCCTTTCTGCACCGCAAGGTCCCCCTCTTCTCTAAATATGGCTATGTGTCTATTATTGGATTTGAAACTTGCCACTTTAACAAGATGAGTAAGCACTCCCTACTTATTGTAAGAATCGCTTAGGGCAGAGACACGCTCAGATTCGGGGAGATTTAGTTGCCCGGCGATTAATCGCCTCTTCTTCGGGGCCACTAATCACCTGGAACTTCTGCCTGCTAAAATGTAAATCGTAATTTTCTGAAGTCGCCTGAAGTTTCGTCGTGAGGCGACTTCGGAAAACGAAGTGCTCCGAGTGCCATCCTGCCGTCGATTTACATTGTAGCCGGTGGGAGGCAGATTAGTCGCCCGAAGAAGAGGAGATTTGTCGCTGAGTGACTAATCTCCCCCAATCTGAGCGTGTGTCTCCGCCCTTATACAGCTATGGGATTAATTATCTGGTAACTCATCATCCAGTACACTATGAAATACAGCAATGCCCTTTCCTATAGAGTTTTATGTAGACATAAACTCTTCATTTTTGACTGATCCATTGTTTCTCTTCAATAAAATTCATACAGAACCCCCAACCCAGCTCACCACCTGATACTTGGCTAAATCGGGCAGCACAGCTGAGTGGTTGGGATGGTACCTTCACCGTATGTGATCAGTGCATGTTCAGCAGGCCATTTGCACATGCTCAGACTGCAGGATAAGGGGGCGGAGCTGAGGTCCGGTGCCCAAGGCCTTAATACATCTCTGTATTAAATTACATGTACATAAAATGGGGCAGTTTCATTGGAAAACATTCTGTGAGAAAGTATAATGTTAGCACTGACAAATATAAATGAATTCAAGGATGTTCGTAATTATGGCTGTATATTGTCATGGATAGGTAGGGGGCGCTAAGGAGAAAGAGAGAGAAAGGAAGGCAAGTACTTCAGGTAGGAGCTGATACTGGAACAGGGTGATGAGGGCTTAAAGTTAGGACTAGGTCAGTGACAGGACAGGAGCAGGATGGTGCGGGTGAAGAACCAGGTCAGGATGGTGGATGAGCAGGAGGACTGGAGCAAGACATTCAGGACCAGAAAAGACAGGAACAGAACCAGGAGCAGGTCAAGGAGAGACTAGAAGCAGGAACCACAAGAGTGGAGAACAGAATAGAAACTAGACAAGGCAAGGAGCAGACAGGGGCAAGAGCAGGGAATGAGAGCCAGACATAGTTCCTCAGTACTCAAGTTAGGCCAATGATGAGGCACCAGCAGTGAGGAGGGCTGTCTTTATATAGGGCAGGGTCAGCTCTAATTGGCTGACCCCAACCCACCAATAAGGCTGCTGCTGGGAATAGGATGGAAGGCCAGGTGATGGATAAAGAGCAAGCCTGCTAGCTGCTCACCCATCCCAATGGTTATAACATGGAGCCAGAAACCCAAAAGTCCCTGGCTCAAGTCCCAGCAGAGTCTTACATATATGCTGAAATCCCTATTGTCCTAAGTTATTCTAATTCAATAATATTAACCTCTTGTCAAAAATTTCTATATCCCCATCATGTGAAATCATCCAATAAAAATACATTATAATCCCAGAAACATTTCCCTTTGATCTGCTTCTGCATGCCTGCTTTGTATTTCAATCTGTAGATTCCAGCGTACATTTATATATGGGAATGAGTTTGACTTCTCCCACCATAAATGAGCATGTGCCTCAAGCTTCCTCGTCTCCACATAGCCCTAATGTTTTGCAACAACACACTAGATCATGTCATATTCGCCGTGACAGATCTATGTTGATACAGATGTTCTCCTTCATTGCTAGCCATGTATTTATATGTGGGGATTTGCAGGAGATTAGAGAACTGACAGTTAAAAAAGGGATCCACACACAGCTTAAAGGCTTTCTCAAACTCAAAGGCTGTTTCAAATCTGCATTTGCTGAAGATCATCTGAATGCAAACTTTGTATTATTTTAAGGGTAAGGATAAGTAAACTGTGTATGCTCTAGGCCAACGCACTGTATTTGCCTGTGCTTTACAGACTGAAAGAATGGCATCCAAGTATATATTTATATATATTACCAATCCATCTTTTTACAATAAGAAAAGCTATTTAAAATGATTATCTAGTAAACCTCATTTTATTTGAATTACCCTTTTCATTCACTAACTGTTATTGTCAACCGTGCGTTCCCATTTGGTTTCCTTCCCTACCTCCCACTCTGGCTAACTTCTCTTTGTGCTGTTCCAGATCATGAACATTGTTACTGACATCATTCTCATTGGATACAACTTTCGTTCAACCACATTACTGTCATCTGTAAGTCATTCTAACCTTAAAGGGGGGGGTTCACCTTTAAATTAACTTTAAGTGTGTTATAAAATGGACTATTCTAAGTAATTTATTTAATTTGAACCCTAACAATCTGATTGCTGAAATTGCAAACTGGAGAGCTGCTGAAAAACTCAACGCTAAATAACTCAAAAACCACAAATAATAAAAAATGAAAACCAACTGCAAATTGTCTTCAAATATCACTCTCTATATAATACTAAAAGTTAACTCAAAGGTGAATAACCCCTTTAAACCCTTACTGTACTTAATTTACAAGTATCCCACCATACAATGTCCTTCTCTACTCTACTCATCAACTTTTGTACCATTTTGTGTTTCTGGAAAAGTAGCACTGTTACTGATATTATTCTGATTGGATAAGACCAACTGTTACTGATATTATTCTGATTGGATAAGACCAACAGTCTAGCCACAGTACTGTTACTTCTAACTTGTATTAACCTTAACGCCTCTTACTGTACTCAACTTGCAAGTATGCAACTATAAATGTCATATCCTGCCCTATTCATTGGCTATTGTATCTTTTAGTGGTTCTGGCAAAGTAGCACTGTTACTGACATCATTCTGATTGGTTGCAATTTTTTCCAGCCAGAGTACTGTAATGCTTAAGTCCTTCTAACCTTAAACCCTCTTACTGCACTTAAGTTGCAAGTATGCCGCAAAATAATGTCCATTTCTACCCTACTCATTGGCTATGCTATTACAATGCTATTGACATTGTGTGGTTCTGGCTGAGAAGTACTGTTACTGGTATTATTCTGATTGGATGTGACTTTCTTCCAGCCACAGTGCTGTAACTTTAAGTATTTCTAACCTTGAACCCTCTTACTGTACTTAAATGTAAGTATCAAAGTCATACAATGTACTTCCTACTCTACTCTTCAGCTATTGTATCTTGTATTGCATGTATTTATCTTTGTGTGGATCTGTTCAGTAGCACTGTTAATAGCCTCAGAGAATCTTGAAGTGATACTGACATATCTATGCTGTTTTTAAAAATAGAATCTCTTGACATCCCACCTACAAACACCCATGTACCCGATATTATTTTCATCTCTAGATACTACTAGGCATAGGTTCTTTGCATGAACCAGATTGGCTGGAGATACAGCTTACAATAAGTTTTAGCCAATAATATATTTGCCCACCCCAAGCACAGCTTTATAGCTCCAACCATGTTATTTAGGGAATACTGACATGTCCCATTGCAAAATGGTTCTCTGACTCTGAGAAGTTTAATTAATGGCGCTATCACCAATAAAAAAGGGCAATTGAAACTAAAAAGTTTCAGAATATATCTGAGCTTATTTTGCCTCTGTTTAGAACAAAACTTACAAAAAACTATGCTGCAGCTAAGAACAGAATGTAAAGCCTTGAATCATTTGTGAACTGCCGGAATCCTTTCGGCATGAAATAAATGCCTCAACATATAACATGACTGAACAGCATTCTCTATAGAAGTGATGGCATGTGTACAGTGGGATAATAGTCTCTGGGAAGGGAGTGTGACTGTGGAATAGCAGGTATAGTAGGGAGAGATGGTGCCTATAGTAACAGTGGATAACAGTCTCTGGGAAGGGACTGTGGCTGTGGGATAGCAGGTATAGTAGGGAGAGATGGTGCCTATAGTAACAGTGGGATTATAGTCTCTGGGAAGGGAGAGTGACTGTGGGATAGCAGGTATAGTAGGGAGAGATGGTGCCTATAGTAACAGTGGGATTATAGTCTCTGGGAAGGGAGTGTGACTGTGGGATAGCAGGTATAGTAGGGAGAGATGGTGCCTATAGTAACAGTGGGATAATAGTCTCTGGGAAGGGAGTGTGACTGTGGGATAGCAGGTATAGTAGGGAGAGATGGTGCCTATAGTAACAGTGGATAATAGTCTCTGGGAAGGGAGTGTGACTGTGGGATAGCAGGTATAGTAGGGAGAGGTGGTGTCTATAGTAACAGGGGATAATAGTCTCTGGGAAGGGAGTGTGACTGTGGGATAGCAGGTATAGTAGGGAGAGATGGTGCCTATAGTAACAGTGGGATAATAGTCTGGTGCACAGATTCATGCCTCAGGAGTAACAGAAGTGTTTTCTAAACTGTAAAATGCTAAAGATGAGTACATCAGTACAGCAAATAATCTGCTGTTTATACAAAGCTGAATGACTAGATAACAGAGCGCCAGCACAATAAGGGTTTTCGGAGACTCAGCATCTCTTGACCAAGCAGTGCTGAAGTGTGTGGACCACTGACAAATGTAAGAAACCTGATAACTCCTGTTATTCTTGGTACCTAACACAGATTCCAACTACCAAACTGACTGGCAGGCTTTGATCATTGGATAGGGCTGGCACAGCACCAGAATAGGAACACATTTTTATTTTGGCACTGGGCTCCCTTTAAATACCGAGCAGAAAGCTCAAAGCCAGATTTAGTGCACGGCAGAGAGGGCTCCCAGTCGGGTTGGGGGGAGGATTTTCCAAAAAGTATACTTGCTATTTTTCAGATATATTATAGTAAATGTATAAGTGCAGTAGAAATGTCCAACCTGTTGGCCTGGAGAGGAACTTGCACCACCAGAGGTTCTGGGAGTTGTGACTAAGCCACAGCTGATGAGACTGAGGTATAATTAGGGTTTATCTGTCCTGAGTTTGTGCTGTCTGAGGCTTTAATAATTGCACAGACCCAGAGTGAATAACAGACTTGAGACTTTCACACATTGGCGCACAAAGACACTGGCTGACACCCCCTGTTACAGGCATTGAACTGAATAATACACATTTGCTGACTACTTCCCCCACATATCCTGACTAACACACTTATATAAATATATATATGCTGACTGACCCCACATATCATCAATCAGTCACACGCTGACTCCCACTAGTGATGTGCGGCCCAGACTGAAACCTGTGGTTTGGGCCAACTTCCGTACACAGTTTGCACGTCGTGGGTTGTTTTGGGTTGAACTGTTTCTTGCCTTATCCCCGCCCTCGACCTTCTTGTGCCGGCTTCTTCCGGCAGTGTCTATTTATGGGTGCACCTGCCCTGCCCCCTATTGTGGCATCAGAGATGGGTGGTTCTGCTACAGGCCTATAAATAGAAGTGCCAGGCGGGTTTGGGTCAGGAATGGGTTGATTTTTTGTCGACCCACAAACCAATAATGCCCACACCTTAATCCACACACACACTGACTCAAACACTTGCCAGCACAAACGTTTAAACATTCTTTCAAACAGACACTCTCAACCAATGGTATGGAAGAGCTGGCCCTGGTCAATGCACGAAGGATGTCTAGGCTTTATCCCTCCAGCTGATAACTGCAACTCCCAACATCTTTAGTTGATGAGAGGTAATGGGCACTACAGTTCACTCTTAGGGGCAGATTCTCTAAAGTACGAATTGTCGCCAGCAACCGCTTCGCACACTTCACACTACTTCGCACCACTTCGCCAGGTGCAAATTCATTACCACTACAATAATTCACTGAAACGCAAAGTTGTGTCCTGGGTGCCGAACGCTGGCAACTTTTTCGCTAGCGATACTTCTTCAGTGAGAGCATTTTATAGCGAAGATTCGGTAGCATTTGTTTGTGCCTAGCAAAAAGTCGCTTGTAATCTTACACTTAGGTCAATTTAACTAGAGGAGGCACATAAAAGTCGTATACACGTCTTTCTTAGAGATGTTGCTGTAAATGCTTGAAGTGTCGACTTTTTATTACAAACGTCCAAGGGAGCTTAATAAAGACAAAAGAGATCATCTAAAGACCTATACATGAGCCCACCCCAAAATATATGTGGCAGGCCCATCAAATGTGTTTAATAGTTCAGACTTTTGAAGGCAATCCCGCTTAAAAAATGGAAAAGTCGCCTGCGTTTTTTTACACTTTTTATGACTTTCTGAGGTACAGGATATGATGTCACTGACATCAGATTGAGGAAGATGTAGCTTTGTTTCAGCAGTTCGTCTGGTCTGAGGTGGCGAAAGAAACTCTGGTGAAAGAGGTAACGTTCAGTAAATTCCGCAATTTAGTGAATTTGTAGAGCAATGATCATTCGCCAGAGAGAAAAATCGCGAACAAACGATAGCGGTGGTCTCTTTCGCTATCAAATTGACGTCTGCGCCTGTTAGTGAATTGTCGATGTCCCTGCGGATGTGATTTCTGGTGAAAAGTTGCTAGCATCTGCCACTTCACACTTTAGTAAATCTGCCCCTTAATATTTATAATAAGAGCACAAACAATAAATTTACAATAAAATAATATGCAATTTGTGTTTCAACCAAAGGCGTTTCCTTTCTAAGGGTCCCCCTCTGAGTTTGAGGTCCTCTGCAAATGCCCCTTCCATAAGCCCAGTCCTGATCTATTCAGAGTTTCCATTGAAGCACTAATGCAAATCCCATAATCCCCTGGACATCCAGGTCCTAGTGTCGGAGAACTTCCTAGAGAAGATCTTAAGAAGGTTAGAGGCAATGTGATACATTCAGCATTCCTCTGTTTTAAAACATTGACGCTAATTCGAATTGATTGTAAAGAACTTTTTTTTTTTTTTAAATATATCACGGCTGAACAGAGGGGGTTAATAAGTGGCTTTACCGCACCGTGAAAAACTACACCAACACTATTTGAAAGGTTCTTGAAGGAGATGCAACCTGGCAGCACTGAAGCTCTTGCAGATTAACGGAGAAAAGGCAGAATCTGACAGCCTTTCCCTGATTTCACTGTTCCTGGGTGGGCCAATTGGTCTTGAATGTCACTTGCTACTTAATCTTGTGTATCTGAAACAGACCGATGTGTTGGGGGAGCCCCGGCTTTCTCTGTATAGACATCAAATGGAAAGACAGATAAAAGGAAATTTCACTGAATTACTCATTTACGCCTATTACTGAGCACTTTCAAACTACAAAATAATTAGTGGCCCCATCAAACAGAAGCATCAGAATGTTGATGCTTTTGAAGAGCAAGCAGTGATGAGTATAGCATGCCTGTGGCTCCGAGCCTTTGCTTTCTCAGCTCAAGTGGAGCCACTTGGGAATAACCAAAGGCCAGGTCATTGTTGCCTTGTTTCTTGCCATATTTTCAGCATCCTTTAGAACTGTGGCCAATTGTGTTCTTACTATTGTGTCATCGAAAATACAAACTCGTGGGATAACAACAAAGACAACTGATCTTAACAGTCCTGTTAGTTAAAAAAAAAAAACACAAAACAGTTTTTTGCAACCAAATTTTAGCTTAAACCAATAGTTATATTTTGGAAAAAAAAAATCTAAAACATGAATAGCATAGCATGGAATTTAACACGTTAACACACAATGACATGGTGCAGTTAAGACTGTCTAGAACCTATTGTAGAAGATTTTCCCATGGTCTACAGCAGTCTGGCGGGAAGAAGTAAAAAAAAAAACAAAGAGTAAAATAGTCCAAAGTATGTCCCTCACACACCTGCCACTTACAACCGTGGTTAAGCTTCAAAAGTCTAATTCTTGTGTCATGCCGCACAGCACAGAGGATATCTAGTGAATGATGGATCATTGTAGCGCTTTGAGTCACAATCCGACTCCCACTTTATTATTATTTTCTTTTTAAATCTAGGGATTCCCAGACACATTTCTATTTTTAAATGAGCAGCTGTTCTGCTCTGGCTGAGAATATCTATTTCAAAGCCGCAGTCAAGCCCTCATATTATCATACGGCAAAAAGTAATGTTCAAGATTTATAGGAAAGGAGAGTGTAGGAAAATCAGCGGCATGACGGGATAAATAGCACCGTTTAAATGAAAAGATAATTCTTTATAAAGAGAGAGAGGTCTTGCAAATAAATAATTACATAAACTTCTTATAAAAACCTTTTAAAAGGTGGAACGATACAAAAAAAGTGTAGAAGTCAAAAGGAGACTAGATTGTGTGTGATTTGGTGGAAGAAGATGGTTTCAATGGAAGTTAGAGCTGAAGCAAAAATTAATAGTAGTCCAGAAGAAGACAAAAGTTGTTTAGAGGAGGTAAGAGAATAGGGAAGGGATATCAAACAGGCAGCATCCAAAGTATTTTGTATACATAGGCACCATGTAATATTAATTCGGCAATTTTTATCTGATAGTGGCTCAGTTGTCATTGTCATTGACCAGATTCCTAAAGCACATAACTAATTCCTGCTTGCCTGAGCCATCATTGTAACCATAGTCTCCCTAGGTAAGTTTCATCCAAGTCAAGAAAGAATTGTATTACCACCCATTAACAGTGTCATCTTCCTACATCCAACTGTGTTCTCTAGAGTAGTGATCCCCAACCAGTGGCTTGTGAGAAACATGTTGCTCTCCAATCCCTTGGATGTTGCTCTCAGTGGTCTCCAAGGTGATGCTTATTTCTGAATTCCTGGCTTGGAGGTAAGTTTTAATTGCATTAAAACCAAGTTTGCTGCCAAACAGAGCCTCTTGTAGGCTGCAAGTCCACTTATATAAGCAGATTTGGGGCAAGAGTTCCAAACTGCTTACCTCTGTGGCAGTTGTGAGCCACTTTAGAGACTCATGTTCGAGCACTAGAGCAACAAATTTCAACATTGCAGTCGATTTATAATCTTGAGAGGAGTCTTAGCGGGGTTAGATATTGTGGGGGGAACAGAACAGCATCAGGATGATGAGGCAGTTAGCTGGGTTACAATTTGAAAATGTAGTGTAAGCAAAAGGAAAAGGGAGGCTGCTCCGGGGGTTTATACACCCGACAGATTCACCAGATTGTGTGAAGAAGATGGGAATGTGAACTCTGGACTGTTACAGGTAAAATAGGTTGGGGATCCCTGCTCTAGAGTCTCTTTTACGAGCTACGGCAAACATTTTTAGTGTCCTACTAAAATATTTCTTAAATGTCATGTATGCAGAACACCATCATTCTCTATTATTGATGGGTGAATTTCTCCCAAAAAATTAGTGAAAATTAGTCGAAAATTGACGCCAGGCGAATTTATTCACCGATCACTATTCTCTATTCTTTCTTGTCGTCATATGTCTTGAATAGTATAGTCGTAGCATGAAATCAACCTCTGAAGTTTAATCCCATAGTGCTCTCCTGAAAAGAAAACATTAGGAAGGAAACCAAGTTGTGCCTAATGCCTACACACGCCAAGGGTGAAAGGGAGGTGATCTTTCTTTACCCTTCTCTCGACAAGGATACTCGCTTCTTACATCAATGTTTTCTTCTCTTGCTGTATGACCCGACCTCTGGCCTTCCTTCCTTTTTGTTTTTTTGATTCTTCCTCCCTTGATACCCAAGATGATCTTCCACATTTTACCAATCCACAGATCTTGAGTCTTTGTGATATTTTGGTTTCGCTTTGAAAACAAGGTCCACAAACAACTCATTGCCACCCTGACCCAGACTTGTAAAACAAAACTGCTGTTGAAGGAAATGTCTGCTTAAACAGTTTGGTCTGTTCCTTAGCGGAGGCTTAAGTGACACTTTACATGTTTTGGCAGTTTGATGGTGGCACACCCAGCAAAGTCATTTTTACTGTTAAGAGTTTATTTGTAACGGTCCCATAATTGTACAGCACCCTACAAGCGAATGAATAATGGCTTCAAACAATGCATCAGACTGAAACAGAGCAACCTTACAAACAACCTACGGCTTACAGTCTGGAGATTTAGTCTACAAAATACAGAGATTGAGAGAGCTAAGTGCATGTGTTATAATGTTACTGAAAACATCACATTATTCATCCATTTCATGTTTGCAGTGCACTTAAACAAAGCCATCTTTCAATATACCCTTACATGCCCAATGTACAAGCATTCTGGCTTTTGTGTATATGTGAATACACATGTCTCAGCTCTCCATAGACTTCCATAGAACTGTTTCTATGACCACTAGAGATGCTTATTAAAGTCTACCCCGAGAAAAGAAATATGGCAACTTCTGGTCATGTATGAAGATAAAATAAACTGTAAACATCTCCTTTATTTTCCTTATACATTCCATTCCAATATTAAGATATTGGGGTCAATTTACTAAGCGGCGAAAAATCGCCAGCGGCGGCTTCACAGCCATCGCAACACTTTGCAAGGTGAAAACTCGCTTAGACAACGCTAATTTATTAAAATGCGAAGTGGCGGTCAGGGAGCCGATCTCTGGCGAATTTTTGGTAGCGTTACTTCCGCAATCAAATCGAAGATGCGCTAGCGTTCAATTCTGCCTTGCACAACTTCGTTAGAGGTGTTCGCTCAGGCTAATTTGCATACGGTGGGAAATGTTGAAAGTTGAATAGACGTATATGTTGCAGCAAATACATTACATTACACAAGTCCAGGGAACCTTAATAAACAAAATAGAGTTGTTATAATGTCCTACACATGAGCCCAGTGTATAGTTTATGTTCCATATGTTAGAAAATGTATGGGGGAACCCGGGTATCCAAAAAAAAATTTTAAGCACTTTTGCAGGCTATCACTCTGAAAAAAGGAATAGACGCCAGCGTTTTTTGGGACTTCAAAACTTTTTCCACTAAAAATATGATGTAAGTAACAGAAGAATGAGGAAGATCTATACACTCCAGTGCACTTCCCCTGGTCTGAGCTGGTGAAGGCAAGTCTGGCGAAAGAGGTAACGTCCATTCGCCAGAGCGAAAATTCGCCTGGGGATAGAGTTCAAATGACCACTAGCATCTGTGTCTTTTGCTAGCGAAGTTACGCCTGCACCTGTTAGTAAATCGGCAAAGTGCCTGAAATTGCGGACGCTGGCGAATCGTCGCCATCGTTAGTCATTTCACCCTTTAGTAAATCTACCCCATAGTCCAGGTATCCACCTTTCTAACCACAGACATTTCAGTCTAGAAGTTTGACATTCGAACAGTTATTCCGGCGCATTAAGACAAATGATACCCTGGCAGAAATGTAACTTTATTTGCTGCTACTTTCGACGGTCGTGTAATACTGTAGATTACAACGGCACATCCTAAAATTCCAATTTTCAGCCTTATTTTCTCACAGAGGAACAAGGGCAATTCACTACAGAAAGCACATGTTGGGGAATATCCAGATTTCTGATCTTGGTAAAAATAATAGAGTCATTAAAGTAAAAGAAATAATATGCCATCGAAACGAGGAACATATTACAGTTCTTTTGAATAAGATGATTTTTTGGAAAGGGCCAGATGTGTAAACGAAACATCCAGTGCAATTGTTTTCTTTTTCACTCCTTTTTTCTCCCCCCCCCCTTCCCTCTCCTCTCCTCTCTCTGCTGTTAATTAAGGAAATTTCATCCGGCTGATTTGCACCTCTAATCCCTGCCAGGGGGACTGTGAGATGTTTTGGGTCCACTCAGGTGTCTTGTTCTCTGGGGTTGAAGTTGGGAGGTAAAGTCCAAATGGCTGAACTAACAGACCAAACAGTCTGATTGTTTTGCCCAAGTCCATTAATCGTCAGTAGATCAGTGCTGACAAGTTATGGCTGGCAGGGTTGGCGAAAGTCAAATTACTCTTGGCGGCAAGTTTGTCACAGTTTTAAAACTAACCAGATGTAATGCACTGAGGGCATATGCTGTTTTTCATTTACAGCTGAGACACAAACCTTGGAGAGGAAGTTTCTTGGTTTTCTTTTTCTCCTTTACTAAATCAGCAGAAACTACAACATACACCTTCATTGCAGGCTTGTTGCTTCAAAAGCATGAGTGTGCAATATACATACAGTACATACATACACATTATATATATATATACATACAGTACATACATACACATTATATATATATATATATATATACATACAGTACATACATACACATTATATATATATATATATACATACAGTACATACATACACATTATATATATATATACATACAGTACATACATACACATTATATATATATATATATATATATACATACAGTACATACATACACATTATATATATACATACAGTACATACATACACATTATATATATATATATATATACATACAGTACATACATACACATTATATATAAATCAGTTTTGTATCGACACTCAGAAATTGGGAGCAGGATCAAAAGATCAAACATTTTATGTATGTCAGTAGACGTATCTACACTCCTTATCGTGATAAAGTATTAATTTATTCTATATACATATTTGTCTGTAAATATATAGAAAAATTCTCTCATATCACTCTGCATGTGATTCATCCAGAGAGACTGAGCAGGCACAGTGGCACTGGCAGCCCCTTTTGGTGCAAGTACATTCAGGGGCAGATTTATCAAGGGTCGAAGTGAAATTCGAGGGAATTTTGGAAGTAAAAAAATTCGAGATTCGAAGTAATTTTTTGGATACTTCGACCATCGAATAGGTTACTACGACTTCGACTTCGAATTCATTCAAAGTAAAATCATTCAAATATTCTACTGTCTCTTTAAAAAAAACTTCGACTTCAATACTTCGCCAAATTAAACCTGCCGAAGTGCTATGTTAGCCTATGGGGACCTTCTAGAGTATTTTTTTTGGAAGTGAAAGTAAAATCGGTTGGGGGCGCAGTACCCGAACCACCAACAGAGAGCGGTTAGTGACCTGAACTTTGATATTGAATAGAAAATTAGACTAAGGGGTCCGTTTACTAAAGTGCGTTAAAAATATTCGCACAATTTCTAGACAGAATTTTCGCCAAATATGTTATCGCCAGTTTACTAACCTGCGGTAAATATAAATTTGCAAATTTTCTTGCGCAAGAATAATTGTTCGCCAGTTATCGCATTCGCTGAAAATAACGCTACGTACACCTTAACACTTGGTTTACTAAACAGCGAAATGTGCTATAGACAAAATTAACGCCAGAATATTTGCAAACTTTTACCGCCACCTATGTAGTGGCGTAAAAGTATTTTTTTCGCCAGAAAATTCTCAAGGGGCAGGAAATATCCCATAATAATGGTTTTTTTACCCATAATTCTTTGCTGACAGGAGAGAGATCTGTAGTTATTGCTGACAGGATGTTTTGGCTTCTGCTTCTATCTGGTGCAACAGCAGCAGTTTCAGCTCAGTGGCGTATTATTGGCAGCGGCATCACAGTCCAAGGATTCGTCAGCCTCTATGATTTTTTGGTTTCATTGTGATTGGCTACATTAAACTGTGCATTTCTATGAAGCAAAGAGATTGACTGGTATCATTTCTTGTTCCTATGATTCTATTGGCAGAAGGGTTTATATGATGCAGACATGTTTGATTGGTGTCACTCTGGTGATGTTGTTGGATGGTATAATCATCAGTCAATAAAGTTTATAAGTTTTGAAGATGCATTTCTGGCCATAAATGTCACAGTAAAAATTTGCCATAATAACCGCCATAAAACAAGACTATTTTATAGCATAAATATTCGCAAAAACTTAATTTTTCGCCAGAAAATTCGCAACTCGCTAAAATTACCGCTAACGTAAGCTGGTTCCTTAACGTAGTTACCGCAAGTGATCGCAATGACTTCTGAGCGTATCGCTGTTTAGTAAACTTAGTCGCTGCGAATATTCTGGTGTAAAAATATTCTCAGCGATAACATGTGGAAACTTAAAGTCAGATTTACCGCACTTTAGTAAACGGACCCCTAAGTAAGCGGCGGGTTCAGGGCAATTGCCCCCGAACCACTCCATATATTTGCTGCGTGTCTAAACTGCAGTGATTTAATTGCTATATACTAAAGACTAAGGGGCAAATTCACTAAGATTCGTTGTTGCGCCAGCGTCTGCTTCGCCGCGCTTCGCCAGGCGTATTTTCGCCAGCGCTACGCAAATTCACTAAAATCCGAAGTTGTGCTCAGGTGAAGCGTAAGGTTGCGAAGTTGCGCTAGCGTTAATTTGCCAAGCAAAGTTACGCTAGCGATGCTTAATTTGCATACGGCGCCAAATTGAAGTTACAATGGAGGAATATGTAGCAGAACTACACAAGGCAGGGAAACTTTCAAAACAGCAAATAAAATTTTTATTTTGCCCTACACATGTGCCCACTGTATAGTTAAGTTGCCATGAGTTAGGAAATGTAGGGGGGAAGGAGGGGAGCCCCAAAAAAAATTTTTCAGCCTATCACCCATAAAAAAAGTAAAAACGCCAGAGTTTTTTGGGACTTAGAAACATTTTAAACTTTTTTGAAGCAATCCCTATCTACTCTATTGCGCTTCGCCTGTTCTGAGGTGGCGAAGGAAGTCTGGCGTAAAAGGTAGCGTTCAGAATAATTCGCGCGTCAGTGAATTTGCGTAGTTACGTTCGTTGCGCAAATTCGCCAGGCGTAAGGGTGGGAAGTAACACTAGCGAATTTACGCCAGCGTCCATTAGTGAATTGGCGAATTAACGAAAATGCAATACGATAGCGCATTCATGCTGGCGTTCGGGGCTTCGTCGTTTAGTGAATTTGCCCCTAAGTGAGCAATTAACAAATTAAATTTGCAGCACCTGCATTTGGTTGGAATCAGTTTCAGAGCAATCAATTCAAGCTTTTTGGTTGTAGAATCGGGTCAAATTTGCCTCCTGCATCATGATTTTCTTAATAAAATGGCTGAAAATGAACAACATTGACAATCCTAATGAAACCATCTGTTTGCCCACCACCACTATCTGAGAAGAATATTGGCTTTGGGTATTTTATATTCTTCTCAATCACAAACCTTGGGATGGTCACAGCATAATAATACAGGAGCTGTGAAGTGGGGGTGCTAGGAGGAATATAGGTCTGGAGCAGCCTTTTCCTTTTAGCTATATCCGTACTATAGCCTTCTGCCTCTAACTCTACTCTATTAAGCTGCCCTTCCTCTATGGAGGCCATTCCCGTAAAGGGCTGGTATCTGTTAATGTAGAATTTAAGTTGATTACTGCTAAAACAAAACATCCAAATTATTCCTAGAGAACAAACTTCTCTCCAGCATCACATATATATAATCATTTTTTTTCTTTCCGCAGATATGTGATAATTGAAAACGTGTGTCGGGAATCCATTGTGTTGGAACATACGGAGTGAATTGACTAACATTGGCAAATAGACTTTACCAAGCAGGTACAAGAACAAAACAGGGCTGTTTTTTTATATTATTCATCAGTCGATATTTGCAGTTTGCAGTCTAGACATTCAGTTGAAAGTGTTTACTGGATAAGCACAACTCTTGATGGTCAACTACTGACCTACTGTTGGACACAATATAAAACTTTCATTAATTTAAAACACTTTCATTTTAATATATTTTGGTGCGAGTGTATCATTTGTTCTCTCAATAGATTGCCTTTATCACCCTCTGTCTCTAAGGGGCATAAATGGAGAACTTACAAGTCAGATTTACAGATGTCTAAAATGTTTGACTCCTTCTGTCAGCAGGTTCTGCGCCCTTAGGTACAATAGTTCACTGTACTCACTTTTTCTTCTTCTAAACACAATTATTACTTGGGTTCTCATTATGTTTGCTTCTTTAGAGTTCACTGCTCTTCTTTAAACTGCTTGGTGTGTCTATTCATTATTCTGGGACTTCTCGGATGATAGTCACACTGTGGACTGCCCAATCGTTTATTGTGTTTGTAGTTTACTTTTAGCATCATTCACCCAGCTTTCTACTTGTAGAGTTTAACAGATGTTTTCTTAGCTTTCCTCTTCAAATTGGTAACAAAGCTCCTTTGACATTGGTGACTCTCTTGGCTTTTAGATAGAACCAGAAATTTTATGATGAACCGATTCCTGCATTACTGTCTCCATTTCTAAATTTGCTCCCCACCAATACATTTTTAAAAACCAAGTCCTGTCCCATCAAGGTAAATTGTATATAAAACACTAAAGATGGCATCATAAGCTCTCAAGTCAAGTTAACACTGGGCAGACCACTGGTCAATACTCTATTTGCTCCCCACCAACAATGGCTCCTTGAATCAACACAGTTGATAGAATCGCAGTTATGTCACAATGACCACCAACATTTGTATCACTACCTAAATGCCACTGTACATCTACATCCCTCCATTGGTTATTATCATCAATGGCTTACCTTCTTTCTTGTAAAATGCGTTTAAAAAAAAGTATCTAGACTGAAAAAATTGTGTTCTGAGCAAAGAACCCCACGAACAGTGTTATATGAGTGGGAATAGAACTGAAGAAAAAAATGAAAAACAAGTTTTACTATAGCTTGTCCATTTGACACCTTTAGACAAATTCAAAATGAAGGCAAATACTGTAGTTCTTTAATGAATAACTGGATTTCTCCTGATTTCTTCCATGCAAAGATACGTCTTCCTAAAAATTAAATAATGGACATTTTGTGCACCCTTGGAATCATGGAGAGTGCATTGGAATTGTCAACGTGGAAATCGGCACTAAGGTTTTTATTGCTTTAAAGTAAAATGCCAAGTTCTAGAATCATTGTAATATAGTTCTACTTACCTTGCTGTTTCCATATTAATGGCCTTTGTGTTGGATCTTACCTACTACATGTATCCTAGTGCTGCCTTGTTAAGTGTTTCTTTTTCTTTCAACTTCATCCTACTTGTGCTGCTTTCCAAAATATTTCATACCTTGGTTTTTCATCCTGCACATTCACCACCAAGGACTACCTTTGGAGACTGTCTTTGGTCAAGAATCTTTGTAAGAGTATGGGATTCATCTCTGCTGTTTATCCCAGACCTAAAAGGTTACTGGATAATCCAATAAACCAATCAAGCAGCAGTTGAATACTTTATTTGAAAGTTAAATCTTCTCCCTCTGGGATAGGTTTGCTCTTATAATCTGCAATCATTCTTCTTTTACATCTTGGATCAAAGGATGGACATCAATGTCCTAGAATAAAAATACTACTCTAAGGGGTAAATTTATCAAAGAGTGAAGTTCCGTCACTAGAGTGAAATTCCGCAGCTCTCAATTCATTTCTATGGGATTTTGAAAGGCGTATTTATCAATGGGTGAAAGTGAAAGTTCACCCTTTGATAAATACGCCTTTAAAAGTCTCATAGAAATGAATGGATAGTGACGGAATTTCACTCTAGTGGCGGAACTTCACTATTAACTTCACTATTAACTTCACTCTTTGATAAATATACCCCTATAGGTTTTACTTTTAGTGAAGTCTTCTCCTTCTTGCCCTAAAGCCAAGCATGGCTGAAACCCAACATCTAAGCTGTGGTTGAACATGTGGAATATGCTCAAGACCTTTGTATAAACTTAAAGAAACAAGTCAAACTGAAAAATATACATGCTGCTCATAAATCTGAAATATCTATCAATCAGTCTATATTTAGACATGTGTGTATATGCTTATGCAGCACTACTATATTTAAGCAGGACAAATTTCTTAGGCAAGGAGGGTTCTTTCCCTGTAGTTCTTACACACTTTGGTGCCTTATACAGATAAAGAAACTGACACAGAAATGAAACCCAGGCTTCCTGGATCAGAATCAAATGTGCAGTTGTTGTTTAGCCTATGTTTCTAGTAAGCTACATGTTCTATCATCTCTGCTACATTTCCTTCTCCATATACTATATCATTCACTATAATACATATAATAGCAGCTGTCTGCTCCACATATTTGGATGTATATAATGCTCTTTTCTTGTTCCCGATTTTGACAAATGACTAATTTGCTCAATATGTACAGGCGGCCTCCCTTGGACTTTCAAAGGGGAAATGTATTATGCTGAGTTGAGGAGGGGCGTTTGTTATTGATTTGGTCTCTTGGCTGTTGGAGACACCGCAGATCAGCTTAACAGTTCTTCATATGTATGAACGCTTCCACAGCCTATCAGTTCCTTTAACAGCTTTTGCTAACTAAAAAACAACATACTGGTTTTGTGTCTGTACAGAAAGTGCGCAGCCCCTTCACTCTACACAATTCCCCTTTCCTTGACTTTGTCCCCTGAATAATGACAAAGGAAATGAACGTTTGTAATGTTCCTACAGTGCCTACACATCATTAGCTCATGACTATATGTGGCTGTCTATGATTCCCAAGTCTACACATGTCAAGCACATGGGCTGAATGGGTTTGATTTGGTTTCAAAGTGCTTTAGACATTTTTCCTTAAAAAAAAATATTATTTAGTGCTTTTAGAATGACAGTTGCATTAACTTTAATCTCTGTGTTGGCGTGTGATTCAGATAACCCAAATTGTGTAATCTAAGGGATAGTTTGGGGGTTATAATGCATGTGTATGCAGTGGCAATGTGTAGGGTTAAACTCTAAGAAGAAGATGGGTCTCACCAGGCTGGTAGTCTTAACCCATGTCCTTGGTCAACTCACTTCCAGGCAGCAGAGCATCACATATTCCATAAATGGGCCAGTTGACAGGAGAAGGTGTGGTGTAGAGCATGGCCAACTTTATTAGATTACTATCATAAATAACACAAGGCATGACGAATCAAAGGGGAAACAAGCCCACGGATATGCTATTAATAGGCCTTCTCCAGTAATGTGCTGGGTTTGTGGTATTCAGAGCAAAGAAATTCACCCAAGGATCATAGTGGGGAAAAGTTTGATAAAAAATTCAGAGCATTGTTTTGTAACCGTTTCTAGATATTTTATGTGTATACTTAAGTGATGTTTAACCTGTGGCCCTTCAGCTCGTATGGCACTACAAAGCCCTCCTACAATGGCACAACTGTCACATCCCTAAGTCCACCCTGCACATGCTCAGGATAGGTGCAACATAAAGAAAAATCTCTTGAACTTGTGCAATACCTAATATGGCATACGGTGCAACAAGGCCTCGGAATCATTGTCCCTCCAACTGTTGCTGAAATATACTTCCCACATGCTCAGACAGTTGAAGGTTGCCAGGAGATGGTGGGGCTTGCAGTTCAACAACAGCTGGAAGCCTGCCATCTGGACACCCTTGCTGTACAAGTATGTTTATTCATGCGGGACGGCCACCCATCAATTTTATTATACGCGTTTAGTCCTCGTTTCTCTTCTTGGACTTTGTGCATTGGAGTCTCATTCACTGGTGTTCCCCAGACAGATGGTAGCACATAAATTCTACTCCACATCCTCTGTGTGTTGTTATAAAGCAGAGCTCACAGTGCCAAAAAACTGAAAACAAGTGACAGGAAAATTACTGGCCATATTCCAGTAAAAGAAACAAATTCAAGCTAATTTTTGGTTGATGTGTTTAATGACATAATGCATTGTTTTTCTTCTTAATCTCGCACAGAACCTCCCGAGCAGCCTCAGTTAATCGATTCGGTTACAGGTCTTGGAACACACCAGCTCTATTTCTACATTCTTCGCTCAATCCAATTAGCATCTTCTAAACACTCGCTGTGTGAGGTGGGGCCTTAAACGGCCTGTCTTATATCCACAGTGGGGAAAAAAATCAACATAATGAGATTTTTGTTTTTTTAAAGGCAGACATTTTTTTGTCATATGTTTAAAATTGACATCAAAACATTTCTTCCTGGCAAAAGACGTTGAGATGATTTGCTTGGGTTTATGTCCTGAGTAGAGCAGATTACTGGTAGAGAATGTATTTAGACATCAAGCTGCCGTTGCATCTTGGACGTGAAACCTGTGAAAGATAACAACTACGCACTGCAGCAAAACTGGCTGCACAATAAACAGCTCAAGTGTGAGGAGAGGCTTAGCTTCAAAATGAGATTTCTCTTGTCCAACTTCTCACTTTCAGGTCTGTCCGCAAGCGAAAGCAATGGCAGCTGCAGAATTACAACAAATAAAACAGAAATGTGAACGTAAAGTTCTGGTCTTAGAATCTGGCACAACTGGTTGGGAAATGTACGTGAGATTCGTGGCCAATAAATGTTGTGCAAAATATGGGTAAAATAAATCTGATCTCTTTTATCGTTTGTTCCTTTTAAAGGCACATGGTGATCCTGAATTGTTCTATAAACAGAAGCAAGCCAAAAGATTAGGCCTGGCTCTGTACCATGTCTTCATGTTTAATCAAAACAGGACTTCAAATATCATTATATTTCCCAGCATGACAATGTATAGTACAGGTATGGGACCTGATATCCAGAATGCTCAGGACCTGGGGTTATCCATATAACAAATCTTTCCATAATTTGGACCTTTGTACCTTAAGTCTACTAGAAAATCATGTAAACATTAAATAAACCCAATAGGCTGGTTTTGCTTCCAATAAGGATTAATTATATCTTAGTTGGGATCAAGTACAAGCTACTGTTTTATTATTACAGAGAAAAAGGAAATTATTTTTAAAAATGTTGATTATTTGGATAAAATGGAGTCTATGGGAGACAACCTTTCTGTAATTCAGAGCTTTCTGGATAACGGGTTCCCTGATCCCATACCTGTATGTATTGTATGATTTTAACTTTTTTCAGTCTTTTTTTCTAGAATTACAGGTACAAACGTTGCTTCTTTTTTGAGGGTGATTATGTTAACAGTTCATGTAAAATCATTAGGGGAGATCTAGAAAACCTAGCAGCTAAAAATCACAGGGGGTGAACTTACCAAATTCCCCTGGCTGGAGCTTCTCCTCTTTATAAATTGCCGTGGCCCATGGTGACTTTCCTTAGGGCAGTGGGTGCCATTTCCACTCTTTTTACCTTCACCAGTTCATACAGCATGTGCGCTCCAGAACCTTTCGTCATCATGACTTAGCATTCGCCAAGCAGGAATGAGACAAAATGTGTTTTGCTTCAATTTTCGAATGTAAAACATTAAAGGCTAATGTTCATTTTATAATCACAACCATGAAACAAGGATTTATGAAGCATAACACACTGCCCCTAAGTGTTATATCTAAAATTACTGTAGCAGGTTAATTGAATGTAACAGCAGGGACAGTTGTAATTGTGAAAAAAATACTACCATTCATATATTCTGCTGTATCCCAAAACATGAATCCCTTATGTAATAAGCCCATTGAAGTGTACAGGCATAGCATAGCCTTTCTGATAATAGCAGAGCAGAGAGCATTAGAGAATGGAACCATGCAGCTATGTTTTCTCCAATAGATGCTTAGTCAAGGAATACAAAAGGAAAAGTAAGACAACTTCATTTTCATTTTAATAAAAAAGGTAAACAAAACTATAAAAAGGAGACAACTGTTCCCCCTTCAGTAGGGGCCTCCCTGTGAAAAGATACAGCAGTGACTTGTTTGGGTAATGCACTAAATCTCAGGCCTCTGTCCCTTATCTGGGGCCTCATGTGCTGTAATCATTCTGCTCTGCTGCCAGAGGAACTTGCATTATGTCACTTGCTATTCGCTTGCTCTTCTCATTCCTCTGCACTTAATACATATATACTTATTTGGGGTGGGGTAATTCTTCCAAGAGGAACACAGTCAGGGTTGTATTTTCTAAACAGGCATCCAAGGATTCGGCAACTTGGAACTGCTGCAAGGTTACAAGGGGCCAGTGTCGGAGTCAGGCCAAACCATAGCACAGGGGGTAACAACAAGGCACTGTGACTGTTATATGCTATAGGATAAAATAGAGAAAAAAACACTTTATTGGGGAAGTAGGGGAAATGTTCCATACTGAATGGGCAGTGACAGACGCACCTCATGGACCTGCCACCATTTTATATGTGTCAAATAAGGTGCTTTTCATTCATGTTGACAAACAAAAAAGGGCATTTTGTCTGTATCTCTTTTTTTACCAGATGGCAGCAATGGACAAAAGACCCCATGTGCAGTAACCCTTATACTCACCGTACATCAACGTTTTGTTTTTTTATCACAGTCCGAATTTATGTCAATATTTTCTGATACAAACTCCAATCTAATCCCCATGGGTTTTTATAATAATTTATTATTACATCTTTCTAAAAATTTGCTTGGCAGGAAAAAATCAGATTTTCAAAATTTTTCACGTTTTCAGATTTTTCATCCGATTTTCACTATTTTTTCAAATGTTTCACCCCAAAGCTGGAATTTTTGCCTGAAAACTCAGAAAACTTCGGGGTATTGCACAAAACCCAGCGCACATCAAAAAATCATTGGGACTTCTCCCATTGACTTATATGCAACCTCGACAGGTCTTAGATGCTGGATTTTGAGATTCAAACTTTTCCAGCGTCTGGGTTTAATGAATTCCAAAGAAATCGTGATTTTTTAAAAGTCGGATTTTATAAAAAAAAAAAAATCAAAAAAATTTTTGCTGATTTTTGCATTCGGAGTTTAGAAAATAACCCCCGTAAAGATCCTCTTGTTGGCAGTGTCCTTAAACTAGTGAATTTTTGCCCCAATTGGCCACCTACATGATCATCCAATTATGGACAATCCAAAATACAGACTTGTAGGGACAGGACCACGTCCAAAGCCCCTAAACATGTACCAAAAATATACCAATGTCTGTAAGGGACAAATTAGCATCTATATCGGCTGTAAATGATGAGCTTTATTCTGACACTTACATCTATATCAGCTGCCATAAAGGAAGACCAAACTTCTGCTTTTTGCAGAAAAATAGAAGTTTAGACAAATTATTGTAATGCCAAAATTAACCTTTAAAACATAACGTTACTTTGTCTTCAGGATTGAGTCGACACATTTTCTAATGACAGTATCCCTTTAAAACAGAAATATTCAAAAAAATGTGTTTTCGATGTTTTCATGATTTTTTTTTAAGAATCATATTCCCATTAACCAAACATTAAAATGTAGTTACTTGTCAGTAATGCAATTGTGTGAATTCTTGGCATTCTAGTAGATAATATGGAACAGTTGTTTGTATATTACGGCATTTATTAGCTGCTAATGCCGGGGACTATACGCTGGCTAGAACATTCATTTACGTCTGTAGTAGCTCAGTCAGTTATTTAAACATATGTTTGAAACCCCTAGTGTTGCCATTTTATAAGGGGGAGTAATCCTGTAAGCTCCATTTCAATTGCATAATTATAATTTGGTTTACATGAGAAACAACCCACACATATCACATTAAATCAGAGGTTCATCAGTCCATTTGTTTCTACTATATTATTGCCCCCTCCTGGAGCAAAGCAATTACACTGCTGGCATCATTGCAGAGGAGACCTCAACCAAACAAACTTGAAAGTCGACAATCGAAATCAAGCAGATGTGGCATATATAACTGATAGTGCTCTTTGTTCTAAATTGCAACCAGATATCTTTACCGTGTTCCAGTTGGGATTTATTTCTAGGGCTCATAAACATCTTATGACTGTGCTTCACAGCATAACACTTACATCTGAAGCAGAGCCTGTACTTGACTTTCACAAAAGAATAGGATGTTGACACACAGTCCAGAGATGATCTTTTAGATGAAGAACAACATCTCGAAGTCAATCTTATAGAAAGTGGGAGATAATGAAAAAGATACAGGTGATTCCCACTTTATTAATAGGATAACACTGTAGTTATTGAACCAACAAAAGGGGCAGATTCACTAAAGGGCGAAGTGGCTAACGCTAGCGACTTTTTGCCAAGGACATCGCCAATTCACTAACAGACGCAGACAGTGTCGGACTGGCCCACCGGGATACCAGGAAAAGTCCCGTGGGCCCTTATGCTGCTAGACATTTGGCCTATTTCATGGCCATTCCCAAATGCTATGAGAACAAAGAGGCTAAATAGATGGAATAATAGATTATAGAATGTAAAAGAAAGAGACTAGGAGAATAGAGGTTGAGCGAGGAGATTAAGAATAATAGCACTAAGAGTGGGCCCCTGGTCAATGGTTTTTGGGTGGGCCCCTGGTGTCCCAGTCCGACACTGGACACAGACACCAATTCGTTAGCGAATGGGACTGTCGCTAGCGTTCATTCATACTCTATTGCCAGGAGACATTTCGCTCAGGCGAATGGTCGTTGATCCGCAAAATGAGTAAAGTGCGGATTTTACTGAACGAATGGAATTTCCCCAAAGCTGCAGTGTGATAAGGCTATAAACTTGATTTCCATCACACATGGATGGGCTCTTTTGCTCTAAGAAATCCCTATGGAGCGTAGGAATGGAGACGTGTAAAAAGGGTTCAGGAATAAATGTGACAGTTGCTCGGTTTAGTTGTTCTCTCCTTGCTCTACAGCGTCGTTGTCATCGCATGCGGTGTCTGATGTCCATAATGTTAAGTTGTCTCTAAGCAGCTGCATGATAAGGGTACTGTCTTTGTAAGACTCTTCATTTAGGGTATCAAGTTCTGCAAAACAGTGTAAACAGTGTAATTTAGAAATAAAAACGACACCATAAAAATTATGAACTTTTTAAAAAATAAAATGTGAAAATGTCATCAGCAAAAAAAACAATACATCCACTGGAACTTCTCACGATTCTTGATAAATTATCCAGTTCCCTAATTTTTTTGAACCAAGACTTCTTGAATTAGAAGGAAAAAGGACCATGGCAGGTGCCATTGAAAAAGTGAAAATGTAGTAAGAAGAATGCCTTCATTTAGGGGGTTATGTACTAAACTCCGAATGCAAAAATCGTAAAAAATTTGTGATTTTTTTTAAAATCTGACTTTTAAAAAATCAAAAAATTTTCGGAATTTATTAAACCCCAAGGATAGGAAAGTCAGAATCTGAAAATCCGTCATCTAAGACCTGTCGAGGTTGCATATAAGTCAATGGGAGAAGTCCCAATGATTTTTTGATGTGCTCTGGGTTTCATGCAATACCCCAAAGTTTTCGGAGTTTTCCGACAAAAAGTATAAGAAGTCCGAAAAAATCGTGAAAATCAGATTTTTTCCCACAAAGTAAATTTTCAGGTAAATGTAATAATAAATAAGTGTAAAAAAACCTGAGCGGATTTCATCTGAGTTTGCAGCAGAAATTGTTGAGATAAAAACGGACTTTGATAAATAACCCCCCAAGACTTTCAGAGGTTTTTGGATTTTTTTTCTCAGCAATTGTCCGAAAACCTTTTGAGGATTTAGCACATCATTAGCACAGCATTTTTTTTGGTACTTTTTATATTGGAATCTTTTAATAACTTTCATGGCATTAGTGGTTTTCTAAGTTTGCTGGGGAGCAGTAACCCATAGCAATTAGAAAAAAAACTTGAAAACCTGAAAATCTGCAATGTGTGCTTATTTATGAAAATACCTGTACTTGTATTTCAAAAGAATACATTTTCCGGTGGACAGTTGTGTTTTCCTTGTCATATACATTTATTTTTAAAAATATTAAAATTGAAAAATAATTTATTTTATAAATGCTTTGCTGTAACGTATAGTAGCACAACAGACTGTGGGAAGTTTTTAATGATTCTAATATTAAGAACAGAATAATCCATTAGATCGGGGACAAATAAAACATTATATATGATTTATTGCATGAAGCTCCATGTATTTTGGGTTGTAAATATCATTCTTCTTTCAGCTATTTGCCTACAAAATAAAAACATGTACCAATAATCCCTGCAGCCATATCTTTTGGATCCTTCAAAAGCAGCAACAAATGTGGCCTTATAGTTTTAAAATAAAGGTTTCAGTACCCCATCCAACTTCAAAGCCAAATGAGATTTCCTCAAAAGTAACCTATACATTAGGTCTGGCTATAAAAAAAAAGGTCAGCTATGGATAAAAGATTTTCAACACCGATCTGTAGGACATTCATCCATTAGAACTCTTCATTCAATAATTAGTCATATTTTTTAGTTGAAGAAAAACGTCCCTTACATTAAGCATGTTGGGATCTTCCAAGTTTGTTTTTTGCCATTGTACATTTTCTTGGACTAAAGATATTCTTGCTTGTCCCTCTGGTAGGAACATTCAGTAATAAGAAATAGAATGTTTGGTATCTAAAGGGAGAAAAATATGTGGTTATGTGTTTATTTGGAAGAGATCAGCGAGTATGACCCCTATTTTTTATTATACAATGCTTAATTGGTTGTGCTTGCTCCTTCATTTCATTTAGCAGAAACAATAGCATTACAAATAAATACTTTGCAAAACTAATTGATTAATGAGCCTTCCAACTTGGAACAAGATTTATAGTCTCATGATTACTCTTCCCAAATAATACTGATTTAATTTTTCCCATAGCAATTTTAGAAATTTCACTCAAGGCTTACATTATAAGTTGTTTAGCACCAAAAAAAAATAACATCAACACTATTGATAATTTTATTTAAAATTCAGAGATAGTGGCAACACATTCTCTCATTCTAACGTCTCAGGCTAAGTTGTGGATCTAAGGACCTAAGGCCTGCTTAGCAATTTGTTTTCAATTGTTCAACATTTTGTATGATATTTTTTGCCAGGACTAACCTGTTCCTCCCATTCTTCCTTTGCAATATGGAGTAAACCTCTTGGGTGTTCTCCTGTTTTATGTCACATCTTCTAATTTCTCTAATTTTCAGACAAAGGGTTACACAGATCCTTTAGAATCTCTTTGTAAACTCCAGCTCTAGATAACACGTAGTACTTCTTAAGCAATGTTTTTTGAGAAAATGTTTGGGAGTGGGTCACAGGGTAGTGAGGAGCATAATAGACTATTAATAGAATTCTCTTGTTCCACTTAGCTAATTTTCTAAAGAAACTACCCAGTCACTGGTGTAACTACATTTTACTGGGCCCCACAGCAAATTCATTCTAGGGTCCCCAACATAACCAGATTTTGTAAATGTTTTACCAATATATGTTAAAATTGCTCATTATTTAAGGCCTCATGGGTCCCCTATATATCCTGGGTCCCATTGTAGCTGCAGGGTCTGCTTCCTCTGTAGTTATGCCCTGCACCAAGTCCATTGCAATCAGAGCCAGGCCAGGCAACCTAGGCACCAGCTGGGCACGTATGCGGCCATTTGCCATGTAAGCATCCATGAAGTGACGATAGGCACGTGAGCAGAATCATAATATGACTCTGAGATAGAACCGGCAGTCAGGGAGAGTGGGGACTGGACCTGGGGTAGGTGACAGAGAAGGTACGTGGCTGCCACCCCCCCTGCTTTCCCCCCTATGGCACGTCTACTCTGCCTACCCCTAGTTCTGGCCCTGATTGCAATGCTTTCAAATAAAATATCAGTTTAGGCACTGGAACAAGAGGCACCCTAAGGTGAGGCTTAGGGGCCGATTCACTAAATTCGAGTGAAGGATTCGAAGTAAAAAAACGTTGAATTTCGAAGCATTTTTTGGGCTACTTCGACCATCGAATGGGCTACTTCGACCTTCGACTACGACTACGACTACAAATCGAAGGATTCGAAGTAAAAATCGTTCGACTATTCGACCATTCGATAGTCGAAGTACTGTCTCTTTAAAAAAAACTTCAACCCCCTAGTTCGACATCTAAAAGCTACTGAAGTCAATGTTAGCCTATGGGGAAGGTCCCCATAGGCTTGCCTAAGTTTTTTTGATCGAAGGATATTCCTTCGATCGTTGGATTTAAATCCTTCGAATCGTTCGATTCGAAGGATTTAATCGTTCGATCGAAGAAATAATCCTTCGATCGTACGATCGCAGCATTTGCGCTAAATCCTTCGACTTCGATATTCGAAGTCGAAGGATTTTAGTTCCTAGTCGAATATCGAGGGTTAATTAACCCTCGATATTCGACTCTTGATGAATCGGCCCATTAGAGTTGGCTAGCTGGCACATCAGACATAAAGTAAATCTTGTTTTTTTTTGTTTTACAGAAGTTTCAGGTTTTCCATTGTAAGGAGGCCCCAGAGTCCTGAAGGTCTCCAAAGTACCCACCAGAGCCTTGGCTTCATAGTAAAGGGTTTTGGAATTTATATTGCTACCCACTTTCTTACTTATTGTAGAATCCCATGTAAAAACCTATGTCCTTAGGACAATTACAATCTGCATAGGGGTGGAGCTCTTCAGTTTAATATAAATATATTCATTCAAACAGCAGTGACCTTGGAGATTTCTTTTTATAGTATTTCCAGTTGGGGAACCTTTGGGCTCAGCACTGTAGTCATACCAGTCTTTGCATAACCTCTTCCTTAAGTGTGTGTTATATACTACATCCTAATCCCCTAATCACAAGAATGCCTTTTGAGCTTCTCCCAATTAAAATGGTGCAACTGTTCAAGGGGCCACTTTTCTCTAGTGGCAGTAGATAAGCCTCCTCATCATTCTAGGAAGACACGTTTTGTACAGTGATGTCCACGTACTATAATGCTGTCAGAATCAACAGTCAAATTAATGAGAGCATTCTCCGCAGGTTCCTGTACCACATGACTTAACGTTGATCTGTCCTCCTCACCTATGACATGGAGCTTGTGTATAAGAATTAGGGGAAGATTTATTAAGGTTCGAATGTTAAATTAGAATTTGAATATTCGAATTGGTTTTTTGGTCAAAATTCACAATTTCGAATTTAAAACCACCAACTTGAATTTGAAATGTATCATCCCTCTACCCTGGAAGTAACTTGAATTCAATAGGTTGCCACCTAAAACCTGCCTCATGAGGAAACTTCGGGCGACTTCGGAAAACGAAGCGCTCCGAGTGCTATCCCGCCGGCGATTTAGATTCTAGCCAACGGAAAGGCAGTTCGGGGAGATTAGACGCCCCGAAGAAGAGACAATTTGTCGCCAGGCCACTAAGTCTCCTGGAATCTTCATGTGTGTCTCTGCCCTAACATTCGACCTTTGATAAATCATCCCCTTAATGTACATCATATTTCAAAATATAAAGGAGTTATTTATCAACTTTCATAATCCCACAGTTTGCAAACTTTGCACCACAAATAATGAATGTAAATAATGCTTTAAAAACCACCAATTTTGATACTTATAAAGCGAAAAAAAACTGGAAAAACTCCAATGTAAAACTTCAGTATCTAAAAGCTTCAGAGGTCAAGTAAAAGTCAATAGGAACTGTCCTAGCCAAAATTTAAACAGTTTATTCAATTTGAGTCTTTCACTTTTGTTATTGTTTGAGCCTTTGTTATTTTTGAGCTTGTAATCGAAAATTGATGAGTAAAATGTGAATTTGAGGCATTCGAGTTTTTTTATATTCGGTACCATTCGAGTTTTTTTAAATTATACATTTCTTTGAAGTAGAAAAAAACCTAAAAAATTACACAAATCTTTATTTTGATAAATAAGCCTCCCAATCTACATTTTGGTGTTTGATAATCATTTAATAGCCGGAGATGAACAGTGTCGTCTTTAACACAGTAACAAAACCAATTCAATACATTTAATAAACTCTATAAAATAACCTTGGTTAGAAGAACTGTGACTTGTTTGTTGAAATGATTAATCAAGTTACGATCGGTCTTTATTGTAGCCTCAGTACAATTATTCACTAGAAACACAACCCCAAACTAACAAGAAGCATTTCATTAACCATGATCATCCAGTACAGCATGGACTTAACTCTATCTAAAAACACTGTTGTTATCAAGTTTTTTGTTATATATTGTTTTAACTGCTACAAAAATAAAGACCAATAATCCAAATTGGACACATGACGCCCTGCAGTATCTTGTCAATTAAGGCTGTAGCTGGATCCAGGATTAGGGGAAATCTAAAAGTATTATGTTGCAAACCTGAATCAAAAAGTCTGTTCACGAGGCAGGACCACAAGTGTGATACAAGGCCTCGTTTTCTCTACAGCCTCTAAAATTACTGGAGGCAACTACAGGGGCAATTGTTGCTATACATCACAGCTGTGTACACCAAGGGGGTTATTTATCAAAGTCCGAATTTATCTCAATATTTTCTTCTACAAACTCCAATCAAATCCGCTTGGGTTTTTTACGCTTATTTATTATTACATTTTCCCCAAAATTTGCTTTGCGGGAAAAAAATCTGATTTTCACATTGGGACTTCTCCCACTGACTTATATGCAACCTTGACAGGTCTGAGATGCTGGATTTTCAGATTCGGACTTTTCCATCCTTGGAATTTAATGAATTCCTAAAAATTTGTGATTTTTTAAAAGTCAGATTTTAAAAAAAAAATCACAAATTTTTCGGGAGTATTCGGAGTTTACTCAATAACCCCCAGATGCAGATTATGTGTAAATAAATTATTCATTCTTCAGAATTGATATACATGCCAGGACGCAATAATAGCTAAGAGGATAGTACAGAAAGCCTATTTGCAATATTTTCTGCTACAAACTGCAATCAAATCCGCTTGGGTTTTTTTACGCTTATTTATTATTACATTTCATCATTTCATCAAAATTTGCTTTGCGGGAAAAAAAATCTCATTTTCACATTGGGACTTCTCCCACTGACTTACAGTATATGCAACCTCGACCGGTCTGAGATGCTGGATTTTCAGATTCCGAGTTTTTTCCATCCTCGGAGTTTAATAAATTCCGAAAAATTCGTGATTTTTTAAAAGTCCGATTTAAAAAAAAAAATCACACATTTTTCGGGAGTATTCGGAGTTTGCTAAATAACCCCCAGATGTAGATTATGTGTAAATAAATTCTTCATTCTTCAGAATTGATATACATGCCAGGACCCAATAATAGGTGGATGAATGTTCAGTGGTGATTTTACATTAAAGCTGTCCAACAACCACTGCCATTTAACTATGACAAAAGTACAGTGTTTTGGGATAGGAGCAAAGGTAGTCCAATGAAATAGTGTCAAAGGCAAGTTGGTACAGGTAAAAAAAAAATCACCGAATTTTGTATAGATGGGATTAAGCGTAGAATTGATATTAGTGTATGAAGTACAACATTCTCAAATTTCTCCTGTGACAATATACAGCTGCTGGATTTGGAGCATAGTGGGCAAATGTGGGGATGAGTATAAAGGGAATTAAACATGATGGTATAATAAAAAGAAAAGACTGCAATATGGTACAAAATTGCAAACATCAACTAAGAGCATCATTTCTCATAGATCCTACAATCCTGGATCTGGTACCAATTTGAAATGGATGCCTAATTCCATCAGCTACAGGCACATTGAAGGCACTGAACCTTCCAGTCAACTGATGATTGGTCTTTTTTATCCACAGTATAGCTAATAGTCAATTCATTTCATTGAGGGCCAAATAAGCAGCATGTCTTTCATTAAAATTGTGCTGCATAGTATTATGTCTAAAATACAAAGAGGCAGTACTCTGGCCGTTGATCAGTAGAGGGAAATGCAACACAATACCATAAAAACACTAGACTGGAAGTTGAAGAAAACACATTCAAAAATAGATTGAATCAGTCAAAGAAAACAGTAGTGTGCCTTTTTCATACAAGCTTTTGCAAAATACCTCCCATATATGAGATGAATGCAGAGCAGTCTCTGGAATCATAAATGGGAATTCAAAAATATATTCTAGCAGTTAACCAGGTGGCCTAATAGTCCTCTAGGAGTAACTAATAGATTGTTGGAGAGGTGGGTTAGACCAGCAGAATGAGAATGCAAACCAAGGACACCTGTAGGGTTATATCCTTGTATAGTATAATAAATATAATACATTTGCTTAAATATATATAAAAATATATATAATATATAATATTATAGTGAATTTTGGCAAAAGAACTACTGTAGATTAAACTCTTTTTGGGTTTTGACTTTCTTTACTACGTTTTATATTCTATGGCACTTCTAAAGTGGAGTTTGGAGTGAAGTTCTTGGTTTGTTTTTGGTCCTCTTGAAATCCATGCAGTTTCCACCACCTGAGAAGCATTAGAAACATTTCTCATATCTTCCTGAGTTATTTTGTATTAAAAAATTAAGCAAATGTCATATTTTTCACCAAAAAATTGTTCCGACTCAAGGGCCATTATACTAAAAGGAGTCTTTAAAGGAATAATATTTCCACCAACATTTTTCTTTCTGTTCTCTAATTGTTCTCTGCATTTTGTTGTTTTCCGAGTCTGTTGTTCCTAACGCAAGGGATTCAAATTTAAGAGACAGTAAGGCGTGTTTGTCTTTCATTCATGTGTCTTTATTAGGTATTTAACATTCTGTGTAGAACACATGGGTGCAATTCGCTGAAGTAATAACATTCAAGAATGTAGCATCTGATATCTGTAGTAGTGCCCTCAGATGCTGCTTCATGTGTTCAGCTGAGTAAATGCATTCCTGGAAGCAAAAAACAGTCCGTTTTCATGGAAACGGCAGAAAGGGCTGTTTGAAATATCCTCAAGCCCTCGAATATCCTCAGTCCCTTGAGGATAGAAAACAATGCGGGTTTGCACACACGCACAACTAATACACTGAGTGCTTTAGAAGTCCATAAAATTAATCCAGGCTAGCCAAACTCATTTAATGGTGAAGTTCTCCTGCAGGGTTGCTTTAAATGTAATGGAGAAAGCGTATTATTATTATTATTATTTATATAGCCCCATTGTCTCCTATACTAAGGGGACATAAACACAAGAACGCAACATTACATACAGACAATAGCATCTCATTGGAGATTCACCTCCATGGGAAACTGTTGACCATTCATGTTGTGTTTAAGAAATTTTTCTGAAAAGTGAGGGATAGAGAGGTCCATGTAATAATTGCAGTATGATATATGGGCCTTAGTTTTATGAAGTAGAGTTCGCCTAGAATGAAACACATGGTGCTTCTATGCCACAAGCCACAGTCTCCAAAAGATTTCTATTATACTATAGCTAGGTGCAAACAAGTGAAAGAAATTCAAATATTATATCTTAATACCTCTGCTACTATTTGGTGTATTAGCCCCTACCTTGCTACCTTGCTAGCTAACAATATTGTTTGAACTTCCATCCTTTTTGACTGGATGGTAAAAAAGTATCATCAAAAGAAGGGAAACTTTGTACTAAGGAGAATGAAAAGTAGAATCACTGAGGATTTCCAATTTATTGGACACTACCCAGTCCTCTTAATTATACAACATTCAACAAAACATTGATTGATAGTATGTTCACAGTCCAACCAAGTGGTCTCTATGTTATCTCAATGTTTGTTTGTTTGTTTTCCCATTCTGGTTTCTTCCCACCTTCCAAAAACATATAGGGGCAGATTTACCAAAAGGGCGAAGTGGCTAATGCTAGCTCCAATTCGCTAGCGTTACCACCCCAAAGGGACATTGCCAATTTACTAACGGGCACAGGCGTCAATTCGCTAGCAAAAGAGACAGGCACTAGCAGTCATTCACACTTTATCGCCAGGCAACAATTCGCTCTGGCGAATAGACGTTACTCCGCAAATTAACTAAAGTGCGGATATAACTGAACGTTACCTCTTTTGCCAGAGTTGCCTTCACCACCTCAGACCAGGCAAAGTGCATTAAAGTATCTAGGTTTTCCTAGATCTAGGTCTTTTACATTATATTCTATGAGCCAAAAATGCATCAAAGTCCAAAAAACTCTGGCAACTTTTCCTTTTTTCAGCCTGATTGCCTGCAAAAGACCTAACTTTTTTGGGGTAACCTGTTTTTCCCATACATTTGCAAACATATGGAACATTAATTTTACAGTGGGCACATGTGTAGTGCATTAGAATAACTCTACTGTCTTTAGTAAGGTTCCCTGGATATGTGTTTTAAAAAGTGTAATTTGTAAGTATATGCACCAACATTTAACATAAAGACGTCCATACAACTTTAAATTTCCCGCCCTATGCAAATTGACTTAAGCACAAGATCCCTAAGATCCTCTCATTATCTTGAGAGGAGTTCCAAGGCTGAGGCTGATTGGCTTTATGTTAATGAAGTAGAGAAAGAGACCAGAGATGAAGAATTGAGGTTCTTCAATATTGGACTGCTACCATCTCTACAGATAGATTTCTCTTTGTAAAACATAAAGGTATCTTTTAGTAACTAGAAGGAGATCAAAAATGGCTGACATGAGCTTGAGGCATAGCTGACCTTACAACAAGCACATTTCCAGATCAATTAGCCACATATATGAAGCAGCAGCTCCTATATAAAGCATGTGGAGGCAGATAATGATGACAGTGAACAGTTGCTTAGTTAGCAGTTTTACTCCATCCCCAAGACATATAATTGAGTTAATTATCTATAACATGGAATAGATCATTAACCGAGTATGTCTGAGAACAAAACCATTGCAAAACAATATGGACAATCTTAATCTTAATTATGCTATAATATGTCTGTGATTATTTCTTTGCTTTCACTAAAAATTGGAAATTCCCAAGGGCAGATTTGGCAAGCTATGCAATAATGCTCAAGACTACATTCAACAGATTTATAGTAGGATGGAACTTAATTTAAGAAGAACTATAATACAGATGCTGCTACAACTGAGAATTGTCAAAGAAATTACTCATCTAATTTGAGGGTTGACCTCCAATGTGTTAGTCTAAGCTTTGTGTTCATAAAAGTTGGCTTATAGACCAGCCGTGCCATTACTTGCAAAGGATGCAAGAATTCAAAGCTAGATTTAAAAAAATGTAAAAAAAATAATAAAAAAACTTTAGGGCTTTCTGAACTGAATAGATTAATCATGGCTTGGATTCTTGGCTTGATCGTTGGATTTCTGCAGCTCTAGCTTTTCTAGTTCAACTGTATATGCAAATGAGAGTTACAAGACTGTGAGATAAGGAGAGTTTTCCAAGAAAAGAAGAATATCCCTTGAGTTCAGAGATCTTAGCTGGAAGGAATGAGTTTTGACTAAACATTTCTAATCTCTTTCCTTTAGATTCTTGTTAGCAAGAATCTTGAGGAAGCAACAGTTATACATTCTTAAACCCTTGTGGGTTCAGAAGCAGCAGGGGATGGAGCAGTTTAATATGGTAGAACATACTGTTCCTCTCAATATCCAGAAGTCTCTCTTCTTTGAAGTAATTTGCTTTCCGTCTTGTAAATTGCTTTGAGTTTTCCCTTTGTTTACATCGCATAACCCTTTAGCATGAGAATGATGACCCTTCTGTATCTCTAAACTCTCACAAAATGGATTTCAACCCTCTGAAGAGTCCGCTGCTGTATCTCTGAGAATTTGGAGAACAGCTGAGCTGATTTATATTGTCTTTGGTGCCTTTGCCAGAAACTCTATTGACTGAAGAAGAAGGAGATCTAAAGCTAGCATGCCAATGAGTGTAAATCTATTAAAAAATACAGGAACATGCATGACTCCATATTTTTGGCATGTTTTCTTCAGCATACGTCTTTACATGGAAGCAAAGCATTTTACTTTTTGTGTCTAGGTAAATATATAGCATTCATTTTACTTGCATTTGCCTAGTCTGTGTAAAGTTGCTGGTGCTTAAAAAATAATGGCTATAAATACATTGAAGGTATTGATGCAGTGTAATAGCATTTAGGGGGCACAAAAGTAAACCCCTTAAACAGTACTTCCATCTGGGTCTGTTTCCGCTCTGCACATTGTGCTGAAAATAATATCCAGCTCATTGTGAAATGCTCAGTGCCAATGGGACCCAAACAGTCTTGACCTCACTGCCTACCATAGAGCAAGGCAGTAAGTTCAGGACTCTGACTTTCCTCTTTTACATGCTCATCCCTCCCTGTGTGTGCCCACTGACCTCCATTGTCCATGTGCATAATCCTTAGTGAAGTCTAGCTCTCTTATTAGAAACATTCAGCTTGATATAATTATAGTATGTTTCTTTATTTTTTCCTATCTTTTAGTTATAACCCTAATGCCCACTCCTAATATCCTATCTGTTACACAAGCCCCCCCAGATCCAATCATACCACACTGTCACAGTTATCTCCACTCAAAGAGGAGGAGGTCACTGGCCAATAAGTATTCAGTCTTCAGTCTGTCTCCACTGTGGCCTTTTCCTCTGACTTTGAACATGTTCTAGTAACAGCCACACATGGTCATTTGTCCCCATCCCAGATACCAATATATATACGTTGTCTTATCCCTTTACATTTTTAGAACATTCTCCCTGCAACCATTTGACTAAAGTCCTCCCTACTACATTTCTCTCTGCTCGACCCCATTCAGTCTGCTTTTGCTCAATGCAATCTAAATGCACAAGCCAAGTCTCCAATGACTTTCTTCTAAATGAGACCTGTCCATGTTACTACTCCTTGACCTCTGTGTTTAATAGTCTCATCTGTGACATCTAACATTTATTGGCATACAATGTACCCTTGTTTTAGATTCCTTCATACCTGTCCTATCAGTCATACCATGCCTTCTCTGTTTCTGGGTGAAACTTCCTCAAAACTCTTTCTGTAGGGGTCCCTAAAGGCTTTTTATTTGGGTCCCTACTGTTCTCACTATATTTACACATCTTGGCTAGCTCAATCACTCCTTTGGCTTCCTGCACCATCTTTATTCTGATGACACTCTTGCCTCTCTGCTATATCGTCGTGGATGGAATCTTGCATTCTAAAACTCAACTCAGACAAAAGCAGAACTGATGCCCTTCTCCCACCCTGACGATCTTTGTAAATAACTATCATTTATTCCAGTACAGAGGTTCACTTACTTGATTCCACACTCTCCTTTATTCTTCACATCCAGTCCCTCACAAAATATTGGTGACTACACCTTAAAGATATTGCATAAATGTGCCCCTTTCTCCAACATAAATGTCCCCATACCATACAGATGCGCACTTTCATACCTTGTGTCTCCAGTGTCGGACTGGCCCACCGGGATACCAGGAAAACTCCCGGTGGGCAAAGGGGTCAGTGGGCCTTCCTGCTTCTAACTTTTTGGCCTATTTCATGGTCATTCTCTATTTCTTTATGGGAATAAAGAGGCTTAATATTAGAAGAATAGAGTATAGTATGTAGAGAAAAGAGACTAGGAGAATAAAGAGGTTGAGTGAGGAGAGGAGGTTTAAAAGTTTGGAAAGTGGGCCCTCAACCTAAGGTTTTCAGGTGGGCCCCTGGTATCCCAGTCCAACACTGTGTGTCTCACTGGTCCCAACCCCTATTGATTGAAAGCCCTTGTTACCTACTGTATCTGTTTGTCTGTATGTCATTTGTACCATTATGAGCACATGACTAAGGGGGTTATTTACTAAACGCCTAATGCAAAAATCCCGAAAAAATCTTGATTTTTCTTTATAAAATCAGACTTTTAAAAAAATCACGAATTTTTAGAAATGTATTAAACCGAGAAGATGGAAAAGTCAGAATCTGAAAATCCGGCATCTCAGACCTGTCGAGGTTGCATATAAGTTAATGGGAGAAGTCCCAATGATTTTTTGATGTGCGCTGGGTTTTGTGCAATACCCCAAAGTTTTCAGGCAAAAAAGCATAAGAAATCTTGTTTTTGGGTTTTATTGTAATAATAAATAAGCATAAAAAACCTGAGCGGATTTGATCGGAGTTTGTAGCAGAAAATGTTGAGATAAAATTGGACTTTGATAAATAACAGTGTTATACAAACACAGAGCTCAGTCCTTAATGCATGGACAATAAAGAGGCAGCAAGGAGTCGACCAGGGATCCAGTTATATATATATATATATATATATATATATATATATATATATATATATATATATATATATATATATATATATATATATATATATATATATATATATATATATATATATATATATAATATACAGTATACAGCTACTAAGTGACTATTGCAATGGACATTTGGAGAACATTATATAGACATGTTCTCTAAGGGGGGCAAGGGATTATTTTATGGTCTTTTGCATCAGAGAACCCACCCTGTGGTTTGTGTATGCCTAGATTTACAATGCAGATTTTGGAAGAAACCACTATGGATATTTAAAATTCAAGTAATTTGAAAGTGGATATTTTCCCAATTTCCCAGAATCTCGTTACCAGCTGTATACTTAGGGGGTTATTTACTAAACTACGAATGCAAAAATCCTGAAAAAGATTTTTTTATATAAAATCTGACTTTTAAAAAATAATAAATTTTTTTAATTTATTATACCCCGAGGATAGAAAAGTCCAAATCAGAAAATCCGGCATCTCAGACCTGTCCAGATTGAATATAAGTCAATGGGAGAAGTCAGAATGATTTTTTGATGTGCGCTGGGTTTCGTGCAATACTCTGAAGATTTCGAGTTTTTGGGAAAAAAGCATACAAAATCAGAGTTTTCAGGTGAACAAGTCTAAAAAATCGTTGGGATTTTTTCCCGCATAGCAAATTTTTAGGTAAATGTAATAATAAATACGCCGAAAAAAACCTGTGCGGATTAGAACGGAGTTTGTGCCTGGAAATGTTGATATAAATATATATATAACCCCATAGTGTTACCCAGTATAACCTTGAAAGGATCGATGGGTTAAATATAACCTATAGATGGGGAAATGCATTTTACATATCAGTTTTTCAGTTGCTTGTTCGTATCATCCATTTAGAGACAGTTATGTAATAAGACATGGTTTGTTCTGTGTCCAGAACGTTACCTTTTTTTTATTTATTTACCTTTGTATTTATATCATTTTTTAGTTATCTTCCCTGAATATCAATATCAAAAATAATATTACTGCTCAACTGAAAATAGCATGGCTGTTCTCTATTCTATATATGATTACTATGAACTATGAACGACGCAGAATGTTCCTACAATGCATCACTGCAAATGTACTTATGTTTTATGTATTTATTTTTTAGAACATTATTTATAAATAATTTAAATAATGAGTTACACCTATAACAAAAAAAGGACATTTTGCCCACAATGTACCGTTGACCACACTTAGGGGCAGATTTATCAAGGGTCGAAGTGAATTAGAGGGAATTTTCGAAGTAAAAAAATTCGAAATTCAAAGTAATTTTTTGGATACTTCGACAACTTCGAATTTACTTCGATTCAAAGTAAAAATCGTTCGAATATTTGACCATTCGATAATCAAAGTACTGTCTCTTTAAAAAAACTTCGACTTCAATACTTCGCCAAATTAAACCTGCCGAAGTGCTATGTTAGCCTATGGGGACCTTCTAGAGTATAAGTCTATAGAGGTCGCAGGAAAATCCTTCGATCGATCGCTGAAATCCTTTGCATTCAATCGTACGATTGAACGATCTTCGTTTGATCGTTCGATTGCCAAATTCCATAAAAAATCCTTCGACTTCGATATTCGATGGCCGAATTTCGAAGTATTTTTTACTTCAAAATTCGACCCCTGAGAAATCTGACCCTTAGGGGCTTAACAGCAATTCGGCAGGTTTAATTTGGTGAAGTATTGAAGTATCGATTATCGGATGGTCGAATACTCAAACGATTTTTACTTTGAATCAAAGTCGAAGTAAATTCGAAGTCGTAGTATCCTATTCGATGGTTGAAGTATCCAAAAAAATTTCTTTGAATTATGATTTTTTTTACTTCGAAAATTCCCTTGAATTCACTTCGACCCTTGATAAATCTGCCCCTAAAAATGATCTATTCGCCTCCAGTATGGGGTACAAAAATTTGGGCCTAACCGTGCTATACAATGGGTGGCACATGGGCACCAGATCAATATGTCATGCTGGAGCATGGCACTTTGGGAACACTGTGGTAGGGTCAGCAAACTGGAAGCAATGGTGTAAGAAGGAAAGTCTTGGATGATTTTTTGGACAGACATAATATTAAAGGCTATTGTGATACTAAACTCTATAGTTAATATAGGTATGGGTATATAGAATTTTAATTAAAAGTAGGGAGGGGTGTGTGTAGGGATGCTGGGTTTTCATTTGGAGGGGTTGAACTTGATGGACTTTGTCTTTTTTCAACCCAATTTAACTATGTAACTATGTAACTATGTACAGTATATATGTTTGGATACACAACCCAAAGCAGAGGTCCCCAACTTTTTTTTACCCATAAGCCACATTTAAATGTAAAAAAAGTTTGAGAGCATGAATAAAGTTTGTGGGGATGCCAAATAAGGACTGTGATTGGCTATTTGGTGCCCCTATTAGGACTGGCAGCCTACAGGAGGCTTTGTTTGGCAGTTTATGCAACCAGAACTTACCTCCAAGCCTAGAATTCAAAAATAAGTAGCTGCTTTAAAACCAATGGAAACAACATCCAAAGACTGCTTGGAGGAGAGTAACATGTTGTTCACAAGACACTGGTTGGGGATCACTGACAATCACAAGAAAACCAGTGACATGATAATTATGCACCTCTTGCATTCTACACCATCCAATCAGATTGGAGCCCTCCCCTGTCCTCCCCTTGTCTATCTGAGAATCTGTCTGGGCATAGAGTTTGGAAGAAATTGGCAATTTTAAATTAACGGTCGTCAAACGATGGCGACTTTTCACTAGCGTTACTTCGGCTATGCGAGCATTTCATAGCGAAGATGCGGTAGCGTTTGTTTGTGCGCTTAGGTCAATTTGCATATGGCGGGTAATTAAAAGTTGTATGGACGTCTTTATTATAAATGTTGGCTCAAATGCTTGACGTTACCACTTTTTATTACAAATGTCCAGGGAACCTTAATAAAGACAAGAGAGTTAATATAATGCCCTACACATGAGCCCACTGTAAAAGGAATATTCAATATGATATGAAATGTCTGGAGAAAACCGGTTCCTCAAAAAAAGTTTATCAGCCAAAAAAAGTTCAAGTCAAGACTTTTGCAGGCAATTCCGCTTAAAAAAGGAAAAGTCGCCGGCGTTTTTTGAACTTTAATGCATTTTCAGCACACAGTAAGGGGGTTATTTATCAAAGTTTGAATTTATCTCTATATTTTAGAACTCCGATCAAATCTGCTCTGTTTTTTTACTCTTATTTATTATTACATTTTACCAAAAATTAGCTTTGCGGGAAAAAATCCGATTTTCACAAATTTTTCGGACTTTTCATCCGATTTTCAAGATTTTTCGTAATTTTCACCCGAAAACTTCGGAGTATTGCCCGAAACCCATCAAAAAATCATTGAGACGTCTCCCATTGACTTATATGCAACCTCGACAGGTCTGAGATGCCGGATTTTCAGATAAAGACTTTTCAATCCTCTGGGTTTAATAAATTCCTAAAAAATTCGTAATTTTTTAAAAGTCTGATTTTATATTAAAAAAATCACCAATTTTTCATGATTTTTGCACTCCAGTTTAGTAAATAACCCCCTAAGTGTGACAGAAGATCGAGGAAGATCTGGCTTCTTTTAAGCACTTCGCCTGGTCTCAGGTGGTGAAGAGGTAACGTTCAGTAAAATCCACAGTTTGCAGAGTAACGATCGTTCGCCAGAGAGAAAAGTCGCCTGTGCGAATGAACGCTAGTGACGGTCCAGTTCTCTAGGCCTGCGCCTGTTAGTGAATTGGTGATGTCCCTGCGGATGGCAACACTGGCAAAAAATAACTAGCGTTAGCATATTCGCTCTTTAATAAATCTGCCCTAGGTGTTTAGCAAAATTTCACTGTTTTGCTAATTTTTATCCATTTTTACTGTGAAGCCTAACAGGCCAGTTTTGCTCATCACTTGTGGTCATGAAAACTTTTTGGTGACTTCAAATTTCCTTTCATTTTATATTAGTGGTATATTAGTGAGTATTTTAGTGGGTAAGTTATTCGAAACACCGTGTGGCCCTTGTAAAATGAGCTACAGGAGAACGTTAGCCCATGGAAAGAGTGCCTGGCATTGTTCTAAATGATTTTGATGGTTTTACAGCATTTCTTGCTCACTAACTTGTTTGTTATAGAGTTCATGCCATTTGTAGTGCCTGATCTTTCAGTTTATTACATTAAAGGAGATATAAATCTCCCCCTTGTGTTATGAAGCACAACATATCATAGTGGGGCATGATTTACTGGTTTGAATTTACAAACGTCTTTCTTTGTGTACTTTGTGTGAACAAAAAAGTTTACAAAATCAAAAGCATGTCTATAGGCTTGCACTGCATTAATGTCTTCTTTAAGCAAGCTTTCCGTTTGTTAGGGTGTTGGAATTCAGCGATGCCACTGAACTATAACACCCCATAGGAAACCATTGAACTCAAGGGATGAACTGGCACATTTATCAAAGCAGGAAATGCTTTGTAAATATGCCAGTTTGCTATAAATGCTTTCCTAACTGTCAGGAATGTGTTGATAGTTAGGAGAAAAATTGAACTAGGGGATCCTAATGGTTGGAATTCTTAGCAAATATGGACACACATATATATATATAAAAAACAAGGGAAAGTTGTGCTCACCACTAATTTTTAAAACCATTAGGCGGGGGTGCAATGAGGCTGTGACCACAAAATACATATAGTCAAATCCAAGAGTCCTCTGCACTCAACCCATTATCAATATATTTAAGACAGAGACATTTTGTGCATACTGCTACTGAAAAATGCCTTACCCTTTAAACAACACAGGGATTGTTTGTCCATATATTGCAATATATTTAAGCTGGCCAACTACGTCAAAGTCATCCCATATCTGGCCAGTCCTACGCTTAATTTTCATCTGATTCATTAAGAATTCTATTGCTTCATTATACATTAATTTCAAAGTAAAACTCCTGTCTAATAAAAGGGCAGCCAAGTTTGGGAGTTTTACTTTGAAAGCAGCAAGTAAGTTGCAGGTAAATCTTAGTCCCTTTGTAAAATGTATAATGAAGCAATAGAATTCTTAATGAATCAGATGAAAATTAAGCGTAGGACTGGCCAGATATGGGATGACTTTGACGTAGTTGGCCAGCTTAAATATATTGCAATATATGGACAAACAATCCCTGTTTTGTTTAAAGGGTAAGGCATTTTTCAGTAGCAGTATGCACAAAATGTCGCTGTCTTAAATATATTGATAAATTGATAATGATATATATATATATATACATATATATATATATATAGGTATGGGATCCATTACCTGGAAACCCATTATCCAGAAAGCTCCAAATTACGGAAAGGCTGTCACCAATAGGGGAAAATGTACTTACCTCCGAAAATCCGCCAGGCGTAAATTTGCCTGGACAATGCTATTTCACAAAGATCCGAAGTTGCCCACAGGGTACCGAACTCTTGCGAAGTTTCGCTAGCGATAATACGATCAGCCGTTCGAGGTTGCGCTAGCGATGCCTAATTTGGCATACGGCGTGCAGTTAAAGTACAATGGACGTAAATGTAGCAGCAAATACATTACATTACACAAGCCCAAGGAACCTTAATAAAATAAAATAAAATAGAGTTGTTATATTGCCCTACACATGAGCCCAGTGTATAGTTTAGGTGCCATATGTTAGGAAATGTAGGGGGAAAGGAGGGTACGCAAAAAAAAAAAAGTACAATCTTTTTCAGCCTATCACCCTGTAGAAAGGAAAAGACGCCAGCATTTTTTGGGACTTTTCAACTTTTTTTGGACCAAGTCCTATCTACTCTATTGCACTTCGCCTGGTCTCAGCTGGCAAAGTAAACCCTGGCGCAAGAGGTAACGTTCAGGAAAATCCGCATCTTAGTGAATTAGTGTAGTTACGTCCATTCGCCAGTGCGAAAATTCACCTGGCGTTAGAGTGTGAGTAGCTCTAGAGTCTATCTCCTTCACTAGCGAATTTAGTGGCAAAATGATGTCACGCTGTCGAATTTTCGCCAGCTTTAGCCCCATAGACTCCATTTTATCCAAATAATCCAGATTTTTAAAAATGAGTTCCTTTTTCTCTGTAATAATGAAACAGTACTTTGTACATAATTCAAACTAAGATATAATTAATCCTTATTCAAAGCAGAACCAGCCTATTGGGTTTATTTAATGTTTACATGATTTTCTAGTAGACAAGGTATGACGATCCAAATTACAGAAAGATCCATTATCCGGAAAGCCCCAGGTCCCGAGCATTCTGGATAATAGGTCCCATACCTGTATATATAATATTTGTAGTTGTTTATTTATTTATTTTAAGAGCATCTGTTTTGTAAGATACTGTAAATATATCATGGTATTACTGTCCCTGTAAAGAGGCTCTACATACATTTACTAGTATCCCTTTAACGACTCTCATAAACGATTTATAAACTATATTCCCAGCATTTTAGACTATGTGGAGGCAGGAAGGATGACAGGAGTTATGATAAATACCCTTGGAGACACTAATGGAAGAGGAAGCTATTAGGAAAGACATGATCACCAGAAACATATGTAGACGTTAAGAAGAAAACAAAATCTAAAGGAAGATCTGTAGCAAGAAGCAGGGGGTGCAGAGTTGGGATTAAGGGAAACTTCTACTGTAGGGGTTCCCTGCAGTAATGAGAAGGAATAACGTGGCCATTGTGGTTATAGAAAACCAGGGACTTGATTGAAAAATGATTCTGAGAATATCATGGAAAAATATTTACAAAAAAGGAATTGGGAAATGAATCCGGTATCTTGATTTACTGTGTCTAATACCATTAAGCAAAGGGTCGGGTAACTATTATTTCAGATGGGTTAATGGTAGGCAAGATGTGAATGATGAAAGCCAGAGAAACCATAGGGTGTAAAGAATAAATAACAATGGCTCCTGATCACTCAAATGACTTGCACACGAGCCACGTGCAGAGCTGTGACCGGTCAGCTCAGGAATTGCTCAGGACCTGGGGTTTTCTGGATCAGGGGTCTTTCTGTAATTTGGATCTCTATACCTTAAGTCTACTAAAACATTGTTTAAATGTTAAATAAACCCAATAGGTTGGTTTTACTTCCAATAAGGATGAATTATATCTTAGTTGGGATCAAGAACAAGCTACTGTTTTATTATCACAGAGAAAAAGTAAATCACTTGTAAAAAAATTGAATTATTTCATTAAAATGGAGTCTATCAGAGATGGACTTCTTGTAATTCAGAGTTTTCTGGATAACAGATCCCATACCTGCAGTATGTGTATGTATATATATATATATATATATATATATATATATATATATATATATATATATATATATATATATATATATATAGGTATGGGATCCGTTATCCGGAAACCCGTTATCCAGAAAGCTCCGAATTACAGAAAGGCCATCTCCCATAGACTCCATTTTATCCAAATAATCCAAATTTTTAAAACCCATTTGCTTTTTTTCTCTGTAATAAAACAGTAGCTTGTACTTGATCCCAACTAAGATATAATTAATCCATTTTAATAATAGAACCAGTCCATTGGGCTTATTTAATGCATTCGTGATTTTCTAGTAGACTTAAGGTATGACGGAAATTAACGTAACGATCCATTATCCAGAAAGCCCCAGGTCCCGAGGATTCTGGATAAGAGGTCCCATACCTGTGTGTATGTATATATATATATATATATATATATATATAATTTTAAGAGTTGAAGTTGTAGCATTTATTAAAACAAGTGGAAAACAGCCCCACCTTCTGTTTGAATGAATGGTGTAATATAATATTAGATGTGGTCTGCTCTGTATTTATCACCCTATTTAAAAATGCTAATAACATGAATATAAATAGAAAATAAACATTTATATAAGCTTGAAAGAGAACTGAGCAATTTTACATTCATTTATTTTGGTTGACTTTATGTACTCCATTTATTAAACCTAAATTTTTTATGGTTGAGCTTTTTGGGGGGAAAAAAAAAGAAATTTATCATACCCCATAGCTGCTAAAAATCCGAATTTGAAAATACGCAATCTCAAACATGTCGAGGTCATGTAGGAGTCAAAGGCAGTTGTTTCTTGACATCATGATCTGTGCTGGATAATCTGAAAAAGCCATAGTTTTCGTCCGATAATCTGAAAACTCAAGTTTTCGCATCAGAAATTTTATATATCAAGTTTTCGGAGCATTAAACGTACGATATGAATTGACGCTTGATTTTGTAGCGACGTTTTATGGCCCTATTTGTTTCGCGAAAAATGATTGATAAATGAGTTCAATTCATGGAAGGGAGTTTGGTCAGATTTGTTTTCATAAAAAAATTTGATTAATATGAGTTTTAGTAAATTAGCCCCTTAAAGTGCCATATGATATTTCTCCTACCTCTATATGGGTTATCAGTATCAGTAGATTAGTAGGGAGAGAAAGTGCTATAGAAAATATGTGTTTCAGACATCTCTGTATCACTTAGGGCAGAGACAAACGCTACAATTCGGGGAGATTAGTCGCCCGGCAACAAATCTCTTCTTCTTGGCTACTAATCTCCCCAAAGTGCCTCCCCTGGCTTCCCGCCGGCTAGAATGTAAATTCCGGCGGGTTGGCACTCGGAGCGCTTTGTTTTCCAAAGTTTCCTCGTAAGGAAACTTCGGGTGACTTCGGAAAACAAATCTATTCAAGTGCCATCCCGCCGGCGATTTACATTCTGTCCCTGCTGAAAGTTTGTGCCACAGGATGAAACTGATCAACAGTAACCAGCCTTCATTCTACAATGTTTGACTAAACTGGGGCATATGGAATACCAAACTACTGCTGCCTAGTCTATTACACATAGTACACATAGGTACTGTAGACTTCTTTAAAAAAGCTCCAATCATAGTCACTTCCTGAGGTTATTTATCTATTCCTTATCTTTCTATTCAGGACCTCTCATTCATCATATTTTATTTTGATATTCAGACAAATCTGAACTACTGGAGTGTCTGAACTTGACAGCATCACAGACTCATAAAATATTAAACTAAAAATTCAGTATGTCATGGAATACCACAAAGAATGCTTTAAGGGTCAATTTTAAAGAGACTTAGGGGCACATTTACAAAGCTCGAGTGAAGGATTCGAATTAAAAAAACGTCGAATTTCGAAGTGTTTTTTTGGCTACTTCGACCATCGAATGGGCTACTTCGACCTTCGACCTTCGACTACTACTTCGACTTCGAATCGTTCGACTATTCGACCATTCGATAATCGAAGTACTGTCTCTTTAAGAAAAACTTTGACCCCCTACTTCGGCAGCTAAAAGCTACCGAACTCAATGTTAGCCTATGGGGAAGGTCCCCATAGGCTTGCCTGCTTTTTTTTGATCGAAGGATATTCCTTCGATCGTTGTATTAAAATCCTTCGAATCGTTCGATTCGAAGGATTTAATCGTTCGATTGAACGAATAATCCTTCGATCGTTCGATCGTAGGATTAGCGCTAAATCGTTCGACTTCGATATTCGAAGTCGAACGATTTTAGTTCCTAGTCGAATATCGAGGGTTAATTAACCCTCGATATTCGACCCTTAGTAAATCTGCCCCTTAGACACCAAGAAAGAAGGACGGCACTCCAGTACATGGAATATACTTTTATTCCAAGCTCATGCAAGGATCCAACGCCCTACGCGTTTCGGGAATCACTCCCTTAATCATAGGCCAATTTTAAAGACATTCATTGGCAATTCTAATCTTGTGGTGGAAAAATGTCATTGTATGGCTTGTATTGAAAACTGATATACCAGAGTTTCAGTAAGAAGATTTCGTTCAGGTCTGGTTTAGCGGCAGGAGATAGGAACCACTGCAATGCTATAATATTAGATTAAAATCGAGCCGCTATAAGATAGTCATGTTACACACAAGAAAGCGGTCAGGTTAGTGAGGATTAAAAATGAAGCAAATAAAGATAAGTTTGTAAGTATTTAAATCATACAATAAAAAGGTAGAACCGCTGACCCACTAAAAGATCAGTTATTCAGAAAGACAAAAGAGAAAGGTTGATGTTTTCAGGGGTCGTGTTGGGTCCAGGGCCGTTCAAGCTGTATAATAAGAACAAGTCTGGTTATGGAATTCCTTACAAAGAATGATGTAACACATGATTCATTGTGGGGTCGATATACTGTATGTGTTAGTTCATTTCTCAAGGGCATATGAAATTATAATTAACAACCAGGGTGTATGGTCCTTGCCATAGATGCCCAGAATTAGGCTGTACAGCCCCAACGATTTCTGATGGTGTTGGCAAGAGTTTGGACAACAGTAACTTTATTTCTCTGAGTATCAGCATATTGCAAGACTTTTCTTTGGGGTCGCATGCAAATAACATTAACATTACCATGCAATTAATTTCCAAAGTGTCAATTAGACTACTGGTCAGTTGTCAAATAAACTATATTCCACTTATGGACTGGGCATTCCGTTCGCCAACTGCTACATAAAGAAAGAGGACCAAAAACCCAACACAGAGAGCTCCGACACAACCGTGCGAAGTGCAACGCCCTGCACTACTGCAATTACACTGCATTATGGGCAAAGCGCTCTAGTATTGGCTGTTGGAGGAACTATAGCAAATAAACACAACATTAGTAAAGCTGCAAGACTGAAATAAACCCAGGTTATTTCTGTTCTGTCAGAGAAATGTGATGAGTCAGTTGGTTCTTGTCTGATATTTCAGTACATTATTCATTTCCAATAACTATTAGTCCCAACTACTGCAATCATCTGTGCATTTTTCACCCACACACCATAACCAGTACATAGTTAATAACAGATGCATTCAGCTGCATATATAGAAGGGAATTATACACCCTCAAACATATATATATATATATATATCTAGAAAGGGTCAGTGACCCCCATTTGAAAGCGGGTCAGAAGAAGAAAGCAAATAATTCAAAAACTATAAAAAAAGAAGTGAGAATCTGTTGAAAAGCCATTTTATAACATACTAATGGGGGAATGTAATAAAAGTCGGTAACAGAAAAACGACTCGCAATGTGATAAGTTAAGCCTTTGCGTGAATTTAATATAGCTTTTGCGAACCAGAATATTGTTTAGCGACCACTGCCGACAGTGGAAGAAAGTTTGCTAATTCTATAGTTTGCGCTAATGCGTAATGAAACTAATAAAACTTCTTACTGAAAAATGTATGTTTGCGCATAAAGATTAAGACACCTTTGAAGCACTTTTTGAAAAGTAGGCAATGCGCAATTAAAATTCGGAATGCAAAGGAAGAATATTACTCGTGAGATGTGAATTTTTATTCTTATTGGTGCGAACTGTTTTTTCGCTTTGTGACTTTTATTACATTCCCCCTTAAAAGTTAAGATAAAGGTGAACCCTCTAAATGATAAAATACTTGAACTGCTATAATTCATTTTTCCATCTGGATCTAAAGTAAAAATATTATGGAAAGCTCTGACTTACATTAACATTTTGCACATAATTCTAAACCACTTAGAACGGCTGGTTTATCTCACTTGACTTAACAGTCAAACAGTCAAACATCCTGAGAGCAAAGTACCACCAACCTGTCACATCATCTCTGGACCAAACCATTTATAAACTTCAGCATCACCCCAGGCACAGGTACTTCCACTCCTCTCACTGTTTTCTCTTATCTCACTCTCATTTCCAATATTTTCCCACATTCAAAAGTAACCGATGAAAGATCGTATCCAGATCCCACTTTCCATGATCTCAGGGAAAAGATAATATTTGCTGCTTTGTAAGGCACTAATGGCATCAGTAATAGGGAAGCATAAAGCCACGAAGCTGTTCAAAGAGGCCCTTCAAGAGATTTGTATGACCCTGAGAATGCCCAAAAGCTCCCCTAATGTCTTTCAATAACATCAATATGTTTTACATTACTATCCTGTAAAATGTATTCTTTCAAATGATGTTAGTATAGTAATGGCATCATTTATAATCAGTGCATAGTGATGTAATCGTGTCACATGACTCACTGAAACGTGTGTATGATCTGTAGTAAAATATAGGGCTAATATGGGTCACCTCAGAGTTACCCAACCTGACTTTTAGCCCTGTGGCTTTATATGGTCTTGGAACTCCTTGATGATATCTAATATGTTCTGTTTTACAATAGGTGGTACATATATGTAGCATAGCACAGGTATGGGACCTGTTATCAAGAATACTCAGGACCTGGGGTTTTCCCAATAAGGGGACTTTCCATAATTTGGATCTCCATCTCCTAAGTCTACAAAAAATAATTTAAAAATTAAATAAACCCAATAGGCTGGTTTTGCCTCCAATAAGGATGAATTCAATCTTAGTTTGGATCAAGTGTAAGCTACTGTTTTATTATTACAGAGAAAAATACATGTTTTGCCATTTTGGATTTGGATAAAATGGAGTCTATGGGAGATGGCCTTTCAGTTGGTTTCTGGATAACGGATCCCATACCTGTATAGTAAAAAAATAATTCCAGTTGATCCCTATATTCCTCCTTTCTTGTTCTGAAGGCATTCATTTGGGTCAATTTGAAAACTACTGGTAACCACTTTCCAATGATAGCAGCTAAAACTAGAACAACTCCAAGAAATATATTTCAGCAGCAATCTGATTTGGTGAAAAAATTGAATATATTTGTGCCTTAAGCTAGGTGACGTTTCGGACTTTACCGAAGGCTTGATAAAGGGTGGGTAAAGTCCGAAACGTCACCTAGACTAAGAGACACCTATGACTAAGTGCCGGAGGGGTACGAAACGCGTAAGGTGGGCCATGTGGGGTCAGTATGTATCGTAAACTTTTTAAATTTTGAATACTAATAAATAATATTTTTTACTGAAAACAAGCCTTGGGATATATATCTTTTGATATAAATAATTTTGTGTGTTGAGTGCCCTTGGAACCAGGGCTGGTCCTTCTGGCTATTTCTATAGATATATGGAAATCAGGTGTATGGACTCCCAGTTACAAAATGATTTAAAGTCAGAAACATCGCCTAACTTAAGGCACAAATAAATCAAATTTTTTCACCAAATCGGAGTGCTGCTGAAATATATTTCTTGGAGTGGGTATTGAGTGGATATTGAACAGAGTTACAGTCGGCACCCGACGCCACAAAAGGCGATAAGATGTGTGTGCACTACTTGATATACTTCTAAAACTAGAACAATATCCCATTTGCTGAAGCAACTACATCACACAGGTTCCAAAACTGTACAGCTGCCTCCTCACAAAGGCCCATAGCCGAGAATAAGAGGCCCAGCCTGAATGTCCATTAGGATATGATTCGTCGTAAGGAATTGTTTTTGCTGAGGATAGCAGAAAGGGGTAGGACATAAAAGCTTGAAGCTCAAACATTCAAAAGCCTTTAAGATAATCCCATGTTGATCATTTGGGATGTTTATGTGCCAGTGGCCTGAAGGCATATATTCTGTACATATATATATATATATATTCTAGCACTTTCTCCAACCATAAAGTCATTTACCAGCCCACCATGCAACATTCCAAAACCAACTGCAAAACCATCTGTATTTTTTCTTTCCTGTGCTTAATCACACATAATATTTAAAACCACCCAAACATTCACCATTTTGTGTTCCAAGTGAAGCATGTGTTGCTTACCCACAACTCTCCAAAAGATACATTTCAGTGGATCTGCCGCCGCCACATTTTCAGTAAAACTTCTCTGCAACTTTATCACAATCATCTCCAAAATATACAATAAACTTCCAGGAGAACACCACCATGCGTGTTTACTTGAATTCCCTTTACAAACGTTTCCTCCTCAAAATGTCTCTTTTATCCCTTGCAAATTTTATTTTAATCCCCTCTCAAGCAATTTGTTTTCCAGACTCCCATGCATGGAATGGTTTTTTTTTAATCTGGAAAAATAAATTGCTAGAATACTTCTGTAAACTGCCTGAAACCATCACTTTCCTACATACCTTATAATAATTATTAGAAAGAGAAGGGTCCTAGATGTAAACCACTTTTTACATACAAACCCCCATATGTAATAAATGGCACTAAGTTTGCCCAGGAGCAGTAACCCATAGCAACCAATAAGATGTTTGCTTTTAAACAGGTGACCAGTAAATCCTAACTGCTGATTGGTTGCTATGGGTTACTGCTCCTGGGCAAACTTAGTGCCCTTTATTACATAAACCCCAAAGTCTACGACATGAGGAATAACATTATGGAAATTTGGGAAGATGGGTGGTTAGGGCAGCCTTATAATTGATAGCCTGTGCTTCTTAGGGAGTAACAAGCACACAGCACCACCTACACCCAATATTTACAGGGCATGAAGGAATTTAAAGGGATTCTGTAATGATTATTTAATGATATTATTATTTATGATGTAGTTTTTATTTCTAAATTACACTGTTTTCACTGCAAATAATTCACTCTACAATATAAAATTTCATTCCTGAACCAACAAGTGTATTTTTTAGTTGTAATATTGGTGTGTAGGTGCCTCTCAGGTCATTTTGCCTGGTCATGTGCTTTCAGAAATAGTCAGCACTTTAGGATGGAACTGCTTTCTGGCAGTTTGTTGTTTCTCCTACTCAATGTAACTGAATGTGTCGCAGTGGGACCTGGATTTTACTATTGACTGATGTTCTTCGATCCACCAGGCAGCTGTTATCTTGTGTTAGGGAGTTATCTGGTTACCTTCCCTACTCCAACTTGCAGTACCGCAGTAAAGAATGACTAAAAATTTTCAGAGCACAAGTCACAGGACTGAGGGCAGCTGGGAAACGGACAATATGTCGAGCCCCATGTCAGATTTCAAAATTAAATCAAAATAATTTGTTTATTCTTTTGAGAAATGGATTTCAGTGCAGAATTCTGCTGGAGCAGCACTATTAACTGATGCGTTTTTAAAAAAAAATTCCCATGACAGTATCCATTTAAATCTTTTTTTCGGATTCCCCTAATCAGAGTGTGGACATATTTTCAAAGCAGGGTATCTAGGTCCCATGAGAAAATTAACCAGGCAACCTATGTCGGTGGGTGCCATAAAGGTAGATTTGCTGTCTGGGCATTAGGGAACTACTGTCTTGCAATGGATTTCTTGTTTCACTTTCTCCTATTGGATTTTTTAAATGATTGTTTAGTGGTCTTAAGTTATGGAGATCCAAATTACGGAAAAACCCCTTATCTAGAAAACCCCAGGTCCTGAGCATTCTTGATAACCTGACTTTCTCCATATCTCAGTGTAGCCCATGCATACAGCAAACTACTGGCACCCCATGATATTGTGTGGGTCCTTACAGGATACCCTCTTCCCGGGGCACCGTGGATGGGGTTTGTTTCCCCTACTGTTATTTATCATTGTTTAGATTACCCCTTCTTTTATTTGTATCCTTGCCACCGAGAAAGAGAGATTTGTTTCCAATGAAATTGGCTTCACTACAATGGTTAGTGACTTTCTAATGAGGGCAGTGTTGTTTCTGAGTTCCCTTCCAATCTGTGGTTACCACATCCAGCACAATAATGCCTTATGACTTAACTTACTTCTCTGCTTTGTTTCTTCAATCACCCACAACAGTTTCTTTAAAAAAAAAAAACTCCATAAAAATATATTACCGTAGCGCATCATACCACATAATAAAAGCAGCTTTACTGCATGAAAATACACATTTCACACAAAACCACAGAGCTAGGTTAGATTCCAGTAACCACTAGCCTGCTATAAAATAAAAACATTTTTACACCGACTGATGTGCTGTTGTTTGGCAGCTGTTAAACTCCCAGAGAAGGTGCGCATATATATATATATATGTATATGTATATATATGTATGAAGATAGAAGGACTCGCACACCATTTTTTAGTGAATAAAACAGTGTTATTTTATTCTTTGATGCATTTCCAAAGTTTCGGCCCCCATTAGGGCCATTATCAAGGTTGATAAAGGCCCTAATGGGGGCCGAAACGTTGGAAATGCATCAAAGAATAAAATAACACTGTTTTATTCACTAAAAAATGGTGTGCGAGTCCTTCTATCTTCTTGTATAACCAAAATTGACCAACGCAACCGAAGTAACTACAAATCTGGTAAGAGTGCATACACACAAAGCCGCACATTCAGATCTGGGTGCATTTCTGTGACGTCCCCACTCATGATGGGCGAATAAATTTGTCAGGCGTGAATTTGCGGCAAATTTCGTGTTTCGCAGTCAGCAAAAATTTCGTGTTTCGCAGTCAGCAAATTAATTTGCAAAACGGTGGCAAAAATTCCCCAACGAAAAATCCACCGCAGCAAAAACATGTTGGCATGCGCCAGAATAGTTGCACGCATAAAAATTGACACACTTCAAAATTATTTGGACACCGATTGACTTTAATGCATTTGGACAAAATAGGCGCGCATATAAAAATTGCCGCGGGTGTCAAAATAATTGACTTCAATGCATTTCAATCATTTTTCGGGACAAATTCATCCATCACTAGTCACCACAAATGGACTGTATATGGCAAAGTAGAAACAATGGTGCTGTCCCTCAAACTTGAAGGTATTTGTGCCCAAAGCCATTAATTTCACTTACACATATTTGTGTCTATCGATACTGGTAAATCCTGAAGCTACGGCCACCTTGAAGGAAGTGGCTGGAGTTATAAGGAAAACACTACATTGTGGGTAAAAATAATGGCAACCTGCATTCAAAATGACTCTTTGCACCTTGTACTTGTAAATGAGCCCCATTGTCTGAAACTACCAATTCACTGAAACTTGCTGAAACGTACGATCGGACTTTCCCATCTCCCGACCCGCCACTAACCATTCAGATCAAAGTCTTATCATTCCTATCAAATAAAGTAGTAAATGAACAGATAAGCCGGTGTTCTGCCCCTGACAGCAATTATGTCTGACAAAGCTGGTGACAGTCTCCCTCTGAAAATTGTATGATCGGCAATACATGCAGAGATATTACCTACAGCCGACAGAAATTTTCTAACCTGTCTGTCGACCAAGCGACCGATCACCGCCGGATGCAAAATGTCGCGACTCTCCACACACGGCCCGAAAATCCTTTGGAACTGGTCAATAAGGAATCAGAGATATGGTTCCCTTATATCCCGCATTTTTTCATCCCCTAAAACTATTGTATGTCCACTTTTCAAAGTAAACCTAAGTAGGTCGCACATTTATCCCCCCAAAGTTTTATTTTTATTAGATTCATGTAAATTTAGAGGGATAGTTTAGGGTTTAGAGGATTATATTATGTTTAATATACTATATAACCTGTTAATCAAGGAGCCTCATTTATGCATCAAGACATGTAACATAACCTACATCTACAACTCTCCCAGATCAAATTATATCAGGAACATCAGTAAAGCAATTGGACTAGGTGAGTAATCTAAAAAAAATGTTCCCCACTCATCTGAGCAGCTTCTTCAGGAGGGAATTCCCCTGCATTTTAAACTCTTAAAGGAGAAACAACCCCTTAATAAAAAAAAAAAACACCCCCCTACCCTACCTCAGCCTACGAGTAAGTTGGGGCACTTACTCGTGGGCTGAGCCTATGAGTAAGTGCCCCAACAGGCATGAAATATGTCCTAATATGTAATATGTCTATGTCTTTTTTTTTTACTTGCTGCTTGATCTTTTGTTGGAGGAACTCACACTCTCGGCTTTGTTATTATGTATACGCACCCTTGGGCTGGGGTGAACTGTGAGTATGTCCCCCCCTTATTTACACTCTTTTTGGGAATTGGCATTTATTTCAGTAGTGTTCATATAGGTTGGATGCACCATCTCCTTTTGTAGTTTCATATGTATGTCCCTTAAAGAATAGGGGTATATATAGATGGAGGGATGCCAATTTCATGCCAAAAATCTGCTTGAAAAAGCCCCAGAGGGACAAAACGCGTCACAGAACAGAGGTGCTGTGTCACTTCAATACTTTAAATACACCCATAATTGAATAGAACTCCTAAATCCATAATCCGATGATTGGATGTGACTTGGGGTAAGATCTGAGTTTTGCGTTCCACAGTGGAACACACCGCTGAACAGCAATCAGCGCCATCTTGGATAGGCAGTGTGAAGCGGAGCATCCATAGAGCACATAATCTTCTCTGCGTGAAGTGCATCTATACAGACGGAAGGCAAACTATTGGGCTATAACGTGAACTGGAGCGCAGGATCTGAGGAGAGCTATCCTTTACTTTGGAGTGCGTGTGCGTTTGGGTGGTTGGGGACGCCCCAATATATACCCTCTCGCCTTTCAATTGACTATATGTTCCCTTTAACATCTGTTGGTGAAGGAATATTGCCATTCTTATTCCCCTGATTTGTAATCTTGGAGACTGGTTGGAGATTGCTGGTTGGAGAACTATAACTCACACGTTAAGAATTTACTTGGCAGAATTCTGGATTGGAGAGTAGCAAATTCACATTGAGAAAAAAACTAAGGGACAATTGATACTTTTTTTTTAACTATTTATCAATTTCTATCACAAGTGATTGTGTTTATGAATTTGTTCTAAAATTGATTGGGGTCCTGGCTGACCAGGTTTTTTAAATTGATTGAGAATTTTTAAGGGTTAATAAAACAAATTTATTGCATATCAGCTTGGTTCTTAATTACACCTTAAATTATTTATTAATTGATTTTTGGTATCTTCAAAAGGACCTTTGGGATTGGAGATGAATTAAGGATGGAGAGAGAATTTTTTCCACTTTATGTCACACTACTCGATATGGTTGTTTTTAAAAATGGATGTATTGAGCAAGATCAAAGTCTCAGTTCATGGGATAAAATATCATCATTGTCATTTTATAATCCAATCCCTGGGTACAGTAGGAATGTACAGTTTTTTTGATCTGACCTTGGGGTAAATAGTACTCAGCAGTGCAGCTTGATCACCCACCGACAAGGCAATGGTATCTTTATCTTTTTTGAAAGTTGGCTGCAATATCTTAGCTGTTAGCGCATTCTTATAGGTTGAAAAATAGATACAGTGCATTTAAGTATCAAGCATCTTATACTGAAGGTTAATGGCCAATCTGGTGTTCCTATTCTTTTGGGTGAACCACCCAAAATGCCAACCATGTCTGTCCATTTATAATACCCATTTTTTCAAACAACGAACATGGGCATCTTTCTGTCCCTGCAGAATCGATTTCTGTTAGAATAAACATCTGTGTAGGGGAAGATCAGATTTTTTTAAAAGATTATTTTTGCATGAATTCTAGAAAATAAACTGTAATCCTAAGTAACTTTCCAAAAACGGTAAGAACAAAATAATACACTAGAACCTCTCTTTTACGTTTCCCAAGGGACCAAAAGAAACAAATGTAAAATTTGGAAAAATTTAATTTGGGGGACTTAAATTCAGGGGGCGTCAAAATTTGGTTTCTACTGTAAACCCCATTTCAGAAAAGTAATTATTAAGCGCACAATACAACAATTTGGGTGCATGTTTATTGCAATGACAATTACCCTTTAGGGCAGAGACACATGGTTAGATTCGGGAAGATTAGTCGCCGGCGACAAATCTCCTCTTCTTCGGGGCGACTAATCTCCCTAAACTGCCTTCCCGTCGGCTAGAATATAAATCTCCGGCGAGATAGCACTCGAAGTGCTTCGTTTTCCGATTTCGCCAATATTGCCTCACAAGGAAACTTGAGCCAACTTCGGAAAACGAATCGCTCCTGAGTGCCATCCCGGCAACGATTTACATTCTAGATGGCGGGGAGGCAGTTCGGTGAGATTAGTCGCCTCGAAGATGAGATTTGTCGCCAGGCGACTAATCTCCCCGAATCTTATTGTGTGTGTTTGCCCTTAACCATCAACAAACTACTGTATTCATTGTACTGGGCCCAGGCCCGGATTTGTGGAAAGGCCCGGGCCTAGGGCGGCAGGATTTTAGGGGGGCGGCATGTTGCCCAACCACACCCACATTGGTTCAAAAACACTGGGGATGCACTGGAGATACAATCATTTTTTAAATTTCCCATGCACCAATCTCCATTTCTCCTGTTCCCCTGGAGGGGACAGGGGCGACGAACGGTAGTGGGCCTAGGGGCGCCCACTATGTAAATCCGGCCCTGACTAGGCCATCATCCAGCCCTGCATAAAGGATTTTTTTTTTAAGCTACAGCAGAAATATCCCCAAGCCACTATTCTAGATCATTACTATAATAAACCCCTCAGAAACCCCCACATCCCCTTATTCCAAACTTTTTTCCTGTTAAAGGTGTTCGATTCCTTACCTTCAGCGGTCTTAATACCCTTAATTTAAAATTTTATTCTAGCGCTTTTGCAAGATTTCAATTTTTCTAGCCAGCTGCTGTTAAAAGAGTCTGGTAAAAGGTACCTATTAAAGATAAAGCTAATGGTTATCTAAGTAATGATGACAGAAATGCGTTAAATTAATATATTTTATTTGGTGCCCAAGACCAGTTTTCTTCTCCATGATCCTCAGTAATATCCATTGGTTTCAGTTTCCTGATAATATACCCATAACAGTTATCTGTTCAAAAAGTATGAATAAATGCGATTTTCTATGCTGCAATCCAGCTGTTTCTTCTCTTTCTGCATAATTTGAAATCCTGGCAGAGAAGGAGGGACTAAACACTGTTGTTACAAATTGTAACAACTCCACAGCTTACAGACAGCATGCAGGAACTACATAACCCACAATGCATTGCACTGTGATGTTCTGTTCCTTATTATCACATGTGCAGGGAATTGTGGGGTTTGGAGGATGCAGGCTGAGGACAGATGACAGTTGATACAAAGTAACTAGTCAGCCAGCTCAGCAAAGTAGTCAGACAGATCAGCAGGAAAGCAGGGGGCTAGGCTTAGGGAACTGTAAGAAAACATTAAAAATCATGAAAAGTCTGCATATTTTTAAATTGATGTATATTGCAAAGTTGCTTGAAATTATGTTTACTTTTCAAAAAGCTTAAATCATGTTTTTGTTGAGTTCCCCTTTAAGAAATTCTTGAACATGAGTTCCAAACAGTGTTTCTTAAATTACAACAAATAGCAAAACTGTTGGGTAGATTTTTGTCAGGGGCTGTGAATGGTTCATATGAGCCATTTATGATTGTCATGGAAAAGTGCAAAGTGCAAAAAACTGGTGTAAGCTGAAATGTTTCTTGTCAAGCCCTGCAGCAAGCACATGTGAGCTCAAAGCCTTGCACTCCAGAATGGAGCTCAAAAAAACTGCACTTTCCCAATAAATTTCTTTAGCAATAAAAAATATAAATATTATTCTTTCTTCTGGCTATCCCTATGACTACAGCGCTGCCCGGGTTTTATCATCATTGTATTCATGAGGGGTAGGCTGGAGGAGGTCTTAGGTGCTCCCTATTATGGGCCCTAAATTGCATGTCATTCAGAAGCCCACGTTGAGGAACACCTGATGCCAAAGAGTACTGTTCATAACACCTGCCTATGATAGGTGGTACATACAGGGCTGTCTTGATCCACCAGCTTGCACTCTACACTTTGTACCAGATTTTTAATCCCGTGTAAATGAGCATTAAGCAGAGCAATTTTTTAGAATGTTGAAGCAGACTTCAAATCTGAAAGACAATAGAAGGTTCAGGAAGGGCAGGAAAAATGGAAAAGGTACTGGAGAAAAATTTGTAGCCACATTTTTCATTTCTCAAAGGTAGACTGGAGGGAAGTGGCCACAAAAAAAATGTTTTTCCTCTGCAGGGACCTCCTGAAATGTTCCTAAACCAAAGGCTTTATATAATGGTATTAGCATGAAATTGTGATATCAACACTTCACAGCATGAACTTAAAGCTAATGGAACCCAGGCAGCACGTTGCTTTGAAGCCCTATTGAGGAAAGTTGTGTCTAGTCTATAAAGCCAGGATGATTGGGTATTACTGTAATGTATTGTGGATTAACTTTTCATGAACAGGACATAACTGAGAACAGATACAAAGAACAAAGTCACCAGATCATTAAAACAAACAAGGCCTGGATTATTTCAGTTTAGATAAAGGCAGATAATACCCGGACTTTTTCCTAAATTATCCTCTACAGAAGCCCTCTTACACACGCAGCATTCTGTTCTATCTGCTCCTCACACCTTGTTGGCTGTCCGGGATTGAAGATTTTAGAATTAGAGTACATAAGGGGATTTTTTTTAAAGTCAAGTGAGCACAAATAAAATCCCTAGCAATAAACAATACCATTTAGTTCAGCCAAAGAAAATTTTGACTCGTGTATTAACCATAATAAAACACATGCATATCAATGTCTTAACAAAATAGCATTGAGGGAGCATTTAGTAAACATGATTTTTAAAGAATTTGGCTTTTTGTTCCCAACATGTGCGCTCAAGATCTTCAATAAATCAGTTTTAGTTGTACTTTTGTGTAATAAAATAATTAAACCAAAAGCATGTCCATGAAATTGAGTTCAGATGTTTCGGTTTTCTCTTTATAATCATATGCTGTTTTTTTTATATTTACTGTATACTTATATATATATTCATATAACAAATTATCAAAACAATTGATTGTGAACGTGTTGATTCATTTGTAAGAGTTCAGTTATTTTTAATAGACTGTTACATAGAATCTGACTGTATATGGGATCCTGCGACTCTGTGGTGCAAGATAAACGGGTCATTAAAATCTGTAATGCACCTGGTAAACAAAAGATCACACTTCTAAATTACCAACTCTCTCTAATCCCTTGCTTGATCCTAATATCTGGTTTAAGGCCACAACATTCTACAGGAACTTTTCTAACACGACTCACCAATTACCTGTTAACAGACCCTAAATAATGCTTCCCCTTATTAATACTCCTCAATCTTGGTTTTTCTGGCTTTTGACAACCTCAATAACCCTCCCTCCTCCATTCCCTCATTCTCTTGGCATATCATCTTCACCACTTACCTCTCACTGTTCTTCAAGGTTCTCTCCTAAACCCAACAATCTGATCAAATCATATGGTTTCCAGTACCACCGTTATGGTGATGACAATCAAATTGCTCTCTCCTCTCCAATCTTAACTCAAATAATTTAACTAGAGTTTCTTCTTGTTTGTGGGCCATCTTTACTTGGATGTCCCATTAATGATTCTAATATTATCCTCGTGCCCCAGGCCTGATACCTTGGGGTTGTCTTTGATTCTACATCCCCTTCGCTCCTCATATCTAGTCAATAAGTAGATCATGCCAGTTTCACCTAAATAATATTATATGAACCAACGTTTTAATTTACGCTCTCATGCCAAATATTGACTACTGCAACCTTTGCTTGATTGTCCTCCCCCTCCAGAGACTGTCTTCCCTTCAGTTTATTTAGTACCAGGCTCATGCACTTCACCTTCCTCTGCCATGTAAGCTTCTACTATATTTAAAGACAAGTTTCAAACTACTAACCCTGACCTTCTTTGCAGTTCACAAAACTGCCCCACCCTGCATCTCTGAACTTATCTTAAAGTACTCACCAAAGTGCTTGTTACGTTCTACTGAGCATTTAATACTCATTACCTCTTCGCTTACATGCACTCAAGAAAACACAAGAGTTGTGGCCTTCCCTGGAATTCCGGTCTGCTTTATATCAGATGTTCTCCTAATTTTGGTGCCTTTAAACATGGCCTTAAAAGACATTATCTTATCTAGCCTAGTATTTCATCAGTAAACACTATAAGCCACTTCCAGTGGGGTAACAAGCAGTCGCTGTGCCATCAGCAAAAAAAATTTGGAAGGGCCCGGTCTGCACACTAGCCCTGTTACCTACCTCGCGCACACATGTTTTTATGTATAAGTATATCTATATCTATATCTTTATATATATATATATATATATATATATATATATATATATATATATATATATATATATATATATATATATATATATATATATATATATATATATATGTGTGTGTGCCTATAGAGGGGGTTTTTGTGCAGCAGACCGCCGTGTCTGCTGTTTCTACAGTTACGCCACTGGCCACTTCCTAATTTATTGCAAATGCCAGATCACTCTTGAAACTGCCATACCCATATGATGTGTATGTATCTTCTTGTAGTCTTATTCCTGTAGACCAGTGATCCCCAACCAGTACCTCGTGAGCAACATGTTGCTCTCCAACCCCTTGGATGTTGCTCCCAGTAGTCTCAAAGCAGGTGCTTATTTTTGAATTCCTGGCTTGGAGGCAAGTTTTGGTTGTATAAAAACCAGGTGTACTGCCAAACAGAGTCTCAATGTAGGTTGAAAATCCACATAGGGGCTACCAACTGGCCAATCACAGCCCTTATTTGGCACCCCAAGAACATTTTTTCATGCTTGTGTTGCTACCCAACTCGTTTTATTTCTCAATGTTGCTCACAGGTTCGAAATGTTGGGGATCCCTGTTCTAGACTGTAAGTAGGAGTCTCTTCATTGAGTAGGGTCCTCATAAGCAGCAGCCCCATTGGCAATTCACAGAATCTACAGATTGCCAGTCCAGGCCTGGTGTCGGCAGGAAAACAGCAACTATTTATTTTACCAATTCTCCCAACGTTTCCCAATCTGGTTGAAACCAAGAGGTGTGTCAGGAAGCTCTTCAATGACATCATATATTTACATAGAAGCCCCAGGCAAGAAAATAAATATTCACAAACAAGTTCATATCTGTAAGATTATTTTTTTATTAGCAAAAAGTGGTGGCAAGGCACTCTGTTGGAAGTTTAGTAAAACAGTAAATTGGACAAATATGCATCCTGTAAATTTGGATTTTTTCATTTTTCCAGTAGAGTGTTTGGTGTATAGTCAAGAGATATATGACCTGGTGAAAAAGTGTCTATGACAGGATAGAAAACTGGCTAAAAGAAAGATTCCAGAGAGGAGCTGTCAGTGTAAGTTTGTCATAACAAATATAAGTGGATTTCCTTATAGCTCAGTTGTAGGGTCAATTATTCTTAATTGGTTTATTAATGATCTTGAGGTTCTTGTTGAAAGCACCATCTCTGCATTTGCCAATGATGCTGAATAATGGACTATTATAAAGTCAGACCACGGTCTTCACTGCATTTAAAAGTAATTGCATGACGTGGGCCTAAGAAAGTGATGACATATACAGTAGCATGGGAAAATAAAAGCTTCTGAGAAATTGGGCCCATAAACACTTAACTGGAGTGATTCAACTGACCCATTATTTCATATGATTGGAAGTAATTAAATAAGAGATTAGCACTGATCAGTAATAAGGAGTAAAAAATAGACAAGATTAAAAAATGTAAAAAGAACAGCGTGTTCACAAAATCCTCACTCGAGTTTCATAAATGTGGTGTTTTTGAATGTGTTTAATTGCTGCTGAATTTGCCACAATTCCATTACCATTTATGAATCACCAGTTCAACCAGTTCATCAGAACATGAGATTTGGGAAAACGGATTAAAAATGTTACTGCACCTTTTGTGACATCTAACGTTCCATTTTGGAGTAAGGTGGCGTAAAAGTCTGAAATGGAAAGTATCAAATTTTATATTTGATGATTTTCTTGGATAAAAAATATTCCACTGTTTATGGCGGGCTTCAGTCATCAGTTATAATCAGTTATAATCAGTTATAATCAGTTATAATCAGTTATAATCAGTTATAAACGTGCTCCGTGATGTAATCTGTGTAGCATTTCTCCCAATACCATGGAGGCCAGTCCAAGTCCAACCCTAAAATCGCTGATGCTTGTACCTTGCAATACATTAGGTTAGATTCAACTCATTGAGAAAACGTTATCTCACGGTTTATTAAGTGAAAACTCATGGACGACATTCAATTCAAGGAGAAAAAAAACGTTTCATCCATTTTTTTCCCCATAGACTTCAATAGAGTTTTCATGTGAAAAATAGTGATGGGCAAATTTATTCACCAGGCATGGATTTGCGGCGAATTTCTGCGTTTCGCCGCCCACGCATAAAAATTATCATGCGTCAAAATTACTCAATCTAATGCATTTGGACAAAATAGTCAATCGTATAAAAATTAGCGATCACGTCCAGCGCCGATTCTTGCCTAAGGGCCGCCTGAGGCCGCTCCTGCAATGCCGCCCCCCCCTCGCCGACTTACCTGTCGGGAGGGGAGGCAGGAACACTAATGCGAGAGAGCGCAATTGCGCTCTCTCGCATTAGTAAAGCCGAATTTCCGGTTTAAAAAACGGAAATTCGGCTCTTAAAGGTACCAGGAGCAGCTTTTTGCCGCCCCTGGAAACCTCTCCGGCGTTGCCGCCTGAGGCGAGCGTCTCAGCTCGCCTCATTGGCAGTGCGCCCCTGATCACGTCAAAATTATTTTGACGCCCATTGACTTCAATGCATTTCGCAAATTTTCTGCCGTTTCAAGAATTTTTCGGCGAAGTGAAACTGGACAGATTCACCCATCACTAGTAATAAACCATGAGTTTTTTCTTTTAAAGAGTGCTTTGCAATTTTATGTTATAATTATGAAATATTTATAGTTTCAGTAAAAGAACAATATGAAGCCAGTTTCACTTTAGCACTTCCTGTCCCATAGAACCTAAAAAGAGCCAATAAAAGTAATTACCAGTCTGTTGAGAAGCCCTTGACAATGAGCTGCCCAAGGCCTGCTGCTCAGAGAAGGAAGGGGTTTGTTTATTCAAAGGCAGAGAGTGAGATCTGAGCAAATTGCTCTGTTTATTATGGAAGGATTGTTATTTTCAGTGAAAATAGCCATTCAAATTAGTACTTTATAAAGACAAAAAAAAATAGAAAAATATGTATTTTTTTTAAAATTAAAAATATAAGCAGAATATAATTTTAACACAAGTGCTATTTATCATATTCATTTTTAGAAAAGGTGCTATTAGGGGGGATATTTACTAAAACTCCAATTCATCCCATATTTTTATAAAACCAAGCTCAACCAAACTCCCATCACCAATTTTATCTTATTTATCAATAAAATAACTTTAAAATGTTGTTTTGGGAAAAAATCGAATCATACCAATTTTTCGTATTTAACGCCAGAACCACTGGAATTGTTCAAATTATCACCCAAAACCCCCAAATTTTTCGGATTATCGGACGAAACCCAACGCAAACCACTATATCTTCAAATAGTAAAAGGGACATCTACCATTGACTTCTACATGACCTCAGCAGGTTTGAGATTGACAGATTTTTGGATTAAGACTTTTTGCATCTTTGACCTATAATAAATCTCAAAATATTAAAGGTTGTTTTTCCCACGAAAAATTACAGTTTTTACCCAAAAAAACGAAAAAAAAAATTGTGGTTTAGTAAATAGCCCCTTAATGAAGAAAAGGTGCACAGCAGCAAAAACTGGGAAAAAAAATTAAAAAATAACTTCAACTTGATTTTTTAAGAATCTGGCACTTAGTGATATGATTTGTTATGGCTCACTGAAACTTGGAGCTCTTTAGCTTTGCTCTTTTATACGGTCATAGAACTCCTCCACAATGTCTAATATTAAACGGCTATTTCACAGCATATTTTCCACTAGGGGTACATTATTCCCTATATATTTTTTAGGATTTCATGCATTATATAGCAAATAATTTATCCCAAATACCAGGATATTCAAAGCCATCAAGGCGTTCCATGACCATGTAAAGGAGCAAGGTTGTAAGTCGAGTGCTTTCATGTATGTCTTGCAACTCCAAAGTGACTTTTCATATTGTTATGTGTTCAAGTATTGGGTCCACAATTTGCAGTGGTTCATGTGAGAGAAGGATGATGCATTTATAGCATCTTACAGGACGGACAGACTACAGGCACAAGGCACTTCAGTTTTTCTAAGGTTATTATTTCCAGACTTCTCATACTCTCCCTTAGCTAATATTGCATCAGTATTGATGGGCGAATAAATTTTAGCAGGCGTGAATTTGCAGCAAATTTCCAAGTTTCGCCACCGGCAAATAAATCAGCGAAAATTCGTTGGCGTCAAAAAATGTGGGTCACGCATCAACGTTATTCGGACACCCATTGACTTTAATGCCTGCATCAAAATTGATGCAAGAGCCAGAATTGAAGCCGGCGTTAAAATTTGTGTTTTGCAAATTTTTCTGCTTTTTGTAAATTTATTGGGAAATTTGGGTATTTTTGGGCTTAGCAAAACGGGACAAATTTGCCCATCAATATGGATCAGATAATTGAAAGAAACCTCATGTATTTAAATGGTTTCCACCTAATAATCACCAATCGTAGAGCAGACTTTCTATTACAAAACAACTTTTTCTTGCCTTCTATACCAGCTTCTAGCAATATTTTTGTACATCTATGCACCATATGCTGTTACTGTATTTGTCGTATCCCAACACTGTTTACAGGACTTGAAACTTTTTTGGCTTTATTCCATAGCATGTGTTTAGTATTTATTGTGAGGCGCGGAGAACATTTATTTATGTTGCGCTGATAGTGATGTTAGTGATGAATAGGAGAGGGCCTCAACAGAGAGATAAGCAAAATAAAAATAAGTATCTAGCCTCGTAATCAGTCTGTTTCTTTCAAAACTCTGAAGAGTGGGAGAACAGAAAGACAAATAATCAGGGGAAACACAACAAGAAGAAAAATTATAAAGTTGCTTACATTATATGTAACATGGAAAAAAACCCTCAAATTTAAAGCTAAACTGTCATTTTAAAGGGATACTATAGACCAGAGGTCCCCAACCTTTTTTAACCGTGAGCCATATTCAAATGTAAAAAAAGATGGTGAACAACGCAAACACGAAGAATGTTCAGGGATTTCAAATAAGGCATGTGATTGGTAATTTGGTATCCCCCTATGTGGACTGGCAGTTTATAAGAGTCTCTCCTTAGCAGTACACCTAGTTTTTATACAATTAAAACTTACCTCTAAGCCCGGAATTCAAAAATCTGCACCTGCTTTGAGGCCACTGGGAGCAACATCTAAGGAGTTGGACAGCAACGTGTTGCTTGTGAGCCACTGGTTGGGGATCACTACTATAGACCCACAATCAACATGAGCTAAATGAATGAACATACTAGAACTTGCCTAAATGTAACCCTTTATTGTTCACTTTGACCCCAAGATCTACTTCTTTACTATCACATGGGTGCTCACCTACTAGTAGCCACCAATTCAGAATTCTAAGATCTTCAGGGTTAGTGGCCAAGTTAAACTAAGGGTTCTTCCTCCTCTTTGTAGGTCAGGTTCATTGTGCTTTGTTAATATAATAATTACTGGATTGTTTAAAGTGGTGAAACACAATCTTTGTGTTAGATAAACATGGAGGTGGCTACAGGTAAATACGATGAATACGGGATGATTCTCAATGGAGAGTATTTTTTCAGCAGTAATACATTTTTGGATACCTAATTTTAACTCCAATTAGAAGAGCTACCATTGACAATGGTCCTTTTAAAGACTGGTAGAGCATTGTGATCACAAAGCATTTCAAGAGTATCATTCTACATACGTACAAGAAATAAAAGCAGAACCTTCTTGGGAGAAAGATTTTGCCAAAAACTGTTTTGATAGAACTTCAGAGAGACGTTCAGAACAGCAATAGATTGTGGGGAATCAAAGCACCGTGATGGAGCCTGGGTAAGACTGAGGGCCCTGTGCAAAAGAAACCAAGTAAAATACAGAGAGAATATTGTTATGAATAGAATTGCAAACTCAATTGCAGGTTTATAAAGTCTGGAACAGTGATTTTTACTTTCAAACAAGAAGTTAGTAATAGCTCAAGAAAGAATATTGATCATTCTTGATCACGAAAAACAGCCAAAGGCAACACCTCTTAGTTGGGGGTCATTTACTGGCTGAAAAAAGCCAACCGCTGATTGGTTGCTGAGGGATACTGCCCATGGGCAAATTTGCCCAGTGTTGATAAATAAGCCCCAGTGACTTGAATGGAAAATGCCAGTACTGTGCAAATGATTTTGCCCCAAATACTTTGATGATGACTTTTCCATGTCTGCATTGGCTGATGCAATATTTTACATTTTTATAGTGAATAAAAAGTTTGATTTCTTAGTCTTCTGGAACCTTGGACAAAGGCAACGCTGTCATCACTGGTTCGTCATAAATATCAAATTAACTGAATGAGTGATATAGACTAACGGCATGTTTCCATATGCGATTGGCTGCAACATTCTCACGAATTATAAAGCATTGTATTAGGTATGCATTGAATCCATTATTCAGCGACTTTATTAGATAAAGTTTCCAAATTATAAGGGGGCACTCGTAGGAAATTGAGCTAGAGCAGCTTCACTGATCACATTTCATTTAAAAGCAAGCAGTTTTCAATCACTGCAATCTGCAAACTTACACTGAAAAGAAATTTCTGGTAAGCTATTAGATTTAAAGGAAAACTATACCCCCCAAACAATGTAGGTCTCTATTAAAATATATTGCATAAAACAGCTCATGTGTAAAACCCTGCTTCATGTAAATAAACTACTTTCATAACAATATACTGTACTTTTTTAGTAGTATGTGCCATTGAGTAATCATAATTAGAAAATTGCTATTTTAAAAAATAAGGACCACTTCCTGGGATCCTACGATTCACGGTGCACACAAACAAACCATACTTGTTAGGTCACATGAGCCAATTAAAAGACATTGTGTCTTTTGCTCCCACACTTCTTCCTGTTACAGTTAGGGGCAGATATATCAAGGGTTGAATTTCAAAGTAATGGGAGTTTAGGCTGTGCGGGTGAATAGGCTGTATTTGAATCATTTAAATTTAAGTTTTAGGGCATTCTATCAAATTCGAATCGAAGGATTTGCCCCAAAACAACTTTCAAAGTCCACCAAATGATTTCTAGGAGGTCCCCCATAGCCTAAAACAGCAATTCGGCAGGTTTTAGATGGCGAATGGTCAAAGTCGAAGTTTTAAAGAGACAGTACATGATAAATTTTGATACTCTAATCGAATTATGGTCTATTCGATAGTCGAAGTACACAAAAATAGCTCGAAATTCGAATTTCTTTACTTCTAATTTTTAATTCGACCATTGAGAAATCTGCCCCTGAGTTGTAGTATTTCTGGTCAGGTGATCTCTGAGGCAGCACACAGACCATCATGAAATGTTGGTTCAAGGCAAGAGGTGTAAAGGGGCAATATTTACTTAAATATATATTCCAGTTTGGGAAGACACCTTAATAGGCCACTTAATATGATATAAACTGTTGCTTAAGTATTCATTTTTGGGGTAAAGATTTCCTTTAAAGCAGGGGTCCCCAACCTTTTTTTCACCCGTGAGCAACATTCAGATGTAAAAAGAGTTGGGGAGCAGCACAAGCATCAAAAAATGTTCCTGGGGGTGCCAAATAAAGGTTGTGATTGACTACTGGTAGCCCCTATGTGGACTGGTAGCCTACAGGAGGATCTGTTTGGCAGTACACCTGGTTTTTATACAACCAAAACTTGCCTCCAAGCCTGGAATTCAAAAATAAGCACCTGCTTTGAGGCCACTGGGAGCAAAATCCAAGGGGTTGGAGAGCAACATGTTGCTCACGAGCTACTGGTTGGAGATCACTGCTTTAAAGGATGCCAAAATATTAGGCAGCCCCATGTGATTATAATCTCTTACCTGAGACCCTGGGCTCAGGCTTGGAAGCCCATATAGTGAAGAAAAACGTCTTCTCAAAAAAATGTAGGATTGTTTTTGAACTGCGGCAGGATAAACTGGCCTGCTGTGGGCCTCTTATGCTTTGCTGAGTGCCTTCATGTACAGGCTCAGTTGGCAGAGCTCCCAGGGTTACACAAATTCTATCTTTTGTTCTGAGCAAACTGGACAAGTAAATGATAAAAGATCTAAGCAGATTGTTAACTTGATCTTTACAGTCCTGCATGACTGATAGTTTGTTGGATAAGAAGAGATATAAAAGCAAATACTGGCAAATTCTATTGTGATTTGATGCAGATGAAAAACACCATCACCGTCACTAGAAGAGGTTGTATAATCATGAGAATCAGTGTCAACAAAGTCTTCTTTTTAAGATTAATGATTAATACGCAACAACAATTAAATTAAACTTTTCAAGATGGAAGAAAGGACAGAAAGACATGCGTATATACTGTATGTGGCTATCTACACTATAATAATACTATAATAATACTATTTGGCACAAGATAAAACATTAGCTAACAAGCAACTGAGGTAAGAACAGACTGTAAATTCTGCATTCCATTGAATGCGCCAACCACACTATTCCTGTAGCTGGTACTATAGATGCCATAATTGGTAGAATAAGACACTAACCCCCATATGTTTGCCCAGGAGCAGTAACCCATGGAAACCAATAAGATGCTTGCATTTAAACAGGTGACTAGTAAATTCTACTATTGGTTGCTATGGGTTACTGCCCCAGAGCTTGCATTTCACAAAAGATTTCTGATGCCATCAGCTTGTGTTTGCAGCCAGGCATTATGTGTTTTTAATGCAACTGAATGGCAGGGGATATATTTATTTTTTCTTGGGGATAGTGAATGCAAATGTGATACCTGTTAATAGGGATGCATCGAATCCACCATTTTGGCCAAACCCCCGAATCCTTCGCAATAGATTCAGGCGAATAACGAACTTAATCCAAATTTGCAAATGCAAATTAGGACTGGGAACGGGAAAACATTATTTACTTTCTTGTCTTCTGACAAAAAGCCACGCAATTTCCCTCCCTGCCCCTAATTTGTATTCGGCCAAATCCTGCTGAAAAAGGCAGAATCCTGGCCGAATCCTAGACTGAATCCTGGATTTGGTGCATCCCTACTTGTTAACAATTTAAGATTTATTTTATGGCTGCTCCCAACTCAGGTTAAATATTCACTGTAAGTCAACATCTGGCCAATGTAATGTCCCCAGCTAAAATAATCCTGCACTGACAACCTACATAGCCACAGTTTGGCATGATAAAAAAGCAACAGGAGGCTGGCTTAGTTCTTTATCTTGAACCTGGTATAATTTTTTTCATTGTTCTTAATTTTCCATTTATTTATGAGGTTCTATTTGAGTACACAGAGCTGGATATTTTTACAACACATTCATGATATGGACATATTAGTAAGGGAGGATGAAAGTACAACATGAAGCAAAGAATTTATATATGGAGAAGCTTCACATTTTAAATGCCAGCCAACTAGCCCACCAGCTCATAGGGCATCAACTCTAAGGGACCAATTTACTAACAATCTGTGTAAAAATTTGAGATCTATTAAGTGTGAAAACCACGAAAATCACTGATACAAAACATTGCCAGGTTAAAAGTGTCCAGGTCTTATAGAAGTCAGAGGAAGCTGTGCTGATCGTATTGGATTGTTTTAAAACAATTCTGAAATTTATAAGTTTTCTGGATTTTTCTTTTACTAAGAATTGTCCAAATAAAAAACATGAAAAAAAACCATGAGGTTTTAGAGGTAATCATATTTTTTTAGGATCATTCTGCTCTATTTTCCATTCTTACTATTTTTTTTTTATTTGCATTGTTTAACAAATCTTTTGACATTCATGGTTTTAGAGAAAGTGAGTCTAGTTGTGGTTTTCAAAAACCATTAAAACCACTAATATTCGACCTTTAATGATAAGCCTACGGGGATTATTTACTAAAGTCCGAATTGACCTCATTATTTAAATAAAAAAACACAACCAAACTCCCATACCAGGTTTTACCTTATTATTAAAAAAGCTCAATTTAATAGGTTTGGGAAAACATCCTTTAAAATCGAGGAAAAACTCGAATGGTATGTTTTTTGGGGGATTTTTATCAGAAAACCCAAATTGTTTGGATTCTTACCCAACAAGGTCAGATTTTCTGGCTAATTCCAGCGCAGATCACATAAACTTCAAAACAGGATAGGGATCTCTGCCATTGACTTATACACAACCTCGGCAGGTCTGAGATGGCTTTTTTTTTTTGGATTTTTTGATTCTGGCTTTTTGCAGCATCGGCCTTCAATAAATCTCGAAAAATTTGAGTTTTTTTTTTTAAAAAAAAAAAATTCGTAGTAAAGTAAATAATCCCCACATGTCAAAAAAAATTCATCATACTGTGTTCTGAAAGGCTGGGATTTAGACACACTTAGGGGCACATTTACTAATGGTCGAATATCGAGGGTTAATTAACCCTCGAATTTGACCCTCGAGGTAAAATCCTTCGACTTAGAATATCGAGGTCAAAGGATTTACCGCAAATACTACGATCAATCAATCGAATGAAAAAGAACGACGAAATCCTTCAAATCGAACGATTCGATGGAAAGCCTTGATTCCCTCTGGTGTTCCGTCAAGCCACCAATGGAATTAATTCAATCATGGGATAAGGTAATCAAAGGCAAACAGCAGAATACCTACTAATCAGTCTTCCTTCGAGCTTAGTAAATGTGCCCCCAAGTGAACAGTTCTTGATAGAGGTCAAGTTGAATAGATTCATAATGGAATGGCAAGATGGCTGGAAATTACAGACTGATGGGTTCCCAAAAAGTGTTTCTCAATCAAAATGTACCACCAGTTCACCCTAGATTCTTCTGACGTGACTTGCCTGAGTTATGGTGGGTCCCATGCTTCCAATGCAATAGAAGAAATCGACAGTACCAGCACAACACAAAACATGCAAGTGCGTGTTTATTAAGTGAATGCAACATTTTGTAACCTCCGTCAAGCATTTCTCAGTTGGTGGATCGTTGGCACAGCTCATAGTGTTGTGTTACTTTTTCCAATGCCTATAAAAAAAAGATTATCCCTTCCAAAAGAAATATTTGAAAGAAGTAGCTATTAATAGCCTGTTAATAAAGGACCAGAACAATTAGTACATTGAATGGTACATTCCCCTTTATTTTTATACATTGTGGATATCATTATTGATCATTGTGGTGCTTTCCCACAATTCTACTCATCCATATCATACAGGAGTAGTAAATTGTGTATAAAATCGGACTATTACAGATAATAAACAAATGTAACACTCTTAACTATTAAAGATACAAAGTTTTTTTTTCTATATATAAATTAATGGCCATTACAAAAGAGAAACTGCTCTAGCTAACAGGTTACAAAAATCTGTCACTTGTATAAATACAATGAAATACACTGCGCTACATCTATATCAGTAAAGATTTGGGTCGGCAACAGATATGGCACCATAGGCAGCAGAAGGGGAGGAGGAGGAGGAAGTATCACACACATCAATGATGACTTCTAAAACATGTCTCAAATTCTAGAATTGTACGTAAGTGACGCACTCTAATGTAAAAAAGACGAAAGGGCAAGACGGCCAGCTTAGATCTGGTAGACAAAGACAGAGGCTTGCTGACAGTTGTAATGCATTAGGCGTCAGACAGAAGCTTGTCAAAAACAGCTGCCCTTGGCTAGTGATTGATAGTGTTTTCCTTGTGGCTGCTGAAATACACCATAACAGGCAGTCGCAGGTCTAAGAAATTAGAAGACGCTTAAGGCAGACACTTCTAAACACACAACCAGAGAGCAATTTAACAGATGGCTAAACAATATTGCACCACAATATCCTAAAAACATTATTATAATGATCTTGTATGTAAAAGGATTTCCTGAAACAGTGGGTTGACCTGTTTTTTTTTTAAGTGGGTGCAATATATTGAAATAAAATAGTTAAGCCATGACATTTAAATAAAAACATTGTGCAAGTAACAAAGCTTATTAAAAAGACACTACTGCTAAACCTTTACTTTTGGAAACTATACCGGGTTTATAAATAAAGGAATATCTTTAAATGCATTTACTTAAATCAGATATGATGTAAAACAACCTAATTTGTTTTGTCTACAGAACAATCCTATAAGCTCTAATTCCAAGTAATAGAAGTGGCCATATTATTTGACTCGGCCGAGGTATTTTCCAAAGACACTTAGTAACATCACGATCTAGTGCCCGGCAATAGCTAATGTGTTATTGTTTGGATTCTTCAGCTAAGGAAAGCATCATGGCCCCACTACCAATCATAAAGATAGTTTTTAAACATTTAGGGGCAGATTTATCAAGAAATTTATCGAATTTGAAAAACTTCAAAAAGACCAATCGAAATGAAATCATTTTTTTTTTTTGGCTGAATAGGTCCGCTTTCGATCGAATTTGAATCATACGAAACCAAGTTTTTCCCAAAAAAAAACACCTTTTTTCAAAAATCCCCCAATTGACTCCAAATAGGTTCTAGGAGGTGCCCCATAGGCTAAAACAGTAATTCGGCAGGTTTTAGATGGCAAACGGTCAAAGTCAAATTGTCAACATTTATATGACAAATTTTTTTCAAATTCACCTCTAATTTGGACTATTCCCTAGTCCAAGTACACAAAAATTAACTTGGAATTCGAATTTTTTCTATTAGAATTTTCACTTCGACCGTTGATAAATCTGCCCCTTAAAGACATTTAAACTTTAATACATTTAAAGGGGCTGTATGACATCATTTGCCTTTAAAATGTAGATTGCAAATAAAAGATACTAAAGCATTCATGAATTTTTAATTGAAGTACCACTGCTCAACAGTCTTTGCCATAGACAAAGGCGATACATTGATATTAGAGATTGATATGTGCTTTTAGATAAGAAATTGAGGTTTGAAAAACATATATGGGATCCCTTCTCTGGAAACCGGTTATCCAGAAAGCACCAAATTACAGGAGGCTCCTCTCACTTACAATAGACGCCGTTTTAAGCAAATACAGTAACTCCAATTTTGAAAAATGATTCCCTTTTCTCTGTAATAATAAAACTGTAACTTGTACTTGATCCAGACTAAGATATAATTAATCCTTATTGGAAGCAAAACAATCTGATTGGGTTTAGTTCAATCTTATTAGCAATCCTAGGGGTTATTTATCAAGCTCCGAATTTATCTCAGTATTTCTAATATCCAACTTCGAGCAACTCCGAATTCCCAAATGGACCTTATTTATGAAGAAAAAAGCCTGAAAAAATAAGGGTTGGACAAAACTCTGGAGCTTTCCCCGAAAACTCAGAATTGTTTGCAGTTTTCCTCAAAAGTTTTTTTTGCTCCTCAAGAGTTTTTTTGCTCCGAAACCCCAAAATCATCGGATATCGGTAAAGACATCAGCACAGACACTGGGACCTTCTCCATTGACTTATACAGGACCTCCAGAGCTTTTAGATGCCAGGGTTTCGGATTCAGAGTTTTTATACAATCGGACTGAAAAAAATCCCAAAAAATTCTTTTTTTTTAAGGTCTGAAATCTGAATTTTTCTGATTTCGGAGCTTAATAAATAACCCCTTATGGAGATACAATTTACAGAAAACATTCTGGATTAGGCACCCTATTCCTGTAATTAATGTATATACAAGAAGCTACCCAGAACTGGCAGACCCATTTTTTTAGGCAGCAGAAAGGTCATAAACTTTAATAAAATATACAAAACCTTTAAGGAAGACCAAATGGAAGATACAATTTACTTACAAAAAGAGTTCAACCACCTTTAAAGGGACAATAACACATAATAATGAAAATGGTTTAAAGTCGTCAAAATATAACATACTGCCGTCCTGCACTGGTAAAACTGACGTGTTTCATTAGAAACAATACTATAGTTTATATAAACAAGATGCTGTGTAGCCATGTAGGCAAATGACATTGGCTAAATTGCACAGGTTAAATAACAGTTAAAAAAAAAAACAAGCTTTGTAGAACACCATTGTAGTCTACAGAGCTTATCTGTGATGTAACCTGTGCCTTTTCTGCATTGAATAACTGCCTCCATGGCAGGGTCGGACTGGGGGGCCCGGGGCCCACCGGAACTGCTGTCCAGGGCCCCCCTCCGGACTCCCAGTCCCCCATCTGCGACACGCGCCCAAAGAGCCGCACAGCGCACAAGGAGCTGCACGGCGCGCATTCGCGTCTGTTTAGGTCCATGAGATCGGGAGAGGGTGTCTGACCCGGTGGGTGCCCACCGGGCCAGTCTGACACATACAGCGGCTTATAGATGTGTTTCTGAATCAAACATACCAGTTTTACCAGTAACAGCACATTATATTTGAATTACTTTTTTAAATTCCACTTAAAATGTTTGGTTTTTCTATTCCTGTAACAATATAATATGGAAAGCTTCCCCTTACATCATTAGACATAGGGACATGAGAGACAGCAAGAGCTTTTTTGCTGAGCAGGATGTAAAGAGTCCGCAGAATATTGGCACATTTATTCCAGTCTATGGAAAAACTTGCTCTGTCTTTTGTTATAGGTGCAAACAAGCACATAAACATTCATAGAACTTTGAAAAAGAACAATAATTTTAGCCTTTTTTTAACCTGGATGCCATTGAAAGTTCACAGTTTAGAAAGAAAATACAGAAATAATTGCTCCTTTTAAATAAAAACAGGGTTTGCAAATTAAGAGGCAGATTTATCAAGGGTCGAATTTTGATTTCATGCGAGTTATTTAAAGCTCCCATGAACACGAAATGCGACCAATTGCAATTTATTGAAAAAAATCAATTTTTTTTTTAAACTCAGGTGAATAGGATCGACCCGCAAACTCGAATTGAATTAGATTTGAGTTTTTTTCTCCAAAAAAAACTAGAATGTCAGGAAGGCTGCAAACAACTTCAAATTTATCCCAGGACGTATTCCATTGGCAAAAACAGCAATTTGTTAGGTTTAAGGTGGCGAATAGCCGAAAAGTTCTTAAAGGGTCAGTGTATGATAAATCTCGAACATCAAAGCTTAAATCTAATTCTATCAATTCCCTAGTTGAATTTCACAGCTATAAAAAACTAACATTTGAATTCGAAATTTGAAAATTAGATAAATCTGCCCCTAAAAGTAAGCACAAAAGACTGGGCCCCGTGAAGGTAGGATTTCTGTGTAAAAGTTGTATTAACACACTATGCAATAAAAACAGTTGAGGTCACTTTTCCATACTGATCAAGAACAGAGATCAAGATTTTTTTTTATTAAGATCATTTCAGAAAATGTGCTTTTTTGAAATCTTTTTTTTTTTTTTTTAAATACCCAGCATAAAAAGAATATTTGTTTACATTGGCAAATGTTACCTTAGAAATGTATACAATTTATAGTTTTCTTGTCATTAACACTGTCTCTACTATTATGGATTGTTAAAACTCTTAATATTTCCCCTTACTGGGCTCTTAGTTATTTACAGACATATATTAAAATGGGAAAAAAAAAGATAGTAATAAAGCTAAAATAAAAAAATACATTTGTAAAACTTCATAATTCAATGCTAACTTATCCGACAGTGAAACCAGTAAAACAGTACTATACAATATATGTAATTGATTTGAGAGACAATGGCAGAAGGGGAAGGAGATTATTACCCAACCAGTGGTGTAGAATGGGTTCTCAGTTCAGTAGTACAGAAGTTGGGGATGTTAAGAACATGCAGTTATTTATTTTGTAATGTATGACTCTACTTAGAGCAGCCATGTTTTCATGTGGCCCCTTCTACATAAAAGCACCTTTTGTTGCACTGTAGTAGAAAAATGTGACATTGTCACCATAGATATGTAATGCAGCTCTTAAGATGGTAAAGGGGCTGAGTATCTAGCAGTCTTTAGAAAAGTGGTCAGTAAAGAACTCAGTGACTAGTTAAAGAGGTATAGCTAAATGGATTTCTTAACCACTTGGTATAAAGAAGCAAAATCCAGGATGAGACACAGAGTGGAAACTTGGCTCTCTAGATCTGTATCCAACATAGATTTGCTTATTTTCTAAAGGTGGCCATACACGGGCAGATATCGGCCCTTTAGACCGATTCAGCAGCTTATCTGGCCATGTGTGGGGGCTCCCGATGGGTCCTCCCGATCGATATCAGGCCAAAAGTCGTCCAGATATCGATCTGTCAAGTTTAATTTTTTCTACTATCCAGGACTGCATCGGCTAGTTGATGTGGTCCTGCGACCCATTCCCAGCATTGTAATCCAATCGTTCGGATTCACCCAATATCGCACAGCCGTTAGTGGGCATATCGGGTTAAGATCCACTTGTTTGGCGACCTTGCCAAACGAGTGGATCTAATAGTGTATGGCCACCTTTAGGCATAGCCAAATAATAAAAGACTGAGAAGTTGACAAGGTTATTCCGAGTAAACACAGAAGAGTATTTGGTACAGATAGACATGTGAAGTGAAGAAGAACTCCTATGAGTTGCTTGGTGCTCTACAGGGTGAGCTCTGAAACAAAGGCTGGCTAGGTGGCATAGCTGCTCAAAGTAAACATCAGACCTTATATACCTATTGGGTTTAACAACGTGACTCCAGCTTGGCCCAAAAACACACAACCGACATTCCACTAAAGTACAGTTTCTGTTGGAGAAGAAGCAGCTGCCAGCACGGCGTTGATGTCACTATGAATGACTGCCCCTTCCAGAGCTTTCACATTTGAATTGGTTCTGGCTCTCGCTCATCTAATAAATTTAGTAGCATTGAGAAGCTGTCCTTCACAGCCTCCATGTTATCCACTGATGTTGGCTGCAGAATCCAACGCTTTCCACGTGCAAGTGGTTCAAGTTCAAAATACTTCTTGATCTGAAAAAAAAGAGAAATATAAAAATGTATCAATAAAATGTCTGAAATATCTCATATTTTTATGATGTAAGATCTAAAAGTGTTGCTTGAAACACAGACACCAGGTTCATATTCAGATGTTAGAGGTTCTCAACTTAAGTTCCACCCAATCACATATCCTATACTAATTTCCCAGTCATTAAAGTTTAAGATTTGCATGGATGCTGTGTAAGCTAGTGCTCACTCACCAGGGCTTAAAGAAAATGAAGTCAACATTTATCAAAATTACTTTCTGAAAGTCAAAGTATTGCATAGTGTTTAATTACCATTTTCATATCACTCCTTAAAAACAACCCCAAATTGGTCAGCCTTTCTTTATAACTGATATCTCCTATAGCCTCTATTTGCTCTTCTTTAAACTCTATCTCAATAATGCTATCTATTGTGTCTTGCTGTCCCATGCTGCTGCAGACTACAATTGCACGCTGCTGCTCAGATTATTCTCAATACTGTAAGTACTCCTAGGTCCTTCTTCATCAAGGTTTCACATATCTTAGAGGTATTAAGGGAATAAGTAGCCTGCAAACCTTAAAAGTGCATAACCCTAAATATCAACACTGAACTGGAATTACATCAGCTTAATGACAAACTATTGGTACAATAATAGTGAATTACACAAATTAGAAATAATAGATTGGTACAATTGAAGGTCTTTAAGCAATTGTGGGTGTCTACCTTAAAGGGATACTGTCATGGGAAAACAGATTTTTTCTCAAAACACATCAGTTAATCGTGCTGCTCCAGCAGAATTCTGCACTGCAATCCATTTCTTAAAAGAGCAAATAGATTTTGTTATATTCAATTTTGAAATCTGACATGGGGTTAGACATATTGTCAATTTCCCAGCTTCCCCCAGTCATGTCACTTGTGCTCTGATAAACTTCAATCACACTTTGCTGCTGTACTGCAAGTTGGAGTGATATCACCCCTTCCCACCCCCCCCCCCCAGCAGCCTAACAACAGAACAATGGGAAGGTAACGAGCTCCGTTGCTCTGTTGAGAAATGGATTTCAGTGCAGAATTCTGCTGGAGCAGCACTATAAACTGTGTTTTGGAAAAAACTAGGGATGCACCGAATCCACTATTTTGGATTCGGCCGAACTCCCGAATCCTTTGGGAAAGATTTGGCCGAATACCGAACCGAATCCTAATTTGCATATGCAAATTAGGGGTGGGAAGGGGAAAAATGTTTTTTACTTCCTTGTTTTGTAACAAAAAGGCATGCGATTACCCTCTCCATCCCTAATTTGCATATGCAAATTAGGGTTCGGATTCGGTTCGGCCATGCAGAAGGCCAAATCCGAATCCTGCTGAAAAACGCCGAATCCTGGCCAAATCCCGAACCGAATCCTGGATTCGGTGCATCCCTGGAAAAAACATGGTATTCCATGACAGTATCCCTTTGAATATCATGCCAATCACTAACAAGTTATTTGGGCTAAGCCTTCTATTCAGCTACAATGCAAGTCCCGTAACTTGCTTCTCTACTTTATATACTGAAAAAAATAATTAAGAACATCAACTGCATTACTTTTCATTTAAGGTAGGTCTTTAATACTTTTTACAACTCCTTCCTAAGGCAATAAATTGAGTAGAATGAAAATGTAATTTAATGTAATCATGAAATGTATTTTTTTGGAAAGTAATAGATATGAGTTAGAACATTGATTTATACTGGACCCAGATCAGTCACAAATTATTGGAATGTGCTGTAAACATAATAACTCTCCCATACTCATCATACATATAACTGCCTTAGGCTCCCCTATTTGCAACCCCACTAAAGACAGCTCTGTTTCCACTGCTAAACACCACTCAAGTTCCAATTTGTTTAACACCTGTTTGGCATTTCCATCATATTTTTATTGTCCTTGTATCAATCTGTAATTCAAAGTAAGTTAATATAACAATTGCTAACATACCAGCAAATAGCCGTTGCCCGAACAGAGTTTAGTTTGCACATTCTTTTGTCATATGAGTATTTTCTTAAGGAATATTGGCTTTCCACACTCCTACCAAAATAGCCACAAGTATGCAAAAAATATTCTAACACTTAAATGTGCAATATCTTTCACTGGCTGAGGCATGTTTAAAGGAAATTTGTTTGCTTAGTTATCTAATTAAAAATTACATACTTAAATTATGATGAAATAAGGTAGGGGAAAACAAATCTAGTTTATGTCAGCATACATATTTCAAGACTAAAGTCATAAATATATACCTTAAAGGAGAATTCAACCCTAAAGTTAAAAAAAAAACCCTACCCAACATAGACCCCCTCCCTCCTACCCCCAGCCTCAGTGTTACCCCGGGCAAATGCCCCTAAACTTTTACTTATCCCTCGGTGAAGATTCAGGCGCCTGCGCAGTTGGAGCAAATTTCTGTTTTGCGACAACTGCACATGCAACGAAACTCACTAAAATTGCTGAAGTGCCGGTCTCTTTCCGAAGATTACCAAAGCGGCTGAAGATGGCGCCCGTGAACTCCAATGCCTGAATCTGCACCGAGGGGTAGGTAAAACTTTAGGGGCGTTTGCCCGGGGTAACACTGAGGCTGGGGTTAGGAGGGAGAAGGGTCAATGTAGGGTGGGGCGGGGGTTATATTTTTAACTTTAGGGTTTAGTTCTCCTTTAAAAATGCATATACAGTTAGGTCCATAAACATTTGGATAGACAACTTTTATTTTCTAATTTTGGTTCTGTACATTACAACAATGAATTTTAAATTAAACAACTCAGATGCAGTTGAACTGCAGACTTTCAGCTTTAATTCAGTGGGTTGAACAAAAAGACTGAATAAAAATGTGAGGAACTAAAGCCTTTTTTTTTTTTTTTAAACAATCACTTCATTTCAGGGGCTCAAAAGTAATTGGACATTTGACTCAAAGGCTATTTCATGGGCAGGTGTGGGCAATTCCTTCGTTATGTCATTATCAATGAAGCAGATAAAAGCCCTGGAGTTGATTTGGGGGGGGTGCTTGTATGTGGAAGATTTAGCTGTGAACAGACAACATGCGGTCAAAGGAGCTCTCCATGCAGGTGAAACAAGCCATCCTTAAGCTGCAAAAACAGAAAAAGACCATCTGAGAAATTGCTATAATATTAGGAGTGGCAAAATCTACAGTTTGGTACATTCTGAGAAAGAAAGAAATCACTGGTGAACTCCTAGAAAAGACCTAGACATCCATGGAAGACAACAGTGGTGGATGATCACAGAATCATTTCCATGGTGAAGAGAAACCCCTTCACAACAGCCAAACAAGTGAACAACAATCTCCAGGAGGTAGAGCATCCATATCCAAGTCTACCATAAAGAGAAGACTGCATGAAAGTAAATACAGAGGGTGCACTGCAAGGTGCAAGCCACTCATAAACATCAAGAATACAAAGACTAGATTGGACTTTGCTAAAAAAAAAAAAAAAACATCTAAAAAAGCCAGCACAGTTGTGGAAAAACATTCTTTGGAGAGATGAAACCAAGATCAACCTCTACAAGAAGAAAAAAGTATGGAGATGGGGTGGAACAGGTCATAATCCAAAGCATACCACATCATCTATAAAACATGGCAGAGGCAGTGTGATGGCTTGGGTGTGCATGGCTGCACTGGGACACTAGTGTTTATCCATGATGTGACACAGGACAGAAGCAGCCGAATTAATTCTGAGGTGTTCAGAGACACTGTCTGCTCAAATCCAGCTAAATGCAGTCAAATTGATTGGGAGGCGTTTCATAATGACCCAAAACATAGAGCCAAAGCAACCCAGGAGTTTATTAAAGCAAAGAAGTGGAATATTCTTGAATGGCCAAGTCAGTCACCTGATCTGAACCCAATTGAGCTGCATTTCACTTGTTGAAGACTAAACGTTGAACAGAAAGGCCCACAAACAAACAACAACTGAAAGCCGCTGAAGTAAAGGCCTGGCAGAGCATTAAAAAGAAGGAAACCCAGAATCTGGTGATGTCCATGAGTTCAAGACTTCAGACTGTCATTGCCAGCAAAGGGTTTTTAACCAAGTATTAGAAATGAACATTTTATCAGTTTTTTAATTTGTCCAATTACTTTTGAGCCCCTGAAATGAAGTGATTGTGTTAAAAAAATAAAAAAGTTCCTCACATTTGTATGCAATCTTGTTGGTCAACCCACTGAATTAAAGCTGAAAGTCTGCAGTTCAACTGCATCTGTGTTGTTTCATTTAAAATTCATTGTGTACAGAACCAAAATTAGAAAAAAAAGTTGTCTGTCCAAATATTTATGGACCTAACTGTATAAGACAAAAAAATAGGCAAACTTACAAGAATGTGGTGAATATAATTTTACAATGCATTTCTTCCAACAAGCATATATGACTCTACACACAGTGCAATTATTAGTAGGCACAATTTGAGAAGAGAATTGAGAATTGGTGTATTCTTAGGGATGTTGGTTGTGTTTAGCCAAAACATGAAGCATCTATTGTGAATACATGTCTATTTTTTAAGGTAGCAAGTGCTTATATATCAATTTTAATTACTCAGTCTTTACTATCATGCTCAGTAAAAGCAAAATTAAGCAAGACATACCAACAAACAGATGTAAGTTATAGGGGGATCTTCACAGCCTGTAGTATGCTGCTGAAAACTGGTCATGGCCCAATTGACAAAGTGGGTGTGAACTTGTAATGACATCACCAAATAGTGTTCTGGGTATGCGAAATGAAGAAACAGTGGGGAAATCTTAAAAATTGGTAGACTGCCTTCCAATGCTGCAGGGAGAGGGAACTTAAACCACGTAACTCCATTGGAATCCAGGAAAGTTGACCTGTATGCTATGCTACCATCTACAGTTTTATCTCATCTGTGAATGAGTGTAAAATCTTACAAATTCCAGCAAGGTATAGAAACTATGAAAATCCACAGAAAAGACAAATTATTAGGTCAAGGAAATTTTATTTAATTGAACAGTTCACGGAGCAAAATATTTACTGTTTAATCATTTGTATTACTTATCTACATTCAACATTAGTCCGATTAGTCATTAATCAGAGGAGGTTTCTATTGTTTAAAGGAACCATCTGTAATTGTAAGAATGCATAAATCACTGCATTTTTATATAAACTTCTAGTTTCTCATTGATAAGATGCATTAAATTACTGAAAAATGAGGGTTACTATTCTTTTCAATAAAATCTATTTGTTTGCTGGTTGTGATTGACCACCAAAGCTGCTAAAATAACAGCTATACAATCATTTTAGCAAAACAAATATGTCTCGGCTAATGTACGTCCCAAGGTGTTATGCTGAAAAGAACATAAATGGATAAACCACTTTCTGATCTATATCATTCTTTATTACAGACAGTATTTTTAAATCATGGGTTTATACAAAAATATTGCATACAGGATTAAATAATGTCAAGAAATTTCAAGCAAATTTCATCAAACGAAACAGTGCCATTTAAATAAAATATGTTGAGAAAAGCTGCAGATTTGGGCAACTATGACGCATTGCCTTGGCATGTTGTTGTACACATAAAGTCGCATCATATCTGGAAAAAGCTTAAGGATAGCCAGGGATAAAGTGACCTGCTGGGATGCTGACATAGGCCAGATTAAATAAATCTGTATTTTATGGTTTTTGGAAACAGGTACCATCTCTTTGGGGGTATAAATCACTTTCCTTGAATAAATCGCTTTGTTTCATTTAATCTCTGGAACCAATACAGAAAAAAAGAACAATAAAAATGTATGTTAATAAAAAAAACAAAAATTCAAGAACGAGACTGAGAAAACTTTTTTACTTCGTTGATCATTTATTGTGGAAGTTTGGATGAAGCTCTCAAGAAAAGTGTAGCAAACCTATCCCCTATATTTGGAGGGACGATTTTCAACAAAGAAAGCATCTCTTTTTTATATCTATATATATTTATATATCTCTTTTATATCCTGAGGCATTTGGAAGAATCTAGAATAGAATCCTGAATTGGGTGCATCTATACAGAAATGTAGCGACATGAAAAGTAATAACACATCACCCAAAATTTTGGAAATAAAAAGAGGGACATAGCTGCACATAGCGCAGCAAAATCTTTTTGACCACACTTTTTTTGTGGCCACACCCCCTAATTACCATGTTCATTTTACAAAATTTTTAATTTTTATCATCTTGCTGATGTGTGTTATGTTCCAGAAGATATTTCCAACATTAAAGGGGTTATCTATTAATGGTCGATTTGTGTTTTTTCTGAAAAAAATTAGTTTTTGAGAGTAGTTTTCAGTAAAAACTCAAATTTTCGGTTAAAAAAACAAAAACTTTCATTTTTTTTAGATTTATTACGCCTCAAAGCTGGAGATAGCTAAAACCTGTCAATGTCCTGTCAATGTCATGTAGAATTCAATGGAAGAGGTCCTTCAACCATTTGAAGATGTTTGTAGCCTTCATGATGTTCAGGTTTTTTCCAGTGATTTTCACTTGAAAACTAGTTAAATTCAAGTTCAAGATTAATAAAACCTCACAAACTCGTCCTTCGATATACAACCCCCTAAAATGGTAGGGTATATGGGCACATGATAACTCTTTACTCTGTCATCAGGCTTGTGTCTAATTCCTACTTACCTGCCTATTTAAAAATATTTACATAAAGGCTACCACCTTCTGATTTATTGAAGAACTAAAATAATAGGAAACACTCCAAGCAATCGTCACATTCCTGTGTAAAGGAAATAAAGGAATCACGTCCAGCTCAGTTCAAAACAGACTTTAGTCACTTGTTTTCAACTGGTGCTGAAATGTCACTTCAAACGTACTTCGACCTGAGGAAAAGCTTCCGGGCCAAGAAAAAACGACAAGGAGGAGGGTGAAAGGAAAAGGAATGCAAGAGATGTTGGGAAGAAAGAAAGAAAGAAAGAAAGAAAGAAAGAAAGAAAGAAAGAAAGAAAGAAAGAAAGAAAGAAAGAAAGAAAGAAAGAAAGAAAGAAAGAAAGAAAGAAAGAAAGAAAGAAAGATTGAAGAAGATGTTTGAAACATTAGATTCTTCCTAGGGGAAGATTTACAAAACTTACCATGACAGTTTGGGTGGTTTTCAAGAAAAGCATTTGAAACCTGAGAATATTTCATGCATTTCTGAACAAAGAATAGTTTCATATTAAAAGCACAGAGAAGGCGACATTGAGAGCATCACTTGAGTTCACTCTACTACAGTAAATATAATTATAATGTTAAAATATTTAATTATATTTTTTACAGTTTGCAGAGGCTGCCAAAGAAACAATATGACATCAGACATCCGTGTATGATTTATCTAGGGCTTTAGACATGGCAATACTAAAAATGTGGACTAGTGAAAGAAATAAAATGTAAATAGAATAAGCAGAGCTTAACATTGCAACTCCTCCAGATCACAATCTCTCTGCTATGCTTCACAACCCACTATCCACTCTTAACAGTTTTAAGACCCATGATCAACTGTGCTGTAAAACTTTTATGTTCTTTCCTGAAAAAGTGAAAACACGGATTGAAAATCTTATTGAAAATTACATTTTAATCTGAATTACCTTTCAGGCACATTAAATTATTACGTTGGATTGTTAAAGTAACAATCTTTAATTCAGCATAGCTTTTGGAGCTCCTTCAGGTTCACCAAAAATTGAAATTGTATGATTACTCTTCTGTCTCTTCCATGTTAAAGGTATAAAAATAAAAACTAGGTAAATAGATAGACTGTGCAAAATGAAAAATGTTTTCAATATACAGTAGTTAGACAAAAAAAATAATCTGTAAAGGCTGGAGTGACTGGATGTGTATCATAATAGCCAGAACACGACTTCCTGCTTTGCAGCTCTCTTGGTTTCCACTGATTGGTTACCAGGCAGTAACCAATCAGTGACTTGAGGGGGGGAGGTCACATGGGTCAAAACTGTTGCTTTTGAATCTGAGCTGAATGCCGAGGATCAATTGCAAACTTACTGAACAGTTATGTCCCATGTGGCCCCCCTTCAAGTCGCTGACTAACTCAGAGTTAGAGAGCTGAAAAGCAGGAAGTAGTGTGTTGTTATGTTAGACATCCAGTCACTCCAGCCTTTATAGATGACATTTTTGGCTTTATTTTCAAAAATGGAATGCGCAATGCGAATTTGCAAAAAACTGAAAGAAGTGCACAGAAGTGCAATATTTTAGCATTTAGAAAAAAGCATGGCTAATACAAACAATTGTCAAAAATATGCCTATAACTGACCCCCACTGTTATTTTATTGTAGGTGAGGTATTTATTTTTCATGTTTTTACACCTGGTATTTTCTTTTTCTGGGGAGAACACTGCGGGGCACATTTACTTAGCTCAAGTGAAGGAATAGAATAAAAAAAAAATACTTCGAATTTCAAATGTTTTTTTTGGCTACTTCAAATCGAACGATTCCAACTAAAAATCGTTTGACTATTCGACCATTCGATAGTCGAAGTACTGTCTCTTTAAAAAAACTTCGACCCCCTACTTCGCCACCTAAAACCTACCGAGCATCAATGTTAGCCTATGGGGAAGGTCCCCATAGGCTTTCCTAGGTTTTTTTAATTGTTCGATCGATGGATTAAAATCCTTCGAATCGTTCGATCCAGCGATTTTACCTTCGATCGTACGAACGAATGAAATGCGGTAAATCCTTTGACTTCAATATTCGAAGTCGAAGGATTTTACTTCGACGGTCGAATATCGAGGGTTAATTAACCCTCGATATTCGACCCTAAGTAAATGTGCCCCTGCATGTTACAGCAGGATCTTTCCATGTCAGAAGATCAACAGACTCTTGTATCTCCAGAAAAGGGAGACATTTTGGATACATACATTGCAAACTTTGCACCCTAATGTATTAAACAGAGAGTATGATCTGGTTGTACTTATTTAAAGAATATACACACACTCATACATACTGTATTTTAAGAGTCAGACCCTAAAGCTCAGGCAACCAACAGAAGCCCAAAGCGTGTGCAGTGAACCAGCAGAAAAGATGGAGAATGCCCATGGACATCTTCATAGTTAGTCCACTTCTGTGGATGGTCTATCAAAATGCAAGGGGCAACATTTTTAGCCCAATGCTTTGTTGAAAGAAGGTAGCATTATATACATGCAAAACCACCTGATCTAGGCACATCTCCAAAACTGAACTACTAGTAATCCACTGTGCTTAACAGGGATGAATGTGTAGCTGCTGAGAAAAACCAACTGTTAACTGGAACCTGGACGATCTCTGCTGCCTTCATTGGTACGCAACAAAAACATTTTAATTGTCTAATTGTTTTAATTTTCCTTTTGAGCATTCAGCGTCAACCTCATGGATATTTCACATTTTCCCCTTCATCATAGATACAGTTTCTACAGAGCTTACATTTTAATGCCCAACATTTATGGGAAACCGCATAACTTATCAGAAAGGAAACAACGCATTATTTCTTGCGATGCATGCAATTTAATTCTGGCGTCACAAGTGTGAAATAACCTTTAAATTCATAAACATAAAACCTTAACCCAAAGGACAAAAAAAATGAATGGATTTTCCCTGTGCCTTCGTACACAAATCCCAGTAATATAAATAGTAACATATAAAATATATTTAAAAATGATTAAAAAATGAGTAGGTGCAGCCTTGGTTTGTACAGCACACAGAAATGAAATAAAAGAACAATTGAGAATGATAAAGAGTGAAAGTTAACTGTGCTCGCATCAGACACAGACAATTATTCTGTCTGAAACACAGACTCATAAAAGTATCAGTTACTTGTAAAATGGTCTGCTACACACGAGTAACATGTTGTTTAAGTGGTTTGTTTACAGACTAGATGCATTTACCATGAAATTGATTCTTTTAAGGTATATTTTTAAAACATGATACCAAGCAAAATGTGCCTTCTAAAAAAAAAAAAAGAGGCTGCTCTTATAATAAGCATAGTTATTTTCCCAAGGTGCAAGTTAACAGATCGTCGGCCATAAACTCAGAATTAGAACACTTTCTAAAATGATATTATTACCTACTATAATGAAGTTTTAGGGTTACAGGAACAAGCCTTTGACTACTTCACAATGTTTCGATTTAAATACTATGGCGGCTGTCTATAGATTAATGAATATTCAGATATCTGATATTTCGATATTAAAAAAAAAAAAGACAGGCAAGATGAATATAAAATATGTTTACGGTCATTATTATAGTTTGCAAAAGCCACAAATATTCCGAAACAACATCTTATTTACAGCTTTCTACAGAAATCTCAAGTGAAGTAGAAATAAAGGAAATAGTAAAAATGATGACATTTTAAAAATGGAGTCAGAATACATCTTCAGGTTTTGAAATGCCTTTACTATTTTATTTTTTTAGCTTTGAGAAGCAAGGTTTGCATGCGGTTGATTCAGGCTGCCCACTACTCTAACATGACGAGCTTTTCCATCCATCGTAATATCACAGGCACATGAACTTCTTTTATAAGCTCTATTATAATGGAGTGCTATTGTATGTCTGGCCATAGGATTATCCAGGAAATGCCTTACATGATTAAAAGCACGGCTAGGCATGACATTATAATGACATTTAACCAAGTTTTCTCACCACTGCACTTTGCCTCGACGTTAAGAGAGTTTGGTAGTCAAAGGTGACTTTAATCACACATCCGATTATCCCACAAACATTAACAAATTGAGAACCAGGCAAATTTCTTCAAATCAGCTCATAAACATGTTTATAATATAGGATTGTTTATATGGTGCTACTTGTGTTTGCAATTTGGATCATTTCATGCAAAATATTAACTGGAAGGGGAACATCAGCGGCAGTCAAAATTAAAAACAATAAAATGCGTTTAAACATTAAGGGGCTCTGTTATCAACATTTTAATTTGAGTTTTTATTGCAATTCGTGGTTTTTACCAGCATAATACATGAATTTGAGTTTCTGAAACACTTTTTCAGCAAAGAGTAAAAAAAACAAAAATAAAGATTCGGCATCTAGAAGCTGGAGAGTTCATGTAAGTCAATAGGAGTTATATAAACAAAATCTAGGGGGTTATTTATGAAAGTCCAAATGCCAAAAACGCTAATTTTTCAAGATTTATTACTCCCCAAAGGATGGAAAAATTCAGAATCCAAAAAAAATCCAGCATCTCAGACCTACCGAAGTTGTATATAGGTCAATGGGATAGGTCCCTATACAATTTGGACGTTTCTGTGGTCTGCGCTGGAATTAGGCAAAAATCCAAAAAAATTATGGGGAAAAAGCCTGAAAAAAAATTGAGCTATTTGGGGGAAAAACTCCAAAATAAATTGTACGATATGGATTTTCGCTCAATGTTTTGTTTGTCATCTGTTTGATTAAATTGTGCTTTTTAAATAATAAATAAGGTCCAATCGTGGATTCTAGTTTAGCCTGACTTTTTTTAATTAAAATACTAAAATTTGGATTTTGATAAATATGCCCCGAACTCTTCAATTCCAATTTGTGTTTAAGAAAATAAGTAAAAATTTGGTAGAATCATTGGAAATGATGGGTAGAATGTAATTTACTGTGTTTCTACATTTTTTAAGCAATCACATTTTTAAAATGCAAGTTTTGCAATAAATTTCCACGATTTCACGTTTTTCTGAATTATAAGTAAAAATATGATACATGACATGATAAAAGACAGAGGAGGAAGAAGGAGGTTTCTGACTCTGAGAGCTTAAATATGAGTCAGGAATACACCTGTGTTTTATATCCTGTATGGACAGAAAGGGGCATTATTTATTTTCACTACAAACTCAGAAAACATGAAAATCTTTATCTCGCTTGGGTTTTCCGTCATCAATTTCTTTTTCTAGGATCAGCCTTTGAAATGTTTTTTTTAAAAAAGCTCAGCGACTACATCCTGGTGAGATTTGTTTTTATCTTAAAAAACAGATTGTGGGGAAATAAAAGCAATAGATGCCTGAAAACATGATGGAGATGAAGATCTCTCTTGCAGTTTCTAACACTGTAAAACCTCAGGATCTAAATATAATAAATATGCCCCAAAATGTAAAAAAAAATGTAATTCATAATTTAAATACACACACACACAAATAATAAATATGCCCCAAAATGTAAAAAAAAATGTAATTCATAATTTAAATACACACACACAAATAATAAATATGCCCCAAAATGTAAAAAAAAAAAAATTTAATTTGTAATTTAAATATACACACACAATTGGACCAATTGATGTAATTTCACCACAGTGGCCTTTCTGTTTTATGTGACTGCTACCTATCGGTTTTTATTGCAGCTGCTGTAATGGAGACCATCTTAGCATCTTTAAATATGTGAGATATGGTAGGGCATATACTTGAATAAACATCATTTTCATAGGGATATAGAGCTCAGCATTAGGGTGACTTATAAAAGGTAATATTACAACCACAAAGTTCTAAAACCAAAAGGCAGTCAAAGTAATTTGACTTAATTGAAATAGTGTCAGCTTTCATACAAATGTAATTTCATTTTCATTGCACAACACACAGCTCACAATTACTATACAGGGAAACAATGGGTCTCTGCAGCCAAGGACTGTAGCAAACAGTAACTGGTGTCAGCTGCTTCACCCCAGAGCTGCTCCTATGATTTTTATATACATAACATCGGAGCAGGCCTACAAATGGATGAAGCAATATACAATCAAGCGTGAATTTTTGGCTAGGGACAATGCCACATGAGAGACGTTGCATGGTTTGAAGGTAAAATTAAATTTTCTTCTCATTTCTACAAATATGTAGTTAAATATGCTAGAGGTCAGAAAAAGTCAGTGTTTATATTATTTCTAATTTTTAAATTCCCGTACATGTTTTGCTTAAGGAATGTTTTCAAGATTCCAACTATTTCCCTCTACTGGAGGGCGATGGCAACTATGGACCAAAAAGGTTTAATGAAAATAAACAGACAAACAACACGCCAACTGTAACAAATATTGCACCAAAACAAGCAACCCCAAATTATTTTTATGGATTCCACTAATAGATAAAGAGTGTCATCCCTATTGAATGAATGGCCTCCCATGAAGTTCAGCTCAACTGGTGCATTGCCCAAATCTGTCCACTGTCCAGAGAGCAGGCTGGAGTGATGAGCCAGGCGTACAAGGTACATAGAGGTATTCCAGGGAGGGGTATAAATAGTTCTGATATACAAGGTAAGAGAAAGTCACCATATACAAAAAAACAATTACAATATAAGGCTTCTATCTCCCTTGTTCAGGAATATTGGAAATGCCAATACTGACCTTAGTAGGCTACCTATTGAATTGATACATAAAAATATGCAGGGAAAAATATTATGTGCACAAAATAATCCATTTATACAGTACAGATGCAATCAATAACACTTATATTTATTTTTTCCTTCTGTAATTAAAAAAGGACACATAAAATATTACTTTACACAGCTCCAAAAAAAGGCTTGGTGTGATTCACTATATTAATCAAGAGCTAGCAGATTAAGGAGATTGGGCATGACAAACGTTCCGTGATATATACCACATGTAGGCCGTACAGAACTTATTATTTTAAAAAAAAAAAAAGGAAATCTTTCATCGCTTTAAGATTATGTTATGCTATGCTTTCTTTAAACAAATTACAGAAGACGAGTAGAAGCAACCAGGCAAAGCTGGTAAATACCATAAGGCCATTCCAGAGGGTCTCATCACTTGGCTTTAGCTGATTTGTGGTTCAGTAATCAGACTTAATGCACAAATTATGACTTTTTGTTAAGAACTTCTACTGCCATAGTCTTTTATTTCAAGCATATCAGAAACAGGGGAGCTACGCTAAAGATTTCATCGCCCGACCAGGTTGCTAGGGCAGCAAAGAAGCTGATCCTAGTACCTTGAATTTTCAGTTGTTTAACTAGATATTTGGCTTTCTAGTGCAAGAGAGCACAATTGCACCCAATGTGGCCCTCCTGGACCCCCTACGGCACAGGAAAAGATAAGCACTGGGGGCACTAAAGTTGGCTCTTAAGGCCCCCATACACGGGCCGATAAAAGCTGCAGACAGACCGAGTCGGCAGCTTATTGGCCTGTGTGTGGGGCCATCCAACGTGATTCCCCGAAAGTCGGCCACATCTCGACCGGGTAGGTTAAAAAATCCCTTTGGATCATGGCTGCATCTGTGCGTTTATGCGGTCCCGCGATCAGACCACCCGTATCGGATGCATTATGATCGGATCAGCCCAATATCTCCCACCTCAATGTGGGCATATCGGGGAAAGATCCGCTCGTTTCTGGCCACCTTAGTGTCAGAGGCAACATTTTGAGTACTAAGGACAAAGCATATGATTGCTTAGCATGTAACTATCTATGTAATCTATTGAGTCTAGTTATCAAGTGCTATATTCATAATTAGGAGTGCTCTACCCTCATGATACCTGTGTAGGTTTCAGATGCGAAACTGGAATACCCTCGTTTGCTTTTTGGGTCAACTGATACATCCAAAAGAAGAAATTCAGTAACACTCTGGAGTTGATGCAAAATCTTCAGTGATTTATTTAGCCCATATACATACAAAACAAGGCCCTTGTTTTGTATATATTTGGGCTAAACAAATCACTAAAGATTTTGCATCAACTTCAGAGTGCTACTGGATTTCTTCTTCTAGTTATCAAGTGCTGTGACCAGTTCAAACGGATTCATGGGGAGCAAGTAGGCAAGTGTTTGGCCCTTAGTATATAATGGTTAATAGGTATAAACAGTTGAACAGTATCACTTGTTAAGACAAACAAATCTATAGACGATAAACCTAATAATAACAGCGAAATTGACACGAGAAATTGTAGCCAGAACATGAGTGGTCTTTGATGAATGGGAAATGATAACAATCTGCTATGCTACCAAATTCCTTCAAGAAATGTATTCGACCTTTGATAATTCTGCCTCTAAAATTCTGTACCAACATCTCTTGCCTTAGGCAAATTACTTCTCCGAGTGCTGACATCCTTGGAAGTAGATGTAATGTTTCCTTTAAATGCCACAGAACAAGTATGGCAGGCATCAGGTACAACAGGCGATACTAAGATACACTCCATTAAAGTGGCCTGCTCTGTGTCCAAAATGTACTGATAGAGTAGATGACTACATGACAATAGTCCCATGCAGTATGGTCTGACAAAGATCTGGCAGCTTTGTTGAATTTTAACTTTACCTACTGATCCTCAGCACGTGTTTACAACTATTTTGGAGTCAGTTCTGGCAGACTGTTCTGTTCTACAGACTCGTTAGAGCCTGTAGCTCCCCGCCACTTTCTTTCTGATCTGCTTCTTCAGGATACACGCCAAAACAAGTGGATCAAGGCTATATATTCATCCAGGTTGACTATCTGAAACATCAGCCAATTGCTAGGATAACCCAAATGGCAGACAGTGTAGAAAAATTGCCAAATTAGCAGATAATATGTGTCCGTATGTAGCCAACAATAAAGCACTAACTAGTCTATATCAGATTTACTGCAATGACAGATTTGCTGAATGCCTAAAACATGTATAACACAGAAGCCATTAAGGTCTCCTCCCCACAGGCACTTTTAATGAATTCATTTTTGTAGGATGAAACTTGTCAGGTCTTGTTGTAAGTACTTCTGGTACAATTTTTAAGCAATATAGTCATTTCCTCAGCTGAACAAACAATTGGATTTCAACTATAACTTCTCTAGCTAGCCCACAGAGAAATAAAACAGAGGTTTAAAATGGATCAGATGAAAAGTAGAAAAATAGAATTTCTATATAAATGAATGTACTGTAATAATATCACTATTGTGCTTTGATGACATATTTCACTTCTTAATATGCTGAAGGAATTTGCTCATGCGCCTTCCATATACAGAACAACTGTTATGGGCGTTATGCGGGTAAATGGGTTGCAGTCGTGAGACCACATGAAAGAAGCTCAATCATGGAAACTGCTGGAAAAGAACAAAGCCCATAAATTCCACTTATTTATAAATAAGAAGTTAAGTATAAGGACAAGATTTAATAGGTGGACAGAGCATTCCTTCCCCAAAAAATGAGCACATAAATGTATAATTAAGGACTAGAAGCATTTAGTGGTATGTTTTGGGCACATTGGAGATAAAAAAAGCTAAATTTCTTCTATAGTATGGGATCCCCAACCTTTTATACCATTGAGCTATATTCAAATGGAGAAACAAAAGCATGAAAAAAGTTCCTGGGGGTGCCAAATAATGGCTGTGTTTGACTATTTGGTAGCCCCTATGTGGACAGGCAGCATATAGGAGACTCTGTTGGCAGTACACCTGGTTTTTACACAAACAAAACTTGCCTCCAAAGCAAGAATTAAAAATAAGCACCTGCTTTAAGGCCACTGGAAGCAACATCCATGGGATTGGCGAGCCACTGGTTGGGGATCACTACTCTATAGGGTTATGCCACAGGGAGATGTATGATCATAGCTACTGGATAGTGGATAGTCAAAATATTGGGAATTGCTGTTCCCATTGCAGCCCTTGGCTAAGATTTTTTAAGCAGTGAACTATACGTGACAACATGTGGGCTTCCAAAAGTGGTGTGAAGAAGGTGAGAAGTCACTCAATGAGATTATCAGCCTTTTTTTTAGCTCTGTCATTCAACAGTGGTAGCTGTAATTGCAGCTAGATGGGCCTGGTTAAGTTCTTTACTTAAGTCAAAACGTCTTATTTTGCTCCACCCTGCACCTAATCCAAGTACTCATGCTCCATAAGGACCACATTTGGTGACCTAGAGTCCCATGAGGCATTCACCTTAGTGTGGTCCACTGCACTCTGCATTCTTTATAGCTCTCTCCACAGGAGTAATGGACATGATGTCCCCTTTTTGTAGCACACATGGAGAGTGGAAAAATACTCCTTTCAAATATAAATTATACACATTTTCACAAGTGTAACTTGAAAAGAAGCATCACCTTCATGAGCTATATGATTAGATTATTCACACTGCAAAATGCTCAAGAAAAGTTCTATCTTCCAAAGGCTATTTTCTGCTGAAAAATTTGCTTGGATGTTTTTCTTGCTGCTTTCATCATGTGGTGCTTAAGACTGATGCACAGGCAGCTCAACACTTAAGTTGATGCTGGGAACAGACATGTGTGTACACTGCTAAGACACCCTCTTAATTTCCTACAAGAATGTATTGTTTGACATTGCAGTGTACCGAGTAGCCAGACTTCTGTTTCCTGGAAATATCAAATTCCCGCAGCTCTGCCAAGGGTGCAGTCGTGGGCATGCTACCTTCATTTTACTCTGCGAGATTTGGGAAACTTTCCAGTGTTCGGGAATAGCTGAAGTTATTACAAGCAGTCAGGCTCCATCTTGCATCATGGCTAGATCTTACATAGATTTTGACTTCTTGCCCACAAAAATGAAAAACAATGGATTTGTGTGACCAAATATAGATATAAACATCACTCAATCGTACATTTTAAAAAGTTGTCCATTAGTTACGTACTGATTCAGGCATCCTGCATCTGAGAACTGTTCAGAATTGTTGAGGTGACGGAACAAAAATCAAGTAACATTAACTAGGTTTAGATTTTAAGCTCTGTTTAGACCAAACCGTTATTACAAATGTTATACTAGCGATCAAATGAAGGGAGATTTAAAAGCTACAGGTTGGTAAAACCAAGAACTTATTCTAAAATTCTCCATTATGAACTGGACTCCAGAGACGTTAATCCGTTAATATCTAAACTCACCACGGTAGAGTAACCAGCTAATACAAATCAGAAGGACAAAAAGAAAAGAAAATCTTTTTGCTAAGGGCCAATAGTAAACCACCATTTCCCGGGGAACAGATTTTTTAAAATCTGAATTAGGAATAGGTTTCATGCCCCAGTGAATTTCAAAGCAATGAAAACCCATTGGAAAATGTTAAAAAGAACAGCCATGGGGAAGCAGGTTTTGGATAATGAAATGCAAGGCGCATCACCTTGACATACAAAAATGATTTATCGAATCTATCATACTTGACTTGCTACATTATCCAATTAGCAGTAAGGGGGTTATTTATCAAATTGATACGAATTTTTTTTTACTCTAATAAATTCGAATGTACTCAACTCCAATGGGAGGTTATTTATGACAAAAACCCAAATGTCTAAAATTTGATCGAATGGAAACGCAAAACGAATCGAATACGAATGAAACTCGAAACGAATCTGTCTCTGAAAAAAACTCTAATGCCAGGAAGGCAATTAACACATTCAAATAGTTTAACGGACCTCTGCCATTGACTTGTAAATTAATTTGGCAGGTTTTAGGAGGCGAATATTCGAATTAGAACGGTTTCCATGGTCGAGTTGTTATAAATCCTACAATTGAATTTAGATTGGAATTGGTGCTTTCAACACAAAAAATAAATTTGAAAAATCTAATTTACCTTTCGGACTTTAATAAATCTGCCCCTAAATGTATCCTATAGAGGGGAAAAAAGAATGTCTGAGAAAATACTGTTGACTTTTACAATGACCTAATTGAGAGGCGACAAAGTGAATCTGCAAGGCAATGGTCAGTTTGTCATCAAACCCCCACCGTGGCTCTCTATCTTTTCAACAAATACTATGTTATGTAAAGGACAAGTTGCTGTTACAGATAGTGTCCCACACTAGTGAATAGAGATAATGAATATAAACAAGACTATTCCAAGGAAGTGACGGAAAAACGTCTGTCATTATTTGCTCACTTTCCACTTTCAGGAACCTCAAGTAAAACTCAAATGCTTATGTTTGGAAAGAGATCTCATTGCAATTTGGACTGTTCATTGTTATATTGGTACTTGTGTGAGATGCAGGCCAGTACCTATTTTTCTACATTTGTCCGAAAAAGATGCAGATATCCGCATTTATTTCTTTAGCCTTCTAATTCCAGTTGTGGTAAGTCCAGCTCGTCACTCATGCATTATGCACGTCCAACGAAGATGCAAAATGCCAGTTTGCAAATTCAGTTCATCTCATTTTTCTGAAAAACTCCAAGCCTGAACGTTTTGGTACAGAAAAGTCTTGATAAAATTCTGCATACTAAAGTTCTGATAAAGCATTCAGGAATATGATTCACAGAAGAAAAACGTAAAAAAAAAAAAAAAAAAGAAATCCTCCACGCATTGCAGAAATGGTTTTCATACTACATAAAGTATTTTACAGTTGAATCACCGAGAGAGGCTTAGTCATAAAAACATGAATGAGGCTGGCAAGGATTAAATTCCACAATTTCACCATAAAATGACTTCTGAACAAATGTTTTAGTCATAGGAATTTTTTTTTTTTTGCTCTTTTGATCTCGACAGTTACATACAGTCCCTAACTATTGGGGCAAGTGAATAATACGTTAGCTTGCTTTCCTGGGCTGCAATAACACATGCAAGAAACACCATTAATAATATAAAGATATATTTCAAATAGTGACACTGAATTCAAGTTACCACAACTGGGGAGCATGCACAAGTCAGAAAAAGCGTATGGATATCTTAGTATAGGAGCTATTATCTGGAATGCTTGGGACCTGGGGATTTATCATACAGTAATCATGTAAATATGAAATAAACCAACCAGAATTGTTTTGCCACCAATATGGGATCATGCAACATGGTTACCATCAAGTACAATGTACTTTTTTATTATTACAGAGAAAAGGGAAATCATTTTTACAAATTAGAATTACAGGTATGGGTCCTGTTATCCAGAATGCTTGGGACCTGGAGTTTTTCAGATAAGGGATCTTTCTGTAATTTGGATCTTCATACTTTAAGAATAAACATGTAAACATTAAATAAACCCAATAGGCTGGTTTTGATTCCAATAAGGATTAATTATCTTAGTTTGGATCAAGTACAAGATGTTCTTTTATTATTTTTACATTTTTTATTTTTCATTATTACAGAGAAAAGGAAATCTTCAATCAAATTCATTTCAAAGTTTTTTCTAAAAAAAACTTTGATTTTTCAAAGTCCACCAATTGACTCCAAATAGGTTCTAAGATAAAACAGTAATTCAGCAGGTTTTAGATGGCGAATGGTCTAAGTCAGGGGTCCCCAACCTTTTTCAAGCGTGAGAAACATTCAGATCTAAAAAGAGTTGGGGAGCAACACAAGCATGTAAAATGTTCCTGGGAGGTGCCAAATAAGGGCTGTAATTTGCTATTGGTAGCCTCTAAATGGACTGAAAGCCTATAGGAGGCTCCATTTGGCAGTACATCTGTTTTTATGCAACCAAAACTTGCCTCAAACCTGGAATTAGAAAATAAGCACCTGCTTTGAGGCCACTAAGAGCAACATCCAAGGGGTTGGGGAGCAACATGTTGCTCACGAGCTACTGGTTGGGGATCACTGGTCTAAGTCGAAGAGACAGTACATGTAAAATTTCAAATTTTCTAATTCAAATCGAATCGGGTTTTTCTCAATAACATCAGACAAGACACTGGGGGAAGCCAGCATGTGCCGCCAATGCACAGATTCCACCATGCTGGCCTACATTTAGGTATTTTTTTATAGGCCGGCCAATCGGGGAGTGGGTCTGGGCTGGCAGGGATCAATGAGGGCCAGGGCCCACTGGGTTTCTGCTGGCCGAGTCCGACCCTGAGTACAGGTTTGGAAACTGTTATCCAAAAGTGATCTGGTGTTTTCCGGATAAGGAATCTCTCCATAATTTGCATTTCCATTCCTTAAGTCCACTACTAAAAATAATTTAAACACCCATTAGGACTCTTTTGCCTCCAATAAGTATACATTATATATAAGTTGGGATTTTCCAAAAAGAAAATCCTTTGTAAAAATTTGAATTATTTTATTAAAAAGTCTATGGAGCATAGCCCTTCTGTAATTTGGAGCTTTCTGAATAAAGGATCCAGAACCTGTACATAAAATATGGCATTTCTTGCCATTTTTTTGTCATCCTCATTAATTTTCAGGGCTTACTACTCCTTTAAGTGTATATATGTTTCAAACAATTACCTATTTTAAGCAGCTTTTACTTTGTGCACCAATCTCTTAAATTTTCCACTAGAATCTTTGTACTTTTGGGAGCATTAAAACATTTCAAAAGTTGATACAAGGGTGGACTATTCTTTAAAAGGATCAGCAACAGATGCGCATTTTGAAGATAGGAGATTGTAGAAAATGAGAGAATAAGCACTTGGAGAATGAGAGCCCGAGCCCATGAGAGATTTATTTTGACATTAATATATGACAGCTGGGTGCAGCAAGGAAACTTTTCCACGTGTGAAAATAATTGTATTATCTAGTCTCAATTAAGCCATTGTGTTTATAATCTACAGACAGATACAGAAACACAAATGTATCCATATTAATAAAATTCCAGAGAGTACAGCTGTTTTAATGCTGCTAAACAAGCAAAAGCTGGCCAGGCAACAGCCATACGGACCAGTAAAACCTGGCAGAGAGCACTAAAAGAAGACCTGATGATGGTATTTCAGCATTTCTATTTTGGGCAACACAAAGCAATTCAATAAATTTTATTGTAAAAGAACACAATTTGTTTACTTGGTGACAGAAAATGACAGAGTAGTTAAGCATGTTGAGATCTGAATTCGTGGGAAGGAAATAATGCTAATGGACAAGTGTCAAGGGGACCATCCAAGTGCGAGTGTACTGTGAGATATACAGATAGGTGGGGTGCTGTAGCAAAGACAGCTGCAATCTCTTGCTCCCATGTACGCAAGCTATCAGAAAAAGGATCAAGGAAAGTCGCCATTTAGAAAAATTAATTTTACGTTTGGAAAATAACTCATAGAGAAGGCAGGTGGTTCAATGGCAGTAGTAGTTTTCCCCTTATAAAGTCACTTCTTTTTTTTTTAAATTTTTAAATGATTGCCACACGCGGCAATTTGATAATAAAATGGTCATAATTATGTAATACGCCACTGGGTTGTGAGGTTAGAATTAAAAGAAGAGGGAACTCTTAACTAGAATAACTGGAAAATGTTGCTATGCTCCATATTTCACTCAACTATCCCTCCCAGCATTATTGTCCTTCACCTTGAGATAAACTGCAATACTCTGGGATGAGACTGCCTACATATCACTTATATATAGATAAAGCTAACAAACTATGCAGTGCTTTACAATAACAAACTCCCTCGGCTGACATGGGGCTTCTTCTCTGTCCAGGGGATACTAGAAAATACTTTTTAGATAAAAAGAGTTGAGTGTTGAGTTTAGAATGAATATTAGAGGTGACGGTAAGCAAGGAAGCCATTTAGTAGGAGGAAACAACACTCTAGACGGGATGAGATCATGCATGTGTGCCGTATCAATAACCTAAGAAAGGGTGAAAGTCGTAACACTACAAAGAAAAGAATATGTTTTGGTCATAGATCTTAACATATTGTAAAAGTTGAGACATATTTTGCTTCAATTAGGTTGGGACTTTCCACTTCTCCTCAACCTTGCACAGTGGAACCCTGTTTTTTAAAAAGCAGATCTTGGAGTCCACCAACACTGGATTTACAGGGGTGGGACAAATAAATCAATAAATGCATGGAAGGTTCTCAGAAACCACTTGTGTTCAGTTAAAGATACAAAACCATGGTGGATCAAAAGCCGAAGATGATAATTCCTGGAAGAGTAAATTCAAGGTTGCCATACAGTCCTTGATTTTACTTACATTTATCTTCGAGAAATTATCATCTTCTAAAATGAACTAAACTCTTACTCTCAATTTTTAAGTGTTAAAGGAGAATTCAACCAGTTAAAAAAAACATACCCCCCCCTACATAGACCCCCCAGCTAAAGTGTTACTCAGGGTAAATGCCCCTAACATTTTACTTACTCCGCGATGCAGTTTCAAACATTGGAGTTCATGGGCGCCATCTTCTTCTCTTCGGTATTCTTCGTAATGAGACCGGCGTGGAGGCGCATGCGCAGTTGGAGCAATTTTCTGTTTTGCAACAACTGCACATGCACCGAATCACTCTCATTCCAAAGATTTCCGAATTGGCTGAAGATGTCGCCCGTGAACTCGATGCCTGAATCTGCACCGAGGGGTAAGTACAATGTTAGGGGCATTTGCCCGGAGTAACACTTGGGCTGGGAGGGGGGAGGGGGACCTATGTAGGGTTTAACTTTAGGGTTGAATTCTCCTTTAAGCTCCTGTCTCTCCCCTGCAGAATGACTGCCCTGCATAAAACTCCATGGAATAACGATCTACAAATGCAGTGCTGTACAATGGGGTCAGCACATGTGGCTGCACCACTTCTATTTTCAGGCTCCTTGGTGATCATCTCCTTTGGCTCTCAGGATGCATGCTCCTGTTTGGTAATCACTGACAGAAAACCCCATACCAGATTTGACTTGGTCAACCATGTTGGTCATCAACCATGCCATATAGTTTTGCATTTGTAGACCAGGAGGGGCTATACAGTTTGGAAGAGGGCAGGGGATACTGTGAAAATGAGCAAACACTTTAAAAAGAGAGGACAGATGGGTTAATTACCCTCTTTATTCCAATGTATTTCTACAAAGGAAAATCAACATTTTGGCACAGGGAGATTGAATTACATGTCAAGTGTGTCAGAAATCAATCCCTGTTTTCTTGTGGTATAGAGCAGTCAATTAAACACCCAAACGTTTATTTCGGAAGAAAAACTGAGGAACATATTAATTCTTTATCATAAAATGGTCAAAATGGCCCCTGTGCCCACCAACCACTGATTTATCCATCAGAGCTGTTTGTCACCTAGGTCACTTATATTTCATAGGAAATATTGTATAACACTTAAGGTCATTTAGGTCGCATTTAGCTAAATGGAATGTGGAACCTATATAAATCAACTTTTGAATTCCAGATGGTTGGAAGTTACCATGTAACACACAGCAGGCAGAGGGAAAACGCAAATAAAACGGTTTCCTGCAGCAAAACAAAAACATGCACACGTCATATATCTCAATTTCTACCTAGTATATTTTTGATTTTTAAATGACTTTTTTTTTACTATACCATGAGAATAAAAAAAAAAGAAAACATACCCTGCTGATAAAGGTTTATCTTTTTAGTGGCAGTATCTGCTTTAAAATCTTTCAGACATAAATAGACTGCTGATTGCTCCCTAGATACACTGTAAAGTCTGAGAACGTAGGTGCGTCGGGTATGAGGGAATTTTGAAATTTTAACGATACGTTTATGAACGCATCTTTTTAGAGAATAACTGCCATCCAACTTTTTCCCTCTCTTTTTTTCAAATTATAGTACCGGTATGGGATCAGGTATCCAGAAGGCTTGGAATTTTGGGAAGTATGTCTCCCATAGACTGCATTTTATTGAAGTAATCCAAATGTTTAAAATTATTTACTTTTTCTCTGTAATAATAAAACAGTACCTTGTAGTTGATCCAAACTTAGATATAATTAATCCTTATGGGAGGCAAAACCAGTCTATAACGTTTAAATGATTTTCTAGTAGACTTTCCAAATTACAGAAATATCTATTATTTGGAAAACCCCAGGTCCCGAGCATTCTGGATAACAGGTCCCATACCTGTACTGCGATTCAGTCATATCTGTGCCAATCACTTATTTCAGCAGATCTTGTAAGGTTCATACATGGCTGAGGTTGAGCTTTTTAACATCAGACATGACACTGGGGAGGCAGACTCTGGGCTTTATAGTGCACGACAGTGACCTGACCCTCATGAGCTTCACTTATTGGGCCTGGTTCGAAAATGGTCAAGAGGGTGGGTATATACAGTATCATTATGACCTTACACATCATTTATTTGGTTAATATCTTGAGGTCACTCCTTTACAGCGAGAGGATAAAGCAAAAGTCGCAGGAAACCACATGTCCAGCTTTAAAGTATTTAAAAATAATAAAACAATTGCATTTTTAGGGACATTAAGCACTTTGGGTGTCAGATGTTTTCAGTAATATCTGTGGGACCAGAGTACACGTTGTACGAAAGGAAAGGCCTGTATATTCCACGGAATAATAACAAAAAATACAATTTTCTTTGAAAAAAAGCCGCTCTAGGAGTTGCCTGGTTTCCTTTAAGGAAGGAATGACATTACTGTTAGACGTATGAGATTTTTCCCAAAAGGAACCAGAGAGCAAAAAAAAACAAAAAACCTTAAGTTATCTAAAAATTAAATGGCAGGAATGATCCAAAGGCTGACATAACCATGACACCATGATACCTTTATTAGTATACAGATATTTCACTCTCTCCAGCATCTGTCTTTCATAACTTAGTGAAGGGGTGACCTCTAGTTGTTTTGGCTCCACGCCTGGTATTTCGCAAAACGTCCTGTATCCCTCTTTTCACATGAAAAAAAAAAAAAAAAATCTTAACTATTCCAATATACCTCCAAGTTAGTAAGGTTACAACACACTCCACACACTCAATACGTTTTAAAGAATATTCAGCTACATGTGGAGCATATCAGTAACTATTGTGTTATATATATGTTTGTTAACTTGTCTGCTTAACTGCTGTCACATTTCAGATAATGAAAAGCTTGCTAAAACGTCAACTAATCCTATTGAAATATTCTATTATCGTTTTTTAAGCATCTCCGCCTTTTTATGGGATTTTAATTAGTGCCAGGCAGTTTAATGGCAGACAAGATATCCATTTTTTTTTTAAGTTAAAAGTTGTGGAGTTGTGTCCTCTGAACTGATTTAGCTCAATCTGCCTATTTCCAAGGGGCCTTATACACCTAAAAACAACTTTGCGCTATAGAAAGGACTTGTGTTCATTCTGGCTATAGTTTTCATTTTAAGAAATTCATGTTTCCCGATTTTATTTGTTATTATAAAGCACTAATTTGAAAAGTGGGCTATTTTCACTGTAATTAACCCCCCCCCACTCTTAATAAAAAGGGTAATTTGTTCAGAGTTTCCTATCTAACTTTGAACAAGCAATAACCATCCCTTCTCTAAGCAGAAGCCGCTGAGCATCTCATTATCAAGAGTTTCTGAGTGGACTGGTAATTAGTTTTATCAAAGTGACTGGAATTACCAGGGCTGTGGAGTCGGTACATAAATCCCTCAACTCCTCAGTTTAGGGCTAGTCCACACGAGGAGATTTTGTCGCCTGGCGACTAATCGCCTCGTCTTTTGAGCGACTATCTCCCCGAACTGCCTCAGCGTTTTTCCCCATAGGCTACAAAGAAAAGTAGCCTGCGCTAATGCTCACGCGGCGATGCGTTTTCAATAGTCGCCCAAAGTTGCCTCAGTGAGGCAACTTCAGGCGTCTATAGAAAACGCATCGCCTATGGGGAAAAACGCTGAGGCAGTTCGGGGAGATAGTCGCTCAAAAGACAAGGCGATTAGTCGCCAGGCGACAAAATCTTCCCGAATCTCCTCTTGTGGCCTTACCCTTATGTTACCTCCGACTCCTCTGTTTACTAATGTATTTTTCATGTTGATTGAAAGAAGTTATTTACACAACATAAAAGCCATTTTATCACTGCTTAAACTCAAAAACAGGGCCGGATTTGAGCAAGCGGCACCCGGAGGCCGCATGGTCCAATCACCGGACATCTCTCTTGTGTGCACACACCTTCTCGTGGCTGCATAGTCCAAGTGCCGGCTGTTACACGCAAAACCCCTTGTGCGCACACCAGCAAACTCTCATTACCGGAGCACCCAGTGCTCCTTAGGATGCAGCTGGGTGGTATACCACCCTAGGCCCAGGCCTTTGTGGCCTCGCCACAAATCCGAGCCTGCTCAAAAATATTATCCAAAATTAACTAAAATATTGTTTTTAGAAGCAGAATTGATTCTGCCATATTCTCCTTCATAGAAGCTAATCTGATTTGATTATTTTCAGTGCTTGCGTTTTAAGTTATTAGGAGTCTGAGTCTGTACATTTTTGGCGATTCCGACTCCAGGTACCCAAATTACTTCCGACTCCACAGCTCTGGGAAGTACTACAGTGAAACTGGCTTCATAGTCTTGTTTAGTGCCAGAAGTAACAGAAATCATATATATATTTATTAATATACTGTAAACAATACGCAAAAAGGATGTTCCAGGCCTATTCATTGAGCTCATGTTGAAGTGGTTGATTAGACACTTTAAATATACTGAGTACCATCTACATTTGCCACTGAATTAAAATCTTTAATAATTCACTCATTTGGGTTATATTGTACTCATTTGATTTATAAGTGTCAATGTTTTCACAGTTCTTATAACGTTGGGCTTTCCTGAAGCAACAGCCTGGAAAGGGGACTTACAGAGCATAAAATATTGAAAAACACATGTGTGTGTGTGCATATAAAACACATTTATAAATTGTGGGATTTTACAGCCACTGTTATCTCTTCTCGCTCGCTGGAGAGCTGCAATCAACCAATTTGCTGGTGGTGGGGCCCAAAGCTCGTTGACGAATTCTCAGGATACCTAGAGAAGTACATAACAAAATACATGTGCTTGCTTCCCCTAAAAGGTACCTCACTGTGTGCCTGTTATATTTAAGAGTATTATGTCTACTAACAGAGATCTAGACATATCATTTTTATAAAACTCATTAAGCCATTAAACCTCACTCACAGAAAGTCATCCTAACCTGGAACCTATTAGGATCACAAAGAAAACTTGCCATCGGACTAGTTGCTTTCATTTTAAGCTGCAACCATCCTCCATTCTGTGTGTTTATAAAACAAATTCACAGCTTTCCCAGACTTCAGTGCATAACAAACTGATGCAGCATTCTGTAGGACAGGCATGATTTACCTACTTTGTGGCCCCCAGACTCTTTGTATACTTTTTATTAGATGTTGGCCCCAAAAGGTTTACATTGTACCTTGTTGAACATTTTCCAGATTTGACATTTTCTTTAGCAATGATATTTTTTGGCTAGAAATGACAGCTAAATCTGCATTAAGTTAATTACTTAACATAACACATACTTATAAGTTATAGGTGTTGATGTGTGATAAAAGTTCTAGACCACATTTGTATCATATTTTATCATGAATTGCAATCCCATCTTACAGAGCTGTGCAATACCTTTAAACAAGCTCAACAGTATCACCACCTTGGGATTTTTACTGTTTGCCATTTTAAACATGGTTTATGGTTCTAGACCACATTTGTATCATATTTTATCATGAATTGCAATCCCATCTTACAGAGCTGTGCAATACCTTTAAACAAGCTCAACAGTATCACCACCTTGGGATTTTTACTGTTTGCCATTTTAAACATGGTTACTTGGACCCTTGACAGTAGTGCAATTAAGGGGCACAAAACTGCACCCCGTAGTGAACTTTCAAACAGCACTTCTGTCTGGATTCAACATGGGATTTTTTTTTTTTACAGGCAGAAGGTGCATGTTGCAGTGATGGCAGCAGACACAAGACATCACTCACCTCACCTTCCAACACTAAGACAAAGGCGGTATTCCCTAAAGCTGGCAATACACTTAAAGATACTCCCTGATTTGCCCATCTTGAGCTGGACCAAATAATTGGATCACAAGGATAGTAGCCAAATGTTAGGCAACCCCAAGTGATTGTATTTACTTACCTGAAACACCGGCCCGGGGTTCTTCCAGCGAACACCACGGATCGATCCTCTTCCGGCTTCTTCTTTCTGCAAATTTCCCGGGGCAGACGCATGCACAGTAGAACGAAATAGCCGACTTTTTAGTTAAAGTTCGGCTTTTCAATCTACTGTGCATGCGCAGCTGCAAAAAGAAAGAAGAAGACGGAAGAGGATCGCTTTGTGGTGCTTGCTGGAAGAACCCCAGTTTTCTGCTTATAGGAGAACCGGCCCAGGGTTTCAGGTAAGTATATACAACTACTTGGGGGTTCCTAACATTTGGCACACCCAAGTGGAAGACGACTTTCCTTCTCCTTTAACTTCAGCATCTAAATAATGCACAAGAAATAGACTCAGCACTTCATTTTGGACCCCTATGATTTTCATCTGAAGACTTAAAAAAAACTCCTTACACAAAAACAAACTTATTACCCAGCTTTATCATATTTATATATTTTTTTATTTTTCTGTTCAACTGCCTTTATCAGATGTCTATGAAATTTTAATAGAACACTACAGTCACAAATGAATATAAGGTAAAACTGTGCGCATACAGAAATACATAAAAAGAGGGGGTTGTTTGTGTGTGTGTGTGTGTGTGGGATAACTACTGTGTTTAATAAAGTATGGGCCCTCTATCTAGAATGTATATTCCTGACAAAGGGTTCACCCCATGAATTATCACATATATTTTTTATGTGGCTGACCCCCACCATAAGCAACCAAATTAGTAGTATGGGGGGCTAAGACTGAAAGCAACTTAGGGTAAGATCTGAGGTCAATGCCCATATACTGTTCAAGAAAAATCTGGAAGTTTGCTCTGATGGCCAATTAGAGATAAACTTGGTGTATAAAAGCCGTATCATAGAACCTAGTCGGATTATATATGACATGTATGTGTGCCTTGCTTTAGGTACCTCTGCTAATCGAGGCTCCAAAATTCCATATCTAGTGCAAATAAGGAAGAATTTAAGGTGAACGATGGATGCTATCCAATCATCAAGCCAGGACAAGCAAACACACTTATCGTTTGCTGGAGCAGTTAATGTGTTTCTGCAACAAAACCTAGAGATTTTTTTATATTACGAAAAGATTTTCTGGAAATAAATACCCATAATATTAATTCATTCAAAAATAGGCTGCAGAATTACACATCTGAAACTTGCCATTTGAATTAGTTCCTAAAAAGCAATATATCCTTCCGTTAGTAAGAAAAAAAAAAATTGAGCTGGAAAAAGTACAGATTCAGATATTTTAGAATGGTTCAGTGCGATAACATCAACAAGTATTGACTTTTATCATATATAAACCTGATTTAGCATGTCACTATTTTTGCAATGTGTATGTGTGTATATGCCATTGGGAACATGTTCTGGCTTGTAGGCCCCGTGTCTAAGGGAAATCTAACTGTTTCCTTGTTTTCTTTTACTGCTGAAGTTACGATCAGTATTTGCTTTGATGGTAAAGGGTGACAGATTTAAGACAAAAATAGAAAGCTTAAGTCTACTTTCTGGTAGATACATAGATTCTTCCAGCAAAATAATAAGGTTAACTGCAATGTGGGAATTCAAGAATGCCTTTGACATAAAGTCATCTTAAATATGCATTTTCTATTTTACTGCTGTTTTAAAATTCTTTGGCTAGTTGAAAAATCAACTAGCCATTGAATTTTCTTATTTGTCACTCTTGACACACAGAAAAATTGGACATTGTAAACAGCGCCGGATTCGCTGGGTGGGCGCCCCTAGACTGTGCGCTCCGCGCGGTCCTAGCGCCCGCCCACACTACCAAAAAAGCGCCAGCGTGCGAGCGCCGGAGCACAGGCTCCCCACAAAGCAGCTGGGAGGCATGCCGCCCCAAAAATGTGCCGCTCTAGGCTCGGGCCTATGTGGCCTCGCCACAAATCCGGGCCTGATTGTGAACCTTTTGTATTGTAGTTATTTTGGGGTGAAAAGATTTTACCTCCTTTTAGCCCACCTCAGCATACCTTATTGGCAACTACTCAAAAATGGAAAACAAACCTTTTACCCAACACTTAGAGGGTTATAAACCTCAAATTTATCTGGTCAGGATTTTTTGGGCAAAAACTCAATTTTTTTGTGAAAACAAAATAGAATTTTTTGAGACTTATTAAACCCCAATGCTGCAAAATGCCCAAATCCTACAATCCGCCATCTCAGACCTGTCGAGGTCATGTATAAGTCAATGGAAGATGTCCATATCCCAATTGTAAAATATCATGGTCTGAGCTGGGTTTATCGTGGGTTGAGCAGAATTTATCAGGTATCTTGCAAAAACCCAACAAAAATCAAGTGATTCATGAGAAAGGTCAGGAAAAATGGTATGATTCGGATTTTGGCTCGTTTTTTTTACTGAGCCGATTTTTACAGAGCCGATTAAATCAAGTTATTTTATTAATAAATAAGGAAAAATTGGGGATGGGAGTTTGGTCAAGCTTTTTTTTATTGAAACAATGAAAAAAATTTGGATTTTAGTAAATAACCCCCCATTCTCCAGGGCTGAAATGAAACTTTAGACTTTCCCCATATCTTTCATAATTAACAATGGGATATAGGCAATACCTCCTGAGTTCATTACAACATCCTTTTCCTTTTAGAACATTAATATCAATTTGCACCATGGATATTGATAGGCTTAGCAATCGGACATGCTTGGTTGGTCATGCAAAAAGAGTGTTACTATTTGCAGATATATTTTTTACCTCGTTAACATATAAAATGATTTTCTTTTCTCACATCTTCTAGATGTTGTTCTGTACAGTGGCCATATAAATGCTGTACAGAATGATCGTACATTTTACATATGGCTAGCTGAAGAATGTACTAAACAAACAAATTTCACAAAAAAACCTTTGCTTTCAAATTGTGATTACTATACATTTTGACTAACAGAAGCTACATTTCTGATCAGTGGAAATCAGATCAGTTTATGTAGCTAAAACTTTTGTGGAGAATTCTACTGAATCTAAAAATTATGGGTTTGGTGCTTTAAAGGACCCCAGTTTTAACATCTTCAATTTAGTAAAGTCATATAATAAACATACCACCTGCCTAGTGCCAGTCGCCACTCCAACACAAAAGCCCACATATCAGGCCATAAAAACGAGGGTACAACAATTATATTCAACAATATTGAAACTCAACTATACCTCTGTTTAAATCCTACATAATATATATCATTTTACTGAATATTACAAGGCCTTAACTACCTCCAATTTATAGTATTTCTATGGGTTTTCACTTTGTTTGAGTTTTTGTGGAAAAAAATGGTATAATCATTTATCTCTGGTCTAATCATCATCATCATTTATTTATATAGCATAATCCAAAAATGGACTTTATAATAACAATAATTCATTTGAAAATCTGCAGAAATGCAGCACTAATATTTACCATAAGAGGTAGATTTATAAAAAAAATTAATTAAAAATATTAATTAATAATTAATAAATTAATAAATAAAAAAATTGAAAACTTGAAAATTTTGATTATGAACTTATTTTATAGAAAAAAGTCAATCTAGAAAACTAGAATTGAAATACTAAAGCCACACCTGTTGACTTCTACATAATCTCAGATTTTAGATGTTGAATTTTTATATCTTAGCTTTTTTGGGTTGTTTTGCTTTTAATAAAGTTGAATTTTTTTTTTTGGAAAATCAGATTTGCGATATTTGCCAAAGATAAACTAGAACTGCTGTAAAAAGTCAAATATGAACATTGATAAATCTGCACCACATCTGCTGTTAATTTTCCTTTCACTAAACTTTGTGGTTTTGAGGTCACTGGGACTACACAGCTGGAAATTTTGAATTCTCACTTTCAGCTTATCTAAGGAAGTGTGACTTACCATAGAGACATAGGGGGTACTTTACTAAGGGGCGAAGTGGCTAACGCCAGCGTGACGTCATTTCGGCACTTTGCCGATTTACTAACGGTCGCTGGCGTAATTTTGCCAAGGAGATAGACTCTGGCACAACTTCGCACCCTAACCCCAGGCGTTACTAGGTTTTTAATTTTACTGACCGTCGCCAGACTTGCCTTCGCCACGTCAGACCAGGTGAAGTGCAATAGAGTAGATAGGACTTCCTCAAAAAAAAGTCCCAAAAAAAACGCTGGCATCTTTCCTTTTTACATGGTGATAGGCTGGTGGTAGTACCCACCTTCCCCTCTACATTTGATAACATATGGCACCTAAACTAAACTGTGGGCACACGTGTAGGGCAATTTAACACCTCTATATAATTTTATTAAGGTTCCCTGGCCTTGTGTAGTTTAATGTATTTGCTGCAGCATATACGTCCATTGTACTTTAACTGCACGCCGTATGCAAATTAACCAACGCTAGAGTAACTTCGAAATGCTGAGCGTATTTTCGCTAGCGCAACTTCGCCCGTGTTCGGTACCCTGTGCGCAACTTTGGATCTTCGTGAATTAGCGTTGTCCAGGCGAATTTACGCCTGGCGAAGTGCTGCGATGTGCGCGAAGCCAGCGCTGGCGAATTTTTAGCGGGTTAGTGAATTGGGCCCATGGAATAAAAGAAGCGTCATACTATGCACGTTTCGAATGTAAATGCAACTGATAAACAGCAAGTGGCGTAATAGCAAAACCTGCTTAATACTGTACAAGTTGTGCTGGACATAAAGAGAGAGGCCATTACATTTTTGGCTTTATTTGCATCATGAGAAAGTGCTGCTTTCACTTTATGTAAAGAAAATAATCCTCTGTGTTATCTCTCCGATTCCAGGCCACATTTGGTGGCTTAATCTTCTTGTGAGGCAACTGTTGTTTTACAGAGAGATCTTACAAAGTATTGTAATTGGTTGCCACCTTGTGGATGATTTAACACCTACCAACAAAGAACATACAGTGTGTTCTTGACCTTACTTTTAGCCATACAACCCAATGGGCTGCTGCACACTGATGACATGAATCAATTCTTTAGTTGTGCAATTTTAATGGCTCGTGCAAAGTAGGACCTCACAGGGCCCTTTATCAAGCCTCTTTTTAGCCATGCGATGTGTGGACAGGGCTTAATAGAATAGCAGATAACAACTAATATACAAAAGAATATAAGAACATAAGAAACGTCTTGCATATGTCAAAAAGTAGAAGTCTATGAAAAGTTTTATATTGTGTATATGCTGTGCTATTACATTACTATAAATATAACTAGCACCATTAAATGCTATGGTCTAAATCAGTCCAGAGATGGCATATAAACAGATGGAGCATTGCTTATATAGTGAATAAAGTACCCCCTCTTGTAAAATATAAGGATATTATAAGTTGCTTTTATAAAGGTCATGGAACTCCGAGATAACTTCTAATATCATAATATTTAGCGACAGGGGGTACTTTATTTATTATAATACACAAGTTTCAGTGAGTCACCTGACAGAAATGACATCACTAAGCTCCGATTACAACTGATGACATCACTAAGCACCATTTACAGGGATATAATTTACAGTACAGTATTCATGGCTCTTGTGTATTATATTTGTATAAACAGATGGCAGAGTAAAGCAATAATCTAACTATGACTGCTGACTAGATTTCAAGTAAAAAGCATTTTATAGGTTACATATGTATAACACGGCTGCTATCAACGTCATTGGCAAACAACCCAAATAGTGTATATTTCTTAACCAACATAAGAGATCTAACACATTCTCAATGAGGAATTGGTGGCTGACTGACAGATATGCCAGTCACAGAAATGGAAATAAGAAACAAGTGTAAAAAAAAAAAACAATGATGGCATACAAGGATGCAACAGTCATTAAGAGAGAAACTGTAGTCAGCAGTATAGCCAGACAGACAATTAAATCTATGGCAAATATGGCGATTTGACGGTCATCTGGCCGAAAACAACGATGGTTAACATGCCCCTCTCCGCCATTAATTTTACTGATTCAGTAAAGAACAGGAGTGGTCAAAACACGCATGTGCAATAGTCCTAAGCAGGATAGTAGGAGAACTTTGGCAAAGGCAAAAGTCTGAAAAAAATACATTTTGTGACAAAAAAAAGGTCAATGCAGTAAAAGGTGCTTTGTGTAATGAGCTCAAGCCTTGAACTCTATAATTTAATAATTTAAGAAAATAATATGCCCTTTAGGCACATCCTGGCATCTTTGTAGTAAGCCAAAGGAACCTTTCTACTGTTAGCAATGTTATAGTAAGGGTATCCATATGAATGTAGTCAAAGGGCTAGTTTAGCATTCTGCATGGTCAACTCTTTTAGAGAACCAAGAGCTTACTTGGAAAGCATTAATGCAACCGTGAGCTTCATAAAGCAAAATAATGTTCAACAGATTCGTCCATCACAGTGAAAAATATAACGAAGCCTCTATAGTAATACCTGAAAAACAAAAATGTTCTTTGGCAGCAGGCTCTACCTCGGAAGGTTCCCCAATACCGTAATCAAAAACCTGCACAATTTGAAAAACAGTATTTCAAGGAAGATGGAAAAATGCACTGAAAGTAACTCAATTGCTTATTAGTTAATAAAAATGTAAAATGTTTGGGGTATCCATTATTTTAACAACCCTCTATATACAGTTAACCTGCGATTAACCAATTCAGGTGTGAAATCCATTAGGCTTGCCTGTGATGCATGGATAGAGTTTTACAAAAGACTTGGGGTTTGTAACATGTTAGACGTCTGTTTGCAACTATAATCTGCTTCTGTCTACTGAAAAATAGGTTCCATTCCATTGTAAAATGCACAAATTGTTTTAAAAGACAAGCAAGCTTGTTGTGATCTTCGGCTACTACTCAAAGTACTCTAAAGTGATTGCCAGCAGCAATTTACTTTTAACTGGTCCCATCATTACCATTAGAATGCAGAGTTTCAATATGTTTAAAGGGATCCTGTCATCAGAAAACATGTTTTTTTCAAAACACATCAGTTAATTGTGCTGCTCCAGCAGAATTCTGCACTGAAATCCAATTCTCAAAAGAGCAAACAGATTTTTTTATAATCAATTTTGAAATCTGACATGGGGCTAGACATGTTGTCAATTTCCCAGCTGCCCCATGTGATGTGACTTGTGCCTGCATTTTAGGAGAAAAATGCTTTCTGGCAGGTTGCTGTTTTTCCTTCTCAATGTAACTGAATGTGTCCCAGTGGGACATGGGTTTTTACTATTGAGTGTTGTTCTTAGATCTACCAGGCAGCTGTTATCTTGGGTTAGGGAGCTGCTATCTGGTTACCTTCCCATTGTTCTTTTGTTTGACTGCTGGGGGGGAAAAGGGAGGGGTGATATCACTCTAACTTGCAGTACAGCAGTAAAGAGTGATTGAAGTTTATCAGAGCACGAGACTTGGGGCAGCTGGGAAATTGACAATATGTCTAGCTCCATGTCAGATTTCAAAATTGAATATAAAAAAATCTGTTTGCTCTTTTGAGTAATGGATTTCAGTGCAGAATTCTGCCAGAGTAGCACTATTAACTGATTCATTTTGAAAAATTTTTTTTTCCCCATGACAGTATCCCTTTAAGGTACTATAGTACACCCTGAGAAAAATTTCCACTTGTGCAGCTATTATTATAATATAAGTCTTGAGCATTTGTTGACAAATACTGCAAGACTGAGAGAGACTCTCCAAACCAAGTGTCTCCAGACTCTTCAAGTCATTCATGGCTTACCAGGTGCTGCTTCCTTGCTCTGCAACCGACGATGATGAAAGTTATACAGTCACATAAGTAGGAAAGAATGTTAATTGTAAACAAGTGCACAACTTGTTGGATAATGTGATTCTTGAAGTAATGAATCTAGTAATGAAGTAATGATACTAAATCAGACCACAGATGATATACAAGTGTGTGTGTGTGTTGACACCAAAATGAAAGAACAGAGAATCCTATCGATTTAATTCTCCTGCACTCATGCATCAAATTTCCCTCCTGATAAGAGTTCAAATATCGAAAACTACCGCAACTAATAAAATGGAACACAACACTGAAAATCTGGCTCATCTTACGAATTAGAGCATTGAAGCAATCAAAGTCAAGTTATAAAGCCCAGAACAGTATTGGGACAAGAAAACTGGGCAGGTTTTAGACAAAGAATCCAAACAGCTGGAAAAGTTGTTGATTCTCCGAGGGAAATTCATAATGCATTTGACTTATGTTTGTGTGAAGCTGTGGAGTTTCCTAAGGGAGTTGCGAACAAGAAAGGCTGCCAGGAATTTTATCTGGAAAATGATAGAGGTTCACCAATTGTCCCAATATAGCCAACTGAGAACATACAGAGATGTAATTCATTTTTTTAAATAAATTTTACTTTTTAGCAGAATGGAATACATTTTTTATGTTTGAAATTAAGATTTTATTTCAAAGCTGCAGAATATATACACTATTTCATAGGGTAATGCTTGATACACATTTACAAAAAAAAAAAGTTCATTTTTTTATTTGCTTTGTAAACTTTGTTATTGTGGCTCTATAACAATTTATGTTAAGTACTGGATTCTGGAATTTTGTTCCATATAATCCGTGTACAAAGTGTACAAACCTCTATATAAATTGGTAAGAGATCCGAAAAAGAAATTATAGTGTACATTAATATAATGCCGTCTAAAAATAAATTATTTCCGAGGGAAGAAATTGCTTCCTAATTGCAATAATTAACCTCCGATATTACACAATTACTTCAGGAAGCAATAGTAAGGCTTAAGAATGTCCTTTTTTCCATAAAGAGTATTCCGGTGTTTTCATATAAGCAAGGGAGGAACTGCAATGAAGAAGCAGGTGCACTGGGGAGTAGAGACTTTTAGAAGTATTTACAAATTGTGTGTATTATTATTGAGCCTTAATTATGTACCCACTTTGTTTTATTTCTACACACAATAGTCGTCATACTTAACCACACACTCCGGTAATAGAGGTCTTTGGTGCACAAACTACTTAAAGAATGAATGATTACTTTGCGATGCCTCATCTCTCAGTTGCAGAAGTCCCCTTGTTTTTCTCAACAAGAACTATAAACATCTGTATTGTTTTCAGAATTATTAAATGATAAGTAGAATGGAAAAGAGCAGCCCAGTTCACTTGAAAACAACATCTCTTTATGAATGACCCTAATGGATTACGCAAGACAGCCGGTAAGATAATCAAAAGACAACTGTACTGCAAAGTTATCGTGAAAATGTCCAGGCACAGTAGAGTGCGACCAACTACAGAAACACAATAATACCACACACATGCACAGTCTTCAAAATGAACACAAAATGTCTTTTTTTCTTTAGGAAATGTCACATGGAAAATACATTTTGGTCTGGTGGCTTTTCGTGGGCTTTAAGAACTGCATTTAACTCATGAAAGTAACAAATATATTAAATTAATGAGTCCAGAAGGGCTCTCCATACTGTAAATACAAGATATAAACAAAAAGAAACAATAAATTCATTGACGCTGAGCTAAGAATATCCCTGAAATCTGGCACTGATCTGAAAGCCATATTTCTCCTTGTTTACTAGTATTTTGACAGTTCAAAAATACTTTAAATGAAACTTCAGACTTGATAAAGATTAGGTCAATCTCTCTAGTTTGTGTACACTGTTTGCTATCTTCATAAGCCTGAAACTTCTCCTACTCCATGTAGGGGAACTGGTGTGGCGCACTGGAAGAAATCACTATCCATTATGTGCTCCTGCACATGATCATAGGGCACCACATCAAGAAGACACTAATTCTTTCCATCTGCACCCACGATGTTAAAGACACCATGCAGAATCTGCTAAGCCAATTACGCTAAGCATGTATATTTTCTAATTTGGTCATTTGCCTGTTTTCTATGCATTTTGCCTGACCTCTTTACTTGTTACCTGCTCACTGAAGTCTTCCTAGTCTAAGTTATTGAAGTGGAATGGGTTCCCTACAGGTGCCAGAAAGTCCAGGGACCCAAAAGGGCATCAGTGAACACAAGTGGCTTCAATAGGAGTACATGACCGACAACAGAGGCTCGACCCTCTTACAGAATCGTTGCATCTATCCATCCATCCATCCAAAATTTAATCCCAATATTTCCAAATGCCACTCACATGACACAACGTGCAATCAATGTGTAGTTTTATTCAAGATCCCGGCAAACATTTCAGGGCAACCCCCTTCTTCAAGTGCTCTTACTGAGTGTAACATGATACTACAAGTTTACAAAACAACCTCCCACCACATCATGTGACCATATAGTGAACTGTTGTAAAACATATCTTAAACAATTACAAGCTTCTATTAATCTATTAAATCCAATATTTAATATCTAAATCATATATGGGACTTCCCATAAACATATTTGTGTTTAATGCCATGGGCAGATTTACTAAAGGCTGAAGTGGCCATCGCTAAAAACATTCACCAGAAATCCAAACCGCAGGCACATTACCAATTTTCTAACAGGCGTAGAGGGCAATTCGCTAGTGAAAGAGGCTGTTACTAGCATAGTTTTGCACCCCATCGGCAGGCAATTCTTGCTTAGGTGAAAAATAGTTAATCAGCAAATTCACTAAAGTGCGAATTTTACAAAACATTAATGAGATTCCTTCCCCACCTTAGACCTGGCGAACTGATAAGATAAAGCTATATCCTCCTCAATCTTATGTCAGTGACATCATATCCTGTATGCTGAAAAGTCATAAAAGTTCTAAAAAAGCTGTTGTTTTTTTAAATTTTAAAGTGGGATTACCTTCAAACGATGTAACTATTAAAGATTTTCTTGTTAACATTTTTTCTCCAACCATTTGAAGGTCATGTCACATTTGTTTTAGGGTGGGCTAATGTCTAGGGCATTAGAGGATCTGTTTTGTCTTTATTTTGCTTCCTTGGACATTTTTAATAATAAGTGGCCACTTCAAGCATTTGAACCAACATCTCTAATAAACATATATATGACCTATTCAAATTGACACAAGTGTAAGAGCACTAAAAGTTTTGCTAGGCAGAAATGAGTGTTAGCGAAAGTTCGCTATGAAATGCTCGCACTAATGAATTAACGCTAGTGAAAATACACCAGCGTTTGGCAACAGGGACGTAACTTCGCATTTTAGTGAATTAGCGTAGTGGTAATGAACTTACACCTGGCGAAGTGGAGTGAAGTGTGGCAGAGCCTTTGCTGGTAAAAATTCACCCTTTAGTGAATTTGCCCCCTTGTCTGGAGCCTTATCACATAATACATAATATGTAATGGCTCCCTATAGTAATTTTATGTAATCTTTCAGTAACAGAAAAAGTCTGAACTTTCTAGTAAGAAGGAAATTATTTACCACAGTAGCAATATGCCTGTTTCAATCCAGCTGTTACAGAACAACAAATCCCTGCCTCTTGCTGCTACAAACCCTTGTGAGGGTTGAAAGCAAAATTACTCAACAGTCCATTGACTATTCCTGTTCTGCTGTAAAACAACAGGAAATGATGAGGTCAAGAAAAAAAACCTTCTAACTCAGTTATGTTGGGAGAAACGATGTGGTAAACATGGACATTTTTATGCATTCTAGTGAATTATGTCTGTGTGATCAACCTGCATTTAACAACACAAAGTATTAAGAAAAATGCCATTACATAAGAAGTTGAATGCAGTTTTCAAACTTCATGCATAAAATATTGTCCAAAATATTGGTCTTTGGAAAACTGTATATTTCAAAGATTTACCATGTCAACGCTATGCCAAAATATTATAGTTATCTGTAACAGGAAAATTAAATTCTTCTAGGCCTTCTAAACAAAACAAAAAAAAAAAGAAGAACATCTGGTATGTGAATCCTTTAGTTAAAACATTCTAAATACACAGTGGGCCAAATACATTTATGGAGAATGGCTTACTTAAAATAAGCCTTAACAGTTCAAAAATTATGCTTGACCCATTTTCTGGGTGTTGATGCCAAAACCACAAGGACAACTACTTTGGCGAATGTACTAATCAAGTCATTAATTTTTCTTCTACGCTCTTGTAGAAAGCCAACAAGGTCTGGATATTGCTTTAGCCATCAATAAACATACGTCTACGTGGTCTATTTTAATATGTTTTATTAGGGTTATAGTTTATATCACAATACTATTTTATCTTAAGGAAGATTTAGAGTATTATCAGTGGTTCAAAATACATTTTAAGGTTGCAAATACATTTTAAGGTTCTAGCAAATTTTTTGAGTTATCTATATGTGGGAACAAAGCAAAAGTATGGAATCTGAAGCTGGCATCTGTGTTGTTGAACAATTCCATTTCCGTTACACAACTACTGCCACTAAAATCTGCACTTCTAGATAAGCAAAATCTTTCTGCTTTCTCTGTTTTCTGCATGTGCAGCCAGTGGAAAAACCTCTAATATGTTGGACTTCCATTTACTGCACATCTCTGTGATTATGCGAGACTAGACAGCCTATTTGGCTGCATACAGATGCAAGCAGAATTAGCTGCTTCTGTATCGTGAGTTTTCCCACTCAAAACAGTAAAGGTGGCCATAGACACACCGATAATATCATACAAAACAAATTTTCGCACAATATTCGGTGCTTGTATGGTGGGAGATGAACCGACCAATATTGACAGAATACTTGAATATCGTTCATCGGCTCATCGATCAGGCTGGCTGGAAAAATTTGATCGGGTGCCTTTGAAGACACCCAAACATTGGCCATTGTTAGTGCTGAATCATCAGATACAGGGAGAATTCTGTTGTTTCTACCTGTAAATCTTACTATTCAGCTCTACAAGTATGTATTCAAACAAATGATCTTTCCTAGAAAGATATTTTCCAGGAAAACTCTTAATTGTAACATCTATGGCCACCTTAACACTCATAAAGGTTGCTGAAACCCACAGACGCTAAGTAAGGACAATAACACAATTTTTCACATTTCATATAAAATGCAAGCTGCTGCAGTTGCTAAGAAGTTGTACCTAGTGCAATACTCATTATACAACTACATTTTTGAACCAATATATTGATATATGTCATGTTCATTTTTGGGGAAATTAGTGGAATAGCAGTATTAACCAAGGTCCAAACTGGGAATCCATCACGTGCAAGTTCAGCCAGTAGCCTTTATATCTCATACATGAGTGTAAGATGAAAAAAAAAGAGAAATCCTTGGTTAACGGATTTGACAAGCAGTTTCAAATAAGAAATATTGGATTTCAAGAAACCGCCTGTTTGTAGAAAAAAAACTCAGCTGCATATTACAATAATCTGTAATTTTTCAATTTCAGCTTTTCTATTATGCTTAGGTACTGATACTAAGCAGATGCACTTATTTACAAGTCTTTCCAGCAAAGTTTGAACGCAAAGCAGTTGGAATACAAAAATGTTTTACTATGAGTATTTTTTTTCCCCCCTATCCCGCCTAGGGAATTGTAGTTCAACAAGAAGGCAAGCAGAAATAATAAAAAGAATGCACAAGGATAGAAGATGAGCATAGCTGTTTGGGGAAAAAAGAAAACAATAATGGGTGGAGCATTGATTTATTTAAAGCAAAAATATATCTATATTAATTAATTATTAATTAATTCAATAAAACACTCATGGATTGTTGAATTGTTAACCTTAGATTATACCCTCAATCTACCTGTTCCTTCCTTTTCTCCCAGAACTGCTCTGAAGAACCAGGAAATTGGAAATGAAAGCACTTTCAATTCTACTTTTTTGTCCAGTATCATTCAAGGAATAACAAAATTAATTTTTACAAAGGCATGAAGTACGTTTAGCAGAATCCCTGGGTTGTACAAGCCTTAGGTTTATTGTATTATCTTGAGTACATGTTACAACCTTACAATAATATACTCAATAAGTAGAAGTCACGTGAAGAATGTACAGATCTGGGATCCTTTATCTGGAAACCCATTATCCAGAATGCTCCAAATTATCTCCATTTTAAAATCTCCATTTTAAGAGAACAATTATAATTTTCAAAAAAGATTTTCTTTTTCGATGAAATAATAAAAAAGTGCCTTGTACTAGATTCTTACTATGCTGAAAGAATCCATATTGGTGGCAAAACAATCCTACTGGGTTCATTTGAAATTTAAATGATCAGCAGGTGTATGCAGGTATGGTGGTCCAAATTACGTACGGTATGGTGATCCAAATTACGTAAAGATCCCTTATCTGGAAACCCCCAGGTCCTTACCAAAAAACGAGAGAGCCTTGAATCTTTAAATCATTCAGTATCCATACAACAGGATCCTTTATGCGTACATACATGACAAAAGTAAAAAAAATCCTTCTAGGTTTTAGTCCTCGTTATCTTATTGTAAAATGAGTGCGACAATCAAAGTATGGTAATTTTCCACTACCGAACCTATCATAAGAATACAAGGAACTACAATTTAAAGTAGCTGTAGGGCTACTTGTCTGAAAGAAATTAAAAAATTCTGCCATCGAATGACCGCATAAAAAAATACACAAAAATATATTCTGCGTGTGAATCAGAAACCACATTTTATTATTTCCCTGTTTTAATTCAGTCTGCATGAATCATGTTCCTTGCACAGTGCACTGAACATGCAGATAATATTCCATGGTGCTAGCATGTGGGGAGGTGATTCTTGTGTTTATTATAAGCTGGAGCTCCCATGCAACCACAGAAACTGATTTTTTAAAGCACAGGCCGTTTTTCATTCTCCTTGTGCCATAAAAATGTAGTTGAATGATAATCTATTTTCTTAATGTAGAATACCCTTGTCTCTAATATGTGCTCTGCAACAGTCCAAGTTTGATACTTTTAATACCCAACTGTTCCTCAAATCAATATCTGTGATTAACAGCTCCAGCTCGGTGAGGCTATTTTGCTGACTTGCATGGCAAGCTCCAAGCATTCTTCACCTTTAATGTAAGTTATATTTCTTAGGCGTTCCCTTTGCAAAGCTTTCAGGAAGCACTGGTCTTTTGAGAGCCATCAAAGTTACTAGATCTGAAGAAAGTTATTTTTTAAACATCGATGGAACAGCACCAATCTTGTTTTGGCCACAAGATTTTTTTGGAGGCAGCTGTTGCAGGAGAGAGAGAAAATAAGAGAGAGAGAGAGAGAGAGAGAGAGAGAGAGAAAGGATTTTACTTGCTAATTTGGTAGTTAACATATTCTTGTTGTTGGATGCCAGCTGTGACTGGGTACCAGAGAAAAGGTGCAGGTTTGTTTTGATCGATTGCGGAGACATGTAACGTTGATCATAACCAATGGTTCCTTTAATTTTTTTAGGTTGCATGGGCAAATTTAGTTTTTCTGTGTACTGTTTAAAAAACGTGGCACATAGGGTTGCCACCTGTTTGGATTTGACCTGGACAGCCTGATTTTCAAAAGGGCTGCACGGGTCAAGACAGCCTGCCCCGTATTCTGAAAAAGGAAAACCAGGCATGGACATAGCGATCAGCCAATCGTTGGTATCCCAGCCCACGTGACATAGCAGGCCCCGTCTGCAACATTATTGACCCACCCCAGTGATGTCATGGCCCCGCCGCCTGCCTGGATCATGAGCAGCACAAAGGTGGCAACCCTTTGCGCACAGAACACTTGTTATGAACACATGAAATTCATTTATTAAGAAAGTGAGATCATACAAAGATGGCCTCATTGAAGGGGTTTTGAAGACAGGGCAGAACTATTTTCTATGGACCCTGAACCTGAGGCATTGAGAAGGAATTGTACTTGGCGGAATCACAAAAATACAAACATATTAAATCAAGCAATTATTAATTCTGTTTTGCATGAATATCATTGATATTCACAAAGTAGTCTTCTTGCTGTAATTGATCTAGAACAGGGCTGTCCAACTGGTGGCCGGTGGGATGAATGTGGCCCTCCAAAAAAATTTTATAGCGTCCAGCCTGCTTAAAGGCTTCACAGACTTCATCATTTTAATATGACCCTGGAACATGTCATATTAGAAATAGTTGGCCCATTACATGTAATAAGTTGGAGAATACTGCATCCAGCATCCACAGAGGGACAAAAGCAGCATTTTCATAGCAAAAAATAAAGAGATAGCATTCAGAAGTAATGATGAACGAAATCTGTCGTCAGATTTCACAATGGAAAAAAACACCTTTAGACTCCAATGAGTGAAATCATTTGTTGCATTGTCGCCCATTGACTTCAATGCATGCGGTGGATTTTTCGCCATTTTCGTGAATTTTTGCCGAAGCAAAACGGTCAAATTCGTCCATTACTGCCCAGAAGCTGTCTGAATTAGAATTAGGGTAAATATATATGGTATGTATAGTAAGCAGGCAAAAAACACATCCAAATATAACACTGAATACCAGGAAAATAATAATGAAGTAGTTAAAAAACACAATAAAATAACACAAAACGTACTTGCCAACTGCAAATTAGAGTTTTTGAACATGTATGCTTAAAACTGAATAGAATAAGAACTGCAGTGCCCATTTGGAAAGTATGGTGTCTCTGACTTAGTGTTCAATATTCCTGAAAACTATTTAGGACTGTTGGCAAACAAATACATTTCCAGGCATGAAACATCGTCTTTAATCACATCAAGTAAGAAGAAACGCAAATACCTTAGCACAGACTATAAACCTCTTGCAGAAGACCTGATTCTATAAACATACCCAGCATCACTTTATGCTATGCATTTGGGTGCATTTCCAGAAGAAATTCACCTATTACTGCTAGTTGACATTCACTTCAATGGCAGGCAGCAAGAAATTTGGGAGGGATTTTGCTCATTTGCAAATATGAAATTAAATCTGCAAATATTATGTGTTGGACTCCATATCTGGACAATTTTAAAAATTGCTTCCTTCCCATTGCCCTGCATGGTCGCTGCTTTTAAAAATAACAAAATTAATTTTTACATAGGCATGAAGTACGATTAGCAGAATCCCTGGGTTGTACAAGTCTTAGGTTTATTGTATTATCTTGAGTACATGTTAAAACCTTACAATAATATACTCAATAAGTAGAAGTCACGTGAAGAATGTACAGATCTGGGATCCTTTATCTGGAAACCCATTATCCAGAATGCTCCAAATTATGGAAAGGCCATCTCCAGTTTAAAATCTCCACTTTAAGAGAACAATTAGCATTTTCAAAAAAGATTTTGATCTTTTAAAACTTTTAAAACAATTACAGCAGGTGCCGTTTAAACAAAAACTTATGCAGGTCAGAACATTTTGTACTAATGTTAATTAGAGCGCTGCAATTTTGTTTTCCATATACAATGTATACTGGTAAACAACAGGAATTGATATCGTTTCTAAGAAAAGCATGTCTTGCTGCTGTTTACTATCACTGGGAGGAATACTTACACAAGTGGGAGGCTGAAGTAAAGAAATTGAATTTTTAACGGAATACAAAATATAACTGAATTGCTGAAAAAACTTGCAATTTTTTTGGTGTCATAGTCGCAAGAAAAACCTGGAATAAAAAGCTGCAACTTTAAAAAAACAATTCTTGTTGCTAAAAAATGAGTGTGAAAAAAATAGCTGAACTATTTAACAAAAGCTTTACTCTTGCAGAATATGTACAACATATAGATTTAATTATCACCTTACTCAGTGAGACGATAAAGGTTAAACACCAGGCATGGGCAACTGGGTCACTCCCATTATCCATCTAACAGCCAAACAGCGTCCCAATGCCCATCAGATATCCAATTATAAAATCCGCCATCTCAGACCTGCCAAGGTTGCATATAAGTCAATGGAAGAAGTCAAAAAGATTTTTTGATCTGTGCTGCGTTCCGTGCAATAATCCGAAGTTTTCGAGTGAAAATTCAGAAACATTTGTGAAATTCAGAGTTTTCGGGTGGAAAAGATGAGTACTGTGGAACTTACGGATAGTTTCTACTTTGACAACAGATATTTTGACCTCAGCACTGATCATGCAACGAAACAAAGTTCAAGATCTCTTGAATCTCCATTAGCCTCTTCCCTTAGGAAAGTGTTAAGAAACTCTAAAGTGAGTCTCCGCCAGCGCCTGCCATTGGCAAAATATGAGCAATGAAAGGTAATTTTGCTAGTTTTGACTGCCGCTGTCGACTGGTTCAGCATCGCTTCTTAACCAAAAGCTAAATTAAAGCCCTCATATATAGACTTCCCTAGAAATTTTTAAAAAATATTTTTAATCTAATTGCAGAGGTTCTCAATAGTGGGCTCTGTAGTGTGTCAGGGGTGGTACATCCTCTATAACACAGGCTGGAACCTTCGCCAAATGTACCCACAAAGTGTGCCCAGATTAGGCAAAATACCAAGCCAGGTTCAAACTTTAATAAGCCTATTCAAATAAATTGGAGAAAAACATTTTTTGAAAAATGCTTCACCTGCCATAAAACAAATACCACATTCTGTTTTACAGAAAGTGACCTAACTTTTATTTATCAAAATCCGAATTTATCTCAGTATTTTCTGAAAAAAACTCAGACCAAATCGGCACAGGTTTTTTCGCCTTATTTATTAATACACTTTCCCTTCATTTTTCTTTGCGGGAAAAAAAAACCCCAAAAAAGATGGTAAAGAATACGAATCGTACAAATTTTTCGCATTTTCCACCAGAAAACTCAGATTTTTGCAGAAAATCCTGAAATTTTAGGGTTATTGCAAGAAACCCAGCGCAGATCAAAAACTCTTTGGGACTTCTCCCATTAACTTATATATACGTATATACAACCTCTGCAGGTCTGAGATGCTGGATTTTCGGATTGGGACTTTTTCCATCCTAGGGATATAATAAATCACGAAAAATGTGTGGGTTTTTTTCCACTAAAAATTCTTATTTTATACTAAAAAAAAACACACACATTTTTCCAGTTTGTGGCATTCATTGCTTAGTAAATAACCCACTTAGGGTTTGGATTAAGCTATGCAGAAATTCAGATGAATTCAGAATCAAATCTAGGATCCAAAATAAAATACATATCTGTTTCTGGCTCCTACAAAGCTCTACCCAAAGGGACAAAGAGAAGGTTTTCCAATTAGCAGCTAATTTGAATAAAATCCAGTAAACACTCAATTATGTCACATTGGAAAGCCTTTAAAAACAAACTTGGGTTGCTTTGCTGCCCACATTCCTACAGAACACCTTTGTCTTGGTCTGGTTAGTCTGTCATTGAGTCTTTAGTCTGGCGTTTCCTGTGGTTCTTCTTTCAGATATATTTTGTTTTTTTTGTTGTTGTTTTTTTTTTGTTTTAAATCCAGAAGGGACTTCAGACACTGATGATGGGAGGAAAGCTGTGAACCATAAGTAAATTTGTATAATGGACCTACAAAAAAGATTACGCTTCAGTCAGACTTAAGCCATTACTTTCTTGAAAAGAAGAAAAGGCACAAGTTAAGCGAAAAAAGCACCGCCAAAGACTTTCCGCACAAATGTGCATCTCCATGAAGTTTCCTGCTGAGTGCATATGAATGCTCTGCAATCTGGGAAAAGGATCCAAATAGGATTTCAAACATCCAAAAATTTTGAACTGAAAACATTTAGGTATTTCACCAGGCTGCTATTCACTCATTCAGTGATTTTGCTTTTTGTCTTTCTGAAAGAGATGCTAAAGAAATGCCAGACTGGTTCTACGTGTATTTACATTCCAAAAGTAAGCTTCCTTCTCTAACCCTAACCCCCCTCACAGTCTGTCGTTTCTTCAACTGCTAAACATGCCATGGAATCGAGGCTAGCGACTGTCAACCTGTGGCTCTTCAGCTGCCTTCAACTATCATTAGGCTGCTGGGAGTTGTTGCGCAGCAGTTGCAGGTTAAAAAATAACCAATTTTTGCAATATTCTTGGATTTACGTTTCACTACACAGACTCAACCAAGCATCATTTGACATTCATTCGTTTTATTATTTCAGCCATGAAAAGTCGTTTTTTTCTTACGGTCACTAGTAGAGCCCACTTACCTGGTTATTACTACCTAAATACTGTCCCCAGAAAAATAAAGGACAGATATAAAGGTTGAAATCTATCAAGGAGTGCTCAGACATTTAATTGCCGTTTGTACAGGCAAAAAACGCTATTTACAACTTCGTTTCTAATAAATATTTGAAACTGAGTCTGTAACATTACCCATAACAACCAATCACACGTTCATTTTAATCAGCATAGACATCAGATAATGAATGCAAATTGTTGTTGGTTACTGCACTGCAGCAATTAAGCGGTAACTACCTAAAAAGCTGTTCATACGTCAATGATTTTCTAGTGTCAAGAATCATCCTTTTAATTCCAGAAGAAGCTTCTCCTGCCCATTTCATAAAGCATATAGTTTTAAATTTCCTTCTGACATTTTGGCTCTTGTGTAGCAACACTGTATTTCTCTAAAATATTGGCCTGCAACTGCAATGCAGTTTAGTTGTGCACAGTCCACCCTAGGCACCGGACCTCACTGTGCCCTTTAGCTTGTGAAAGTAATGTCACATGAATGACTGTGTGTGAGGTCACTTCCACTATGAATGATGTCACTTCCGCTGCAAGTGACATCACAGCAACCAGAATTTCACGGCTGACCCCCCCCACCCCAGAAATATTCAGGCAGTAACGTAACTAGAAGGGGGCATCCCCTGGTGCGTGATGCGCAGCCGGGCCCCCTCCGTACGCAATATTTCAACCCGCATTTTAGTGGCGCGCGGGCTGCCGGGGGGCCCTTAGGGGGTGTGGGCCCTGGCCCGCTCGCATCCCCTGCTCCCCCGGTAGTTCCGCCACTGTATTCAGGTACTCTCTGAGAACGACTGGGGAGGTTTTTTTTATTTATTATTCATCTATTATATGGACATCCTTAGGAAGGAATACTGTCATGGGTAAACGTGTTTTTTTTTTTTTTTCCAAAATGCATCAGCTAATAGTGCTGCTCCAGCAGACTTCTGCACTGAAATCAGTTTTTCAAATTTATCCGAATTAAGTCTCTGCCCCAGGCCAGCCTTCGATCCAACCCCAGCATGCCCAAATCCTGTCTGATCTCCCCAAATCCTGTCTGATCTCCCCCTGTAGCCCAAAGACTGCTTCTCAACTCACATTTTCATTATAATCGGCCTGGTAAGTCATGGTCCCATCCCTTGCATTTTGACACGACATGTCGCAATGCGACTAAACGCATGCGACATGTTGGATGGTTTACTGAAAACGGAAGTGAAGGAGAAATCGCATGTTACAACTACATTGATCCGACTGTCGGATGAAATCGCATGTAGTTGTAACATGCGATTTCTCCTTCACTTCTGTTTTCAGTAAACCATCCGACATGTCGCATGTGTTTAGTCGCAATGCGACGTGTCGGGTCAAAACGCATCATCGAGTCTTGCCCTTACTTCACAGACCCTTACTGACCCGCCCCCTGCCAGCCTAGTATTTTAAGTTCAAAAAGGTGGTGACCCTAGCTACTCAGGACATCTTTGGAATCACAGACATTCACTGCTAAAGAGCTATGGTTGCATGGGTTCGCACGGAATCTCAAAATATAAAGTACAAAAAAACATTTCTAGACTACATTTTTTTGCTAAGCTTTCGTTCTACTTTTATAGACTATGCCACACAAATTGCAATGCAAGTCACAGAGCATCCGTGGCCATACATGTAGGGTTGTGCAGCTCCAATATATCAACCCATACACAAAAAAACAGTAGAAATTGCCTGCAAAGAGCAGGTTTTTTAATAAAAACCAAAAAATTTGCAAAGTCTCAAAACAGCAATTTTTGATCATTTTAAGTTGAACATCCCCATTAATGTACAAACGGATGTCTGACTTCAACACTCTTTCCACGAGATGCTCTAGAAATATAGATAATATATAATAAATATATAATTCAGATATGCATTTGGACAAATACATCCGAACATTTTTTCTCCATAACATAATGTACTCATGGTGTGTCTGCCAAAACACATGACTCCCACAATACATCAGCATTCCAGATATGTTAATGATGAATTTGAAGTTACAAATAATTTGGCCGCCCCCACAATCAGATGGCATACATATGCACATATGTAAAAATGGCTTGTCATGCTGAAACCAGTCGGAGATGATGCTGAATGGAAGATTTCTCAAGGTAATACTTTGGATCTTAATGAAACTCAGGTGCAATCCCCGAGGCTGTTTTGCTGAGCGTGTGGTTACTGTGAAAAAGAGTTATTGCCAAAGGGTAAAACACACGGATAAATACATATAAATGCATATGTGCAATACAAAACTAGCCAAAAGTCAGGGATACAAAAGTTATCATAGGTGCACAGCAATGTATATAGGTCTATAAGACTAGCATGTCTAAATTGCTTCTCACTGGTTGATTTTAAATTTCTATAAGCTTACATACATCTTAAAGGAGAAACAAACCCCATACATCACCCCCCTACCCTACGTAGACTCCACTCCCCCCCAGCCTAGCTGCCCCCTCGGGCAAATGCCCCTAATTCTTTACTTACCCCTCCGTGCAGATTTTGTCCAACTTAGTTCACGGGCACCAACTTCAGCCGCTTCGGTAATCTTCGGAATGAGACCAGCGCTTCAGCTAGATTCGGCGCATGCTCAATTGTCGTGAAATTGCTCCAACTGCGCATGCGCCGCTTTGCCGGTCTCATTCCGAAGATTAACAAAGAGAAGAAGATGGCTGTTGTGCAATCCGCTGGACAAAATCTGCACGGAGGGGTAAGTAAAGAGTAAGGGGCATTTACCCGGGGGCAGCTAGGCTGGGGGGGGGGGGTTCTATGTAGGGTAGAAGGGTAGAGTTTTTTTTTTCTTTATTAAGGGTTTGTATCTCCTTTAAAAACTGCAAGACTGGCGAGTTCTGCAAACGAGCGAGGACCACGGACAGAAAATACTAGCTGTCAGGGCGAGGATCACATCAAACCCATTTTCAAACCTGTTGGAGGGCCCTGTACAAGGGTCAATAAGCTCCCAACTCGGTAGCTGAGTATTGGTAAGCAGACGCATGTACATTGGTGCAGTGTCAGTTACTGGTAGGGATGCACCGAATCCAGGATTCAGTTCGGGATTCGTCCTTTTTCAGCAGGATTCAGATTCGCCCGAATCTGTTTGCCCAGCCGAACCGAATCCAAATGAGCATTTTTGTCACAAAACGATGAAGTAAAAAATGTTTTCCCCTTCTGACCCCTAATTTGCTTATGCAAATTAGGATTCGGTTCAGGATTCAGGGGTTCGGGCCGAATCCAAAATAGTAGATTCGGTGCAATCCTACTTACAGAACATACCAAATAATAGTGAACATTTACAGTTAGTATTTTTTCTAATGAGAGTTATATATTCTGAATGGCAACTTACCTACAGATATTCTATAGCTTTATAAGTGACCTATTAAAGTGACCTATCAAATTGGCATATACACATCAGTAAATATTATCCATTCACATCTTTTAACTTGAGCCACCATTTTGTAATGCTCAGTGCATCACTCTCTGATCACCTGACAGGATATACTGCAGGCTCTAACTATCCAATAAATAAACAGGAAGGAGTGTGGGAGTAAAAGAAACCACTCTGTTCGTTCATTGGCTGATGTAACCTAGCATGTATGTTTGCTCTTGGTTTGTATGTGAGCAAAGGGCCAGAGCCTGAGGCTTTTGTAGATGGCAATCTTTAATTATGAGATTAGCCAACAGCACAAAGTATTAGTAAAATATATTTTCCATGAAAAGACTTTAGATCTATGAAACAGTATTTTACATACAGCATGTTTTTAGGCGTATAGTTTCCTTTAAAGTGACACTGACATATTCTTATAAAATCCATAGAAAACGGTCAGTATTACTCGGGGAGTTTAGGCATCAAGTTTTTTCTGTTTAAAAATGCAGCCAAGCATTACTTACCTAAGACATAGCTAAGAGTCCTATATGATTCTGTCAGTCAAGCTGGGCTGGAGGAGGCACAATCCTTCCATAGGCCCAACAGTGTTTTTGTTTGTAATCGGCCTATGGAAGGATCGGACCAACCTCAGCCCAGCGTGAATGAAGACAGCAACTCTTTTGCAGGAACCACTGGGCTGACGGGGGAATTTATAAGCTGAAAAATGTACATATACTCCCCAATAAGACACGTTCCTATTGATTTTTTCTATTCATTATTATTTTAAATACACAGTACCTCCCAGCGTGGCAGTTTCTGGCAGACGGTTTATGCCAAGTGATCTGCGCCAGGATCATATCAAAGCATGTCATTGGTAATGTTTATGAACTAATAAATTTATTTTTGTCAGGGTGTGCTTTCAATTAAAATTTTTACTAGACATTTTCACACCTCAGCCCCTCTAGCCTATGGGTTGTTCAGAGTGTAGCCTTCCAGATACTGTTCAAGCTATGGCTCCAGTTAAACAAACGTATGGGCAGCTCTGCTTTAGTTATTCCAGGGGTCCCTCAACTTTTTCCACCCGTGAGCAAAATGTTCCTGGGTGGTGGCCCCTATGTGGACTGGCAGCCTACAGGAGACTCGGTTTGGCAGTACATCTAGTTCTTATGCAACCAAAACTTGTCTCCAAGCTTGGAATTTAAAAATAAGCACCTGCTTTGAAGCTGGGAGCTCTCAAGCCATTGGTTGGTTATCACACTTATAAGGAACCACAGTTGCCTGAATACTCGCCTGAAAACTGTTCTCTCCTGCTCACAGGGGGGTTGTGAGAGAACAGCTAAATATTAGTTTAGAATCAATGATGTGGTATATTTTAGGGTTGCACCAAATCCAGGATTCAGGATCCAGGATTCAGATTGAGATTCAGCCAAATCCAAGAGCCTGGCCGAACCAAATCTGAATCTGAATCATCGGACTTTTCATAACACAAACCAGTAAGTAAAAAATTTTTTAGCTGTAGGCTGCGCGCACACTTCCCTTTGGCCCTTCCTGACTCTCACTTGAACATACAAATGAGGTTTAGGATTCGGTTTGGTATTTGGCCAAATGTTTCACAAAGGATTCAAAGAAAATCATTTGTTGCATCCCTACTTTATTTTGATCACTGTTTTCTATTGCAGTTAGTTATTAAAAATGATTCAAAGCAGGCCCATCCTAAGAAGAACCCATTTCTTGGTAGCGACACATGGATTAAGAAATTCTAACACAAAGGTCTATGAATTTTCCGACCTCGCTTTTGGGTTAGGAGGTTGCAATCTCTATGACAGTGCAGGAAGGAAGAATCCCTATTAAATGCATTTCCTACAGTCTGCTTAAGAACAAAACATGCAATATCATGTAAATCAAGTTCATTCAAGGTCTGGAATTAATTGTAAATGTTACAACAGACTCCTCTATAAAAGCAATTTATACTTGAGCCTTTGTGTTTCTTCAAACTTGTTCAGTTGCCCCCCCCCCCCACTTTATTTTTTCTTTTTTAATACTTTGAATTCACTGGTTGAAACACGCTGTGGTGCTTGAGGGACTTTTGACTGTAAGCCCATGGAAGTTGTGTCTGGTATGCCTTGTGCAGCGCTGCTTACGTACATAGCAAGAGGTCAGGATTTTCTTGCTCAGGCTTATCATGGGAAGAGAACTCGGCATCATTCTCTAATTACAGCAACAGGAGCAAACTCGCCTACCACATACAGCCTAACACTTACAAATGAAGCAGAAGTCGTTTTCTCGCACTTGAAGTGTCTTATTGCATTAAGCCTCGTTATTAAGCAAGTTGTCAAGCCCCAGCAAGCAGAATATACATAGTTAATGAATGGGTATCTACAGAAAATCATTAAGTCTGGAATTAGCAGAAAACGGTCAAACAATATACCTTTGACAAGGATATAACATATATATCTATATCTAAATTAAATACATGAGAGCCACAAAGTGCATTTAAAATATATAGTTAGAATTGATGTGTAACGATGGCCTGCAGCCACATCCCTGTACCTGTCTACTATGCATATATCCAGCGCCGGGCCAAGCCGACCAGGCGCCCTAGGCGACTCAGCTGGCCACCGCGCTCCCACTTGATTGACTGCACACACAGACCGCAGGAGGGAGGGGAGAAATCGTCGGAAGGAAGGGGTGAGAGCGTCGGAAGGGAGATTGTGTCGGAAAGGGAGGGGAGAGACAGCAGAAGGGGAGAGAGCACCGGAGGGGTGGGAGGCAGAGGAAAACAGTGATCATGGACTAGGGGTAGGCAGAAGACAGGTGCCTGTCCAGTTGTGCCCTAGGCAGGTGCCTCTTCTGCCTACAACTAGTTCCGGCCCTGCATATACCGGTATGGGACCTGGGGTTTTCCAGATAATAATGATCCTTTCAGTAATTTGGATCTTTATACATTAAGAGGCACATTTATCAAGGGTCAAATTTTGAATTCATGTTTTTTAAAACTCCCACAAATTCAAAATCCGACCAATTGAAATTTAATTAATAAATTCAAATTGTTCCAACAAATTGAAAGGAAACGAAAACTCGAATCGAATTTGATTCGAATCTGATCAAACTCGATTAGAGTTTTTCCTCTGAAACAAACTTGAATGTCAGGAAGGCTGCAAACATCTCCAAATTGATCCATGGACCTTTCCCATTGACTTAAACAGCTATTCTTCAGCTTTTAAGTGGCCAAGTGGAATTCTTTACAGCCCAGAGTATGATATATTTCAAAATTCAATTTTTTTTTTAAAAAAAAAACTCGAATCGAGTTGGATAACCCTAGTCGAATTTGACAGTTTTGACCATAAAAAAAAGTTTAAAGTCCATTAGAACATAATGTAAACATTAAATAAACCCTTCCAATAAGTTTTTGCTTCCAATAAGGATTAAAACTATGTGGGATCAAGTACAAGGTACTTTTTTTACTACTGCAGAGAAAAAATAATTTTAGGGAACAATAGGGCCCCGTCCACAGGGTCTGCTGTATGGAATTTCCTACTTCTGGCTCCTTATGCCTCCTTTTCGCTGCAGCCGCCACAAACAAACAAGTGGTGTGAGTGCAGGCAATCTAAAGCAGGGTGAGAAAGAGGTACTAACACAAAAACATAGAGAGTCAGGCCCTCCGAAGTTTGTTGCAGGGGGGCCTGGTACCTGGTAGTTAAACCACTGGTTAAAATGGAGTTGCGTTTCGTAAGTCAGAACTTCCTGGATAACGGTTTTCTGGATAATGGATCCCATCCTGTATTTCCATATATCGGGGTTCACAAGGCCAAAGTGGCATCAAATTGGCTGAAGAACAATAAAGTAAATGTCCTACAATGGCCCAATTACAGCCCTGATCTCAATCCAACAAAGAATCTGGGGCACTATTTCAAAATGGACTTGTGCAAGTGTCAGGAATAACCTGCGGTAAATCAGCCTGGAACAGTGGGGCAAAAATTAGTGAAGAACAGTGTGCAAAATCTATGATCAGTCTACTACCAGTTATAAAATAGCTGACTGGTTGCCATGGGGAACTACAATGCTGCAATTTAGCAAATTAGTAAATCAGTCTTTATACAGGTATGGGACCTGTTATCAGGAATACTCAGGACCTGGGGGGTTCTGGATAAGGGTTCTTTCAATAATTTGGATCTTCATCCCTTATGCATAATAAAAAACAATTTAAACATTAATAAAACCCAATAGGTTTGTTTTGCCTCCAGTAAGGAGCGACTATATCTTAGTTGGGATCAAGCACAAGGTACTGTTTTATTATTACAGAGAAAAAGTAAATATTTTTGGAAAATCTGAAATTGTCTGATTAAAATGGAGTCTATAGCCTTCCTGTAAATCTGAGCTTTCTGGATAACAGATCCCATACCTGTATAGCAAAATTGTGATATTATCTCTCTAAAAACAACCTAACGAAATATACAAATAGTGACTGCAGTCCATACACCCTTACACATTTCCCTGTGTTTACTGCTAAAGCATTTTGTTTTGTTTTCGAATTAGGTCACTTAAAGCAAGGAAAGTCATAATTCTGACCACCATCAGGACACAAAACCAAAACTTTAAAACAGACTAAACGATCACATCGTAACTGCATTGTTCATGAACGTGTGTCATTGCACTAGAAATGTTTTTTTTCTGTGTTGTGCCTCCCACAGCTGGAAGCAGTTACATAATGAAATATAAACACCCCTCCAAGCCATTGGTTTACCCAACCAGGACAAATAATATGACATTCCATGTGTGTGAGTATAAGCTGAGGTGGTAATTGCACGTCATTGCTTAGGAATCAAAGTATTGGAATCCCTGCTCCGGTCCTTCAGGCAATGTATTCTGGGAATAATCTTTAATGGAACCCAGGCAAATCAATTAAATATAATTTGTAATTTGCTTTATATTAATAAATAAAATATATACTTATACTAAGATATTTAGATACAGGTATGGGTCCCGATATCCAGAATGCTCAGCACATGATGTTTTCTGGATAAGGAGCCTTTTCTATCATTTTGATCTTCATACCTTAAGTCTGCTAGAAAATCACGTAAACATTAAATAAACCCAATAGGCTGGTTTTGCTTCTAATAAGGATTAATTATATCTTAGTTGGGATCAAGTACAAGGTCCTGTTTTATTATTACAGAGAAAAAAGTAAACAGTTTTAAAAAGCTGAATTATTTGATTAAAATGGAGTCTATGGGAGGTAGCCTTCTGAGCTTACTGGATAACGGGTTTCCGGATAACTGATCCTATACCTGTACTTCATGTATTTCAGTTATTATTGAAGATGAAGAAGCCTTTCACTCCATGCAGTACAAACACCTATAATACATACGTCTGGAATATGTAATTGAAATACAAAAAACACTGATATGTAGTCAGTTAAAGGGATACTGTCATGGGAAAACATGTTTTTTTCAAAACACATCAGTTAATAGTGCTGCTCCAGCAGAATTCTGCACTGAAATCCGATTTTTCTAAAGAGCAAACAGATTATTTTATATTTAATTTTGAAATCTGACATGGGGCTAGACATATTGTCAATTTGCCAGCTGCCTCCAGTCATGTGACTTGTGCTCTGATAAACTTCAGTCACTCTTTACTACTGTACTGCAAATTGGAGTGATATCACACCCTCCCTCCCCCCCCCCCCCCAGCAGCCTAACAACAGAACAATGGCAAGGTAACGAGATAACAGCTCCCTAACACAAAATAACAGCTCCCTGGAAGATCTAAGAACAGCACTGAATAGTAAAAGCCAAGTCCCACTGAGACTGATTCAGTTACATTAAGTAGGAGAAATAACAGCCTGCCAGAAAGTAGTTCCATCCTAAAGTGCAGACACAAGTCACCTGACTGGGGCAGCTGGGAAACTGACAAAATGTCTAGCCCCATGTCAGATTTCAAAATTAAATATAAAAATCTGTTTGCTCTTTTGAGAAATGGTTTTCAGTGCAGAATTCTGCTGGAGCAGCACTATTAACTGATGTGTTTCTGAAAAAACATGTTTTTCCATGACATTGTCCCTTTAAGTCCCCACTATATAACTGCCGAGCGGAGCATAGTAAATTGGAATACCTATACTGACAGTTACTGTATACAGTAATCATTATTTTATGTATTATGGGACAAATATCCATTATTAAAGCGTTCACAAAATAATACTCACAGGTGCCTACAGCCCAGGCTCTCCTCTCCCAGACCCACTCTAGCTTGCATACACACTCATTCCAGGAGGGGCTCTCCACTTCAGCCCAAAAGTCAGTGACACATAGAAATCAAATGAAGAATTGCTCTTCTGGATTCCAATGGTTTAACATTATACAATGATTTATTTCAAATTGTCATTAAAACAATGTATTTCAGACACCATAAGGGAACATGGTTAACATGTCATACGAGATCACCTGACGCGTTTCATGCCTATTTCGGGAACTTCATCCTCTGATATAGTTTGTGCTAAATATTTAATGGGCATGCAGCAAGTGGAGTTCATATGAGGCCAGTATTTAAAGCAGGTACTCAACTCAAGACCCAAAAATAGGTCCCCGTGCTGTCTAGGTTGGGTGCCACTAAACAATGTGACATCTCTTCTTACAACCGGGTTACGAAGCTGATTCTACAGCATAGTTTGTATTAAAAGATTAATGACCACTGACTCAAAAGGGATGAGGTTGAAATCCAAAGCTGCACATGCTTCTGTGGATACAGATAAGCAGAGGGTCCCCTAATATAATTTTTAAGCCACTTTAATCAGAATGTTTTGCTCAAATGTAAGGACCATCTCTATAAAAAAAGACTACTAAAACCCTCATTAAACCAAAGCTGGAACGGTTGCACCAGCTGCATAGGACAGCACACGTGTTTAAACCCTTATAACGTAGATACAACTCCTCCAAAATGTACCCTTACACATGACAGGGTCTTTAGATGCCGTTTAAGAAAATAAACAGTGCACTGCTGGTTCTAATAAAGCAACACGACGGAATCATTTAGATCCTAATGTGATTTATATTGGTTCACTCCGGCTTGGAATTACAATGAAATCCTAGAATTGTTTCTTTTGCATTAAGCATTAACCAAATCTAATTACGGCTTTCAATGACTCGGCGGAATGGAAACAAAGAAACGCGTCCTCTGTAACACCATGTCCTCCGTCAATCTGTGCTCCGGTTTAAAGGAAAACCAAAACCAGTTTGTAGGGGACAGCAGGATTCTCAGATCGGGTTAGTCATTCCTCGGAGTAATGTTTACCCAGACAGGGAACAGGAACTGTAAGGGTGAGTGAAAGGGCATAATCCGGTTCTGCTTCAACGCCATCATTAAAAAGGAGATACACCTGTCAACGGGGTCTGGTGATTGATTACACTGGGGTTGGGCAGACTAACGTTCTCCAGCAAAACTGGGTTAAAGTGATACCAATATGCTCCTATTTTACCAGCCATGAATATCCTGTAAATGATATCCCTATAAATGGTGCTCAGTGATGTAATCGGATATAATCGGTGCCCAGTGATGTCATTTGTGTCACATGCCTTGTGATTGTATATGGTGGTGGAACTATTGTGACGTCTCGTTATCTATATAGGGTATACATTGTTCTCTACCACTAAGCCATGTGTACAGTATATCTTTATAATTGCTGCTTAGTGACATCATTTGTGTCAAATGTAATTTGTGTATTATAACAAGAGAAACATTTATCAAGGGTCGAATTTATGTGAGTCTTTTTAAAACTCCCATAAATTTGAAAATTCGACCAACCTAAATTTATTATTAAAATCAAATTTTTTCAACTCGGATGCATTGAAGAGACCCGAAAACTCAAATCTAATTCGATTTGAATTATAAAAACACAAATCGAATTTAAAAAACTTGGTTCAAGTTTTTTGCTCCGAATGTCAGGAAGGCTGCAAACATCGGCAAATTGATACCTGGACTTCTTCCACTTCCACTTTTTTGCATGTTTATGTTTCTGTCGAACTTTTTTTCAATTCAAATGTAGCTTACAGATTAAAAAAGGTTGGGGATTCCTGATTTAGAGAGAGCTATTTTAAGACAGTTTGTATTTGGTCTCATTTTCTATTGTTTGCGATTTTATATAATTTAGCTTTTTGTTCAGCTGCTCTCCAGTTTGGAATTTCAATTTGGAATCTGGTTGCTAAGGTCTAATTTAAACTAGAAACCAGGCAGCGGTTTAAAAGAGAGACAGGAACATAAATACAGGAGGGCCTAAATAGAAAGTTATGTAATATAAAGTAGCAATAAAAATAAAATTGTAGCCCTACAGAGGAATGTTTTTTTGGCTGCTGGGGTCAATGACCCCCATTTTGAAGCTGGAGAGCATCAGGCAAATAATTAAAAACTATTTAAAAAATGAAGGCCAATTGAAAAGTGGCTATGAATAGGTACAAACCAGATGTACTGCCAAAGAGAACCTCCTATATGCTGCAAGTCCGCATAGGGGCTACAAAATAGCCAACCACAGCCCTAATTTGGAAACCCCAGGAACTCTTTTCATGCTTGTTGTGTTGCTCCCCAACTATTTTTACAATTGATTGTGGCTCACGGGTCAAAAAGTTTGGGGACCCCTGCTTTAGAGTCATAATCAGCCGACCTACAAGTGCAAAGGTCCAAACCATTTATCATTCAAGGCAATGAAGGGGAATTCCAAGCACTGGGCCTCCTGCTGAACTGGAAATCGCAGGGTGGGAAAATGTTTGCAATTGTCCCATGTGTCACAGCTCTTTCTATAAGGGGGTAGTGGCTAATACCTAGAGTAATATATAACCTGCTGAATGTGACTGAGAAGGTGAACAACTGATTGTGAAATAGTTTGTAACTGATTAAAAACATGTCCGTTTTGCTTTTAAGCGGAATACAAAATATCAGGGAATGTACTGGGCCAACTTAAAAAACGAGGACATCTGGAAAACAGACTTTTAGGGAAACGTAGAGAAATCCCGCATAAGAAGCCATGGCATCACTGTTTTTAATCTCTATTTACTTGCAGAATGGACATGTCAGATATGTGTTAAACAAAGCAAAAATGGCAAAAGTGAAAAAGAGAACAGAAAGGTAATTGGAACAACGGAGAGAAAGCCAACGCAGAGCTTCCGGAGGAAGAGAAATGCGCAATGTGCAGCAGGATTTACCCTACTAACTAATGGGACATGGATTCTCTGCCCACACACAGATGTGTGTCTCTTAAACAAAACACTCTACGCAAAGCTTTTAACGCTGAATGGTGACCTTTAGAGAAGGCAACAAGAGCAAACATTCAGGTTAAGATTTATATATTGATAGAGAAGAAAGATAAACACAATCGGATATAGCCGGGATTCTATGAGCTCTCTTCTTAAAGGGAAATCAGTGTTTCATATAAGAGAACATTTCAATGAAGGTCTGCGCTATCCAGGGTAGCACAGACACATATAAGCACAACAGACAGGCAGAACTATAGATAAATAGAATAATAGACGCAGAGCTTTATTCTTCTTGCATTTAGGCCTCTTGTGTGGTCCAGTGTTTTGTCAGGGGAAATGTGAACATAATGCAATACTTCAGGTGTATCCAGCGCAACAAACAAGCATTTACTCACCTTATAGTAGGGATGCACCGAATACAGGATTCGTAATTGGCCAGGATTCGGCCAAATCCTTCTGCCCAGCCGAACCAAATGCTAATTTGCATATACAAATTAGTTGTGGGGAGGGAAATCACGTGACTTTTTGTCACAAAACAAGGAAGTAAAACATTTTTCCCCTTCCCAGTCCTAATTTGCATATGCATATTAGGATTCTGTATTCGGCCAAATCTTTCGCTAAGAATACGGGGGTTCGGTCGAATCCAAATTAGTGGATACAAAATGAGCATGTGGGCCAATCTCACATGATAAATTTGCCCCTTGGTGTTGAAACTTGAACTGAACAGCACTATTTTGAAAACATAAAATAAACATTTAGAACATTTATATCATAATTATTATTAAAGGGGCACAAACCTGTAGCGCTTTAAAAAACGACTCAGTCTTAAAAGCACATTTATCATGGGTCGAATTTTGAATTCATGTGAGTTTTTTAAAACTCCCATAAATGCGACCAATCGAAGTCTATTAATAAAATCTAAATTTTCCAACTCGGACAAATTGAATGTACCTAAAAATTAGATCAAATTCGATCAAACTTGATTTGATTCGAATGTCAGGAAAGCTGCAAACATCGCCAAATTGATCCCCAATTCTGCAGGTATTAGGTGGCGAATAGCTGAATTCTTAAAGGGCCAGACTGCAGGGATCCCAAACCTTATTTACCGGTGAGACACATTCAAATGCAAACTAAGTTGGAGAGCAACACAAGCCTGCAAAAAACTCCTGAGCGTTCCAGTTATGTGGTGTGATTGGCTATTTGGTAGCTCCTACGTGGACTGGCAGCCTACTGGAGGCTCTGTTTGGCAGTACACCTGTTTTTTATGCAACCAAAACTTGCCACCAAGTTTTTTTTAAAAAAAACACCTGCTTTGGTGCCACTGGGAGCAACATCAAAGGGGTTGGTGTGCAACATGTTGCTCATGAGCTACTGGTATGATTAATCTCGAAAATCTAATTCCAATTTTATTAAAAACTCGAAGCGAGTTTGGATAACTCCCTAGTCGAATGACAGTTTTGACCATGATAAATCTGCCCCTTAATGATAAACTCACAACCCAATCATTCACCCTGGATAATGTACACGTAATCTTTCTTTCTATGCAAATAACAGAAGTAGAGGACAAGAAAAAAAAAACCCTGAAAACATGTACATTGAGACCTTGCGCTGACCCAAAGGCACAAAATAAATCCAATTTACAGAGTACTGAGGGAAGATTGCTAAACAAGCTCATTAATAAACAGCGCTGTTCCTGGCATGAAGAAAACACGATGCACAAACAAAGCCTGAGCGGCCTACATTATTAATGATTTTTTTATTAAGGGGAAAAGCATAACGGTGGAATTGAAAGGCAGCGAGGGAACATGTGTATGACATACTTGGGAAGCAACCAGATCAAGACTGCAGCATAATGACCTCTAACATTTCAATTACAAGGCGGCTGCACGTTCTTAGAAATGACTGCGTGTGCAAGCATCCGTATGGAGAACATGCTTAGGAGGGTATTCCCAGAAAAGCCGATCACAGACAATAAATATGCTATTTAAAGACGTTCTCTGTAAAGGAGACCTGCAATACTATCCGTCTTCTAACGTAGATGTTCCCCTCAAGAATATTAGGTAGCAAGGTTGCACTTTGATGTCGGCCAACAGGCTCCTGACAAGTATAAGCCTCACTGTTTCACTGGGGTTCTTTTCCAAAACAGAGAAGATGAAGTCTTAAACAAAACACTACTATGGGATCTAGGGCCTCCTTAACTTAGGGTTGGGTCAACTGCTGCCCCTGATGTTATTACTACAAGTCCTGGAATAACACTGGCTGCGGTTGTCTGGCATCATCTGGGGGCTGCCCTAATGCTGCTCCAGCCATTGTTGCACTACAACTCCCAGCAGACTTCAGCAAAGCGTTGAGAGTCAACGTCCAATCTACTCATGGCTCTGCAATAAGATGCTGCCTTCTAATTATTAAGTATCCCATAACAGTTATTTTTATCATTAATATAGTGGTGAGACCAGTGGCTTAACTAGATATTATGGGGCCCCACAGCAAATCATTTTTCAAAACCCCAAAATGTCTACAGACCTGTTTTACCTCCTGCCCCCCCCCATGCAAATGCAGGGTCTGCTTCCTCTGTAGTTACACCCCAGGGTGAGACAATTGTGCAGCACATTACAGACATAACACAATATTCACATCAGCCCCTTCCCCAATGGAGCTTACAATCTAAAATCCTTAGCACATACACACACAGTAAACGAGAAATAATAATGTCTCATTCTGTTTGGGGTCACTGACCCTATCTGCTCTGATAAGACAACCCTACCCACTTTTAAATTACCCCGACACATCAGGGCTGTAATGCCTATACAGAGACTACTGGGCCATATGAAGGAATATTTAAAGGGGTTGTTCACCTTTGAGATAACTTTAAGTATGATGTAGAGAGTGATATTCTGAGACAATTTGCAATTCTTTTTTTTTTCCAGGTTTTTGAGCTCTTTAGCTTTTTATGCAGCAGCTGTTCAGTTTGCATCTTAAGCAATCTGGTAACTAGGGTCCAAATTACCCTAGCAACCATGCACTGATTTGACTAAGAGACTGGTATATGAATAGGAGAGGCCTGAATAGAAAGATGAGTAATAAAAAGTAACAATAACAATACATTTGTAGCCTTGCAGAGCATTTGTTTTTTAGAAGGGAGTCATTTGAAAGCTGCAAAGAGTCAGAAGAAAAAGGCAAATAACTATAAAAAAAATAATGAAAAAAAATTGAAAAGTTGCTTAGAATTGGCCGTTCTATAACCTAATAAAAGTTACCTTAAAGGTGAACCTCCCCTTTAATCAATTCCTATTTCCCGGTCCAAATCCTGCCTTTTCCAAAGTGATCATTTTTTTTATCCATACTGGAAGAATTCCTGCTACTGCTCCATACAGACTTACGGTCCTATAGATTCTCAGCTATGATCTTGGTACAGGTATCGGACCTGTTATCCAAAATGCACGGGTCCTGGGCTTCTGCGGATAAGGGCTCTTTCTGTACTTTGGATCTCCATACCTTTAATCTACTAGACAATCATGTAAACATTAATAATACTGTTTTATTATTGCGTAGAAAAAGGAAATACTTTTTATATTTATCATTTGGATTATTTCAATAAAATGAAGTCTTAAAGTGGCCATACATGGAGAGATCCGCTCGTTTGGCGATGTCGCCAAACGAGCGGATCTCTCCCCGATATGCCCACCTTGAGGTGGGCAATATCGCGCTAGGGCCCAACGATCGGATCCTAACAAATAGTAATGGGCGGTCGGATCAATGAATAGATGATGCCGCTATCCGACGGGATTTTTCGTCCCATCCGATCGAGATCTGGCCGACTTTCGTCCAGCTCTCGATCGGTGAAGCCCGTCGGGGGGCCCCATACACGGGCCAATAAGCTGCCAGCACGGTCTGTCAGCAGTTTTTATCGGCCTGTGTATGGCCACCTTAAGGAACACAGCCATCCCGTAGTCCGAAGCATTCTGTATCACAGGTTTCCAGATAAAGGATTCCATACCTGCAGTGCTGCTGCCACTGCTTAATACCACAGTTGAGAATACCAAAATGGTTAATAATGGTGTAAGTGTCCCTTTGTTTTCATTTTGTCTAAAAAGTTTCTATCCTTTCCAGTTGGTCATTCAAGCCACTGAGTGGATATTTAACCCTATACATGCCAACCAATGTAGCACCGCACTGATGCTGTAATTTCTATGCTTCTCAACAAAGCAGCATGTTGCAAGGAAGCCTCACACCACTGGAACACACATACAAATAAATAAATGAAGAGCATTGATGTGTATGAAACTACCCAAACAACATGTTTAAATAGAAACAAAGTTCCTAAAGTTTTACAGGCAATACATAGCAAATCTTGAAATTCGTCCGGCCTGCACATTATACAGCATAGTATAAGAACAATGATAATTACATACGTTTCCTATAACATGGAGGCCAAATGCCAAAAAACAAAATCTGACATTAGCCCCTCTAAACTGCTGAAATACAGATTACATATTGATCTGTAAGGACTGAAATATACGCAAAAATTAACCATACAATTATATACAAGAAAGGTAAAATAGTGTCACGTATGTAAAGTGCAAGTACTTGGAAGCCAAATGAGTATAAATAGGTATAAATAGGTTTACAAGGTCAGCAATGATTCAGCTCCCCCAGCTGGTGAGAAGGCAGCACAGCCCGGTCTATTCCAAATGCAAAGCATGCGACAACAGGTAATAATAACAATCATCGCAAGAAATGGGAAATTAAACACGTTCGTAAAGAAACAGTCTAAGAAAAACATTTCCCAAGAATCGGAAAACAAACCAATTTTAAGCAAAAAAAAGAAATGATGGTGGGGGGGGAAACCCTCTGGACAGCACAGAAAATAAAAGTCTACAGCAGAGATCTGCTAACCAGCCATGGGTTGTTTTTTATTGATACCCAACCAACTGGTATTGGGATCATTTGGCCTCGCTTTGATGGGCAGTGAGGTTCATTGCTTGGATCACTAAATTAAATCACTGTAGGTCTAAAAGTATTGTGGTGCAGCGGTTAGCATTCTTCCTTGTAGAGTTGGGAAGCTTTAATTCCTGCCAGGGCAAAGTGTTTGTATTAGGGATGCACAAAATCTAGGATTTGAATCGGCCAAATTCCAGCCTTTTTCAGCAGGATTCATATTTGGTTGAATTCAAGAGCCTGGCCAAACAGAATCCAAAACCTAAAAAAAATGTGAAAAATATGCCTGTCAATTTCTGGGTCTATAGAGGATTTGGATTCGGTTTGGTATTCGGCCAAATCTGAAGATGAGGATTTGGTGAACCCTGCAAAACCAGGATTGGTGCATCCCTAGTTTGTATGACATCTCCATGTTTCTATGGGATCTGCTATGGGTCCACGAGCTTACATCCACAATCCCCAAAAAGAAATGCAAATTAATTGGCTCCTGAATATAGCCGGGCTCATTTCCAATGCATCACACAGAGTGCAAAGTGCATTGGGGTGCCCACCCCAGACCTTATACGTCATTCAGAGGTGCAAGGTACAGCGTGAGAAGAGCTGCAGGTTTTTTAAACTGGTGCTTAACACAGACAGAAGCAATGCCAGGGTCGCAAATGTTCTTTAAGTGAACACTATGGGTGCCCCCTTGCACTTGCACCACAGGTAGTAAATGACCACCTGCACTTGTTAATGAGCTTATAAACCTTAAGATGCCCACTGGGGCAGAGATTAATGTAAATACTGAATAAGAACAGTAAAGCGTTGCAGAACATTTCAGCACTACTGAACATATATATCATTTCATAATAAACACATTAAGTAAGAGCACCTAGGAGCACAAAAGCAGAATTGACAGACACACAGACAGATCAATACGTTTTTTTCTAAATGTGAACAAACATTCTCCTCCTGGACTGACTTCAACTATGTGACAGCCAAGAAATCAAACTCTAAAATAGCAGCAAAAACATATCCCGTGCATGACAGTGTAATTTCTTATGGCCCGGAGCAATGTCTAGCGCTGAGATCACAGGCTGTTTGCTTATACCTGTGTCTACATCAGCCGGAGCGCCTTGCCACGGATAGAATGTCTGTAAAAAAGACGAATCTATTCACACCCACTTCCATTTCAACTTGCTAGCAAAGGCAGGGGCTTTTATTTTCCTTCTGTTCTTTGTAACGCAGCAGGATTAACCAGGGCCTCATCCTTCACTTTTTATAACAGTCAACCCACATTTCACAGTGACAGGGAAAGGAGCCGGTCAGGGAACGCGTTTGTCCTTTCGCTGCATTAACAAATCTGCACAACAAAAATATTTTTTTTTTCCACAGACATTTGGCTTTTAGGGTCAATCTTATTTTAATGACAAAAAAGCGTGTCAGAAGGGTATCTTAGTAGAAGATAAGGAAGGAACGGGACATTCCCCACCTAAGCCAAATGCATGCAAATCACATTGACTATGGGATCTAAGGCCTCCTTAACTTAGGGTTGGGTCAACTGCTGCCCCTGATGTTATTACTACAAGTCCTGGCTACGGTTATCTGGCATCATCTGGGGGCTGCCCTAATGCTGCTCCAGCCATTGTTGCACTACAACTCCCAGCAGACTTCAGCAAAGCGTTGAGAGTCAACGTCCAATCTACTCATGGCTCTGCAATAAGACGTTGCCTTCTAATTATTAAGTATCCCATAACAGATATTTTTATTATTAATATAGTGGTGAGACCAGTGGCTTAACTAGATATTATGGGGCCCCACAGCAAATAATTTTTCAGGACCCCAAAATGTCTGTTTTACCAATATTAATTGAAACTGTATATAAATTAAGGCCTCATGGGGCCCCAATACCTCCTGGCCTCCCTGCAGCCGCAGGGTCTGCTTCCCCTGTAGTTACACCCCAGGGTGAGACAATTGTGCAGCACATTACAGAGATAACACAATATTCACATCAGCCCCTTCCCCAATGGAGCCTACAATCTAAAATCCCTAGCACATACACAAACATTAAATGAGAAAATAATTTCTCATTCTGTTTGGGGTCACTGACCCCTATCTGCTCTGACAAAACAACCCTACCCACTTTTAAATTAGCCCCACACATCAGGGCTGTAATGCCTATACAGAGACTACTAAAACATATGAAGGAATATTTAATCAATTCCCTTTTCCTGATCCAAATCCTGCCTTTTTCAAAGAGATCATAATGACATGACATTTGCAATCTTTTTTATCCATACTGGAAGAATTCCTGCTGCTGCTCCATACAGACTTATTTTCCCAGCTATGATCCTGGTACAGGTATGGGACCTGTTATCCAAGATTATCCATATAACATAAGGAAGGAATGGGACATTCCCCACCTAAGCCAAATGCACGCAAATCACATTAAGGTCTATGGATGTGCAGCCCATGCCGAGAGGTTAGAGTTCGGAAATGCACTAGAACTATATCCGTTCCTTTGGAAGCCTTGCGGAATAGACTGCCATGACCTGGGCCAGATAATCTGCGGCTAGGACTGCTCCAAACATATATTGTATAAACTGACTACAAACCATAACCCATTCATACGCAGGGTTTGTGTTGACTTATGACTCTGATGTAAAAAACTACTTACAGTATAATCCTGAAATAATGTAAAAAAAACTATTTATAATACTAAACCTGAAGAAAATATATTGACCATCCAGGTCTATATTTTAATTTGGCCCTTTCCTTTTTCACAAAACACACATAACTGTTTCATTATTACGATAAAAGGTTCATCATTAAAGGAAAACTATACCCCCAAAATTAATACTTAAGCAACAGATAGTTTATATCAAATTGAATGACATATTAAAGAACCTTACCAAACTGGAATATATATTTACATAAATATTGCCCTTTTACATCTCTTGCCTTGAACCACCATTTCGTGACTCTATCTGTGCTGCCTCAGAGATCACCTGACCAGAAATACTACAACACTAACTGTAACAGGAAGAAGTGTTGAAGCAAAAGGCAGAACTCTGTCTGTTAATTGGCTCATGTGACCTTACATGTGGTTTGTATGTGTGCACAGTGAATCTTACGATCTCAGGGGGCGGCCCTTATTTTTTAAAATGGCAATTTTCTATTTATGATTACCCAATGGCACATACTACTAAAAAAGTATATTATTATGATAATGGTTCATTTACATGAAGCAAGGTTTTACTTATGAGCTGTTTTACTCAGTATCTTTTAATAGAGACCTACATTGTTTGGGGGGTATAGTTTTCCTTTAACTCAACTCCCCCCCCCCCATACATTGTTCGCATAAGAATTAGGGTAGAACTCCATCATGTGATACAGACCGTTCCAACGCGTTGAGACTAATCGTAGCTGTCTGAGTGCATCCGACACACAACGACTGTCGGATGTGAACGCTGCATGTTGCTACTTCGTCCAACAGTCGTGTCGGATCCACGCATCAACAACATCGGACATTCCTATTACTTACCTAAGATACCGTGCATCCGACATGACGCCTGCGATTAGTCTCAGCGCATGGGAACAGATGGTATCGCATTGAAAGTCGCCCGTGGAGTTCTACCTTAAACTAATTGTATTCTTGTTATATTGTACTTTCTCTACGTCCATTTTTTTTTCTTAGTAGGACAATTTTTATTATTTTGTCAAATGTGTTTTGAATTCTTTGAATAAACAAAATTCCACCATTATTGTGGTGTAGACAAGGGTGAAGATAATAATGTGACTATGTGTGGAGAATTTAGAGAGGTAAATGGAAATAAGTAAATATGATTCTTAGGCAAGATGTTTTTGAAAGCAATTTCGGTAAAAAAAAAATGCTTAATGCTGATCATGTCTTTGGTAAGCATTCCGGCTGTTAGGTCACAGGACCCAATTAACATCAAGGCCCTGACACAGAGTACAGCTTCAGCTTTCATCTATTTCCGATGATCTCTTCAAAGCATCATTAGAAGATTTACTTTGAACTAATTAACAAAGATCAGAGTCAATTAACATTGCGTGTCATGCCAATAATGTCACATGGCACCTACTTTATGTTGACGCCCTCTGGCAGATGACCCTACCTTTCTATCTAAGATACTGGTACAAAATGGTGTAAACTTTTTAAAGTTTGAAAAGACTAGTGCACTAGTGTATAGGAAACCTTCAGGGCTCAGTTGCAACTACTACAACAAAGATGTCCCAAAGAATCACAGATTATGCGTCACTTTTAGGGGCAAAATCGCCTACAAATTCTAGTCAAGAATTTTTAGCTCCTTATCACAATATGAAACTAGTAATTGAAATGAGAAACTTAGTAAGCAAGTGGTCTGTTATTGTGGTTAAACTTGTGCTCTGAAAAAGATATTGTGTTGTCTGTGTCTAACTGATGGTCACAAGGTTACTGCTTAAAAGGTAATGGGTGTCTAGATGTACCCAAGCAAAATCATCAGTCTTACAAGAGAGAGCTGACGATGTCAAGGTCAATGAGTTTGCAAGTTAGCTATTCAGTTTGGCCGTCTAAAAGCAAAGAGGGCCTCACATGTCAAAAGCATGTTATTCAGACACAAATTAGTCCCAGTCTTGGCCCGTCAAGTCAATTCAAATCAGGGTTGTAAATGAGCATCATGCCAGAAACAACATCAGCTGTAATCCACAAAATGTTAAATTCAAGGGTTAGACATGAGGTATATGGCTACCAGAAGGCCTGCCCAAGGTCAACAAGAGTTGGCACAAGGACCTAAAGTCCTGCATCGAATCGGGTATCCACAAAAATTAGAGTAACCTGCAGGTTGCGGGTAGGGTTGCCACCTGGCTGGTATTTTAGCGGCCTGGCCAGTACAAATTATGTTTGATCCCAATGTTATTAATAGGGAAAAAAGATAAATATATAGGAAGGCCGTTATTTTTTTTCAGAAAAGGTGGAAACCCTAGTTGTGGGTAAAGATGCAGGTTGCTGGGTCTGTGGGTAGTGTTGCGGTCTTATCTATAGCACCTTTACATTAAAACAGTTTTTCTGCCTCATCCACTTCTGATGATGTCACTTCTCGTTTGCAGCGAAAGCACCTTCTGTATAATGGTGGTCAGCAGGTCACGGATCGGTTTGTGGATAAGGCAGTTGCGGATCGAGGGTGCAAGAAGGTAAAAATGCAGGTTCTGGGTCCAAGTTTCCAAAATTGGTTCAGTGCAGGACTCTACATGCACTCTTGTTTTCATCCAAAACCAGGGCAGCTTCAACATGATAATTGCATCCCAGGAAATGATACAGAGATTGTGACCCTGCCTTATAGGTAATTTATTATTATCCGCAGCCGCACCCTGTAATGGGTGATGCAATCATTTCCCAGTTAATACTCCAATGCCTTCATAAAAATAGGAATTTCAAAATCAAGGCACAGTACAAAAATAAAGAGTAGAACAACTTTTCTTAAGTAAGAATGCTCCTTGAAGCATTCCCAAGCAGAGTAAGTACTAGATTTGCACCCAACCCCAGGGGATACATTACTCTGTTAAGAAATATGATTATGTCTTCTTTCATTGTCAATGGGGAATCAGAGAGAGAAAGAATATTTGCAGGCAGGTCTGAAACAGGAGACATGTCTTTAGATCTTTCATTCATCCGTCAACGGAAGTAATATTACTGACGTAATGTAGCCAACACCTGCCGACTCAAAGGTACCTAAAACTAGAGCTGAAGAAAGAGTGAGGACACATTAAATTACATCAGAGAAGCAGAAAGTTGTACGTTTTGGAGCACAGAACAGAAAATATAGATATTTGTAATCTGGCCAGCTCTCTCCAGGAATGAATACGGTTTAGCTTCTCTGAAGAAAGACAATAATTCTTTGGTGCAAGCGGTATTATATTAAAGGGCAAGTTAAGATCCCTGAATTTATGAAGGTAAATGTTTGCAAGCGAATACTTAGCATAACTAAGATGTAGAATAGTCTATGGGCCGCTTTTTAGCAGAGTAGTGGAAACATTTTAAGCGCCGCTTCAAAGAGCAGGATTTATGGATATCCCCTTTAAGAATTCTACAGATTGAAGGGCAATTCCTTTGTCCCTACAGAAATTATCTATGTCATTTGAGCGGTTGGACCCCGTTACAGAGAACACACAAATGGTCATATGGAACACATTATCTCATTAGCATAAGACATCACATATAATGCAACATTACAGAATATTTTATTTAATCCAGAAACAGAGAAAGCATGTACTACAACACAGTCTTTATGCATGTTTATTGGCTAACAACTGTAGCTGTGCCTTAGCACAAGGAAGGGCTGCATGATAACTTGTGGCAATGGGATGCTGTCGGATAAGGAGATCAGCCAAATGATTTTGGGGCTCCCACTGCAATTTGGAAAGTCACCTTGGTTTGTTTAACCCTAATCTCAATCAAGTTTAAATATCTGCAAATCTGTAAATATAAAAGTTTCAAGACCAAATCCTCATCATGGGGTTTATAAAAGGTACCGTTGTAGGGTAATTTGCAGAACCCTATCAGTGCAATTTAGTATCTAATAGATTGTAAGCTCTTCTGGGCAGATGTGTATTTTAGCATTTATTCTCACTGTACAAATTATTACTATATCCCTGTTTCTATTTATATATTATAAAGCAATGCCAGTACATTTGTGCTGCTATATAGATACAACATTTAATTTGATCTTGTATATAGTCCTTTGGTTTAGTAGTTTGCAAATTTAATTATTGAAGATGTTTAGAATATAACTATAATACACAAGAGCCATGTATATCCTGTAAATTATATCCTTATAAACGGTGCCTATTGATCTCATCGGTTATAATCGGAGCTTGGTGATGTAATTTCTGTCACATGACTCACTAAAACTTGCGTATTATAATAAATAAAGTAAACCTTGTTGCAAAATATGTGGGTTTTAGAAGTAACCTCGGAGTTCCATGACCTTCGGCCTTGTGCTTTTATATGGTCACAGAACTCCTCGGTAACTTATAATATCCTTATATTTTACAATAGGGGTACATAATTCACTATATTATGATTAATAACATGTATTTATAAAATAGCAACACAAATCCCAGTACCGAACAATAAAATGGTGTATATAGCAAATACGCAGACTTCACAAAAGAAGTGGACTGATACAAGTGGTAAAGAGGGCTATGCTCATTAGAGCTTGCAATCTAATTCATATTGCCTTTAAGGTGTGCACACCAGCATGTACTTTAGTGTGTTACTAATACTGCCGGAACAAGATCAGCATGTGCGATGCCATACAAGTCTAAAGGTGTCATTTCTGCCGGCGAAACAATGCAAAAAAATTCACCCATCCCTACAATTGACCCCTGAAAGCTTTGGGTTGGGGAAATTATTATTTTCTGTGCAGTATTGGGAACACTGGATTTGATTGCTTCTGGGATATCAGTGGTCCAAACCTGCCACTACATGTGCCCTGAGCCCTTTAAATCAGGATAAATAATAATCAAAGAAAAATCAAAATGAATGCAGATATAATGACTGGAGTGGCTTCTATATCCGCATTATATAAGGCAGAAAAATCAAATATGCAAGAGAACAACACATGCTGATGGTAAAGGATGTAGGTCTAAGCATGTGCATGAAACTTATGTCATGACACCATGACCACACACAAGTGATTGAAACAAACATCTGGTATTCACAATAGCTTGGCTTTCTACCATGTTTCACATGCCTGATGGGGATAAAAATACTAAAACATATCTACATTTAGGAAAGTATATTCAACATTTCAGTGATGAACCTAAATACAGCAAATCCAGAGCATATAACAAAACCTGGAGATAATCATGGGCACAATGGGGTTAGTGTGCTTGCTAATAATAATAATATTAATACATCATAACTGCTGCCCACGGCAATGCAATGAGTGGCTAATCACAAAATTGCAAGGTACGAGAATCTGGCTCAAGAAGAAGCTGTGTCTTGCCACATAATAATCTCTCTCATCTTCAATGCTACATCTCAGATTAAAAGTATTTTAGCTCTTCAAAAAATTCACTGTACCACTAGTTCTGGTTCAGAATCTGGGAAAAAGAAATTGGTGACAGTGCAGGAGCTGGGAGAAGGTATTTAAAGGAGACGTATTGTGTAAAAACAAAAATCTGCCAGTGCATTATACTCCTCTAAATGTAGAAGGAACGTGCTTAAAAAAATGTGTTAGGGGCTGATTTATTGAAAAAAATCCAACTAGCCTTGCCCAACTGTTCCACTTTCTGTCCCCTGAATTCTATGGCTGTGCAGGGGAGCAGGTGGCACTCCGCACATTGCACTGTAGGACAGGAACCAATCATCAGCAAGGCTGACCTGATAGGGAACTGAAGCTTGTTTTTGCTTGTGAGACTGCAGGGCTGTGATTGGCTGTTCCCCTCCTACTGTGCTACTGGCAGAGACAGTTAGGACACGGCCACCCCTCATTTGAAACACTGACTGTAGCAGCTCTATAGGGATACCCAATAAAGAAAGCATTTTTGAAAATAATATACATTTTTAGCCCTAAGTAAAACCAGCAGTATGTATTTTTCATTGTTGCCTAGAAAATTAGTTGTTTTTTTTACATATCCTATATGTCTACTTAAAATGTTACTCCTATCATTAGTGAGGCTGGCAGCATGAGCATTGAAGATCTCAAGATAAAATAATGAGTGTTTTTGAAAGCTATTTATTAAACATTCACTTTGTTTTTGGTGAATTTGAAATTATTGCAGATCCTCCCTAGATGGACCCAACACCATTTTTTTTTTACAGATTCTACTGGCCTAAATACTCACTCTATTAAGTTATAAGTTTAATCTAACTAATATTCGGTGCAAAAACTGTAACTCAGGAACCAGTGTATTGTCCTGCCAAGTTTGGACTTATTTGTGGTCTTAATAGAGCCTAATAATGAAATAATTATATAAAAGCAGATGAACAAAGAGGCTACTGTGTTTTTATGGAGAAACTCAAATGTTGAGCTCCGAGCAAAGCTTTTAACGTATGGGGTCCAATTCAACACAACGAATGGAGGGATCTTTATGCTACAAGATGTGTAATATGTTCATTCATAAGGGTAAACAAGGTGTATCCAGCTTTATACCGTGAATTAAAATGATATAAAAGCTGTTTGATGAGAAAAACCATTTAACAATACAGATCAGACAGTTGATTTTAGAAGAACATGTCAGTGCACATATGGCAGACAGATAAATTATGCACATCTGGATTACTTTTGGCAGGGATACAGCCAAGTGTTAAAGCCAGTTTAGCAATCTGTCGTTAATAACGTACACATTTAGAAAAATATGATTGCTTTCAAGTTAATGGCACATTTTTTTGTGAACAAGTACATCTTATGAGGTAGACAGTGAGCAAAGAAATAAAGATTGCTCTTTACCGGAACATGGTGTTTATGCTCCCACAAAATGGTACTACTGCAGGCTACAGTACCAACCATGGCTCAAAGCACATCTACAGCTGTAATGCATCTGGTAATGAGGACTTTACAGTCGACCAACAAAGAAATAAAGAGCTCATGACACATCTCCATGGCTGCCTTGAGTTTTACAACAGCATAATGAAAAAAAAGGCAGGAAGGTATTGGATGCCTTTATAGTGGATATAATTATAATTCCTTAAAGGAACAATGCAGTGTAAAAATAAAAACTGGGTAAAAATAAAAAATGTTTCTCATATAGTTAGCCAAAAATGTAATGTATAAAGGCTGGAGTGACAGGATGTCTAACATAACAGAACAGAACACTACTTCCTGCTTTTCAGCTCTCTAACTCACATGGGACATAACTATTCAGTGAATTTGTAATTGATCATCAGCATGCAGCTCAGATTCAAAAGCAACAGATATGACCCATGTGTCCAGCAAAGGATTGTTTCAGTGCTTGGGCGCTCAGCCGGATTGAAATCAGAGACATACAGTATAATCTTCATCAAATAGTGGCTTTATTATGGCAAAAAATGTGAAAAAGTGGCAATGACCGTGCAAATCAGCCTACGCGTTTCGTGCCCATGACTACCGGCACTTCTTTTGGCTAACTAACAATACTAAAAACGTTTTATTTTGCACAGTCTGTTTATTTAACCAGTTTTTATATTTATACTGAACAATTCCTTTAAAGTGATACCGTTACGTTCCTTTAAAAATCATATGAACGTGTCCATATCAAGGAGGTGCACACCGAATATTTTCCTCTAAAAGACCCCCTCAAAGCCGCCCCCAGCCCTGCAAACGGGGGGAGGCTTTGAGGGGGCTTTTAGAGGAAAATATTTGGCGTGCACCTCCTTGATATGGACACGTTCCTATGATTTTTATAGGAACGTTTCAATATTGCTTTAAACCCTAGACAAGACCAACCAAGCCTTCATCATTTTTGTTTTGATCTGTTGTGATATTTTTTATTGCAATTCACCGAACCCCAAAATGAGCTTTCAAAGGTAATACTGTTTGATGATAAGAAAAAAATCTTAAGGAAAATAAGAACTGAAAATTGCTATTCGGTAAAAAGAGGTAATTGGTCAAGAGTCTGAACACTTTTGCAAGGTGCAATAATTAAAGGCGATGTAAAGTCTTTTATGCACAATTGGCCCTTGCACAGGCACAGATCACAAGCAACATCACCCATGCCTAATAAAAGGGACCCCTGTTACCCCATACAGAACTCCGAAGTGGGGTGGTTTGGCCATCACATCCTATCAGGGCCACCACTGCTGTTATCACCAACTTGATGCAGTAGAAGTCAACAAAGCGTAGAGGAGGATCACATAGCCAAAAATTCACGGTCACCTCCACTTTACAGCTCTGCATTGGGCTCTCAAGTATAGTTAGTGGCTTTCCCTTTCACAAGCATGGATGATGCAGCATAATGCGTTATGTGTATAAAATGCTTCACTTCTTTAATGCGTCAGGAGTTCTAATATTGGTTGCAAATATGTGGGACAATTTTCCTGTTGGACACATGCTTATTTGCTGTAATCACCAGGAAAGTTAGGCACCATAACAACCCCTAACAAGGCATTGCACCTCCTAGACATCTCTAGAATAAACATCTGAACAAGCATTATCTAGCGACCATAAATATTTTTGACTACTAGATGGTGTGCTCTGTGGCCCATGAGTATGAGTGCCAGAGTTTCTTAGGAGATACATGAAATATTCAGTTCACCTCTCATTTAAAACATGCATTGAAGGGAGATCCTTTATAATCAATACGTTATAACGTTATACATCTCAAGTAGGGGAAAAATAACTGATGGAGCCCCTCTTCAAGTGGTTATATTTCCCTTTAGAAGGAAACAGCAGCTTATATAAAACATGTTTCGCTATAAAAATGTTTGAGGTATCGTTTTCTATGTGTGGGCATGCCGCAGAAATGAATAGGCACATACCTTTCCATCTGGTGAAGAACTCGCTTATACAAACAGTCGGCTCATATTGTCCTTGATGTGTTATTTCAGGGTCTTTTACAATATTTATGACTATAGAATCTGGGTGGATTTTGTCTGATCTATTATTACATAAGAGCAGCTACTGACATGAGGAAATAAAATCAACACGGGCAGCATTTGTTTTAGAAATTGCTTATCAACTGCCACGGGTGTCTCTGCGCTGCTATTGTTCTACATTTCCCCTATTCATTTACAAGTCAACACTCTTTCAAATGGAATCAGACAGATTTAAGAGTAGTCAAGACTCAAACAGTCAGTTTAAAACAAGTTGAAACGATAAACATAATCTGTGATAGGTCAGACCGAGAAAGGAACATTTTTATAGTCATCCAATTCAAACAGTCTGGTGTTTATTAAGCTGAAGCAAAATGATTAAAGATATAAGAATGCTAAGTCAAACTGTAAGGATACTAAATGGGAATAAAGAATATGTACAGTCATTGTGAAGCATCTCACAAAAGAAAGCTTTTAATGTGATTGTATGTCAGAAGTCACATATGTGGCCTTGTCTAGTCAGGAGCAACATGCACCTGTGATCATGGAATACAGAAGTAATATACTGGGAGTCAGGGGATCCCCTTGGATATCACAGAAAGGCTCAATGAGTAGTTGCAAAGAACAGTCCATTGCCTGCATGATCTCTGCTGCTAAACTGATCTGCACCCTTGGATTCATGGAGTTCAGGCGTTCCACCTACTAATGAAGCTTGAAGCAAGTTCAACGTTCCAAGTGGCTGAATGAATGTGAGCTACGGCAGCGTACGAACAAAAAAAAGACAGAGAGTTCCAAAGTTTTCAAAAATATTTTTGATCTGAAATCAAGGTCTCATTGTTAGGTCTCCAGGCCACTTGATAAACTAACTTCATATTTAGCTACACAGTAGATGGCAAAATGGTGCCATTTAGAAGGAGAATCAGGCTGAATAGGTACAAAATTGTATTCAATTATTTCAGGTTCATTCTTGGCATATATTGACAATATGGCAAAGAGATTTACTGGTGTAAACAATAAACTCTCATACCTCTCTTAATTACACTCTTAATTACCTATGTGGTTCTGTATCCAACGGTCTTTCACTTCAGTCTCAAATTATTATTAGGTTGGTAGACTGAGACATCTGAAAGAGCATTCGTCAGTGGTAAAAAGTCCATAATTGTGTACAGGATGGCTGATGGTGGGAGAGAGCTCTGCAAGGCACCTCTGCTCACAGCGCCCTGTTTGACCCTCAAACTCCAAATTTTAGAGATTTATTAAGCGCAGAGAAAAGTTCATGAAATGGCGAAAATTCATAAAAAAAAGTCAACTGCCTTTTTTTTTTTTTTTAGCACTGAGACAATGCATATAAAAATACATGTATGAGTACATCTACAGGGGAGCATTGTTTTAGAATTTCCTTTTATGACATTCTCAATAAAATTATTCTCCAGATGCAAATGCCAAAAAAACAAATATGCCACTAAAGCACCCTGAACTGTATTCTGGGACTGCCTTTTCCCTTCACATTTTTTCAAAATTCAACCAACTACTGAAAACAATGTGAAGCAAAAATACAATTGACTGTGGTTTGGCTTAATTTTTTGAATTAATTTGCATTAGCAAACAGGAAATAAAGCAGGAGGTCATTATTTATAATGCAGGGGGAAAAAACAATTAACTAGTAAATCCACTGACATTTCCAGTTATTCTTTTTTTATTGCCCAAAACAAAATTCCACTACAATTGTGGCACAATGATCTGGCACCCAAACTGCCTGGCCTACAATCAAACTGAGAAATTGTAACACTTGGTTCCAACCTTAAAGAAAGTAATTGTTTCAATAAACAGGCAGTAGAGCATCATTATAGTGCTCAGATTTTACAATATAGAGATTGCATTTCTATATATATTTATAGTAATAGTAAAGGATAATTTAAACTGCAAAGGAAACTGACATGTTTCTCTAATATAGTAATTCTTTTGGAATACATTAATTTAAGTACATTAAAATTACAATGTCCACCAACTATGGCCCTACTTTTTAGGGCTTTGAGTAAGTTTTTTCTGTGCCCCCAGATTTAAATTACATGGCATGACTTAAAGGGTCAACTGAGGCATGGAGTTCCTTAAAGGGAAGCACTTATTAATAGATAAATTAAATATAATATATTAGTGAGTCGCATATAAGTGTTCAAAGCCTCTGCTAGACTACATGCAATTTTATATAATCATGGGGGTACAATATATATATTCTTCTATATATTTCTTCTATGGTAGTGTTTCTATAAGTGGCCTATAAAAGCAGTCGGCTCTTCCACTCCAGGTCTTCGGATAGGCTTGCCTGAACGATATCTTGCTTGAAATTAGCCATACATCTAGTGGGTAGCTTTGAAAATCCATTAAGAAGAGGACTGCATCCTAGCACAACAAGTCTCTGTAGGCCCCAAGTTTCATCCAGTTGTCATGCTTGATGGGAGGGAGGCCAAAGGCCCAATACAATTCTTGCCTTCTACTATATAGCAGAATGTATCAATACTTGTGATTACAAAACTGCAATATCATCTCAAATTGGACCTTGAGTAACTCGTCAAATCAACTCAATTAACCACCGGAGTCTACATATGTTAATATGAAAACTGTCTACAAAAATGATTTATCAATACGCAGCTATATATTAACTAGCTGTAAAGGTTAAGGTTAGAGAATTATTTCAGAGTTAATTATCAAACCAACAGATTGAAAAGGAGTGTTCATTTGGCCCCTCTGCCAATCAAGTAATCAAACCCTTGACATAAAAGATGGAATTAAAAGAAAGCATCAACGGCTACAAGATGTAAAATGTTTTACCCTCAGGCTTTACGCACGATGAAATGAAACATTGAAATGTTGATAAAATTGTAGATTTGTAAAAAATCTAGAGTGAATTCAGATCTAAATATTACTTACAGTCCAACGGGCTGAACATGCACTCCATTAAACAATTTCAAACAAAGTAATCTGGCCCTTTTGTGGCTGGACACCCCTTAACGCCAGTTCATTTTAAAACACTCGCTAATTGAAATCTGTTTTTAATGTGATCTGCAAAGGTCTTATAATAACATTTGTAAAAAAGTAATTCTAGCACCAATCCATGCCTTCCGTGCAAATTGAACGAGAACGAGAAAAACATCCAAATTTACAACCTAGGGCTATATGAATGCAAGAAACACTAAGATTTTCAGACCTTGCATTTTAATAGCAAGCCATCCTTTGGCCCATGGTGACCTGCGGTGAGGTTAATCAAGCAAACTAATGTGGGCTAACAAGTCTTTCACCCTGCACATCTTTTCTCCAATGACCTAGCCTCTGTCTTACTCTGTCTAGCCAACCTCCCTCAAACCCATCAAAATGGTCACTGTGACCATGCATTACCGCTCATTAGATCACAGGTTAGTCAAGTGGAACTGCCAAAGGTTCTCAGAGGCAGGCTACACTTCAAAACTCTGTCCATGTCAAATGAAGGAAAAAAAATAAAACCGTGAGAGAGGGGTCAACCAGATCAATGATCAAAAGAAAATGAGAATAGCACAGAATGCAAATCTTTGTGCTGAAAAGAAAACAGACTTTTGTAAAAGCAGAAGACAAAGTTGCTATGAAATTTTTTCCACTTGACAGGAGGACTTTTTGCCCTTACATGAATCAACTTGCCTCCCATAGCAGGTATCTAAAGAATACAAATCAGATCCTTAAACACAAATTTACTACACGGTTGTTTAGGATCTACAGCCACCCTGACTGTATATTTTAAATGCCACAATAAAGCCAGTCATTGGGCAATCTGTGACTGACTTAAAGACTCAAGTGCTTTCCATGTGTGCATGAGAAGAGACCTATTTTTCCCCCATAACACTGTAGATTTTGCCAGTGAGACACAGGGAGCGGGTTTTAACCTAAAAAGCGACACAACAACATGCCAGCCAGACTATAAATTCACAGAATAATTTAGAGTACTCGTCTATCTTGATACAACAATTCAGTGTGTGGACAAGGCGAGACAATGCCTTACCATTTATGCCTCAGAAGAGTTGCTAAAAAGACCACACAGATCCAGTATAGAAAATATAATGGACAGAGTCTGCCCTCAGCATTACCTTCAATACTGCAATTCTGTTACGGTCGAGTTGACATTTAAACTACTCTGCAAAGCTAACCTTAGCAAGCGCCGACAAAAGAAAAGCCATTTAGCTTTTTAAATGAAGAAGTATCAAAGTTGCAAAAGAAGTTCAGTCTGAGTGCTTTCCTGTGCTTCTTATTTAGTCAGTAACACTTAATAAAGGACATTTATTTGTAAGGGTTTAGAAAGAGCCAGCCTGCAGGCACTCAAATTGAATTTGCTAAAAACAAAAAAAATAAGAAGAAACGCCAACAGCAAAAATAGCCAAAAATTCCTTAAAAAAATATCATTAAACATTAAGCAAACTAATACAAAGCTATTACACCTACTGTAAGTCAGTACAAGACAGAAAGTAGCCCCTAAAACCATTCATAACGCTAACATTTTGCAGTATCCAAGAACAAAAACTTGAGGTCAACCTCAACTTCCTTTCCTTTAATTAATCTGCCTAATGAGCCTTATCTCATGGGTAGCCAACAAAAGAGTGGTCATTTATAACTGAAGCTGGACACTGCGAGAACTTCACATTACTGACTATGTGGCATAAAAAGGGTACTGACGAGGCAGGGTCATCTGGTGAAACAGTGAAAGGCTAAAAGGTAATGAATTAATGTTTGCCAGGCAAGGCGCCTTTGTAGATCACCCTCTAAAATAGGAAGTTAGTCCAGATATGTCCCATTAATGGTATGGCCTGAAATAACATCTGCAAAAAATGCAGAAGTATGCAATACCCATTTAGCAAAGCATCACTCAGACAGTAGAAAGGAATTATTAGAATGCCTATTTTCTGTTTACACTTTTTACTTCTGATTTTAGGTATTCTTCACAATAATGTCAGCTATAAAAGTTTTCAGACGACTCTGTAATTGTGGCCAGTATCACAGGGGGACAGGATGCTGGATATAGAAGTGTAATTAAATGTAATGTGGTGTGCTGCAAACTGTCTACATTTAAATGTGGCCAAAACTAAGGAGTTAGTAGTGGATTTTAGAAAGTTGAGAACTGATCTTCAACCAGTCTGTATAAATGGGGTTTTTGTAGACAGTGGCGTGAACTACAGGGGGAGCAGGGGGTGCGATTGGGCCAGGGCCTGCACCCCCTCATGGCCCCCCCGGCAGCTCACGCACCACGATTCCTGGCAGTTCCGGGTGTACGGAGGGGGGCCCGGCAGCGTGTCCCGCGCAAGGGCCCACCACCCCTAGTTACGTCACTGGTTGTAGATGTGGTAGAGGAATATAAATACAGTGTCGGAATGGGACACCAGGGTCCCACCCAAAAGCCTTCGATTAAGGGCCCACCAAAATCCTTAGACCAGGGGCCCACTCTCCGTACTATTATTCTTCCTCTCCTCACTTAATCTCTATTCTCCTAGTCTCTTTTCTTTACATACTATAATCTATTATTCCATCTGTTTGGACTCTTTGTTCTCATATAAATACGGAATAGCCACGAAATAGGCCAAATGTTTAGCAGCTTGAGGGCCCACAGGGAGCTTTCCTGGTATCCCAGTGGGCCAGTCCGACACTGTATAAATACCTGGGTATTTTTATTGATAATAGGTCAAAAACACAGAGGTACTATATAGGAAGGGCATAAGTAGACTTTTTGTCTTAAAAAGATTAAGCTCATTCAATGTTTGCAAGGAAATGATGCTAATGTTCTATCATTCTGTGGTAGCTAGTGTTATGTTTTTTGGTGTGGTGAGCTGGAGAAGTCGACTGAAAGTAGCTGATGTAAATAGATTTAATAAATTGATTGGAGGGCAGCATCTGTTTAAATTATTAGATTAGAGACCTTAGAGATGGTTTTAGAGAAGTAGATGTTGTCTAAATTGATGAGTATTTTCAGAAACGATTCTCATCCTTTACATGAAAGTTTGGAGTCATATCGTAGCTCCTTTAGTAATTGATTGATTTTACCCAGATGTACTACTGATCGTTATAAGAGATCTTTATCTTACCTGCAGCTATTGCTGTTTTTAATTCTTCTCTTTAAAGCAAGGAATTGTGTTGTTTTAGTTATTTATGATAGGTAATGTATTATAATGTAATTATGTTTAATGTGTGTTTTTGTGTGATTGTATGTTAAACAAGTAAATGCTAGCATAATAATTTCCCTCAGGATTAATCAAGTTTTTATCCATCCATCCATCTAGTATATCTATCCGTCTGTCTGTCTGTCTGTCCATCCATATCTCTCTCTCTCTCTCATATGGCACTGATAGGCTTACCAATTTTATGATCATAACTTTGTAACTAAAAACACCTGTTTTTGTAAATAAATGCATTAGACAGGGGACTAGGGAATGTGCATTGATCAATTCCCCTTCTTTTTTTCTCACTGATAGGTTTACGCAGTTCTATTACAGAGACGATTCATCATTCACACCAATCCCTGCTCTGGTGGAGCTTACAATCTAAGGTCCCAGTTACATTCACATACAGACACTAGGGCCTAGAAGCTATTAATATGTAGGAGGAAACTAGACTATCTGGAAAAATCCATATAGAAACAAAGATCATGACAAAAGTGATACAAGACTAGAGAGTATGAAGGGTCCTCAACTAAAGGTTTTCAGACCTATTTTGATTTAAGTCCAAAATTTGGCCAGGTGTCCCCCTCATATATGATTATAGATATATGAAAAAAAAGCCCCAGTTTCATGAATATTTAGAGAAAATCAGAGATCTCGGGCTGGATTACAAAGCGCTCCAAAATATCAGCACTCACAATTTAAATTTACACCATGCCTGGGTGCACGCCACCATCCGAAATCCACACTGCACCTTGAAGTAGTCACACTCACAGGACTTAAGGACATAAATAATTTATTAAGAATTCAACACTAACGTTTCGGCTTTGAGAAACTTTGAGAAAGGCTGTTGCGACCGCCGAAACATTCGTTTTGAATTGTAGATGCACACTGGGACTTTAGAAAGAAGTTGTCGGCTTCTTTAGGAGACCTTTTTCAAGTCACACAAAAAAAGAGAGACCAATGAATAGTAATACAAATAAATCAATAACAAATTATGACCAAAAATTGTATTTGTTTTCTTATAAAAAGGAAAAAGTAACATTAGAACCTTACAGTAGCCATTCCTATGCTGTCAGGGTTTGATGACTATTCCTGATAAAGCTGTTATACTGTTGTGATATGCCAGCTCTCTCATATTTTATTAATTACGCAATATAAACACTCGCCCCACCACAATTTTGTAATCAGACCATCTGCAGAAAATTACAGCTAAACCGCATTCTCACATTGGCTTTTCACTAGCCTAATAATTTTCTTCCAGTACTCTCCTCAGCTTAGCATTCAATACAGACATCGTTTTCATTTGACTGCAGAGATTTCCAGCTGCCAGTAAAAAAGTATTATCTGAGCTGGACTCCCAATGAAAATCTGAAAATATAAATTCAACAATAAAATTTTATTCATTATATTGTATATGAATTGGCTGAGAAAAGAACCGAGTTGGTTGAAAGATGGATTTTTCAACCACGAAACAACAGCTTTCCTTAAGTTTGTTAAAATGCTCCCATCACGATAGGAAGAAATATGAAACGAAAGAATATTAATGTAGCTTCATGCAGCGCTCAAAGAACACATTTCAAATGCGATATGCACACTTCTCCTTTTGAGCTGCAGTATATATATATATATATATATATATATATATATATATATATATATATATATATATATATATATATATATATATATATATATATATATATATATATATATATATATATAGACAAATACAAGATTCCTCTGCACTCAACCCATTATCAATATATTTAAGACAGAGATATTTTGTGCATACGGCTACTGAAAAATGCCTTACCCTTTAAACAAAACAGGGATTGTTTGTCCATATATTGCAATATATTTAAGCTGGCCAACTACGTCAAAGTCATCCCATATCTGGCCAGTCCTATGCTCAATTTTCATCTGATTCATTAAGAATTCTATGGTTTAATTATACATTTTATAAAAGGGACGAATACGTTTTACCTGCAACTTACTAGCTGCTTTCAAAGTAAAACTCCCAAACTTGGCTGCCCTTTTATTAGACACCAGTGGGATCACCTGACTATAGTTGGAGGGGGTATATATATATATATATATATATATATATATATATATATATATATATATATATATATATATATATATATATATATATATATATATATATATATATATATTCATACAAGCCTGTTTCCAAAAAAGTTCAGACAGTGCGTAAAATAGAAATAAAAACAGAATGGGATGATTTGCAAAACAGTTAAAGCCAATATTTTATTGCAAACAGTACAAAGACAACATATCAAATGTTGAAACTGAGACATTTTTGGTTTTCTGAAAAATATCTGCTCATTTTGAAACGGATGCCAACGACATGTTTCCAAAAAGTTGGGACAGGAGCATGTTTCCCATTGCGTTGCATCCCCCCTCCTTTTAACCACACTCTGTAAACATTTGGGAACGGAGGATACCGATTGCTGTCGTTTTCCAAGTGATATGTTGTCCCATTCTTGCCTGTATAGGATGTCGGCTGCTCAATATTCAGTGTCTCTTTGTTTGTAATTTAAGTTTCATGATGCACCAAATGTTTTCAATAGGGGACAGGTCTGGACTACAGACAGGCCAGTTTGGCACTTGGACTTTATTACTATGGTGTTGTGCTGTTGCATTATGTACAAAATGGGGGTTGGCATTATCTTGCTGAAATAAGCAAGGCTTCCCTGGAAAAAGGCATTTTCTAGATGGCAGCGTATTTTGCTCCAAACCCGAATATACTGTTGAGCATTAAGCGTGCCTTCCCAAATGTGAAAGTTCACCATGCCTTGGGCACTAATGCACCCCGATACCATCACATATACTGGCTTTTGAACTTTGCTCTTATAACATCCCAGAAGGCCCTTCTCCTCTTTAGCGAAGAGGATTTGTCATCCATGAATCCCAAAAAAATATTAAAAAATTTGATTTGTCAGAACTAAAGCTTAACTTAAGAAGTAGGCTAGTTATGTTGTACATTATGTTTTTGGCTTCTGTACCAGCCCAAGGCAACCACAGCCCTTTAGCAGTAAAGATCTGTGTCTCCAAAGATGCCCCAGTAGCTCCCCATCTTCTTTTCTGCTGATTCACTGCACATGCTCTGTGCTGCTGTCACTTACTGACACTTACTAATAAAAAAATAAAGTTTTCATCAGGTTACAAAAACGTCATTTAAAAAGTAGAATTCAATGTAACTAAGGAAGGGCTCTAGTTCAAACCCCATATTAAGCATACTGTATAATTGATAATAGGGATGCACCGAATCCACTATTTTGGATTCATCCGAACCCACGAATCATTCACGAAAGATTCGGCCGTATACCGAACCCAAATTTGCATATGCAAATTAGGGGTGGGAAGGGGAAACATTTCTTACTTCCTTGTTTTGTGATAAAAATCAGTTGATTTCCCTGCCCGTCCCTAATTTGCGGTTCGGCCAGGAAGAAGGATTCGGCCGAATCCGAATCCCGCTGAAAAAGGCTGAATCACGAACCGGGCCCACTCACAATATTCAGTACAAATTGAATAGAAATGTCACAATATAAGGCTGATTAGTAATTAAAACAGATAATTACTACATGGCAGCACAGAAACCAGTGCAATTAGCATCAGAATTTAATAGCCCTATAGCATCAGCTTATATTACAGGGGAAGCTCATTTTCTGCTGGATAATTAGTGACGACCCCTAAGCTTAGCTTCTCAACAGCTGCTCAGAGCCCACTGAGCATGTGAGTGTCACAAACACTTTCCAAGATGGTGACCCCCTGTGACAAGTTTGAAGTCCTGGATCATTGCTGCTATTGACAATCTGAAACTTTAGCCTTGTGCAATAAGTTCACTATATAAAATATGGCATTTTTAGCCACATCAATTTTTAGGGTTTTTTGTCACACGTCAATCTTTTTTTTTTTTTTTTGACGTTCGACTATTTTTTTCACCCATTGGAGTATATGGGCATAATTTTTTCTGCAAAACTGTTGAAAATGACGCTGATCACTAATAATAATCCACGCCTCAAATACAACCCAATAACTCAGTTGTATTAAAACACAATTTTAATACTCTAAAGGGAGTTGTCCATCTACTCATACAATTGGAATGTATGCTACCCTATGTACTGCATGATAACATTATAAAGCTGCAGAATTCTGCCAAAAAGCAGTTTACATTGTTTGAAAGACTCTTTGATTTACACAAAGGATTTATTGGGAGACAGCTAATGCTGCAAGAACAACATACATTCTTGTGTCTAAATACAATGCAATATATTTTGCTTATTATAGCCGAAATGAGCACTGTGTAATTTGATGGCACTATATAAATATAAGATGATGATTTAAATGAGTGTGTTATAGAAAGCCTATTGGTTGCTTATCAACATTCCAGGTTATACTTCCTGGAGTGGAAATAGCTTAAAGCAACATTATTTACAGGATTGGAAAGTCTGCGACGATGTAACTATGGAACTATAAACAGTAACAAACTGTCCAAAAAAAAAAAAGTTTTCATCAGGTTTCAAAAACGTCATTTAAAAAGTAGAATTCAATGTAACTAAGGAAGGGCTCTAGTTCTAACCCCATATTAAACATGCTGTATAATTGATACTAGGGATGCACCTATTCACTATTTTGGATTCGTCCAAACCCCTGAATCCATCCCAAAAGATTCGGCCGCATACCGAACCGAATCCGAATTTGCATATGCAAATTAGGGGTGGGAAGGGGAAACATTTCTTACTTCCTTGTTTTGTGACAAAAAATCAGTTGATTTCCCTCCCCGTCCCTAATTTGCGGTTCGGCCAGGAAGAATTATTCGGCCGAATCCCGCTGAAAAAGGCGAATCCGAATCCCGTTGAAAAAGGCCGAATCCTTGCCGAATCCCGAACCGAATCCTGGATTTGGTGCATCCCTAATTGATACATTTCTGAGTTATGGCACTTGCAGTACTGGACAGCCAAAATTTAACTAAGAAGTCGACTATTTCGTTCTACTGCGCATGCGTCTGCTCTGGGAAATTTGAAGAAAGTAGAAGAAGGAAGAGGATCACTCCGTGGTGCTCACTGGTATAACTCCGGGCCGGTGCAGTTTTCTGCTGATAGGAGCACGGCCCGGGGTGTCAGGTAAGGTAAGTAAATACAATCACTTGGCATGCTTAACTTTTGGCAACCCTAAGTAAAAAAGACTTTCCTTCTTCTTTAATGACAAAGAACAGTCTTAAGAAACTGATGGTTTTCCATTCACTTGAAAGCAAGTCCGATGTCAATCTAAAGAAAGAGAAATCTATAAATCTTCTGCAGCAGTAGAGTGCAAAGTACTACTGTGTGGTGGCCTTAAAAATGTTTTCTTCTGTCTGCTTTATGGTCAAATATTTGTTCACAAGAATGTGTTTCGTTTTATGGCAAAGCATATTTGGCTTTTTTATAGCAAACCACAGTTTGGGTTCATGGCAAAGAGTCTTTGTTCTTTATCCTTTATGGCAAAGTTTAAATCTTCAAACTCTTCCCAACTAGCCATGACGGTACGAGCCATATGTAAAAACAAAAGCCAAATTTGTGGCATTAATATAAAAGAAGATAAACCTATGAACCTCTGCTATGGCACAGCAACATTCTCGTCTTTATCCAGCCTTTGCCTTAACCCCCCTACTACTTAGGCCCCTAGAAATCTGCTGTTGTAGTAAGTGTCTGCCAATTCCTCATCTGAAATGTTTTGGGCCCAAACCATACTCATTACATACAGCAGGATGTCATATACCAGCAAGTGGTTTCTTTAAAGTTGGTGTATTTAAATATAGCAATACTTACTCGTAAGCTTTGCCTTAATTCTTTTGCAATCTGTCATTTCATTTTTGCAATTCTATTCTAATTTCCCTACCATTTTCCCTCTGCCATCACCAATGTAGCAAAATGCATGCAGATTTTCTTCTGCCGTATTTACATCCACTGCCTTCTTTTCCATTTTTTTTAGGAATTGACACCAGCTGCAGATTATGAATTTTTTTATTCACTTTTTTCCAATTTGAAAAAGCCTGCATTAGGATTTTGAATTTGTTACAGAACTTTCGACAGCAAAATACTCAAATCTCAGTAAAAACTCTTATTCCAATTTTGCTAAATCTGTCCCAGTAGTCAACACAAAATACACACACATGCACACACACTTTGATATTGCTTTACAGTATATATCTGTTCTGTGCTCTTCTTTTTTTCTTCTATCTGCTTATATTGTATCAGATATACATCATTCTCGTCTCTTTCCAAAGGCTTTGCAATTGGTCACAATGTTTAATAATTCCGAATTTAATAACCAAATGGAACCATCACACACTTTCTAGTACATAAACCTGTGCCGTTACTCCATGTTTAGGTATATTTGTACAGGTATGGGACCTGTTATCCAGAATGCTCGGGACCTGGGGATTTCCAGATAGCAGATCTTTCTGTAATATGGATCTTTATACCTTAAGTCTACTGGGAAAAAATGTAAACATTAAATAAACCCAATAGGCTGGTTTTGCTTCCAATAAGGATTAATTATATCTCAGTTCGGATTAAATACAAGGTACTGTTTTATTATTACAGGGAAAAAGGAAATCATTTTTAAAAATGTGGATTATTTGGATAAAAAGGAGTCTATGAGAGACGACCATTCCGTAATTCGGAGCTTTCTGGATAACAGGTTTTCGAATAATGGATCACATACCTGTATTGCACACAAACTGCTCACGTTCTGCAAAATATGACTTGAAATTCATTTTGAAATGCGTGCTAAATGTTCACCATGTGTATGACAAAAAGGTGACCGAACCCGGTTAGAAGGACCCACTTCTAATAAAATTCCTTTCAAGAGATCAACAGCCTTTAATAGAAATCCTTTAGTGAATGCAGTCAGATAAAAAACACCTGATTAGATGATGTATTTAAGAAATAAACAAGCAATCAAAGGACTCTGCTGTCTTCAATATCAATCAAAAGTATTCAGTGTCAAAAGCACAAACATAGAGGATATAATTACAAAGTCCAACTTTTGGGTTGGAGAGGAAAGAACTACGACATTTTTAGATGCTATTTTCATTCAAATGCATGGAATACATTAGTCATGGATATCGGAATGAACAAAGTAAATATAACACACGGCTATCAATATGAAACGCATGTGGGTGCAAGAAAAATAAAAACAGAAGAACATGAGTGTAGATCCTTTGTATCTATATCAAGCTATTATTCCTTTGGCTTTTGGTCTTCATGTGTAATCAAAGAGGCTACTTCCTTGACAAAGGAATCTGCCAGGATGAATTACTATTACATATAATGGACCCCTGCTTGGGATTGTGTTTAGCACAAGAGCTCCAGTAGCGGGATGAAATAAGAGTCAACGGAAAAAACATGCGCAATGCCAAAAAAAAAAAGTTTCCTCCGCAGAAATGTAATAAAAAGGTTTGTGCATCTGTAAAAGGATTTCTTTTGTATTTTTGGAAATAAATATTGTGAATTTTATAGTTATTCACGTCTAAAAAAATGTTATAGAGAAAGTCATTATGTATTTATCAATAAATATGCCACTTTTAAGTTGGGGTGCGCCGAATTCACTATTTGGTATTCGGCCGAATACCGAACCGATTTTGAATATGCAAATTAGGGGAGGGAATGGAAAAGTGGGGCAAAAATATTTCACTTCCTTGTTTTGTGATGAAAAGTCATGTGATTTCCGTTCCCGCCCCTAATTTGCATATGCAAATAAGGTTTCTGATTCGGTTCGGCCAGGCGCAAGGATTCGGCCGAATCTGAATCCTGCTGAAAAAGGCCAAGTCCTGGCTGAATCCCGAACCGAATCCTAGATTCGGTGCATCCCTACTTTTAAACAAGTAATCTATTCTTTTCATTGCATGAAGCCTTAAGGTTGGCCATATATGCCAGGAGTCAATAAGGCACTTTGAAAAGTTGTGACTCTACTGCCCAACATTCTGGCCATATAAGCACCTCAAAAGAACATTTTTCACAGACCATTTTATGATCCTATTGGATTAGGCCAAAAATTAATTCCTTAAAGGAGAACTAAACCCCCTTTCTAATAAAAACCCCTACCCTCCATAGTTCCTCCTTCCCTGCTCCTCCCCCCCCCCCGCACAGGAGTTAACACAAATAGTCCCTCGTTTGTACTGGAAAGTCACGTTTTTCTCAGCACTGAACAGGTAGAAAAAGAAACAAAGTTTCTAACTTAATTGGCTTTTGACAGAGAGCCCAGAACAACCACAGCTTCAGATAAGATACATTTGTAGCAATTTCGAGATAAGAAAATAAGTAATTGTAACAAAATAAAGATAACAGGTCTCTTGGGAGAAGTTAGACTCACAGCTTAAAGGGCAATTCACCTTCGTAATTAAAACTGTAATAACTGGAAAAAAAAAACCACAGAAATATGTTCAAACTTTCATAACCTGCCAAATTTTGTAAAATGAACATGGTAATTAGGGGGTGTGGCCACAAAAATGGGTGCGGTCAAAAAATTGACTCGCTACACATGGCAACTTTTTTGTCCCTTTTTTATTTCAAAAATGCTGGGAGATATTAGAAAGGGGGTTTAGTTCTCCTTTAAACAGGAAAGATGAAAAATTACTACAAATACACCCTGGACAATTGAGTTAGGGTTGCCACCTGTTGCCACCAGTTTTACCCGAACAGCCTGATTTTTGGAAGGGCTGTCCAGGATAAAACAGAACATTGAAGTTAATGGCATGACGATCAGCCAATCACTAATCGACACATAATAACCCGCCCCCTGATGCAACAGACCCGCCCCACCCCTGTCCGGAATTAATTTATGGAAAAGATGGCAACCCTCAGCCTTACTGTAGTTTCACATATATAACTAGACCTGTATCGCAGCTTCAATTAATCCCAGAACAAACAGATTCCCAATAAGGAACTTTATTGGCTAATATGTCTCTTCCATAGATTAAAGTGTGCAGTTAAGCAAAAATGAAATAATCCACAATGTGTTGAAAAATAACAGTAACCTAACAATGTGGCTATGGTAGGGTGCCTGGTGAACTAGCAATTAATAAGTCACACTGGATATAACAATTTATGCTGTTGGAGACGGTGGCCTTTAAACTTTAGGAAGATGCACCTTAAACAAACCTGCTTGCTCACAATTTAAAGGAGAGTACCAATTAACTTGAGACTGGTAGAAATATCTATTTGGCAAGAGAACAACAGATTGACGGGGCGATTTTTTTCAGTCTAATTGTGTTCATGAAACTTTACCCATGACACCATGACCACACACAAGTGATTTAAGTGAACATCTGGTATTCAATATATTTTGGCTTTCAACCATGCTTTAAAAACACCATCACAGGCTGATGGAGAGAAAATATATCCCTGCATATATAATAAGGACTGCTATATTATTCCCTGTACCCAAATTTAGAAATCTATGTTCAAAATTTCTGCTGTGAACCAGAACAGAATGAGTCTAGCTCAGGGGTCCCCAACCTTTTATACCTGTGAGCCACATTCAAATATAAAAAGAGTTGGGGAGCAACACAAGAATGAAAAAGTCCCTTGGGTGCCAAATAATGGCTGTGATTGGCTATTTGGTAGTCCCTGTGTGGGCTGGCAGCCTACCGGAGACTCTACTTGGCACTATACTTTTTATGCATTTAAAACTTGCTTCCAAGCCAGGAATTCAAAAATTAGCACCTGCTTTGAGGACACGGAGAGTAACATCCAAGGAGTTGGAGAACAACATTTTTCTCACAAGCTACTTGTTGGGAGATCACTGGTCTAGCTCGTATAACAAAATCCAAAAATACAATACTGATGTAGCAAACGTTGGTCTTTAGTCACATGATTGTCAATGCTGTGGCTTCTACTGGACAAAAAGTTAAGTGTTCAAATGGCAGAAACTGGACCAATAGGAGTGGTGTAACTAAATATTACTGAATTAATAATACTTCTGAATGTTTGAAGGAAATTAAATCACAGATACTTTAGCGACACAACAGGTGGTGGAGCATTGAGATAAGTACTAAAGGGGTCGTGCACATTTGAGTTAACAATTGGTATGATGTAGAGTGACAATTTGCAAGTGGTTTCCATGTTCTATTTAGCTTTTTATTCAGCAGCTCGCTAGTTTGAAATATTCAGCAGTCTGGTTGCTAGAGTCCAAATTATCTTTGCATAAGAGACTTGAACATGAATAAGAGAGTAGAGCAAAAAGAAGAGTAATAAAAAGTAGCAATAACAATACATGTGTAGCCTTACAGATCAGAAGAAGAAGTCATATGATTCAAAAAGTATAAAAAAAGAAAAATTAAGGTCAATAGAAAAGTTAGTTAGACTTAGACTAGTTAGACCCTAACCCCCCTCCCCCCCCCAGCCTAGCTACTACCCCGGGCAAATGCCCCTAAATTTTTACTTAATCCTCTGTGCAGATTCAGGGATCGGAGTTCACGGCAGCCATCTTCAGGGTCTTAGGTAATCTGAGAATTTGACAGGCGAAATGGTGCATGTGCAGTTGGAGCAATTTCCGGGTTCGCGACAACTGCGCATGCACCGCATTGGTGGAAATTGCAGAAGCGCCAGAAGAAAACGCGAAGACCCGGAAGATGGCTGCCGTGAACTATGATCCCTGAATCTGCACCGGACTGTATTTAGGTCCGATGCTGCCCTAGGCACCGGACATAAACACTACCCCTACGCGACGCCTTTTTCAGCAGGATTCGGATTCGGCCAAATCCTTCTGCCCGGCCGAACCGAATCCTAATTTGCATATGCAAATTAGGGGCGTAACTTTTTGTCAGAAAACAAGGAAGTAAAAAATGTTTTCCCCTTCCCACCCCTAATTTGCATATGCAAATTAGGGTTCCGATTTGGTTCGGTATTCAGCCGAATCTTTCATGAATCAAAAAAAGTGGATTCGGTGCATCCCTACTTAAAATCAGGGGATGTAAAATTTAGGTTTCACTGTAGACTTACTATGAATGTCTGCATATTCCATTTTAGCCTGCTATGAAACAAATGTAGCATTTTACTGGCTTGTATGTTCGGATGGATGGAAAAGAGAGATGGTCACAGAGGAATTATATTCAATCCAAAATACTTTCCTGGTACAGGAACTGTTATCAAGGATGCTCAGGACCTGGGGTTTTCCGGATAACTGATCTTTCCGTAATTTGGATCTTCATACCTTAAGTCTACTAGAAAATCATGTAAACATTAAATAAACCCAATAGGCTGGTTTTGATTCCAATAAGGATTAATTATATCTTAGTTGGGATCAAGTACAAGGGACTGATTTATTATTACAGAGAAAAAGGAAATCATTTTTAAGAATTTGGATTATTTGGATAAAATGGAGTCTGTGGGAGACGCCTTTCCCTAATTCACAGCTTTCTAGATAACGGGTTTCCAGATAACGAATCCCATACCTGTACAAATATATAGTGGAAATTTGTCATTGTCTCATAGCCTGCTGCGTATACATGGTAACGGTTGACCAACTAATTAACTTTTAGAGTACTTTAGACTAGGGATGCTCCAAATCCAGTATTTTGGATTCGGCTGAACCCCCGAATCCTTTGCGAAAGATTCGGCCGAATACTGAACTGAATCCAAATCGTAATGTGCATATACAAATTAGGGGTGGGAAGGGGGAAACGTTTTTTACTTCCTTCTTTTGTGACAAAAAGTCAATTAGGATTCGGATTTGGTTCAGCCAGGCAGAAGGATTCGGACGAATCCGAATCCTGCTGAAAAAGGCTGAATCCCGAACTGATTCCTGGATTCGGTGCATCCCTACTTTAGACAGAGATATGCCACATTCATTGGGAGACTTGTAACTTCTGTTCGTACCCTGGAACTGTCTGCTACAGACACCAACCCCTGGAACCCAAAAGGCTGGATGATAAATTTGCATTATAATTATTATTGCACTTCCGAATGCTGCTTTTAAAATCTCCTCTCCTAATTTTTATGATTTTTCGGTTGTGGAAGGTCTGAATAGCATGCATCTTAGATTCTACACTTTCGCATCTCATTTGCCACTATCAGAACAACACTAAATATACTGAAATATAGACCTAAAAAAATATCAGAGCCACTTCCCCTTTATAAATCTTTCGTCTGGAAAGATGCTCATGTCTTTCTTACTTTGAAGTGAAGGCTTGTAGTGATTTTATGCCTGACTACTCCTGAATAACTGAAAGCTGTCTCTAGCGGTGAGTTGTAAAATAAGTGATGCACTGCACCAGCAACTGTAAAGACACAGCAGTCTGTAATACACATCATGTGCCACGTCTGATGACCTATCACTCCGGCTTGAAATTTGGGGCTGAAATGTAAGCACTTTTATTAGGTTCTACTTTAGAGATATCAGGCAAATGGGCCATTAAATTCAACTCCCAGCATGCTCACCATCAATGGTTCACGTAAAGCTTACTTTACTCATTCAATATTCACTTTCCCCCAAATTTACAGTGGGTTTTCCCAGATCCCTTAAGTACCATAAAATTAAAGTTCTAATGTTTGCTGCTTTGTGGTGCCTTGACTTAGAAAATGTACTTTTACTCTTGTTGCCAGGGGACTGTTATCTATTAAGATGCAGGGAATTTCACAGACAATCTGGTTGCTAGGGTCCAAATCACCCTAGCAATTATGCATTCATTTGTATAAGAGACTGGAATATGAATAGGAGAGGCCTGAATAGAAAGACGAGTAATAAAAAGTAGCATTAACAATAAAGGTGTAGCCTTACAGAGCGTTCTTTTTTTTTTTTGATAGGGTGAGTGAAAAAGGCAAACAATTCAAAAATTAGGACAGTTCGAAAGTTGCTTATGAGTCATTCTAGTTAACTTTAAAAGGGTGGTTCACCTTTAAGAGCACTAGTATATAGTAGAATATAACTTTTCAATTGGTCGTCATTTTTTGCTTTTTTTTTTTTTTTTTTTATAGTTTTTGAATTATTTGTCTTCTTCTTCTGATCGTTCCAGCGGGTCACTTACCCCATCTAAAAACAAATACTCTGTAAGGCTACAAATGTATAGTTATTGCTCCATTTTATTACTCATCTTTCTATTCAAGCCTCTCCTATTCATATTCCAGTCTGTTATTCAGATCAGTGCATGGTTTGTATCCTAGACACCAGACTGCTGAAATTGCAAACTGGAGAGCTGCTGAATAAAAAACTAAATGAGTCAAAAACCATAAATAATAAAAAATGAAAACCAATTGCAAATTGTCTCAGACTATCACTCTACATATCACACTAAGAGTTAACTCAAAGGTGAACAACCCCTTTAAGATGAAGGACCCCATTAACCTGACAACCCAATGTTTTTTGTTTCGCAGGAGAATACTAATCTGGTTTTGGTGTCATTGACGCAGAAAAGAAGAAAGCAGCACACGTGCAGTTTGTTATGATATTGTTATGATATTGTTATGATATTAGCACCTGCTCATCATCCTACTTGCCTTTGCTCCTTACCTTGCATAAAACAGGCATTGCTTATTTGATGTGTATCAATTGCAGTTCAGGGTATTAAATTGAGTGGGAATCACAAAAAATGGTGCAGCAGTGAGACATTCATTATTGGCCAGCAGAAAAAGTGAAAGGGATGGAAATCAGGGGAAACGTACCTCTTGTACTGAGCGAGCTGCTGGCTTGTCTTGGTGGTTGGCCAGTATTAAAAAAGGTAAAGTGCATAACTGTGGGTGCTGCAGAGCTGAATGAAGCTCGTTTCTGGCAGTTTCGAGGTCGTCTTCGGACGAGGCACTGTCTAGTACGAATATCACTCCCTGGGATCCCTGGTAGTAGCGACTCCAGTACTTCCTGATGTTGGTGGCCCCTTTATTAAAATAAACCGAGAGATTTGTTAAACGAAGTGCATATAATGTAAATGGTTGGTCAGTCACTTGTAGCGGTTGCGGCTTATGGTACCCGTAGCGTTTTGGCAGCCGCTAATACACAATGGAAAACAGCTGTGCTCAAAACACGACTTTCAACCTAGCACCACTTTTGGGTGTCATAGGAATTTTTTTTTTTTTTTAAATCAGTTAATAGTGCTGCTCCAGCAGAATTTTGCACTGAAATCCATTTCTCAAAAGAGCAGATTTTTTTATATTTTGTTTTGAAATTTGGGGCTAGACATATTGTCAGTTTCCCAGCTGCCCCCAGTCATGTGACTTATGCTCTGATAAACTTCAGTCACTCTTTACTGCTGTACTGCAATTTGGAGTGATATCAACCCCCCCAGCAGCCTAACAACAGAACAATGGGAAGGTAACCAGATAACAGCTCCCTAATACAAGATAACAGCTGCCTGGAAGATCTAAGAACAGCACTCTATAGTAAAATCCAGGTCCCACTGAGACACGTTCAGTTACATTGAGTAGGAGAAACAACAGCCTGCCAGAAAGCAGTTCCATCCTAATGTGCTGGCTCTTTCTGAAAGCACATGACCAGGCAAAATGACCCAAGATACACCTACACACCAATATTACAACTAAAAATACACTTGCTGGTTCTGGAACGACGTTTTATATAGTAGGAGAGAATTATTTGCAGTGTAAACAGTGTAATTTATAAATAAAAATGACACCATAAGAATCCATGACAGAATCCCTTTAACGGAAAGCTCCCTGGCTGATGCACACAGAGTGTCAACATGTGGATCTCAGAGAAGAACTTTCAAACAAGCCTTTTTGCCACCACCCGTCACTGCTGTGTGCTTACGCCAGGCCCTTCCAGTTAACAAAATCAGGATTCCTAAATTGTTAGGCGCAAAAGCAAGCTTTTAAATCACAGTACAAAAAAGAATACTTTTCACTGCAATAACAAAAAAAATTCCAAATTGTCCCCATAACCTATATTGTGTAAAGCAGACACTTTCCCCATACGACTGCCTTTTTTTCCTTTTTAAGAAGAACAATAAATATCAGCACAGAGGTGGTAAGATGAAATTCAGGAAACTGATACCACATAGTCCTAGAGATTCAAAATATGATGTTTGTAGAAACCTAAGCAAACAAAAAATGAGAGGGGATGGATCAGTGCACATTCCCTGGTCCCCTCTTGCATAAGTAAGTATCTAGTATCTATGCAAGTGCATGTTTTTACAAAAACAGAGTGTTTTAGTTACAAAGCTATCATAGAATTGGTAAGCAACTTTTTTTTTATGCTAATATTTTTTCTGCTACCAATGCGGAAAATAGCACAACTGGAACACTGCGTGTGTGCATAAATAGTTGCAATATGCAACTGTGCGATATTTAAAAAGCTCTCAAGAACATAATTTGCAATTATGTTTGTGCAATAAACACACCAATCTTATCCAGCTTTATAAATATAAACATTTGCAGGGCAAATATGTTCGATGTGGGAATCATTCTGCTCTGCACAAAGTATATAAATGAACCCCAATGCCTGTCATTGGTGTCCATTTCTCTCTTAAAGGGATACTGTCATGGGAAAAAACATTTTTTTCTAAATGAATCAGTTAATAGTGCTGCTCCAGCAGAATTCTGCACTGAAATCCATTTCTCAAAAGAGCAAACAGATTTTTTTATATTCAATTTTGAAATCTGACATGGGGCTAGACATATTGTCAATTTCCCAGCTGCCCCAAGTAATGTGATTTGTGCTCTGATAAACTTCAATCACTCTTTACTGCAAGTTGGAGTGATATCACCCCCTCCCTCCCCCCCCCCCAGCAGCCAAACAAAAAACAATGGGAAGGTAAACAGATAACAGCTCCCTAACACAAGATAACAGCTTCCTGGTAGATCTGAGAACAACACTCAATAGTAAAAACCCATGTCCCACTGAGACACATTCAGTTACATTGAGAAGGAAAAACAGCAGCCTGCCAGAAAGCATTTCTCTCCTAAAGTGCAGGCACAAGTCACATGACCAAGGGCAGCTGGGAAATTGACAAAATGTCTAGCCTCATGTCAGATTTCAAAATTGAATATAAAAAAATCTATTTGCTCTTTTGAGAAATGGATTTCACAGCAGAATTGTGCTGGAGCAGCACTATTAACTGATATGAACTTTTTCCCATGACAGTATCCCTTTAAGCAACAGCTACAATACTTATGCATGCAGTTATTCTATCCCACCTAGACTATTGCAACCTGCTACTAACTGGCGCCCCTAACTGCCTCCTCTACCCCTTTCATTCTGTTATATTTTGCTGCTAGATCCCCCTCTTTTCTCCTACCAGGGAAGAAGGGAGGCAAACATTCAAAATACATAAATATGCATTCTACTTATTTGTCTATGGAGATTCTCATTCATCCAGGTCATGATATACAGTATCAAGTAGAGTTAAGTCTAAAGCAACTGGAGTTTTCCTGAAAATATTTCACCACTCATCCGTGCGGCTTTTTCAATTCAACTGTGTAGTAGGGAATCCCCTGGCATTTATAGTAGTAAAATTTAGGGTAGTAAAATCACGTAGATCCAATAACAATTGTTCCCTGCAGGAAGGCTTCCCAAATCATAAAAGCTCTCACTAGAGGGGGGTTATTCATCAAAAGTTGAATTTCAAATTTATTTGAATTTTTTTTTCTCTTATAAATTCGAATGTACTCATAACTCGAATGGGAGGTTATTTATGAAAAAACTCAAATGTCTAATATTCGATCAAATAGTCCCGACGCGAAAATTCTAATTGAATGCGAATTGAGTTTTCCTCCGGAAAAAAACTCGAATGTAAGGAAGGCAATTAACATATTTAAATTGTACAACAGACCTCTTCCACTGATTTGTAAATAAACTTGGTAGGTTTTAGGTGGCGAATATTCGAAATAGAACGGTTTCCATGGTCGAGGTGGGATGAATCTCACATTCTAATTTACATTTAAATCTGTGCTTTTAAATTCTAATTTGTGATTTTTGAAAATTTAAATTTACCATTGGAACCTTAAAGGGATACTGTCATGGGAAAAAAAATGTTTTTCAAAATGAATCAGTTAATAGTGCTGCTCCAACAGAATTCTGCACTAAAATCCATTTCTCAAGAGAGCAAACAGATTTTTTTATATTCAATTTTGAAATCTGACATGCGGCTAGATATTTTGTCAATTTCCCAGCTGCCCCTGGTCATGTGACTTGTGCCTGCACTTTAGGAGAGAAATGCTTTTTGGCAAGCTGCTGTTTTTCCTTCTCAATGTAACTGAATGTGTCTCAGTGGGACATGGGTTTTTACTATTGAGTGTTGTTCTTAGATCTACCAGGCAGCTGTTATCTTGTGTTCAGGAGCTGCTATCTGGTTACCTTCCCATTGTTCTTTTGTTTGGTTGCTGGGGGGAAAAGGGAGGGGGGTGATATCACTCCAACTTGCAGTACAGTAGTAAAGAGTGATTGAAGTTTATCAGAGCACAAGTCACATGACTTAGGGCAGCTGGGAAATTGACAATATGTCTAGCCCCATGTCAGATTTCAAAATTGAATATAAAAAAATCTGTTTGCTCTTTCAGTGCAGAATTCTGCTGGAGAAGCACTATTAACTGATTCATTTTGAAAAAAAAAATTTAAACATTCACAGATTTGTATCCAGTATGAGCACTGTGACCGAGTCATCTATGATGAAACTGGATGTAGTTGATGGTGAATCATATCTTGGGTTACTGCATGTATGTATCTACTACATCTGTCCTATGCCTGGAATGTGGTCCATAGCAAACAATATACAAAGTAACTAAACTTTCACTTAGTTGCTGGCTGTGGTGAACACACACAAAGTATCCTGGCACAGAAAACTTCATGAGATTCCAATATGAGTTCAATTTTCTCACTTGCTCATGGATTCATCTGGCAAGGTCATCATTCACACCATGCAATCTCAGAGCCCAGTGTTCAGTAACTTTAGTCTTGGCACAGGTTTCCAAGGAAATATAAAACAGAAATGGCCACCATCACTTAGAGCACATCAGATCATATCCATGAGGCATGAGTCACGGCCTTACTAATACTCTGTGAACTGGGAGGTCATACAGTGTATCAAATCAAAAGGAAATAACGATTCCCCTGGAGGAGAAGGGGCTTTTCCTAGGAAATTCACAAAGCCTCTACAAACGTTTTATCAGGCTTGCTCAAATATTGGATTGATATATGGCCAGTCTGTTATAGGAGCACAGCTGTGATGAGTCAGGCTCCTGGCACCCCCTAAAATCACCAAACCACAACCAGCTTAGGTTTAAGTATTTAACATGTTGATATGTAATATTTCTATATTATTATTATTATTATCATCGCTGTAACCAGAACAAAAAAGTATGTAACTGGGAACAATGTGCAACACATAGGACAAAGCTGCGGAGCGGATAAGCAGATACTAGCAGTATTAAACTGTTATACATTAAAATTCACTGCAAAAGTGCTCAGAAGAGCAGCCTTCGCAAATTTAAAGTTATTTTGTTTGGGGACTTTCTATTGGCTTGATGAAAAACTATTTTTATTTCTTGGTTTTACTGATCACTTTTAAATTAAGTTTTAGTATGAAATAGAGCAGTGATCTCCAACCAGTGGCTCGTAAGCAACATGTTACTCACCAACCCCTTGGATGTTGCTCCCAGTGGCCTCAAAGCAGGTGCTTCTTTTTGAATTCCTGGTTTAGAGGCAAGTTTTAGTTGCATATAAACCAGGTGTATTGCCAAACAGAGCCTCCAGTAGGCTGCCAGTCCACATAGGGGCTACCAATATCCAATCACAGCCCATATTGGCAACCCATGAACGTTTTGCACGTTTATGTGGCTCTCCAATTTTTTTTTTTTTTAATTGAATGTGGCTTATGGATAACAAAAAGGATGGGTATCCCTGATATAGAGAGTGCTATTTAAAGACAACTTGTATTTGGTATTCATTTTTTATTATTTGCGGTTTTATATTAGTTAGCTTTTTGTTTCAGCACTATCTGATTGCCAGGGTCCAAATTAATCTAGCAACCAGGCAGCGGTTTGAAAGAGAGACAGGAACATAAACACAGGAGGGCCTAAATAGAAAGATATGTAATAAAAAAGTAGCAACATTGTGGCCTTACAGAGGAATGTTTTTTGGCTGCTGGGGTCAGTGACCCCCATTTGGAAGCTGCAAAGCAAATAATTAAAAACTATTAAAAAAACGAAGGCCAATTGAAAAGTGGCTATGAATAGGCAAATTTGTAACATACATTCAAAAGTAGAGAATGAGATGGCACACACTCGGGCAGTCGTGCTAAATAATTGAATTTTATTGAGATCTACACACAATGTTTCGGAGGTACAACCTCCTTGAGAGCACTTGAGAAAGGAGGTTGTACCTCCGGAACGTTGTGTGTAGATCTCAATAAACTTCGATTGTGTGCCATCTGATTCTCCACTTTTGAATGGATAACGGAAACCAAGGTTTGCAGCAAGGTTCCCAGCACCACCAGTAAACACGCACGGATTTTGCAACATTATATCCAAATTTATAACACACTAAAATTAACCTGAAAATAAACCACCCCTTTAAGGAACCAAGTCTCACAAATTAGCTGGAGGAGGGGCTTCAAAACGGTGACAAAACAGCCCCTTATTTATTATGAATACGAATAAAAATGCCCAAAAAAGGTGTTAACCAAAAATTCTGAGCTACATCATGTGCATAGCTACAGTGCCTGGCCTGCTATTGAGCAATAATCACCTTAGCTTTCCCTAAATCTTACAAATTGTAGAATAAGACCTCCAGCAATCTTGTTTTGCTTTACATGATAGATTTGAAGTGTAAACTCCTGAAACTGCTGATAAACAAGTTCTTTTCCGAGTTGCAAGTGAACAGACTGTCCCTGCATCATGTACAATTGCTCCCTGCTGGACCATCAGCAAATACCACATTTCTGTCTTCACATGTGGGGAGAAGGATCCTGAAGGAATACATTCTTTATGCGCCTGTACACTGCTTTGTCCCGCTAGAGATGAAACTATTGCGAGTCGGAACAATATACACAGCATTATAATACGCCGTTCACACGAAAATGATCATTCTTCACGCGGACAACATCAGAAGTTCTTAAAAGAAGGAAAGTTTCAGGGAAATTGTTATTGTCACTGAATCTTGCATAGCAATTAGCCAAGAAGAGTGTAATGCGTGTGTCTATTTACAACTTGGTCTTGCCTGTAGCCAATTACTTGATGCGTGGCAGCTTTGCGCTTAAAACAAAACACGCCATGTGGAGACAGTTTACAGACCCAATGCTGTTCCACTGCTTAAAGGAGAAAGAAAGGTTAAAACTAAGTAAGCCTTATCAGAAAGGTCCACCTAAATATACCAGTAAACTCTCAAAGTAATGCTGCTCTGAGTCAAAAGAAACACAGCATTTCTTTCCCCTCTATTGTGTACACATGGGCTTCTGTATCAGACTTCCTGCCTTCAGCTTAAACCTCCTTGCCCCGGGAGTGAGCATGCTCAGTTTTGTCCTCCCCCCCACCCCTTTCCTTCTCTGCTGTAATCGGAGTCCAGAGTTATAAGTGAGCAGGGAGAGACTCAGGCAGGAAGTGATGTCACACCAAGCTAATACTGCAGCTGCTATCCTAAACAAACAGAGAGCTTCTCTAGAGCATTTTACTCAGGTACGGTAAAACATTCCAAAAATATAGCATTTTTGCATTTCCATTTGAAGGACTCTGGTGGCTTACAGATATCAGTGATTACGCAATCCTTATGAATCCACTTGGCTGGTGGGTTTGCACATATTCCCTAGTCAGTTGGTGGCCAACTTCCGGTCTGGACTGAGATTAAAAAAAGGCCCTGGTATTCATGGTACACAGAGTCCTAAACAGCCCCCATCAGCCCAAAATATAGTTACTGTCTATAGCAACTTACAGCAGCCCCTGTGGCATTTGCCGGAACCCACAGATTGCCTGTCCGGGTCTGGCCAACTTAGTCCATCTGCACTGCATAACGGCACAGTAGTGCATCTTTTAGCATTGCTGCCTATATTTTCCTCCAGTTATGGCACAATATTTATGGAGTTTCTATGTTTTTCCCATATCTGTGTACGTCTTCTCTTGGTTTTTTTTTCCTGACACTCTCAAAATATTCTAGCACGTTAATTTGTTTCGGATGAAACCAGTCCTGGTGTGTGCATGGTAGGGACTGTAAGCTCCAAAAGGGCATTAGGCTTATGAAAATCATTCCAACCCATATTCACCCTAATCCATCTTTGCCGAATCCATTGAAACATGCAACCACGATGCAATTGGGAAATGGCGAGTCCAACTGTAGCGACAGGTACTATGTGCTGTGATAGACTATGATCACCCACCCCCAACCCAACATTGGTGCCTGATTTAACCCAAACCCCTCTGATCTGCACCTTTATTCTCTCTTACAATATGCTTTTCCAAGCAGTGAATCAAGGCAGAGTCACCAACCCAGTTGTATTATAAACAGGGTGCCAATAACTTTTTACTTACCCCTCAGTGCAGATTCAGGGATCGGAGTTCACGGCAGCCATCTTCCGGGTCTTCGGTAATCTAAGAATGAGACCGGCAGACCGGCACATGTACAGTTGGAGCAATTTCCCGGTTCACGAGAACTGCGCATGCACCGAAATGGACAGAAATTGCCGAAGCGCCGGGAGAAGACACAAAGACCCCGAAGATGGCTGCCCGATCCCTGAATCTGCACCGACGGGTAAAGTAAAATGTTAGGGGCATTTGCCATGGGTAGCAGCTAGGCTGGGGGTGAGGAGGGAGGGGGGGGTCTATGTGGGGTAGGGTAGTAGGTTTTTTTTTTTTAATAAGCGGTTTGTTTCTCCTTTAACTGTTCCCCCATCTCACCCAATTTTTGGCATGTGTCAGTGTTTGTCAATGGAAGTGGGTAAATAAAATTTATGTGCAACTTGAAATAAATGGTAACCGTGCTGTTACTATGAGTGACCAGGTAAGATGGAGCAAAGCGGATTGACTCCCAAAAAAACTGCACACATCGGGAGGCCCATTTATCAACATTTGAATTTAATGGTTTAAGATTTTTTTAAGACTAATATTAAACTCTATTCCTCTAAATAATGTGCTAATAAAAACCCAAAAGCCTCAAAAGCCTCTAAAAATTCTAAAAAAAAAAAAATTCATACAATTACTAGCAAAAAGAATCCAAAAACCTCTAAAATTCCAAATCACTTAGCGCAGCTCCCTTTGAGTTCTATAGGACCTCGACTGCTTTTATTTGCTGAAGTTTTGTATTTGAGTTTTTGTGTTTTTTACATTTTATAAATCACGAATTTTTAGAGAAGAATTTGAGAAAAATTTGATTTGTGATTAAATAAAACAGAAATTGGAATGTCAAGTGTTAACAAGGGCTTTGCTTTCCATACGTGTTGCTCCACAGAGTTGCTTAAACCCTGCATCAAAACTAGGGATGCACCGAATCCACGATTCAGTTCGGGATTTGGCCAGGATTTGGCCTTTTTCAGCAGGATTCGGATTCGGCCAAATCCTTCTGCCTGGCCAAACCAAATCCGAATACTAATTTGCATATGCAAATTAGGAGTGGGGAGGGAAATCACGTGACTTTTTGCCACAAGACAAGAAAGTTAATTTTTTTCCCCTTCCCACCCCTAATTTGCATATGTGGTTCGGTGTTCGGCCGAATCCTTCACAAAGGATTCGGGGGTTCGGCAGAATACAAAATAGTGGATTCGGTGCATCTCTAATCAAAACAGAGGAATCCCTGCAGCCCGTAATGCAGAAGAAAGCCTCATAGCTGAAAGCCTTTGTCATTATGAAGATGGGACTATTAAAATCACATCAAATATTAGAGAAAACTTTGGTTAAAAAAAAAAAAGTAATATTATACATTTCCGGAAATAACAGATGAATGTTTGTGTTTGTAAGATGTAGCCACTCACGATTTGCTGCATACTGTAAATTGCTCACAAAGTCAAAAAAAGAAAGGAGAAAGGAAAAGATAAGTCTGCCATGCAGATGGTCTGCGTTATTGTAGAGCTGCACAAAAGGTCAAAGGAAAACAATATACAAATTCAGTGTCAGAAAGGAAACCATTAATCAGGCAGCACACTCAACGCTGCTTGCTTATAACGTTAAATACTATTGCCAATGATAAATACAGCTGTCACAATGTATTTCTAATAAATAAAACTGACCTTAGCTTGGGTATTAAAGCAGCTGTCGTGGCTGCTCATTTTACTTTTATATAGGCATTTCAACATCTCTTCTGGAAGTGATCTGGCAATCACCCGGAATTAACAATGAGCCTATTCCATGTATTTACATATAGATGACATGGTGTACAGAGCCTTAGACATACGCAATGTTTCAGGGAATTTGGAGACGGAAGAAGTGAAGAGGGAAAAGCAGGTATTTGGTATAGAGAGATAGAGGATGATGGTCAGGAACACAAAAAGTTTTAACTTCATACAGAAGCCGAGGTTTCCATGGGTTTTCGTTCATCTTTCAGATAATAAAGAAGTGATGGGCGTATAAGAAAAATAAACATAGGCAGAACACATACTGTAAGAAATGTGTAACAAAAGTTGTGTAATATTATAACATAAACTGTAAGGCACCGATGGAGTTATTTATCAAAATCCGAATTTATCTAATTTTCTGAAATATACTCCGAAGGAATCCGCACAGGTTATTTCCCCTTATTTATCAATACATTTTTCAAAAAAATTCCACTGCGGGAAAATCATACAAAAATTCAAATCATATGAAATTTTTGGATTTTCTGCCAAAAACCCACTAAATCTTCGGATTATTGCCCAAAACCCAGCGCAGATCAGGATATCTTCGGGACGTATCCCATTAACTTTAATACAACTTCAGCAGGTCCATAGCCATGGACAGATGCCGGATTTTCAGATTCTGATTTTTCCATCCTCTGTGTTTAAAAAAATCCTTTAAAAAAAAAATGTTTTCACTAAAAATGTGGATTGTACTACATATGAGGGCTAGAAGCACAAGCCAAGTCACATTATGTCCATGTAAACGTACATAGGGCTGATTTACTAAAACTCAAATTAATCTTCGTTTTTTCTGAAACCAAAGTCGACCAAATTCCTTTCCACAAATAGAACTTATTTATCAATAATTTTTTAAAAAAAAAACAAAAACGAGTGCCAATTCATATTGTACGGTTGACGTGCCGAAAACTTGGTTTTATTGAATTTTCTCTTTGAAAACAAGACTCCGATTATCCAGCGCAAATCACGATGTCAAAATGTTAGGCTTTTGAAGTTTTCCCTTTAAAGGGGGCCTTGAAGTGAACTTTTAGTATGTTATAGAATGGCTAATTCTAAGCAACTTTCCAGTTGGCTGTCATTTTTTTTTCTTCTTCTGACTCTTTCCAGCTTTCAAATGGGGGTCACTGGTCCCATCTAAAAAATAAATGCTCTGTAAGGATACACATTTATTGTTACTTTTTATTACTCATCTTACTATTCAGGCCTCACCTATTCATATTCCAGTCTCTTATTCAAATCAGTGCATGGTCTCTAGTATAATTTGGACAACCAGATTGCCAAAATTGCAAACTGGAGAGATGCTGAATAAAAATAACTCAAAAAACACAAATAATAAAAAATGAAAACTAACTGCAATTTGTCTCAGAATATCACTCTCTACATCATACTAAAAGTTAAGTTAAAGGTGAACAACCCTTTAAATGAGATAAATGTGAGGTTTAATAGATGGGCCCCTACGAGTCACTTGGATTCTTTACCCTGGTGTGTTGCAAGGCAGCAGTGCTAACCACTGAGACACCACATATTAGCTGTAAAATACTCACAGAGAGGGAAAGTTCAGAGCACACAGCATGGTCTTCCCCAACACATTATTGGGTCTATTTAATCATTGTAAGAAGGATTTTTTTTAAATATAAATATATTACTGCACTACTAAAAATATTGAGTTACTTGCTAAAGAGACTAAACATGCAGCTCACAGGGCTACATCTCCTATATAAAACCATTCATATTGGACGTTTATCCTGAGTATTAGAGCACCACTCAGTGGCGAATCAATGGATTGCATGTACCTAATGAATAGCTGTCGTTTCGTGAGATAAACAGATGAAACCACATTTAGCCCATGGACACAATAAAGTAAAAAATATGTAAGTATGCTTGCAGTACTTAGAGCCTGACCATTCACTTCCCAGCACTTTTATTACACATGGAAAATTTCCCTCTCACTTCTGCTCACATCCATTTATTTATCTGGCCATTCTGCATGACCGGAATAAAACAACTCCATTATCCCGGACGCACGGATAGTGAAATGACATAATAGAATGTCACTAGTGTGGCTTCTAGCCTTGCAGCCTTACATTTCCGAGTTACTGACGGTACTTTTTAAAATGTATACATTTTCTGGCATTTGGGGATATCCAATGTATAAAGAAAATGAGGCAGGACTAATTTAGCAGGCGTTAAATGTAAAATAGCATTTTTTTTTTTTTTAAATTAGGGAGATTTTGAGAAAATGCAATGAAGTCGGAGACAAAAATGTCTCATTTATACAGCCGATCATATTAAAAATGAGGTCCTATTCTAAAATCTTTAACCTTAAAATGCAGAATCAGGGAAATGCAGTGAAGCAAGTTATCCTTCAAGTACTTAAAGGATATAAGGATACTTTAATAAAGGTGTGGAACCTGTTATCCAAAATGCTCGGGACCTGGGGTTTTCCAGATAAGGGACCTTTCCATAATTTGGATCATCATACCTACTAAAAACTCATTTAGGGTAGGGACACACTGGGCGATTTGGGGAGTTTTAGTCGCCTGGCGACTAATCGCCGCGACTTTTCTCCCCGAATGCCTCCCCTCGCTCTGCGCCTGGCTAAAATGAAAAATCGCCTGCGCTAATCACACGCGGCGATTCGTTTTCCGAAGTCGCCCGAAGTTTCCTCGTGAGGCAACTTCGGGCGATTTCGGAAAACGAATCGCCGCGTGTGATTAGCGCAGGCGATTTTTCATTTTAGCCAGGCGCAGAGCGAGGGGAAGCATTCGGGGAGAAAAGTCGCGGCGATTAGTCGCCAGGCGACTAAAACTCCCCAAATCGCCCAGTGTGTCCCTACCCTTAAACATTAAATAAACACAGTAGGATTGTTTTTATCCAAAAAGGATTGATTATATCTTAGTTGGGCTTAAGCACAAAGTACTGTTTTGTTATTAACAGTAAAAGAAAATCAATTTAAATTATTTGATGAAAATGGAGTGTATGGGAGATGGCCTTCCCATTATGCAGAGCTACTGGATAACGGGCTTCAGGATAACAGATCCCCATATACTTGTACAATATTTACAGCGTTAATGCAGCGTTAATGTTACACTAGGGGATGGACAACAAAGCAATAGCTGATGGCTGCCTGAAGTTCAGACTCATTGGAAATCACCATTTACAGAAAGAATTCGGGAAAAATATTCATCGGGCCAGTATTTTAAGCCACTTAATTTCACTAAAAATAATATTTGCATAGGCCTAACATTTTAAGAAATATCAGGACAAAATGTTGGTGTCAAAATTGGGAAAAATACCCATTAAAATGCATTATAAACTGGTTGGGGAATGTAAGATGTGGAAAAAAAAGTTCATCAAGGGATGTAAAATTGAGGTTCCAAACTTGAAAGGGCTGCACTGCCTTGTCCTTACTGTAGAATTCTAACTACATTGCATCTTTATCAAAAACAACAAAAACATAGTTATGAAAATTGGGCATTATTTACTCAATAAGAAAGAGCAAGAAAGAAATAAGAGCAAGCATCGTTCTCTGTACGATAGTCAAAAAGGCAATAGAGTCCCCTTAATTTCTGTGTGGCCAGCCATTCATAGCTCACTACCTTTCTCTTAAGGTGGCCATACACGGGCCGATAAAAGCTGCCGACAGACCGTGTCGGCAGCTTATTGGCCCGTGTATGGGGGCCCCCGACGGGCTTCCCCGATCGAGATCTGGCCGAAAGTCGGCCAGATCTCGATCGGATGGGATTAAAAATCCCGTCGGATCGCGGCCGCATCTGTTCGTTGATGCGGTCCCGCGATCCGACCGCCCGTTTGGCGAACGCTAGGATCCGATCGTTGGGCCCTAGGGCCCACGATCGGATCAGCCCGATATTGCCCACATCAAGGTGGGCATATCGGAGGGAGATCCGCTCGTTTGGCGACATCGCCAAACGAGCGGATCTATCCGTGTATGGCCACCTTTACTCTACATTGCAACTTTAGCAATAAATAAATAAATACAGGTATAGGAAACCCATTATCCAGAAAGCTCCGAATTACGGGGAGGCCATCTCCCGTAGACTCCATTTTAATCAAATAATTCAGATGTTTTTAAATTTTAATAATAAAACAGTATCTTGTACTTGATCCCAACTAAGATATAATTAATCCTTATTGGAAGCAAAAACAGCCTATTGGGTTTATTTCATGTTTAAATGAATTTTAATTAGACTTAATTTACAGGGATCCGTTATCCAGAAAACCCGAAATCCCAGGCATTCTGGATAACAGGTCCCATACCTGTAAATAAAAGATTTCATACTTGGAGTTATGAAAATTGCATTAAAGTTTAAGATAAGATTCTTTAATATGCCACTTAATATGATATAAATCTGTTGCTTAAATATTAATTTTGGGGGTATAGTTTTCCTTTAATTTAATCAGTGTGGCCAGCCATTTATAGCCATGGACAGCCAACTAGATTTCTTCCATTATTTTAACTTAAGGGCAAAAAGCTGGGGTCTCCAACCATTTTCACCTGTGAGCAACATTCAAACACAATAACAGTTGGGGAGCAACACAAGCTTGAAAAAATTTCCTGGGGGTTCCAAGTAGGGGCTGTGATTGGCTATTTGGTAGCAACCATGTTGACTATTAGGCTACAGGAGGCTCTGGTTGGCAGTACACCTGGTTTTTATGCAACCAAAGCTCCGAGACAGAAATTCAAAAAGAAGAACCTGCTTTGAGGCCACTTGAAGCAACATGCAAAAGGTTGTTGAGCAATATGTTGCTCACAAGCCTCTGGTTGGGGGATCACCTTAGAGCAAGGATCCCCAACCTTTTTTACCCATGAGCCACATTCAAATGTAAAAAGAGTTGGGGAGCAACTCAAGCATGAAAAAGTCCCTTGGGGGTTCCAAATAAGAGCTGTGATTAGATATTTGGTAGCCCCTGTGTGGACTGGCAGCCTATAGGAGACTATAGAAGCACTATACTTCATTTTTATGCAATTAAAACTTGCCTCCAAGCCAGGAATTCAAAAATAAGCATCTGCTTTGAGGACACGGAGAGCAACATCCAAGGGGTTGGAGAGCAACATGTTACTCACGAGCTACTGGTTGGGGATCACTGCCTTAGAAGAAGGGGGACTGTCACTGACTGTTCACATAGAGATAGCTCTAACCGGCCTGCCCAAGTCCAAGCTGCGTGTGTGGCTTTGAAGACACTTTCCCTTTAAATCTAAATAAACTATCTCAACAAGAGCACAGAAAGAAAAAGCAGCAAGGAACTTCAAACAACATGGGCGAGCAAAGGGAACTAATAGGTGGTGGGCACAATTCCCAGACTCATTTACAGATAAGACGTAATTGAAGTGAAAGGGGGAAAGCACTCAGAAGCAAAGATCGGATTTCACACGAGGCTTCACTGATCATTAGGAGCTGGAAGTATACGTTTCGACTAATGAGTAATCACCCAAGGTTTATAAACGAACCATAGGCTTAACTAACAGCAGTCAGCATTCCATCACATTGTTTAGTCTTTTCAGTTGCAAAAAAAAAGGCGATAACCAAGTTTTTACCATTAATAACTGCAGGACTTCCCCAAAATAGTCAGAGTTTATTAATATAAGGAAAATACATCTAGGCAGACTTAACCTCTGACTCTCAGCTAAGTCACTTAAGTAAGGGTGCTTTTAATAGTGTCCATTTTCCTGTTGGCTCATGTCCAGCCTCCCTGTGTTTGGCTGCTCGCTCCTATTCATATCATTTAATGTGCATGCACAAAGTCTGCCAAAATACAAGTAGCTGCACTTGAAACCTGTTATTTGCCCTATTCAGACAGCTTGACCTTGGGACTTGACTGTGCACTGTGCCATATTTCATTTAGTTCTGCATGGAAAGCATGGAATGAATGGTGCCCTTCTTCAGGTTAATATTTAAAGCTGTAGAAAAACAACTGATTTACTAAAAAGAACTTTGGGTTTAAGGGTTATGGCACATGTTCAGCAGTAACCTCACTGTAAACTGGCAATGGCGCCCGGCACAGGCAATTAAAATGTAGTGAGTGAGGAAACATCTGCTTGAAGATTGTGACCTGGCTGGAATCGAACTATGACCCCAGTGCAGTAGTGCATGCAACTGCAGTCGGGGGCAATTTTTCCCTTTTCTACTAAAATTTCCTGTAATAAAAGTAGTATGCGCTGCTTTTGTTTTAAAATTCACAGTTTATTTGTGCATATGCCTATTCCCCAACTGCTCATGGCTAGGAACTTACACGCAGGCACTGAATTGGGAAATTCCCTTTTGTGTATATGACTTGGTCTTGGTCTGAATCTTAGAAATGATGTACCACAATTGGGGGGGGGGGGGTGTTTTAGAAAGCTGCTGGGGATTGTATGGATACTGGACCAGATTGGGGAGACCAGAAGGTCCATTTCAAGGTGCCAGGTCAACTTTACTCTTTATAAGTGTTTCCTTGTCCCGTATGCTTATCACATAGCGGCTTTATGTATGAAACTACTTCCGATACAGTATGCTGGATGGATGGTCCTGGTATCTTTGATTTATGGATATTAGTTGGTTGGTGGGTGGCCATGTCTGAAAATGTAATCTGCCAATGAACCATGTCATTTAGTACAAGGTGCATCGGAAGACAAGCAAGTGAATAGTCCACCCAGCTGTCGGCACAAACTGCCAGCCTACAGGAGGCTTTATTTAGCAGTACATCTGGTTTTTATGCAACCAAAACTTGCCTCCAAGCCAAGAATTCAAAAATAAGCACCAGCTTTGAGGCCACTGGGAGCAACATCCAAGGGATTGGTGAGTGACATGTTGCTGTCATACAATATTGGCCAGCAGACAGCCCCTTTTAATCCTATTAAAACTTCTGAAATTTGCAGTGGTGTAATACGAGTCTGTAAGATATGAATCTATGACTATACACATCCTCAAAACAAGAGCAAAAAAGCAAAGTGTTGACAAATTCAAGTAGATCCACTTGCTTCCAACTAACTGAAATTTTTTACACGACATGCTTTGCTTTGGGACACAAATGAATCCTTTTAGAAATCGATGATACTGTCCCTTAAATGAAACTTTCAGCATCTGCGATTCCCATTTGATTAGTGTAAAATAACTCCATTATTCCAACGGGAGTGCAGTTTGAAACTATGAAAGGCATGCATTGTGATGATGCAATTCTGCTATTCATGAAAAACCCCGTAAACCCAATTCATTTAGCAAAGAACAGTACTGCCTTCTTTTAACCCAGACTGAGAACATAAAAAAAAAGTCACAATTCATTTAATGGGCATCCTATATCACTTCCAGTGTGCCCCACAGAGACATTCAGATAATGCGCTGACATGGGACTATCCAATCTATCCAATTGGGACAGTGCAAAGGGATGTTTTTACCACTTTCAACATACAGCAGCTTTATCACTTAAAGGGACAGTAAACTGTTTTTTCAACACTGGTGCGATAAATAGGGCTTATGCTGAATGCGTATGTTTTGCCTATTCTTTTAATCAGGAAATATCTACGGTTTTTGTTATTTCTTGCTCTAAACAGGGCAACATTTGGAAATTAAACTAAAGCTACATTCTACTTCCTGATCCCAAAGAGTAAAGTCAAACAAGCCAGCTGAAGCCTCTTTAAAATAAGCTGCTTTTTATCTAAAAAGATAACACAGGCTGTATCTGGGGGAAGGGGCAATTTAATTGATATGGAGGCATCTCAGTGTGTTGCCCTGTTTAGAAATGACAAAAAATCTATCTGCACAATCCCTATTCATTGAACCAATGATGATAAAAGAGTTATACAGCAGCAATGTGAATTGAGCATGGGCAATATAACTGGCAATTAGCATGAGTGGGGGGCTGTCTGGGTACAATTTGTAATGCAATAATAGGGATAACAAGGACATCATTTAGGAAACCGTGCTGAAAGTGATTCTACAGAAAGTTTCTGCCACATAGAGATCTCTTCATGCCAAGAAACGTTGATACATTTCTGCATTTCGCCTCTTCACTAAGTAGAGACATGGCTTTTTCACCAATTTGTAATTTGCCAAAAAAAAAATTAATTTTTTTACCGAAAAAAAATTAATGAATTTAAATTACACATGAATATATATCAGCTTGGTAAATAACTAAATTAGTGGAAAACTGTAGAATAATTCATTTGTTTTCAGGGTCTGGCCTTGCATTTAATTCCTGCAGGTATTTATAAGACACAAACCCCTTCTATTACAAACTGCCTCAATAGTCTTGAGCAGTGATCCTCAACCAGTGTCTCACAAGCAACATGTTGTTCACCAACCCCTTGGATTTTGCTCCCACCATGCTTTTTCTCTAGAGTTTATTCAATTGTTCTGATTATGAATCAATCGGGAATAGGATTATGAGGGGTTTGCTCAGAAGTACCTTTTTTTTTTTAAATGAAGAATAATTAGAGAAAGATATTGGGCAGCAACGCTAAGGGCACATTTACAAGAATGATTAATTCTGTTTGTAATTGCAGCTGAGGGGCAGAGTATTTCCAGGTACATTTGAGCCAGGGCAATTTAATAAGAGTTCATGTCATGTCCACACCATTTTTAAGATTGCACTGGTTCTTGTTGAAACTCGGCAGCATGTGCTTTCTTTTTTGAGAAGTCTTGAAAAGTTATTATTATAGAGAGTAATAATTACTATTATTATTATAGAGAGAGTGCCCTGGTGGAATTGAACCAAAGACCAAGAACTGCAAGGCAGCAGTGAACAGTACACCGCTGTGCTGCCCAATAAGTAGTTGGGACCGCAAATTTTAATTGATTCTTATCACATTTTGCATGAGCCAAATCATGTGGATCTTATGTTTTTACCACTGATCGAATAGTTGCCTATGTACACAACAGAAAATAAACATATCCCTGGCCTGATGTATTCCTCACCTGATGGGATTATTCAACCAGCCTGATATGTATCTGGCCAACCGCTGACCAACAAGGACGTACAGTAATTCTAGCTCCATACATGGAAAAATATGCCTGCAACTGACATTGAAGGCTATGCCATGCAGGTCTGGACTGGGATTTAAAATAGGCCAATAAATAATGATTGGCAAATGCCAGAGGGGCTGCAACCATAGACAGACTCCACAGATTTCCCGACTAGGCCTGATGATGGCCCTTAGTGGTGTACGGCTGCCTAAAACGCTGGAATAAACTGATCCAGGTGTATAACAAAAATTTATATTGTAGGTGGAGAGGCAAATATAAAAGTTAGATGTATCTAGAAAAATTATTGTTATTGTTATCACTCCAACGTGCAGTGCAGCAGTAAAGAGTGACTGAAGCACAAGTCACATGACTGGGGGCAGCTGGGAAACTCACAATATGTCTAGCCCCATGTAAGATTTCATAATTAAATTCTTACACATACGGACATTTTTTTAGCATATTCCTAGATGTCTGAAGAAAAATTAATTTTAAAGGGGTGGTTCACCTTTTAGTATGTTATAGAAGGCTTATTCTAAGCAATTGGTCTTCATTGTTTATTTTTTAATAGTTTTTCAATTATTTACCTTCTTCTTCTGACTTTCCCTAGCTTTCAAATGGGGGTCACTGGCCCCATCTTAAAAACAAATGCTCTGTAAGGCTACAAATTTACTGTTTTTGCTACTTTTTATTACTCGTCTTTCTATTCAGTCCTTCTCCTATTCATATTCCAGTCTTTTATTCAAATCAATGCATGGTTGCTAGGTCAATTTGGACCCTAGCAGCCAGATTGCTGAAATTGCAAACTGTAGAGCTGGTGAATTAAAAGCTAAATAACTCAAAAACCACAAATAATAAACAATGAAACCCAATTGTCTCAGAATATCCCTTTCTACATCATCATACTAACAGTTCATTTAAATTGTTTAAATTGTCCCTTTACCAGTTTTATTGACCAGCAAAAGAAATAACCAGTGTATAAAAATAAAAAAAAAATCAAAGCCTCTTAAGTTTGTACATTATGCTCTTTACTGATTTATTTAATTGTCTGAGAAAAGATTCACTCAACAGTCATTTCGTTACTCAAGTCCAGGGGGGAGAAATGATCAACAATTCCTCCCGTCACAAAGGAAATTAACAAAATCTGCTACTATACACAAGTGACAGTTCAAAGAAAGGAAGGAATACAGACGGATTCCACCGAATCTCTTTGCTTTGCTAATTATTTTCCATCACTAAGTCCAATTTTAGGATAACCTTCCTGACACGGGCAGCGCTGAATGCTCCATCAAGAGACTTCATGCTCATTAAAAGACCACTGATCCAGTGACAAATTGCCTAGAAGTATGCAAAGGCACTCAGCGGCTCATGAAAGATCATCAGGGGGAAATCTGGTCTGCACGGTGGCCGGGCATGTTAGAACAAGATTTTTACAGTGGGAAGGATGACTCACCCCATCTAATCTGGGGCCTTCAAATCCGATCGAGTCAGCTGTCATGGCAGGCAGAGTAGGTGATTGACTTGGGTTTCGAATTTTGTAATTTGTTGCTCGATCTAAAAATAAAAGATTACCTACATAATTCCACGTTGCAATCAACCGTTGTTTTTTTTTTTCCCCAAGGAAACAGCAGAAAACAGATGCAAACAGACCGGGTGCCGCCTAGTACACAAGACGTTGGTTTCTTTTGCTTACTAAATATTTCCCAACTTCAAATAGTGATCATGGAAGGCAGATATGTTCTAAAAATAGGTAATCGGCCTTTGACCAATATTAGGATAATGTAATACGAGGTTTTTATGATGATATCCATCAGCGTTACATTTCAAACAATTATCAGGGAACACATGAATTACCTATATAATTGGGGCAACAAGACATCTAAATATACCTTTTGCTTTGCAAATATATAACTGATGTAAATGAAGACACAAGGGGGCAAATTCACTAACCTCCGAAAATCCGCCAGCGACGGCTTCGCTCACATCGCAACACTTCGCCATGCGTAAATTCGCCAGGACAACGGTAATTCACTAAAATACGAAGTTGCGTCCAGGGCGCCGAACGCTGGCAAAGTTGCGGTAGTGTTACTTCGGTAAGCAAAGCGAAGTTACACTAGCGTTGGCTAATTTGTATACGCCGGGAAGTGAAAGTTGAATGGACGTATATGTTGCAGCAAATACATTACACTACACAAGTCCAGGGAACCTTAATAAAATAGAGTTGTTATATTGCCCTACACATGAGCCCAGTGTATAGTTTATGTTAGGAAATGTAGTGAGGAACCCCATTACCCAAAAAAAAATTCGGTCTTTTGCAGGCTATCACTCAGAAAAAAGTAAAAGACGCCAGGGTTTTTTGGGACGTTGAAAATTTTCAACAAATAATCGAGGAAGTCCTATCCACTCCATTGCACTTCACCTGGTCTGAGGTGGTGAAGGCAAGTCTGGTGAATGAGGTAACGTTCAGTAAAATCCGCATCTTCGTGAATTTGCAGAGTTACGTCCGTTCGCCAGAGCGAAAATTCGGCTGGTGTTAGAGTGCGAAGCAATGCTAGCGTCTATCTCCTTCGCTAGCGAAATGACGCCTGCGCCGGTTAGGTAACCGGCGAAGTACCGAAATATGGTCACGCTGGTGTATTTGCGCTAGCGTTAGTCACTTCGCCATTTATGGAATCTGTGCCAAGGAATTACTATGTCTAAAGCAGGCACATTTCGTCACTGTACAGTCAAAAGGAAGCTTTATTTTAGAATAATGTGATTTGACTGATTTGGACATGGTGATTGCTGTAGGCTGCAATGTAAAGGTATCTTCTGATGGTTTCTCACCTGCACAAGAGTCGATTTCTTGTAAGCAACAATCACTCAAATGTGTCATTACCTTAAGGAACATAAAGACACTTTTGTGCTTTATTGCCCAGACTGGCCATGCAAACAAGGCATTGGCAAAACTCAGACAAGCCCGATCTGAACATACAGGGGGTTATTTACTAAAATCCGAATTTATCTCATATTTTATTTAAAAAAAAAAAAAAACACAACCAAACTTCCATGCATCTATTAATAAAATAATCCAAATGAATTGGAAAAACTAGATCAAATCAAGCGAAACCCTGAATGATTCAAATGTTTTGCGCTTATTTCCCTGAATCGCTTGTTTTTCTTTTATTTATTGCCCGAAAACCCAGAAAAAGTCAGATTTTCGGGCTAAACTCAGCGCAGACCTACAAATTGATATAGGTGCCTCTCCCATTGACATATACAGGACCTCGACAGGTCTGAGATGGCAGATTTTTGGATTCTGGCTTTTTTGCAGCATCAAGGTATAATAAATCTTGAAAAAATTCAAGGTTTTTTTCCAACGAAAAGTCTAGTTTTTGCCCCCAAAAAGCCTGACCAGATAAATTCAAGGCTTAGTAAATAACCCCCACATAGTATGTTGCACAAAATAAAATAACTAGTATAATGCAAGGAAAAATACATGTAGCATATTTATTAACACAATACAATTGCCACTATGCATCTACCAATATCTATTAATTCTGACATACTAACCAGCTGTCTATACATGTCACACAAATTCTTTTTTTTTTTAGTTTTTTGTAGCTGCAGTAAAAGAATACTATTTACCTTAGACTTAAGGTATGAAGATCCAAATTATAGATCTGTTATCGCCGGCGGGATGGCACTTTGGAGCGCTTAGTTTTCTGAAGTCGCCCGAAGTTGCTTCATGAGGAAACTGCGGCCAACTTCAGAAAACAATGCAATCCGAGTGCTATCCCACCAGCGATATACATTCTAGCTGACAGGAAGGCAGTTCGGGGAGATTAGTCGTCCCAAAGAAGAGGAGATTTGCCGCCGGGCCTGATCTGCACATACAGGGGGTTATTTACTAAAATCCGAATTTATTTCATATTTTATTTTAAAAAAAAACACAACCAAGCGTCCATGCCCGATTTGACCATATCTATTAATAAAATAACCCAAATTAATCGGATTGTGGAAAAACTCAATCAAATCAAGCAAAACCCTGAATCGCTCAAATGTTTTGAGCTTTTTTCCTGAATCGCTCGTTTTTTGTTTGTTTTTTTTGAGTTTTTGGACGAAAACTCAGAAAAAGTCAGATGTTCGGGCTAAACTCAGCGCAGACCGCGACAACTTCAAACTGAGTTAGGTGCCTCTCCCATTGACATATACAGGCACTCGACACGTCTGAGATGGCAGATTTTTTAGATTCTGGCTTTTTGCAGAATCGAGGTATAATAAATCTTGAAAAATTGAAGGTTTCTTTTCAATGAAAAATCTAGTTTTTGCCCCAAAAAGCCCGACCAGATAAATTCAAGGTTTAGTAAATAACCCCGACATAGTATGTTTCACAATATAAAATAAATAGTATAATGCAAGTAAAAATACTTTTTTTTTGTTGATGCAGTAAAAGAATACTATTTAATCAAAAGTGACATATATATATATATATATATAGTCAAATACAAGAGTCCTCTGCACTCAACCCATTATCAATATATTTAAGACAGAGACATTTTGTGCTACTGCTACTAAAAAATGCCTTACCCTTTAAACAAAACAGGGATTGTTTGTCCATATATTGCAATATATTTAAGCTGGCCAACTACGTCAAAGTCATCCCATATCTGGCCAGTCCTACGCTTAATTTTATCTGACTCATTAAGAATTCTATTGCTTCATTATACATTTTACTGGTGTCTAATAAAAGGGCAGCCAAGTATGGAGGTTTACTTTGAAAGCAGCAAGTTAAGTTGCAGGTAAAACCTAGTCCCTTTGTAAAATGTATAATGAAGCAATAGAATTCTTAATATATGGACAAACAAATGCCTTACCCTTTAAACAAAACAGGGATTTTCAGTAGCAGTATGCACAAAATGTCTCTGTCTTATATATATTGATAATGGGTTGAGTGCTGAGGAATCTTGTATTTGACTATATGTATTTTGTGGTCAAAGCCTCATTGCACCCCCGCCTAATGGTTTTAAAAAATAGTGGTGAGCACAACTTTCCCTTGTTTGTTATAGAGTATATATATATATATATATATATATATATATATATATATATATATATATATATATATATATATATATATATATATATATATATATATATATATATATATATATATATTTATATATTTTTTGTAGGGCAGAACTCACACACTGTTAAGGAAAAGGAATCCGTACCTCCAACGATGTACATGAACAGCTACAGACAGAACAGAATGTCAGTAAGTGCCAAACTGTCAGCGTTTCTCCCTATAAACTCGGAGGTGAGCGATGTGAGGGCTGTCGGAGTGAGCAAACTGCAAGGTGGGAGACATGTCACTGCTAAGGAAAGAGTGACAGTCCCACAATGAAATTTAGATGTATTGTACTGTATCTGGACCGCACATGTTGAAGGAATTTTTATTTCGATGGATGAAAACCAAATGAGTAAATATCGTGCACCTAGCAAGTATGGTTACTAGACTTACATTCAATGGCATTTTATTTTATCATGGCAAAACAAAGAGTTTCGCTGAGTGTGCGGAACGATGGGCAGCTTCTTTCCATTACAGTCTAATGGAGGCGATTTGTCACTGGACTACATGGGAGCTAACAGACACCCTCATTCTCTTGATAAACCTAATTCTGAATGCCCTATGTACCCACAAACAAAACATTTCCTTTTACTCAAAGTTCTCTAATAACCAATCACACTGATCAAGAGGCAGAATTTAATTGGTCTACTGTTGAAAGTGTGCATCTGACAGCATTGTTGTGGGTTACTAGAAGCAAATCCTGCATTTGTTATTACATTACTGCCTCAAATAATCAGATATTTTGACCATAGTTCACCAGCCCTGTAATAAGCAACTTGATGCTAATGCTTAAAAAGGTTGTCTACCCCCTCTGTGTAACAATAACATTTTCTTGGAACCCAATCTTATCAATAATGAACTCCTAAAGGTGGCCATAGACGCAAAGATCCGCTCATTTGGCGATCTTTCCCCAATATGCCATTAACGAGCATGGCTAAATCGGAGGGGTAATCTGAAAGTTCGGCTGTGTGGCCAAACGATCTGATTAAGATGCGCAATGGGTCCGGCGGGATCGGTCGGGTCAAAATCAAACCTGTCCAATCGACCAAACGACCGATCTCCGCCGGACGAAAGATGTCGGCATTCTCCACACACAATCTGAAAATCGTCCGAATCCTCGATTCCTACGATAGGATCTGTGCTTCTATGGCCAGCTTAAGACTGCGATCTTTTCCAAATACAGAACACTAAAGGCTGGCTCCTTTTAAAGGGGGCGATTCACCTTCTGGTTAAGATTTAGTATGTTATAGAATACAAAACCAAAAAAACTGATAAAATTGAAGGTACACCTCCTTGTAAATTAAAAACCACTATTTATTATCACATTAAAAAACAGATGGCTGCTGTGTAATGGACGCCTAACACGTTTCAGGAACACCCCTTAATCATAGGCGGTTTCCCGAAAAGCTTAAGTATCCATTAAAAAGCAGACACTTGTTTTCTAATGTGATAAAAAAAAAACAGTGTTTTTTAATTTACAAGGCGGTGTAACTTAAATTTTCTCTCTTTTTTGATTTTGTAGAATGGCAGCCGGAAGAGCTCTGCAAGAGTATAGGAACAGCAATTAGGTATGCACTGAATCCAGAATTCGGCCTTTTCAACAGGATTCGGCCAAATCCTTATGCCTGGCCCAACTGAATCCTAATTTGCATATGAAAAATAGGGGTGGGAAGGGGAATCACATAACTTTTTGTCACAAAACAAGAAAGTAAAAAATGTTTTTTCCCCTTTTTCTCTTCCTGTTCATAATTTGCATATTCAAATTAGGATTCGGTTTGGTATTCGGCCGAATCTTTCATGAAGGATTCTGGGATTCGGCCGAATCCAAAATAGTGGATTCCGTGCATCCATAAGCCATCTCTTATTTCAGCTAAAGGAGCAGGGGTGAGTCTATATTGCTTTGCAAAAAACATTTTGTATGGTATAGAATGGCCTATTCTCTTAGTAACTTTTCAACTGGTCATCATTTTTTATGTTATTGTCTTGCCTGAACACAGCACAGCATAAAGCTGACAACGCCAATGTGCAGTACTTTGCAAATAGTAGCCCATTTAATATTAGTTTATAGCCCATAGAATGACCTCATTAAGTTAATGATGATGGCCTGTTATTACTCACAGCAATAAAAGGCCAGCAATTACAGTGGTTATTAGCCCTTAACAGCACTCGGCGGTATTTGGCAGTTTCGCATCACCTGACTAAAGTAACAAACAGAAGTGTGAATTTCAGTATTGGCAGTTGAGTGTCACCTGATTAAAATAATACTGTATACCACACAGTGAATTTCATTATTGCTGTTGCTAGACTGTAGGAACATTCAATTTTAACCATTCAGAACATTCAAGTAGGCAAAAAATGTTTTAAAAAATCCCCACATAGGAAAGCAATACTTAAAGGACAAGTAGCTATATTATTCTTATTATTTACATGTATTTACAGTGTATAATATTAAAGAGGTGGTTCACCTTTAAAGGAAAACTAAACCCCCAAAACAATGTAGGTATCCATGCAAAGATATGGCATAAAACAGCTCATATGTAAAATCCTGCTTCATGTAAATAAACCATTTTCATAATAATATACTTTTCTAGTAGTATGTGCCATTGGGTAATCCTAAATAGAAAATTGCCATTTTAAAAAATAAGGGCCGCCCCCTGGGATCATACGATTCATTGTGCACACAAACAGAGTTGTATCTTTTGCTTCAACAGTTCTTCCCATTACAGTTAGAGCTCCAGTATTTCTGGTCAGGTGATCTCTGAGGCAACACACAGACCATCACAAATGGTGGCTCAAGGCAAGAGATGTAAAAGGGCAAGATTTACTTAAATATATATATTCCAGTTTGATAAGATTCTTTAATATACCACTTAATATGTTATAAACTATCTGCTGCTTAAGTATCGATTTTGGAGGTATAGTTTTCCTTTAAGTTAACTTTTAGCATGTTATAGAATGGCTAACATTCTTTATAGTTTTTTTTTAATGATTTGTCTTCTTCTTCTCACTCTTTCCAGCTTTTAAAAACCCCATCTAAAAAAACAAATGTGCCATAAGGCTACAAATGTAGTTATTGCTACTTTGTATTCCTTGTCTTTCTATTCGGGCCTCTCCTTTTTATATTCCAGTGTCTTATTCAAATCAATGCATAGTTCCTAGGGTAATTTGGACCCTAGCAACCAGACTGCTGAAACTGCAAACTGGAGAGATGCGGAACAAAAAACGAAATAACTTAAACCACAAATAATAACAAATGAAAACCATGGAGTTCAGTATACCATAGTTAAATTGCCCTGGCAAATTCACACTCATATGAATGAGGAGTAAAAAACCCTTTTATAAGTAAATTACCTGTGAAGAGTGTATAGTACTTTTCTATTAACCAAGTTTTTGATGTAGAATTCCACACTGTAGAAATATATTTAAGTAGTGTGTGGCACCTTAGTAGCCAAGAGCCATATTTGAGGCGCCTTCAATCTCACATGTTGCCAAGCACTGCACAAACACAATTGGAAAGTTCTGACATAGATATAGACATAGTTTTAACATAACATAGACAACGTTGTCCACAAAAACCCATAGCAACCAATTGGAAAGTAGATTTTCGCTGATATCCTGCAGTCACAAAATAAAATCAAACATAAAAGGAATGAAAAGCAAGTGCATCGGTCTCTTACTACTTCATAGAAATAAAAGTCTAGATCAGCAATACAATGTAGGTCTGAATATACCGTGTGGTCTACAAAATATGTACAAAAATGGGTATTAGTCTATTTAAGACTCTAACTGAACCATGTTAAACAAATAGAGTATTTAAGGATCCATTACCTCCAAGTTCTTTTACATTCATGATGGCACTCTGGAAAGGAATTGCTTTTATGCTGAAACCTAAAACAAACGAGAAAGGGTAACATTATAAGATGTTCTTCGGGTCCCCTCTTATATTCCTGCATAAACAATATGTCAAGAAATGTGTGGCATCTTTAAGGGATACAGCAATTACTGAAAGGCCATCTCCATTCCCATTCACCGAATGAATAGGGATCATCGCACAATGTTTAACCAGTGCAGCAACTAAATGTGCACCATGTTAGCACATGAGCCGCCACACACCATTCAGCCAGATGTTTGCTCAGTGGAGTGAGGTGGAGAACAGCAGAACCAGAATGACAGTATATCTTACAGAGGCAAATGTATATAGCCCATGTGATTAGCAATGCTGTAAATAAAATGCCATAGTCAGAAGGGCAGAGACACCTGGTCAGATTCTGGGAGATTAGTCGCCTGGGGACAAATCTCCTCTTCTTCGGGGTGACTAATCTCCCCGAACTGCCTTCCCGCTGGCTACAATGTAAATCGCAGGCAGGATATCACTCGGAGCGATTCATTTTCCGAAGTCGCCCAAAGTTTCTTACATTCTAGTCGGCGGGAAGGCAGTTCAGGGAGATTTGTCGCCCCGAAGAAGGTCGGCTAATCTCCCCGAATCTGACCGTGTGTCTTTGCCCTAAGGCCTATGGCATAATAGGTATTTCAACACCTTGTGGTAGCTAAAACATATTTAAAGGAAAATTTTACCCCCAAAATGAATATTTAAGCCTCAGATACTTTATTTCATATTAAGCAGGGGCGGAACTACCGGGGGAGCAGGGGGTGCGAGTGGGCCAGGGCCCGCACCCCCTCAGGGCCCCCTGGAAGTCCGCGCGCCACGCATATCCCGGCCAGTTCCGGGTTTACGGAGGGGGGCCCGGCTGCGTGTCCTGCGCCAGGGCCCGTCCCCTCTAGTTCCGTTTCTGATATTAAGTGACACGTTAAAAGAATCTTACCAAACTGGAATATATATTTAAGTAAATATTGCCCTTTTACATCTTTTGCCTTGAAGCCCAATTTCATGATGGTCTGTGTGCTGTCTCAGAGATCACCTGACCAGAAATACTACAACTCTAACTGTAACAGGAAGAAATGTGGAAGCAAAAGACACAACTCTATTTTTTAATTGGCTAGTGACCTAACATGTATGGTTTGTTTGTGTGCACTGTGAATCCTACGATCCCAGGGGGTGGCCCTTGTTTTCTTAAAATGGCAATTTTTTATTTAGGATTACCCAATGGGACATACTACAAAAGTATATTTTTATGAAAATGGTTTATTTACATGAAGCAGTGTTTTATATATGAGCGGTTTTATACAATATCTTTTTATAGAGACCTACATTGTTTGGGGGTATAGTTTTCCTTTAACTGCTGCAACCTGCCTCCCATTTCAATTATGGCTCATGGTCACTGAAATAAAATTACTCAAATTGTGCCTCTTGTTGATTATTAGCGAATTCCCTCAAACCAACTGTTTTTCCCTGCTGTAAAACACTTGCTCATTAGTGATGTGTGGGTCGAGAAAAGTTTGACAAGCGTCCACCCACACCCGGCTTCCCCCCTCCATTTATAGACCCGATGATGTCAGAAAAGGGGGAGGCAGGCGCGCACGCCAATAAAATCGGAAGCCGGAAGTCTGAGGTAGCGGGAAGGGAAAGCAGACAAAAGAGTTCAACCTAAAAAGCTTATCAATTTTAATGGATAATAAATTATTATTAGGAAATTCTACTTCCTGGTACTCCCTCAACCAGAAAAGTTGCAATCTGAGGCTAAATTCGATTGTACGTTTATTCTTTTTTTTCTGATTTTCTTATTTTACGTTATCTGGAAAAACATTACCCAAAAAGCTCTAAATTACGGGATGGCTGTCTTCCACAGTCTCCATTTCATCCAAATAATCCAGATTTTTTACAATGATTTCTCTGTAATAATAAAACATTAGCTTGTATTTGATCTAAACTAAGATATAATGAATCCTTATTGTAAGCAAATCCAGCCTATTAACTTTATTTAATGTTTAAAATAAATTCTAGTAGACTTAAGGTTTAAAGATCCGTTATCCAGAGAAAAAAAAACCCTGGTCCCCAGCATTCTGGATAACAGGTCCCATACCTGTACAATGTTGCATGACCTGCTGCCTCTATAAAGAAAATGATGATGATGAGCATTGCTGCTGATAAACAAGCACGGGAGGGATCAGCCTGCAGTTTGATATGCCTTTGATATTCGTGGTTTGCTCAGCTGGTTACAAGCAGGTTACCAGCAAACAAAGTATTTGGCAAGTGAAGCACAAAGCAGCACCTACTTACCTTCCAGATTCCTCCAGATTTGCCCGGTGTAAGAAATACTTTTAAAGGGGGGTGGTTCGCCTTCAAGTAAAATTTTAGTATGTTATAGTATGGCCAATTCTAAGAAAATTTTTAACTGGTCTTCACTGGTTTTTCATTTTTCAGCGTTAAAATGGGGGTCTTAAGGCTGAAAATGTATTCTTATTGCTACTTTTTTTTTTACTCATCTTTGTATTTAGGACTCTCCTATTCATATTCTAGTATCTTATTCAAATTAAGGCATGGTTACTAGGGTAATATGAATGCTAGCAACCAGATTGCTGACATTGCAAACTGGAGAGCTGCTGAATAAATAACTAAACAAAACATGAATAAATAGTAGAAAATAAAAACCAATTGCAAATTGTCTTGTGATAACAGTCTCTACGTCATACTAAAAGTTAATTTAAAGGTGAAACAAAATTTAAGCTCTAAGGTAAAGGGGAATTTATCATAAGTAGCACAAGGCTGCTGACCAGTGGCACAGCAGTCCTATGACAAATGTAGTCAAGTTCCTTTGCTAGTTTTAGCTGCCCTTTAAGGGCAGAGACACACATTCAGATTGGGGGAGATTTAGTCACCCGGCGATAAATGGCCTCTTCTTCAGTGCAACTAATCTCCCCGAATTGCCTCCCGCCAGCTAGAATATAAATTGCCGGCGGGATGGCACTCGGATCACTTCATTTTCCAAAGTAGCCCGAAGTTTCCTTGTGAGGTAACTTCGGAAAAGAATTGCACCGATTGCCATCCCACTGGCAATTTACATTCTAGCCGGCAGGAGGCAGTTCGGGAGATTAGTCGCCCCGAAGAAGAGATTTGTCGCTGGGTGACTAATCTCCCTGAATCTGAGCGTGTGTCTCTGCTCTAATGTGTGATTTTGAGAAGAGTATGAGCATGCAGTATTGTTAGTTAGTCTACACTGCTGTATTTTGTACTTACAGGCTTATAAAGAAAGGATTTAAGCTCACTTGCTCAACACGTGCCCCACACATAGCTGACAAGCAGCATTTAAGGGAGATTATCGTAGATTCAGCATCTGAGACACGATCACAGAAAGATGAATTAAACGGACGATCCGCAGCCAGCCAGATCAATACACAGATAATTTTGTTAAGTCTGAACATCCCATCGTGTTTAGTTGCATCGGAAGTCGCATAATCAGATTTACAGAATGAAGAGCAGGGGAAAACGCGACCTGTCAGGATCCATTTTTAAGTACATACAGAAGGCAGGCAGTGTATACAAAACTATATGTGGAACCCATTACCGTTGGGCTCGTCTAGGAACAGAGGAACGTGCAGCATTTACTCTCATTAAACTACATTTACTTCTATTAATCTCCTCTTTGTTAGTGTAAGTTGCTTTATTTGTGGTGAAACGGAAAACAGATGAAACATGTCAGGTTTATTCTATGTGAAGTCTCATGACATTATTTTCTAATGTTGTTTATGGAGCAGGCTCTCGCAGTCTGGAAAAATAGAGAAACAAACGTATATACAAAGGTATATATGTATTTTTTGACTATGTCTAAATGAATGAAAGTCCTTATTATTATTACCCAAAGCACAGACATCACCGGGAGGGAGGGAAACTTAGCTAAGCCAAGAGTGATCACTAGTGATGGGCAAATCTGACCCATTTCGCTTTGCCGAAAATTAGCAAAAATGCAACCAAATGCTTTGAATTCTATGGGCTGCTAATTTTTTGTCGTGAGCCAATTGTTTTCTCCCATTGGAGTCTATGGGCATCATTTTTGCTGCGAAACTTGGCACAAAGTTTCGCTCATCACTAGTGATCACTAATAAGCAGCTTATTTGTCCCCCCCCCCCATGACCATGTCTGCAGTATGGGACCTGTTATCCAGAATGCTCCGGACCTGGGGTTTTCCGGATAAGAGGTCTTTTTGTAATTTGGATCTCTACACCTTGAGTCTAGTAAAAAATATTTTAACATTTAAAAAGCCCAAACTGAATAGTTCTGCCTTGAAAAAGGATTAATTATATCTTAGTTGGGATCAAGGTACTGTTTTATTATTACAGAAAAAAAAGGAGATCATTTTTAAAAATATTAATTATTTGATTAAAATGGGCTCTACAGACATGACCTTCCCATAATTTGGAGCTTTTTGGATAACGGGTTAACAGATCCCATAACTGTACATCTCCCTGTGTATGGGGACCTCCTGACAACCTGCCTGTTAATGTGTGGCCATATCTACTGGGCCAGTTTGAAAATCCTGTTGTAATCAGCAAGCTTGTGTCAGACTGGTCTCCATAGGATCGCAGTAGGATTCCATTTTTACCCCAGGACAAAGATCAGATTATCCTAATGTGGCCCAGGGTGTGGATGACCAAATCAGACACAGATCAACCTCACCAAACAAGTGTATAAAAGGAGGTGGGTTTATCAACGTTCGAATTCGACTTTTTGCCACAATTAAAATTTTTCTGCACAAAAACTCTCAAATTCTAATGATATTTTCAAAAACTCGAATGTTCGGTATTTATTAAAGGGATTCTGTCATGATTTTTATGGTGTAGTTTTATTTCTAAATTACACTGTTTACACTGCAAATTATTCACTCTACAATATAAAATTTCATTTCTGAACCAGCAAGTGTATTTTTTTAGTTGTAATATTGGTGTGTAGGTGCCATCTCAGGTCATTTTGCCTGGTCATGTGCTTTCAGAAAGAGCCAGAACTTTAGGATGGAACTGCTTTCTGGCAGGCTGTTGTTTCTCCTACTCATGTATATGAATGTGTCACAGTGGGACCTGGATTTTACTATTGAGTGCTGTACTAAGATCTACCAGGCAGCCGTTATCTTGTGTTAGGGAGCTGCTATCTGGTTACCTTCCCATTGTTCTGTTGTTAGTAGGGATGCACCAAATACACTATTTTGGATTAGGCCGAATCCTTCGTGAAAGATTCGGCCCGAATACCGCACCGAATCCTAATTTGCATATGCAAATTAGGGTGGAAAGGGGAAAACATTTTTTACTTTTTTGTGACAAAAAGTCACATATGCAAATTAGGATTTGTTTCACCAGGGCAGAAGGATTTGGCTGAATCCTGCTGAAAAAGGCCGAATCCCGAACCGAATCCTGGATTCGGTGCATCCCTAGTTGTTAGGCTGCTGGGGGGGGTGTGATATCAGTCCAACTTGCAGTGCAGCAGTAAATAGTGACTGAAAATTTATCAGAGTACAAGTCACATCACTGGGGCAGCTGGGAAACGGACAATATGTCTAGCCCCATGTCAGATTTCAAAATTAAATGTAAAAAAAAATTCTGTTTGCTCTTTTGAGAAACGGATTTCTCCACAGCACTAACTGATGTGTTTTGAAGAAAAAAAACATGTTTTCCCATGACAGTATCCTTTTAAGCACAAAAATCTCAAAAAACTTTGGGCTAGATTCTGTACTAGCCCAAAGAAACCACAGCAGTGAAGCTCTGTGAATTCAAAATTCATCTTCTTCAAAATGAATATCCTTTTGTCTTGATTTACAGACTGTTGGGTTTATTTAATGTTTACATGATTTTATAGTAGACTTAAGGTATGAAGATTCGTTATAAGGAAAACCCCAGGTCCCGAGCATTCTGGATAACAGGTCCCATACCTGTATTTTCATTAAAACAGGTAAAAAGACAAAAAAAAGTAGTGCAATATTGTTTTTAAAAAGTATATGTTGTAGAACTCTTTCAACTGATGACAATAGATCTTGGGGCGCTTCTCTGTTGTAGTCTACTGAAAATACCTCCATCAATTAGTGAGAAGTGGCACTTTAAGTGACGAAGGTATCTTGCACTAGTATTTATGAATGTATGAATAACCTGTAATTGCTACAATATACATGTTTGGGCAAATGGTCAGATTAAAAGAACAGTGATACTTATGAATTCAAATACACGTATTAGGATACATTCTATAAGCACAGGATAGGACAGGATCCTTTTTATTACTGATGTTTCCTCTTACCTGTGGTAGGCACAATGTTTTCTTGGCTCTCGTTGCACAGATGCGTTAGTAGGCTTGTCTTGCCAGAGCCTGTCAGTCCTATACAAACAATATCATATTCGGGCCGCGGTGGCGGAGGACCCTTACAACAGAGGGCTCGAAAACACTGCAATAAAGAACATGACAAGACATTTAGGGTGAATTACTTTTAGAAGGTGAACTCGCTGAGGCAGAAACCAGCAAACACTCTTTTCTTTCTGAGCATAGAGAGCGGGGAGATTCCGTGCCTTTATTGTGTGTCAATCAACGATGGGGGGGAATGCAGGATAAAGATGAGGGAAGTCACTTTAATTCCAACGGAAAAATTAATTTTGTAACTTTGAGAAATACGTATATGTTAATGTTTCCATGCACAGACAAGTGGCTGCATGTTATAAACCTTATCTGCTATATTTAGTCCCCTGTAATTTGTCATTTTTGTCCTTCTGTAGCTCCAAAGCTATACGGTACATCTGGATCTGTTTCACTTGTGAAAAACAGCAGGAAAGCTGCACTTGCACCAAGAAAAAGTCACATAACTTACCATGATATTAAACGGGTGGTTTAATATCATATTTATTAGTATGTTATAGAATGGCCAGTTATAAGCAACTTTTTAGTTGGCCTTCATTATTTACTTTTTATAGTTTTTTTTTAATCATTTGCCTTCTTCTTCTGACCAGCTTTCAAATGAAGGGTCACTGACCCCATCTAAAAACAAATTCTCTGTAAGGCTACAAGGTTATTGTTATTGCTACTTTTTATTACTCCTCTTTCTATTAAGGCCTCTTCTGTTCATATTCCAGTCTCTTATTCAAATCAATGCAACAAGGGTTCCCCAATTTTTTTTTTACCCATGAACCATAACATCAGTATAAAATTATTTTGGAGAGCAACAAAAACATGCAAAAAGTTCCCAGGGCTTCCATATAAAGGCTGTGATTGGGTATTGTTAGCCCCTATGTGGACTTAAAGCCAACAAGAGGCTCTGTTTGGCAGTATACATGTTTTTATGCAACTAAAGTTTGCCTTTAAGCCAGAAATTCAAAATGAAGCACCTGTTTGGAGGCCACTGGGAGCAACATACAAGGGGTCAAAAAGCAACATGTTGCTCACAAGCTACTGGTTGGGGATCACTGCTCTAAATCATAATTAAAGTTAACTCAAAGGTGAACAACCCTTTAATGGCTCTAACCTTATGTCAGCACTGGGATCCTGACATAAAGATTAGCTCAACACAGACCTGACCAATGATCTTCTTTATTTGTAACCCTGTTAATAATATGGGGTCCTTACTAAAGGCTGAACCTCAAAGCGGGCTTGAACTGAAAAAGTCCAATAACCTGGCCATACACAGGCAGATTTTAGGTGCTGTTTCACCCCCTACAGGCCAAGTAGACTGTCTGTGTATGGGCCTGCAATGCAGTGCTGGGCCATAGGTGAATGCACCCAAGGCAGGACCCCTGTCTGCTTGTAACACCTGTAAAATTGCCCAGATATCTATTGATTGTTGATGTGGTCTTCCCCATTATGCCCTGCATTGACCTTCGTTATGATCCAAGTGCTAAAAACAATCAGTATCATAATACTATCACCCAGCAAAAGGTGCCATGTAGGAAATATCAACGTGCAGATCTTCAAGAAAATTGCCACCTTAACATGTGCACAATGCCCTGAGCCGCAACACGGAGATAAACACCATCACTGACACCCTGAAGAACAGAAAGGAGGTAAACAAATAAATAAATAAATGACTAGAAAATCTATCTTTTGCTTTCTTCTGCAGTAAATGAAATAATCACTTCATTTCAGGGGCTCAAAAGTAATTGTACAATTGACTCAAAAGCTATTTCATGGGCAGGTGTGGGCAATTCCTTCGTTATGTCATTATCAATGAAGCAGATAAAAGTCATGGAGTTGATTTGAGGGGGAAGGTGCTTGTATGTGGAAGATTTTGCTGTAAACAAACAACATGTGGTCAAAGGAGCTCTCCATGCAGGTGAAACAAGACATCCTTAAGCTGCAAAAACAGAAAAAACACATCTGAGAAATTGCTACAATATTAGGAGTGGCAAAATCTACAGGTTGGTACATCCTGAGAAAGAAAGAAATCACTGGTGAATTCAGCAACACAAAAACACCTGGACGTCCACGGAAGACAACAGTGGTGGATGATCGCAGAATCATTTCCATGGTGAAGAGAAACCCCTTCACAACAGCCAAACAAGTGAACAACAATCTCCAGGAGGTAGAGTATCGATGTCCAAGTCTACCATAAAGAGAAGACTGCATGAAAGTAAATACAGAGGGTGCACTGCAAGGTGTAAGCCACTCATAAGCATCAAGAATAGAAAGGCTAGATTGGACTTTGCTAAAAAAAAAAAAAAAAAAAAAGCTAAAAAAGTCAGCACCGTTCTGGAAAAAGATTCTTTGGACAGATGAAACCAAGATCAACCTCTACCAGAATGATGGCAAGAAAAAAAGTATGGAGAAGGCGTGGAACAGCTCATGATCCAAAGCATACCACATCATCTATAAAACATGGTGGCGGCAGTGTGATGGCTTTGGCGTGCGTGGCTGCCAGTGGCACTGGGACACTAGTGTTTATCCATGATGTGATACAGGACAGAAGCCCCCAAATGAATTCAGAGGTGTTCAGAGACACTTTCTGCTCAAATCCAGCTAAATGCAGTCAAATTGATTGGTAAGCACGTCATAATGACCCAAAACATACAGCCAAAGCAACCCAGGAGTTTATTAAAGCAAAGAAGTGGATTATTCTTGAATGGCCAAGTCAGTCACCTGATCTGAACCCAATTGAGCTGCATTTCACTTGTTGAAGACTAAACTTGGGACAGAAAGGCCCAGAAACAAACAACAACTGAAAGCGGCTGCTGTAAAGGCCTGGCAGAGCATTAAACAGGAGGAAACCCAGAATCTGGTGATGTCCATGAGGACAAGACTTCAGGCTGTCATTGCCAGCAAAGAAGTTTCAACCAAGTATTAGAAATGAACCTTTTATTTTCAGTTTTTTAATTTGTCCAATTACTTGTGAGCCCCTGAAATTAAGTGATTGTGTTAAAAAAAGTCTTTAGTTCCTCACATTTAACCCACTGAATTAAAGCTGGAAGTCTGCAGTTCAACTGCATCGGAGATGTTTCATTTAAAATTCATTGTGGTAATGTACAGAACCAAAATTAGAAAAAAGTTGTCTCTGTCCAAATATTTATGGGCCTAACTGTATCTATATACTGGTGGGGTTCAGGGTGAAACAGCACCACTTTGTTCTTTCGAAAATTAAAGATGCCTTTATTGCACAATTTTATAGGTCATTTGATAGGGACTTGATCAAATCCGGCCCAAAACGTCTGCTTTGAAAATTTAAGTAATGTTGTGCTGAGTACTCTCCGACCACTCTCTGCTTGTATCTATATTGCAGGCAAAACAATCCTATTGGGTTTATTTTATGTTTAAATGATTTGAGCAGAGATAAGGTATGGTGATCCAGATTACAAAAAGATCCTTTATAGGGGAAACCCTCAAGTCCCAATCATTTCAGATAATAGATCCTTTACCTTTATTTTATTGTATCCAAGACAAAAAAAAAAAAACATGAACACTCAAAATAAATAAATTACCAGACTGCACATCAGGGTGGCAACAGGGGGTACAGCTCTAGAGTGTGGAGAAGCCTTTCATGGGGCCCGATATGTAATGTTTCTTTTTTTTATAGAAAGGGAGGGGACTGCTGAATAGAACATATGTGTTGGGAAAGAGTGGTTATTTAATGACTGCCTTGTAAAGTGCAAAAGTCAAATGATTTTGTTGATGATCTCTTAAAAGTTGTCCACACACAGCAAAAGAGCTGACCAATACTTTGAGTGTGACCCCCCCCCCGTCCATCATTCTGAGAAACCCTCTGGAGAGAAAACCAAATAATGTTTTCTAGTGTTTGCCAATGGCATATGGGAGAGCTCACTGGACAATATGAAGCAGCAGTGTCCATGCCACCCTCATCATCCATGTGTTGCCATATGACAGCAGGTACCACAACGTACTATGTCAATAATAAAATAACCATAAATATCGCTCACCTTTATGGTTTAATGACACAATCTAGTAAATCATAACTGCAGATAAATCATCTGCTTTAAATCCTTGGATCTGCAGTAGGGTTGCCACCTTTTCCGGAAAAAAATACCGACCTTCCTATATATTTATCTTTTTTCCCTATTAATAACATTGGGATCAACCATCATTTTTACCGGCCAGGAGGCAACCCTAATCTGTAGGCAAATTTGTCAATTCTCTGCATTATGAAGCCTATGGGCACCACCAAAAACACACTAGTTTACCTTAAATCACCACTTTATAAAACTGTTACTCTCTAGGGCCCCAATGCAAACCTATGCTGTAAGTGCAGAAATGCACAGCTTAGGTCAGTATTAACCATGCTACAGGGTTCATTTATCAATATTTCTCATTATTTTGCCTGGTCTGCAATAACAAATCTAAAATGCTCGGATAAGAATTGTTGACATTGTTTATAGTGATCAAGCTGGCCTATCAGTCGACCAGTTGCATTAATGCAACTCCTACAAGTCCAGCAAAATTCAGATTGGGAATTCTAAAGGAGTAAAGTTAGCCTTACACAGGCAGATTTAAACTGCCGATTAACCCTTTAGACCAAGTTAGCTGCTTATACAGATACCTGGCCAAAAGATAGATAGATATTGAGCAGATATGGTTAGATAGCAGGTTTAAAGGGCAGCATTGGCTCACTGATGTAGCCTCTTCCGATGGCCTTCGTTATAAATGGTTGTAAATATATATGGTTGTCCCTCAAGGTCTATATGGGCCAGAATATAGGCATTTAAAGCAGGCAAAAATACGCTTGTTTGGCAACCTCATCAAATGAGCGAATCTTTAGGCGTATGGCCACCTTAAAGGGGAACTAAAGTCTAAAATAGAGTAATGCTAGAAATGCTGTATTTTGTATACTAAACATAAACATGAACTTACTGCACCAGAAGCCTCATTAAACAAATGATTTAGGTTTTCAAAGTTGGCTGTCATCTTGTAACATATTTGCAAGACCAAGACTATGCACATGCTCAGTGTGGTCTAGGCTTCTGTTGGGAGGTTAAGCTTAGGGATTGTCATAAATTATCAAACCAGCACAAATCAAATAATATCTGCCATAGAAGCCGATACAGAAAGACTGATCAATAATCAGAATATGCAGACTGCACTGGGTCTGCAGATACAAATCTCTACACGGTCGCCGGCGACTCTACAGGGAAACAAACAAAGCTGCTTGAGTTCTGGGAAGTAAGGTGGGGGGAGCTCCCCCTGTAGTTTGAAAGTATGATACTTTCCCTGCAGAGCAGTTAGGGGCCTATCTACAGCAGTCAGAGCAAGTAAAACAAAGGGGTAATTCCACTGCATACAATCAGGTGTTTTATAAAAACGGTACACATTTTTTAATCAAGTATATTGGAGACAGATTTCATTTTCATTAAAGAAAGCAAAAATGGGATTTTGTTTTTTTGCCTTTATATCCCCTTGAAACCTTGAAAAATCAGCCATGAATTTACCCTTCAAACAAAGGTTACTAAGCGCTGCTAGGGTAATACAGAAAAATAAAATGGAGGCACTCCTATCTCCTGTATTTTTATGTAACATAAAAAAGTGCCGATAAAAACTGTATGATATTGAAAAGGAAAAAGTCCAGATATGAATATCTGCGGCTGATCAAAATGGTAAGCACGACTGCCTCTTTAAATCTGCTGCTAGACCAGTCAGTTCTCACACTTGTTGCTACCTACATCTATAAGATATGCATGGCAGACAAGCCTGAAAATGAGAACATGATCAAAGTTGTTGGGGTCAGACTTGGAAAAACAATGAGACTGGTGTCTGTCAAAAGGTGATTCCCACTGCAGACAACAGTTCAAATTACCCAGTTTTGCATGGAAATGCAAATTTACTAGAACGCCACAAATATGCTTCCGCTCCGTGCAAACAGGGATCCCATTCATGCGTTCCCGTTAGGTTCCTTACAGGGCGAGCTCGCTAGGCAAGAATATGAAATAAAAGATTATATTGAGGGGGGGGGGATGTGTATAAAGAAAAAAAAAATATTCTGGGCAAAATAGAAAGCTTTTCCAGGAGGCAAGTTATTTGGTGCAAGAGAATAAATCTTAATGTCAATGACAGGAAGGGCTTGGGTGAAACATTCCCATAAATCTGACAAACGCTAATTTGATGGGTGGCTGTATCTGTCTGCTGCGAAGCCAGTCTAGACAGTCTATTGAGAAATCCCAAAACACAACTGTTCCCTGTAACACCATCTGGAAATGGCAATAAGAGTCTACCCAGTGCCATTCACAAATGGGATCAAAGCACATGCAAATGAAATCATGAAGTCCCAACACGGGGGGAATTCAATCCACCAACACCGAGACATTCTCTGAAGGCCTTAACGAAGGAACTTGCACTTGGCAAAAGGCTTTTTTTTTTTGCCATTTGTACTAAGAGGTCATCGTGAACCCTTGTGGCATTCAGAGGAGGAGATACCTTTCCATGAATGGGAGATCTCTCCCAACTGGCTAGGTAGCTGGGAAGGAGGGGGATTAACCCTTACTCTACCAGCAACAACCCTCCATAGACAGAGGGAGACAAGTGCAGCCCCCACAGACTGAACACAGACAGAGGTGTGACTGTTTCATGCCCTGCCACTCTTTATTCTCCCATAATGAAGTATAATTCCCATGCTCGCTCTTGCATTAAACCTCCCTCCTACATCACATCAAAGCACTTAGGGCCCCCTATTGAACTATTCTATGTATAGCAAACAGAGATCTGACTGTGCAGAAAGAAGCAGCGATTTGCCCATTCGCCCCTCCCGGGGGGGGGGGGTTACACAGCTTCCCATCGCAGACACTTTAGAGTTTCCTTTGTAAGAGGCACATAAACAGAACCGCACAAATAAAAGAAGAGCCTTCGGCAAACATTTTCGCTGGGTGGAAAAAGTCAAAAACAGCTTCATTTCTCTAATAAAAAAAATAATTTTTTAAATTTAATAGGGATCTTTAGCTGTAGGGAAATGCTGGGAAATGAAGTACGAATACACAGGCAGACAGATATAAGGAGATGTTCTCACAAACAACGGACTAGGATGTTTGCAATTAAGAGGCACACTCGATCTAGAAAAAAAGTTTTATGACCAACTTCATTTATTTCTTTATTTCATTGTGTGCACTAAACATATTTGATTTTATACCCGAGAGGGAGCTGCCATACTGGTTGGCTTTGGTGCAACCATTGCACAGGCAGACTGCACCAATCTAAAGCCCAGGGGGTATAGAATCCTCTACTAAAAACTCCTGACTGCTTGTATTGCAGAATACGGAGACAGCCCATAAAACGTTCATATAGATGCCTGTCTTGGTACCAGTGATTTGAGTGGTTAACGCGGAACAGGTAAGGGATTCAGTATCCAGAAACCCATTATTCAGAAAGCTCTGAATTACGTAAAGGCCGTCTCCCATAGACTCCATTTTATCCAAATAATCCAAATTTTAAAAAATGATTTCCTTTTTCTCTGTAATAATAAAACAGTAGCTTGTACTTGATCCAAACTAGATATAATTAATCCTTATTGGAAGCAATACCAGCAAATTGGGTTTATTTAATTTTTACATTAATTCCTAGTAGATTTAAGGTATCGAGATACAAATTACAGAAAGTTTTCTTGTTTGTATTGCTTGTATTGCAGAATACGGAGACAGCCCATAAAACCTCGCTATAGATGCCTGTCTTGGTACCAGTGATTTGAGTGGTTAACGCGGTACAGGTAAGGAATTCGGTATTCAGAAACCAGTTATCCAGAAAGCTCTGAATTATGGGAAGGCCGTCTCCCATAGACTCCATTTTATCCAAATAATCCACATTTTTAAAAATGATTTCCTTTTTCTCTGTAATAATAAAACAGTCCCTTGTACTTGATCCTAACTAAGATATAATTAATCCTTATTGGAAGCAAAACCAGCCTATTGGGTGTATTCAATGTTTACATGAATTCCTAGTAGATTTAAGGTATGAAGATCAAAATTACGGAAAGATCCCTTATCCAGAAAACCCCAGGTCCCGAGCATTCTGGATAACAGGTTCCCCGTTTGTGTGAAACAAATGGACCTGCCACACTGCAGTTAGTTCTGATCCATCATGGGTTCTATAACAGAACTGAAGCATACCCAACAGGGATCCATTGTATCCCCGTGCAAATCATCACAAGGAAATGGTATACACAAAATGTACATTCCACTAGTCCCATTGAATTTGCTGTCATTTTATACATTTACTCAATAATATATTTTCATTTTGTTTCCACCCACGAAAACCCCACAAACCCAAGCAACGAACATGTAAACTACCGAGAGAAATATAGGGCTGATGGAATAAATGCAGAAAAGCGTGTTTTTTTTCTCCATTAATATAATGATTAGAAAGAGCGAGCAGCCATATAAAAGTGAAGGCTTTATTGCCAATAACCATCTGTACTAAGAGGTCATCTTGAACCCTTGTGGCATTCAGAGGAGGAGATATGCGCGAATGAAGTGGGGCCTGGGATAATGCTATAAAGGGGCACAGCTCGGATAACAAGGCGCTTTGAAGGTGAGTGCCCGATGGCGTTTAACAGGCTCTTTTTATCTTTTGTCACATGGGAGAAATGGAGGGCACGTACAGATATAGCAATTTTCCAGTTGCTCATCTGAAACCAAGAGGAATGCCAAGGATTTTGTTCTTTGTACTAGAGGCTACTCCAGACACAACTAACGTGCGGCTCGGCAAACAGGCTTATCTTTGTAACACAAAACAAGCGAGCAGCTCCTTTCCCACAGAGACCCTGCCAGCAGATGAGTAAATAGGAAGCAGCAGAAAGAGCCGGGCTATTGAGACACCTGGTGTCAGCCCAGTTATGCCACCCATATTATCCTAAGGACAGCAAGGGGGACGACTATGCCCCCCCCCCCCTCCATAGTAAAGTCTACTGTGCACAAACAGAAAAACAATCCGAGCAGCAGCGACATAAAGAATTGGTATTGAGTATCAGCCAGTTCAAAGAGAATTCCATCTGGGGGTTATCTGCCAAACAGCATGTAATCTGCATTGCAACCGGTCAGCAGACAACATAAATCTAGTTACGATGGCAAATTATAACAGTATCTTCAGAAAAGCCAGCCAACAAGCCACCTGATTTCATTCCTATCCCATTGCCCCCTGACCTGAGCCCCCTGGGCCTCAAAGCCTGATGAACAAGAGATGAGCAAAGTTAAAAGGAAAAAAAAAAAAAGCTGGTGTCAATGTATCTTGTGTCTGCCTTTTTTTAACATTGTATCCCAAAAAAAAAAATCTGCAGATGCACTTAAAAATGAAAATAAATACTGGATTGATGAAAAATTAAATTATTTGTTTTGAGTTATTCGCCATTTTGACTTGTATGTATGAAGTTATCTGGACTGTTTTCCATCTGATGTCGGTTCAGTCAAGAGGAGCCAAGTTGGCAGCACACGTTTGCCCAAATGAGGGCACTTAATGCCTCTAGACGCAGTTGTTTGACACAAAACCTATAAAACCAACAAAAATGGAACAATGCAAAGTAAAAGTAAAAAGTGTTGAGATAATTGCGCTTCTTCTGCTTCGATTTGTCCCACTGTAGAAGGTTAATGTCGACCACCCTGAAACGGCGTTTGATACGGTTATCTTTTATGGAAGGTGGCCAATCGTCCATGTACTGGAAGAAGCCAGGAAGGTTGAATTGGAAATAAGACATGGAAATTCCAAATACATGATCAACAGTCAAGACAAGTCTCATGGTGGAATGTTAAGGACACGCCTGATTACAAATGGGTACTTGGCCAGTAGGCTGGGGTGACTTGAGAGGATGCATAACAACCACATATCAGAGAAAGTCCTCCATACCGGACCACAAGGCCTACGGCTCAATGATTAAGTGAAGCTGAGGAAGCTCAGAGTGTGGGACTGGAGGTGGACTACATTGTCACAAGACAACTTGGGTAGAGGACAAGGATGAGGCCCTGCAAGAGCTGTAGTGCCAAGAGATTGAATAATGGAGACTGGATAATTGGGCTGTCAGAACAGAACAATAAAGAGCCAGACATCCTTTGTGAAGTCTCTTGTACGTTATCCACCCATTTGTCCCTTGGGTCAAGCGATCAAATACCCAGTAAGGTTGTGGAGTGCATGATCACCCATCTTAAACTGGTCATACATGGGCAGATTAAAGAGCTGATACGGCACCTTTAGACATCTGCCCCTGTAAGGGCCCACCCCTTTCAGATATCTGGTTGAAGATCGGGCAGGTTTGAAAATCCCATTGGGCAGGGACAGCACTGGCACGTTGTTTTGGTCCTCTCCCAAAGAGTCTGCCTAGGTGCCCATTATAATCTGATTGTCGGCCCCTGGCCAAACAATTGTATCAGCCCAATTTGGCCCTGAATGTGGGTGGCCAATAAGATGCACATGTTTGGCGATTTTGCCAAACGAGCAAATACTTATGTGTATGGCCAGTTTACTCGGCAGGCAGATGCAATTAAACATCAGGGTCTACATTTCTGCACTTACCTGCCTTAAGCTGGCCATAGATGTTGAGATTTTTAAAATATCAGATCCTGATCGCGAGACCACGATCTTCTCAGAACGATCGTATGATCGTACGAATTTACCATCAACTAAAAAGACCAATTTGCCAGGAAAACAAAGGAGAGCTGCCTGCTTGGCCCTGCAAACATAGATAGGAAATTGAACGGCCAGGTCAAAAAATCTTTGTCGGTCCCAGTGCAATCTGACAGATGTCGGCCGAAAAATCGTAAGATGTATCATCGTTCGAATCCCACTAACCGCACGATAATTTCGAAGGATTGGTCGGGCTTCCCTAAAATCGGACGTTTGGCAAGAAGAATCGTCGCGTCTATGGGGAGCTTTAAGGTGCCCTCATCAACATCATCATTAATTTATTTAGTGTCATCACTTTGCCATTCCCACCAAAAACAGTATTCAGAAGGGTTTAAGGTTGAAACATTATTTGCACAGAATAACAACCCTTAATCTTTTATAATAGATTCATAACAGCTGTGGCACTGGGGATATATAAGAAAGTAATTAAACTTTAAACACATACAGATCATCAGTAAAATACACACTCCAGAGAGAGAATAAAATGAATTGTGCTCTACAGAAACAGACATTTTCTCCAGGTGACTACACCAGTGTGAGATTCTCTTATTCATTTTAGGCCACTGACACCCAGTGGCCTAAAATGAGAATGCAATGGGTGAGTAAAAGACGTGATCAAAATGTATTTTGCAAAGTTGCTTAGAACTAGGTTTTCTTTTATTAGGCAAAAAAGATTTTTTGTTGGGGGTTGACATTCCCTTTAAAGATAAGAGATATAACAGGCAGGTAGGTGCTAAAACAACACCAGTAAAAGAAATATACATGGAAGTGCAAGTTATGTACAGGGTCACACTTTTTCTCTGCAAATTCATCAATAGCATTCAATTGTCACTATGAACGTGGTGTGGATTCTGATCTGAAAATTCACAAAAGTGCTTTAGGGATGAAATCTTGTTGTGTGTGTAGTGACAAGCCAATAATGTCAGAAACCTGCACCCTGACATCATCCGTGCACCCCCCTGACATCACTGTCCAGATCATTCAGAGAAGAGGAAAAGTGGCCCCATGTTTTCATACCCTATGAAATGCTGTCATCTGATTGGTCAGAGTGCATAGTGGGCCGCTGTGGGTGGAGTGACTTAAACTAACTTAACACACACAAAAAGTGTTTTAAAGGAATGACAATATAATGTACTGTTGCTCTCTGCACTGGTACAGTTGGTGTGTTTGCACAGGAGACACAGCAGATAAAAGATTCTGAAGTTCTGAAGAATTCCATTGTATTCAACAGAGTTTGTTGTATCCTGTGCCTTTTCTCCTTTGTTGGCTTTGATTGGCTGCCCCCCATGGCTACACAGCATGGTGTCCCAATGTTTTTACCCACCTTAAAGTAGTGAGAGCTCCTAATAAACCCTTTCAAATAATAATGCCTATTAGCCAAACAGATTTACTATACATCCATTGCCGTCTGCGTACAGTTTAAAGCATAACAAACTCATTTTGACATTAGGAACGGTGACAGACAGATAGGGGCATTTAGTCCACTGGATGGCAGCTGCAGACAAAATGCCCCAAGGAGACTACCCAAAAACAACCGCATTCTAAACAGATGATCTCCTTTGCCAATGCGCTCCCTGCTCCATATTGAAAATGGCTCCCCATGGCTAAACATCTGCCTATACAGGTATGGGACCTCTTATCCAAAATACACGGGACCTGGGAATTTCAGGACAAAGGATCCTTCCATAATTTGGATTTCCATACCTTAAGGGGCAAATGTATTAAGGTTCTAGTTATGTTTTGCACGAAAATTCGAGTTTTCAATTTTTTCTATCATCAGGATGACGATCCTTTGTGGATCGAACCGTGTAGATATAATTATGGAGGAATAATCAGCTGGTGTGCCGTGACTGCTTTCTCTAAATTATATCCTTATAAACGACAAGTGATGTCATTTTGGTCACATGACTTACTAAAACGTGTGTATTATAATAAATAAAGTACCCTTGTTGGAAAATGAGGATATTAGAAGTTACCAAGGAGTTCCATGACCTGTATAAAAACACTCAGCCTTCGGCCTCGTGTTTTTATATGGTCATGAAACTCCTCTGTAACTATATGTGTGTGTGTGAGGTGTGTGTGTGGTGTGTATATATGTGTGTGTGTGTGTGTGTGTATATATATGTGTGTGTGTGTGGTGTGTGTGGGTGTGAGTGTGTATATATATGTGTGTGTGTGTGGGTGTGGGTGTGTGTGTGTGTGTGTGTGTGGGTGTGGGTGTGGGTGGTGTGTGTGTGTGTGGGTGTGTGTGTGTATATATGTGTGTGTGTGTGGTGTGTGTGGTGTGTGTGTGTGTGTGGTGTGTGTGGTGTGTGTGGTGTGTGTGGGGTGTGTGGGTTGTGTGGGGTGTGTGTGGATGTGTGTGTGTGGTGTGTGTGTGTGTGGTGTGGATGTGTGTGTGTGTGGTGTGGATGTGTGTGTGTGTGTGTGTGTGTGGTGTGGATGTGTGTGTGTGTGGTGTGGATGTGTGTGTGTGTGTGGTGTGGATGTGTGTGTGTGTGTGTGGTGTGTGTGTGTGTGTGTGTGTGTGGTGTGGATGTGTGGATGTGTGTGTGTGTGTGTGTGGATGTGTGTGTGTGTGTGGATGTGTGTGTGTGTGGTGTGGATGTGTGTGTGTGTGGTGTGGATGTGTGTGTGTGTGTGTGGTGTGGATGTGTGTGTGGATGTGTGTGTGTGTGTGATGTGGATGTGTGTGTGGATGTGTGTGTGGTGTGGATGTGTGTGTGTGTGTGGTGTGGATGTGTGTGTGTGTGTGGTGTGGATGTGTGTGTGTGTGTGGTGTGGATGTGTGTGTGTGTGTGTGTGTGGTGTGGATGTGTGTGTGTGTGTGTGTGGTGTGGATGTGTGTGTGTGTGTGTGTGTGTGTGTGTGTGTGTGTGGTGTGGATGTGTGTGTGTGTGTGGTGTGGATGTGTGTGTGTGTGTGTGGTGTGGATGTGTGTGTGTGTGTGGTGTGGATGTGTGTGTGTGTGTGTGGTGTGGATGTGTGTGTGTGGTGTGGATGTGTGTGTGTGTGGATGTGTGTGTGTGGTGTGGATGTGTGTGTGGTGTGTGTGGATGTGTGTGTGTGGTGTGTGTGTGTGTGTGTGTGGTGTGTGTGTGTGTGGTGTGGATGTGTGTGGTGTGTGTGGTGTGGATGTGTGTGTGTGTGTGTGGTGTGGATGTGTGTGTGTGTGTGGTGTGGATGTGTGTGTGTGTGTGTGTGGTGTGGATGTGTGTGTGTGTGTGGTGTGGATGTGTGTGTGTGGTGTGGATGTGTGTGTGTGGATGTGTGTGTGTGGTGTGGATGTGTGTGTGGTGTGTGTGTGTGTGGTGTGGATGTGTGTGGTGTGTGTGGTGTGGATGTGTGTGTGTGGTGTGGATGTGTGTGTGTGTGTGGGTGTGTGGTGTGGGTGTGTGTGTGGTGTGGGTGTGTGTGTGGTGTGTGTGTGGTGTGGATAGCAGATAGCCCTGTGTCAGGCTTTTCTCCTCCTGTGGAAATACATTAGTGGTGCAAGTGACTGGGCCTAATTAAATGCATACAAAACCTCTTTGCTTTTCTTTTAGTGTAACTCACCTTTTAAACAGCTATTTCACCTTCAGTTTATCTTTTAGTATGTTATAGAATAGCCTATGCCAAGCTTTTCAATTGGTCTTAATTTTTTTTTTTTTTATTTATATCGTTTTTTAAATATTTGTCTTCTTCTTCTTCTCACTCTTTCCAGCTTTCAAATTATGGTCACTGACCCCAGCAGCCAAAAACAATTACCCTGTAGCCTACAATTTTACTATTATTGCTTTTTTATTGTTACTTTTTGTTATTGCATTTCTTTTAGTGAACGGAAGCATCAACCAAGATCAAAGGTTAGTGATAATACTCCCATTGGCACACCCTGTGAGTATCCCTTGCCTTATTTTTGCCACAGACTTGTGTTCATCTTTAAATTAACTTTTAGTATGATGTAGAGAGTGATATTTTGAGACAATTTGTCATTGGTTTTCATTTTGTATTATTGAAGGTTTTTGAGTTAGTTAGCTTTTTATTCAGCTGCTCTCCAGTTTCTAATTTCAGCAATCTGGAAGTTGGGTCCAAATTACCCTAGCAAACATGGAATATGGAATATGAATAGGAGAGGCCTGAATAGACGAGGAGTAATAAAAAGTAGCAATACAATTTGTAGCCTCACAGACCATTTGTTACCTAGCTGGGGTCAGTGACCCTTGTCTGAAAACTGGGATCAGTGAGAAGAAAAAGGCAAATAATTCAAAAACTATAAAGAAGAAAAATAAAGGCCAATTGAAAAGTTGCTTAGAATCAGCCATTCTATAACATACTAAAAGTCAAATTCATAAAGGTGAATCCTTTAATAGTACTGATCGTGGAAGAAGAATGAAGTATAATGGAAATTATTAAATGATAACTAACCCACCTATAAGAACAACATTGTTAAAGGAGAAGGAAAGTCGTATCCTACTTGGGGGTGCCAAATGTTAGGCACCACCAAGTGATTGTATTTACTTACCTGACACCCCCGGGCCAATGCTCCTATCAGCACAAATTTGCACCAACATGGGGTTTTTACAGCGAAAACCAAACAGCGATCCTCTTCCGGGATCTTTTTGTCTCGCAGCTGCACATGCGCATTAGAGCGAAAAGCTAAACTTTAAAGAAAATGCCGCCTATGGCACTCTAATGCGCATACATCTGCCCCAGGAGATTTGAAGAAAGAAGAAACTGAGTGAGCATTGCTCCGTGGTGCTCGCTGGCAGAACCACGGGTAGGTGTAGTTTTCGGCTGATAGGAGCACTGGCCTGGGGTTTCAGGTAAGTAAATATAATCACTTGGGGGTGCCGAAGATTTGGCAGCCCTAAGTGGGATAGGACTTTACTTCTCCTTTAGATAATTCTGCCGCTATTTTTCATTGGATAACCAAAGTCCAGTGCCATATTTGCTGTACTGCTTATACAAAAGGGTTTTATGAAGTTAGGATGTTGTGCATTCACATAACGAAATCCAGGTGCCAATCCATTCTGAGAAGGTCAAGGAGTATGACTGAGAAAAGTCATGGCCAGTAGTGATGTGCGGGTTGACCCAAAGCCCGAGGTCACCCATGGGCTGAGCCTAGCTTGGGTGGGTTCGGGTTGATCTTTGGCTAATCATTTGGGGTTAGGGTTGGATGTGGGTCAACATTTTGCGGGTTAAGGTCGGATGCAGGTTACGTTTTTTCTGCCCTGCACATCACTAATGGCCAGGATATTACCCACTGACAGTAAGCGGACAAGAATATTCTTGACAAAATCTTCTATATTGTAGGGTCTCTTAGTAGTACAATGGTTACTCACCACATCAAAGATGTGGCCCAGGTGCACCGCCCTGGGCCCTCAGCACAAGGGGCGGATAAACTGAAATCTCGAATGGAAGCAGGCACTCAAGGGCAAAAACTTCCAAAACAGCCTGACGCGTTTCGTGTTCCAAACACTTAATCATAGACACATATGATTAAGTGTTTGGAACACGAAACGCGTCAGGCTGTTTTGACACAATAAACTTTTTCACTTTTTGAACATCTGCCTGGTGGAAGTTTTTGCCCTTGAGTGCCTGCTTCCATTCGAGATTTCCACTGAATATTCTCACTTAGAATTGTAATTATCTTCTGCTGGCAGCAGATGGCAGTAGTTCACTTCACTGTACTGCAGCCACTATCTGTGTTGGGTTGCTCAGACATACTTTATGCAGAACCATTCGATAATGCCGTAATGAGGAGAGCAGGGGTGAGCATTTCTGCCCATTAAACTGGTTTCTATAGACAATTAGGTTTATTACAATTTTATTTATAAAGCAACAAAATATTTCACTGCATTTTACAATGTATTGGGGGGAGAATACAGTGCAGGGACAGGGTGAAAAACAGGGTGGGGGCATTTAAAGCAATAAAAAGCAGGTGCTTAGGGCCAAAGGCCAAAGAGGCTGCCAGTGAAATAGTTTAACTTCTACACACACAGAAAATGGGAATTCTTTAAGGGCTTTTAAACAAAACATCTAACAATCATGAGAAAGATGCAGCTGAAGAACTGCTCGTATCCTGTTCAGAAGGATCCCAGAATTGTATGTTTGCCTCCCAAATTCAGAGCTGCGGCACCAGAAAGCAGGGAGGATCTCATATCCTGCCATTCAGAACAACTTATTACTATTTGCTCGTGAAAGAATAGAGCCTATTTATGTGCTGCCTGCAACGTCATCTGTCCCAGCAGAGATCAGGAGTCGGAAAACACACTTCAATACTGGTAACTGGCAATGGGGATCCTACAAAATGTTCCTGCAGCTGGTAATATGGCTGAACTCATGATCCCCTGCAACAATATATGGCAAGGCTGGGCAACAGGGGGATTCCTATGGTCTCCATTGTCAGTAACTCAGGCATTGGGGTCAAAGCAACTAAGTGCAATACAGCAATGCAGGCCTATGATGTGCAGAAGTAAAGTCCGGGTCAAGAAAACCTCCAAAAAAAAAAAAGAGCAGTGTGTCGGCCTTAACCTGCAGTTAACGGGGCCGGCCCACACATCCCTACTGTGCAGGATCAGCAAATGGCCCCATAAACACGGTTAACTGATAAAGGTTCAATGAGCTGGACCTGTCACCCAGACATAAAAAACTGTATAATAAAAGTCCTTTTCAACTTAAACATGAAAACCAAATTCTTTGTTGCCCCTCCTCTATGCCTTAGGTGGGGCAGTCAGTTACTTTCACTTTACATTCAGCACTTACTATATGTAACTGCTCTCCCCACATTCCCCCGTTCTCTTCACCATTTAATTGTGTAGCCAGGACATGGGGATGGACATCAGGTCCTCCATTCTGGTGCACAAACAAGATTCTGAGATGATACAAGGCTTGTCTTAATAACACTGTCCACAAAATGGCTCCTAAATACTTGCTATAATTAGACTGAAGGAAACAAAATTCAAATAATTTATATAGTGTAATTTAAGTAATTTTGCTAGACTAATGTGATAAAATAGGATTTGGAATATTTTATTTGGGCGACGGCTCCCCTTTAAATTAACTTTTAGACGGTCGATGGACAGTTTATCTACATTTTTTTTGAAGTCTATGAATTATTTAGTGCAGCAGTTGCAATATCAGTAGCTATCTGGGTCCAATGCAACCAGGAAGTGAGACCGGAAGATGAATCAGAGGGCCTGAAGAGAAAGTTAAATAATAATAAGTAGAAATAATTATGAAATTGTAGCCACACAGAGCAAACGTTCATGGCAGATGTAAGAGGGAAGAGGCAGAAGAGAAAGGTAAAACTTAAGAGTTGGAGATGGCACAAGGAATCATTAGGACCACTAGCAACTGTCCCTAGGCTAGAGACTATGGTTACTGCCTTCAAATTGGGATCTTTTCCTCATGTTTGTGGGTTTTCTTTACCCTGTAATACAGGAAAGGTTATACAGTTATCTAGAAACCAGTTACCCAGAAAGCTCTGTAACGGAAATGTAGGGATGCACCGAATCCACTATTTGGGATTCAGCCAAATCCCCGAATCCTTGGTGAAAGATTCGGCCGAATACCGAACCGAATCCGATACCTAATTTGCATATGTAAATTAGGGGTAGGAAAGGAAAAAGTGGAAAAAATTCTTCTTTGCAAATACATATGCAAATTAGGATTCGATTCGGCCAGGCACAAGGATTCAGCCAAATCCAAATCCTGCTGAAAAAGGCTGAATCCTGGCCGAATCCCGAACCGAATCCTGGATTCGGTGCATCTCTACGGAAATGCCTTCTCCCATAGACTTCATTTTATCCACTTTTTTTTTTTTAAATGAATTCCTTTTCCTTTGTATTCATAAAACCGTACCTTGTACTTGATCCCAACTAAGATATATTAAATCCTTATTGGAAGCAAAACCAGCCTATTGGGTTTATTTCATGTTTACATGATTTTCTAGTAGACTTAAAGGGGTTGTTCACCTTTAGATAAAGTTTTAGTATGACATACACTAGAGAGTGGTATTCTGAGACACTTTGCAATTGGTTTTCATTGTTTATTATTTGTGGTTTTTATGTAATTTATCTTTTTATTCAGCAGCTCTCCAGTTTGCAATTTCAGCAAATTCTAGGGTCCAAATTACCCTAGAAATCATGCATTGCTTTAAATAATAATTATGGAAAGGCTGTCTCCCATAGACTCCATTTTATCCAAATAATACAAATTTTTAAAAATGATTTCCTTTTTCACTGTAATAATAAAACAGCAGCTTGTACTTGATCCCAACTAAGATATAATTAATCCTTATTGGAAGCAAAACCAGCCTATTGGGTTTATTTAATGTTTACATCCTTTTCTAGTGGAGGTATCTCCAATAGACTCCAGTTTAATCAAATAATTCAAAATTTTAAAAAATGATTTCCTTTTTCTCTGTAATAATAAAACAGTAGCTTGTACTTGACCCCAACTAAGATATAATTAATCCTTATTGGAAGCAAACCAGTGTAATTTGATTTTATTTGATATTTACATGATTTTATAGTAGACTTTCTATTAATTTTCCAAACATTAAATAAACCCAATAGGCTGGTTTTGCTTCCAATAAGGATTAATTATATCTTAGTTGGGATCAAGTACAAGCTACAAGGAAATCATTTTAAAAAATTTGGATAGTTTGGATAAAATGGAGCCTATGGGAGATGGCCATCCCATAATTCGGAGCTTTCTGGATAACGGGTTCCCAGATAACAGATCCCATACCTGTAAATCAAATACTATAAAAAAAATAAAAATGTAAGTCATTTGAAAAATTGCTTTGAACTAACCATTCTTTAACAAAATAAAAGTTAACTTAAAGGTGAACCAAATTATTGAAAGATCCATTACCCTGAAAACCCCAGGTCTCAAGCGCGTGCGTGCGTGTTTCCTGGTGCACATAGGCCTATATATTCCCTTATGCAGCAAGTAAATAGGATGTTTCTTAAAATAATACAAATCATTTCTGCACTAATATTACACAATCGTTTCAAGGGCAAATAAAATCCTTGTGTGTCAAGGAATCGTTCCTTTCAGTTACACTTTATGTCACGCAGCAGGAAAGAATGTCGTGTAAGATGTCGTTAATGGGTCTCTGCATTATTGTTTAACAGACTTTATGATTCACATGGACTCCAAGTGTCCAACAATAAAGTTGCACAACGCATTTCAATCCCAAGGTCTGACTGTGGATTGTCAGGCAGCAGAGACAAACACTTTTCCTTTTGTATTTCATTCTGCAGGAATAATTAAATTTTGTGCACTAACGATGTACAATGGGAACCTAATTTAAAAGCACTTAGTTACCTGCTGCAGGGAGCTATAGAAACTAGGCACAGTCATTTTGCTAATGGAGGGATGTTTATAGTTGCAGTTCAATATCATCAGGAAAAATGGCTGCCCTGTAATGGTGGCAGGGGCTGAGACAAATTATGCTGTGTGGACAGCAGTGTGAAATTCTTCCCAAACACACACACACACACATTGGGGAAAATTTACAAAAGCGAGAAGTGGAAAATTCACCAGCTTGATGTCATTTTGGCACTTCGCCAATTTACTTACGGTAGCTGGCGTAAATTCGCTGGCATAATTTCGCCAAGACGATAGCCTCTGGTGCAACTTCGCACTCTAACACCAGGCAAATTTTCGGTCTGAAGAAAGAGAGTTACTACGCAAATTCACTACGTTTTTGATTTTACTGACCGTTGCCTCTATCGCCAGACTTGCCTTCGCCACCTCAGACCAGGCTAAGTGCAATAGAGAGTTCCTAGAAAAATGTTCAATTTTTTTTGAAGTCCCAAAAAACGTTTTTTCCTATTTAAAGGGTGATAGACTGAAAAAGATCGTAAATTTTTTTGGGTTCCCCCTACATTTGCTAACATATGGCACATAAACTATACTGTGGGCACATGTGTAGGGCATTATAACAACTTTATATAATTTTATTAAGGTTCCCTGGCCTTGTGTAGTGTAATGTATTTGCTGCAGCATATACGGCCATTGTACTTTAACTGCACGCCGTATGCTAATTAGCCAATGCTAGCGTAACTTCAAACTCCTGAGCGTAATTTCGCTGGCGTAATTTCGCCAGCGTTCGGTATCCTGTGCGCAACTTCAGATCTTCATGAATTAGCGTTGTCCAGGCGAATTTACGCCTGTCAAAGTGTTGCAATGTGCGTGAAGCCAGCGCTGGCGAATTTTCGCCGGTTAATGAATTTGCCCCATAGATGGTAACGGAGTCCATAGAATTTAGTCGACATGGGCAGAAGCCATAAGAGCAGTTAAGTGGTCAAAACTTACTATTTTTGGGGGGTTTATTTTGAGCACTGGACAGTAGACTTGCTATAGATTCAGCTAAGTAAAATGTAAACTTAAACCAATTCAATTATATAGGCCGTATTTATTGATAGGCTTCAGAGGGCCACCCCCGAAAAGCTGCCACCCTAAAAACAGGCCCTTGGGTGCCTATCAATAAACATGGCCTAGATAAATGAATACATTTAAGAAGAAAAAAAAAATCAGGGTTGGGGGTATAGGGCCCACTGCACAGGAACAGGAGGTGACGTGTGCAGGAAATGAAGTCAGACGCAGCCTTGCATGTGACGTCACTTTTGTAAGTAGGGGGTCACTGTAAGGTCCAGTGTCACCTGACCTAAATACATTGCTATAAAAGATATCATTATAATACACAAAAGCCATGAATATCTTGTAAAGGATATCCTTATAAAAGGTAAACTAGTGATGTCATCAGTTATAAACGGTGAGTAGTGATGTAATTTGTCACATGACTCACTAAAAGTTGTGTATTATAATAAATAAAGTACCCCCTATTGTAAAATATAAGGACATTAGAAGTAACCTCGGAGTTCCATGACCTGTATAAAAGTACTCGGCCTTCGGACTCGTGCTTTTATATTGTCATGGTACTCCTCGGTGACTTATTATAGAGGGTACTTTATTCGCTATATAAATGGGGAAACAGAATGTATCCCCTGTTGTATAATATAAGGATACTAGAAGTCACCTTAGAGTCTCATGACCTGTATGAAAGTACTTGGCCTAAGGCTAACATATGGGAACTTAGAGGAAGGTTGCATCCCATTAGCCAACATACACACTTAAAAGAGAAGGAAACCCCCTGGGCGCAAAACCCCTCCCCCCTCCCCTGTGTTGCCCCCCCCTACGCATGCGCCGAATGTCACAAAGTTTTCCCAATTTCGTGACATTCGGCGCAGTAGAGCCGTACCAGTAACTGCTCCTACTGCGCATGCACCAGAAGGCGCCGGTCAGAGCAGGAAGAAGACGCGCGTGGGAGAAGATGGCGACTGTGAACTCCGTGGACAGGACCTGCGCAGAGGGGTGAGTAACAAGTTAGGGGCATTTGCCCAGGGGGACAGGTAGGCCAGGAGGAGGGCAACGCAGGGGAGGGGTTTTGCGCCCAGGGGGTTTCCTTCTCCTTTAAAGACATTGTTCTCATTGCATATTATTTATATTATTTAAGCATATTTTTTATATTGCTGGGAGGGCCCCTCTGTTACTGGTGGATGGGGCCTGTTTGACCACCAGATGCAGCAGAAAAAAATCCTGTGTGCTCTTAGGAAGAAGTACTGTGGTAAGCAAAATATCTAAATAGTGTAATAATACAATATATATATATATATATATATATATATATATATATATATATATATATATATATATATATTTCTCCTTTGTTTTTAATTTCAAATATCTAAAATTATATATTTTACATTTTAAATATCTAAAATTTGATACTGGAAGTACTGAGCAAATTTACGTTAAGCTCAGAGTCAAACTGGGATGCCAGTGGCCCACCAGAAAACCTTAGACCATAGCCCCACTCTTCAAACAATTTCTGCCATCTAATAACGTCTAACCAGCAGAACTGGGCGCATTAGACTGTGAAGCATCCAGTTTAGTGACAGGTATCCACTGGATTTCCAGTTCTTCCACACCCTCTGCTGAAAATTGAAGAGTAGCTATCAATACCCAAAAGCAGAGGTGACCAATGTGGCCCCACTAGCTAGTGGAAAGTGTGAAAGGATAATCCAATCTAAAGCATAAAAATTGAGTGTAAGAGGCTTTTTGCTTCTGCTATATTGCATGTTGTATATCTGCTTCTGCTGCCTTGTTACTTATAAACGAAGGTGGACTTGATCAATAATTAACAATGGGGGAGTCCTGAACGCCATATATGAGATATATGGGAAAGACACTATCTATGGTGAAAGTGATGTGTGAGCCAGAAAGTTTCCCAAAATGGAGAAAGGACTAGGCTTCAAAGTATACCTATGAGAAGACATAATCGTTCTACTTAAATCTCAACCTAACTATCCCTCATGCTTATACACTACTCTGGCCCCCAAGGTGGACCTCAGACAGTTTGGAAAACTATGAGTTAGCCAAACAAACATACTTTACTTCACTCATTAACTCCCTTTCAAAAAAAAAAAAAAAAAAAAACAGCAAAACTTTTCTCCACCTTTAACCATCTCCTTTCCCCTTCTCCACCCCCCTCCATGCACATCTGTCTCTGCTCAAGATATTGCTGAGCACTTCAAAAACAAAACTGACACTATCAGAAGGGACATTACACTACTCAACCCCCCTATACTTCCACCACCCCCCTCCACATTCCCCAGTCTCTCCTGTGCTCCTTCGCCCCTGTCACGGATGAGGAAGTCTCAAAGCTTTTGGCCTCTTTTCCCTCAAAACTTCTCTGCAATACCAATCCTTGTCTAATCAAAGCCTTAACTCACCTATTTAATCTTTCCCTCTCAACTGGACTGTTTCCTTCTCAACTAAAACATGCTCATCACCCCCATTCTGAAAAAACCCTCTCTTGATCCCTCCAATCTTGACAACCTCCGACTTATCTCTCTGCTACCTTTCATCTCTAAACTACTTGAGCGCCTAGTCTACAACCGACTAACCTCATTCCTCTCTGACAATAACCTGCTGGACCCCCTACAATCTGGTTTTAAGCCACAACACTCCACTAAAACTGCCCTGACCTGACTAACTAATGACCTTTTAACAGCTAAAGCCAACAATCATTTCTCACTACTAATACTGTTTGATCTCTCAGCTGCATTTGACACTGCAGATCACCCTCTCCTCCTCCAGTCCCTCCATTCGCTTGGCCTTCGTGTCACAGCCCTGTCCTGGTTCTCTTCTTACCTTACCAATCGTTCTTCAGTGTCTCCTACAACGGAGTAGCATCTTCTCCCCTACCTCTTTCCGTTGGGGTTTCTCAAGGCTCTGTCCTGGGACCATTACTATTCTGCCTCTATACTTCCTCCCTCTGCAGATTAATCAACCCGTATGTTTTCCACTACCACCTCTATGCTGACGATACTCAGATCTATCGCTCATCTCCTGATCTCAACCCAGAACTCCTAACTTGCGTCTCCTCTTGCCTGTCCGCTATCTCTAGCTGGATGTCGCAACGCTACCTTAAATTAAACCTCTCTAAAAATGAAATGGTTCTCTTTCTTCCAACTAACACCAATAACATCCCAGAAGTATCCATCATAGCTAACAATTCCACTATCACCCCCTCTCCTCAGGCCTTGGGGTTATCCTAGATTCTGCCCTGTCATTCACTCCTCATATCCAGTCACTTATTAAATCATGTCACTTACACCTAAGGAACATATCCAAAATACGATAATTTATCACCCAAGATGCTGCCAAAATTCTTATTCACTCTCTCGTCATATCACGTCTAAACTACTGTAATTCTCTTTTAATTGGCCTTCCCCTCCAGAGACTGTCACCTCTCCAGTCCATAATGAACACTGCTGCAAGGCTCATACACCTCAGCAACCGCTCCTCCTCTGCCTCGCCATTCTGTCAATCCCTGCACTGGCTTCCACTACCTCTCAGAATTAAATTCATATTAATGACACTGACATTCAAAGCACTTCATAACTCTGCCCCACCCTATATCTCTGATCTCATCTCTATATACTCACCCAACCACTTCCTATGTTCCTCTACTGACCTGCTACTCAACTCTTCTCTCATTACCTCCTCACATGCTCACATTCAAGACCTTGCAAGGGCTGCACCCCTCCTCTGGAACTCTCTCCCACGGTCTGTCCGACTTTCTCACAACCTTTCTGCTTTCAAGAAATCTCTTAAAACGCACTTCTTTCGAGAAGCCTACCATCACTCTGCTTAACTACCAAATGCAACACCACATACAGTACCACATTTCTCACCCACTTAATTCGATCTTGCCCACTCCCACACCTTGTGTATTATTCCCTTCCCTTTAGAGTGTAAGCTCTTTCTACATAGGACCTTCCTTGGATGGGTAGGGTTGACCAAATGTATGAACAAAAATAGGGTTATAACTACACCAAGACATGCAAATGTATAAAAAAAAATTCACATTTATTTTAGACAGCATTTGTAATGTGGTATTTTTTATAAATACTCATACTTTGCATGCAGTGTAGTGCACAACTCAGCGACATATGAAATACATGTATCACATTCATGTATGAGTATTGCGCCCAATATTCATGCTTCAAAAAAATAAATAAAAACTCTAAAGTGGATGAAATGAGAGCAGTGGAAACACTCACAAAATGAGCAAACACATGCTTGTTCAGTGCATGCCACACATATGGTCGACATGAGACATGACATAAAACTGAATCAAGCTCATGGTAGCAAAACCACCTTACCGTGTAAATGGCAATTCTACACACGGCTAATGAGATCTGGATGCGCTCTGACACTGTCTAGGAATTAAAAAACAGGAGACGGTTACCCAGTCACCCTAGTGCTACCTTTCTAATGATATGGTTTAACATGTACAGGCAGATATTTCAACTAGTGAGTTTGCAGAGAATTGCCAGTATAATCCAGGGAAGAATATTTTGGGGGGTTGAATAATCTTACACATTAAGGCAGATTCCATAAAGGACAAATTGACTAACGCTAGCGAAAATTCGCCAGCGTGACATAATTTCGGAACTTCGCAAATTTCCTAATGGGCGCAGGGTCACTTCAGTATCGAAAGAGATCATCATCATCATCATTTATTTATATAGCGCTGTCAAGATACGCAGTGCTTTACTGCAGTTATAGCAAACAGGGAATAAATGGTGGATAACAGACAAGGATTACATAGTACAATAGGGTTTACAAACTAAAAGGTTAGGGTACAATTGAGACATTAGGATTGTATAAACACTTTGTCATTTTTGATACAGCAATGATTAATTAAGGTACATCGAATAGGCCTCTTTAAACAGATGGGTCTTTAAGGAGCGCTTGAAAGTTTGGAAGGAAGGAGAAAGTCTGACAGCTTGTGGCAGAGAGTTCCAGAGAAAAGCAGAAGACCGAGAGAAGTCTTGTAGACGAGAATGGGCAGAAGTGACCAGAGGAGAAGTGAGGCGAAGATCAGAAGCAGAGCGTAGGTTTCGTGAAGGAGTGTATTTGGAGATTAGAGATGAAATATAGGGAGGGGTTTCATTATTAAGGGCCTTGAATGTGAGTGTAAGTAACTTGAATTTGATTCTAGAAGAGATTGGGAGCCAGTGAAGGGACATACATATGGGAGCAGCTGATGTTGAGCGGCGAGCTAGATGAATGAGTCTAGCGGCCGCATTTAGAATAGATTGGCGTTGTGAAAGGTGACTTGTTGGAATACCTGTGAGGAGTAAGTTGCAGTAATCAAGGCGGGAGATGATGAGAGACTGAATTAGTGTTTTAGTTGATTCTGAACTGAGATAGGGTCGTATTCGAGCAATGTTGCGCAGTTGAATACGGCAAGATTTTGCAAGTGTTTGAATGTGTGGTGAAAAAGACAGATGAGAGTCTAAAGCTGGCCATAGACGCAAAGATCCGATCGTACGAATCGTGGATTCGTACGATTTTCGGACCATGTGTGGAGAGTCCCGACATTTTTCGTCCGTCGGAGATCGGTCGTTTGGTCGATCGGACAGGTTAGAAAATTTCTGTCGCCTGCCGATAATATCTCTGCGTGTATTGCCGATCGTACGATTTTCAGTGGGAGATTGTCACTAGTGTTGTCAGACATAAGTATCGTACGATTGCTGTCAGGGGCAGAACATTGGGTGATCTGTTCTTATTTGATCGGAATGGTAAAGACTTTGATCTGAATGGTTAGTGGAGGGTCGGGAGATGGGAAAGTCCGATCGTAAGTTAATTCGTACGATCGGATCTTTGCGTCTATGGCCAGCTTAAGATGACTTCTAGGCAGCGTGCCTGTATGGTGGAATGAAAGGTGGTGTTGTTTATGGTGAGTGATATCTGAGGGACAGGGGAAGATCTTGGAGGAAATATGATGAGTTCTGTTTTAGAAAGGTTCAGTTTCAGGTGGCGCTGTGACATCCAGGAGGAGACAGCAGAGAGACAGTCTGTGACTTGGGAAAGGACAGCATTAGAAAGATCAGGAGTAGACAAGTAGAGTTGGGTGTCATCAGCATAAAGGTGATACTGAAGTCCAAATGACTGAATAAGTTTTCCTAGTGAAGTTGTATAGAGCGAGAACAGCAGGGGGCCAAGAACAGAGCCTTGAGGAACTCCAACATAGAGTGGGAAAGTAGTAGAAGTAGAGTTAGAGAAGGAAACTTTAAAGGAACGATCAGACAGATAAGATGTAAACCATGAAAGAGCAGTGTCCCGAATGCCAGATGAGTGTAGAATGTCAAGGAGGAGTGTGTGGTCAACTGTGTCAAAGGCTGCAGAGAGATCTAGAAGGATTAGAATGGAATAATGACCTTTAGACTTTGCCAATAGAAGATCATTGGTTACTTTGGTGAGTGCAGTTTCAGTCGAGTGTGATGGGCGGAAGCCAGATTGCAATGGGTCGAGAAGGGAGTTGTGAGTGAGATGCTGGATCAGGCGTTTGTAAACAAGCCTTTCTAGTAATTTGGATGCGAATGGAAGAAGGGAGACCGGTCGATAGTTAGTGGGAGAGCTGGGATCAAGGGAAGGTTTTTTGAGGATAGGAGAGATAGACGCTAGTGTTGCTTCGCACTCTAACACCAGGTGAATTTTCACTCTGGCGAATAGATGTAACTCTGCAAGTTCACCAAGATGCGGATTTTACTGAGCGTTACCTGATTCACCAGACTTGCCTTCGCCAGCTCAGACCAGATGAAGTGCAATGGAGTGCATTCCTCAATTTTTAGTGCAAAATTTTTCTAAGTCCCAAAAAACGCTGGCGTCTTTTCCTTTTTTAGAGTGATAACCTGCAAAGGTCCGTTTTTTTGGGTAACCAGGTTCCCCCCTCCATTTTCTAACATATGGAACATAAACTATACGCTGGGCTCATGTGTTAAGGTTCCCTGGGCTTGTGTAATGTAATGTATTTGCTGCAACATATAAGTCCATGTAACTTTATCACTTGCCGCCGTATGCAAATTAGGCAACGCTAGCACATCTTTGCTTTGATTCGCCAGCATTCGGTGCCCTGGACGCAACTTCGCACTCTAGTGAATTGGCATTGTCCTAGCAAATTTACGCCTGGCGAAGTGTTGCGATGGCTGCGAAGCCAACGCTGGCGAATTTTCACAATGTGTCACAATGTACAGAAAGCAGCCCCACTTAGGGGCCTATTTATTATACGGTGCATATGAAATTCACCAGAAAAACTGTGTAAAAAGCGGTGTAAAATACACGTTTTTACGCCATGCGAATGCCCGATTTGCTGCCGTTATTTTACATTGCTTCAGACCTTTGTAAGTAAGTTGCAGCAGAATTTGCTCAAAGAAAAAGCGCATAAAAGAGACACCATTTTTACTCCGTCTTTTTACACTGCGATGCCTGCCGATGTTTATTGAATTATTCTGCCTTTTTTTTACGCCATCTAATAAATCTGCGCCTTAATGTTTGTCCATTGTGCAGTAAGATCTCTGCCACTTCCAAAGTGGCAGGGATTTCTCAGCAGATTTAAATCAGGATGCAGATCTCTTTTCAGCCATTTAAATGGATCCAACAATCAGAGAGCTTTAAAGGAGAAACAATCCTCTTATTAAAAAAACCCTACCCCCCCACCACACATAGACCCCTCTCCCTCCTTCCCCCCAGCCTAGCTGCTACCCTGGGCAAATGCCCCTAACTTTTTAGATTCAGGGATCGGAGTTAACGGCAGCCATCTTCCAGGTCTTCAGTAATCTGAGAATGAGACCGGCGGAGCAGTGCATGCGCAGTTGGAGCAATGTCCAGGTTCACAACAACTGCACATGTGCCAAAATGGTCGGAAATTGCTGAAGCGCCGGAAGTAAACACGAAGAGCCGGAGGATGGCTGCCATGAACATCAATCTCTGAATCTGCACCGAGGGGTAAGTAAAAAGTTAGGGGCATTTGCCCGGGGTAGCAGCTAGGCTGGGAGTGAGGAGGGAGGTGGGGGGTAAGGTTTCTTAATTAGGGGTTTGTTTCTCCTTTAAGTGTTCCGATAACACAGACAGACCACGTGAAAGAAATACTGTAAATTTTCTTTTTTCAGAAAGGGTCACTGCACATTACTATACAGTACATTACTCCCTTACGAAATAAAATATTGCTATTTAAGAGAACAGTATTACCCTTAAAGGTATTCTGTCACAATAAAACATGTTTGTTTACAATATGCATCAGATTATAGTACTCCTCCAGCAGAATCCTGCAATAAAATCTGTTTTTCAAAAGAGCAAACAGATTTTTTTTATACTTAATTTTGATATCTAACATGGGCTAGACATGTTTTTAGTTTCCCAGTTGCTCTCAGTCACTGAACTTGTGGTCTGATAAACTACAGCCACTTGTTACTACTGCACTGCAAGTATGAGTGATATCACTTTTCTCTCTTTCCCCCCAGCAGCCCATCAACAGAACAGTAGGAAGGTAAAAAGATAACATCTTCCTTACACCTGCATTGCTAATAATGCTCCCTAGATATAAAAACAGCACTTAACAGTAAAACACTGGCTCCTCCAGAATAGAACTCAACAGTAAAAGTCGAGGAACAATTAACGGATATGGCTGCATACATAACAATATTACAAAAAAAACAAAACAAAAAACATTTATTGGTTAAAGAATAACATTATAAATGGGAAAAACTACACCATAAAAATCATGACAAACCCTTTCAAACATTAATTTGTGCTAAACAAAAACAAGTTTGATGGATTAGATAGTACTGATAGTAAAGGTAAAACAAATCTTATTTACATTTGTCTCAACTTATCCGTCCACCCAAAATAACGCAGAAATGGCACTAGCACTTTAGGGCAGAGACACACGCTGCTATTTCGGGAGATTAGTCGCCCAGCAAAAAAAAAACGCTTCTTCTTTGGGCAACTTATCTCCCCAAAACTGCCTTCCCGCCGGCTAGATTGTAAATCGTCGGCGGGATGGCACTGGGAACACTTTGTTTTCCGAAGTCGCCTGAAGTTGCCTCAGGGTAGAGGCACACAATGTTATTTGGGGGAGATTAGTCGCCCAGCGACAAATCGCCTCTTACGGGCAATTAATCTTCCCGCAATGCCTTCCTGCTGGCTAAATTGCCAGCGGGATGGCACTGGGATCGCTTCATTTTTCGAAGTCGCCCGAACTTTACTTGTGAGGCAACTTCGGATGACTTTGGAAAACTAAGTGATCAGAGTTCCATCCTGCTGGCGATTTACATTCTAGCCGGCGGGAAGGCAGTTCGAGGAAATTAGTCGCCCGAAGAAGAATAGATTTGTCGCTGGGCGACAAATCCTGAAATAGCAGCGTGTGTCTCTGCCCTTCGGAGCAGAAGCTGGGGGTTGGTAGAAGAACAAATAGAATTCCCAGCTTATTGAGGCACCAGAAAAAAAACTATGTTGACTAGAAGATGGTTCCAATTGACACTCTTTACAGATAATATATGATTTGTACTTTTTGCAGCCAACAAATAAAAAAAGTTTAACAACCACCCTGATTTTAGCTTTACAAAAACCATACATTTATATATTGTACTATTAAATAACCGTTAACAACAGAAACTTTATAGTGTTTTAAATTCATTTACATTAATTTACGGTTACCCTGGACTGTAGTAACGTGTGTCGAGTTTTTCTTGACACAATCATCACTGCTGCACTGGTAAAATGTGCGTTTGTTTAAAAAAAAAAAAAAAAAAACTACTACTACTGTTGTGTAGTGAAATCTCTGTAATATAAAATACACGATTTGTTTAGAGTTTATTGAATGTGCTGGATGAACAGATACATACGTTACAAAAAAAAAAAAAAAAAAAAAGTACATTTGCCCGTTATTGGTCCTTTAAAGCAAATGTGTTATAGCAAAATAACATTTTCAGGTTTTCCTGTGTCCTGCGTATAAGAGTGAAAGCTCAATTAAAAATTCCCTTGTCCTGGCATTTAATCACAAATAGAGAACTGATTGCCCAATTAGCCTGTTAACGCATCTGAATTTAGCAGACTCATTAGGCTTCACTTCATGAAAACAAGCCAACAAGCACACAATTATTAGGCGAAACACTGTGAAAGGTATATTATGGTAATGTAATGAGTCTCCATAACAAGCAGATCTCACTGTGAGGCAAATAGCATGGTAAGACTATTTCAGGAGCTGCAGCTATTTATTATACAGGCATGGGACCTATTAACCAGAATGCTTGGTACCTGGGGTTTTCCAGATAACAAATCTTTCCGTAATTTGGATCTTTATACCTTAAGTCTACTAGAAAATCATGTAAACATTAAATAAACCCAATAGGCTGGTTTTGCTTCCAATAATGATTAATTATATCTTAGTTTGGATCAAAGTGCAAGGAGCTGTTTTATTATTCCAGGGAAAAAGGAAATAATTTTTAAAAAAATTTCATTATTTGGATAAAATAGAGTCTATGGAAAACGACCTTTCCGTAATTCGGAACTTTCTGGATAATGGGTTTCCGGATAACAGGTTCCATACCTGTACAATGTCTAACAATACAGTGATGTACAGCCAACGTGATGTTTCGGTCCCCAAATGGGAAATTTCTTAAGACCTACACATCAGGGCACATTTATCAAGGGTCGAATTGCGAAGTAATGGGAGTTTTTTGAACTCCCATAACTTAGAAATTCGAATAAAAAAAGACCAACCGAAATTTATTAAAAAAAATCAAAGTTTTTTTTTTGCGGGTGAATAGGCTGTATATGTTCGTTCTTATCTAAGTAAGATTTTTCTTAGATTTTCCACCAATTTACTCCATATAGGTTCCAGGAGGTCCTCCATAGGCTAAAACAGCAATTTGGCAGGTTTCAGATGGCGAATAGTCAAAGTCGAAGTTTTAAAGAGATAGTACATAAATATAGAATGCAGAATTTTTTTCAAATTCAAATCGAATTTGCACTATTCCCTAGTCGAAGTACACAAAAATAGCTAGAAATTCAAATTTTTTTACTTCAAATTTTCACTTCGACCCTTGATAAATCTGCCCCATCATGTTGGCTGTTCCCATCATATGTGTTACTCCATGATAAGAAGTAGGATTATCTTACAATTAATATTATCATACATGCTTATGAAGCTAGGTTGGGTAGGCATAAAATCCCGAAGAGGGTTACATCCACCCATTCAAAGCATAGCTTCACTTATACCTGCAATAAAACTGGCCATACACAGAACAATATGGAAGCCAACAGTTCAACCAATGATGGGACATTACACTTGTCTGACCCAATGATATGGCTCATTGCTCAAGTTCCTTCTCAGTAATCACCACCCAAGAGATGGTACCATAAAGGAACATGGTCGGGGCATAGCAGCCACCAACCTCCAGAGCTGTGGAGACCTGGCATATAGCTGTAGAATGGCTGTTAAATACAATCCAAAATTGTATGGTGTATTCTTAACTTCTTTCAAACAACATAGAAAATACATTAGTATATTAAAGGAACAGTAACACCAAAAAATTAAGAGTGTTTAAAGTAATTAACATGTAATATAATGTTAGCATGCACTGGTAAAAGCTGTGTGTTTGCATCAGAAACTCTTCTATAGTTTATATAAATAAGATGCTGTGTAGCCAAGGGGGCATTCAAGCTGGAAAAAAGTATAAGGCACAGGTTACATAGCAGATACCAGATAACAGGTAAACATTGTATTGGGCAGGGCTTATCAGTTATGTAACCCATGTCTTTTCTTCTTGTTTCCATTTCTAGAATGGCTGACTCCATGGCTACACAACAGCTTGTTTATATAAACTAGTCTATGGGGCAGATATTGACTAATGCTGGAATTACCGCTTTCAGGCACTCAGCCAATTTACTAATGGGCGCTGGTGTAACTTTACTAGCAAAAGAGACAGACGCTAGTGGTCATTCATACTTTATTGCCAGGAGAATTTTCGCTCTGGTGAATGAATGTTACTCTGCAAATGCACTAAGATGCGAATTTTACTGACCGTTAGCTCTTTCGCCAGACTTGTCTTTGCCAAATCAGGTGTTGAAACAAAGATTGACTATTTATTATTGACATTTTGAGTGTGCAATTAAAAAGGCTACAAGTTCGCTACAGTGTTGCAGACTGTTACTTACATATTTCTTCAAATTAGAGGAGCACAGGGTAAGATATTTTTTGTACAAGTTCAGATTTTCATTTAAACCGTCAGCACTGCTTAAAGGAAAACTATACCCCCAAAATGAACACTTAAGCAACAGATAGTTCATATCATATTAAGTGGCATATTAAAGAATCTTACCAAACTGGAATATATATTTAAGTAAATATTGCCCTTTTACATCTCTTGCCTTGAGCCACCATTTTGTGATGGTCTCTGTGCTGCCTCAGAGATCACCTGACCAGAAATACTTCAACTCTAACTGTAACAGGAAGAAGTGTGGAAGCAAAAGACAGAACTCTGTCTGTTAATTGGCTCATGTGACCTAACATGTATGGTTTGTTGGTATATTTGTGAGTACAGTGAATCCTACGATCCCAGGGGGCGGCCCTTATTTTTTAAAATGGCAATTTTCTATTTATGATTACCTAATGGCACATACTACTAGAAAAGTATATTACCGGTATTATAAAAATGGTTTATTTACATGAAGCAGGATTTTACATATGTTTGGGGGGTATAGTTTTCCTTTAACCAAAAAAACATCTACTTCGGGGCTGGTCTACCCCACATGAAACTGCACTACTTTGTGCACAGAACACAATAATAACTGGGGACCCTGTAAACACACAACCCTACAATATTCTTACATTACACTGCAATTTTGTTCTTTGTGATATTCTTAATTCAAAACTCTGAAATGTAAAAAAAATACATTTAATGATTTTTAATATGACATTGTTTCACCCTACGGAAAACCCAGTTACCCAAAGGCAGCCATACATTCCCAATGATTGGGACATGATCCGGATGATCGTCCCACAGGCCAGAGGGATAAAGAGTCTGAATGCAGTCCACCATATATGTTTACCAAAGGGCCTCTGCAAGTAAATCATTACAATAAAGGCCACCTCTTCTTTTCACCTTCTTAAAAACCCCCCCAGTTAGTAGAACATTAGTAAGGCTGCTATATAAATCAAGGTAGGCATCTGAATGACACACAAGCTAGGGGACAGGGAGGAATACAGCACTGCCAAAATCAGGTTTAGCCTTTAACTCATATAAATACAGTCTAATGTAGAATTACTCCAGAGGCAGGTGAAAAGTCCATCGGTAGCGGACTCCGATTTGTAGGGGAAAATTCATCAATCCCTGAATTGACATTGTTGTAAGTGTATTAGTATGAATATTGGCCTTGTATTTTCTCATACAGTCTTGTGAGTTCAGTACTGCTATGTGTCTAGAGGTGAAAGAATAACAAGATCACCGAGATCCGTTACCAATATAACATATGAAATATCAACAATCGCACAAAACTTTGGCATATAACAGTGATCCCCAACCAGTAGCTCGCGAGCAACATGTTGCTCTCCAACCCCTTGGATGTTGCTCCCAGTGGCCTCAAAGCAGGTGCTTATTTTTGAATTCCAGGCTTGGGGGCAAGTTTTGGTTGGATAAAAACCAGGTGTACTGCCAAACCAAGCCTCAATGTAGATTGACAATCCACATAGGGGCCACCAAATGGCCAATTACAGCCCTTATTTGGCACCCCAAGAACATTTTTCATGCTAGTGTTGCTCCCCAACTCCTTTTACTTCTGAATGTTGCTCACGGGTTCTAAAGGTTGGGGATCCCTGGCATATAATAACCCATATTCACATGGGCTGCTTACAACCCTAGCACCTGGTGAGGAGCTCCTAAATGATCCCAGTACTGCTCATGAGAGTCAGAAATTGGATCTACCATGATACAGTTCATTAACACTGGCAAATATTCAAGGGGCTCTCCATCTTTTATCACCAAGGTCTCACGTTAATTATCATAGTCAACACCCAGGCCTCAGGCATGTGGAATTCTCTCCCTGGATAGGTTGTACTGACAGATGCATTGACAGTTTCAAGAAAGGGTTGGATGCCTTTTTAGCAAATGAGAAAATACAAGGCCAATAATGAAACGAATACACTTACAACAATGTCAATTCAGGGTTTGATGAATTTTCCCCTACAAATCGGACACAGCTACCAATGGACTTTTCACCTGCCTCTGGAGTAATTCTACATTAGACAGGATTTATATGAGCTAAAGGCTAAACCTGATAGAGCCTAAACTGCTATCTGTGTAGAGCAAGGCATTAACTTGCCCTTCTACAGAACAAAAAGCCGGTCTTGAGGGTAAAGCTGCCCAATCAATAAATGAGATTTGGGAATCTCCTCATGCCTTGGCCCTGATACAGACACAGGCTTGGGCACTAGAAAGAAATGGCAAAATGCATAATAACACTAATTGGAGAGCATCTCGTCTGACCCACACACACACACACAAAGGTGGCGCTTTAGCGGCCAGTCACCACTAAAGGTGGCCATAGACACTCCGATAATATAGTACGAAATAGATTTTTGGACGATATTCAGTGCGCGTATGGTGGGAGATGAGATGATCAATATCGGCAGAAGACTTGGATTTTGGTTGGTTGGGCAATCAGGCTGGCCGGAAAGTTTTGATTGGGCGCCTTTGAAGGCACCTGAACATCAGCCATTGTTGGTGCTGAATCATCAATTACAGGTAGAATTCTATTGTTTCTATCTGAATATCTGGTAATTCAGCTCTACACGTGTGTATTAAAACGAAAAGATTCTGTAAAGATCTTATCCAGGAAAATCGTAATTCTAACATCTATGGCCAACTTAAAGGAGAAGGAAAGGTTAAAACTAAGTAAGCCTTATCAGAAAGGTCCATCTAAATATACCAGTAAACCCCCAAAGTAATGCTGCTCTGAGTCCCCTATCAAAAGAAACACAGCATTTCTTTCCTTCTATTGTGTACACATGGGCTTCTGTATCAGACTTCCTGCCTTCAGCTTAAACCTCATTGCCCTGGGCAAGAGCATGCTCAGTTTGCTCCTCTCCCCCCCCCCCTTCTCTGCTGTAATCTGAGCAGAGAGAGACTCAGGCAGGAAGTGATGTCACACCAAGATAATACTGCAACTCCTATCCTAAACAAACAGAGTTTCTAGAGCATTTTACTCAGGTATGGTAAAACATTCTACAGAATAAATATAGCATTCTAGCTTGCACTATTGCAGCTAATCTATTGGCAATAAAATGTCTCTGTAGCTTTCCTTCTCCTTTAAATGTGATTCTAATAGTCCTAAGTGTGAAAGGCAGAGAGGGGCAGTGGAGGACAAAATGCCCTATGTGCCAGGGGCCTTAAAGGACCAGTAACATCAAACATTTTTTAAAAAAGTATACCTTGAAAAAAACAGCATGAAAAATTAAACTTTAAAATCGCAAAGTCTTTATTAAGAAATAACTCACCGAAACTCCGCTTCCGCTCCTCTTCAGAAAAGGCGACACATCGACAATCCATCGTGAAGCGCTCAATTTCTCCTCCCTGGCTATCTCCTATAAGGAAGTCAGGGAGGAGTAATCGAGCGCCGCACAATAGATCGCCAGATCGCTTTCTGAAGAGGAGCTATAGCGGAGTTTCGGTAAGTTATTTCTTAATAAAGACTGCGATTTTTACGTTTAATTTGTTTCGGTGTTTTTATTTTTTTATGTATACGAACTCATTTTTTTTTAAAAAAAATGTTGATGTTACTGGTCCTTTAAAAACACTTATCACAACATGCATTTTTCTAGTACAGATATTGCCCCCCCCCAAATCTCCAGTGCATGGAATTTTAGACAGTTAGCATGTCTTCCCAAGAATATTATCCATACTTTCAATGAAGGGACTAAGAAGAAATCTTTTGACTTCAGAATAGGGATGCACCGAATCCAGGATTCGGTTCGGGATTAAGCCAGGATTCTGCCTTTTTCAGCAGGATTCGGATTCAGCAGAATCCTTCTGCCCGGCCAAAACCGTATCCTAATTTGTATATGCAAATTAGGGGCAGCAAGGGAAATTGCATGACTTTTTGTCACAAAACAGGGAAATAATTTGCATATGCAAATTAGGATGTGGTTCGGTATTCGGCCAAATCTTTTAGGAAGGATTCGGGGGTTCGGCCGAATCCAAAATAGTGGATTCGGTGCATCCCTACTTCAGAATCTAACTTTCCTAGAGCAAATACAATACGCACACGCATATTAAACCATTTAGCAACTCCCCTTGCATAAGGGAGCAGTGAGCTCAAGCAAAGCTCCCATTGCAGACCAGAGCTTGGGTTGCCATAGATTTTTTCACTGGTATTCACTAAGCAATGAAGACAAAGGGCTAAGAAGTGTAAATAACATGAGATCCGGCACAGTGTTCAGCACTGATGCGCATGGTTACAGGTCCTTACAGGATAATATTTCTGCAGGAAAAGTGAAAGTATTTTAAAGAGTCAGAGCCATGAAGATGACAAGCCCTTACAAGTAACACAAGTGGTGGTAAAAAGAAGCCACTTACTAACAGGTGTCACAGATGACACTTATTTAGAAGCACTGATACCACAGGTGGCCACTATTTACATTTTCAGCTAAGTTTAATGGTGTGGGAAAACTGTAACTCTAGTTGCTGGTTGACAGATAAGTGCATGGAGTAATTAAAACAGAGCCAACATATTCCGCTGCACACTACAGAACAACTGGCATAAAGACAACCGGATAGAACAGGTAATGAGGGTTCTGCCTCCGCTTAAAATCCTGAATATTTGTCCTTTCCATTTTAAAAAGTTATACAGCTCGGTACAGTAACAGAGCAAAACATGGTGTAATATTATTTTTCCAAACAGATGAGATGGTTCATAGCAATTCAATTGTACATAGCATGAAGAAACCATATACAGGTATGGGATCTGTTATCTGGAAACCCATTATCCAGAAAGCTCCAAATTACGGGAAGTAATTATACTTTGGCTCCCGCACACCCTTGGCTAATTAGTAGAACGAAACCTTGTGCGCAAAGGTAGATGATCGGCCGCCTCACAAACAGTCTTGTTTATTGCGAAGTGCAACATTTCGAGGTCACGCCCAATTTGGTGCTTCATGCTTGAAAAAGGGGTGCGACCCGAAACGTTGCACTTCCCAATAAACACGCAAGGCAGCTTGCTTGCAATTATCCTGTGTGCCTTGGGATTTTTTCTGCCAAATTACGGGAAGGCCATCTCCCATAGACTCAATTTTCTCCAATGAATTCATATTTTTGAAAATGATTACTTTTTTCACTGTAATAGTAAAACATTACCTTGTACTTGATCCCAACTAAGATACTGTATAATTAATCCTTATTGGAAGCAAAATGAGCATACTGGGTTTAATAAATGTTTAAATGATTTTTTTATTGACTTTAGGTATGGAGAGCCAAATTATGGAAAGATCTGTTATCCGGAAAACCCCAGGTCCTGAGCATTCTGGAAAACAGGTCCCATAACTGTATTCCCAGCTGATCGGCTTTTAAATAGAGAGATTCTCTTAAAGGAGAACTAAAGCTTAACTAAAGAAGTAGCTCAAGCCGAATGCAACCACAGCCCTTTAGCAGTAAAGATCTGTGTCTCCAAAGATGCCCCAGTAGCTCACCATCTTCTTTTCTGCTGATTCACTGCACATGCTCTGTGCTGCTGTCACTTACTGAGCTTAGAGACCCACTCACAATATACAGTACATATAGAATAGAAATGTCACAATATAAGGCTGATTAGTAATTAATACAGATAATTACTACATGGCAGCACAGAAACCAGTGCAACTAGCACAATAATTTAATAATCAGCCCTGTAGCATCAGCTTATATTACAGACCAATCTCATTTTCTGATGGATAATTAGTGACAACCCCTAAGCTTAGCTTCTCAACAGCTGCTCAGAGCCCACTGAGCATGTGAGTGTCACAGACACTTTCCAAGATGGAGACCCCCTGTGACAAGTTTGAAATCCTGGATCATTGCTGCTATTGACAAGCTGAAACTTTAGGCTGGTGCAATAAGTTTAGTATATAAAATATGGTATTCATTTTTACAGTTTCATTCTCCTTTAAAGTGGCTATAGATGTAATTCCTGCGACCACTCATTTTCAGTACAGAAGTGCTAGAGCTGAATTGTCAGATATACAGGTAGAAACAATAGAATTCTGCAATGGACGATGTCTGGGTGGCTTTAAAAGTGCCTGATCAAAATTTTCTGGCCAGCCCGATCAATGACCCGACCGATATCCAAGTCTTCTGGCTATATCAGTCGGCTCGTCTCCCACCATAAATGCATCGAATATCATACTAAAACTTGTTTCGTACAATATTATTGGTGCTTCTATGTCCACCTTTAGAGTACAATTATTTAGGCTTTGGTGCAACAACTACAGGTTAGAATTTGCTTAGAATTGGCCATTCTATAAAATACTAAAAGTTAACTTTGCATTGAACCACGTCTTTAAAGGGCAACTTTAAATTGTGTCCCCCACCGGAGGTGCAGGCTAATGCAGTCCATATTTCAGTTGGGGTATTTGTTCAAGAAAATACCCTCACAAGCACCATGTCACCCCGAACTGCACCACATGGACAGAGTGGCGTAACTAGATATTACCGGGCCCCACAGCAAAATATTTTTCAGGCCCCCTAAAGGTCATAGGGTTGACCTGTTTTACCAATATTTACTGAAATGTTATATGAATTAGGGTCTCAAGAGGCCCCTGGACCTCCCTGCAGCCACAGGGTCTGCTTCCTCTGTAGTTACGCCCCTGCACGGACACAATGAGCGTGTTCCCCAGCTCACTCGTAATGCACGTGTGTCTGACATAGGATCAGTTGAGTGCCCTTTAAATTATATGGGATGGTGCATGCCCCCTTTAACATGACTAACTAGAACAGACAATAGGATAAATATGCTCTATTCAGCATTGCTGCCTTGAGATTGCCTGATTAATAATTGAATCCCTGCCCATTAAGTGCTCTGCAGCAATATCAATGCAAAGATGTAGGAAGATTTATGATGTTATTGTTGCTGAAAAGAGAAAGCTGCTTGCAATAAACATTTATGGAGCCTGTATAGGAGCAGCATTATGATCTGCAGCAGCATAACATTATAAGTCAGCACACAGCACCCACATATCTAATAAATAACTAGAAAGAAGAGCTCAGGAACAATCCCAAATATTTATCAGGATGTCACTTGGAAATGATCCCTAGGAATAAAAAAAGTGAGACAAGCTGAAGCTATCACAACATACAACCTCCAGTGACAGAGGGTTCTGGGGGGTAATACTGAACAAAGCTGCCAGAACCCGAAAGAGCTCCAGTGACAAAAACATTGTGACAAGATGGATAAATAAAACATCTGAAACCCATTAGCTTTTATCTGTAATAAGGTTAGAGAGGAGAAATTCTCATAAAAAGCAATCCCCTCATTTTAGGGTTAAGGCAGACTGGACTACTGTAAGCATTATCTTGCCTTAAAGGGGACCCATCACCCAAAAAAAATATTCTAAATCCTATTTTATCATATTAGTCAAGCAAAAGTAACTTTAATTACTCAATATAAAATATTTGAATCTTGTTTCCTTCAGTCTGGGAACTCATGATTATAGCAAGCAGGCAGGAGCCATTTTGTGGACACTGTTATTAAGACAAGTCTTGCATCATCATTTTAGAATCTTGTTTGTGCACCAGAATGGGGGACCTGATGTCCATCCCTATTGCCCTGGTTACACAATTAAACGGTGAAGAGAACGGGGGAATGTGTGGAGAGCAGTGACATCTAGGAAGTGCTGAATGGAAAGTGAAAGTGATTGTCAATATTTGATTGACAGCTGAGATTTTTAAATGTGTTTACAACAGCTATGAATGCTTTAATAAAAAATAGAAATCTGATTTCATGTTTAATTTGGAAAGGACTTTTATTATACCGTTTTTTATGTCTGGGTGACAGGTCGACTTTAAGTGAAAATGAGAAGGGTCATTCGCAATTAGGGATGCACCGAATCTGGATTCTGGATTCCGCCAGGATTCTGCCTTACAGCAGGGTTCAGCCAAATTCTCGCGCCTGGCCTGAACCAAATCCTAATTTGCATACGTAAATTAGGGGCAGGAGGGGAAATCGCGTAACTTTTTGTCACAAAACAAGGAAGTAAAAATATTTATTTTTAATTTTTCCCTTCCCATCCCTAATTTACATTTAGAATTTGAAGTTGGTTCAGTTATTCGCCCGAATCTTTCATTAAATATTCAGGGATTTGCCCGAATCCCAAATAATGAATTCGGTGAATCCCTATTCACAACTGCAGGTGAGGTCGCATTAAAATGAAATTTAAGTACTGTGTGTACTGATGGCATTCATGAAAGATGCTTTGGTGCAAAAATGTTCCTTGCTCTTCCATAAAGTTGTGCTAAGTGTGATTTTGCCCATCCTGCCTTTGTTGCTGAATTCTGCACAAGTGCACCAACTAACGCTGGGGATCTCTGAGCAACTGCCACATGCAGGCTCCCACAGAGAGTTGCACCAATAAGGGCAGACTTGTGGGAAAAAAAAGTAATGCCACTAATGCATATATTTCAAAAACTATTTAAAAAAAATTAAGTGGAGACCCACTAAAATGTTGCTTAGAATAAGACATTCTGCTTCATACTAAATGTTAACTTAAAGGTAAATTACCCCTTTGAGTTGTGCCTAATCCTTAGAGAGGGTGTGACTGGCAGAAATGTCTGTGGAAAGCCTTGCTTTAGTAGATGGATTAGACGGATAGGTTGTTTTTAGCCTCAGGGTATGAATGAACAGTACCAGTGGCGTAACAAGCTTAAGGTGGCCATACACGGGCCGATAAAAGCTGCCGACAGACCGCAGCTTATTGGCCCGTGTATGGGGCCCCGCGACGGGCTTCACCGATGGGACAGAAAATCCCGTTGGATCGCGGCCGCATCTATTCGTTGATGCGGTCCCGCGATCCAACCGCCCGTTTGGGCATCGTTAGGATCCGATCGTTGGGCCCTAGGGCCCACGATCGGATCAGCCAATATTGCCCACCTCAAGGTGGGCATATCGGAGGGAGATCCGCTCGTTTGGCGACATCGCCAAACGAGCGGATCTCTCCATGTATGGGCACCTTAAGGGACCGACCACAATATACTACATGTATAGAGTAAAAAACTGCAAACTGCTGAGCAGTAATTTATTTAGATTATTACTACATGACAGTTCAGAAACCAGTGCAATAAGCATCACAATTTAATAATCATCCCTGTAGCGTCAGCTTATATGACAAATCACATTTTCTGCTTGCTGATTTGGGACGACCCCTAAGAGCATGTGCAGTGTCATGCTAAACAACATTCCTCTATATGAACTAAAAGATGCTAAATTCACTTCCTAAGAGTTTTCTCCATAATGCACTGCATGTAAAGGTGATGGGTCACTTAGGGCTAGAACAGTGCACGTTCTGCTGGTTTCTGCACACTGCCCAGAGCATTTTGTACATTCCACTACCCAATAAAAGGTACAGCGTTACAGCTCTGTGTAAAGCATTCACTCCTTTATTTAGGTTTTTTTTGGCAATGCTGGGCACCCCAAACCACCTCCGAAAAGTGGAATTTTGCCTATTGCTTCATGATTTATTTTATCTACTTTATTTAATCTGAATCTTTTAGTTGTAGATTGAAATGAACGATCTTTGTCGTAGAAAGAATAAAATCTGCATGTCTATGGCCAACTTAAAGGGGTAGTTCACCTTCCTACACTTTTTTCAGTTCAGTTGGTTTCAGACAGTTCACCAGAAAATACTTTTTCCAATTACTTTCTGTTTTCTGTGTGACTGTTTTTCTAATATTGAAGTGTAACGTTTTCACCTTCTAAAGTAGCTCTGGGGGGGGGGTCGCCGACACTGTAACCTGTTCTACATTGATACATTTAGTTGATACATTTTTTTCTATTGGTGTCCCTGCTGAGCAGAATCTCTGGGTTTCATTACAGGCAGCTGTTAGAATTGATACAATAGTTGCTAATACTCCACAGATGCTGCTGAGAAATGTATCAACTCAATGTTGCAAAATTGTACCAGTTCAGAATCTGCGCCTGAATTACTGAGCTGCCAGACTCAAACACCAGAGACAGGGACATTCAACGTTAAACTTAGATTTTAGAAAAAACTGTAAAAAATAAAAAATAGAAAGAAATTGAAAAAGTATATTTCTGGGGAACAATCTGAAAACAACTGAACTGAAAGGAGAAAAGGCTCAGGTTACACAGCAGATAGCAGATAAGCTCTCTAGAACATAATGCTATCTGTTATCCATTATTTAGCCTGTGCCATATAGCCGTTTTTCAATTTCTGCCATTGCTACTCAGCAGCTTGTTTATATGAACTATAGTAGTGTTTCTGAAGCAAACACATCAGTTTTTTATAGTTTTTGCATTATTTGCCTTCTTCTAACTCTTTCAGCTTTCAAATGACCCCATCTAAAACGAAATGCTCTGTGAGGCTACAAATGTATTGTTATTGCTACTTTTTATTACTCATCTTTCTATTCAGTCCCTCTCCTATTCATATTCCAGTCTCTTCTTCAAATCAATGCATGGTTGCTAGGGTAATTTGGACCCTAGCAACCAGATTGCTCAAGTTGCTGAATAAAAAGCTAAATAACTCAAACGCCACAAATAATAACAAATGAAACCCAATTGCACATTGTCTCAGAATATCACCCTCTATGGCATACAAAAAGTTATCTCAAAGGTGAACAACCCCTTTAAAGGACCACCCTTTTAAGAGCATGACCTGGAGCAGATGGCAAAACACTGGTGGTGACCAAATTTTTGGAGAAATAGTATTGTTTCCCTTAATAGCAGTATAGGAGCAGAAGTCAGTTCTCCTGCAGGCCTGTTAATAAGCGGACTTCTTCTACATTACTTCAGGAGTCATAACCAGCAGTGTAGAGAATATAAACACAGATACGGCTTTAAACAGCACATCACATTTAAAAGGAACTTTAAAACCACTGAAAATGTTTAGTGCATGTATGTATATATTGCAATGGTGCTTAGAATTCAATAGCAGAATAATACTTTGTGGGTGGAGGTCCCCTTTAAGAAATAAAGGGTTAATAAGCTTAATTGCCAATAAGAACAATTTGCTGAGAGCAAAACAACCTTTAAAGTAATTTTCTGGGAAGCGAAGTGGCTATGCAGGCCCATAATGCCACAAGCAGTACTCCAGCATCTCACTGCCTCACTTCCAACATGTGTTCCTCCTACATGTGCCCATTGTTACTCTGCTTGCAGCACAAACCATTGTTCCTCTAATCACAGATGTGTCTGCTCATTAACACCAACTACACTACTACACATGTATGCCTTATTGCCTGTTAATTAACGCTACTACTGAATAGCAAATCACCCTGGCCCTGTCCAAGAAGCAGTTCAGCTCAATGGAGCGTGGTTTATGGCACTGCATTCTCCAACCAGCAGCCTGGGACATATCTGCAGGCATCTAATAGCAGCCAAATTGGCCTGAGCTGGAGTTCACCTTACCAGCCTTTAATGGCCCCTCCAATCAGATAAGAGAATGAAATCCAGGCTGGCTCATATGCTAAACACTGCACAACAAGCCCTGGCACACAGGTATGGCTGCACATGGTCCGACATTATACAGCTATTAATGGATTACATTATCATTTGCATAAGCATGACTCATTTTGATCAGAAGCTCAGACAAAACCAGGTACAAAATACAACTATAACACAATCAGCCAAGATCTGGTATAACACAAGGTAAGCATTGCAGACATATGACAAATAACAGGCAGAAGCGAGTTAGAACAAACCACATGGCTAGTAAATATGCAGTCAGTACAGTAAATATGTCACACTCAAGCCTCCACGCTGAAATCCCATATACAACAAGACTGGCACAATCAGGGCAGCACAAGATATTACAGAAACAATGGTAAATGGGACGGCACAAAGTTGCAACCAAGGTTGGGCACGAAAAATTCATGGCAGAGGCAGAAACCCGTGCGAATATCAGGCACAAAATATAAATGGAACAGTGAGAAAAATATGTTCAGATCAGGCACAAAATATGAATGGCACTGGCAGAAACACATGCCCAGATCAGGTACTAAATATGAATGGCACTGGCAGAAACACATGCCCAGGTCAGGTACTAAAAGCACAGAATTTCATTGTAAAGGTGAAATAATGAGACAGGAGTGCACAGTCATGATACTGAGATTGGCAAACATGACTAGGACATACTGACAGAATTCACACACCAATACAGAGGATTAATCAAAACTATTATATGATCAGGTTTAGAGTCATATTCTACCCAATGGTGCTGTCATACTGGCCACCCTGACTATACACTGACTGTACACTGCCCTGATGTGTCTGGTAATACAGGTAGGTATGTAGCCCTGATGTGTCTGGTAATACAGGTAGGTATGTAGCCCTGATGTGTCTGGTAATACAGGTAGGTATGTAGCCCTGATCTGCCTTTGCTCAGACACACAGTTATGATGTACTCTCCATGCCCAGGGAATAGTCATGATGTGCAGACAGGAGTCAGGACACTATCGCAGTTGATCAGAGTGTTGTTCCCCAGCAATGACTTACCATGTAGTCCATGGATTCATACAGTGAGAGCCGGGCCCTTCAGCGGACAGAGGGGTAGGGATCCTTACTGCTGGGCTGGGGGCTCGGTCGGGCACAGCTTGTTGAAGAATAATAATAATAAAGCAGCTAAACCACCGCTGCACGTCTGCATTTGCTGCTACTGACCCTCTCGCTTCCTCCTCCTCCTCGGAGCCAAGGAATCCCCCGCCCAGGGGCCGCACCAAACAGACACACAGAGGAAGAAGGGCGCGGCCCCGCCCTAATGCACCGACTGTGCTGTGAGACTAGGAAGCAGCAACTAATGTTATAACACATCCACACTACCAGGGCACCCACTACCGCCCGGCCGCCAGGCTCCGCCCAGGGTCGTGTCACATGATCACACACGTGGGCTCTCAGTAACTATCAGCTTCTGCTAGGGGTTCCTGCAGCGTTACATCATAAACACACACACACCGGCTGATGTATGGATAGGTAGTGTCCCGAGGTCCCGCCCCGTATAACTCTTTCTCTGCCAGTCCGTTGTGTTACAAAGTCTCCCTATAATAAACTCCTAAGACGTTTCTCATTTCTTCGAACGTATTTCTGTGAAGAAAACCTCAGTGACTTTCTCTGGGATGTTGGCTGAGTTTTTTTTAGTACTTTTTTTATCCATTTTTGGATGGAGCCAACGATTTTTTGTTCAATTAGCAATACAATATTTGTTTTATTAGTAAATACACAAAAATAAGTTTTACTATAAATAACAGGGCCGCACCTATATATAAGCAACCTGATTGGCCCAGGTCTGTTGATAATAGACTTACTGCGATTTATAGTAAGTTTTTGTGAAGAAAAAAAGCCTCTACTTTGCTACTTTGTAGTCTCACCCCATGACACATGGTTGGAGTAAAGGAGTAAAGAAGCAGCAGCAGTGGTGTAACTAGATGTTAATTAAATGTTAGGCCTCAGAAATCTCCAGAGGTTGTGCTGTTTTATCAATATATATTGAAATTGCACATTCATTAAGCCTCGTGGTCCCCCCTGTAGCTCCAGGGCTGCCGTAGGATCGACTTCCTCTGCAGGGCCGGATTTACATGGCGGTTGCCCCTAGACCCACTGTTCCCTCCCTTTTATTCACTCAAGTTTTCATCATCGGGACTGGAGCAATGGATATTGGTGCACTGATAAATGTAAAAAATTATTGTATCTCCAGAGCATCGCCTGTGTTTTTGAACCAATGTGGGTGTGGTTGGGCAGCATGCCGCCCCCTAAAATCCTGCTGCCCTAGGCCCGGGCCTTTCCACAAATCCGGGGCTGTTCCTCTGTAGTTACTAGTGATGTGCGATACCCGCGGGTCGTCGGGTTTCGGCCAACCCTGCACCCCCCTTTGTAGGTGGTGGCTGGGTCCCGGTCGAGCCCCTCCTCCTGCTTTATAGCCGCATGCCTACTTGCCCAGCAGCCTTTTGTGACACCATCGATGGGGCGGCGCTGGTCTATAAAGGGAAGCCGCAAGCAGTGTCGGACTGGGACACCAGCGTCCCACCCACAGTGTTGGACTGGGCCAGCGGGACACCATGAAAAAACCCAGCGGGCCCCAGGCCCTTGTGGGCCCAGCCGCCGACCCAGATCCGTGATTTTTAAAGTTGCTTCCTGCTGCGCCACTTGTAAAACTAGCAGCACACAAGCGCAAACACTGGGCAGGGCGGCGGGGGATCGGTGGGCGTACGCCTCTTTGTTCTCATAGAAATAGGAAATGGCCATGAAATAGGCCAAATCTTTAGCAGCACAAGGGCCAAACTGACACCTGGGCCCCCTGGGAATTTTTCTGGTATCCCGGTGGGCCAGTCCGCCACTGGCCGTAAGTCGGACTTGGGCAGGTGCGGGTGGAGGGAGGGCGGGTGCGGGTCGGGAAAAACCAGACCCACACATCACTAGTGGTTACTGCCCTGAGAACCAGCATTTTATGACAGATGCACTTTGGCCCCCACATAGATTTCATGACATATTATGTCCCCTCAAATTTCATAATACACTGTCTCCAATCATTTCATAACAAACTGTGGCCTCAAGTGTTTTATGACATTGTGGCCCCCAAGCACATTGGCCCCCAGATAGGGTTGCCACCTTTTCTGTAAAAAAATACCAGCCATCCTATATTTTTATGGTTTTTCCCTGTTAATAACATTGTCATGAACAGTATTTTTACCGGCCAAGCCGGTAAAATACTGGCCAGGTGGCAACCCTACCACAGACACAGTGGCAGGTTCTGCCCCATACCGCCCAACATTTTGGAAATGTATTATTACTATTAACATGTATTTATATTACCAGCATATTTTGCAGCGCTCAAAATAGAAACAGGGAAAAAAAAGATTTGACAACTCCCATTTTATGGCCCCCCTAACTACAATATTCATTTTACAAAATTTGGCAGGTTATGAAAGTTTGAACAAATTTCTGTGTTTATGTGTTATTTCAGTTTTGCTAATGAAGGTGAATTGCCCTTTAAGTTACAAGTAAGAGTTTCCCAGAGACCTGCTTGTCTTAAATTGTTACAATTGTTTCTTAGCTTATCTTAAATTGTTACAAATGTATCCAAGTGCACCTGCCAAATATTCTGAGCTCTCTGCCAAAAGCCAATTAAGTTTTAGAAACGTTGTATCTTTTTCTGGCTGTTCAGTGCTGGAGATGAAAGAGAAAGTTGGGACATTTTAGTAGCAATTCCTCTGAAAAATCTGAGAAATGAGACAGTTGGGAGGTATGCCTGCGCCATAGCTTAAACAGACATTAATGTCAGTGCTCCCCGTCTCCACTAGGCTGTGGTCATTCATTATATAAAGTTGGGAGTTATGTTGCAGTTTCATTTTGTAAGCAGGACCGGACTAACACAGTGGGCGCCCCTAGGCACACCTCCAGGGGGACAGGAGCAATGGGGATTGGTGCATGGGAAATTTAAAAAAATTATTGTATCTCCAGCACATCCCTAGTGTTTTTTTAACCAATGTGGGCATGCCGCCCCCCTAAAATCCTGCCACCCTAGGCCCTAGGTGGCCTTTCCACAAATCCGGGCCTGTTTGTAAGACAAAAGCACATCGGGGGTAGCCGGCACTGCGGCCTTTGAGATATTGAGTCAATATCAGGAGTGTCCCAAAAAAAACAGGACACACTTTTGGGGTGAAATCCACCTGCACCATCAGAGCCAATGGCAGATAGCATGGCCAGGTTTGGGTATTTTTTCCCTGGCTGAGAAACCAATGTAATAGCAGTGGCAAATGATTCTGATGAGACATTAAGATGGAGTTTGTAAAAATGACCTACAAGCAGTGGCTGTACGTGTGACACTAAAATATACAGTGAAGCTATATTAGTTGATATGATGTACTTTTATCTTGCATATTTTCTGCCCGTCTAAATAACTCTTCTGTTAACAGGCAAGTCAACCTTAAAACAAGAAAGTGCCTAATAAAAGAAAACATAATTCTAAGCAACTTTCCAATATATGTTTATTAAAAATGTTGATTGCTTTTAATGTTATTTGTGAAAACAATTGTTATTGAAACAATTGCTATTTTAAACAATGTTGCAGATGTCTTAAAGGACAAAGACAGGCAAAACACATTAAGGGGTTGTAAAGAAAATACCTGGCAGGTGGCAGGGTAGCACTGTTGGTTGCCCAACGTAAAGGTTCTTTACTAGTTCCTGGGTGTATTTTAAGTCTGCTCCTAGTCTGTGTGTGAACCTTGATTATCCCTGACTTTGCTTTTTTGCTGCCTCAACTGATTCCTGCCTGTGTTCTGTATTCTACGGATCCTGATTTGGTGATTTTGGCAGGTTCCACCAAAGACGGCTGCTATAGGCAAAAGTGTTGGTCAAGACCGGAACCTTGGAGTTAGTTATGGGTTTTGTTTCCATTACAGTATGTTGGGCCACCAACATTAGGCAAACTATAACTTAAGGTATCCCAAACCCAGAACTAACTCCAAGGTTCCCATCTTGGCCCACTGTTTTGCCTATAGCAGCCACCTTTGGCTTCGGGTGGAGCCCTCTGCTACTCAGATGCCGGCAGGTCTTATTGTTGGAGAATCAGGGTGAGAGTTCTGGGCGATCACGGGAACCAAACATGTATGAGTGGGACGGGGAAGCAGTCAGCGAAGTCAATAACAGGCCCGGTTAAACCAAACGGGTAATGTGGTAACAAGCAGAAAACAGAAGCAAAGTCAGAATCATAGGCCAAGGTCAAACACAGAGAAATAGTGCAGCAGCAAATCAGGATACGTAGAGTAGTCAAACACAGGCAGGGGTCAGTTGAGGCAGCAAGAGTGCGAAGTCAGGGAGAGGCAAGGGTTACACACCGAATATCAGACTAGGAGCAGACTAGGAAAGAACCTTTACGTTGGACAATCAACAATAGTCAAGGAGTCCATAAGTATTTGAACTTTGGGCCACATGGCGATGACACCACGCAATGCTCCGAATAAGTGCGAAGATACCTGAGCCTCTTGAAAGCTTCTTTCAGAAGTGGTTTGTCTGAATAAAAACCGAGCGATCTAGTTAATAAAGTAAATAAATAGCCTGTGCAAAATAAAAATGTTTCTAATATAGTTAGTTAGCCAAAAATTAAATATATAAAGGCTGGAGTGACTGGATGTCTAACATAATAGCCAGTATAGTAACTATATTAGATACATTTTTTTATTTTGCACAGCCTATCTATTTACCCAGTTTTTATTTTTACACTGAACTGTTCCTTTAAAGTTAGGCCTGTGGGCTTATTGCCTTTGGTTCCACCTGCACTTATGATAAAAAACTTTGGCTGCAGGTAAGTTGTTTTGCTATTCATGCCATCATAAATCAGGCACACAAACAATTATTTCACCTCAGACTACAATCCCCCACACTGAGGAACAAACATAGGAAAGGGGCAGTAGTAGTAGTAGTAGTACGCAAGTCGTTTGAAGGAGAAGTCCAGAAAAGCAGGAGTTACAGGATTGGGGAATCATGACCTTCTGTCTCAGGTTGTCTATATGGGAATGTAATAATAATAACTACATGGATGTAGAAAAAAAGAAGAAAAATTGATCAATGCACATTCCCTGGCCCCCTGTCATGTCAGTAATCTATGCAGATGCATGTATTTACAAAGACAGGGGGTTTTTTAGTTACAAAATTATGATCATAAGATTGATAAGCCACCATACCACGTCAAGGTAAAACCCATATGGCGGTCCCTAACTATTTACCTCTGGTCATAATTTCAAATGCTAAAGCCTCCCGGCGTAAGAGCATTACCTGAAATAAAAGGTCTCCTGACCTGGGTATTGGTTTTCATCATAGGGCTTAGTCCTCCCCCGCCATTAGCTTTCAAAGGGGAGAGATAACCTAGACCCCAGCATTGGTTCCATGAGATTAACCTTCCCCTGCTTGCGGCTTTTAAGAGAGAGAAACTGCCCAGACCAACACCCATTTCCAAAGGCCAAAGGTCGGGAGACCTTATTTTTCAGGTAATGCTCTTATGCCGGGAGGCTTTAGCATTTGAAATTATGACCAGAGGTAAATAGTTAGGGACCGCCATATGGGTTTTACCTTGACGTGGTATGGTGGCTTATCAATCTTATGATCATAATTTTGTAACTAAAAAAAACCCTGTCTTTGTAAATACATGCATCTGCATAGATTACTGATATGACAGGGGACCAGGGAATGTGCATTGATCAATTTTTCTTCTTTTTTTCTATGTCTGTAGTTAATTTGGCCAGATCAGTAGCACTTCCAATGTATTTTAGTACATTTTTATTTAGCCATGGAGTGCTCTCACATTTTTTCCTTTTTGTATTTTGTATTGTAGCAGATTTATTCTGTTTGGAAGTTCAGCAGCTATGCTGCAGGCCAGGCTTCCATGTGGTTGTAGCACCCCCATACCTGTCTCTTTAAATGGTGGAACAATGCCTTTGGAAATGGGTGTTGGTCTGGGCAGTTTCTCTCTCTTAAAAGCCGCAAGCGGGGGAGGGTTAATCTCATGGAACCAATGCTGGGGTCTAGGTTATCTCTCCCCTTTGAAAGCTAATGGCGGGGGAGGACTAAGCCCTATGATGAAAACCAATGCCCAGGTCGGGAGACCTTATTTTTCAGGTAATGCTCTTATGCCGGGAGGCTTTAGCATTTGAAATTATGACCAGAGGTAAATAGTTAGGGACCGCCATATGGGTTTTACCTTGACGTGGTATGGTGGCTTATCAATCTTATGATCATAATTTTGTAACTAAAAAACCCCCTGTCTTTGTACATACATGCATCTGCATAGATTACTGATATGACAGGGGACCAGGGAATGTGCATTGATCAATTTTTCTTCTTTTTTTCTATGTCTGTAGTTAATTTGGCCAGATCAGTAGCACTTCCAATGTATTTTAGTACATTTTTATTTAGCCATGGAGTGCTCTCACAATTTTTCCTTTTTGTAACTACATGGATGACCTTGCTGTCCACACCACTAAAATGATTAATAGGTCTCTATTCTTTCTAGTTCAAAACCAGACAGATGAACAGGAACATAGCAAGTCCTATTTCATGCTGCTAGACCTCTTACCATTCAAGTAATTCCTGATCTTCTGAAAACTCGTCTTGAAAGGTGCATTCTTATGTGCGTAATTCTCTTCCACCTAGTACTACTGAACCTGGCAAATAAATCTGAAATTAGGTAAAAAAACAGATTAATAATTGAATTATTTCCCTGATATCCCAGATATGCATATTTATTGTTTAACAGGAGCAAAGTTGGTTTAAGGTATTATAGCACATTGCAACCCTACTGATATTTGCTTTGAAACAAGAGGGGTCATTTACTTACCCGGGGGGGGGGTTGAATGTGTAGAAGTGAAAAGGGATGCCCTTTATTAATGAGGGAAGCCACAGGTTTCTGCATTCTGCAGCTATTTGCTCTCAGGTACATGCAATGTGCAAAAAAAGTGGTTGATTTTGGCACTTTGTATGCTGTGTTCGGCTTAACAAGTGAACCCTTAGAAATTCTGCTCCTCAGTTGCTATTCATTACTAAAATTGAAGCAAATGATGCACCTGTTATTACATAATCTTTACAGTGATCCCCAACCAGTGGCTCGGGAGCAACATGTTGTTCACCAACCCCTCAGATGTTACTCCCAGTGGCCTCAACACAGGTATTTATTTTTTGAATTCCAGGCCTAGAGGCAAGTGTTAGTTGCATAAAAACCAGAAGTACTGCCAAACAGATCATTCCGTAGGCTGCCAGTTCACATAGGGGCTACCAAATAGCCAATCACAGCCCTTATTTGTTACCCCCAAGGAACAGGTTCCATGCTTGTGTTGCTCCCCAACTCTGTTTACATTTGAATGTGACTCACAGGGAAAAAAAGGTTGGGGACCCCTGCCCTACAACTAAATATTTTTAGTGGTTTTCTCTGGGGTGCCAGGTTGTTGGACTGTATGAAAAAATTCTTACCCCAGGAGAGTAACCATTATGGTAGTGAATACACAAAATAATACCGGTAATTAAAAATAGATGAACAAGATTGTGTGCAATGTGGCCAATTTTCATGTGTTTTAGTGAATATTTAGCAAATCAAAAATCCCAAAATACATTGTTTTCCCTTAACTACAAATGTTCCAAAACTGCTGGTCGTTGGGGGGGGGGGGGGGTAAAAAAACTGTAGTGCATGCTGATTTGCTGTTCTGGACTCTATGGGAATTACTTTGTTAAATAAAGAGTGTCCCACCAAAATCCAGTGCCTAAAACCATCTGCATTATTAGCCTGTGGGTAATGACTTTGTAGTCTCTTTTTATAGTGATGAGTGTCACTGTGTCCACAGGGTTAACTATTTGTTTTGACTTTTCCCAGTTTGTACCTCTAAATCTATGTATCAGTGTGTTATGTTGGCAACTCTTTGTCAGCAGGTGATAATGTTGCTTTCTGCCACAGAAAAAGCTTCATTCATCTTAGGTTATCTAAACCTGGGTGGAGGACACAGGGGCCCTGTTGACTGTATTGTATTTTTAAGGCTGTGCTGAGCTCATTTAGATTTCCTCTGGCAAACACTGACAAACAAAATATATTTATTTTAAGTAACTGTTACTTACTAAGTTACTATGGGTTACTAAACCTTTTATTACATTACCCCCTAGTGAGAAAGTGACCACAGGAATAGCAGATGTGTTTTCCTTTAATTTATCCACAGTTGGAGATATAAGCTTCAGGAAAAAAAGGGAATATGTTTTCTCTGTTCAGAGGATCTAGATGTTGGGTCCGGAAGCTGTAGAGTTTTGGAAGGAATGACTGGTCCAGACACTCTGTTCCACTGGTCCAACTCACATATTAGAACAGACTTTCCACAGGAAGGCTGTTCTAAGGTTCAACATTAAAATATTAGAAAGGTCTCTGTTAGAAGGACACATGGCAGAAGGGCTACCTGCCAATGGAAGGAACTCCCACAGGATGGAGGTGCTGTCTGTCACAGAAGCAGAAGTAGTGATTGACTAATCAAATGAGAAACTAAGCAACTAAGACTCTGTGAATAAATCCAGGAAGCTAAGTAATCTCCCAAAGATCAGTACAGGGGTGACATTTTTACTTTTTTTTACTGGTGGTCCTCATGGGGTCCAGTGTAGAGAAGTGAGGAAACTCAGCAAATGTGTGAAAGTAGCGTTCAGAGGAGGAGCTATTTGCATGATATGTGTTTTCTGTGCTGAGATGGGCACCGCTGTGCATCGATAAAACATTATAACTGAAGCAAGTATCTGTTGGGTGTACCACAAGATTACACCCCATACGGGAGAAGCCCTCGGTTATTTGGATGCTGCCAGGTGAAAGAACCAATACAAGAGTTCTTGGCAGACAAGGGAACCATAATGTGTGATAGGAGGAATGGGGTTAGAGCTAAGTGTAGTTGTAGAACAGGCCGGGTTCAAAACCGTGCACAGGAGAGTTGGTGGCGGGCATCCCCACCACCTCCCAGGTACTGTTACATTTAGGTTGAAAAAAAAGAAAATATTTCATCAAGTTCAACCCTTCCAAATAACCTCCAGCTTATATAAATACATACCTATACTAAACTAACTGTTGATCTTGAGATCACTCTAGCTTTGGATATTATAGAAATCATCCAATCTATTCTAAAGGCATTAATAGAATCTTCCATCACAACATCACCCGGCAGTGCATTCCACAACCTCACTGACCTCACTGTGAAGAACCACATAAGTTGCTTCAAATTAAAGTTCTTTTCTTCTAGTCTGAAGGGGTGGCCTCTGGTTCTTTGTTCTTTACTATGAAAAAAATTTCCCTGCTATAATGTTCACTAATATACTTATTCTTATCATGCCCCCTCGCACGGTCCTTTTCTCCAGAGAAAGCAACTCCAATCTTGCCAGTCTACCATTATAGTTTACTTCTTCCATTCCACTTACCACTTTAGTTGCATGTCTATGCATTCTCTCCAGCTCATTAAAATCCTTCTCAAGCCCAAAACTGCACTGCATACTGAGGCCTTATCAGGGATCTATAAAGGGGCAAAATTATGTTTTCATCCCCTGAGTTAATGCCATTTTTTTATGCAAAACAGTACTTTATTTGTTTTAATACCCAGCAAGTAGCACTGTCTAGCGTTACACAGTTTGTTGTCCACAAATCCTTTTCAATTAAGGGCCCCCCAACATACTGCAATTTAATGTATAACCAGCATTTATTTCTAACGTGCATAACCTTGCAATTATCAACACCTGTCAGGCATCACTCAGAATTGAACTCTAAACTGTGTGCTGAACACTACCTGCTCTAATTGTCATTGGGGGTTGTCAGAGTTAGTGCTGATCTGTCTTCCCATGGTACATGGGTTATGGCTTCCTGCTATTTACCTTCTCCGCCTCCCACATTATCACATGCGTAGGCAATCTGCAATTTTTCAACCCATGTTGCTTGATCATTGTGATGCTTAGACTGATCCTGCCAATTTGCTGTTTGAATCCTTGCCTGGTCTGCCCCTGCCTGTTCCTAAGTTCCTGGGACCTTGTCTTGTTTCTAGCCCTTGTCCAGTTCCCTACCTTGCTTCATGTGGATCTCCTGGTTTGACCTCGGCCTCTTCTTTTGATTCCTCCTTATCTTCAGCAGGCCCAGACCTCGGCCTGCTTGTTGCACTCTCCCTGTTTGCCACCACCAGCCCAGGCCTTTGCCTATATTACAGACTTGTTTGTTTGCCACCTGCCTCTGACCACTAGCCTGGTATAGAATGTATCTTCTGATACCTTCCACTGACCGTTCTGTATTGTCTTTCTTCATTAAAAATCACTTTTAACTTAATAGCATGTTCACAGCCTATAATCAAGTCAAATAACGCAGCACATAGCCTCCTACCAGCCAGCCACTCCCCTGTGGTCCAGCCTGACAACACCTCCTTTGCCAGTTTTTGCCCAATTCTCCAACCTGCAAAGTGGCAGCATCCTGCATAGAACTTATGGTTTTGCACAATTTAGTATCATCACCAAAAATAAAGACAATGTACCTCAATGTTTATTAAATTCAAAACTTAGCACTGCATTCACATTTGGAAAACCACTGCTATGTAACTATTATATGGCTACTACATATTAATGACTGGATTTTCCTTATACTGTAGTTTAGTGAAACTATTAATCATTATATTATAATTGTTTTTCTTTTTTTCTCTCATAGCTTTCAATTGTCTCAGGCTGGCTGGCAAACACTTCCATTGTGTCCTCCTGTGTTTTAAGTGTTATTATCCCTTCCCCCTCCCCATATAAGTTAACAGTGGCCAAGGCATGTGGTTGTTGCTTAGAGGCAGAAAGGGCATGTTTTGATGTCATTGTAGACATGGATTCTGCAGCAAATGAAAAATGTAAACCAAGTACTAGCCCAACAAGCTACATGCATTTTTAAAATATCAAGGATAATTCAAGATACCTGATACCAGAATACATCAGCAACAATAAATCATAAAATAACTCCTACTTTGGAAGCAGCCATGGATGTAGGGTTGCCACGTTTTTTGGAAAAAAAATGCCAGCCTTACTGTATATTTTTTTCCCTATTGATAACATTGGGGTTTAGCATAATTTTTACCAGTTAGGCCGGTAAAACACTGGCCAGGTGGCAACCCTACATGGATGTGGTTCTAGAAACTGGCAATAATGGGTGTTGGCCTTTGTATGCATTTGACCAGACAGCTTTTGTTCCTTTTGATTTGGTGATTTGAACTTTGACTTGAACGGCTAGATCAGGGAAAACATTGGGGATAACTCAGACAGTAGTATCAAAATAAAATGTGGTTGGCTTTGCCAAAAAGTACATGGCTTTGCCAGTACTATAAAGCTAAGGTTCTTGGCTTGCCCTTATCCATCCATTTGTTTAATGGCCAGGGCAGTGTCATTGCTTCACACAGATTTGCATTTCATTCCCAAACAAGCATGAGAGCATTGAGCCTTCAGACAAAAAAAAATCTGTTATGGTTACAGTGTGGGAACCTTTTGTATTGTACCATGTTTATGAGCCTGTGTATATCCTGTGCCAAAATAAACAAGAAATGAATCAGGGTAAATGTTATTTCCTATCCATAAAAGTTTTGTTAATAAATATTGCTTTTTCCAGTATTGTTTCAAGCTCCCGTGGACACCTAAAATGCACAGAAAGATTGCTTACAACTTTTAAAGCTGATCATATAGCCATAACAATCAGACAACTCCTTACCGAGCAGCATTTTATTTATTGATATTCACAATTTGTGTTTTAAAGTGTGAAATGTAACAACAATATTTTGCAAACACCCCTCCTTACTGTGACTTTTTTAGACTTGTCGCCGAAACCTGCAACTTTTTCAGATTTGACACTCAAAAACCACAAAATCTTTGGATTATTGAACGAAACCCAGCGCAGATCAGGATATCAATGGATCATCTGCCATTGACTTCTACATGAACTTGAACTTTTAACAACATTGGACTTTAATAAATCTCGAAAAAATAGAGGGTTTTTTTTTCTCCAAAAAAAAAGGTAATTCGGAGCTTAATAAATAACCCCCTAAAACTATCACTTATTTGCATTAAAATATATTTAAGTGGATATTAAGACTGATGTGGTACAGGAATATTTAAATGCAATCAAAGCATTCCTTTCATTATTCATCACTCTTACATCAAACATATTATCTATTATCTCTTTTGCTGCCAGAAGAAATAAATCTATAATGCTGGCACTCGGCATTTGATGTTCTTGCAAGTATTCCTGATGTGGTCCAGGAGCTCAGGCTGATGCAAACCACTAGGGAGCTTTTTTACATGTTGTACCGGGATTATAATCTGGCATAGAGTGCAAATAATAGAAACATGAGGACTTTTGTGCTTTCTTAGGAAGATGTTATCAAATGATTAAAGCTGGGTACAGATAAACTGGCCATAGACATAGAGATCCGCTCATTTGGAGATTTCGCCAAACAAGCGTATCTCTCCCTGATGTGCCAACATTGAGGTGGGCAATATCGGGCTGATCCGATTGTGGGCCCTAGGGCCCAATGATTGGATCATAATGCTGGCAATACAGGTGGTCGGATCACGGGACCGCATCAACGACCAGATGCAGCCATAATACGAAAGAATTTTTAACCCTGCCTTATCAACATCTGGCCAACTTTCAGCCACATATCGATCAGGGAAGCCCGTCGGAGGGCTCCAAACACGGGCCAATAAGCTGCCGACTCGCTCTGTCGGTAGTTTTATCAGGCCGTGTATGGCCAGCTATAGGCAGGTCTGTCCACAGGCATGTCACTGGCCAGTTTGGCTGTACACACACTGTTGAAGGCTATTGGAGAAAGTTTAGAGTTAGATCTAATATAAGTAATTAAAAAAACAAAAAACACCTGGACTTGCTGGGTAATTATTGAAGAGTTGGAGTTCACACCAGCTGTAGGGCTGCTTTCCTCAGGTGTGGGCCCTTCCTGCGGGCCAGAACTAGTGGTAGGCTGAAGAGGCACTTGCCTAGGACTCAATGGTAGGGGGAGCTGGGCAGGTACCTGGTAAAGTGTCTTCTGCCTACTCTTTGTCCGTGTTGCTCGGTGAGTGGGGGTAGCTGGCTGGTTGCCTAGGACGCCCGGGTGGCTTGGCCCGGACCTGCCCTTCCTGCATTGCCAGAGCCCCCTATTCTCTAATTCCACTGTGCCTTCAACACACATTAGCGGCAAACCCCTTCATAAACCACATCAATACTAGCCCACCTATTACACAGGTCATAAACACAAATACACTGTGGAGGAGCAACTGATCCCTGTTTCTGTATCTTTCTTTTGATATGAGACAATTGTGAATATTTTGTATTCGTTAGCACTTACATGCATTACTGTATAGACAATGTGTATAAATAATAACTTTAGAAATAATAAACAAAGAAATACTTTTGCTGTGCCTCTCTAATTGTTTTCACAGCCACAGGATCCGAAATGGCCACAACCAAATTGTTACATGACTGAGAGTTCCATACTTACTGTCATGTATCCTTTAAAAATATCCACATTCTTAAAATATCCTCATATTAACACATACAGTACAAAGCAATAGGCTGATATCTCCAACCTAGTATATGTTATTTTAGGACTGGTGTATATTTTACCCTGCTTTGTTTAAAATACTTTGCATTTTCCGCATACCTTCCAAAAATAAGGACTGTGCCACTTCCACAGGCAAGATGAAGAAATGGATTTAAATGTAGTTGTATGCTGTGAGCAGTAAGCTGATATAAGGAAATCAACTTGCCACATACTTTGACCTAAATTGTTTATTATAATGACAGCTATAGAAAAAAACTTTAAGCAAATAAGTAAAATTTAGGATATGACTAGGAAGGCACTGTGCAGAGAGCAAAAACAGAGTTCAGTCCTTCATTGTATCATCTCCAATGCCGAAAGCCACTGTAGGTGCACAAACTTTCAATAAAGACAACAGCTTGAAGACTTCATTTAATGCATTAGTAAATGTAATCTTTAAAAAATCCCCATTCCTATTAAAGATTGTATTATCATGTATTATCAAGTATTGATAACATTCTCTTCACACAACAAAATACTATTTTTGGCTTTGATGGTATAATTGGATATAAAACTAGGGAGCTGACATCTTATTACCTTCCCATTGTTCTGTTGTTAAAATGCTGGGGGTGGGGGAAGGGAGGGGGTGATATCACTCCAGTTTGCAGTACAGCAGTAAAGAGTGACTGAAGTTTATCAAAGCACAAGTCACATGACTGGGGGCAGCTGGGAAACTGGCAATATGTCTAGCCCCATGTTAGATTTCAAAATGAAATATAAAAAAATCTGTTAGTTCTTTTGAGAAACAGATTTCAGTGTAGAATTCTGCTGGAGCAGCACTATTATGGTCTGGCCACACGGGCAGATTCAGGGAGATTAGTCGCCAGGCAACAAATCTCCTCTTCTTCGCAGCGACTAATCTCCCCGATCTGCTTTCCCCTGCCTTTCGCTGGCTAAAATGAAAATCGTCTGGGGGCAGGCACACGGATCGTTTCGTTTTCTGAATTCGCCTGTAATTGCCTCGCAAGGAAACTTCGGAAAACGAATTGCCTTCCCCTGCAAAGAAGAGGAGATTTGTCACCTGGAGCCTAATCTCCCAGAATCTGCCCGTGTGGCCAGACCCTTGACTGATGCGTTTGGAAAAAAAAGAATTCCCATGGCAGTATCCCTTTAAAATGGGAAGTAATATGATTAATCTCTAATATAAATTGTCCGCCTTGGGGATTATCTAGTATTTTATATATTTGGGACAAGTCTTCTGATCAAAATATACTGTCCAGGCTCCCCCCAATATAATACTTCTTCATAATTCTATTAATTATAATATATAACAGCACACAAATGGATATCCCATTAGGAGAATTTTGTTGGTGCTGCTCTTATCTTTTTTAAAAGTACTTTTCATTATTCGTTGTTGGACCGGGATTTGATGTGCTGGGTTTTTTTTCAGAGATGCCTGCTAAAATCAGGATATAATGTGACAGACGCATATGATTTTGATTCAAACCCATGTGCCAGTGTTGTCCCATTAGTGACTTGGTGCAGGATGATGCACAGGATGTTTTTGGTTATTTTCCACATTTTTCATAGGCTCTAATTTTATCCATTGAAAGGAAGAGCATTGCAAGGTCAAACTGTGAGGGTACTTATAGTGTCTGCTCAGAATACAGCTGCTGGATCAGCCTTACAGCTCAACATGAAGGTCACCCAATGTAAATAAATCTGCCGACACTGGAATATTTCATTTGCTGCCAAAATATACAGGAAATCACTTAACACTGGTTTCCTACATAAATATACACAAAATTCTGGAATCATGTGGAGCATAGGGGAGACATATAGTGCCGGTGACTAATATAAAACTGCTAGAAGAACCGCAGCACCCACGATGAGAGCGTTTATAAGATGAAAACCAGTTTGAAGTATCTATACATACTTATCTCCTTTTACCTGCCTCTTTGAACAGGGACATTTATGTGGGAAGCTAAATTGTTTACTCAAGCAACAGATGCAGTAATTCTGTGGTGTAAAGGCTTGATCACTGGGTCCCAGGTAGGCACTGTTGCTGCTGACCACAAACACTTGGAGATTTGGTCATCACTGCTGATAATGATCTGTAATGGTGATGGAGCAGGTTGGTTCTTATGAAGCCATATGTACTTTGGATCATATGGAGCCATACATGCGTGAGAGCAGCATCACTTAGTCTTCTTCATTGTGTATGGCACACCAGATCCAGGGGCATTTTTTACCATCAGACAGGGTGAAAACTTTGCCTCAAACAGCACTTTATTAGTGGTGGAAAACAGCAGATCCTGATGGCTCAAGTGGTAGACTGGAGAGATTTACTCTGACCACAGCCCTCTCCTGGGGTGTTTTTAACAGCAAGATACTACCAAGCAATTTCTTCTTTCCTACCCTCCTTCTCAGACCAGTGGAGGGGTGCAAGGTTTCCTCTAAGCTTTTGCGGTTGTCTATGGGCACCTAAGGTATAATACTCACCTTTCTTCAAGACAGAAGCACCCTTTAATTCTCCATCCAGGCCATTTTCAAATCAAACCCAGCATCAATAAAATGTGGTACACTCAGTGGTAGAGTCCTGCGCAGAACCAATTTCTAAGACCCGGACCCGAGCCCGCAACCCGCATATTTGTATTTGACATTGGCATCTTTCCATATATTTTCACAGCAAGAGAGACTGAGCCATGCAAAGCAAGGATGCCCTAACTGTGACATTTTAGGAAGTAAACATGAAACTGTTACAAGTAGTGATGGGTGAATCTGTCCCGAAACGGCAGAAAAATTGGTGAAACGGCGAAAAATTTGCAAAAACGCATTGAAGTCAATGGTCGTCAAAATTATTTTGATCCGCAACAATTTTGACACGATCGTCAATTTTTTTTGTCGCATCAGATTTTTCACAACAAATTTTTGTCGCAGATGGCAAAACGCAGAAATTTGCTATGAATCCATGCTTGTCAAATTAATTCGCCCGTCACTAGTTACAAGGAAACATGGTATACAGTTTATTAAAACCACTATGACCCGTGTCATTGATGAAAAGCCTATCTATATTACCACCAATATATTTTAATTAGACATAGGGTGCTTGGCATATGGTATATATCACAGGTAAGTTGATCAATGAGCTGAATGTTGGATATATATACCAGAGAACACCACAGCTTCATTGTAATCAGCTTGAAAAAGGAACTAAATGTTCTGAAAGCTTGCTATGATTATCTTAGTTAGCCAATAAAGGTATCACCTTTATACCACTTTGTTATTTTTTATTTCAAAAGGGTTGCCCTGTAAATATCACAGTGAGAGCAAGCACCTTGTAATTACACATTAGCTGCATGATGGCACCAAATACAGGGCTACAATAGAGCCATGGAGATTCAATGCATAAAGGCATCATGTATGCCCATCTGAGATGCTGTAGAGCCAGCTCCTGCTAGTGTCAGGCTATAGGTAAATGAGGTAGAAGAAAGGATGCTGAGCTACATCTGTGCATTAACCCTACTCTATTCCTGCAGTCTAAATGACTTGTGTTTGTTAATGTTAGGAATGGGTGACATGGAGGAGAGTAATAACTAAAGCCACCCTTATGATTATGGCAAAATAAAAGCAATCTAATAATGAGACCATTAGTGTGCACAACAGCATAAAACAACCAGGCACCATACAAAACACATCTTGTACAGAACATAACGTCCACCTTCTCAGGAAACAAAACTAAGCAGCCCAAGAAGAAAAGCCTATGAAATTATCATGGAATAGCTGGGCCTGTCTTTTTATAGTAAAAAGGCTAATTCAGCAGAGAGCACCTTCGTTAGAAAAGAAGATAACTGAGTCAGCTACAAAGAAATAAAAATGGATGATTATTAGCTACTTGGTTAAAGTAAAGAGATGCAGAAAATGGAAAATGTTATTTTTGCTGCTGAAAAAAAAGCTTTGTTGACCCTCAAAACAATGTACTATTTTCACTGTGTTTTTGGCACGACCTTTTACTTATTACAGAAGGGTATTTGAAAAGCTTGTAAAATATACCCTTATAAATAGTGTTTAGTGATGTCAGCCCAGGAGCAGGGACAGAGACAGAAGTGATGTGTTCACTGCTCTTTTCTAAAGGATGGCCCCATGTTCCACTGACCTTTAAGCTGCTCCAAAAATGATCGATCTGGCTTGTTAGCCAGAAACATGTATGCAAAAACACAACAGAACTGATTTGGTGCATATATCTGGCCAGTGGGCAACACAAAAAATGCACAGGATGCCCTCCTACTAACTAGTCCAACAAATCATACAGGGTTTCACCAAATCCAGGATTCAGTCCAGGATTTGGCCTTTTTCAGCAGGACCTGGATTCCAGTGATTCCATGTGACTTTTTGTCAAACAAAGAAGTTAAAAAATTTTTTAACCACACAGTCTTCTCTTTGACCCTTTTGGATTTGGGTTGGTATTTAGCCAAATATTTTATGAAGGATTTGGGATTTAGCTGAATCCAAAAATAATAATCATATGAACCTTTTTAAACTGGGGCAAGAGATGGCCAACATTTGCTCATATGCTTAGATGCAGTAGAACTATAATACTAAGGAACTTCTAGGAAATAAAATATGTACTCCACAATATAGACCACAGCTTAAAAAGATACTGACACCAGAACATAACCTTTTTTGTATCATAATATTGTCTTTTGCATACTATTTAAAATTTTGCCATATAAGTATTTGTCAGATGCTTTTACATTACCTTTCTTAACCCCATGTTCCTCTATGAGGGGCTGCCATATTTGTGCAGCAGTTGTCCATTAGCATTAGAAACTCTAACTGACAGACTGAGATGGGACAGTCAGGTTGCAAAACAGTCAGGTTAAGGAACTTCAAGAAACAATTACGGCAAGAATGCGAATCATTGGCAGGATGGCATACGTATTGCTTTGGAATTCAGAAGTCGCCCTGAGTTTCCTCGTGAGCCAACTTCGGGCTAATTCAGAAAATGAAGTGCTACTTATTGCATTCTTGAGAAGATTAGTTGCCCGCAGTAGAGAAGATTTGTCACTGGGCTACTAATCTCCCCGTCTGGCACCATCCTTAAACTGGCCATAGATACAAAGATTCGTACGATTTTCGGGCCGTGTGAGGAGTGTAACGTCATTTTTCGTGCCATGGCGATCGGTCGTTCAGATGATCGGACAGGTTAGAAAATTTCTACCGAAATTTCTACCGATAATATCTCTGTATGTATTGCCAATCTGACGATATCAGTGGGAGACTGTCACCAAATTTTGTCGAAGCTATCTTTCATACGATTGCTGTCAGGGGCAGAACATTGTCTGATCTGTTCTTTTACTACTTTATTTGATCTAAATGGTTAGGTGCAGGTCGGGAGATGGCACCGAACGATCGTTCATACGATATGAAGGTAAATGTACACGTCTATGGCCAGCTTTAGAAACTAAAGCTATTTCAGTTTAGCACCCAAAATGCAGCAGGAGATAATAGACATTTAAAATAGCTGGAGCCAAAGCAGCAAGCATTTGGGTACATTTAACCAGGACTATATGAGGCAAGAACAAAGAAAGAGACGGGAGATAAAATCAGCAAGTTCATTAAAACAAGTCACCCATAAATGGAAATGTTAATCTGTTATTTTTCTGTTAACTCCTTCAAAGGGGAAAATCAATAGGCCTCCCTTGCCTGCTGAGCCATACATAAAGAGCTCACAATAAAGTGGTTAAACAGCACTTTATAAAACCATAAGGCGGTACCCATGACATGCATTCTCTACTAGAGCCGCCAACAGCAGATTTCCATCTAGATTACGGCTCTCAGCCCAAATTTATAGCCACTCAGTGGAAACTATTGCAGTTTCCCATAAAACATCAGCTCAGTACAGCGAACATGTGCTGAGCTCTGCCCTGTCTCCCTTGGGGAAGCATACATATAAACAATATCATAGCACAGGCCAATCAGCATTTCCATCTATTCTTTCCTATACACGGAGAAACTGATATCTTGGGTGAGAAGAGAGAAAAGCAATATAACATGAAGATAAACCGAGAATAAGGACTCAACATGCATAGAAATTGTTCTCCCGAAGTGGGTTCTCCATAAAGATTTTGCAATTCTTTCACCATTTTCCAAACTTGCGCCATATTAAATAGGTTCCTTTATTTATGTAACAGGTGGGGTAGAGTTGAGATGTGTTTGGGGTGTAACTGGGCATGGCCAGAGCTAACATTCCACGATTGGGGCATTCCAGAAGCATAGTCAAATACCCCAAAGAAATTACCAAAGAATACTACCGTGCACATCATATTTAAGGCAGCCATACATATGCCAATATCAAAATCATATGATATCTGACCAATTGGCCTTAGGCCAGTGAAGGTATAGCTCCTCTGCTGTTGTTCCACAAAAGACAACCTCAATGATCACAACACCAAGAAAAGAAAAGGGGCTTCCAAGTGGCCAATATGGTACATGTCATTTTCAAACCTGCCCAATTGCTAAACCAACCAATATCTAAAGTACATAAACTTTGGTTGGGAAACTTAATTTCATACAATTGCATCAGTTTCTTTAAAGGTGATCAACCCTGTTAGGCCAACAAACTGAACCGTATAACGTCCAACTGAGTTATTATCAACATACAGTATAGGGACATATCACATGAATGAGGGCTTCTTTCATGGTGACCTTTTCTGCAGCAGCAAAGGAAAGCAAGCAGCAGCTTCAATACCATGGAAAGGACAAGCTAGTGCACTGTATGGTACAATTATTGCAAATCCAATAGGCGATTACTACTGACCAAGTTTGCTCTATAAAAACTAGAAAGATAAGCGGGAATAGAATTATTATATACAAAGTATAGTGAAAGAAACCCCCTTTAAATTATTTATACTGAAATGTAGTCTAGTACCGTTATGCAAATTACTCGTAAAATCTCATAATTTCTGTAAAGATTATTTCTCTTTATCCCTGTGGTTGTTAAAGTGACTAGTGCTAACTATCTGTGAGTAGCCACCTTATATATAATTCAGTGCTGTCCAACTTATATGGTACAGAGGGCCTGAATTTTTCTGGTCTATATGGTGGAGGGCTGATAATGGAAGCCAGTGTTAGCTACTCCCTGATTTTAGACCACTCCCACTTTAAACCACACCCATGTTACCACAAGACCATTAATGGTGGTAGCACACCAAAAAAAACAAATAGTTGGTGCTCACTGCAGGGATAGCACTCATATGTGTCATATTAAGACATACAGTACCCTTAAATCCCTATGCCTCCTCCTCCCCTGTGGATAACACAGCACCCCCAGCACATGATTAAACACCTTAGGGGCCCCTAACAATATTTTTCAAATGCTAAAAAAAAACCCAGAACAAATACCAGGCTTATGTTCCACAGGCAGAGCAGAGCACACACAGGCAGAGTATGGCACACCCAGGAAGCATAGGGCAGGCAGAGTATGGCACACAGGGTGCAAAGAGCAGGCAGAATATGACACGCATAGCATAAAGCAGTATAACACACACAGGGAGCATAGGGAAGGCAGAACAGAGCAGGAGACCTATCATGACCACTCTAAGATGTACTACAGTGACAAAGTGCTGGAGATTCAGGGAGATTTAGTCCCTCTGCGACAAATCGCCTCTTCTTTGGGTGAATAATCTCCCCGAACTGACTTCCTGCCGGCTAGAATCTAAATCGCAGCCGGGACGGCACTCGGAGCGCTTTGTTTTCCGAAGTTGTCCGAAATTTCCGTGTGAGGCAAGTCACTTTAGGTTAAGCTGCTGTATTTTGAATGAATTGTAAATAAAGTGTTTAACATTGAAATAAAATCAGCAAGGTGTAATGTTTGGTTGCTTTAAACTTTAATTTATGGCACAATTCACTTTCATGGAGGTTTTTGTTATCCACATTACAATAATATCTATTTGTGAGAAACACTATTGCAAAAGCCACTTTTCACTTGGTTTCAATTAATTGAAATAACTTCTATAAAAGGTGAATATTTACAGATGGTTGCCACTAGTCACTTTAACAATCACAGGGATAAAGAGGAATAATCGTTATAGAAAGTGTAACAAGTAATTTGAATATCATTACAAACCTACATTTAAGTATAAATAGTTTAAAGGGGGTTTCTTTCATATAACTGGTATACAAATGGGGAGATGGCTGAAATAATTAATTCTAAATTTAGCTAGTGTTTGATGGACTGAAATTCTGTCAATGGCTTTGCTTTGTCTTAAAGAAGAACTAAATGCTAAAACAGCAATGATTCCAGTTGTGCACCGGGGGTCACCATCTTGGATTCTGTTACACTACACATGCTCAGTGTGCTCTGGGCAGCTGTTGAGAAGCTATTAAGGGTCATCATTGCAAATCATCAAGCAGAAAATGAGCTTGCTGGTTGCTAAGCTGCCATGGAATGAGTTAATTACTAATTAGCCTTATATTGTGACTTTTATATTTAATATATATACAGTATATTGTGAGTGGTCCCTAAACTCAGTAAGTGACAGCAGCACAGAAAATGTGCAATGAATCAGCCGAAAAGAAGATGGGGAGCTACTGGGGCATCTTTGGAGACACAGATCTTTACTGCTAAAGGGCTGCAGTTGCCTTGGGCTGGTACAGAAGCACAAAACATAATGTACAATATTTCTAGCTACTTATTTAGTTAGCTTTTAGTTCTCCTTTAATAAATATGTCATAAATATAAACCAGACTGTGCATGTTAATAATAATAATAACTATCAGCACCAGAAAAAAATCCCACATTTCATACTTGCGTCCAGATGTTACGTGAGCTATTAGCAATGGTGTAAGTGCAAATAAAGAGAAAAGGGACTGGAGGGATTACTAGTGGTGCTGCGGCAGAGCTGTACATGACTTGAATAATCTCCTTTTGTGTCTGATGGTAATGCCTTGTTCCAGGACAATTCAGTTTCCACCAGTTCATCCAAGCAATGCAAAAAGCTTCCTGTCCCCCCAGTGGGCACGGAAATCTCTGTTAAATGAAGAGTGTCGCTGGGAAACAACTCTTCTTCTATATTTACCTTATTATTATCAAGTAATTTTTTGTTTGCTCTGAGGTGTAAGTCATTATAATCTCTGGCAATGTAATGTGTGAGAGTGCAATGTAAAGATCTAAAACAATACAACTTTCTCAACTAAAAAAAACAAAAGTGCCTTTTAAGTTCTTTTTCCTAATAATTAAGAGTACCGGATTTGTGAATATTAGTATACATACGTTTGTTAGATGCGCATCAAATCCAGTGCTTAGCCAAATGCCAGCACTCATTGCAGGATTCATCCAGATCCTTCAGAGTTCAGTGGAACCAAATCTGAACCCTTAGAGGGTTTTTTATTTATTTTATTTAGTCCGAATGCCAAAAACTCTAAAAATTTAATTTTTTTAAATATAGAATCCAAATTTTAGTAAAAAAAATTGCTCTAATTTATTAAACCCAGAGGATGGAAAAAGTCAGAATCCGAAAATCCGGCATTTCAGACATGCCGAGGTTGTATATAAGTCAATGGGAGAGGTCCCTATCCTATTTGGAAGTTTTTGTGGTCTGCACTGGGATCCCGAAAATCCACCTATTTCTGTCTTTTCGGGCAAAAATATGTAAAATTCTGACTTTTTGGGAAAGAGCCCGAAAAAAATCTATTGATTCGCAAAAAAATGCAGAAGAAAATGTACGATTCAAATTTTTGCTCGATTTTTTTTTTGGGGTTTGTCCCCGATCCAATTAAATCATGTTTTTTTTTAATAAAAACGTTGATTCTAGTTTGGTCAGACCTTTTTCATTACATTACTCCGAAAAATTTGGATTTTGATAAATAAGGCCCCAACTGTTACATGACAACTGAACACAATTTTTTTTTGTTAACAGTTGATGGAATTGTTGATGTTCAAATCATGGTTCTGATTAAAATAATTATTAAAATATAAAATGTATCTAGTGAGAATCAGGAGGAGCAGAGTGCAGCTGTACCCGGAATGTAAGTGGGGTGCGCTCTTGCCCCATGGGAAAAATTAAAGGACCCCTAGTAAGTGGTTGAGACAATGCCAAATCTCATCATAGTCACGAGGCTCAGTTAATGGCAGCACAGGGAGATGCACAATAAAGAGGTATTTAGTTAAAAATAAAATTACATTAAATACTATAGGCCCATTTACACAACTTACAACGTTTATGTTCACATTATCCCCCCCCCATATCTGCTTAGATTATTCATTTCTGAAATGAGGCCGAGCACATTATCTGTTAAATCATCTCTCCTGCTGCATCTGCTCCCCCGAGCCCTCTGGCTATGAAAGCATTAACTAAATCACTGCATTAAAAAGCTTCCGCTTAAATCCCAGCCCGACGTTTTCGAGTCCCCAGATCCCATCCTACCATCTTAGAAGGAGGATGGGAATTGTAGCCCTACTGGAGTTTCACATCTCTTGTCTCAGAAAACTATACCGGTATGGGACCTGTTATCCGGAACCTGTGATTTCCGGATAAATGGTCTTTCCGTAAATTTCGATCTCCATATCTTAAGCCTGCTAAAAAATAATTAAGACATTAATTAAACTCAATGAGATTGCATTGCTTTCAATAAGGATTAATATATCATAGTTGGGACCAAGTACAAAGTACTGATTTATTATTACAGAGAAAAAGGAAATAATTTTTAAACATTTGGATTATTTGGATAAAATGGAGTCTATGGGAGATGGCCTTCCCATAATTCGGAGCTTTCTAGACAAGGATATCCAGAAAATGTACATGGGTAACAGGCACATACACGAAGGCTCTGTTCCCACTATCAAAGCTACACACCCACGGACCCCAAAATATTTAGTATGTACAGCTCTGCCCCTGAACACTATGGGGCAGATGTATCAAGGGTCGAATTCCGAGGGGTTAAATCCCTCTAAATTCGACTGGGGAATAGAATCGAATAGGGAATTCGGGCGAATTTACGAGCTGGCGAATAGTCGAAGAGCACAAAAAACTCCTCGAAATTCGAGTTTTTTTTCCCTCTATTCATTCACCCGAGCTTAGTGAATGTGCCCCTTGCAAATATAGATTCAATGTATAGCTAATAATTTCCTCCTCCATCAAACAGTGATATTTTTTTTAAAGAGTAAAGTAAACATTCTTCAAAACTATTTCAAAGACATTGAACAAGAAGGGTGGAGTGGAGATGCACAATATGAATTGTAAATGAAGAGATGTAGTAAATATCCAGTACCATGTAATATATGTGATGGAGCCTTCCTACCTAAATAGTGTGTGAAAAAGTATGTGAAGACCTCACGGTTGTCAGGTGAACCCCTGGTGTATAAAAGGGATAGGGTAAGTCACTACCTTTTTCTCGGAACCTGTCACTTCTGCAATAAAGATCAAGGAGTTGAATCCCATCCAATTGCACTTTTTTTCCAAGTTAAGCAGTCTGTATTGGGGATTTTTTTATTCATAGAATAATGAAAAGCTATGGAGACACCCTGGGACTGGGACCCCCTAGTTATTATAACTATTCTGATTTGATTGTGTATTGGTACAGCTCAGGGCATCCCTGGAAAAGCAACGCCACCTGCATAAAAAAAGAAAAAGACTGGACTGTGCCAAGCAGTTTGTAATTTTCGGTGACTCTTGGGTGCAAATTTACTCAAGGGTGAATTTCCCCTTTGGGAAACTTCGCCATACTTTGCGCAGCTGCGTCAGATGTTATTTCACAGTGAATACACGTATTTATCAAAATGCAAAGTTTTGTCTCGGCAAGTGTACACTGACGCCAGCTAAACTGCTGCCAAAACAGCGCAAATATTTCTAATCAAATTTTTTTCGGATTTTTTTTTAAAATTCTAAGATATTGAGAAAATTGTGTACTGCTATTACAATCAACTTTGTACCAACAGAATCAGTCAGTTTTCCAACTGTGGAGGGAACGTGTCTGTAGAAAGAGAACTGTTTTGATGTTGCTCTGCTCAAGAAAGGCATGAGAACAGTTGTCTGGCCATTACTGCTGGAGGATTTCTGCTGATTGTACCTCACTAAGAAGTTAGTGATTTCAGCTGCCACTATATAGTGGCAGGAGGCCTCTGAGGCTGGAGTAGATGACCCCATGCCTGAGAGCAAGACCAGGAGGGTCAAAAGCTCAAGATTACCAAATTGAAATGTGTGTGCTCGCGCTATAGGCAGTGCTGGGAGCTCTAGTTCAGCAATGGATTCATCAAAGCTGCATTTGTTGATAAAGATTCTCATCAATGTGGAGCCTGCCAGCACTGTGTGTGAGCCCTCGGGTGAGTCTGCCTGGGGAGAGTAGAGGAAAGGGAAAGGATCCAGCGGGGGTTCTATGGTGTCACAGGCTTTTTGTGTGCCTGCCACAAGGGAGCCAATATCTAACCGGAGGGAAAGGTATTTTTGGGCTTCTAGCGCTGCCTGGGACCAAGTGTGCTCATTTGGGATAAGGGACTGAGACTTTGATCTTCCAATGATTAGTGCGGTACTTTGCCTGGCATGGAGGGCCAAGATGGGACTGGCACAGGATTCCCGGGGTAGTGGGTCATGCTAGTTAAATGCATATTGTGATGTGATTGTATTTACTTGCCCTTTAAATCTGTACTTATCTTGTATAAAGTTATTTGTTACACAGAATAAAGTGTGTGTGTTGAATGTTTCCTAATGCGGCCATCCGCAGGTGCATTCCCGGATCCCATTAGGTGGAGGCACTGACATGAGAAGAATTCCCAGTACCTTTCACCTTGCAAAGGGAACTCAGGACCTGAGTTGGTAAGCATGGTACAACCTTGGCACCAGGGGGGTGGCCAAGAGGGTGTTACACAGGTATTTATGGTTAATAGTAGGGACGCACCAAATCCAGTATTCAGTTCGGGAGTCGGCCAGGATTTGCCCTTTTTCAGCAGGATTCAGATTAGGCCGTATCCTTCTGCCCAGCCGAACCGAATCCTAATTTGCATATGTGACAAAACAAGGAAGTAAAAAATGTTTTCCCATTCCCATCCCTAATTTGTATATGTAAATTAGGATTAGGTTCAGTATTTGTCTTAATCTTTTGCAAAGGACTTGGGGGTTCAGCCTAATCCAAAATAGTGGATTTGGTGTATCCCTAGTTAACAGATAGCATCAGCTCAAGTAAATACTTTGCCATAGATCAACATGGCAGCAGCATGGGATAACATGTAAGCAACAGGCATTAAAAAACTTAACCCACATCCAACTTTAACCTGTAAAATGTTGTTATTGTAAGATCTGCACCCAACCTGTACCCATGTCTTCCCACTGCCTTTGCATGCCCCTATGTTTCCCAGATATGGAATCTTCAGAATATTATGCTTAAAGGGGTTGTTCACCTTTGAGTTAACTTTTAGTATGATGTAGAGAGTGATATTCTGAGACAATTAGCAATTGGTTTTCATTTTTTATTTGTGATTTTGAGTTATTTTATCTTTGTATTCAGCAGCTCTCTAGTTTGCAATTTCAGCAATCTAGTTGCAAGGGTCCAAATTACCCTAGCAACCGTGCATTGATCTGAATAAGAGACTGGAATATGAATAGGAGAGGGCCTGCATCGAAAGATGAGTAAAAAAAAGTAGCCATAACAATATAATTGTAGCATTACAGAGCTTTTGTTTTTCAGATGGGGTCAGTGACCCCCCATTTGAAATCTGGAAAGAGTCAGAAGAAAAAGGCAATAATTAAAAAGCTACAGTATATAAAATATATACTGATAATGAAATTGAAGACCAATTGAAAAGTTGCTTAGAATTGGCCATCCTATAACATACTAAAAGTTAACTTAAACCTTTAAATAGTTTTATTTCTCTTGTATTTACAATATCACAAGCTGTTTCTTGTTGGCTGAAATTAAAAGCAGATGGCACCATTGTTTCAACTTCATTATATTTGGTATTGCAAAGTGCTTAGAAAGGCGCTCTAAAGAGTTATGTACTAATTTGTTTGATGGTTGACATTTCCATTCATTCTATTTTCAATAGAGGGTTGACATGTCCTACTACTACTACTACTATTCTCATTTTCCATTAACTGCACCTACCTACTGCTTTTAGTAAAGAAAATAGTTTATTATGGTATTTAGCAACATTGATCTAAAGGCTGATGTCACAGGGCTGAAACTTGGCCTACTGAAAGACACATGTTGTGAATCAGCCCCTACTCTGGCACCAGCCTTCTTCCTTTCCTTGCTTGCACCGGAGCCATTGCACCAGCCCAGGTGCAGACACACACAGTCGATTTTGGCAGCAAGTTTTTATTTCATTGCAAAAAACTGTCACGTGCGCCTGCACCCAGACCATTGCAATGGCTCCAGTGCAGGCAAGGAGAAAGGCTGATGCCAGCGTAGGGGCTAATTCATGGCCGGTGTTTTTCAGCAGGCTGAGTTTCAGCACTGTGTGGCATCAGTCTTTAGATAAATGTTACTAAATGCCATAACAATGTCTTTTCTTTACTGTGTGTTCTTTTATCTTAGTTACACACTTGAAAAAAGCAACAAAGATAAGTTGTTTGCAACATGCGGCCTTCACCTCTTGCCCAAACATTAACCTGTCAAGTATTTCAAGATACTAGGGCAGGAGTGCCCATACTTTACTAATGTGAGGTCTACTTTTAGGGCAGAGACACACAGTCACATTCAGGGAGATAAGTCGCCCGGCGACTCACAAGGAAACGCTCCGATTGCCATCCCGCCGGAGATTTTCATTCTAGCCAGCTGGGAAGGCAGGGGAAGACAGTTCAGAGAGATTAGTTGCCCCCATAGAAGAGGAGATTTGTCTCTGGGTGACTAATTTGACCGTGTGTCTCTGCCCTTAGTGACATTGTCCCATTATGATCTACATCAGTGCTGTCCAACTTCTATAGTACCGAGGGCCGGAATTTTTCCAATCTACATGGTGGTGGGCCGATAACGGAAGCCAGTGTTAGCCACTTCCTGTTTTTTAGACCACACCCACTTTAAACCACACCCATGTTACCACAAGACCATGCCCACATTAATAGCACACCAAAAAACCAAATGGTTGGTGCTCACTGCAGGGATCAGGGCCGGAACTAGGGGTAGGCAGAGTAGACGGCTGTCTTGGGCGCCATCATTGGGGGGTGCACTTTTTTCAAGCGTTTATTTAATAATTTGTTTCAGTAATCATGGTCACCCAGTTGGGTGGAATCCATCTCCTTCCCCTTCTCCCTCTTGCCGGCAAGTAATAAAGTAATAGCTGCTTCTGTGCGGTGCACCGTGACGTGCGTATACGCGTCAATGACATCACTGATGTGTTGGATGGTAGAGAGCTGGGGGGCTACTTGGTGTGTCTCTCGCTGCTCTCAGCCTTGCACAGTTGCACTGAACTGAAGACATTCTTTCTATTACTGTAAAGTGTGAAGCTTCCTGCTGGCACAGCCAGGTACAGATTTGGGGCCCATATATTTGCTGTTGCTGCTGGGTTGGGCGCTGACACAGGTACATAAATACTTGGGGGCAATATGATGTGATCAGATTTATTTTGGGCTGCTGCTGGCACAGGTAAAGATTGGGGGCAATATGATGGCTGCTGGAGGGCTGTATGATGAATGGCTGCTGAGCTTGCTTGCACAAGTACAGGGGGTAGTAATATAAATGAAAAAGTGTTGTACACTTTCTTGTTCTCTTTATTTAAAATATTTACCATCATGATAAGGAGGGAAATGGTAATGCAGGACAGGGGGCACTGATTGAAGCTCTTGCCTAGGGTGCTAAACTACCTTGTGCCTGCCCTGGCAGGGATGCCACTCATATGTGAAAAAGCTAAATCATATTAAGACATACCCATAAATCCATATGCCTCCTCCTCCCCTGTGTATAATACAGTACCCCAACATATGATTAAACACCTTAGGGGCCACTAACAATAATTTTCAAATGCCAACAAACCCCCATAACAAATACCAAAGTATGACACACACAGGGAGCATATGGAAGGCAGAACAGAGCAGGAGACAGGAATCAGGACCAGTCTAATATGTACTACATATAGTAACACAGTGCTGGTGCCCCATTAGCATTTTGTATAAAGTGTGAACAGGTGAACAATGTGGGCAGTTTCAGTCTGGGTCTCAGGTAGAACAGTACAGGACTTTAGAGGAGTTAACAATAGAGGTGTCACAAGTGTGAACAATACAGGGGGATCACATGTGTGAACAATGCAGGGGATTCGTTTGAATTTGTGATTTAAACAATGCAGGGGCCAGTTAATCTCTGAAGTGATACCTTTTAAAATTTACATATGGTAAAAAGACACAGCAGGCAGACTTTGATGTGGAGGGCCATATGGGGGGGGGGTTGCGGGCCGCATGCAGCCCGCGGGCCGCCAGTTGGAGAGCCCTGATCTACATCCATAAAAGCATTGCTAGGATTCTGTTCCATGGAAAATATTACTTAAATATTATATTGATTAATGAGAGACTTGTTATTGCTATATTTAAGAAACAACTATTTGTTATGTAACCTGAACATAATAAATATCTGAATGAAAAACATGAAACAGGAGGGTGATTTAGTCAAGCTGTTTGTTTACAGTGTCTTGAGATCTACTGATCACCACCTAAAGGTCTACTGGTAGATCCCAATCTAACTTTTAGCCACCCCTGTACTAGGGAGTAATTTCTGTCTCCAGGGGGCACACATGCAATAGAACTAAGAGGCACTAGAGTGCATCCCTTAAGGCCAGCATATACAGGCAGATATAAACTGCCAAAAAATTAAGTCAGCAGCTTATTGCCCAGTGTATGGGGGCCTCCGATGGGCTTCCCCAATTGATATCTGGTTGAAAGACAGCCAGATGTCAATCAGCCGGGCTTAAAAATCCAGTCGGATTGAGGACCGCATCAATTCGTTGATGCAGTCCTTGATCCAACTGCCTGTTTTTGCCTCGTTGTGATTCATTAGTTGGGCCCAGGGGTCCATGATTGGATCAGCCTGACCTCGCCAAACGAGCGGATCTCCATATGTATGACCAGCTTTAGTGCTGATATTCGGAGCACATGCGCTCCCCTCAGGCCCAGGTTTGTGGCAAGGGCCTAGGGCGGCAGAAATTCAGGGGCGGCATGCCGTCCAGCCACTTACAAGTAAGTTGCTCCCCTTCCGCGTCACCTCCGCATCTCCTTGTGCCTGCACGTATATATACGCATGCGCACATCTTGAATATGCATACATGAGCAAATGCGCATGGCATATAAGTGCAGGCACAAGGAGACGTGGAGGACAACGCAATGCGACGAAGGACGGCAGGGCGAGGAAAGAGAGACACTGAGGCGGAAGGGGACACAGAAAGGGGTAGGCATACAAGGGAGGCAATGAACGGAGACGGCCTAGGGGCGCCCCATTTGTAAATCAGGGCCTGGCTCCCCTCTACACTGGCTCTGCACTAGGTGCTGGAATGAAAAATACTCCAATCAGTGAAGAGTCCAGTGTCTTGATCTTTTTCCAAATAAACCAAAACGCCACTAGATGTCAGGCTTGAGACATATATGATATAAAGTTTTTGTTGCACATACAAATTGCAGAAAATAATCCCTCATTTAATTTAAAAGATGCATTCAAGAATAAGGTCTGCACAGTGGCATAAAACTGGCCATACACAATTAGATCTGTTCATTTGGCAAGGCCACCAGACAAGTGTATCTTTGCCCAATTTGGCCACCTACATTCTGGGCCAGTTTGGGATGATGATCGTTTGTCCCCTGAGCCAACTATCAGATTATAATAGGCACCAATACAGGCCTGTTTGGAGGGGACAGAATCAGTGCACTAATATGGTCCCCATCCGACAGGATATTCAGCCACATATCTATTAGATAGGCCATCAGGAAGAACCTATACTGTGTGAAGGAGCTGAACTGGCTGCTTAACTCTGCCTGTATATGGCCAACCTAAATTCAAGTATCTTGGTCCCAAAGCAATATCAATTCAGAATTCAAAATAAATCACTGTCTAAATGTGGCTACACACGGACCAATAAAAGTCTGCAGTTTTTTGGCCTATGGCTTAATGGCCATGTATGGTGCCACCTATTGGGCTAGCCCAACTGTTATCTGGCTAAAAATTGGGCAGATATTGATTGGGCAGGTTTAATAATCGCATTGGATCGAGGGCCACACATACATGTTGATGTGGTCCTTGTCCTGGAGGCTTGCATAGCTCCAATTGATTTGATTGTTGGCCCAAGGGCCAAATGATCGGACCAGCCAGATGTAGCCCCCCTCAATCTGAAAGAGCTGCTTGTTTGGCGACCTTGCCAAACAAACTGATCTTCACATGTATGGCTAGCTTTACTGGGAACCCCATTACCTTATGGGCCCCCTAGCAATTTCAGTCTGCTTCCTCTATAGATATACTTATGGCACCAAATGCAGGATTCACTTCAGGATCTGGCAAGACTGTGAAAGACTGAATCCCTATAATCATCCAAGGCAAATTTGAACCTAAAATTTTAACTGGATGATTATAGGGGTCAATGTAATAAAAGTTGCAACATTTGCACCAGGTCTAGTTACTTAAAAACAACCAAATAGAAAGTAGTGTTTAATAGTGCCTGTATATAAGCAACAGTGTGATTGGATGCTATTTGTTAAGAGACCTAGTACTACGACACATTACTCCATTGTCACAGGATATTAAATTGCAAGGACACAAAACAGTGTCACCGTTTTATAGGGACACAACCTGGTTTTAGTAATTACTGTATGCACATTCTGTACATGCAACTTAGATTTCATATTCATTTGTAATTTGGCCAAACCTTTGGAGGAGAACTGGGCGTTTGGTTGTATTTGAAAATTATGGATTCGGCACATTCCTAAAAGCACAGATGGGTTATTCAAAAGCTGAAACTAAGGGTCAGGTTATATTAACTACAGCTTTATAGTCATGGATTTCACCATAACATCATAAATTGACAATGATTGATTTTATAAATATTTTGTTATTTTAGCATATAATATGACCTTGCATTAAATACATAACTGAACAAAGCACCAAAAATATTTTAAAATAGCTGAAATAAACAAACGGCCACTAGGCGTCAATCTTGAGACATAGATTCAGAGATTCTGTAGTTTATGTATTGTAGGTTTTGAGTTATTTAGCTTTTTTATTCAGCAGCTCTCCAGTTTGCAATTTCAGCAATCTGATTGCTGAGGTCCAAATTACCCTAGTAACCATGCATTGATCTGATCTGAATAAGAGATAATATAAATAGGAGAGAGGCTGAATAGCAAGATGAGTAATAAAAAGTAGCAATAACAATACATTTGTAGCCTTACAGAGCATTCGTTTTTCAATGGGTTCAGTGACCCCCCCCCATTTGAAAGCTCGAAAGAGTCAGAAGAAGAAGAAGGCAAATAACTAAAAAATTATTTAAAAAATTAGATCAATGGAAAAGTTGCTTTTAATTGGCCATGCTATAACATATTTCCAAGGTATTAAAGGGATACTGTCATGGGAAAACAAACATGTTTTTTTCAACACATTAGTTAATAGTGCTAAAAGAGCAAACCGATTTTTTTATATTCAGTTGAAAGCTGACATGGGGCTAGACATATTGTCAGGGGCGCTCCGTCAATGAGGCGAGTTGAGCCACTCGCCTCAGGCGTCAGCTCCCCCCTGGTTGCCAGGGGCAGCAAAAATGCCGCTCCTGGTAACTAAGAGTCGAATTTCCGGTTTTCAACCTGGAAATTCGGCTCTTCTAGTGCAGAGAGTACAATTGCGCTCTGCACGAGCAACATGCACCACCCCCCTCCAGCAATGAAAAGGTGAGCACCATGAGGAGGGGCGGGGGCGGCAACGGAAGGCCGCCTCAGGCGGCATAAAGGCAAGGATCGCCGCTGCATATTGTCAGTTTTCCAGCTGCCCCCAGTCATGTGACTTGTGCTCTGATAAACTTTAGTCACTCTTTACTGCTGTACTGCAAGTTGGAGTGATATCACCCCCCTCCCTTTCCTTCCCAGCAGCCTAACAACAGAACAATGGAAACGTAACAGATAGCAGCTCCCTAACACAAGAAATCAACACTCAATAGTGAAAGCAAAGTCCCACTGAGACTGATTCAGTTACATTAAGAAGGAGAAATAACAGCCTGACAGAAAGTAGTTAAGTCCTAAAGTGCAGGCACAAGTCACATGACTGGGGCAGCTGGGAAGCTGACAATATGTCTAGCCCCATGTCAGATTTCAAAATTCAATATAAAAAAATCTGTTTGCTCTTTTAAAAATTCGATTTAAGAGCAGAAGTCTGCTGGAGCAGCACTATTAACTGATGCGTTTTGAAAAATACATGTTTTTCCATGACAGTATCCCTTTAAGGGATACGTGTACTGTTTATCTGAATGAATTTTGTAACAATAGCTCCACCTACTGGTCAGTTTCCAACCAAGAAGTTGTCGGGGAAGTGGTCAGGAGAAAGAAAGAAGGCTGGTCTGATGTTCCTTAGGTTATGGGAAACATTAGAAACCTCTGATACATTTTCTCACTTTTTTCCTGACCAGAAGAACATCAGACAAGCCAAATCGCTAGCAAAGTTTCGCCAGGTGAATTTTCGAACGATTGTTACTCCTTAAATTCACTAAAGTGTGAACGTTACCTCTTTCGCCAGAGTTTGCTTCTCCACCTTAGACCTGGCGAACTGATAAGATGAAGCTACATCCTCCTCAATCTTATGTCAGTGACATCATATCCGGTGTGCCAAAGAGTTATAAAAATAAAAAAAAAAGCTGGTGTTTCTTCATATTTAAAGTGGGATTGTGTTTAAAAGTTGCTTATTTTAATATTTTTTTTAACCATTTGAGGGTCATGCCACATTTGTTTTAGGGTGGGCGCATGTCTAGTGCATTAGAGGATCTCTTTTGTCTTTATTTTGCATCCTTGGACATTTGTAATAATAAGTGGCCACTTCAAGCATTTGCACCAACATCTCTAATAAAGATATATAAAGATATATATATATATATGACCTATATGTACCCGCCCTATACAAATTGATCTCGCTGGCAGAAACGAACGTTAGCGAAAGTTCGATATGAAATGCTCGCGCTGACTAATTTACGCTAGCGAAATTTCACCAGAGCTCGGCTGAAGAGACGCAATTTCACATTTTGGTGATTTGGTGTAGTGGAAGTGAATTCATGCCTGATGAAGAGGCGCGAAGTGTTAAAGCCTTTGCAGGCCCTTCAGTGAATTTGCCCCGTTCTGTTTATGTGATTAAAGCTGCTGCAACAGCTGAAGCACTTTGCTACTTTTTAGCGTGTCAATATAGAAACATGCACTGGGAAGTGGGCAAGGTCAGTACACAGCCACTTTGTACAGGCTCTATATGATCTTATCAGATGCAGCCTATCAGATGGCATGGGACATGGGCTCCAGGCCTTAGCAGGACATTATTATTGACTGCAGAACACAAAAGTAACAGGGCAAGATACACAATATTAGGAAGTGGTTAGACACTCGATGACACAGGATGCTCAGGCACATAATCGTCTTTCTATCGAGAAACCACAGAGCATTTAGGACAAAGGCCTTTCATAATGAGAAAGCTAGACACATTATATATTTCTGTGACCTACATATAAAGTTCCTTTTTATATTATTGAATCACTTATTGATGTCTTAAAGGGGACCTGTCACCCTAAGAAATAATTTCAAATTCTTTTCTATCATGTTAGTGGAGCAAAATAAACTTTACTTACACTGTATTTATTATTTAAATTTTGTTTCCTTCTGTCTTGGAATTATACAATCACAGCAAGCTGGCAGCTGCCATTTTGTGGACACGGTTATTAAGGGAAATTGTGTATCACCCCAAAATCTTGTTTATGAACCAGAATGAGGGACCTAATGTCCATGTGCAGTGCGGTAAACAATTATAGAGCCTGAGGAGGGATGGGGGAATGTGAGGAGAGCAGTGACATCTAGGAAGTGCTGAATGGAAAGTGAAAGTAATTGACTGCCCCTCCTCTATGCCACGGGCATAGAGGCGGGGCAGGTAATATTTGATTGACAGTTTAGATAAACACCTTTATAACAGGTATGGATGTTTTAATGAAAACATTTTTTGGGGTTCCATATTTAATTTGGAAAGGACTTTCATTATGCAGTTTTTTATGTGTAGGTGACAGGTCTACTTTAAAGTACTTGTATGCCTCTCCCAAGCATAATTACCTCATCCTTTTATTTCAGCATCTACTATTTTTGCTGAAAACGACTTATAGCATATGGGAAAAAGTATCGGACACCTGCCTATCCAGGTAGTACAGGTATGGGAAATGTTAACCCGGAAACCTGTTATCCAGAAAGTTCCAAATGATGGACCGCCAATCTCTCATAGACTTTATGTTATCCTAATAATCCAAATTTTAAAAAATGATTTCCGTTTTCTCTGTAATTATGAAACAGTAGCTTGTACTTGATCCAAACTAAGATATAATCAAATGCAAAACCAGCCTATTGGGTGTATTTTAAAAGAAAGAAAGATCCAAAGGTCTCGAGCATTCTGGAAACAGGTCCCATACCTGTAATAAGAAACCGGTCCTTCCATTTTTGCTATATCAGTCTTTTCTCTTCTGGAAATTTTGAAACATTGTTGGTAGGATTTGCCTTTATTTAGCCTCTAGAGAGGTTGGACACTGAAATTCTGATCAGGTCTACCCTAGAGTTTAGTGTTCCAATTCATCCCACAGGGTTCATTTGGGTTGAGGTGAAAGTTCTGTGCAGCTCAACTCTCTTTTCTGCAAACCCATTCTGTGATCTAAGATCTAAGTTTGTGCATGGGGTGCTGAAACAGAGCAATGCCTTCTCCAAAGTGAAGGAAGAATTTCCAGGAATGTCGATGTAGTCTTAAGGATTGCTTTCAATGGAATCAAAAGCCTTAGCCTAAGCCACGTAAACAGTCCCAGGTCATTATTTCTCCTCCTTAAAGCTTTCTCATCTGCATTATGCATTGAGGCAGGTAGTGCTCTCCTGGCAACTACCAAACCCAGACTTCTCCAACAGACAACAGCCGATTGGTGAAATACCATTCATCACTGCAGTGCTCCAGAGTCCAATTGCAGAGATCTTTACATCGGTTTTGCTCTAGGTGATTTTGTCTCTGACCACCCATAAAAACATCATGCTTCCTAGGTATAGTTCTTCTGCTGACATTGCTTCCAGAGACATTTTTTTGCCAACCTACCAGCACAAAGGAGCCTTCAAACAACACAGTTTGTTTCTGCATCATCATCATCATCAATTATTTATATAGCGCTGTCAAGATACGCAGTGCTTTGCATAAGTCACTGATAAATGTAGAGGCTAGTTTGTGTTTCGATGACAACTTTTATGGTTGCGTTATGTTAAATTTAAATGCCATCTACTTTAGAACTGTTCTTCTGGTGTGAAACATATACGGCTCATGTTGTGCAGTTTATATCCAGCAAAAGGGTTTTACCTATAGGACTCTATAATGATAATATATTAATTTAGAAACCAGTGACATAGAAAATGATGTGCCTTACCACCCCAGTACCAAAAGTTACTTACACATAGCTGCCCACATCCTTGTTCTAGTGAACAATATTACCAGGGTTGTACGTCACTGGCTAAGGTGGTCATAACCAATCTATTAAAACCTGATACTTTTTCAGCTAAAGAACGAACTTAGAACAATTTGCAGGGCAACCTACTGCTATCCACTACTGTTGTATGGCTGCAGCTCTTCTTGCTTCATTGCTAACAGGTTTTACAGATTGTTGATTATTATAATCATTGGCGGGGTGATTGTACCAGAACCTGCAACCCCGGGGGGCCTGCCAGCAATTTCCGCGCTCTCATAGCCGTCTAGAAAATCACTTCCTGAGGGGGTGGGGGACTTGGCTGCATGGCCTGCACCCGGGCCCGACTCACTACATACTACATAGAACCAGTGAACCATAAAATATCAAAGGTCCATGAGATAAATACATAGACACACTTGAGTCCGAAACGTTGCCCTATTTTTGGATGTTTTTTCAGTCAGTGCTGCTGACCTTTTCTTCATTGGATTGTTTGACCCTTGAAGCAGGCATGGGTCCTACAGCATAGCACCTGATACCGCAAAAGGTATTTGTTCGGGAGTATAAGCTCTCTATCTTTGATACTATAGATAATGGAGCAGTCATAATCAAACAGTGAGGCAGAAACCCCAACCATGGTGCCACCACCGGTGAACGTTCTTCACACACTTTGATAACAATTTGCTTTCCTGGGAGAAGAATAAACATGAAACTGATGTGGAAAATAGATTTCTTTTGTATTATTAGAACAGACTAAACACTGAGTCACCAGCTGCAGTAGATATGAACAACTTCATGCTCCAAAAAAAGCCTGTCTCTTTATATTGCTTATAAATAACCAAAAGCTAATCTCCATGGCTCTGACTCAGACATGGAAAAAATGCAAAAGCAAAACAGCCTGAGGCAATAGTTCTGCTGTGCAGCAAGTTTAGCCCAAAGTCCAAAAAGTCCAGAGGCAAGCAGAACAGCAGATTTTACTGCTCTGAACCATGGAAGAAGTAAGAATTCACCACTGGATAGATACTCCTGTACGATATGAGGAGAAGTTATCAATAAAAGATCTCCAAGATTGTACTCTGGATCACACATTATTTGCTCTGCCAGGTCCTCAATGCAGTGATGGCAACAAATCAACTGAAGTCATGGAAGAAAAAGAAGATGGACAACTAGACAATCAAGAAGAAGATACTAATTTTAAGGTGTTGTTGGATGTTGTCCAGTTCCGCTCAGAAGACATCATTATTCAGGTTTTTGAAGGGTGGCTCATAATCAAAGCAGAGCACGGATGCAGAATGGATGAACATGGGTTCATTTCACGGAACTTTACAAGAACTTATAAATTACCAAATGGAATTGGCTTGAACGACTTGTCTGCATTCTTCTGCCATGATGGGATTTTAGCTGTAGAATGCAAGCAGAAGCATGGACTGGCACTAAAGATCTAGAAGAATTCAAGTTATGTCCTACATCAATCCATTCTGTTCTAGAATCATTAAATAAATATGTTGGGTTGTGTAGCAACTGTGTCAGAACTGTGTCAAAAATGTTAAATATTTATCTTTGTTTACATTATTTACTTTTCTTTTTAACCAACTATTGTGTCCTTGTATAATCTTGTCTTCTGTAAAACAAACAAATTATTAGAAATAAAGTGTAAAGAAAATATTTTCGATGCAGATGAGCAATGATTTCTATGCAATGGTGTTTTCATTCATGAAACTGTTCATGACGGTAATATGAAACAATCAGCTTATTGTTTCCAGAAATCAAAAAAGGACTAAATATCAGATATCTCAAATGTTCAGGGGGGGAATAATATTCTAAAATGATGACAGCTGGGTACAGTCCACAAGCTTCTAGCTGGTAATCTATGTCCTATATTTGACACCAGTAGCCTCATTTGGGTATGACTTATATTTAGGGATGCACTGAATCCACTATTTTGGATTCAGCCAAACCCCCGAATTCTTCTCTTAAGAATACTGAACCGAATCTGAATCCTAATTTGCATATGCAAATTAGGGGTGGGAAGGGGAAAATATTTTTTTACTTCCTTGTTTTGTGACAAAAAGTCATTTGATTTCCCTCCCCGCCCCTAATTTGCATATGCAAATCAGGATTCAGCTCGGCTGGGCAGAAGAATTTCTCCGAATCTGAATCCTGCTGAAAAAGCCAGAATCCCGAACTGAATCCTGCATTCCGTGCATCCCTACTTATATTACATAACATCAAGGGGGTTATGCCAAGAACTCGAAAAATTTGTGATTTTTTATACCCCGAGGCTGCTAAAAGTCCGAATCCAAAAATACTCCATCTCCAAGCTATCGGGGTCCTGCAGAAGTCAATAGAAAAGGTCCCATTTCAAATTTGAAGATATCACAGTCTGCTCTGAGTTTCGGCCAAAGATCCAAAAAAATCAGGGGTTTGAATGGATTTCACTAAAAATTTGAGCTTTTCAGACATAACTGAATTTTTTAATTATTTTTCCCGAATCGATTTTATCTAGTATTTTAATATAGTATTTTAAGATAAGGTAAAATCATGGATTCTAGTTTGATGGCACTTTTTTATTTAAAAAAATCTGAGAAAAACGGATTTTGATAAACAACCCCCCCAAGTATTGATTCAAAAAGCTGCCCATGATAGATAATGGAAATAGCTTGGCATATTAACAATTTGTTCTGTATTTGTGAATAGTTCCCAAATATGTACTTAACCCAGTGATTCCTGTACTTCAATTGTGCTATAATCGTACTATAATGGCAAATTCTGGCCATTGTGTCACTGCATTACATCCTTAGAAAACATCCTTAGCTTTCAAAAAGGGGGTCACTGATCCCATCAAAACAACAAATGCCTTGTAAGGCTACAAATGTATTGTTGTTACTATTTGTTCATACTCATCTTTCTATTCAGACCCTCCCATATTAATATTTCAGTCTCTTATTCAAATGAGTGCAAGGTCGCTAGGGTCATTTGGTTCATAGCAACCAGATTACTGACACTGCAAACTTGAGAGCTGCTGAATAAAAAGCTAAATAATTTAAAAACCACAAATAATAAAAAATGTAAACCAATTGCAAATTGTATCAGAATATCATTCTCTATGACATACTAAAACTTAACTCAAAGGTGAACAAACCCTTTAAGGAGGGGGCTAAAATGATAAAGCCCAATGACTTCTATTTTTGCCACTGTATCACTACAAGCAGAAGAGTAAGGTTTGTGGGTTATTTCATCTTTGTTTCTCCTGATACATAGCTAAATATGATGCATAGCTAAATCTACTTGATACCATACACACACTTTAGCCTCTTGGCCCTAGAGAGGTGCATTCTCTGCTAAATCTTGGGTATATGTCTATATTCTTAAAAAGTAACTTGGAATTCAGCACTTAACAATGGCCAAAGCTTGGGTTCCATCAAAGGCACCCGATCAAAAATTAACGTACAGCCCGATCAACGAGCCAACCCATATCCAAGTCTTCTGCTGATATCGGCTCTTTTCCCACCATACATGCACCGAATATCATACGAAAATTAATTTTGTAAGATATTATCTGTGCGTCTATGGCCACCTTAAGTCTTTGATGAATATCAGGTAAGAGACTTAAGTGGGACATTTAAGCACCAGCAATTTCTGAGTGGCAGCTGAGACACTTGCTGGGTATCACTTTAGGCTGCATTCCCATAGTGGCACTAATATGTTGCTGGGGCAATGCAAAGCTAATGTCTATTGCAGGCTATAGGCCAAAGCTGGAGAGTAGCCAAACTAAGCAGGCTGGCAACAATAAACAACACCATGATAAACACAGTCTGCAGCAATGATCCTAGCTGGAATGTCAGCTGAGAGCTCATCAGACAGAACGTCTCTTTTAGTCTCCAGCCAACCAAGCATTATTTATAGGAAATATGACCCCCCCATACCAAAATGTTAACTCATATTTTAAATTAAGATGAAAGATACCTTATTTATTCACACTCAAAAATGTCCATGGCTGGATCAGGAATAACTCATACCATCATGTTATTGTAAGGACTTCCCCTGGTGGTCCAGTGTTTTACCCGTTGGCATGGGGGGGGCGCCCGCCGCATGTGTCTATTCCCCTCCTGTGCCGGTTTCCTCTAGGGCGCACCGCGCACACTTCCGGTTTTTATAGGCGCATTAACGTTGGCGTGATTACGTCAGCGCGCAATGGCGTGAAATTCAAACCCTATTTAAAGAGAAATCAGTGTGCAGATCCTTGCCAGTTGTTAGGTTCAATTAGCTTGTTCCTGGGTGTATGATACTTTTTGAAATACTTCTGTGTATTGACCTTTGTCTGCCTGCTTGTGACTACTCTGACCTCTCCAATCCGACCTTTGCCTGTGCACTGACTATTCTACATTCTCCTATCCTAATTCCGGCCTGTCTGATGATTCTCTGCTTGTGCTGGCCTGGCCTGCTGTTCCTGGTGGTGTTCTTCTTTCTAGTATCCTGGTGAGACGATCATGCCCCTTTGCTCGTCCAGAACTGTTAGCTTTGCTTCTCATTCAAGTAAGACCTGGCGGCATCCGATTAGCCGAGGGCTCCTCCTGAGGTGAAAGGCGGCGGTTAGAGGCAGAAGTGAGAGCCGAGACCAGGGAGCTTAGCTTGGGTTCTGGATATAGCGTGCCGTAACAGCCTCTAGACGTCTTCCTATAGCCTTTGATGAGTGTCTGGATTCTGGATGGCGTTTTTTTTTGACCATTCGTCCAAACAAAATCTCTCCAGTTCAGATAATTTTGATGGCTACCAAGCATGGACAGCCTGCTTCAAATCATCCCATAGATTTTCCATGATATTCAAGTAGGGGGACTGTGACGGCCATTCCAGAATATTGTACTTCTCCCTCTGCATAAATGCCTTTGCAGATTTCCAAGTGTGTTTAGGGTCATTGTCTTGTTGGAATATCCAACTCCTGCTGTCACGATCGGCAACCTAAATCCAGAACCAATGCTAAGCACCCTGTTTTCGGCTCTTGCTTCCACCTTTAACAGCCGCCTTTCACCTCGGGAGGAGCCCTCGGCTAATCGGATGCCGCCAGGTCTTATTGAGAGAGGTGCCAAGAGAAGGGTTCTGGACGAGCAGAGGGGCACGATGGAGAAGCAAAGTCTCTGGGCAAAAGGTTGCAGTACAGGGCATAGACAAAAGGCGTAGTCAATTAGGCTAGGTCGAGGCAGGCAGAGTACAAGCGGAGTCAGACAGGCAAGGGTCAAACCAGGAGATCAATCAGAGGGGATACGGATACCAAAGAGTCTGTTACCAGGCAGGGTCAGGATTCCAGAAGTCAGGATAGTCTTTAGAACAGGCAGGGGTCAAAACAAGTAATCAGATCAAAGAATTCAGAAGTTCTAAACAGCACAGAGGCACCAGGAACTCACAATGAGGAAAACTATAACGGGAAATGATCTACAGCCTGAATGCGCCTTTTAAACCATTTGAATGGTTGTGCTCTGACATAAGCGTGCCAGCGGCAATGTGCATACAAATTGCGTAAATGAGCGTGCCCTAAGAGACTGGCAGTGTGGATGAAGAAGAGCGGCGTGGCGGGCGTCCCCGCCGCACCACTAGACCACCAGGGTGAGTACTGATTGTTACACCTGCGTACCCTCAACTTTGTGACTTATGCTTGAACATTAATCTGAAAAATTGGTTGATATTGGGTTGAATTCATCCGACCCTCGACTTTAACAAGGCCCCAGTCCCTGAACTAGCCACACAGCCCCAGAGCATGATGGAACCTCCACCAAATTTGACAGTATGTAGCAGGTGTTGTTCTTGGAATTCAGTGTTCTTCTTCCACCATGCAAAGCACTTTTTGTTATGACCAAATAACTCAATTTTTGCCTCATCAGTCAAAAGCACTTTGTTCCAAAATCACTGTGGCTTGTCTAAATGAGTTTTTGCATACAACAAGCGACTCTGTTTGTGGCGTGAGTGCAGAAAGGGCTTCTTTCTCATCCCCCTGCCATACAGATGTTCTTTGTGCAAATTGCTCTGAATTGTAGAACGATGTACAGAAACACCATCTGCAGCAAGATGTTCTTGCAGGTCTTTGGAGGTGATCTTTGGGTTGTCTGTAACCACTTACAATGCTGCTCCTGTATTTTTCTTGGCCTGCCAGACCTGGGTTTTACAGCAAATGCGCCTGTGGCCTTTCATTTCCTGATTACATTCCTTACAGTTGAAACTGACAGTTTAAACCTCTGAGATTTTTGTAGCCTTCCACTAAACCATGATACTGAACAATCTGTTATCAAATCTTTTGAGAGTTGCTTTGAGGATCCCATGCTGTCACTCTTCAGAGGAGAGTCAAACAGAAGCACAGCTTGCAATTGGCCACCTTAAATACATTTTCTCATGATTGTACATACCTGCCTATGAAGTTCAAGGTTTAACGAGCTAATCACACCAATTTGGTGTTGCCAGTAATCAGTATTGAGCAGTTACATGCATTCAAATTCGCAAAATTACCCAAATTTGCACAACCAGTTTTTCACATTTGATTTAATTGTATACAAGTGAATACTGCTTCACTAAAAACCTTTTTCAGAAAACACCCAGTACTCAGATGTTCCTGGGAAATGAAAACGTAAAAATTTGCGCACCTCGCGCCTTTCCTATACCAATTCCTACTTAGTGGTGCAGAACTCCCTAAACGGTCGGCACACGTCAATCATTGAAGTATCAGAAAAATGGAAGAGAGTCGCACAACACCATATTTGTTGCAGGTGGGGAGCTTCCCCTTTTATTTTTCACCACTAGTAAATCAACGTTTCAAGGGGGTTTTCACCCACCCTTCATTAAGATTTTTTCATATGACTGTATATGAGTCCCAAAGTCCATGATGAATGAAATATTTTTTGTATAATGTATAAAGGCTGGAGTGACTGGATGTCTAACAGAACAGAACATTACTTCCTGCTTTTCAGCTCTCTAACTCTGAGTTAGTCAGTGACTTTAAAGGGGGCCACGTGGGACATATTTGTTCAGTGAGTTTGCAATTGATCCTCAGCATTCAGCTCAGATTTAAAAGCAAACAGCTATGTCCCATGTGCCCCCCCCTCAAGTCACTGATTGGTTACTGCCTGGTAACCAATCAGTGGAAACCAAGAGAGCTGAAAAGCAGGAAGTAGTGTTCTGGCTATTATGTTACACATCTAGTCACTCCAGTCTTTATGCATTAGATTTGCCTATCTAGCTATATAAGAAACATTTTTATTTTGCACAGCCTATCTATTTACCCAGTTTTTATTTTTAACACTGAACTGTTCCTTAAAGCATTAGTTGCATCTGTGGTTTTATGAAAACCACAGTTGATCAGTGATTTCAATGCATTATCTCGAATTTAAAAACGGATGTGGTTAGTGTTTTTTATAGATGTCAGTAGTAGATTGATTAAAGTGATGATTATTTTAGAATTTATGAAGCAGGGATTAATCAGATGATCTGGACTGGTCAGCTAGTCTATAGGTGTGTGTTTTTTAAGATAAGGTGAAACTTAAAGGAACAGTAACACCAAAAAAAAGTATTTTAAAGGAATGACATTTCGGAACGCTCCAAAAACGTACATGTAGTCCTACCCTGAATACAAAGGTGCAAGTACAGATTTGTTTTACAATGTACTTATGAGAACAGAATATATAGACCTAGCAGTGTGTGATACTCAGAATACCATATCCCTCCTTTTCATCATGTCTATACTGCTGATTTCTAATAATGCTTTCAAGAATATTGTGCCGAGCTGTATCCCGTTCTATTAACCGCAGATACATGATCGACTGCAGACTTACAAAGCTTCATAACTAAATGTGTTTTGATTTCTTTCTACAGGGACATCTAGGGGGTTATTTACTAAAGTCCGAATGTTTTAACTCAAAAAATTAACCCAAATTTTTATTGGGAATAAAAAACTAAAAATTTTCTATATTTATTAAACCCAGAGGATGGAAAAAGTCTGAATACAAAACTCCTATTTGGAAGTTTCTGTGTTCTGTGCTGGAATTAGCCTGAAATCCGACTATTTTGGGTGTTTCGGGCAAAAATCCGAAAAATTCTGACTTTTCGGGAAAAGGTCTGAAAAAAAATCAGGAAAAATCGTACGATCCGAATTTTCATTCGATTTTTTTGTATGTCCCTGATCTGATAAAATCGTGCTTTTTTATAATAAATAAGTTCCAATCGTGGATTCTAGTTTGGTTGGACTTTTTTCATTAAAATAGTGAGAAAAAAGTTGGATTTTGATAAATAACCCTCACCCTCTTGTGTTCTTTCTAGCCCTCAGTCACTAGGTGTCACTGTACACACAAAAAATTACATACGTGGAATATTTGTGACATTTTCGTTATGTAATCCTTGCACAATTCTATGTTATAACATTCGGGGCTATGGAACGCAGGGCCACCTCCAGACTGGTGCTACTTGCATAATAAGTGTTGCTCCTAAGCAATGCAATTCTACACCTGTATCACAGCTAGGGTTTCCACCTTTTCTGGAAAAAAATACCGGCCTTCCTTTATATTTATCATTTTTCCCTATTTATAACATCGGAATCAACCATCATTTTTACCAGCCCTAATCACAGCTCTCTAATATGTATCACTCCAGCTATTAATGAACTGCAGCTCCCAGCATTCACAAAATGTCAAATGTTATCTAGGGGTGCTGGGAACTGTAGTTCGTCATCTAGAGCCACAGACTAGACAGCTTTGGGCTTTGTTATTATAATGCTATATAACCTATAATATATGTAATAATACTATATAACCTATGATAATACTATAATAAATACTATAAGTAATAACAACTCCATTTTTAGGTTTTTTAGCATGAGTGGGAGCTGTATCTTGGCAATATAATATAATAAAAGGTACAAAGGTCTAGTAACGCAACCAATCAATTTCAAAAGTTTATTTTAAAACAACTGACAAGGCATCTGCTTCAGAGGAGACTTTCAAATATCCTTAATTTGTGGCCTAGTCTGTTGATTTGCCCATCCTACTAAATTGTGATAGCCCTCCTCTTTGTTACATTCTCAGCAGGCGCTAATTCTGCATATGTCTTACACATATTTAAATACTATGTACTGAACAAAATGAAGGTAAGAGCTGGGTTTCATCTTGAGACTGCAAAGCGCATGGACCCACCCAGGTCCGGACTGAGAATTAAATTAGGCCCTGGCATTTTAGGTACACAGAGGCCCAATCAGCTCACACAGAGGCCAAGACAGCCCCCCCAGCCCACTAAATACAGACTTTCTATGGCAACTTATAGCAGCCCCTCTGGCATTTGCCAGAACCCACAGATTGCCAGTCCGGGCCTGGACCCACCCTACTTTTTTCCAGGTTAGTAAAAAGTCCAATAGAAGCAAATGGGTGATGAATGGTGGAGTAGCCTGGCTGATAATCAATGCACGTTTTCCCAACAAGAGTGGGCAAAAAAAAGTCCCTTCTGGCATCATCCTAAAGCTGGCCATACATCATAAGATTGTCTTATTTGGCATCCTCTTTGACTGATACGTCCTTCTTGATGCTCATAGGCTGGCACTCTATACAAGCCTATAAGCTACTGACTCTGTAAAGAAGGACCAAGTCAGCAGCTTTTATCTGCCCAAGTATGGCCACCTTTATGGACATGCCCCTGTGTACAAATTGCCTCCGTTCGCATTTTCCTGTGATTAATCCAGATTGCCGTGAGTACTAAGGTCATTGTTTTTTAACAATAAATAAAAAAAAATCTCGTATAAAACCATTGTGATGTGCTGATTGCAAACAATTAGCCAGTGTTTTGCCAGTCTTTATCACCTGATCAATACAACTATTAGATGCTAAGTCCAGACCTCAGCAAGATGAAAAATAGAGCTGCTGCTGCTGCCTCTTTTGTCAAATACTATTCTCTATGTGTAATTTTTAATGGTCTGGAACCCCCCGCCCCCCAAGACTGAAAAGTAATATAGGTCTCTATAAAAAGATATTGCATAAAACAGCTCATGTGTAAAACCCTGCTTCATGTAAATAAAGCTTTCATAATAATTTACTATGTAGTAGTATGTGCCATCGGGTAATCCTAAATAGAAAATTTCCGTTTTAAAAAAGAAGGGCTGCCTCCCTGCCACCATAGCTGCAATTATTATCTGATTGTTGGCCCGAGGCAGAATGATTGGAATCAGCCGATATTACCCATCTTAAAGAGCACCTGTTGGGTAAAAATGTAATACGCAACCAAAGGTTTGGGCTAATAGAGCCCGCATTCCGAGTGCGGGATAACAGAAGTTTTTAAATAAAAAAAAAGCCCCTGTCAGCGCTAGACTACCCGTACCGTCCCGGTGCGAGCAGCCATTTCCTGTCACTCGCATGCGCATAATGAAAAGCTGCCCCAAATTGCTCATTATGCGCATGCGCGTGACATCACATACCCGTTATGCGCATGCGAGTGATTGGACATGGCTGGTCATGCCACGAGCTCCTTCCTGATACAGGTAGCCTAGAGCTGGTGGGGGGGCATTTTTAAAAAAAAAAAACAAAAAAAAAAACTACTGTTAACCCCAACGGGAATGCGGGCTCTATTAGCCCGCACCTTTGGTTGCGAATAACATTTTGTACCCGACAGGTGCCCTTTAAAGCACCATATTGGTTAACGATTGGTTAATTTGCTGACCTCAGGGTCAGACTGTAGCCATAGGGGCCCACCGGGTCTGCAAAACAGGGGCCCTCCTTGCAGTTCCCGGGGGGCCCCTCTCAACTGCAAAACTCACGACGCCCGTATGTGCGAAAACGACACGCATACGTAAAAGACACGCCAGTGGGGGCGCTGCCACCTGAGGCGAGAGCCTCAGCTCTCCTCATTGGTGAAGCGTCCCTGGCAGCGGTGCCGGATGTCCATATGGGGCAGCAGGCCTGGGCCGAACCTGGCTGACCTCACCAAACAAGACGACCTTATGATACATGGCCAGCTCTAGTCTTGACTTATTTTTGGATTTGAGTTGCATAGAGAATGTAAAGATTCTCTCCAAAGGAAGAGGACCCGAATAGCTGAAGATGACCTGAGGAAATCTGAAGAGGACTCGAAAAAATTCGAAGATGGCGCCCACAAGCTCCACTGCACTGCACTGTTAGGTGGGAAAATTTTACAGACATTTTCAGACCTATTGAATTCTGCGAGGGGAAGCAGGGAGGGGGGACTATCTTGATTACTAGGTAGGGGCTTTTTTAATTTTTGGGTTGAGTTTCTTGGCTATTTACTGTACATCACAACCATTGCACAGAGCTGGAATGCCATGTAAACATAGGTGCTTCAAACCTCACAAACGAAGTGGCTGAATGGAAGCAAATCTCACCAACAACGCTCCAACACCTAGTTGAAAGCCTTCTCGGAAGAGATGGGGCTGTTATAGCAGAAAAGGGAGAACCAGAGTCATGTGTTTAGAACACAATGTTGGATAGGCAGGTGCCTGATTATTTGTCCATTTAACCTATGTCTGACTCTTTCTGTAGTTTCAGATGTAAGTAATGCCCCACTTGCAAACAGTGTAATGCCGAGGGAGAGGTCTGCATATTCAATAGAGCAATGCAGCATGAGGAAAAGGGGTCAGACAATACATGGGGACAACATTAACATTATAAGAAAGAACAGGGATCATTAGAAATATCAGGGACAGTTCTAATAAATGCACATTTGCAGGCAGCCCTGATTGCACTTTGCTTGTATTTAATGGGGTTGTTCACCTTTAAATTAACTTTAACAGTACAGGAGGAGTGGGAAGAAGAACATGGGTATAAACTGTGCCAGTCAGTATTAAGAGAAAGAAGATCAGGGGAGAATATTGGGAAGAACTGAGGTACACACAGCACAAGGGGCAGTTCTGTAGGATGAGGATATGGGGAGCAGTATCAAGGCTGTACAGTAGAAAGAGAAATTTGGAATAGGGGGGTGTGCTGAGGCTACAGTGTAGTAAGGGGGGACTAGATTACAGTGGATAGGAAAACAAAGAGAGGCACAAATTGGGGCAGTGATTTATACTGGGGCAATACATCAGATAGATGCAGGGAGGTATTTTGGGGTAGTACAAAACAGGTGGGATGTAGATTGTGACTGGACAATGGGAGGGACAGAAGTGCATCTGGGGAGCAGAGTAAGGAGAGGGGGCACAGGTACAGCACTTTAGAGTAAGGAGAGGGGACACAGGTACAGCACTTTAGAGTAAGGAGAGGGGACACAGGTACAGCACTTTAGAGTAAGGAGAGGGGACATTACTTGTAGGTGGGGCACGTGGGCCAGAGGGCGGAGATAGGGGCAGTAAGAGTGGGAGGGGCGGGGGAGTATGATACAATGGGGAAGGGACAAACAGCAGTTAGAGCTGGGGCAGGACACTACTAGGGGAGGTACGAGTCAGACAATACAGTATTACTGAGTTAATATCGAGGAGGAGGAGGAACTTGTGGGGCAGAAAATTGAAAATGAACATAAAAATGGGCGGGACGAGTCTCTATAAGGCAGGACAGGGGCCAGTACTTCACTCATTAGGGCAGTACAGTAGGGGGAGGGGCAGTACGGTAGGGGGAGGGACTCGGAGGGCAGAGGCCGTTCCATTGACGGGAGAGGGGTGTAGAAGCCACAAGGAGCCGGAGTGCAGGGGCGGCCCGGGGAGGAGCCATGAGTTCTGGCAGCATTTGGATGACTTGTTTCCTTTGCTCATATTAGATGGTCGCAGACATAACGGGTCCTGCTCCGAGACCCCATCTTTACGGCCGGCCCGGGTGCCTCACCTCCCGCTCCAGATTCCCCGTCCCGGCTCGGAGCTGATCATGGCGCTGCCGGCCCGAGCCCTCTATGACTTTCGAGCGGAGAACCCGGGGGAGGTGTCGCTGCGGGAGTCCGAGGTGCTGAGTCTGTGCAGCGAGCAGGACATAGACGGCTGGCTGGAAGGGGTGAACAGCCGGGGGGAGCGCGGACTCTTTCCTGCCTCTTACGTGGAAGTTCTCTGTGGGGAACCCTCCGGCCCGCCGCCGCCTCCCCCTCCGGCGCTGGGAGATTCTCGTTACGCCAATTTGCCCACGGGAGGCTACGAACCGGCCCAGCCCTTCCAGAGCGTCGCTGCCCCGCACTTGGGCCTCGCCTTCCAGCCCCGGGCGCCCTCCCTCGGTTACCAGACCAGCCAACCCAGCGACGATGACTGGGACGACGAATGGGACGACAGTAGCTCCACTGCGGCCGATGAACCGGCGGGTCAGCCCGCTGGCAGTTATTCCGCCGGTTACCATGACTACGAGAACTCCGGCAGCAGCAGATTCCGCTTATCCACCCGCTCCGACCTGCCGCCCGGCCCTTACTCCACCTCCGCCTCCATCGCCTCCTCACAAGCCGCGGGCAAAGGCTCCGCTACGGTCGGCCGCAACCTCAACCGCTTCTCGGCCTTCGTGAAGAGCGGCGGGGAGGCTTTCGTGCTGGGGGAGGCGGCGGGGTTCGTGCGTGACGGGGACAAACTGTGTCTGGTGCAGGGGCCCGACGGGCCGGAGTGGCAGGAGAATCCCTACCCGTTCCGCTGTAACATAGACGAGCCCACCAAGCAGACCAAGTTCAAGGGGATGAAGAGTTACATCTCGTACCGACTCCTCCCCAGTCACACGGGCCTGCAGGTTCACCGCCGCTACAAACACTTCGACTGGCTCTACGCGCGCCTCCTCTACAAGTTCCCCGTTATCTCGGTGCCGCGCATCCCGGAGAAACAGGCCACGGGGAGGTTCGAGGAGGATTTTATCTCCAAGCGCAGGAAGGGGCTGGTGTGGTGGATGGATCACATGTGCAGTCACCCGGTGCTGGCGCGATGCGACGCCTTCCAGCACTTCCTCACCTGCACCGACGACAAGGCCTGGAAACAGGGGAAGAGAAAGTGCGAGCGGGACGACATGGTGGGGGCCAACTTCTTCCTCACCCTCAGCCTCTCCCCGGGCTCCCCTGTCCTCGACCCGCACGATGTGGACGGCCGGCTGGACGGATTCAAAGCGTTCACTAAGCGCATGGATGAGGGGGTCCTGCTGCTCAGTCAGACCGCGGGCGAGTTCGCGCGCAAACAGGCGTCCGGCTTCAAGAAGGAGTATCAGAAGGTGGGACTGGCTGTGAAGGGACTGGGACAGGCCTTTGAGATCGATCAGATGGCTTTCTCCGCCGGATTCAACCGGGCAATGGCTTTTACCGGGGAAGCCTATGAGGCTATTGGGGAGATGTTCGCCGAGCAGCCCCGGCAGGACTTGGACCCCATCATGGACTTGTTGTCTGTATATCAGGGACACCTCGCCAACTTCCCCGACATCATCCACATGCAGAGAGGTAAGAGATCAGCTCCTCTAACTGGGGTTAAGGGCGGGGCATGTCACCCACAATCTGCAACTGTCACCCCCCAGTCTGCCACTGTCACCCCCCGGTCTGTCACCCCTCAGTCTGCCACTGTCACCCCTCAGTCTGTCACCCCTCAGTCTGCCACTGTCACCCCCCAGTCTGTCACCCCTCAGTCTGCCACTGTCACCCCTCAGTCTGCCTCTGTCACCCCCCAGTCTGCCTCTGTCACCCCCAGTCTGCCTCTGTCACCCCTCAGTCTGCCACTGTCACCCCCCAGTCTGCCTCTGTCACCCCCAGTCTGCCTCTGTCACCCCCCAGTCTGCCTCTGTCACCCCCCAGTCTGCCTCTGTCACCCCCCAGTCTGCCTCTGTCACCCCCCAGTCTGCCTCTGTCACCCCCCAGTCTGCCTCTGTCACCCCTCAGTCTGCCTCTGTCACCCCTCAGTCTGCCTCTGTCACCCCCCAGTCTGCCTCTGTCACCCCCCAGTCTGCCTCTGTCACCCCCAGTCTGCCTCTGTCACCCCCCAGTCTGCCTCTGTCACCCCCAGTCTGCCTCTGTCACCCCCCAGTCTGCCTCTGTCACCCCCCAGTCTGCCTCTGTCACCCCCCAGTCTGCCTCTGTCACCCCCCAGTCTGCCTCTGTCACCCCTCAGTCTGCAAATGTCACCCCTCAGTCTGCAAATGTCACCCCATGAATGACACGCAGACACTAGCCCAGGGGTCCCCAACCTTTTTTACTCCCACATTTAAATGTAAAAAGAGTTGCAGAGCAACACAAGCAAGAGAAAGTCCATGGGGATGTCAGATAAGGACTGTGATATTGGGAGCCCCTGTGTAGACTACAGGAGACTCTGTTTGGCAGTACACCTGGTTTTTATACAACCAAAACTTGCCTCCAAGCCTGCAATTCAAAAAAAAGCAGCTGTTTTGAGGCCACTGGGAGCAACATCAAAGCTGTTGGTGAGTGACAAGGTGCTCATGAGCTATTGGTTGGGGATCACTGCTCTAGCCAATCACCTGGGGCTGCAGTCTGCTAGAGAGATGTTTGCCCATTTAATATACCTGTGACTCTTTAGACTCTTTAGCAGGCCTGCTTGGTGACCTGCAGTTCAGGTAGCAGTAGATTTCTGGTGTCGTAGGCCCACAGGTCCCTGAAAAAAAACAAACAACAAAAATGATTTCCTGCCCAGGCTCAATACTCTAGTCTAGGCCATTCCACCTGGAGGCCCTTGTGCCAGATATGGTGCCATGAAAGTCCTTTTCATGATGCCGAGTCTGCTCAATGGCTGTATAAATTCTTTGAATTACCTAATTTAAAAAAAAATGTAACAACTTCATATCTCATTGGCTAACAACTTCATATCTCTCATTGGATAACAACTTCATATCTCTCATTGGCTAACAACTTCATATCTTTCATTGGCTAACAACTTCATATATCTCATTGGCTAACAACTTCATATATCTCATTGGCTAACAACTTCATATATCTCATTGGCTAACAACTTCATATCTCTCATTGGCTAACAACTTCATATCTCTCATTGGCTAACAACTTCATATATCTCATTGGCTAACAACTTCATATATCTCATTGGCTAACAACTTCATATATCTCATTGGCTAACAACTTCATATATCTCATTGGCTAACAACTTCATATATCTCATTGGCTAACAACTTCATATATCTCATTGGCTTACAACTTCATATATCTCATTGGCTAACAACTTCATATATCTCATTGGCTGAGGTCAGGGCACATCACTGTCTCTGGTACCCTGTCACTTACACAATTCTGTGACTGAACTTGCTTGACTCACAAATGATTGGCAATGACCGCTTTTTAAGAATTGCTACAGAACTGTCTCTGTTTGCACAGTGACTTCCGTGTCCAGTCGATCGGTCGTTCTGCTAAAGTTGCATATCTGTACGAAATGAATGAGGTGCTAATTAACCTCACATGACCAGGGATTGTGCTTGCTGGGCTCACCGTACAGTATTTTAACAAGTGTGTGTTTTTTTCCTACAATGACCTCCTTCTGACTCACAAAGAACAATGGCGTGGGATCAAGATGCTGAACAAGCATTTAAGTTTCTAGGGAAAAACAAGAACAGCCTGAGGCCTGCGAGTGATGTAGCTCAATGGTATTGGCAGGAGGACAGAGTGGAAATGGGGTGACTTGTTAGTAACATTTTGTTAAAGGGATCCTCCACCTAAAAAAAACTATTTTTGCATAAAGGGGTTGCTCACCTTTTGATAAACTTTTAATATAATAGAGAGAGTGATATTGTGAGACAATTTGAAATTGGTTTTCATTTTTTATTATTCGTGGTTTTTGTTATTTAGCTTTTTATTCAGCAGCTCGCTAGTTGACAATTTCAGCAATGTGGTTGCTAGGATCCACATTATCCTAGCAACCATGCGTTGATTTCAATAAGAGACCTGAATAGAAAGATGAGTAATAAAAAGTAGCAATAACATCTGTAGTCTAACAGAGCATGTTTGAAAGCTGCAGAGTCAGTAGCAAATAATAAAAAGAAAAAATGAAGACCAATAGAAAAGTTGTTAAGAATTAGCCATTTATAACATACTAAAAGTTAACTTAAAGGGGAACTACCCCTTTAAAAATGTCAATGGTTTCAAAGTTACTCATAAATGCATTTGCAGACCAAAGCATTTCTCTATCTTTGGGACTTAAAACAATGTAACACAAGTCAGTCCTGTTCTAGCTTTTCTAAATTGCGATGTTGTTTCAGTGCAAAAAACTTAAACAAGCGTTGTTCTTCAGTTGTAGCCCATTTGCAAATAACTTCAAACAACATTTTAGATTGAAACATGTTGGAAAGTTGCTTTGAATGACATTGGAGGGAAAACATGTTTTTGAGAAGAGGTCCCCTTTAAACCAGCCCCTCAAGAACTTAGCAAATACATTTCCAGATTCTGGCATTGAATGGGTTAAAGGAATAATCTACACCTATGTTATAGATGACAAAAAAAAAAAATTGGGTCTTTCAGTGAAAATATAACTTGCCTTCAAGAAACCACTGTTTCTCACTAAGGCCGTTGTTGCACGGAAAGTGTGTGAATTGTCTGGGTGGGGTTTTTTCTGTGTTTTTTTTTTAACCTATTTTACCATCTGCTATCTGCAAGGTTAAAGGGGTTGTTTCACCTTCCCAACACCTTTTGAATATAGTTGTTTTCAGATTGTTCTCCAAATCCAGAATTCAGCTGCATCCAAGCACGATTTGCAGGATTTGACTTCACACTCAGCCAAATCGAATCTGAGCCCAAAATGTCATGTGACTTAAAAGGGATTGTTTATTTTACAAACTCTTTCTTTCAATTCAGTTAATTTCAGATTCACCAGAAATACTTTTTTTTTCAATTGCTTTCCATACCCTTTTATTTTTGACCATTTTCCCAAAATTGAAGATTAAAGTTGAATGTTCCTGTCTCTGGTGTTTCAGTCTGGCAGCTCAGTAATTCAGGTGCAGATTCTGATCTGTTACAATTTGCTCCTTTAGTTGATACATTTCTCAGCAGCAACTATTGTATCAATACAATCAATGCATTTAGGGCAGAGACACGTGGAGATTCTGGGAGATTTAGTCAAATCGCCTCTTCTTCAGGCGAATAATCTCCCTGAACTGGCACTCTGAGCGCTTTGTTTTCCGAAGTTGCCTAACAAAGAAAACTAAGCGCTTAGAGTGCAATCCTACTGGCGATTTAGATTCTAGCCGACGGGAAGGCAGTTCAGGGAGATTAGTCGCCTGAATAAGAGGGGACTTGTCGCCAGGGGACTAATAAACCTGGAATCTCCTTGCCTGTCTCAGGGATTCTGCTCAGCATGGATACAGATAAGAAATGTATCAACTAAATGTATCAATTTAGAACAGTTACAGAGGGATATGTAATAAAAGACACTGTTTGCCCAGGAGCAGTAACCCATAGCAACCAATAAGTAGGTAGCATTTATTGAAAGCAATGCGTATCTTGTCGTTGTTATCTAAATAGATGATGGTGACGACGATGATCACCTTTTTAAAAGCAAAGGTCCCATTGGTTGCTATGGGTTACTGCTCTTGGGCAAACTTAGTGCGTTTTATTACATATAGGGGACAGAGTAGGTGACCCCCCCGCCCCAGAGCGGCTTTAGAAAGATGTAAGAAAGTTAAAAATGAAACGTTAATATTAGTAAAACTGCCACAAAAAGAAAGTAATTGGGGGGGGGGGGGAAAGGTAAAATACCTGAAAACAACTAAACTGAAAAAAGGGGTCTGAAGGCGAACCATCCTTTTTAGGTGGCCAAACATGGGCGGTTGAATGAAGCCCTCCAACTGGTCTGCTTGACAGACATCTGGCTTAAAATTGGTTTCTATTAGTTAAAAGAGTACAAAACTCTATTCTGGTATCTCTATACACAGGCTATGAGCAAACTAGTAGACTGTTCCTGCTGTTGTGTGGTGGCTTTTCCATTACCGTCATTTTTTGGCTGGCAGTACAGACAGTGATTTCAGGCAACACACCCCTTGGTTCCTTGGTCACACCACCTCCTGAAACCTGTAAGGATATCACACTGCAGTATGGATGTGGGAAGTGATGAGGCTGCAGTCAGGGACTCTGAGGCAATGCTGAATTTGCAGTAATAACTTTATTGAAGCCAGAGCAAACAAAACAAGACAATATAACACACACTCACGTCTTTATTATGAGGGAGGCTACATTTTGCCTGTATAAGCTCAAATAAATCTTCCAGAGAAACAAGTACCCTTGATTTTGCCTATAAAGTTGTCTACCCACTAGTTTCATTATTTCTTGGGCACATTTTGAAAATTTTGGTCTACATTACACCCAAATATAGTCTCATGCCCTGCTTACACTTGGATGAAGTGGCTGTACAAGAAGATTTTTGTTTGTGCTGCCTGAATGCAGATGGGCTGTGACTGTGTGTTGTGGAGTCACACGTGTGAGAGGGTGCGTTGACTGTGATTAGAGTGAAGAAATGGAGCATGAAAGCTGCTGAGCTTCGGGGGTCCCATGGATGTGTTGCCGCACAGGTATATTTAGCACTTGAGACTTTGACCTTAGGCCTCACACACTCATTGGACCATGTACTCAAAGTATGTATTTTGTAGACGAAAGTATCCATTTTCCATGAGTTGTTCACCTTCCAACACCTTTTTCAGTTCAGTTGAATAGTTAACCAGAAAAAAAGACTTTCCCCAATTACTTTCTATTTGTAACTATTTTTCTGATATTGTAATGTAAAGTGTTATTTTCCAACTTCTAAAGCAGCACTAGGAGGGGGTCGCCAACTCTCTAAGCTGTTCTAAATTGATACATTTCTTATCTTGTCCCTGCTGAGCAGAATCTCTGGGTTTCATTAAAGGCAACGTTAGTATTAATACAATAGTTGCTAATATTCCCCGGATGAAATTTATCAACTAATGAAGAAAATTGTAACGGTTTAGAGTCTGTACCTGAATTACTGAGCTACCAGACTGAAACACCAGAGACAGGAACATTAAACCGGAGTCCTGCATCGGGTCGGGTACCCGCGGAATACCTGATATCTTTCAAGATTGTCTGCGGAAAATCATAGCCTAACCTTAATGTGGGTCAGTTTTTTTTCGGGTGACAACTCCCTGTTCTTTGTGCCCCCTAGATCGGGTCCAGTTCATGTGGGAGCAGTTTTACATTCAAATTTCTGCCCTTACTTGCTTCTTATGGTTATGCTGCAGGGTAGGCGCACCAGCCGTTACTTCCTGTGAGTCTCGCGAGAGTGCGTTGTGACGTCACAACACGCTACTAACTTCTCATCGTCTCTGAATTTCTTGGCTCGCTGGGCTGTAGTGTTTGACTAGTGTGCTGCGCACACACAGATCTCCGTGCAGGCAGCACAACTTGCAGCCAGAATCCACAACGGGCAGACTCCCCACCTAGTACCACCACTGTCACTGTACCACTTCCATACCGACTGCCGCAGTGCTGCACTTTGCCTGCTTCAGACGTGGCTGCTATGCAGGTCATGTTGCGGGTCCAGGAAGCAAGTGCGCGGGTTGGGTGTGGTTACATGTGGGTCAAATTGCGTGTTTGGTTGCAGGGTCGGGTACAGGTTCCAAAAAATGGACCCGCGCAGGACTCTACATTAAACTTAGATTTTGGAAAAACTTTAAAAAATTGAAAGGAATTGGGAAAAGTGAATAATCTGAAAGCAACTGAACTGGAAAAAAGTGTTTGAAACAACCCCTTTAAAAAATACACTGAGCTATAAGACTATGTCTGTGAGATTGTGTATAGTGGGAATTGCACAATTAGATTACATTAGTAGAGCCATCCTCAATAGTTCATCTTGGTTCATAGATTTTCCATTGCACGGCCCAGATGATGTGTATACAGAATGCAGCCTCCATTTGTGGTAATCTGCAATTATTCAGTTATGGAATGTTCTGTGCCTACAGCCTTCTATCCCTTCATTGAATATAATAGCAGGTAAACCCTCCTTCTAAATCTCTAAATATTTCCCTTGATTTAACCCTTTGCCTGCCAAGCACGTACGGCGTACGTGCTGGCAGGCAAATGCTCAGGCTGCCAAGAACGTACATTGTACGTTCTTTAGCAGCTGAGCGCTCTCTCTGCTTCGGCGGCTTTTGCCGCCTCCGCAGAGAGTGGGGAGAGAAGACAGCCCCCTAGGCAACGAGGCTGGGGGGCTGTCAAGTCGGATCTGCGACTCGATTGTCGCAGATCCGACTTCAAAGTAGCAGACGCATCGCATGGAGCGTCTGCTACTACACTCACCTTCTTCCTGCCTGCAGAGCCGCCCACGCACTTCCTGCTGCGCAGCAACTCTGCAGACACGCTGCCAGGACTCCTCCAAAGAAGACAGCGATTCTCCTGCTCCAAAAACGGTAAGTGCACGTTTTTTTACACACTTACCTGCACCTACACATACTTACAGTACATTTATGCATTTTAGTAAAGATTGGAATTTTTTTAAATTTTTTTTTTTTAATTTTAGCACACTTGGTCCCTTTTGTACAGTTATTTACACTTATTTACACTTATTTACATGTATTTGCACACTCAGATAACTTTTATTAGTGCACAAATATGTATACACAAACAGGTGTTTTTTTTTTTTTTTACGAATTCATTATACTGTTATCTTTTGTTTTTTTTGCCTAAAAACGTGTTATTTTGGCAGCGTGACTATTGGATAATCGATTTCGGCCACTAATTACGCTGTCAGAACAATTATTTTGTTATTTCATTGATTTACGCTATTTTTGTGGTTTTATTGCAATTTTATCCCTGCATTATTGTTCCCTATGTATCTTTAGTATCGTTTTGCTGTTTGGTGCTTTGGTATAGAAAGATAGATTTTACTTAGTTTGATCCGCCAAAATATGTGCTTTCCAAAAATATATGGGTTTCTGGGGGTCTTTTTACAGTTTGGGGGTCTTACGGCACATAACGTACAGTTAGGGTTCTCTTTTCTGCAGCTTAGTTGGCTAGCGTGAAAATTCATAGTTACGTTTTTCATTTGGGGTCCATACACAACACATACTTTGGTAAATCTATACATATTGGGCATCAAACTATTTATTAGACCTCTGACGTCCATATTTAGAGAGATTTTTCTTTGTACGTAAAACATTGTGTCCGATAAATGCGGCAAACTGCAACATTTTTAGGCGATTTTCAGAAATGTTGTAAAAACCTATATGTTTAGAAAAGCTTTGCAGTTTGGTAGTTTCGTGTAGAAAGACGTCGTTATCTTTGTTGGAATCGGCAGAATGTGTACTTTCCAAAAATGTATGGTTTTGGGGGGTCATTGCTGTTAGGAGGGTCTTGAGGCAAATAATATGAAGTCAAGGGTCTATGTTCACAGAAGGCGAATGGGCAGCGGAGAAAACTCATATTCACTATTTTTATTTGGGGTCCGCACATGCCAGCTGCCTTGGTATATCTATGCATATTGGGCATCAAACTGTTCAGTAGACCCTTGGCATCAATATTTATGGTGTTTTACAATTGTATGTAAGAAATTGGGTGAGATAAATGCGGCCAATTGCAATATTTTTAGGCGATTTTCAGAAATGTAAAAACAGTTGCTTTTATCGCCAAATTTAGGAAAGGCTTGCGACTTGGTACTTTGGAGTACAAAGACATGCATACCCAATTTGGATTCGCAGGAATGTGTACTTTCCAAAAATATATGGTTTTATGGGGTGAACGCACTTTTTTCTACCTTTGCCCCCCCCAAAACAATGTAAATGTGTTGATTTTGCAGTACCTGAAATGACAGACCATATGGGGGTCTTTGTTTTGGGGCCCCTATACGCCACGTGCTTGGGTACACCTATACATATTGGGCATCAAACTGTTCAGAGGACCCCAGGCTTTCATATTTGGGGTGATTTGTCTTGATACCTAAAAGTATGTGGGTAATACAATGCTGCAGGGTCGAAATTTTGAAGTCATTTTTGGAAATGTCCCCAAAATCACCAAATTTAGGAATGGTTTGCGGCTTGGTACTTTGGAGTACAAAGACATGCATACCCAATTTAGATCCGTGGGAATGTGTACTTTCCGAAAATATATGGTTTTCTGGGGTGAACTTACTTTTTTCTACATTTTCCCCCCTCAAAACAATGTAAATGTGTTGATTTTGCAGTACCTGAAATGACAGACCATATGGGGGTCTTCGTTTTGGGGCCCCTATACGCCACGTGCTTGGGTACACCTATACATATTGGGCATCAAACTGTTCAGAGGACCCCAGGCTTTCATATTTGGGGTGATTTGTCTTGATACCTAAAAGTATGTGGGTAATACGATGCTGCAGGGTCGAAATTTTGAAGTCATTTTTGGAAATGTCCCCAAAATCACCAAATTTAGGAATGGTTTGCGGCTTGGTACTTTGTAGTAGAAAGACATGCATACCCAATTTAGATTCGTGGGAATGTGTACTTTCCGAAAATATATGGTTTTCTGGGGTGAACTTACTTTTTGCTACCTTTGCCCCCCCCAAAACGATGTAAATGTGTTGATTTTGCAGTACCTGAAATGACAGAACATACAAGGGGGGGTCTTCCTTTTAGGGCCCCTATATGCCACGTGCTTGGGTACACCTATACATATTGGGCATCAAACTGTTCAGAGGACCCTAGGCTTTCATATTTGGGATGATTTCTCTTGATACCTAAAAGTATGTGGGTAATACGATGCTGCAGAGTAGATATTTTGAGGTGATTTTTGGAAATGTCACCTAAATCACCAAATTTAGGAATGATTTGCGGCTTGGTACTTTGGCGTAGAAAGACATGCATACCCAATTTGGATTCGTTGGAATGTGTACTTTCCGAAAATATATGGTTTTCTGGGGTGAACTTACTGTTTTCTACTTTTGCCCCCCCCAAATCGATGTAAATGTGTTGATTTTGCAGTACCTGAAATGACAGACTATATGGGGGTCTTCATTTTAGGGCCCCTATATGCCACATGCTTGGGTACACCTATACATATTGGGCATCAAACTGTTCAGAGGACCCTAGGCTTTCATATTTGGGGTGATTTGTCTTGATACCTAAAAGTATGTGTGTAATACGATGCTGCAGGGTAGATATTTTGAGGTGATTTTTGGAAATGTCACCTAAATCACCAAATTTAGGAATGATTTGCGGCTTGGTACTTTGGCGTAGAAAGACATGCATACCCAATTTGGATTCGTTGGAATGTGTACTTTCCGAAAATATATGGTTTTCTGGGGTGAACTTACTGTTTTCTACTTTTGCCCCCCCCAAATCGATGTAAATGTGTTGATTTTGCAGTACCTGAAATGACAGACTATATGGGGGTCTTCATTTTAGGGCCCCTATATGCCACATGCTTGGGTGCACCTATACATATTGGGCATCAAACTGTTCAGAGGACCCTAGGCTTTCATATTTGGGGTGATTTGTCTTGATACCTAAAAGTATGTGTGTAATAAGATGCTGCAGGGTAGATATTTTGAGGTGATTTTTGGAAATGTCACCTAAATCACCAAATTTAGGAATGATTTGCGGCTTGGTACTTTGGCGTAGAAAGACATGCATACCCAATTTGGATTCGTTGGAATGTGTACTTTCCGAAAATATATGGTTTTCTGGGGTGAACTTACTGTTTTCTACTTTTGCCCCCCCCAAATCGATGTAAATGTGTTGATTTTGCAGTACCTGAAATGACAGACTATATGGGGGTCTTCCTTTTGGGGCCCCTGTATGCCACGTGCTTGGGTACACCTATACATATCGGGCATCAAACTGTTCAGAGGACCCTAGGCTTTCATATTTGGGGTGATTTGTCTTGATACCTAAAAGTATGTGGGTAATACGATGCTGCAGGGTAGATATTTTGAGGTGATTTTTGGAAATGTCACCTAAAGCACCAAATTTAGGAATGGTTTGCGGCTTGGTACTTTGGCGTAGAAAGACATGCATACCCAATTTGGATTCGTTGGAATGTGTACTTTCCGAAAATATATGGTTTTCTGGGGTGAACTTACTGTTTTCTACTTTTGCCCCCCCCCTAACGATGTAAATGTGTTGATTTTGCAGTACCTGAAATGACAGACTATATGGGGGTCTTCCTTTTGGGGCCCCTGTATGCCACGTGCTTGGGTACACCTATACATATTGGGCATCAAACTGTTCAGAGGACCCCAGGCTTTCATATTTGGGGTGATTTGTCTTGATACCTAAAAGTATGTGGGTAATACGATGCTGCAGGGTCGAAATTTTGAAGTCATTTTTGGAAATGTCCCCAAAATCACCAAATTTAGGAATGGTTTGCGGCTTGGTACTTTGGAGTACAAAGACATGCATACCCAATTTAGATCCGTGGGAATGTGTACTTTCCGAAAATATATGGTTTTCTGGGGTGAACTTACTTTTTTCTACATTTGCCCCCCTCAAAACAATGTAAATGTGTTGATTTTGCAGTACCTGAAATGACAGACCATATGGGGGTCTTCGTTTTGGGGCCCCTATACGCCACGTGCTTGGGTACACCTATACATATTGGGCATCAAACTGTTAAGAGGACCCCAGGCTTTCATATTTGGGGTGATTTGTCTTGATACCTAAAAGTATGTGGGTAATACGATGCTGCAGGGTCGAAATTTTGAAGTCATTTTTGGAAATGTCCCCAAAATCACCAAATTTAGGAATGATTTGCGGCTTGGTACTTTGGCGTAGAAAGACATGCATACCCAATTTAGATTCAGGGGAATGTGTACTTTCCGAAAATATATGGTTTTCTGGGGTGAACGTACTGTTTTCTACCTTTGCCGCCCCCCAAAACGATGTAAATGTGTTGATTTTGCAGTATCTGAAATTACAGAACAAACGGGGGGTCTTCCTTTTGGGGCCTCCTATGCCACGTGCTTGGGTACATCTATTCATATTGGGCATCAAACTGTTCAGTGGACCCAGGATTTTATATTTGGGGTGTTTTACATTGATACCTAATGATGTGTTGGAGATATGTTGCTGTAGAGTGGAAGCTTTGAGGTCATTTTTCAAAAAATTCACCAATTTCTATAAAACACTATAACTTTAGGAAACAATTGCAACTTGGTGGTTTGGAGTACAAAGATATTTCTACCCATTTTTGATTCACCAGAATCTGTTCTTTCTAGTAATGGGTAGTTTTCTTGGGTAAACCTACTGTTAGTGGAATGTTTGGCCTTGAAATCAAAAGTATGCCGTTTGGGGAGTGTTGCTTTGGAAATTTGGTTGTGTACTGCTTGTAGATTTTGAGCTATACAAGTGAGAAATCTCCATAAAACTATATATATTTGGTATTGTCGCGTTCAGGAGACATAGACCTTTCTAAATCAGCTGTGTTCTCGTACGTAAAATGAATGATGTTTCTGATATATGTGATTGTTCTTCGTGCAACATGATTTTTTTCATTTTATTTGACACTTAGAATCCAATATTTTTTTAGAGAAGTAGAATTACACCAAAATTCTTGCATATTGTGAAAGTTCAGGTTGTCCTGAAAAAAACAATATATTGTTTTCCTGGGTTAACTAAAAGACCACCCCAGGAAAGGCCCTTAAAGTGAAAGAGTGCAAAATATCTAAAAACTGCTTGGCAGTAGATGTTCGCATCTAGGACAAAACGGCTGGCAGGGAAAGGGTTAAATGTGTTGCTTCCGCTACATCAAGAGTTGCTTTAGAAACCTCTTATACTGTGGCCAAACCCAACTTGCCTAAGCAGCAGTAATTTAATATTTGTCTGATGCAATGCAAACACATCACAGTTTTATATTGGGCAGTGAAATATGCAGATGCCAAGACTTTCTTTTATAACAATATCCCTCAGATATAAAAGGGGTTGTTCACCGTTGAGTTAACGTTTAGTATGATGTAGAGAGTGATATTCTGAGACAATTTGCAATTGGTTTTCATTTTTTATTATTTGTGGTTTTTGAGTTATTCAGCTTTTTATTCAGCAGTTTTCCAGTTTGCAATTTCAGCAATCTGGTTGCTAGTGCCCAAATTACCCTAGCAACCATGCACTAATTTGAATAAGAGCGTGGAATATGAATAGGAGAGTATCTGAATAGGAAGATGAGTAATAAAAAGTAGCAACAACAATACATTTGTAGCCTTACAGAGCATTTGTTTTTAGATAGGGTCAGCGACCTTCCCATTTTAAAGATGGATAGAGTCAGAAGAAGGTTGCAAATAATTCAAAAACTAAAAAAAAAAAAAAAAATAGAATTAGCCATTTTATAACATACTAAAAGTTAACTGAAAGGTGAATGCTAAATATTTTATACATATGAATTTAGTTGTAAAGTTGCGTGATGATAGGAAATATTTAGCTGTTTCTTCTGTTCCGAAGATGCGAGCCCAGCCATTGTTTTGCAAAATATTTTTTAATTGTTGCACATTGATATTAGATTGGGAATGTAAGGTTTAATATTAGTATGAATGGTTCATGGTGTAATCACAAGTGCACGGCACTAATTGGTGTGTTTGGGTTTAAATAGGTGTGTCTTGCTTTTGTATTTTGTATATATGATGACAACCCCCTGTGGATCAGAATGCGTAGATGTGAATTTGGAGGAATAAACCTTTTCCACGTTGATATATGATGGTTGGAGCTGTGAGTGCTTTCTTATATTTACTTTATAATAGACAATGAGCACCCAGACAAGGTATTTTGAGAGAGTCAATGGAATTCTGTCCATTCAGAGTGTCCAGCCTTGTCTCCCAGCATCCCCAAATAGACACTTCTAAAACTGGCAGTAGGTACAGTGCTTCTGTGCTTAGCACCCGGTTGCCACTTCACATTGATTTAAAGCTCACCACGGGACACCCTTGATGGGTGCTTATCAGCTGACAATGTGCTCTGCCCACGTGCTTATTGCCCTTGTTCATGTCAGGTTTCTGTTACCTTGTGTGTAATACGCAGCTTCTGGTTCTGTCTCTTAAAGGAGAAACAAACTTTTAATAAAAAAAAAAAACCTACCCTACATAGACCCCCTCCCCCCAGCCTAGCTGCCTCCCCCCCCCCCCGGCCCTAACTCTTTAATTACCCCTCCGTACAGATTCTGTCCAGTGGAGTTCACGGCAGCCATCTTCTTCTCTTTGGTAATCTTTGGAATAAAACCGGCGAAGTGGTGCATGTGCAGTTGGAGCAATTTTCTGAAACTCACGAAAATTGCAGTATCGGCGGTCTCATTCCGAAGATCACTGAAGATGGCCGTCCGTGAATTCCGCTGGACAGAATCTGCACCGAGGGGTAAGTAAAGAGTTAGGGGCATTTGTCCGGGGGAGGAGGATGGAGGGGGGTCTATGTAGGGGAGTAGGGTTTTTTTTTTAAGGGTTTGGTTCTCCTTTAAGATGAGGTGGAGGTAATAACCATTAGGGATACACGGAATCCACTATTTGGGATTTGGCCGCATCCTTCGAGAAAGATTTGACCGAATCCAAATCCTAATTTGCATGTGAAAAAGTGGGGAAATTTTTTTTTTTGCTTCCTTGTTTTGTGACGAAAAATCACGTGGTTTTCCCGCTACTCCCCATAATTTGCATATGCAAATTAGGATTCGGATTAGATTCAGACAGCACAAGGATTTGGCCGAATCCTGTATTTGATGAATCCCTAATAACCATTGAGGATTCTCCATCTTTGTTGATCACTTGGGGAATAAGATTGTTGTTACATGCACAGTTCATACGCGACTTGTTTGTGCTGATGAGCAGAATTACATCTTTGAGTAGCGTCTCTGTGCTTTCCGCGGCCAGTAGAAATGAGCAGTGTTTCTCGTGTGAGTCCAATATATGTAACAATAAATCCTAAAGGTGTGTGTGTGTGTGTGTCACGTTCTGCTTCTCTGTCACACACTTTGTTTGGCTGGCTATTACTGCTGAATCACTGGCCACTTGCTTGTAAATCGTGAAATACCTTAGTACTCTAGCGTTTGCTTTTCAGTAACATGCAATATTTATTTTAACCCATCTTGTGATTGTTATTCAGCATTTTTTTCTCCATCCGATTTCATTTTCACGGCAAGTATCCCCTCTATGCAGGGTCTCCCATAAGACAAAACAAACTCTGATGTTGGGGTGCTGTATGCAAGACCTATCAAGGGCTTCTGCTTTGACCAAATCATTACAGCAATGCTTTCATATTATCTGATATTAAAATCATATTGTACAAACACATCTGTGGTTGTTGGGGACCCCCAGTTAGTCATGTTTTCCATAGAACATTGTTGTTATCACCGGAGAAAACAAAGTGAGTAAGAACTAGGCCTAAATAGCACAATGGGAAGAACATGGGGCCTTTTAATGTATAGTTGTGAATATATAAAATATATTTCTGACCAGTCCCAAAGCAAGTACAATTGGGGTATAAACTCATATCTGGGGGACCCCCTGCCCTGTGTCTCAGCTCTCAGCAGTTGGATTCAATGTTGTGCATCTCACTAATGTATTCTTCTGTCCTTTCATTTCTTCATAGCAAACTGGATCCTTTTTAGACTCACTGAGCCTTGAATGGGTAGATAAGCCCTGCACTGTTCTGGCATGCAAGTAGCATTCCTCCTAGCAAAGGGCAAGTAAAGCTCACAATTGGTAAAATGAATGGTTACTTTCTTGCTGTTACCTATTCAGACTGATATCCATTCTACCAGTGGGCCATTGATCTTGATGGTTTTTCTATAATGATATATATCCATTGATTGCTATGGGCCCCTGCACACTGCACTTTTCTTTGTATTGGGATATATTATAATATATGCATAATTTAAGGTGCTGGGTTATTTTTTTTTTTATAACCAGATTCATATAAAATGTGCTTGCTGCAGGGCTAAATAGCAATCGATGTAGCTACATAGTGCAGTTCTTCCATCTATGTATATAACGGAGAAGGAACGTTGCAGGGGCAGTTTATTGACAATTTATTGACAATAGATTAGCTGCAATAGTGCAAGCTAGAATGCTATATTTATTCTGTTGAATGTTTTACCATACCTGAGTAAAAAGCTCTAGAAGCTCTCTGTTGTTTAGGATAGCAGCTGCCATATTAGCTTGGTGTGACATCACTTCCTGCCTGAGTCTCTCCTTGTTCACTTATAGCTCTGGGCTCAGATTACAGCAAAGAAGGGAAGGGGGGAAGAGTGGGATCTTATCGTACGAATCGAGGATTTGTGCGATTTTTGTACCATGTGTGGAGAATCCCGACATTTTTCGTCCGGCAGAGATCGGTCGTTTGGTCAATCAAACAGGTTGAAAGATTTCTGTCGGCTGCGGGTAATTTCTCAGCATGTATTGCCGATCGTACGACTTTCAGAGGGAGACTGTCACCAGCTTTGGTCGGACATAACTTTCGTACGATTGCCGTCAGGGGCAAAACATCGGCTGATCTGTTCTTTTGTACTTTATTTGATCGGAATGGTCAGTGGCAGGTCGGGAGATGGGGAAGTCTGATCGTACGTTGATTCGTACAATCGGATCTATGCGTCTGTGGCCAGCTTTAGAGCAGCATTACTTTGAGGGTTTACGGGTATTTTAGGTGGACCTTTCTGATAAGGCTTACTTAGTATTAACCTTTCCTTATGCTTTAATAGGCTGCCAATTGACACCTTTATGCTTTTGGAATATAACTAATAGAGCTAATAGTTCTGCATGGATTTTAGCATGGTGTATTTCTTTAGTTATAAAAGGGAAAAGGGGGGGTCTTCTTAAATGGGTTGGTCACCTTCCAAACACTTTTTTTCAGTTCAATTGTTTTCAGATTGTTCACCAGAAATATAAATGTCTCTGGAGTTTCAGCCTGGCAGCTCATTAATTCAGGTGCAGATGAACTGCTACAGTTCAAAAACATTTAGTTGATACATTTCTCAGCAGTTTCTCTGGACTATTATCAACTATTGTATCAAACAGCTGCCTTTAATGAAACTCAGGGATAAGAAATGTATCAACTAATGTATCCGTTTAGAGAGTCGGCGACCCCCCCTCCCAGAGCTGCTTTAGAAGGTGATAAAATTGCAAAAACGGTCACACATAGAAAATATAAAGTAATTGGAAATAGTCTTCATTTCTGGTGAACTGTCTGAAACCAAATGAACTGAAAAAGTGTTAGAAGGTGAACAACCCCATAACGCTCCTTTTCAAACTTGGTTCAGTTCGGGCCCTGGTTGGGTAAAGGGCAGGTCAGGAAATGTATGATCTGCCCCCTCACAGTTAAAAGTGTTGTTGTTGAAGTGCAGCTCCTCTTGGCTGTTTGGGGGATGCTGGGAAATGTAGTTCTGTAGGGCCTGCGGTATGCATTTGGCTCTGGGTTGTATCTTTGCCCTTACTATGCATTTTAAGAACACACAATATAACAACACAACGTAGAATCCACAACACAGGCCTTTTGCCTATCAAGCTACTGGCAGTCACACTGACTTTACATTGCATGCTGTGAGAGTAAAGGGGAAGTAAAATTACATGTGCAGAAATTGCACACTTGAGCCCTTTGCACACATATATATATATATATATATATATATATATATATATATATATATATATATATATATATATATATATATATATATATATATATATATATATATATATATATATATATATATATATATATATAATTTCAAATACATGAAGAAATAAAACCTTGTTTCATTACAGGGTTAGCAACACAGGGATGGATTTCTTATGCGCATTTGGTATATTTCTACATTTAATTCTTTCTCCCCAGGTGTTTCCCCTCCAGGGCTGGGGATATTTTCCACCCATGAATTAGATATGACTATTTACCTCACTGAGCTGCTGTCATTATAGCTGCAGTGTTTGCTCTTCCATTTCACATTTATACATGCTTTCCTCATATTCCCACACACACAGATTTGCCAAGTCATACTTCTTTTTTTATATACAGGTACCTGGAATTAAAAATAACCTGTTAGGCGTGTGTCACAGGAGAGCTCGTATCACTAAAAGCTGTTGTTTCCTTCTCTCCTACTGACGCTTAACAGATTGAAATTGGCAAATTCATACACATAAATGTGCAAAAGTGGAGCCTGCATAAGAAACAAGGTGATTAGACTGCACATAGATCCAATAGTTTGTGAAACATTCAGTCCCCACACCAAGAAGTATGAAGTCCACGTGTCGTTGCTGTGACCGTTTAATTGGCGCCTCACTGCTGATGGCTCAAATAAGACAAATTCGAAGGTTACATTAGGAAGTCATGAGTCGCTTCCATGAACACATATGAAATTTGCTTTTCAAAGAACATTTTCTTCCCTCAAGTAACTGCTAATAAAACAAAGAATTCTTTAAATTCTATGAAAGCGAGAAAGTGTTGCAATTGTTATTTGTGTAGGGTACAGACTATTCTGGCCCATGACAAAGTGTACCACAGCTACACATTCCTTCTGACACACTGTGCGGGGGCGTAACAATCATTCTGAGGTCTCTTACTGGCGTGGGTGAAAAGTGACTTCACTGCAGAAATTGTCACGAACCTCCGCTCCCTGTCACACACACACCCAGTACACTTAGCACCCAGTTGCACAAGCATCCAGTTCCAGTCATACAAGTCACCAACATCCAGCCCCCTGTCACACAACTCTCAAGCGTCTAGCATCCAATCACATCCAATCACACAACTTTCAAGTGTCTAGCATCCAATCACATCCAATCACACAATTTTCAAGCGTGTAGCCCCCAGTCACACAACTCTCAAGCCTGTAGCATACAATCACAGAAGTCACAAGCTTGTAGCCCCCTGTCACACAACTCTCAAGCGTCTAGCATCCAATCACACAACTTTCAAGCGTGTAGCCCCCAGTCACATCCAATCACACAACTTGCAAGCGTCTAACATCCAATCACATCCAATCACACAATTTTCAAACGTGTAGCCCCCAGTCACACAACTCTCAAGCCTGTAGCATACAATCACAGAAGTCACAAGCTTGTAGCCCCCTGTCACACAACTCTCAAGCGTCTAGCATCCAATCACATCCAATCACACAACTTTCAAGTGTCTAGCATCCAATCACATCCAATCACACAATTTTCAAGCGTGTAGCCCCCAGTCACACAACTCTCAAGCGTGTAGCATACAATCACAGAAGTCACAAGCTTGTAGCCCCCTGTCACACAACTCTCAAGCGTCTAGCATCCAATCACACAACTTTCAAGCGTGTAGCCCCCAGTCACATCCAATCACACAACTTTCAAGCGTCTAACATCCAATCACATCCAGTCACACAATTTTCAAGCGTGTAGCCCCCAGTCACACAACTCTCAAGCCTGTAGCATACAATCACAGAAGTCACAAGCTTGTAGCCCCCTGTCACACAACTCTCAAGCGTCTAGCATCCAATCACATCCAATCACACAACTTTCAAGCGTGTAGCCCCCAGTCACACAACTCTCAAGCGTGTAGCCCCCAGTCACACAACTCTCAAGCCTGTAGCATACAATCACAGAAGTCACAAGCTTGTAGCCCCCTGTCACACAACTCTCAAGCGTCTAGCATCCAATCACATCCAATCACACAACTTTCAAGCATGTAGCCCCCAGACACACAACTCTCAAGCGTGTAGTCCCCAGTCACACAACTCTCAAGCGTGTAGCCCCCAGTCACACAACTCTCAAGCCTGTAGCATACAATCACAGAAGTCACAAACTTGTAGCCCCCAGTCACACAACTCTCAAGCGTCTAGCATCCAATCACACAACTTTCAAGCATCTAGCATCCAATCACACAACTTTCAAGCTAGTAGCCCCCAGTCACACAACTCTCAAGCATCTAGCATTCAATCACAGAAGTCACAAGCGTCTAGCATCCAATCACAGAAGTTACAGGCATCTAGCATCCAATCACAGAAGTCACAGGCATCTAGCATGTAATCACAGACGTTACAGGCGTCTAGCATCCAATCACAGAAGTTACAGGCATCTAGCATCCAATCACAGAAGTCACAGGCATCTAGCATGTAATCACAGAAGTTACAGGCGTCTAGCATCCAATCACAGAAGTCACAGGCATCTAGCATCCAATCACAGAAGTCACAAGCGTCTAGCATCCAATCACAGAAATCACAAGGGTCTAGCATCCAATCACAGAAATCACAAGCGTCTAGCATCCAATCACAGAAGTCAGATTGCTGTGTTATTTCTATGATTTTCCAGGTGTTTGTGTAATGATTTGTTTAGGGCGTTGGTGTGAGTGAAAGTCAGGAAAGCCAGAATTCTCTCATATATGAACACGTTTCTTTAAACCGCACAAGGCAAATTTGTGTCACACAGGCTGTATATGTAACTGTTCCATAATAGTCTTTTAGAACAGTATTATTTCATTAATTTACAACTATGTCCAATAAACAAATAAATGTGTATGGAATGGACTCCTTGGTGCTGCCCGCGGCATCTGTCTACACCACTGGAGTTATGTTAAAGTGCTCACAAGCACCTTGAACAATTTGACTTTCATTTTTATTTTGCCTGAAGATCCCCTTTAAAGGAGAACTAAAGCTTAACTTAAAAAGTAGGCTTGAAATGTTGTACATTATGTTTTGGACTTCTGTACCAGCCTAAGGCAACCACAGTCCTTTAGCAGTAAAGATCTGCGTCTCCAAAGATGCCCCAGTAGCTCCCCATCTTCTTTCTTGCTGATTCACTGCACATGCTCTGTGCTGCTGTCACTTACTGAGCTTAGGGACCCACTCACAATATACAATACACATAGAATAGAAATGTCATAATATAAGGCTGATTAGTAATTAATACAGATAATTACTACATGGCAGCTCAGAAACCAGTGCTGAATTTAATAATCAGCCCTTTAGCATCAGCTTATTTTACAGATCAACCTAATTTTCTGCTTGATAATTTACGATGACACCTAAGCTTAGCTTCACAACAGCTGCTCAGAGCCCACTGAGCATGTGAGTGTCCGGGATCATTGCTGCTATTGAGAAGCTGAAACTTAAGGCTGGTGCAATAAGTCCAATATATAAAATATGGAATTTTTAGCCCTATTCATTTTTAGGGTTTAGTTCTCCTTTAAAAGACCGGTTCCTTAGCTGTAATACTCGTGTGCTTGTGCTGAGGTGGTGGTAGTATAGAGAGAGGAGGTTGGATCTCATTGTATTGTGCCTGTGCTTACTCAGCACCAATCAGGGTCCATGTGGTCCCCAGACATGGAGCTGACATGATGCACTTGGGTTTCCCCTGATCCCATTACACTCATATCTGTGCTGCCAAAAGGGAGGAGAGCTGACAGTGCTAGCTCCAGAGAGGATTTAGTTCTCATCTAAATAACAGTGATGGGGGGAAAATAAATGGGATCATCTGGTGCATTACCCAGTACAAATGCCCCTCATGGTTACCAGTTATTGATAATCTGCCAGGACTATATTGGGAAACTGGTCCCAAAAACAGTTTCCTGTTCATGTTTCAAGTGAATGAATACGAGCTGTTGCTGAGACCTTCAGCTTTGTGTAACAAGAGCTATGACTGTATGTGCAGAGCAGTTCCCCATTCTGCTGATTGCTTCATCCCCGGTTGCATTTCTCCTGCACAAATCAAATACTACAGCGTACATCATGGCTTAACACTTTTCTTGATGCTATTGACCACAGTCCCATGCACTCGGCTGAATGGAGCAGCCCAGGCATCAGGCGACATCCCATGAGGCCACATAAAGTGAAAAGGAAACTTTTCACTCCAGCTGGTGCAGAACTAGAATTCCCATTGTCCCCCGACAGTTTTGTTCAGCAATTATTCCTGCAGCAAGCAGGAAAGAACTTACATGATTTTCTAGTAAACTTAAGGTATGAAGATACGAATTATGGAAAGATCTGTTATATGGAAACCCCCAGGTCCTGAGCATTCTGGACAATAGGTCTCATACCTGTACATAAAGACATACAACAAAAGTTACCATCCAGGGATTTTGCCCAGCCTTTAAATTCTAACAAATTAGGCATTTAATTTTGAAAACTGACATGGGGCTAGACATATTGTCAGTTTCCCAGCTGCCCCAGTCATGTGACTTGTGCTCTGATAAACTTCAGTCACTCTTTACTGCTGTACTGCAAGTTGGAGTGATATCACCCCCCTTCCTTTCCCCCCAGCAGCGTAACTACAGAACAGTGGGAAGGTAACCAGATAACAGCTCCCTAACACAAGATAACAGCTCCCTGGTAGATATAAGAACAGCACTAAATAGTAAAATCCAGGTCCCACTGTGACACATTGTTACATTGAGTAGGAGAAACAACAGCATGCCAGAAAGCAGTTACATCCTAAAGTGCTGGCTATTTCTGAAAGCAGATGATCAGAAAAAATGACCTGAGATGCACCTACACACCAATATTACAACTAAAAAAAATACACTTGCTGGTATAGGAATAAAACATTATATAGTAGAGTGAATTATTTGCAGTGTTAACAGTGTAATTTAGAAATAAAAACTACACCATAAAAATCATAACCGAATCCCTTTAAGTTGCTCCTAAATAAAAGGATAGTAACATTCACAAATCCAACACTTTTCCCTTATTAGAAAAGTGACCTGAACATGTACTTTTCTTTGGAAAATAAGTTGCTTTCTTTCATACATTTCCATGGGACTGTTCTCTCCTGCTGCTTGGCAGAACAGGGAACATCCCTGGAGCGCTATTGTAAGGCTATAAAATAGGGCAATGGCTCACACAGAGATTCTGAAATCTCCTGAAAATGCCTTTCAGTTCAGGTTTAATTGCAGCAAAATACAAAGGACTGCATTTTCCTGCAATTGCCGCGAGTAATATGTTTTACTTGTGACGATCCAAAGCTTCCGGAATAGAGAAGCATCTCTTCAGGACAGCATGCCTCAATAATTATGTTTAGTTCGCTTGTAGGGAAAATGAATTAAAGGAACAGTAACACCAAAAAATTTAAGTGTTTTAAAGTAATGAAAAGATCATGTAATGTTGCCCTGCACTGGTAAAACTGATGTGTTTGCTTCAGAAACACTACTATTGTTTATATAAATAAGCTGCTGTGTAGCAATGGCAGAAATTGTAAAAAGGTTATATGGCACAGGTTAAATAGTGGATAACAGATAACAATATGTTCTACAGAGCTTATCTGCTGTGTAACCTGAGCCTTTTTTTTTTTTCTTTAAATGGCTGCCCCCATTGCTACACAGCAGCTTATTTATATAAACTATAGTAGTGTTTCTGAAGCAAACAAACCAGTTTTACCAGTGCAGGGCAACACTGTATTATATTTGTAATACTTTAAAACAATTTTATTTTTTGATGTTACTGTTCCTTTAAGTTCTTAAACAGGAAATTGCAATTATTTGTACAGTAGAAACCATAGGGGTGAGAAAACGAAGGACTGAGACATAGAAATAAGTCATTACTTTTAACCTGGGCTTTCCACAAGACACTGACAGGTCGGCTGTTTGTTCAGCTGTGTGGCTCCCACTTTATAATTCACACCACAGTCACAAAGCCAAATAAACATGTTTTCCTGGGTCTTTCAGTACAACTAATAACCTAGAACAACCTGCGCCTGTATTGGGATATGTCCCTTTTATGTTGCACTTGTGATGGCAGATACATTTGTGCGTAGAGTAATGTATGTGGACTCATGGGAAGGAATCCTCCAAAATTGTATAGTGGGGGTTGGCCCCGCCACTGCCGGTTTTCTGATGGTGACAGCTAAGAAAATGCTGTACTATTTCAACCAGTGGTGGGTCTGATAAAGAGGATCTAAACTCAGAAGCACTTTTGCAGCTTACATTTTCTAGTGCTTTTTGGATATATTCAGTTTAAGCCTGCTAATACCAGGCCTTCAGCTCAGCAGCCATCTTTCAGAGTTAATATCAGTGGAACTCATTCATAAACACTGGTTGCTATGGTTTTCTGCCCTGTGAAGTAGTGATATGCGAGTCGGGATTTCCCCCACCCGCCCTGCAGATGATGTCACAAAAGGGACGGGCGAGCAGGCGCAGCATCTAAAAAAGACGAACCCTGAAGTCGGAACCCGTAAGGAAGCATGCAAGGTCAACCCGAAACTGCCTGACCCGCGGTATTCGTTCGGCCCGCTCATCACTACCGTGAACCAATGTGTCCAGTTAGGGATTGACTTCTCAGCCAGCTGCAGGTTGAACCACGAAAGCAAAAATGTAATTGGTTGCCATGGGTCATTTCATAGGTGCAAATTTATCCGGAGTTTATGAATGACCCCCAGTTACCCTTATTCAGGTGGCACATAGACAGCTCGGGTAGAACTACATGGGCGTTTTAAATCAGATACCTTCCGTACTGATGCGAGGAAGCGCATGTGTTGAAGAGCCGACGACCCTTATGGTAGAACTACACAGGCATTTGAAATCTGATTCCTTCCGTTCTGATGCGAGGAAGCGCATGCGTTACGCCTAATGCACCGAATCTAAGGTAATTAACAAGTTGTCGCAGCATGCATCCGACCCGACTGATGCATGCTCGTCCGTCATTCCTATTACCTTAGATTCAGTGCATTAGGCGTAACGCATGCGCTTCCTCGCATCAGAACGGAAGGAATCAGATTTCAAACGCCTGTGTAGTTCTACCATAAGGGTCGTTGGCTCTTCAACTCTGAAAGAGAGCTGCTAAGCTGAAGGCCTGGTATTAGCAAGCTAAAACTGCAAATTTCTCTGCTTCAAATGCAAAAAAGAATATTAATTGCAGAAGTGCTCAGGGTTTTTAGATCCTCTATAAAAGTTGGTTTACACTGTTAAAGACAAAGCTTAAATATATTTTATCTAGTGGCAATTTTCAAGAGACTCCAGCGTTGATCAGATTGTGCTGAAATCTACTAGACATGACCTCAACAAATTCTGCTGCTTTTTCTCCCTCATAATAAAACGGTTGCTTGTACTTGATCCCAACTAAGCTATAATTAATCCTTATTAGAAGCAAAACCAGCCTATTGGGTTTATTTAATGTTTACATGATATTCTATTAAACTTAAGGTGTTAAGATCCAAATTATGCAAAGATCCGTTATCTGGAAAACCCTGAGTATTCTAGATAACAGACCCCATACTCGTATATGTTTCTGGTGTCAGTCTTACCCATTCTAACAAAGAAAGGTATATTCCCAGAATGCAGTGCAGTCATTACACTGTGGGGGGCAGATTTATCAAGGGTCGAAAACTCCCATCAACTCGAAATTCGAATAAAAAGGGACCAACCGAAATGTATTAAAAAAAAATCAAATTTTTTTTTAAATTCGAGTGAATAGGCTTGTATTCACCAAATGACTCCAAGTAGGTTCTAGGAGGTCCACCACAGGCTAAAACAGCAATTCGGCAGAGACCGTACATGATAAATTTCGATACTTTAATTTTTTTCAAATTCAAATCGAATTTGGACTATTCCCTAGTCTACATACACTAAAATTAGCTCAAAATTCGAATTTAAAAATTAGATTTTTCAATTCGACCCTTGATAAATGTGCCCCTGTGTGTTAAACAAGCCGTTGCACCACAAACACCTACACAGCTCTTTGTTTATATACAAGTATTGCCTCCTCTCATGGGATGTGTTTGTACTTCACTATTTTATTCTCCAGTGCCCTTCAGCCTCGTCACTGTATCACAAGTGTCACTTATCATTAGTGGTTTAGTGATGAGCGCTGCCATGTTCACATTGCTACACCAGGTGTATACAGGCCCCTAACCCTTAGTAACCAGAGTGGCCCTGAGTGTCTGTTTTTAGTCAGTCACTTAATCAGTCGTCTCATTTGCCTAGTGAAGTCAAGGGCCCACGACAGTGGTGTAACTAGATATAACTGGGCCCCACAGCAACCCCGCAAATGTCTAGGGGTTGGACCTGTTTTACCAAACTGTATATGAATTAGGGTCTCATGGGACCCCTATAACTCCTGGTCCCCTCCTGCAGCCGCAGGGTCTGCTTCCTCTGTAGTTATGCCCCTGCCCACGAGGGAGTTTTAAATCCGAGAATCAACAAAATCTGGTCACCCCCTTTTTTTCCCAACCCAATTTGAAGTTTTCTTTTTTTAAAAAACTTACATAACTTAATGTTATTATGGAATGCTATATGCCTTTAATTTGTGCACATTTAAAATATCTGTTTTTTTTTCTGCTTTGTTTTTCTATCACTCTGTCTAATTCTATATGTGCTATAAGTCTGTCACAAGTCTAAAATGTGTCATTTATTGACAGACACAGACAGAAACACATACACACAGCAAGAAACACTAACACACACAGCAAGAAACACACACACACACACACACACACAGCAAGAAACACACACACACAGCAAGAAACACACACACACACACACACACAGCAAGAAACACACACACACACACACACAGCAAGAAACACACACACACACACACACAGCAAGAAACACACACACACACACACACAGCAAGAAACACACACACACACACACACAGCAAGAAACACACACACACACAGAAACACACACACACACACAGACACTCTGGTTTTCAGTAAGGGAAGGGTGGTTCACCTTTGCATTTGTTTTTATTTTGATGTCGATGAATATTCTGAGACCGTTTGCAATTAGTCTTCCCTTTTTTTTCTTTGTGTTTTTGGAACAATGAAGCTTTTTATTTATTCATCAGCTGTGTAGTATGAAATGAAGACAGCTATCTAGTTGCTAGGATCCCCCTTTACCTTAGCAACCAGGCAGTGGATTGATTGGGAGGCCGGCAGATCAATCAGAGAGGGCCTGAATATTTATAAAAAGTAATACATTTATGGGACCTGCTATCCAGAATGCTCAGGACCTGGGGATTTCCAGATTACAGATCTTTCTTTGTAATTTCGATCTCCATACCTTAAATCTGCTAAAAAAAATCTTTAGACATTAAACCGATAGGATTGTTTTACTTCCAATAAGGATTAATTATATCTTAATTGGGATCAAGTACAAGCTACTGTTTTATTATTACAGATAAAATGGAGTAAATGGAGTCTATGGGAGATGGCCTTTCTGTAATTCAGAGCTTTCTGGATAACTTTTTTTGGATAATGGATCCCATACCTGTAGTAAATAAATAAAAAAAAAAAAAAAAAAAAAAAAAAGAGTGGGGGACGCCCCAGCAAATCCTTTTGGAAACCCGTTTTTCATCTACAGCCTTTTACAAATTATCTTGATAATCCAATGAGAGAAGTACCTTCCCTATATTGATTTACTGAATTGGAGAACTATAACTCACACCCTAAACACAAAAAAACTTTTCTAAGTTGGAGAACTAACTCACAGCCTTCCTAACTATTTCATAATTGGGGCAAGCACCTATCATAACCAAGGAGTATATGTTGTATTATTAAAATTTAAGCGAGCAACCACCCACCTGATTTAATTGTTTTTATGTAATTTTACTGATTATCTATTTGTGTTTCCTGGCCGCCAGTTTTTAAGAATTCTGTTTGATAAATAAATGATATACATTTTTGAATACATTGGTCTTAAAATACACCTATAATTTATTCCTTTGACTTTGCATTATCCTCAATAGGACCTTGAGGATTGAGGGTGTTTTTTTGACCAGTGAGAAAGTTATTTCCTTAATGCCACAAAAGAGCAAATCAGGGCATACGGCCCGTGACCCCCCCTTCTTTGGCCCCCCAGATGCTGTGTCTGTTTACCATATGTAAAATTTAAAAGGTATCACTGTAGAGATAAACTGCACCCTGCATTGTTTAAACCTCAAATTCAGACTCTAATCCCCTGTATCACACCTGTGATCCCCCTGTATTGTTCACAACTGTGACACCTCTATTGTTTATATCCAAAAGCCCTGTACTGTTCTACCTGAGACCCAGACTGAAACTGCCCACATTGTTCACCTGTTCACACTTTATTCAAAATGCTAATAGATCACCAGCACTGTGTCACTGTATGTAGTACATATTAGACTTTCCCTGTATCCTTCTCTGTTCTGCCTTACCTCCCTGCAGGGCTGGAACTAGGGGCAGGCAGAGTAGGCGCCCACCTAGGGCGCAATCATGGACGGGGCACACTTTTAAGGGGAATTTCCTTTCTTTCTTTTTTAAACCCTGATTTGCTTGGCCTTTAATAGTTTTTCAACTTTATAAACCCCCTGTTCCAGACAGAATCACTCCCAGCTCCCTTTTGGCAGCTGCTGGCACAGGTACATATTTGTGGGCAATATCTTGGCTGCTACTTGCACAGGTAAACCGATGATATGATGGATATTTGGCTGCTGCTGGCACAAGTACATATATGGAGGCAATAGTGTGGATTTTTAGGCTGATGCTGGCACAGGTACAGATTGTGGGCAATATAAGGGATTGGCTGCTGCTGGCACAGGTACACAGATGTGTGAGGGCAATATGATGGCTTTTTGGCTACTGCTGGAACAGATACAAATTGGGGCAATATGATGGATTCATTTGGTTGCCGCTGGCATAGGTACAGATTGAGGGTAAAAATATGATGGATGTTTTGTCTTATGCTGACACAGGTACAGATTGGGGTCTGGGGGCAATCTGAGGGATTGACTGCCATTGGCATAGATACAAATGGAGGCAATATGATAGGTGCTGGTACAGGTACAGGGGGCTATATGACTGGTAAGGTGGCAAATGGTAATGCAGGACAAGGGGGGGGGGCACTGATTGAAGCCTTTGCCTAGGATGCAAAAATACCTTGGCCCGTCCCTGCCTCCCTGTGTGTGCCATTCTCTGCTTGCCCACTGCTGCTTGCCCTACCCTACCTGTGGATGTAAGTCTGTTAGGGGTTTGTTAGCATTTGGAAATTGTTGTTAAGGGCCCCTAAGGTGTTTAATCATGTGTTGGGGGGTTGTTGTATTATCCACAGGGCAGGATGAGGCATATGGATTTAAGGGTATCTTTTTAACATGACTTCAATTTTTCACATATGAGTGATGAGGGATTTCACTGCAATGAGCACCAGCCATTTGGTTTTTTGGTGTGCTACCACCGTTAATGTGGATACGATCTTAAAAGTTCTTGTGGTAATATGGGTGTGGTTTACAGTGGGTGTGGTTTAAAAGGGGGAGTGGCCAACACTGACGTCCATTATCGGCCCTCCTCCACATAGGCCAGTAAAATTTTGGCCCTCGGTACCACAGAACTTGGACAGCACTGCCTCAAATAATAAATCTATCCCAACCAACTGTGAAGTAAATGCAATTGGGTGTTCTATAAAGAGATTTCCATTAAGCCATGTTGTACTGTTGTGTTGCACTGCATGCTGCTGCTGCACGGGTCCTTTATTAACAGAAAGTGCTTCTCCTCTCTTCCAGGGGCTCTGACCAAAGTGCGAGAGAGCAAGAAGCAAGTTGAAGAAGGGAAGCTGGAGCTGCAGAAATCCAGTGAAATTCAGGATCGATGTAACGTTATTTCCTACGCCACGCTGGCCGAGATCCACCACTTCCACAAGATCCGCGTCAGAGACTTCAAGTCACAAATGCAGCATTTCTTGCAGCAACAGATCCGCTTCTTTCAAAAAGTGACGCTAAAACTGGAGGAGGCGCTACAGCAATACGACGCGGCCTAGGGACTCTCTGAACTCGTCTCCTAGTCACGGGGATTGCTCTAGTTATGGGGGTAACAGTCACCCCTAAAGAAAGAGGCAGAAAAACCTGTTGCCAATAATTGGCGGTTGGTACATGAATGGGCGTACATTTATTTTTTTGTATACTGTGATAAACGGAAATATGGAACCATCCTGTATAGTTCCATAACACACACAACATAGCACATTTGTATTTAAATAATACTATCTATGCTACACTACTCTTGTACCTGTCCCACGTATGCAGCATTGCCTTACACACAAACTATATATATATATATATATATATAAACAACATGGGGTCGGTGCACCCAGAGCACAAAATGGATGCCTCAGTGCTGGAACAAAAAAACAATCTTATGTAAATGTCAAAAAAGGTCCGCACACATAGGACTTGGATAAAGAAGAAAAAGTGTAGTTTATTCAACGTTTCGGCCCAGTCACTTGAGCCGTCCTCATATATATATATATAATCTCTTTATGTATATATGTATTATGGTGCATACTTGGCCTGGACTGTGATTAACATGTTAAGCTTTATTTTATACTCTTACACGTGGATTTAACAAGTCCTCTGTTTACAGAACTACTTGAGCAACTTATTCAACTCTTGTGCCTTCCTGAGTATTTTTTTTTTTTTTTTTAGCAATAAATTCATATTTTATCAGTGAAGAAAAATGCATCTGATATTCTGATATGTTAGCTCTGAGAAAGTTATCTCCCCCCCTCCATAATGATAGTGTGACTCCCTTTATTCTTATCCATATACAGTGGGTCTGTGTTATGTACTTGGGAGTAGGGGGGAAACGCTGAACGTATGTGGACGGGTGGGGGATTCTTTATATATAGAGTGGGGTGGCACTTGCTCATTGGTCTCACCCAGGTGGAATTAGAGCCTTTGTGTGAAATAGCACAAGAAGATGTAAGCACAAGCCTTGTTCTCTTTTTACTCCAGTGATGTCCAGTCTGCTGCCCAGTGATTGTTGCTCAAGACAACTCCCTGCATCCCTTCATGCTGGAAGTCATAATTCTGGAGCAAACAAAGGGCTTCACAGTAACTAAAGTATTCATTTAAGACCTTAAAGAGGTTGTTCACCTTTAAAGGAGAATTCAACCCGTAGTTTAAAAAAAACCCTACCCTGGGTAGACCCTTTTTCCCCCCCCCAGCCTACCTGCCGCCCTGGGCAAACGCCCTTAATTTTTTACTCACCCCTCCATGCAGATTCAGGCCACGGGCGTTCACGGCAGCCATCTTCTTTCTTTAGTCTTTTTCAGAAGTTTCGGCACATGCACAGTTGGAGTAAATTTCCGGTCCCGAACCACTGCGCATGCGCCGTAATTTCCGAAATTTCTGAGACTTTCAGGGCATGCGCAGTTGTTCGTGACCGGAAATTTACTCAACCTGTGCATGATTACCGGTGAAGAAGAAGATGGCTGCCGTGAACTCCAAGGCCAGAATCTTCACGGAGGGGTGAGTAAAAAATTAGGGGCATATGCGTGGGGGCAGGTAGGCTGGGGGGGGGGAGGGTTTTTTTAAACTACGGGTTGAATTCTCCTTTAAAGGAACAGTTCAGTGTGTAAATAAAAACTAAATAGATTGTGCAAAATAAATAATGTTTCAAATATAGTTAATTAGCCATAAATGTAATGTATAAAGGCTGGAGTGACTGAATGTCTAACATAATAGTCAGAACACTACTTCCTGCTTTTCAGCTCTCTAACTCTGAGTTAGTCAGTGACTTGAAGGGGGGGGCACATGGTACATAACTGTTCAGTGAGTTTGTAATTGATCCTCAGCATTCAGCTCAGATTCAAAAGCAACAGATATGAAATATGTGCCCCCCCCCTCAAGTCTTTGATTGGTTACTGCTTGGTAAACCAAGGTAACCAATCAGTGTAAACCAAGAGAGCTGAAAAGCAGGAAGTAGTGTTCTGGCTATTATGTTACACATCCAGTCACTCCAGCATTTATACATTACATTTTTGCCTAACTAACTTTATTATTATTAGAAACATTTTTTATTTTGCACAGCCATTTACCCAGTTTTTATTTTAGTTACATACTTTTAGTATGTTCTAGAATGGCCAATTGTAAGCAACTATTCAATTGGTTTTCATTTTTTTTTTTTTTTATAGCTTTTGAGCAATTTAGATTCTTCTTATGATTCTTTCCAGATTTCAAATGGGGGTCACTGACCCCGTTTAAAAAACAAAAGCTCTGTAAGGCTACAAATCTGTTGTTATTGTTACTTTTTATTACTCCTCTTTCTATTCAGGCCTCTCCTATTCGTATTCCAGTCTCTTATTCAAATCAGTGCATGGCTGCTAGGGTAATTTGGACCCTAGCAAACAGATTGCTGAAATTGCAAACTGGAGAGCTGGTGAATAAAAAGCTAAATAACTAAAAAAAAACACAAATAAAAAATGAAAACCAATTGCAAGTTGCCTCAGAATATCACTCTCTACCTCATACTAAAAGTTAATTTAAAGGTGAACAACAAAGGGAGATGACAGTCATTATTCTGTAGCTGTTACGAAATAGTGCTTGCTTTGTATTGTGAGATTTAAATTGCTATCTTGTATCTATGGTACACTATCCCTAGCAACTAGGCAATTGACTGTCGGAATAGGGGGGGCATACAACAGTGCCTGAATAAAACGATGCGTAATAAATACCAATACTGGGATCAGCGAGCAGACTGAAAAAGTTATGGAAGAGGAAAATCTACACCGGTGGTTACAGTATTTACATCAGTTTATTGAAAGTTCTACTTGCTCTTTATAAAGTATTTTCTAAATGTATTAATTGGCTGCTTTTCTGATTGAGTTGCTAAATTCTGCCACATACTCATGGGCCTGTCTGAGGGGGCAAGACTTTTCAATAATGCAGTGCGGAGTGACTCTCAGCTTGCTATGGGTTAAATTGCAGGCCCAGGCAGGGTTAGAACTGCACTACAGCCTATGTACAATATGCTCTGCTATATTACCTCTCCATCCAGAGTCCGTCTCACAGTAGAACTGTTGTACAGGTTTTCTCTACGTATTAAAGGGGAAGTATTCCCCCAACTATAAAACATTGGAGTCAAGCCTAAAGTCTTCCTATTGCAGTGTGTGATCTGCTCCTTTGTGATCATTCTATAGGTGTGGGCCTTAAAGGGATAACGTCATGGGAAAACATGTTTTTTTCAAAACAAATCTGTTAGTGCTGCTTCAGCAGAATTCTGCACTGGAATCCATTTTTCAAAAGAGCAAACAGATTTTCTATATTTAATTTTGAAATCTGACATGGGGCTAGACATATTGTTAGTTTCCCAGCTGCCCCCAGTCATGTGACTTGTGCTCTGATAAACTTCAGTCACTCTTTACTGCTGTACTGCAAATTAGAGTGATATCATCCCCCCCCCGGCAGCCTAACAAAAGAACAATGGGAAGGTAACAAAATAGCAGTTTCCTAACACAAGATAACAGCTGCCTGGTAGATCTAAGAACAACACTCAATAGTAAAATTAGTCCCACTGAGACTGATTCAGTTACATTAAGTAGGAGAAATAACAGCCTGCCAGAAAGTAGTTCCATCCTAAAGTGTTGACACACCTCACATGACTGGGGCAGCTGGGAAACTGACGATATGTCTAACCCCATGTCAGATTTCAAAATTGAATATAAAAAATCGGTTTGTTCTTTTGAGAAATGGATCTCAGTGCAGAATTCTGCTGGAGCAGCACTATTAACTGATGTGTTTTGAAAAAAACATGTTTTCCCATGACCGGTGACCAATGTAAAGGAGCGGTATCCGGTTTAGTCCCTAAAGCAGTGACCCTCCAACATGTCGCTCACCCAGCCCTCTGATGTTGCTCCCAGTGGCCGAGTGCTTATTTTTGAATTCCTGGCTTGGAGGCAAGTTTTGGAGGCCTAAAGATCATGGGGTATATTTATCAAAAAGTAAAGTTAGAGATCTCTACAGTCCACTACAGTGAAATTCCGCCACTCTCTGATCATTTCTATGGGAGTTTGAAAGGCGTATTTATCAAAGCATGAACTTTCACTTTTACCCATTGATAAATACTCTCTTAAAAATCCCATAGAAGTGAATGGAGAGAGGCGGAATTTCACTCTAGAGGACTGTGATATCTAACTTCACTCTTTGATATCTATACCCCAATGTTTACTGCCAAACAGATGTATCTGTAGTCTTCCAGTCCACACAGGAGCTACCAAATAACCAATTACAACCCTTACTGGGCAACCCTAGGAACCTGTTTCATTCTTGTGTTGCTCCTATTTTTTTTATATTTAAATGTGGCTCATGGGTAAAAAAAAAAAAAGCAAAATTCCATTGGCAGAAAACCTCTTTTGGACCATGTAGAATGTCATTTACTGAGGAAGTACAGAAGCCCCTCCTACTTCATGCCTAATGCAATTCCCAACATCGGCATATTGTGCAAATGCTTTATTATCATTAAAAGACTGTATCTCTCTGTCTATCATCTACAAATAAAGTATTTCTTTCCAGCAAGGATCCTATAGGAATGAGAGCCAGGAATGAGAATTGATCCACTATTTATCACTGCACTTCTACCTTCCTTATCTGTTATCTCCTCTGCAAATGTTTGTCCTACAGCCCTATTAATCCTTGATGAATGTCAGACCCCAGCTAAATCTCCCAAGCTTATCTCTTCCTCTCTCTCTCTCTCTCTCTCTCTCTCTCTCTCTCTCTCTCTCTCTCTATTTCTAAATTACACTGTTTACACTGCAAATAATTCACCCTACCATATAAAATGTAATTCCTGAACCAGCAAGTGTATTTTTTTTTTAATTTAGAATATTGTTGTGTAGGCAGCCATCTCAGGTCATTTTACCTGGTCATGTGCTTTCAGAACAAACCAGCACTTTAGGAGGGAACTGCTGTCTTCCAGGCTGTTGTTTCTCCTACTCAATGTAACTGAAGGTGTCACCGTGGGACCTGGATTTTACTATTGAGTGCTGTTCTTAGATCTACCAGGCAGCTGTTATCTTGTGTTAGGGAGCTGCTATCTGGTTATATTCCATTGTTCTGTTGTTGGTAGGGATGCATTGAATTCAGGATTCGGCCTGGCCGAACCGAATCCTAATTTGCACATGCAAATTAGGGGCAGGGTTGGGAAATCACATGACTTTTTGTCACAAAACAAGGAAGTAAAAAATGGTTTCCCCTTCCCACTCCATTTCCATATGCAAATTAGGATTCGGTTTGGTATTTAGCTGAAACTTTCGAGAACGATTCAGGAGTTCGGCTGAATCCAAAATAATGGATTTGGTGCATCCCTAGTTGTTAGGCTGCTGGGGGGAAAGGGAGGGGGTGATATCACTCCAACTTGCAGTACAGCAGTAAAGAGTGACTGATAGTTTATCAGAGCACAAGTCACATGACTGGGGACAGCTGGGAAACTGACAATGTATCTAGCCCCATGTCAGATTTCAAAATGAAATATAAAAAAAATCTGTTTGCTCTTTTGAGAAACTGATTTCAGTGCAGAATTCTGCTGGAGCAGCATTATTAACTCATGCGTTTTGAAAAAACATAATTTCCTATGACGGTATCCCTTTTAAGGAAAACTATACCCCTCAAACAATGTAGGCCTCTATAATACCGCATAAAAACCGCTCATTTGTAAAACCCTGCTTCATGTAGATAAACCATTATCATAATAATATACTTTTTTAGTAGTATGTGCCATTGGGTAATCATAAATAGAAAATTGTTATTTTAAAAAATAAGGGCCGCCCCCTGGGATCATATGATTCACTGTGCACACAAACAAACCATACACGTTAGGTCACATGAGCCAATTAACAGACAGAGTTGTGTCTTTTGCTTCCACACTTCTTCCTGTTACAGTTAGAGTTGTAGTATTTCTGGTCAGGTGATCACTGAGGCAACACACAGACCATCATGAAATGGTGGTTCAAGGCAAGAGATGTAAAAGGGCAATATTTACTTAAAGTGGACCTGTCACCCAGACCCAAAAATCTGTGTAATAAAAGCCCTTTTCAAATTAAACATGAAACCCAATTTCTATTTTTTATAAAGTATTAATAGCTGTTGTAAGCTCATTTAAAAATCTCAGCTGTCAATCAAATATTGTCTTTCCCTCCTCTATGCCTAGGCATAGAGGCGGGGCAAACAATTGCTTTCACTTTCCATTCAGCACTTCCTAGATGTCACTGCTCTCCACACATTCCCCCGTTCTCTTCACCATTTAATTGTGTAGCCAGTGCATGGGGATGGACATCAGGTCCCCCATTCTGGTGCACAAACAAGATTCTGAGATGATACAAGACTTGTCTTAAGAACAGTGTCCACAAAATGGCTCCTGCCTGCTTGCTATAATAACGAGTTCCCAGTATGATGTAAACAAGATTCAAATAATTTATATAGTGTCATTAAAGTTCATTTTGCTTGACTAATGTGATAAAAAAGGATTTGGAATTATTTTTTTGGGTGACGGGTCCCCTTGAAATATATAGACCAGTTTGGTAAGATTCTTTAATATGCCACTTAATTTGATATAAACTATCTGTTGCTCAATTATTCATTTTGGGGGTATAGTTTTCCTTTAAGCAAACACATCTTTACTTGTGCATTGTATTTAATTGCACTGATTGTGCACATTGTTACTTGTCGCTAAATGCTGCAGTGCTTATAGAATACTCAATGAATAGCGAATTAATAGGATGGTTTGAGGCTGATACTGTTTTTGCTTCGCCCCTTCCACATATTTGTGTGTTCTGCCCCACAGAGGCCACGGAAGCGCACAGAGATACAAAGGGGGAATTTCGTGGATGCTACACATGGTAGACTAATTAAAAAATGTATGTGTATTATTTTCCCCTGCTATTTAGGATCAGTATCCGTAACCTTTGCATAGACTGGTGTGTGACCGCACATGTTATGAAGTCATAGGGTGGAGAATTGTAGTTCACAAGCTCACATGCCCTTGTTCTTATTCCTCTATCTCATATTACACTGTGTAATGGATTTAACGAATTTGTGCTGGATATTAAAAACCAAACCGTGCTCCTATCTAAACCCTCCTAAGCATGTCGTTTATTGTCTTAAAATAACTCTCTCTGTAATTGAACCCTTTACCTGCCGCACAATGTAGAGCAGTGATCCCCAAACAGTGGCTCGTGAGAAACCTTGGATTTTGCTCCCAGTTGCCTCAAAGCAGGTGCTTATTTCTGAATTCCAGGCTGTTTAGTTGCATAAAAGCCAGATGTACTGCCAGAGTCTCCTGTAGGCAGCCAGTCCACATAGAGGCTACCAATAGCCATTTACAGCCCTTATTTGGCACCACCCAGGAACCTTTCGTATACTTGTGTTGCTCCCCAACTCTTTTTACATTTCAATGTGGCTCATGGGTAGAATAGGCTGGGGATTTATAACACTGACTGTCACTCACTGCAGATTCAGTTTGCAGGTTCCATTACAGACTATAGGAAGTAACTGCTGCCTCCTCCACAATTAAGGACCTAACAAGACCAAGAATTCTATATTATACTTTTAAGTTGAAATTCTAGTTATTTCTATCCTATTGATATATAGCACTGCTCTCCTGCCCAATCACTTTTCCAGTATACTGTGGGTACCTGACCCAATGCAGAACTCTAAATTATGGACACATTTAAGAAAAGCTGATTCATTTTTTTTGATTTCAACTACAAACGGATTTTCCTGCAGGTTGGAATTTGCTTGTTTTTTGACAGCAGAAATATATATTCCCAAAAAGGTATTTTTGCTCTGTCCGCTCACGTAAGTTATCAGATCTGTGATGGGAAAAACCATTATAACATGGGGTTTTGTGGCTTGCACTGTGACTGTATAACCCAGCCCCATGGTGTGAAAATTCACTCAGAGGGGGAACATTTACACACCAGCTGTGATCATTTTACACACTAGTAAATCTTTCCCTAAGAGAAGGGTGGGGGGGTCAGATGGCATGAATCGTATTGTCTAATAACGAGCAGATTGGGCTTGAAAGTAAGAAGTCCTGGGCGGCAAATGTATTGCAGATGGGATGTGCATTCCAAAGGGAAGTGAGTGCGGGAAGGTTATGACTGGGAGAATATTTGGGGGGAAGCTGGAGATTATAGGATATATTTGCCTTGGGGCTGCAGCTTCAGAAGGGCACGTTGTGTTGGCAAGATGGCTACAAATACAATGGTATAAGATCCTTCCCTCCAGCCGATGATATACTGCACAGCATCACCCAAGCGTTGTACTGGGGTATGTAGATGAACAACAGCAGGAGGGCCGCAGGTCAAATATATCAAATATAGTTTATTAAATTTTAGAAAACTCCAGCTATGTCCTCACCAAAGCCCAGACATATTATGTAGAACATCTTCGGTGTTAGTGTCCATTTAATAGTGGAGAGTACAAGCCAGACCCTGCGATGCCTCATCAGACTGTAATGTGCTTATGTGCCAACCTAATACCTGCCATCAAGTAGTACCATGTGTGACGGGTTCTCAATCTGCCGTATCACAAAACACATGGAAGAAGGATCGTGGATGTTACAAATATTGCTTCTGTGTGTCCACGGCTAAGATAGGGGAATGGGGGACTAGTGATGAGAGAATTTTTTTTTCACCACGAAAATGACACCTATTTACTGTAATGGATGAAAACCTTTATTGCGTGTCAAAAAAAATGTCATTATGTGAAACGGGTCAGATTCACCTATCACTACTGGTGACAAGTTATCGGTTCTCCTGAGAGATCATATAATAAGGACACTAATAGCCAAAACTGTCTGGTCAGGCATCTGGTTGTTTCCTTATTGCCAGAAAAATCTGACCCCCAGTTGTTTTGTGCTTGTGGCCATTCACTGAGTTAAGGGGGCCATAGATTTTAAAGGAAAACCAAACCCTTTATATTAAAATCCCCTACCCTACATAGAGCCCTCTCCCTGCTCCCCAGCCTAGGTGTTACCCTCAGTAAATGCCCCAAACTCTTTACTTACCCCTCGTTGCAGATTCAGCGCATCGGAGTTCACAGACGCCATCTTCTTCTCTTCAATCGGGAAAATGAAACTGTAATATAAGCCTCAGCATACTGAAATAAAAAACTTTCTAAATACAATCAATTACATATTCTGTTCTGTTTCTGAAATAATCAAGTTTATCTTCACTGTTCCTCTCAGCATCTGTTTCTCTTCATTCTCTCTTCATGCAGCAGTTGGGTGTCATATAGTCATTGACAGTTAGATCCAATACATCTTATAGGGGGGCTTCTTTTGCCTAGAAGATGTATTAGAGCTCATTCAATTAAAACCACCAGACATCCTCTCAACATCACAACCAGAAGAGCACAAACTGGTTATTCAACTCCTATGGGATTGGGTCATAGTTCGTTCAGTCCTATAGCCTGCAGATTAAAGGTGGCCATAGGCGTAACAATTACGATTTTTCTTGGAAAAGATCTTTCCAAGAAGGATTGTTTGTATCAATACACACGTGTCGAGCTGAATCGTCAGATATACAGAAAGAAACAATAGAATTCTACCTGTATCTGATGATTCAGCACTAACAATGGGCGATGTTTGGGTTCCTTCAAAGGCACCCGATCAAAATTTTGTGTCCAGCCCGATCAACGAGCAGACCGATATCCAAGTCTTCTGTCGGCTTGTTTCCCACCATACACATACTGAATATCATACGAAAATTTGTTTCGTACAATATTATCTGTGCGTCTATGGCCACCTTAACTCTTGTAGGGCCTCCACCATGAGGATCTCAGGGGCTCTGTGCCTTTAAATATATTTCATTTCTGAAATCTGAAGTGTGTAGAATACAGTCCTTTCCGTGGTCACATGTTTTTGCTTCTAACAAGTTTCTGAAACATCTCCACAAAATTCACCTTTGTCCTTGAGTTTTAGGTTTTGTGGCCGTGTAGTTCTATAAAGTTGTAAGGACATTTACCATTTTTGGAAAGACTGCTAGAATATTACATGACTGATAAGATCAGCTCCTTGTTTGTACGAAAATTGCTCCATCTTTCCCTTAATGACCCTCACTAGCATTCTTCTCTTGCAATTTGGCTTTCTCTCATCTGAAGTCAAACTCTAATTACATAATTGCTGGAAAGTATGCGTTTGATGCACTGCGGGCGGCCTTGCTCTATGTCTCATTACCATTGCACTGCAGGGCTGGAGAAGGAAGAATGGAGGCTTGATCTGAGGGGAAATATATATTATCCCAATATCTCTGATGTTTAACCTTTCAAGTGAGGCTGGACTATATGTCCCACAATTCCCAGGCTGACAGCCTTCAGCAAAATATCCCTTTCAGCTTTTTTCAAACTTAGTGACCTGGGACATTTCTGGCCTGGCCAAAACGAGACACATTTTATAAATGTAAATAAAATAATACACAGACGCTAAATCAAGAATATATTCAGTTATAATACACCAAAGCCATGAATATCCTGTAAATTATATCCTTATAAACGGTGAGTTCTGATGTCATCAGTTATAAACAGTGAGTTCTGATGTCATTTCTGTCACATGACTCACTGAAACTTGTGTATTTCAATAAATAAAGTATTACCTTCGGCCTTCGGCCTCGTGTTTTTATATGGTCATGAAACTCCTCGGTAACTTATAATATCCTTATATTTTACAAGAGGGGGTACTTTATTCACTATATTAACACCGATGGGGTAAAAAAACATTCCACACACAAAAATAAATGTTTTTGACATTAAAGAGTCTGTTTCCCTCTGAAAAACAATGCAAAAGAATTAATGAACAAGTGAAGTTGTATTTACTGAGGTATACCAATTGGTTAGGCAACTCCCACTGAATACAATTGCTAAACTTTAATCTCTGCTCAGTGTTTCTCTTGCTGATAAATGTAATGCCCTGGGCAGGGCTCTGTTTTATATATATAAGTGCTTATATATAGTTTATTTAATTTCAGTTTTAAAGGGATAATGTCATGGGAAAAAACACATCAGTTAATAGTGCTGCTCTAGCAGAATTCTGCACTGAAATCCATGTTTCAAAAGAGCAAACTGATTTTATATATATATTTAATTTTGAAATCTGACATGGGGCTAGACACATTGTCAGTTTCCCAGCTGCCCCCAGTCGTGTGACTTGTGCCCTGTTAAACTTCAGTCACTCTTTGCTGCTGTACTGCAAGTTGGAGTAATATCAACCCTCCACCCCCCTGCAGCCTAACAACAGAACAATGGGAAGTTAACCAGATAGCAGCTCCCTAACAGAAGATAACAGCTGCCTGGTAGATCTAAGAACAACACTCAATAGTAAAATCCAGGTCCCACTGTGACACATTCAGTTACATTGAGTAGGAGAAAAAACAGCCTGCCAGAAAGCAGTTCCATCCTAAAGTGCTGGCTCTTTCTGAAAGCACATGACCAGACAAAATGACCTGAGATGCACCTACACACCAATATTACAACTAAAAAAAAATATACTTGCAGGTTCAGGAATGACATTTTATATTGTAGAGTGAATTATTTGCAGTGTAAACAATTTAATTTAGAATATAAAAACATACACAATACACAGTATCCTATCATTAGCCATTCTATTGTCATTCTTTGTGTCCTGCCTTTTTTTTTTTTTTTTTGATGTTTGAAGTCCTGATGTTTTGACAGGGTCACTGACCCCAGCAACCAAAGAATGAAAATGCAACTGTAATATTTCAATTTCTTCATTTCTTTTTGTATTGCTTATTTTTCTCTTCAGACTCTCTCACTATTCATCTTCCATTCCAGTTACCCCCGCACACAGTTCTTTGAGCCATTCTGCAGAGCTGCCTTTGGTGGGGTACAAACTGGGGTAACTGCGCTGCAGAGTATCAGTAGGAGGAGTCGGAGGTGAACAGTTATAACAGGGCAACAGTAGGGCAAGATGGCAACTCTAAGGGGCAGATTTATGATGTTGTGAAAAAATGTCAGGACAACTTGCCACACATCACCAGGCTTTGCCGTGTAAAAAACAGCGTAAAAAACAGCGTAATATTATTTATGTGTTTTTTAGATCAACTTCTGCCAAAAGCATGTAAAATAATGCCTGTACATCTGGTGTTCGCATGGCGTAAAATAAACACACTTTGATAAACTCGACATTTATTTTACAGAACTTTTTACATCATTTTTTTCAGCGAATTTCATTTTACACATCATTATAAATATGCGCCTAAAATCTGAGCCCCACAGACGTGACCCATGCCCTGCTGCTCTCTTCTTTATTCACCAATCTTATCTGTTTCCCACATTGCCCACTACTGTGTGTGCAGATCTGCTCATTTTCCTGAGTTGGATCACATCTGGCTCCTTTCAATGTATTCTATGAGACTGACGTTATTTTAAAGTCTTTTGTACATATTTGGAAAATTATATCTGGCCTGGCATTTCTTTTGGCAGCAAAACCTACATACACATACAGGAAATGCCTTTACAGACAAAAACCCCAGCGCTGCAGGGCTCAGTAGTAGGGAAAGTGCTTGAGCTATTTATACTTTTATACAATTTATTTTCCCTTGATTAAACCATGGAGTATCAGGCTATAACTGATAAAGTGTGTTCACTAGAGGTGGGGAGGCAGTGAATATGTTGTAGCTGAAGTATAATGGGAGCTTCTATTATATACAGCAGTGATGCCCAACCAGTGGCTCGTGAGCAACATGTTGCTCCCCAATTCATTGGATGTTGTTCCCAGTGGCCTCAAAACAGGTGCTTATTTTTAATACCTGGCTTATAGGCAAGTTTTGGTATATAAAAGCCAGGTGTACTGCCAAATAGAGCCTCCTTGTAACGGTCGGCACCCAACACCAGAACAAACACCAGGCACCCTGGTCTTGGCTCGTGCTTCACCAGTAGTGTGATTGCCTTTGGGCCTCGGGAGGAGCCCTCGGCTTACTTGGATGCCACCTGGACTTAAACGAGAGGTGCAAGATGGGAGTTCTGGACAGGCAGAGGGGCACGACTGTAGAGCAAAGTCTTTGGACAGAAGGTCGTAGTACAAAGCGTTAGGCAATAGAGTAGTCAGATCAGGCCGGGTCGAGGCAGGCAGAGAATAAACATAGTCAGGCAGGCAAGGGTCAAACCAGGAAGTCAATCAGAGGGTTAAGCAGAAGAGAGTCGGTATTCAGGCAAGGGTCAGGATCCAGAGGTCAGAATAGTCAAAAGCAAGGCAGGGGTCACAACAGGAATTAAACACAGGTTCAGACAGATAAGCTTAAAGCTCAGAAGCACCAGGAACAAATCCTATCACGGGCAATGATCTGCAAGCCAAAATCTCCTTTTGAGCGTTTGAATTTCGAGCTATTGCGCGCCTCTGCACGCTGACGTCATCACGCCAGCGCGTCTATAAAGAAGACGTGACACGGGCGCCTTAAGGAGCAGTGACAGGATAGAGAGAAGAGCGGCGCGGCGGGCGTCCCCGCCGCACCCCTAGACCACCAGGGTGAGTTTTTTCCCTTACACTCCTGAAGACTGCCAGTCCACATAGGGGCTACCAAGAAGCCAATCACAGCCTTTATTTGGCGCCCAAGGCAATTTTTTTATACATGTGTTGCTACACAACTCTTTTTACATTTGAATGTGGCTCATGGGTAAAAAAGGTTGGGGACCCCTGATATACAGGTATACAGTGGAGTAACTAGATGTTACTGAGCCCACAGCAAATCATTTTAGGACCCCCAACATAACCAGAGATTGTCCGGTTTTACCAGTATATGTTGAAATCGCTCATTATTTGGGCCTCATGGGGCCCCCTATACCTCCTGGGCACCCCAGAAGGTATGGGACCTGTTATGTTCGGGACCAGAGGTTTTCCAAATAATGGATCTTTCAGTAATATGGATCTTCATACCATAAAGGAGAATTCAACCCTAACGTTAAAAAAAACCCTACCCCCCTATCCTACATAAACTCCCCTCCCTCCTCCTCCTAGGCTAAGTGTTACCCCGGCAAATGCCCCTAACGTTTTACTTACCCTTCAGTGCAGATTCAGGCATTGGAGTTCAGGGGCGCCATCTTGGTAATCTTCGGTGTATGCAAAGTTGTCGCGAAACTGAAAATTGCTCCAACTGCACATGCGCCGCCATACCAGTCTCATTCCAAAGTTTTCCGAAGAGAAGATGAGGCCTTGAACTCCGATGCCTGAATCTGCACCGAGGGGTAAGTAAAACGTTAGGGGCATTTGCCCGGGGTAACACTTGGGCTGGGTTAAGGAGGGAGGGGAAAAAGGGAATCATTTTCATGCACAAATACTGGTAAGTGCTGACATACAGGTAGTCATTGACTTACATACAACTCATACTTACATACAGAGGCTATTATAGTAATGTACTGTGGTTTCCTTGGCCTTTATTAGCATTTAGCTAATTCCCTCTGGCGTGTGTTGTCTACTGCAGAGCACAGAAAAGTAAAATATATATGTGCAGACAGGTAAAAATAAATACCATGTGGAAGGGGAACTATCGCGAAAATGAAAATTTTATATAAGCTTCCTCATAGTGAAGTAAGAAATGTTCTAAATACAACCACTTAAAAATTCGGCATTGTTTCTGAAATAATCAAGTTTATCTTTACTATTCCTCTCTCAGTATTTGTTTCTCTTCATTCTGTCTTCATGCAGCAGTTGGGTGTCAGATGAATGATCCAAAATATCTTATAGGGGGACTCCCTTTCCTAGCAGATGTATGAGAGCTCACTCAAATAACTGATTCCAGTACAAACAAAATAATTGCCTTTTGCACAGATCCTGCATGTAGAGAGACGGGATTTCTGGTGATTTTAATAGAGTGAGCTCTAATACATTTTCTAGGCAAAAGGAGCCCCCCTATAAGATATATTGGATCATTCATCTGACACCCAAATCCTTAATGAAGACAGAATGAGGAAAAACAGATGCTGAGAAAGAAATAGTGAAGATAAACTTTGATTATTTCAGAAACGGTACAGAATATTTAATTGTATTTAGAAAGTTTCTTATTTCAGTGTGCTGAAGCTTATATTAAATTTAAATGTTTGCATTTAATAAGTAAATGTATATGTTTCAATTTACATACAAATTCAGCTTAGGAACAAAACTACAGACCCGATCTCATACATAACCATAAAAACTAAAGTCATTCATTTTTTTTATTCATTGATTTCTAAGCAGCAGTAAATAATACGTAGCTTATATTGGATTTGCAGGTGCACAGGTTGCTTTGTTCATGCAGCCACTTCGCTAGTGAAATGTCATGTTGTTGTTGGCCGCATACCAATGCAGTTTTATAAGAGGATTTAACAAACAAAGCTCAGAGTAAGGTCAATTATTATAAGGTTACTTGTGTTATAGGTTAGATGCACAAGCCCCAAGATACACAAGCTAGAACAGGTCACTCATGAGTTTAATATACACAGATATCATGTGGGAGACCGGAGGGGGACATCTTATTTAAATAGTTAAAGGGATCCTGTCATCGGAAAACATGTTTTTTTCAAAACACATCAGTTAATAGTGCTGCTCCAGCAGAATTCTGCACTGAAATCCATTTCTCAAAAGAGCAAACAGATTTTTTTATATTCAATTTTGAAATCTGACATGGGGCTAGACATTTTGTCAATTTCCCAGCTGCCCCTGGTCATGTGACTTGTGCCTGCACTTTAGGAGAGAAATGCTTTCTGGCAGGCTGCTGTTTTTCCTTCTCAATGTAACTGATTGTGTCTCAGTGGGACATGGGTTTTTACTATTGAATGTTGTTCTTAGATCTACCAGGCAGCTGTTATCTTGTGTTAGGGAGCTGCTATCTGGTTACCTTCCCATTGTTCTTTTGTTTGGCTGCTGGGGGGAAAAAGGGAGGGGGGTGATATCACTCCAACTTGCAGTACAGCAGTAAAGAGTGATTGAAGTTTATCAGAGCACAAGTCACATGACTTGGGGCAGCTGGGAAATTGACAATATGTCTAGCCCCATGTCAGATTTCAAAATTGAATATAAAAAAATCTGTTTGCTCTTTTGAGAAATGGATTTCAGTGCAGAATTCTGCTGGAGCAGCACTATTAACTAATTCATTTTGAAAAAAAATATTTTTCCCAAGACAGTATCCCTTTAAATACAGCCACCCCCTGCCTTCCTTCAAAAGAAAGTGCTATGAATGCCACTTACAATACAACACTACGGGGCAGATTTATCAACGGTTGAATTGAAAAATCTGGTTTTCAAATTTTAATTTCGAGCTAATTTTAGTGTACTTCGACTAGGGAATAATCCATCGAATTTAAAAATAAAATCAAAAATGTGAATATCTAAATTTTTCATGTACTGTTAAAAACTCGACTTTGACTATTCACCATCTAAAACCTGCCGAATTGCCGTTTTATCCTACGGGGGACCTCCTAGAGAACCTACTTGGAGTCATTTGGTGGACTCCTCTCTGATCGCTTTATTTAATTATTTCATTATTTCATTATTTTTATTTAATTTAATAAATACATTTTTTTTATTTGAATTTTGAGTCGAAATTCAACCCTTGATAAATCTGCCCCTAAATATGAAGAAGGCACAGCTTACTGGGCGCACTAAATGCTCCTTTTATGTATATTTGTTTTACAACACAAGAGTGGGGGCAGCCATATTGCTCTGCTGAGATAAATGCTCATAAGATTATAATCGAGAAAGAATTAAAATTTTGTATACATATTTGTATACATATTCCCCCAGGAGCCTCCTGATTTGGATGGATTCTGTTCTCAAGCTAGCCCTGGTCATTATCACCTTGACCCTGAGGAAGAACCATCTCATTGGTTATATGGGCAGTTTTTCTGTACTGTGAAGAGATATCTCTATGCTCCTGCAATGGTATCACCCTTTCATGAATGTAAGTTCTTATGTCATACGTTTCCAAGTTTATAAAAGATTTCTTGTTCATTGTTTTGACTGTGAGTTCAGAATCCATGAACCTTGAGTCCAATAAACCTCAAGTGGTCTCCATTTCTTGAAGTTGGGGCTGTGGCTCAGACACTCTCTCAACCAATGGATTCCCCCATCAGGGGAATATGCAAACTTTGATCACACGTTATAACTTCATACAATAATAAGATGTTTTTCAAGCAGTGGTCTGGTCCCTCTCTAGTCAAAATAGTAAATGGGCCCACCCTATAGGCTTACTATGGGGAGAACTTTGGGAATACTTTGTATTTGCTGTTTTTTTTCTGGTTGTTACAACAAACTTTTCCCATATCTATTACTTTGCTTATAGGGGCTTGAACAATTGTTAGACCACAATAACGTGTTTTAATCACCTGAATTCTAAAACCTCCGCCCTACTGTGATTCAAGAGCAAAATAATCTCTATCTATATTTCTGAGGATAGTGTGATGGCACTTTAAAAGGCAAATATACCCCCTTTTTTACATGAGCTCATTTAGTTGGGGCTGAGTTGAAAAAAACCATATAAACACTATCTGAACTTCCAAAAATAAATATATAAATAAAGTATTTTTTTTTTACACAGGCATACCTGATTCCACTAACTGGAAGGAAATTATGATAGTTGACCTGTGCTATTATTATTATTATTATTATTATTAACATGTATTTATATAGCGCCAACATATTGCGTAGCACTGTAAAGTAAATGTGATTATACAACTAAATCACATGAATTATATACATAGAACATATGGAGTTACATACATCACAATCAATACCGGTACAAAAAGGTGAGGCATACAGTCTAAAGGGAAGGGAGTAATACACAAGGAGTGGGAGTGGGCAAGATCGAATTGAGTGAGGGAGAAATGTGGTACTGTATGTGGTGTTGCGTATGGTAGTTAAGCAGAGTGAGGGTAGGCTTCTAGAAAGAAGTGCGTTTTCAGAGATTTCTTGAAAACAGAAAGGTTGGGAGAAAGTCGGACAGACCGTGGGAGAGAGTTCCAGAGGAGGGGTGCAGCCCTTGCAAAGTCTTGAATGTGAGCATGTGAGGAGGTAATGAGAGAAGAGTTGAGTAGCAGGTCAGTAGAGGAGCTTAGTAAGCGGTTGGGTGAGTATATAGAGATGAGTTCAGAGATGTAGGGTGGGGCAGAGTTATGAAGTGCTTTGAAAGTCAGTGTCATTAATTTGAATTTGATTCTGAAAGGTAACGGAAGCCAGTGCAGGGATTGACAGAATGGCGAGGCAGAGGAGGAGCGGTTGCTGAGGTGTATGAGCCTCGCAGCAGTGTTCATTATGGACTGGAGAGGTGACAGTCTCTGGAGGGCGAGGCCAATTAAAAGAGAGTTACAGTAGTCTAGACGCGATATGATGAGAGAGTGAATAAGAATTTTGGTAGCATCTTGGGTGATAAATGATCATATTTTGGATATGTTCCTTAGGTGGAAGTGACATGATTTAATAAGTGACTGGATATGAGGAGTGAATGACAGGGCAGAATCTAGGATAACCCCAAGGCACCGGGCCTGGGGAGAGGGGGTGATAGTGGAATTGTTAACTATGATGGATACTTCGGGGATGTTACTGGTGTTAGTTGGAGGAAAGAGAACCATTTCAGTTTTAGAGAGGTTTAATTTAAGGTAGCGTTGCGACATCCAGGTAGAGATATCAGACAGGCAGGAGGAGATGCGAGTTAGGAGTTCTGGGTTGAGATCAGGAGATGAGAGATAGATCTGAGAATCGTCAGCATAGAGGTGGTAGTGGAAACCATACGAGTTGATTAATTTTCCGAGGGAGGAAGTGTAGAGGGAGAATAGTAATGGTCCCAGGACAGAGCCTTGAGGAACTCCAACAGAAAGAGGTAGGTGAGAAGATGATACTCCATTGTAGGAGACACTAAAGGAACGATTGGTGATGTAAGAAGAGAACCAGGACAGGGCTGTGTCATGAAGGCCAAGTGAATGGAGGGACTGAAGGAGGAGAGGGTGATCTACAGTGTCAAATCCGGCTGAGAGATCAAGCAGTATTAGTAGTGAGAAATGATTGTTGGCTTTAGCGGTTAAAAGGTCATTAGTCGAGTCAGGGCAGTTTCCGTGGAGTGTTGTGGCTTAAAACCAGATTGTAGGGGGTCCAGCAGGTTATTGTCAGAGAGGAATGAGGTGCTACAGGGACTACCTACTCCTTAGGATCACAGAGTGATCCAACCCCTCCTTCCTTTGTGAAGTGATAAATTCTGAGGCTTGAAGTCCCTCTGTTTCCAGAGAGAGTCTGTGCACCACCTTCTATGGGAAAACACAGTCCCACAATCCATCACTTCACTTTGGAACAAGGAATGGGAGGGTCTTACTCTGTGAGCCTAAGGGAAGTTGGTAAATGGTTCTTGCAAGTATTATGGTTTCCTTTCAATCTGTGGAATCAGATATGTCTGTTTTAAATATGTATTTATTATATATATATATATATATATATATATATATATATATATATATATATATATATATATATATATATATATATATATACAGTAGTAAAAGGACCCGCACTCCAAGTTTTATGTGAAAAAAGTGCTGAATTTTATTCACACATGCATATCCATGTGTGAATAAAATTCAGCACTTTTTTCACATAAAACTTGGAGTGCGGGTCCTTTTACTACTGTGTACAAGAATACTTTGACCAACGCACCCACCTCGTTTGAAATCCGGTAAGAGTGCGCTCACTCAACAGACTGTATATATATATATATATATATATATATATATCCCACTGGTGTCTAATAAAAGGGCAGCCAAGTTTGGGAGTTTTACTTTGAAAGCAGCAAGTAAGTTATAATGTATAATGAAGCAATAGAATTCTTAATGAATCAGATAAAAATTAAACGTAGGACTGGCCAGATATGGGATGACTTTGACGTAGTTGGCCAAGGTTTAGGTAGCTGGGATCAATTTTCTAGGGATAACACAGCCCATGGCACAAGCATAACTCATGAGTGTGTAGTCTCTTTTTGGCAGTTTATTGTCACTTGCAACAGAATAAACAAAACAAACAATAAAAAATAAAATCCTTGCCACTTACTGGGCTTCTAACTAATACAGGTCAGTTTTCCTAACTAACCAGGAGGAGGCCTACCGCCTGTCTCCCCAAAACAGAGTACATTCAGGAATATACAAAATCCCAAACCTTGTGGTGATTTCAACCCCTCTCAGTCAGCTCTCACAGGCAGCACAAAATACCCAGGCTTGACTAGCAGTCCCGGAACCACTCTGTTAGGAGCCTAGGGCATAAGTAAGCTCCGTCCTGGACTTTTCCAGGTATCCTAGTGGGTGACCTTACCACAATATATTAGGGATGCACCGAAGGATTCGGCCAGGATTCTGCCATTTTTTAGCAGGATTCAGATTCGGACAAATCCTTCTGCCTGGCCGAACCAAATCCATATTTGCATATTTCCCACCAAATAATTTGCATAGGCAAATTAGGATTCAGTTTGGTATTCGTCCGAATCTTCCGCGAAGGGTTCAGGGGTTGGCTGAATCCAAAGTAGTGGATTCGGTGCATCCCTGATATATATTATATATTATTATTTCTGTAAGTTACTTAATCAGTACAGGTATGGGATCCGTTATCCGGAAACACATTATACAGAAAGTTCCGAATTGTGGAAAGGCCGTCTCCCATAGACCCATTTTATCCAAAACGAATGTAATTTCTAAAAATGATTTCCTTTTTCTCTGTAATAATAAAACAGTCGCTTGTACTTGATCCCAACTGAGATATAATTAATCCTTATTGGAAGCAAAACCAGCCCATTGGGTTTATTTAATGTTCATATGACTTTGTAGTGGACTTAAGGTATGAAGATCCAAAGACCCGGAAAACCCCAGGTCCCAAGCATTCTGGATAACAGGTCCCATACCTGTATTTATGTACCTTTTAGATGAGCTCATGTTAAAAAGGAGGCTATATTTCCCTAGTCAGAATATTGATACAAACACTGTGATAATGAAGCCTACATAAATGACAAAGGTTTGTGCTGAATAACAATATCAAGTTTGGTTTTGTGAGTTTTTATTGGGAGGCGACACGGGCAGTTAAAGGGAAACACCATGAGCGTTCCCCCTGCATGAGCAGAATAACTGGCATTCTTTAGGGTCATTTATCTCACAGGATTGGGACAGACAGGAACCACCTTTAAAGTTAAACAAGATTTTTAACAGCCCTGTCTGGTTACAGTGATTCCATCCACATCCTCTGCCCTCCCTTCTGCTCCTTTAGGTCAGAAAAAGGAAAATAGAATATGATCTCATTAAAGAGAAAAGGCCCTTGGTTGAGCTTTTCTAATGTCCTATACTTACACTGGATTAACACGATCCCTCTGAGAAGCACTGCAAGATGTTATTTATTATTTATGGGCACAGCCATTTCAGGGTTACCAAGGATACAACATTTCATGCAGGGGCAAAGAGTTGAGCCTGCAAAGTGGTGCATTGTGGGAAAAAACATAGCAATTTACATCAGTTTTCTGCAGCATTATGCCCCATTATGTCATATACCATTGAGATAACTTTTACTATGATGTAGAGAGTGATATTCTGAGACAATTTGCAATTGGTTTTCATTATTTGATATTTGTGGTTTTTGAGTTATTTAGCTTTTTATTCAGCAGCTCTCCAGTTGGCTATTTCGGTTGCTAGGGTCCACATTACTCTAGCAACCATGCATTGATTTGAATAAGAGACTGGGATATGAGTCGGAAAGGCCTGAATAGAAAGATGAGTTATATAAAAACTAGCAATAACAATACATTTGAAGCCTTACAGAGCATTTGTGTTTAGATTTCAAAGTTTGAAAGAATTAGAAGAAGATGGCAAATAATTAAAAAAATAATAAATTTAAATAAAATGGGGTTTTTGACAGTTGCAAATATATTTTCAATGGATGGAAAGTTGAGTTTAAGGCTAAACTAAGTTGTTCAATGTAGTAAAACCTTTTTTTTGTTTTGAAGGGGTTGTTCACCTTTGAATTAACTTTTAGTATGATGTAGAGAGTGATATTCTGAGACAATTTGTAATTGGTTTTCATTTTTTATTATTTCTGGTTTTTCAATTATTTGGCTTTTTATTCGGCAGCTCTCCAGTTTGCAGTTTCAGCATTCTGGTTGCCAGGGTCTAAATTAACCTAGCAACCATACATTGATTTGAATAAGAGACTGAGATATAAATAAGAGAGGGCCCAAACAGAAAGAAAAAAAGTAGCAATAATTATAAATTTGTAGCCTGACCCAGTGTCAAACTGGGGGGGGTCTGAGCCCACGTGACCTGCCGCATCGGGGGCCCAGACGGCCCCTGGCCCCCCTCCCGAGCTACAAATCTCGCTCCGCCGCTCTACATCCCCTACCGCCTCCCCCACCAGCGTGTACCAGTTTGCGTCAGGTGAGGGTGGAGTTTTCAGGGAGCAGGCCATGTAAAGCGGGTCTGGGCCGGCATTGCCCACAAGGGCTGGGGCCCACCAGGTTTTTTCCCGGTGTCCTGCTGGCCCAGTCTGACCCTGGTCTGACAGAGCATTTGTTTTTAGATGGGGTCAGTGACCCCCATTTGAAAGCAGGAAAGAACTAAAAAAATAAATAATGAAACCAATTGAAACGTTTCTTAGAATTGGCAAATTTATGACATACTAAAAGTGAACTTAAAGGTGAACCACCCCTTAAGTGCAAGGGACTCATTGTTACTAGGATTACTAGGTCTGGTGCAAACGTTGCCACTTTTATTATATTACCCAAATGTTATAGAAAAAAAATATCCAAGCAGTAACACATCTGTAGCATATCTGTTTTACAGACAGGGGACTCTATATATAAATTATATACATAGATATACTGTATTTAATCATCAGTTGGGCAAAACAGTATGGCTTTAATGAAACTGGCCTCTCATATGATTGTATTCTATAATGACATTCCTGAAAACCTTTTGTGATGTTTTTTAGGTAAATCACGTTGCTGATTTCAGTAACCGATGATGAAGGGCGGAGCTTGGCAAGTGGAGCGTCAGGCTGGGATTGTGTCAGTACTGGGTCGCTGGCAGGGAGTGAGAGGGAAGGCAACTATAATAACTGCCGGCTCCAGCTGAATAGAGAGGGTGCAGCCCGGGCCATATGAGAAAGTGCCTGCTTGTCAGTTCTGCAGCCCACCCTGAACAGACAAAGGATGGCAGAACCAAGGGACAATCTAGCCACAGGGCATGTCTCTTTATAGATAGTCTGTTTTTCATGAACTGAAATACACAGTGTCGGACTGGGACACCAGGGGCCCACCCATAAACCTTAAATCAGGGGCCCACTCTCAGTACTATTATTCTTCCTCTCCTCACTCAATCTTTATTCTACTAGTCTCTTTTCTTTACATACTATAATCTATTAAACCATCTATTTAGCCTCTTTGGGGAAAATTCACTAAGCTACGAAAATTCGCCAGCGACGGCTTCGCTCACATTGCAACATTTCGCCAAGTGTAGATTCGCCAGGACACCGCTAATTCACTAAAATCTGAAGTTGCGTCCAGGGCGCCGAACGCTGGCGAATGTGCCCTAATGTTACTGCGCCAAGCGAAGTGAAGTTGCATTAAAAGAAGTTAAAGTTCAATGGATGTATATGTTGCAGCAAATACATTAGACTACACAAGCCCGGGAAACCTTAATAAAATAAAATAAAGTTGTTATATTGCATACGGATGCACCAAATCCACTATTTTGGATTCAGCCGATACCCCGAATCCTTTGCGAAAGATTCAGCTGAATACTGAACCGAACCTTAATTTGCATATGCACAATTTGCATATGCAAATTAGGGGTGGGAGGGGGAAAATATTTTATACTTCCTTGTTTTCTGACAAAAAGTCATGCGATTTCCCTCCCAGACCCTAATTTGCATATGATTCAGATTCAGCCAGGCAGAAGGATTCGGCCGAATCCGAATCCTGCTGAAAAAGGCAGAAGCCTGGTCGAATCCCGAACCGAATCCTGGATTCGGTGCATCCCTAATATTGCCCTACACATGAGCACAGTATATAGTTTATGTGCCATATGTTAGAAAATGTATGGAGGAACCCGGTTACCCCAAAAGAAATTTATGCTCTTTTCAGTCTATCACCCTGTAAAAGGAAAAGACGCCAGCGTTTTTTTGGGACTTAGAAAAATTTGTAACTTTTTTTTTAGGAACTCCTATCTAATCTATTGCACTTCGCCTGGTCTGAGGTGGTGAAGGCAAGTCTGGCGATAGAGGCAACGTTCAGTAAAATCCGCATCTTAGTGAATTTGCGGAGTTACGTCCATTCGCCAGAGCGCAAATTCGCCTGGCGTTATTGAGCGAAGTACCCCTAGAGTCTATTTCCTTCGATAGCAAAGTTACGCCAGTTACTGTTTGCCCCTTTATTCTGATAGAGAATCATAAGGAATGGCCATGAAATAAGCCAAATGTTTAGAAGCAGGAGGGCCCACTGACACCTGGGCCCAACGGGAGTTTTCCTGTTATCCCAGTGGGCCAGTCCAACACTGCAAATACATAGGATTTAGCCCATTCTGTGGATGCTGCATGTCTCACTGCAAGCCCTAAACTCTGAGCTGATATGTAGAACGTGGGTGCATATTGCCCCTTTAAAATAATACCTGGACTAGTATGTGTGTTAGTTTTGCAGATAACATTGCAGCAGTTTCCAGTCTTTGTCAGAGCCTCCCAGGATCCCGGCCAGCAGATTCCTACTCCTGCTCCTCAGGATGTTGATGTCATTATGGCAGCAGAACACATAAAGTCCAGTGAATTTCTTAAGAAACACCCTGATTGCTCACAATAAAGTCACATTGTCTGTGCGCTCATGGAAACATTTCTGCAGAGAACTCTCTAAGGTGCCGCTTTGCTTGCCCAAATCATGTCACTTGCATCCCACCCGTGTCTGTTTTATATTGTCAATAATTATTATTATTAGAATCTCATAAGACTATGCTAGGAATGACCACTGGCATTTATTCATTTAGCCAAGTACAACATTTTTGCTGCTTCTAAGGCCTTCAGCTCATTAAACGAGAAGTAAAGATTTAAAAAGAATATGCTAAAGTGATGCATTTTATATATTGAACTTGTTTTACTAAGCTGAGATTCAGTAGCTCTATAATAGTAATATACTTCCCAACATTTTGGAAATAAAAAGAGGGAGAAAAAAAGTTGGTGCGTGAAGTGCGGCAGGTTATGAAAGTTGGAACATATTTCTGTGTTTTATTCAGTTATTACAGTTTTGCTAATGAAGGTGAATTGCCCTTTAAGCTGTGAGTCTAACCTTCCTCAAGGGACCTGTTATCTTATATTGTTACAATTAATTATTTGCTTATCTCAAAATTGTTACAAAGGTATCTTATCTGCTGCTGTGGCTGTTCTGGGATTCACCAAATCCACTATTTTGGATTCGGCCGAACCCCCGAATCCTTTGCGAAAGATTCAGCCAAATACCAAACCGAATCTGAACCCTAATTTGCATATGCAAATTCGGATTCGGCCGAATCCGAATCCTGCTTAAAAAGGCCGAATCCTGGTCGAATCCGGAAACGAATCCTGGATTTGGTGCATCCCTAATATTGCCCTTCACATGAGCTCAGTGTATAGTTTATGTGCCATATGTTAGAAAATGCATGGAGGAACCCGGTTACCCCAAAAGAAATTTATGCTCTTTTCAGTCTATCACCCTGTTAAAGGTAAAAGATGCCAGCGTTTTTTTGTAACTTTTTTTTAGGAACTCCTATCTAATCTATTGCACTTCCCCTGGTCTGTCGAAAGAGGTAACGTTCAGTAAAATCCCCGCTCCTCAGGATGTTGATGGCAGCAGAACACATATGATGTGTAGAAATACTGACCGCACATGCAGAACAGCGCAGCGGAGCACAGGGGTGCCATGTTCATCAGCCTTGGCTTCTTCGTTAAGCGAGCGACGTCATGTCCATATACGCGCATGCGCAGTTGCAGCGGAAAGCTCCATAAATTACCCAACAGCAAGAAGAGGATCCGGAAGAAGCCAAGGCTGTTGAACATGGCGCCCCTGTGCTCCGCTATGATGTTCTGCATGTGTGGTCAGTATTTCTACACAACATATGTGTTCTGCTGCCATCAACATCCTGTAAAAGTAACCAAAATGATTTTATAAATATGTAAATAGTGGAAAAAGTGAAGCAGGATGGGACCATTGTTGTCAAAGGGGTCAGTTGATTGATGAGAACAGAGATAAAGCAGAGATTCTGAACTGTTATTTTTCATCTGTCTACACAAATGGTAATAAGTTAGGTTGAAAAAATACACCATCAAGTTCAACCTTTAAACTCTATTTTAACCTGCCTAACTGCCAGTTGATCCAGAGGAAGGCAAAAAACCCCATTTGAATCCTCTCCAATTTGCCTCAGAGAGAAAAAAAATTCCTTCCTGACTCCAAAATGGCAATCGGACCAGTCCCTGGATCAACTTGTACTATGAGCTATCTCCCATAACCCTGTATTCCCTCACTTGCTAAAAAGCCATTATGGATTTGCCTAGTGCAGTCCCATTAAGGGTATAAGTGGATATTTTTACATCCCAGGTGCATGACTTTACATCAACATTGAATCTCATTTGCCACTTAACTGCCCAGCTTGCCATCCTGGATGGGATTAATTGGGCTGGATTGTTTTGTGTCATCTGCAAACACTGATACATTACTTACAATACCCTCCCCTAAGTCATTAATAAACAAGTTAAAGGAACAGTAACACTAAAAAATGAAAGTGTTTCAAAGAAATGAAAATATAATGTACTGTTGCCCTGCACTGGTAAAACTGATGTGTTTGCTTCAGAAACACTACTATAGTTCATATAAACAAGCTGCTGAGTAGCAATGGTGGAAATTAAAAAAAGGCTATATGGCACAGGTTAAATAGTGGATAACAGATAACACCATTATGTTCTACAAAGCATATCTGCTATGTAACCTGAGCCTTTTCTCCTTTGAGTGGCTGACCCATTGCTACACAGAAGCTTATTTAACTGGCCCTGTTGGAATACACAGAAGTGCAGCAACATATAAAATAATGGATATCCAGCAGGGTGCCAGGAAGCACTGTGTTATTCAGGCCCCTGTGATTTCCAGTATCAAACAAGCGCCAATGGTAATGTGATAACTGGGGGGTTAATATCTGCCTTTTTTGCCAGCTTACATACTACATTTATAATGTCCAAAATGATAGAACCCGAGGGAACTTACTGCTCCAAAAATCAATTTCAATGAAATCATCTGCAAGTTTCAAATGGCACTTCATGAAAGAATAATGACATTATACATCCACTCTCGGCCGACTAAGTGCTCCTTTAATTGCCTCGATTTCCTAATAACGATATGTTGAGTGAGTAGATAAAGATATCAGTGATAATGTAATCGGATTAATGTGCATGCTTTTTTATACCTACGGCACGGATATCATACAGCAGCTGGAACTCCCAGGCTCCCCTTGTTGCAGCCTTTGTCTGCTGGAGAATGCTGGGAGTTGGAGTCAGGCATTTTGACTTTATTTCACGTATTCGTGCTATGAAGGTAGAAAATCCCACATTTTCCAAGTAGTCTAAATTGCTTTGACACAGACCTTAAATTGCAATAAACATTTATTTTGCACATACAACACACACTGGAACCATGTAGAGAAACTCTCTGATCAGGTAAGGAGCCAAGAGGGACAGTGACCCCAGGGTGAAATACTTGTCATGCATGCAAAATTTGTTAAGGGTTGCCAACTTTAAATTTGTTAAGGGTTGCCAACTTAAAATTTGTTAAGGGTTGCCAACTTTTCTGGAAAAAAAAATACCAGCCTTCCTATATATTTATCTTTTTTCCCTATTAATTAGATTGGGATCAACCATAATTTTTACCGTCCAGTCTGGTAAAATACCAGCCAGGTGGCAACCCTACCTACCATACACCTACTGTTCTATGTCAGTGAACTACAACCCCCAACATCCAATTACAATCTATGGTTGTCAGAAGACCCTTTAAGTTGCAGAGCTGTCAACCCAGATCCAAAGTGATCCTTGGGTACCTTGGCCATGCCTTTCATGCATCTGGCCCATTCTCCCCTGCTATGCTCAGGGTCGGACTGGGCCGGTGGGGCACAGGGAAAAAAACGGTGGGCCCTGGACCTCATGGGCTCCTCTACTTGCAACTGCACTTTCCCCAGCAGTAATGTCCACAAGGGGATGTGGACAGGATGGACTGGTAATCTGTGGATTCTGGCAAATGCCAGAGAGGCTGCTGTAAAGTTGCATAGACAGTCACTATTTTGTGGGCCTCTGTGTACTTGGAATGCTAGGGCCTATTTTGACTCCCAGTCCAGACCTGGATGTGGAGCTTACTACTGTGGTGGGGGCCCCCGGTGAGTCCAGGATAATCCAATCCAACACTGGCTGTGCTCTCTGCTCCACTGATTCGGACAATATTGGAGGACTTTGGGTGACAATTGTATGGATTTTAATGGCGCATGTAAGTTAGGTTTTGTGTGCGAATGTAACGAAAACTAAAACTTACCCTGGTGGTCAAGTGGTGCGGCGGGGACGCCCGCCACACAGCTCTTTGTCCAGCGCCATCTTTGAGCCCTAAGGGAGCGCACGCGGGCCTCCTCGATATTTAAAGGCGCGGGCGAGCTGGCGATATGATGCCAGCGTGCAATGGCGCCAAATTTGAAACTATAAAAGGCTTATTAAAGCCACAGGACCTTGCCCATGATAGGAGTTTGTTCCTGGTGCTTCCTGAGCTTTGCTAAACCTGTTTTTGAATCTGTTTGATTCCTGTTGTGACCCCTGCCTGGCTTTTGACTATTCTGAACTCTGGATCCTGACCCTTGCTTGAATACCGACTGCCTCTTCTGCTTAACCCTCTGATTGACTTCCTGGTTTGACCCTTGCCTGCCTGACTACGTTTATTCTGTGCCTGCCCCGACCCGGCCTGATCTGACTACTATATTGCCTAACGCCTTGTACTACTTCTGCCCAAAGACTTCGCTTTACAGTCGTGCCCCTCTGCCTATCCAGAACCTCTAGGCTTGCACCTCTCGTTTAAGTCCTGGTGGCATCCAAGTAGCTGAGGGCTCCTCCCGAGGCCAAAGGTGGTCACACTACTGGTGAAGCACGAGCCGAGACCAGGGTGCTTGGCATTTGTTGTGGTGTTGGGTGCGACCGTGACAGCGAATTACTGAACAGTGAGAGATGGACTTGTTCCAGCCTTCTGATATTTAGTTACATCTAGGACAGTGCCAGACTGTGTGCCGCTCACTTCAAGTCCGTCAGCCAAATGGCTTTTAAATGGCTATTAAATACCATGATAAAATATTAATCAAATGAAAGCCAGGATAGCGTTATTGTTCGACTAAGATGGACGCGATGAGAAGTGTAAGGGAACACAGCATTACATTTATTACTGACATAAATTTACTACTTGCTGTCGAGGGGAATGATTTGCTCCTCTTTGCTGATGAATTTCTGTATCTAAGCTTGTTGGTGCACAGTAAATATATAACGTGTAAGAGACAACACAGGTCTTATTTGCACAGGGGAGTAAGGGACAAAGTGCAAAGAGACATATATTTTGAAAACTACACCTATGACTTGGCTACTCTCAGGCACAAATCCTTTCACCCCCAGTACAAGACCTACTGAAATCATTAATCACAGGCTAGAGACTTGCATCAGGTCGGGTCTCTGATCCCCTGACTGTGCAGTACCCTGTTTGGGTACCCAGATAAAGTGCACATTTGTTTCCTTTCTCTACCCCCAATGATCATGTTATTTTTTTGTTTCTGGATACAGCAACGTCACTTCTGGTTTTGTTGGGTCCCTGGGTGAGATGGTAAGTAAACCCATTGCGGGTGGAGTCAGGTATTGGGGTCGGGGACAAAGCAGGGTGGCAGGAGTGGGTTGCGGGTCCAGGTTGGGCTCAAGTCTGCCTAACCAGACCTGTGCAAGTCTGTAGTACAGGGCTACTTTTTCATACATTTATGCAGTGCTGTAGAGATCTAGTGCAATGGGACATGCAACCTACCCCACCATAGATCCCCTGTGAAGGTGCTGGCACATTAAAGGAAAACTTTACCCCAAAAATGAATATTTAAGCAAAAGATAGTTTATCTTCATATCCTAAGTCTACTAGAAATTCATATAAACATTAAATAAACCCAATAGGCTGGTTTTGCTTCCAATAAGGATTCATTTAGTCTCGATCAAGTACAAGCTACTGTTTTATTATTACAGAGAAAAAGGAAATCATTTGTAAAAATTTGGATTACTTGGATAAAATGAAGCCTATGGGAGATGGCCTTTCCATAATTCGAAGCTTTCTGGATAACGGGTTTCCGGATAACGGATCCTATACCTGTACTACTAAAGTAGTATATTATTATGAAAGTGGTTTATTTGCATGAAGCAGAATTTTGCACTTGAGCTGTTTTATGCAATATCTTTTAATAGAGACTTACATTGTTCCGGGGGTATAGTTTCCTTTTAACATCAGTCACATTGAGCCAATGCCGTAGATTCGCAGGATTCTATTTATTTGGTGCACATTACAATCCTGATCAGCAGAACCTGGCTGGCTATCAGAGGGTTAAAGGTGACAACTGAAACTTGACTTCATACATGAAACTGTATTGGCCAATTGATTGCATTATCACATGCACACAGAAACACTCCCACTCGGATTACATGAAACTATGAAATAATGCTATAATAGTCATGACTTCAGTGTGAGAGAGAGAGAGGGTGTGGGCTGCTGGGATCTGGATATGTGCCTAAAGTCATGGAAATTTGGAGAGAGAAAGAGAGAGATCTCTTGGCTGACTATGTGTAAGCTTTTGTGGAATGTTTAATATAATGAAGGCAGGTATACACTTAAGGTCCCCATAGACGCAATGATTCTTCTTGCCGAACGACCGATTTTAGCGAAGTCCGACCAATCCTTCTAAATTATCGTGCGGTTAGTGGGATTCGAACAATCGACCATCTTACGATTTTTCGGCCGACATCTGTCAGGAAATTGATCGGCCAGGTTAAAAAATCATAGTCGGTCCCAGTGCAATCTATCTATGTTTGCAGGGCCAAGCAGGCAGCTCCCCTTTGTTTTCCTGTCTTTTTAGTTGATGGTCAATTTGTACGATCGTACGATCATTCCGAGAAAATCGTGGTCTCACGATGAGGATCGGATCTTTTAAAAATTTGAACATCTATGGCCAGCTTTACTGCTTGTTATCCTTAGAGAGAATCATCTAGAACAGGTCCAGTATTAGCGCCTGATCATACAGGTATGGGACCTGTTATCCAGAATGCTTGGGACCTGGGGTTTTCCGGATAACGGATCTTTCCATAATTTTCATAATCTTCATACCGTGTCTACTATAAAATCATGTAAACATTAAATAAACCCAATAATTATATCTAGTTTGGATCAAGTACAAGCTACTGTTTTATTATTACAGAGAAAAAGGAAATATTTTTTGAAATATTTGGATCATTTGGATAAAATGGAGTCTATGGGAGACGGGCATTTTATAATTCGGAGCTTGGATAACGGGTTTCCGGATAATGAATCGCATACCTGTATCATTGTATCACCAGCAGAGAACTACACAAATAAAGTAGCAAAAGAGACACATTGTGTTGGAACATTTTATGAAACTGAGCAGATGAAAAAAAGGGAAATTCTGCAGCAGTTTGTCCCCCCCCCCCCCTCCTCTGAGAACTTGTTTCTCGATAGCTACAAAATCCCAATGTATTCTGGGCTTAGGAGCAGGGCTTGTCAGCAACAAAGAGATTTGTTTTCAAGCTTACGTTCCTTAAAGGGGATCAGAACAGCTGCACTTTATTATCTTACTGTGCTGCTAAAATCTACAATTAGTATAGATATTGGTATATATACAGGGGTGTTACTACAGAGGAACCAGAGGGGGGCTCAGGAGGTCCCAATTCATATACAATTTACATAAATATTGGTAAAACTATTCAACCTGGGGACCTAAAAAATAATCTGCTGTGGGGGCCAGTAATATCTATTTAAGCCACTGTATATATAGTTCATATATGTGAGTGTATAGATGTCACAATGAGTCTGTATATCTGTATATATATATATATATATATATATATATATATATATATATATATATATATATATATATATATATTATAGTACAAACACCTGCACTCTGTCCTCTTTTTTCTCCAAGCCGGGTGCTCGGTCAAAGTGTTTATATATGCATAGAATGGACCAGCACACCGTTTTCTTCAATCAAACGTGTATTGAATAAACACGTTTGATTGAAGAAAACGGTGTGCTGGTCCATTCTATGCATATATATATATATATATATATATATATATATATATATATATATATATATATATATATATATATATATATAAATGTGCACTGGGGTTTCATTTGGAGAGGTTGACGAACGTTGTTTTTTTTAACCCAACTTAACTATGTAGTAAAATTAGTCAAACGTTGCAGGTTTTGGTGATTTTTGTATTTACAGAACTTCTTGGACAGAAATGTTTCATTCAAATACAACTTTGTTAATTTAGCATTTCCTGCATTTATAGTGAAATTCAGCTCAGACGCAGCAGATTGCAATATTTCCTATGGGAGGATGAGAAAGGTGGGTTAAAATGACAGAAGAATGAATTGAGCTTACTACTGATAGCTAACGTTAGAGAAATCAATGCCATGCATTTGGAATAATGTTCCTGCACTGACTCAATGTCTAAAATATTGGAAGACATGGATGAGGCCAACATCACCGCAAACTGGCACAGTGCAATGTGGTTGTAAATTCCTACTTTGATGCTTTAGGGTTTAAGCACACGGGCAGATTTCCGAAGTCGCCCGAAGTTTCCTCATGAGGCAACTATGGAAATCGAAGCACCGCGAGTGCATTGCCGCAGGCGTTTTTTCATTTTAGCAGGCGGAAGGCAAGGGGAAGGCAGTTCAGGAAGATTGTCACCCCGAAGAAGAGGCGATTAGTCGCCAGGCAACTAAATCTCCCCGAATCTGCCCGTGTGCTTCAACCCTTAAGAATAGGGCCCTATTCCATATATGTAACACTGCCAATATGCAACTCTACCATTTGTTTTTCTATGGGTTGGATAAAATACTCACATGTGCAGGTCTTGATGGTTATTCCAACTTCCCTGCAGATGCTGAATTCCAATAATTTGATGTAACTCCAGGGTCATGTTTGTTTCCCTTTTCCCTATTCATACCAAACTCGATTGAGCAACATTGTGCCGGAATGACTTTGCTCAGATACGTGTCAGGAACTGCTCTTCAAATCGAGAGAAGTCATTTATTACAGGTATGGGACCAGTGGAGTAACTATAGAGGAATCAGACCTGCTTCCTCTATAGTTAATAAGAACCCCCCCCCCAACCTAGCTGCTCTCTTACCTGCGGTGAGGGAAGGGGGGCACAAATTGGCACGGGAGGGGAGTCGGCAGAAACCGGAAGTGGTGGGAGGGTTGGGAGGATGGGGATTGAATGTGCCGGGACCCTCTGAAGATTTTTTTTTACAGGGGGGCCTGGTGCCACTTCAACATTATTCAGTATTGAATATCAGCATGATATTTAATCAGGGCCTAAATGGATGAAGAATTGCTTTATGTTCATTTTTTTCAGTAACCTTAAAGAGGTTGTTCACTTTCAAACAACTAGTTGGTTTCAGATAGTTCACCAGAAATAACAACTTTTTCCAATTACTTTCTATTTTCTATGTGTGACAGTTTTTCTAATATTGAAGTGTAAAGTGTCATTTTTCACCTTCTGAAACAGCTCTGGCAGGGGGGGGGTCGTCGACCCACCCCAAAACTGTTCTAAACTGATATATTTAATGGATACATTTCTTATCTTTGTCCCTGCTGAACAGAATCTCTGGGTTTCATTACAGGCAGCTGTTAGAATTGATACAATAGTTGCTAATACTCCACAGATGCTGCTGAGAAATGTATCAACTAAATGTTGCAAAATTGTAACAGTTCAGAATCTGTACCCGAATTAGAGTCCGGCAGCGGGTCGGGTACCCGCAAAAACCTGCGGTACCCTGCGGGTTGTGGGTAGAAGTTCCAGGTGCGGGTATAGATGTGGATCGGCATTTCTCGGGTCGCGGTTCGGGCTGCGGGTCTTCTCAATACCGATTTTTACTCCTTTTTTCTGATCACGTCTACCTCCAATGATGTCACTTCCAGTTTACAATGACAGCACTTCCTGTTTTACTCCTTTTTTTCTGAGCATGCCTACTTCTGATGATGTCACTTCCGGTTACAATGACAGCACTTCCTGATTCTTAATGGTCAGCGGGTTCGGGTTGCGGATAAGGTACTTGTGGGTTGGGTCGTGTAGCGGGTCCAAGCTGGTAAGAATGAGGGTTGCGGATTGGGTTGGGTACGGGTTCCAAAAAATGGACCCACGCAGGACTCTAACCTGAATTACTGAGCTGCCAATCTCAAACACCAGAGACAAGAACATTCAACTTTAAAATTAGATTTTGGAAAAACAGCAAAAAAATAAATAATGGAAAGTAATTGAAAAAAGTCTTTATTTCTGGGGAACAACCTCAAAACAATTGAACTGAAAAAAAGTGTTTGGAAGGTGAACATCCCCTTTGACGGATATCAGATATTCTGCAAGAAAACAGGAAGGCGGAGTTCAGAAGGGTAGAATTTTGACCAGTTATTAAATTGCTTGAATAAACAGGAAAATCTTTTGTTTTTTTTTTTTTCTAGGGAGAGCTCATCTTCCATTGTCTCAGGGAAATAGTTTCAAGGAGCGGAAATTAGACACTTCAGTCCCAAAAGATAGAGAAGTAGCTTTGGGGTGCATTTAAGTGCCTTCAGCTGGAGAAACTAGGCAAGTGGTTTGGGGTGCAGGACTGCAGCAGCAGAGTAGAAGCCAGATCCAATGACGCTCTGTATCGTAGGAATGGCCTTGATAGCGAATCAGATGTTCCTAGATGTTTGGTGTTGGGTACAGTTTAGGTATTGCTTGTCAATATTATGGAGGGGCCTTTGGAAATAATTCCACTTGTAATGTATGGGACGTTACAGAGGCCTCCATATCAGGTGTGTAAGTGCCACAAAATGATTTTGCTCATTTCATACTGATGTTATAAGTAACAAATTGCTAGCAATAAACTCACCACTGCTTCTTGCAGACTGTAATGTAAATTATGTTGCTGACCCCCATAGGGATAGGTTTGGAGCAGTGTCATGGGGGCAGGGCCGCTTCTGCCATGAGGCAAGGTGAAACCCTTGCCTCAGGCAGCAGCGAGCGGCCAGTTACAAGGGGCGGCAAAAAGCCGCCTCTTATAACTTTAAGAGCTGAACTTTCAGGTTTTAACTTGGAAATTCGGCTCCGCTAGTGCAAAGAGCGCTATTGCGCTCAATGCACTAGCGATACTGCCCCCTGAAACCCGCTCCGACGCTAATTTTTTAAGCGTCTGGGCTGCTGCCTCAGGCATCAGCAGCCCCAGAGTCGGCGCTGCATGGGGGCTCAGGTTAAAGGCCAGTTAGGGCGAGAATTGGGGAGAATAGCCATTTGCTCTCCCAGATACACATATATATAAAAAATACACAAATGCCATGAAAATCTTGTAAATTATATCCTTATAAATGAGGAGTTATGATGTCATTAGTTATAAACGGTGAGTAGTGATGTCATTTCTGTCACATGACTCACTGAAACTTGTGTATTATAATAAATAAAGTACCCCCGTTGCAAAATATGAGGATATTAGAAGTTACGTCGGAGCTTCATGACCTGTATAAAAACACTTTGCCTTCGGCCTTGTGTTTTTATATGGTTATGAAACTCCTCGGTAATTTATAATCTCCTTATAATTTACAAGAGGGGGTACTTTATTCACTAAATATATATATATAGCAGGTTACAGGGGTCTGGACAGAGTTTGACTGGGCCTCTGGGCCCCACTAATGCAGACCCAATTCTTGCCTACCCTCTGCTGTTGGTCCCTTCTGTCCTCCCTGCCCCGTTAGTAAAAATAAGTGTAAGTGTGTGGGATGGGCTGGCAGTGGGTGAGGAGGTGGGTGGCCCTAGAGGGGGTGTGGGGGTCCCTGGGGTAGCAGCCCAGGTTACAGTAGCATGTCTCCCAACTGTCTCGTTTTTAGGGGGACACACTTGGATTTTGACAGCTCAGCCTGCAGAAATGTCCTGAGTTTCTCTTTGTATCTTTTTCTGGCATCACTGCTGGAGATCAGAGTTTATGAAACTTAATTAAATAAGAGGCTTTTGGCAGAGAGCCCAGAATACTCAGCACCTGCACTTAGATACAATTGTAACTAATAGGATAAGCAAGTCTTTTGGGAGAACTGAAACTCACAGCTTAAAGGGCAATTATACCTTCATTAGCAAAACTGTAATAACACATACAACCCCCAGAAATGTGTTCAAACTTTCTATAACTTGCCAAATTTTGCAAAACGGACATAGTAATTGGGGGGGGTGACCATGAAATGGGCGTGGTCAGATCTTCTTGTCCCTCTTTCCGTTTTTTCAAATGTTGGGAGGTATGCAATAGCGAACACAAATAAATACAAAGTATTTTTGAGAGAGACAAGAGGTTGGAGGTGCCTATCCCACAGAGCTTACAACCTAAATAGGAACCTTTCCTTCAATCATCTTTATTGTCTGTCTGGTGGAAGATGCGCTTATCATGGCTTAAAGGGAAGAGCAATAACACAAAGGATCCACAAGGGTAAGTGACTCATATAATCCTGTAGGCCCGGAATTCCCTGATAAAGTCACTAAACATGCCGGCAAAACAGGGAAATGTTTCTACTCTAATTGCCAGGCGAATGCCTACTAGTTTATTGGGAATTCAGACAGGATGAAAAGCCGTACCTCCAGGCAAAGCACTTATACTGCATTTTTATACAGTGAATGGCTTGCCAGTAAATATCTTTATTACCCAGGGCAAAAAAAAAAAAAAAGATAGTGTTGAATGATGAGCATTGTGCTTTGTCCCACGGAAGAGCAGAGCAATCCTAGTAACATAGTGCAAATCAAGCATTTCCAGTTCAGCAGATTGCTTGTATATTAATTACACTTACAGCCTCCCCATAGGTCCTCCCCACCCTTTGTAAACTTGTGTTTAATGTGGGCGTTAATTTAAACCTTTAATCTACTTGCCATGCTGCGTTGTATAGAGTGTAAACTCTGTGACAAGCTCAAAGGTTTATAACACAAGTAAAGTGAATTGCTGATGCTTTCAACAGGTTTGGACTGGAATTCACTATAGGGCCTGGAATTTCAAGTACAAAGAGGCCCAAACAGCCCCCACCAGCCCAAATATAAAGTGACTGTCTATAGCAGGGGTAGGGTTGCCACCGTTCCTTTATGTGGTGTCTGGACAGGGGGCGGGATTTGTGACATGATGGACGGGGCACATGAAATTGTGGGTGGGACTATGATTTGGAGATTGGCAATTGGCCACTGGGATAGCCTCATCATTTTTGAAATCCGTTGTAGTGGTTTGAAACATTGCAGTTTCAGGGCCTTTCATTAGGGATTAATTGTGCTTTATTTCAAGCACAATTGGGTGACAATGAAGATAACACAACCAGACCATGTGACAATAAAGATATCCATGTGACCAACTTAACCCAAACTCTTAGGGGCCGATTCATCAAGAGTCGAATATCAAGGGTTAATTAACCCTCGATATTCGACTAGGAACTAAAATCCTTCGACTTCGAATATCGAAGTCGAAGGATTTAGCGCAGATAGTACGATCGTACGATCGAAGGATTATTCCTTCGATCGAACGATTAAATCCTTCGAATCGAATGATTCGAAGGATTTAAATCCAGCGATCGAAGGAATATCCTTCGATCAAAAAAACTTAGGAAAGCCTATGGGGACCTTACCCATAGGCTAACATTGACTTCAGTAGCTTTTAGATGGCGAACTAGGGGGTTGAAGTTTTTTTTAAAGAGACAGTACTTCGACTATCGAATGGTCGAATAGTCGAACGATTTTTACTTCGAATCCTTCGATAGTCGTAGTCGAAGGTCGAAGTAGCCCATTCGATGGTCGAAGTAGCCCAAAAAAACCTTCGAAATTCGAAGTTTTTTTACTTCGAATCCTTCACTCGAAGTTAATGAATCAGCCCCTTAATGTTTTTATTAACTGGAATGTAAACTGATCTTTAGTATAATGATGGAGTTGATTGTTCCGTTGCTTCCTGTCCAGAATAAGCACCAATGCCATGATAATAATCACCTTGGCCTGTTGTCCACAGTACTACTCAAAATGATTTCCACCAGATTCAAAAGGCTCCTTTCTCCAGGATCCTTGAACGTTTGCCACATGGAGAAAATTGAAAATGGAAGCTGCCTCCATAGCGACAAAAGTGTCAGATCATTGGTCAGTAGGACTGTGACCATTTTCTTGTGAACATTCTCAGGGTTGAATCACCATCTATAATTTCTGTTGAAAAAGATACTGCAGGTCTTTCTTCTATGACACAAGTATTCGTTCTTTTATGGTCATGTGATCCATGTTTTTCATTCTATCTCTATCATTTCAACAGGGCAGCAAATGTAGCACAGGGGGTTAGTATCAATGTCTAGCAACACTGGGTTCTTGGTTCCATTTCTGATCAGGACACTATCTGCTTGGAGTTGAATGTCCTGCTAATATTTTAATTTTCTTTCACAGTCCAAAACACTAACCCTAAGCTGCCTCCATAGTTCATCCAAAGGTGGGGCATTGACAAACTAAACAGGTCTATGAGAGATGGGGGAACAACACAGTGAGTAAGTCAATAAATATGATAAAAGTCACGTGAGGAAGGAGGTTCCTGTCCCAGTGCTTACTATCTAAATGGGTGAATATCATAAAGAGACAAATAGGAGGGTAATAATTCCATCTATTCACAATTGCACTGGAAAACCACAAGTGCCAAGACTGAAACAGATTCAGTACTGTGAGTTTAGTTTCTTTGATAGATGCAGATTAATTGTGCTTGGGGGTAAATAAATGGATTTAGAAATCAACACATGTCCTATAGAATTTGTGTATAGAACACTCCTTAACATCAGCGGCCCCTAAGTACGGCAAAATGTTGACGTTGGTACATGAAACATGCCGTGTGTCAGAGACTTTATTTTGCAGCAGGGCTAATAGGCCTCTTTGTATAGCAGATTTGATGAATCAGAGAAAGAACAGGCAGCGTTTATAGAGGGCGTCTGTAAGTGTTAGTGTTCATGTACTGCTGCACAAACAGCCCTTTCACTGCACAAACAAGCAGCCGCCATGAAAGAAATCCTGTTCATCTCTAGATGCCCCATTGGGGGTTCTAGTCCGGCAATGTCTGGAATGTGAGCTGGATTACGTCACTATGCAAGATTCTACCTTTTATGAGGCTGATAAGCATTAGAATTACCTTTTTAGCAATCCACCCGCAAGAACACATCTCTTTTGGTTCTGTAAACAGTGAAAGGGGGAAAATGAGTATCAGTAAATAGAACAAAGTAGAAAAAATCAAAGACAAAAATATGTTGAGTTTTTGTACAACTGCTAGTATAGTAATTATAATTGTTTTATGTCTAATACATTGAGGTATCCCATATATTTATATAACTAGTGCTGTGAGTTACCAGTCAGATTCCAGATGCTGTGAGTCAAGTACATATGAGAGAAAGGTGCTGTGACATACTGCTGAAAACTTGGTTGTTGCAGGCGGGTGCTGTGGGAGAGATACAGGTGGGAGGTGGGTGCTGTGAGTGAGATACAGAAGAAAGTTGGGTGCTGTGAGAGAATTCAGGTCAGGGTGGGTGCTCTGGGAGAGATACAGTTGGGAGGTGGGTGCCGTGAATTAGATACAGGAGAAAGTTGGGTGCTGTGGGAGAGATACAGGTGAGAGGTGGGTGCTGTGAGTGAGATACAGGAGAAAGTTGGGTGCTGTTGGAGAGATACAGGTGAGAGGTGGGTGCTGTGAGTGAGATACAGGAGAAAGTTGGGTGCTGTTGGAGAGATACAGGTGAGAGGTGGGTGCTGTGAGTGAGATACAGGTAAGAGGTGGGTGCTGTGAGAGAGATTCAGGTGAGGGTGGGAGCTCTGGGAGAGACACAGGTGGGAGGTGGGTGCTGTGAGTGATATACAGGAGAAAGTTGGGTGTTGTGAATGAGGTACAAGTGAGAGGTGGGTGCTGTGAGTGAGATACAGGAGAAAGTTGGGAGCTCTGGGAGAGATACAGGTGGGAGTTGGGTGCTGTGAGAGAGATACAGGAGAAAGTCGGGTGCTGTGAGAGAGATACAGGTGAGTGTGGGTGCTCTGGGAGAGATACAGGTGGGAGGTGGGTGCTATGAGTGAGGTGAAAGACGTTGTGCATACAAGTGTGTGTATATACATATGTGTAGCAGGGCTGCTCAGTAAGGTGCTTGTCACAAGAGCTTGTTATCTATATCCGGGATCAGCAAAAGAAGGCCAACTGCAGCATGGATTTCTTTTTTTGCTTTCAAACAGAATTCTTTGTGTCATCATCCTGTAAAAGTCAAAGAGATTTATGGAAAGCTCAATAGCTTAACCAAAAATGTTCTTTTTATTTACATAATTTCTCAACTTCCCGCACTTCTCTGCTTCTCTGTCTCTACCTCATCATCTTCTAAAGTCCCCTTGCTCAGCCCACCAGTGTCCTCACTCGCAGGACTCCCAATCACATCAGGCTGCTCATCTCTCTCTCAGTGGTACCCGGAAGCCCCCATATCAGTGGGGCACAGGCATGAACAGTATGGGTCAGTATGATGGTTTGGTGACCCTATTTACTGGCTCAGATTGAAAGACAAACAGTTTCAGTTGTTCCCTATGCAACCGGTTACACTTAGTTACGACTAGGGTTGCCACCTTTTCTGTGAAAAAATACCGGCCTTCCTATATATTTATCTATTTTTCCTATTGATAAAATTGGGCTCAGTCATCATTTTTAACGGTAAAATACCGGCCAGTTGGCAACCCTAGTTACGACAGGGGGGACCCACTTATGACAACTCCCCTTTGATTACACAGACTCAAGGTCGCAGCTACAAAATTCCATTTAATTATAAAAATATTTGCTTGTTATACTTTGCAGCAGGGGCGTTCCAGGGGCATCTGTGCATACCTTTCAGAGGTCAGAGCAGAGCAACGGGGGCACAATTGCACTCTCTGCATTAGCAGAGCCAAAATTCCAATTATACTTGTGAGGCATATTCTCAAGCCAATAGCTGCAGACAGTCTGTATGACAATTCCCCCAGGGACTAAGGGGCAGATTTTTCTAAAGGGCAAAGTGGCAAACGCTGGCTACAATTCACCAGCATTACCGCCTGCAGGGAAGTTGCAACTAACAGTCGCAGGCGACAATTCGCTAGCGAAAGATATAAGCAGAAACGCTCATTTGCACTCTATCACCAGGCGACAATTTGCTCTGGCAAATGGATGTTACTCCGCAAATTCAGTGAAGTGCAGATTTTACTGAACGTTACCTCTTTCACCAGACTTGCCTTCACCAGCTCAGACCAGGCAAAATGCACTGGAGTGTATAGATCTTCCTCATTCTTCTGTTACTTACATCATATTCTTTAGTGGAAAAAGCATCAAAGTTAAAAAAAACGCTGGCGTCTTTTCCTTTTTCAGAGCCTGCAACAGTCCTTAAAAAATGTTTGGGTAACCGGTTACCTCCATACATTTTCTAACATATAGACATTAACTATACAGTGGGCTCATGTGTAGGACATTATAACAACTCTAATGTCTTTATTTAGGTTCCCTGGACATGTGTATTAACAATGGAAATGTAATGTATTTGCTGCAACATATAACATAAAGACAACCATACAACTTTAAATTTCCCGCCGTATACAAATTAACCTGAGCGCAAGACCTCTAGCGAATTTGCGCTAGTTAGAAATGAACGCTAGCGCATCTTCACTCGCATTGGCAAAGTAACGCTAACGAAAAGTGTTCGGCGACTACGATGAAACTCCGCATTTTAGTGAATTAGCGTTGTCTGAGCGAATTTTTGCCTGGCGAAGTGTGGCGATGAGTGCAAAGTGGATCTGCCCCATAGGTCCTAAAACAAGATGTGCATTCCTGAAACTGTGATTAAGCGTATCTGATATATACAACTATATCCCTTCAGCTCTGTAGTGGCCTCCTGGTTACAATTCCAGAAAATCCAGAATATGTTATTTTAAAATGTTTTACAGCCTGAATTTCTGCTTCCCTTTGCTAACGTAGTAACTTGAGGGAAGCATGTAGAGTGCTGACTTGTTCATTGCTGCTGGAGCTGCGCCAGCCTGAGACGCTCTGCAACGCATTGGCCTGAAATGCTCCGTTACTGCAGCCATTGCTATTTGCATAGTTTCTCCTCTCGCTATTAGATGGGAGTTAAATGCTGATGTGGCAGTTGCTCCTGCCCTAAGCATTGTTCTGGGAGCTCATGAATCAGCATTATTTTAGGTACTGACGTCACAACATGTGAGATGCAGCTTCAGATTTCCCCCATTCCCAGAGAAAGGAGCAGCAACATGATATTCCTCCAGAAGGGGCAAAGCCATTTCTTTTTGTCCCTACACTTTCACTCTACATTTGAATCTGTAGCCAATATTATGTTCCTTCTTCCCATAGTTACTGGCCAGAAAGCAGATTTAGGGAGTCTGTGTTTCTGTTTGACTCTCCTGGGATGCTGGGAGTTGTAGTACAAGAACATCTGGACTGTGGCTACTTGCCAAAATAATTCCCCACTGCTTCCTTAGCTCAGGGGCTAACAGGGATCATATGTGAGTGAATAGGGTTCATGTTTCCTGTTAGTGCAATTCCAGTGAGTCAGCACATATTTCATGCCGGGATGAGACGTCGCTCCTTTCTACATTTTCAAACAATCCATGTTATTTTAACACTGTGAATTTCCTTCCCTTTGGTTTCAGTCCAAAGAAAATCATTAGCCTTAATGAACTTTACATTAAGGAAATTTAATTTAAGAAGTACCCCACCATGAATTCATATTTATGTAAAAAAAAACAGGAATCCATTAAGGCCAGTGGTTTTGAGGCCAGTTAGAACCCCCTTTTGGTGCAAAATATGTTCAAGCCCCTCCTGGTTCATTTATATGGAAATAAGATTTTATCAACCATTCATCCTCAGATCCAAAGTTATTTTGGGCAGTTTGTATGTGCTCCTTACAGATCTCACCTAAAGTGACCTAAAGACTGGCTATTTATTACTATTTAGGAGCAGGGCCGGATTTACATAGTGGGCTCCCTAGTCCAACTGCCGTTTGTCGCCCCTGTCCCCTCCCCTTTATTTGTGCAAATTTTCATCATCTGGACTGGAGCAATGGAGATTGGCACACTGGAAATTTAATAAATAATCTCCAGCGCATCCCCAGTTTTTTTCAACCAATGTAGGTGTGGTTGGGCAGCATGATGGCCCCCTAAAATCCTGCCGCCCTAGACCCGGGCCTAGGTGGCCTTTCCACAAATCCGGGCCTGTCTAGGAGATGAAACAGCCATTTTCCTTAAATCTTACCTTAACAGGCCTTCAGTTTGGGTCCCCCTAGTAGGCCCCTTGGTAGGTTCATACTATCATTATTATCATTATTATTAATAACATGTATTTTTAGAGCTCCAACATATTGCGCAGCCCTGAAAGACCCCCTAGTACAGTGATCCCCAACCAGTGGCTACGAGAAACATTTTGCTCACCACCCCCTTGGATGTTGCTCCCAGTGGCCTCAAATAGGTGCTTATTTTTAAACCCCTGGCTTGAAGGCAAGTTTTGGTTGAATAAAACCCAGATGTGTTGCCAAACAGAGACTCCTGTAGGCTGCCAGTCCTCATAGGGGCTACCAAGTAGCCAATCACAGTCCATATTTTGCATCCTCCGGGACTTTCTTCATGCTCCTGTCGCTCCCCAATTTTTTTTTTACATTTGAATGTGGCTCACGGGTAAAAAAAGGTTTGGGGACCCCTGCCCTAGTAGCTTCATACTTGCCGTTTAGGGTAAGGGCACATGGGCAGATTCGGGGAGATTAGTCACCCCAGTGAGAAATCGCCTCTTCTTCAGGATGACAATCTCCCCAAACTGCCTTCCCCTATCTTCCCGCCAGCTATAATAAAAAATCACCAACGGGATGGCACTCGCGGCGATTCGTTTTCCGAAGTCGCCCAAAGTTTCCTCATGAGGCAACTTCGGAAAATGTAGCGCCACCAGTGCCATCTCGCTGTCGATTTTTCATTATAGACAGCTGGAGGGTAGAGGAAGGCAGTTCAGGGAGATTGTCACCCCTAAGAAGAGGCAATTTGTCCCCGGGGCGACGAATCTGCCCATGTGCCCTTACCCTTAGGTCCACCTAGTAGCTTTATACTTGCAGTTTGGGTGAATAGGGAATGACTTATTATCAGTCCATCTAGATTTGCATGTTGCATGGTTGCACAAAAGCCACTGTAAGTGGCTGTACCCAAATAGTAAGCAAGAGGGTTGTTAAAAGAGCAGATGTACCTGAGTTGCACTTTTGAAAAAGTCACCAGATTCTTGGGCCCGTTCTATCAGATACTGATCAGGTAGATAGTTCCACTGGGCAACACCATGGATCCAGTCCTCTTCCATCAATCTCGATGGGGATCTCAATGCGTTCCCATTGTTGGCTGAGGAGCAATGCTCCCTCTAAGGTGTGCGCTCGTGCGCATGTACACAAATTTGGAGGTCAGTGAAAAAACACATTGCGGTGTGCACAAAGAGGGCACATTTACTTAGGATCGAATGTCGAGGGTTAATTAACCCTCGATATTCGACCGTAGAAGTAAAATCCTTTGACTTCGAATATCGAAGTCGAAGGATTTATCGAATTTAGTACGATCGAACGAAAAATCGTTCGATTGTTCAATTAAATCCTTCGAATCGAACGATTCAAAGGATTTTAATCCATCGATCGAACGATTTTCCTTCGATCACAAATTGGCTAGAAAGCCTATGGGGACCTTCCCCATATGCTAACATTGATGTTCGGTAGGTTTTAGGTGGCGAAGTAGGTGGTCGAAGTTTTTTTTAATGAGACAGTACTTCCACTATCGAATGGTCGAATAGTCGAGCGATTTTTAGTTGGAATCGTTTGATTCAAAGTCGTAGTCGAAGGTCGAAGTATTCAATTCGATGGGCGAAGTAGCCAAAAAAATACTTCGAAATTTGAAGTATTTGTGCCCCAGAATGTTGTGCAAAAACACAAAAATTTTGCATTTATTCTGGCGTATTGAAAAATACGCACACAAGTTTAAAATGTGTGCATAAAAGAGATGTTTGTGCACACGCAGAGGAATTAGAGGGAACATTTCTGAGAAGCCAGTCAGACAGGGTGCTAAGTGTCGTAGCTCAACAACCAGTGGAGACCCGTTGGTTGGACACCCCTCATTCATCTACTGTGTTTTCCTTGTTTATTTCTGCTATTTTAAACAAAGAAATGTGTTTATTTTTTTCTCAAAAAAAGCTGTAAGTTTGTAGAAATACTGCTGACAATGGAGAAGTAATAGCTTCCCCAAAATATTTTTTAGAGCCAAGACCTTAGTCAGTAATGAGACCCCACCCAATTCTGTGGCAATTATCATTCCCATTCTCCCATGCTCTGCAGTTTTATTTAGGTTCCTTTAAGGGCTCTCATGTAATGCCTGTACTACACCATCATCCGCCATGTCTGACAGACCACTCCCATCCCACACAACTGCCCCACAACATGATCTCTTAGAACTTGCCCTTCTTACAGTTCTTCTACCTTAAGATGACCATAGATGTGCAGATTATTAGGCTATAATGGACGAACGTCCTTTCCAATCTTTTGACCTGCAACTAAACATTCAGATTAATATAAAGTAGCAAAGAGAACAAATCACACGATACTCGGCAGCAATCGTATGGAAGTTATGTCCGACAAATAGTGGCTCCCATTGATATCGTCACATAGGCAACACATGCAGAGATATTATAATATTATCAATAACCAATATAAATCTTTTAACCTTTCTGATTGACTGAACGACCAATCACCATGGCACGAAAAATTTAGGAACGCTCCCCACACGGTCCAAAAATCTTACAAATCTTCATTTCATATCAAAGTATCTTTGCGTCTATGGCCATCTTTAGCCTTCCTCTGAAATTTTAAATTACCATTTAAATATTTATGAAATACAGGTATGGGACCTGTTATCCAGAATGCTCGGGACCAGGGGTTTTCCGGATAATGGATCTTTCCGTAATTTGGTACTTCATGCCTTAAGTCTACTAGAAATTAATTTAAACATTAAATAAACCCAATAGGCTGGTTTTGCTTCCAATAGGGATTAATTATATCTTAATTGGGATCAAGTACAAGCTACTGTTTTATTATAGGATCCCTTATCCGGAAACCCGATATCCAGAAAACTCCGAATTACTAAATGGCTCTCTCCCATAGACTCCATTATTTATCCAAATAATCCAAATGTTTAAAAATGATTTCCTTTTTCTCTGTAATAATAAAACAGTAACTTGTACTTGATCCCAACTGAGATATAATTAATCCTTATTGGAAGCAAAACCAGCCTATTGGGTTTATTTAATGTTTAAATGAATTTCTAGTAGACTTTAGGCATGAAGACCCAAATTACGGTAAGATCCTTTATCCGGAAAACCCCAGGTCCCGAGCATTCTGGATAACAGGTCCCATACCTGTACGGAGAAAAAGGAAATCGTTTTTAAAAATGTGGATTATTTGGATAAAATGGAGTCTATGGGAGACAGCCATTCCGTAATTCGGAACTTTCCAGATAAGGGATCCTATACCTGTATTACACATTACTCATCTCTCCCTACTACTCAATCTATTGTCCTACCTAGCTGCTCTGACATCTTCCTTTAACTCTAGCTTTCCCTTGCTGTGACTCTAACACTGTAACTTCAGCTTCTACTTTACTCTCCCTCTGCTTCCAACTAGTATTAATATGTCTCTTTAGAGGCTTTGCAGTTTAGTTAAATACATCATTTAATCTTTGATCCTCTGTCTATAACACAGGGAATATGACACTCCTATTTGTGTCTGTAAGTTACCCACCCTCTTTATTATCAGGTCTACAAGGCAGGAATCTCCTTCCGCTGGTATCGCTCAGCACACACTTATCTATGATGTCACTGTATATATTTACCGTTTATAGGTCACGGAATATCCAGATCACTTCCACTGTCCTTCTGTTTTATAGCAGGGCGTGTGGAATGTCTCACGATAAACATGATATATAGATATGATAGGAATTAGTTGATATTTAATTTCCCCCTTTAAAGTGGCATGCTCCTATAAATGATAGAAATTTTGAACAATACAGCTTTTCGGGAGAAGAGGATTGTTTGGGAAGATGGCAGCTTGGATGGAAGGCTCTTTAGTATGATGGCAGTTGCGGGGAGAAGGGCGCCAATAAAAGAGACGCTTTATAGGAGGAAGACAGAGAGGAGCTGAAGTTTATTTTTGTAACTCTAAGATATCACTGGGAAATGCTGACAAATTTAATGGCAGGACAGAAGTAAGTATTTATCAGACTTCCTGTACAATTAGGGCCAGATTTATCAAGGGTCGAGTTTCGAAGTAATGGGAATTTTTTTAACTCCAATAACTTCGAAATTTGAATAACAAAAGACCAACCGAAATTTATTTAAAAAATCAAAGTTTTTTTTTGCGGGTGAATGATACTTCGATCATTCGTATCAAAGTATGATCGAATTCAATTTGAAGTAGGGATGCACGAATTCACTATTTTGGATTCAGCCGAACCCCTGAATCCTTTGCGAAAGATTCAGCCGAATACCAAACCGAATCCGAATTTGCATATGCAAATTAGGGGTGGGAAGGGGAAAACATTTTTTACTTCCTTGTTTTCTGACAAAGTCACGCAATTTCCCTTCACGCCCCTAATTTGCATATGCAAGTTAGGATTCGGATTTAGTTCTGCCAGGCAGAAGGATTCGGCCGAATCCGAATCCTGCTGAAAAAGGCAGAATCCTGGCCGAATCCTGAACCGAATCCTGCATTCGGTGCATCCCTAATTTGAAGTATTTTCAAAAAAAACCAAAGTCCACCAATTGACTCCAAATAGGTTCTAGGAGGTCCCCCATAGGCTAAAACAGCAATTCGCTGGTTTTAGATGGCGAATGGTCAAAGTCGAAGTATATGATAAATTTAGATATTCAAATTTTTTTCACATTCAAATTGAATTTGGACTATTTCCTAGTCGAAGTACACAAAAATAGCTCAAAATTCAATTTTTTTTTCTTCAATTTTCAATTTGACCCTTGATAACGCTGCCCCTATTTAAACAACAAGGGACTTATTTATAAAATGCATATTTAATTATACACCCAAAATTGTAAGATTGGGTGTAAAATGAAAACTATTTCTAAAGCTCCTGCTGCATTTGTCTGAATGGAGAACTTCAGCTTTCAGTTACCTTTTTATTGTGTTTATACCAGGTCCTATTCTTTATTTACTCAATTTATTTTTTAGCTTTTACAGTTTTTGGATCATTTGATTACCTTTTCAGCCTCTTTTTAAACTTTCAAATGGGGGTCACAGACAGCCAAAAAAAAAAAAAAAAGGCTGCTCTGTGTAGCAAAAATTTTTTTGTTATTGTTAATTTTTATTACAAGTATGGGATCAGTTATCCAGAAAGCTCTAAATTATGGTCATGGATTGTATTTTATCCAAATTTTTAAAATTGATTTCCCTTTTCTGTGTAATAATAAAACAGTAACTTGTACTTGATCCCAACTAAAATATAATTAATCCTTATTGGAAGCAAAACCAGCCTATTGGGTTTATTTAATGTTTAAACAATTTTCTAGTAAACTTAAGGTAGGAAGATCCAAATTACGGAAAGATCCCTTGTCTGGAAAACTCCAGGTCCCAAGCATTCTGGATAACAGGTCCCATACCTGTACTACTTGCTCGGCCTCTACAGGTGATCCAATTATGGCTCAATAACATTGGTTGATGTATGTTCGAGTGATAATTTCCTGATTCATGGGTGAACACTAGGATGAATGATGGCTGATACTGAGCAGTTTTTCAACTGCGCATCTAACTCCAAAACAACCCCATGTGCCTTTACCCTAAAATTAAGATTTTGTCTGCTATTCTATTTCCAAAACTGAACAACCTGTTTAATGAATGTAACTGACTGATTTAAAAGGGAGCTGATTTATATCTAATATAAAGCTATTTCACCGACATGTCTGTGATTTTCATATATTATAAGTCTTGATGTTGGAGGACAAAGCGACTGTTGTTGTCCCACTGAGATACAGGCAGCATAACAAGTTACTAGAACAATTTCTCACCCACGAGAAACCAACAGAACTAGACAGCAGGATATGAGGCATTTGTATTGTTTCTTTTCTTCCTTTTTTTGTGAAAAACCACAAGGATTGCAGAAGGGTGTCCATAGATGTAGGAGATGACAGTGCATTTCATGCTTGAGGAAGTAGATTCTAAAAATGAAGTACATCAGTTCAGTACTTTTTGAGCTTGGTCCAAGCATGTGAGAAGAGACAGTACATTGTAAACCCACAAAGGGGATTTATCAGATATGTTTGGACACAAGGATCTGTCTGTTAATTATTTTCAAATACTGGATATATTCATATATGCACTTTCATTTAACTGAGTAGGGAGAGATGGTGTCTATAGTAACAGTGGGATAATAGTCTCTGGGAAGGGAGTGTGACTGTGGGATAGCAGGTATAGTAGGGAGAGATGGTGTCTATAGTAACAGTGGGATAATAGTCTCTGGGAAGGGAGTGTGACTGTGGGATAGCAGGTATAGTAGGGAGAGATGCTGCCTATAGTAACAGTGGATAATAGTCTCTGGGAAGGGAGTGTGACTGTGGGATAGCAGGTATAGTAGGGAGAGATGGTGTCTATAGTAACAGTGGATAATAGTCTCTGGGAAGGGAGTGTGACTGTGGGATAGCAGGTATAGTAGGGAGAGATGGTGTCTATAGTAACAGTGGATAATAGTCTCTGGGAAGGGAGTGTGACTGTGGGATAGCAGGTATAGTAGGGAGAGATGGTGCCTATAGTAACAGTGGGACAATAGTCTCTGGGAAGGGAGTGTGACTGTGGGATAGCAGGTATAGTAGGGAGAGATGGTGCCTATAGTAACAGTTGGATAATAGTCTCTGGGAAGGGAGTGTGACTGTGGGATAGCAGGTATAGTAGGGAGAGATGGTGCCTATAGTAACAGTGGATAATAGTCTCTGGGAAGGGAGTGTGACTGTGGGATAGCAGGTATAGTAGGGAGAGATGGTGCCTATAGTAACAGTTGGATAATAGTCTCTGGGAAGGGAGTGTGACTGTGGGATAGCAGGTATAGTAGGAAGAGATGGTGTCTATAGTAACAGTGTGATAATAGTCTCTGGGAAGGGAGTGTGACTGTGGGATAGCAGGTATAGTAGGGAGAGATGATGCCTATAGAAGCAGTGGGATAATAGTCTCTGAGAAGGGAGTGTGACTGTGGGATAGCAGGTATAGTAGGGAGAGATGGTGCCTATAGTAACAGTGGATAATAGTCTCTGGGAAGGAAGTGTGACTGTGGGATAGCAGGTATATTAGGGAGAGATGGTGCCTATAGTAGCAGAGGGATAATAGTCTCTGGGAAGGGAGTGTGACTGTGGGATAGCAGGTATAGTAGGGAGAGATGGTGCCTATAGTAACAGTGGGATAATGGTCTCTGGGAAGGGAGTGTGACTGTGAGATAGCAGGTATAGTAGGGAGAGATGGTGCCTATAGTAACAGTGGATAACAGTCTCTGGGAAGGGAGTGTGACTGTGGGATAGCAGGTATAGTAGGGAGAGATGGTGTCTATAGTAACAGTGGGATAATAGTCTCTGGGAAGGAAGTGTGACTGTGGGATAGCAGGTATAGTAGGGAGAGATGGTGCCTATAGTAACAGTGGATAATAGTCTCTGGGAAGGGAGTGTGACTGTGGGATAGCAGGTATAGTAGGGAGAGATGGTGCCTATAGTAACAGTTGGATAATAGTCTCTGGGAAGGGAGTGTGACTGTGGGTTAGCAGGTATAGTAGGGAGAGATGGTGCCTATAGTAACAGTGGATAATAGTCTCTGGGAAGGGAGTGTGACTGTGGGATAGCAGGTATAGTAGGGAGAGATGGTGCCTATAGTAACAGTTGGATAATAGTCTCTGGGAAGGGAGTGTGACTGTGGGATAGCAGGTATAGTAGGGAGAGATGGTGCCTATAGTAACAGTGGATAATAGTCTCTGGGAAGGGAGTGTGACTGTGGGATAGCAGGTATAGTAGGGAGAGATGGTGCCTATAGTAACAGTAGGATAATAGTCTCTGGGAAGGGAGTGTGACTGTGGGATAGCAGGTATAGTAGGGAGAGATGGTGCCTATAGTAACAGTTGGATAATAGTCTCTGGGAAGGGAGTGTGACTGTGGGATAGCAGGCATAGTAGGGAGAGATGGTGCCTATAGTAACAGTGGATAATAGTCTCTGGGAAGGGAGTGTGACTGTGGGATAGCAGGTATAGTAGGGAGAGATGATGCCTATAGTAACTGTGGATAATAGTCTCTGGGAAGGGAGTGTGACTGTGGGATAGCAGGTATAGTAGGGAGAGATGGTGCCTATAGTAACAGTGGGATAATAGTCTCTGGGAAGGGAGTGTGACTGTGGGATAGCAGGTATAGTAGGGAGAGATGGTGCCTATAGTAACAGTGGGATAATAGTCTCTGGGAAGGGAGTGTGATGTGACTGTGGGATAGCAGGTATAGTAGGAAGAGATGGTGCCTATAGTAACAGTTGGATAATAGTCTCTGGGAAGGGAGTGTGACTGTGGGATAGCAGGTATAGTAGGGAGAGATGATGCCTATAGAAGCAGTGGGATAATAGTCTCTGAGAAGGGAGTGTGACTGTGGGATAGCAGGTATAGTAGGGAGAGATGGTGCCTATAGTAACAGTGGATAATAGTCTCTGGGAAGGAAGTGTGACTGTGGGATAGCAGGTATATTAGGGAGAGATGGTGCCTATAGTAACAGTGGATAATAGTCTCTGGGAAGGGAGTGTGACTGTGGGATAGCAGGTATAGTAGGGAGAGATGGTGCCTATAGTAACAGTAGGATAATAGTCTCTGGGAAGGGAGTGTGACTGTGGGATAGCAGGTATAGTAGGGAGAGATGGTGCCTATAGTAACAGTTGGATAATAGTCTCTGGGAAGGGAGTGTGACTGTGGGATAGCAGGCATAGTAGGGAGAGATGGTGCCTATAGTAACAGTGGATAATAGTCTCTGGGAAGGGAGTGTGACTGTGGGATAGCAGGTATAGTAGGGAGAGATGATGCCTATAGTAACTGTGGATAATAGTCTCTGGGAAGGGAGTGTGACTGTGGGATAGCAGGTATAGTAGGGAGAGATGGTGCCTATAGTAACAGTGGGATAATAGTCTCTGGGAAGGGAGTGTGACTGTGGGATAGCAGGTATAGTAGGGAGAGATGGTGCCTATAGTAACAGTGGGATAATAGTCTCTGGGAAGGGAGTGTGACTGTGGGATAGCAGGTATAGTAGGAAGAGATGGTGTCTATAGTAACAGTGTGATAATAGTCTCTGGGAAGGGAGTGTGACTGTGGGATAGCAGGTATAGTAGGGAGAGATGATGCCTATAGAAGCAGTGGGATAATAGTCTCTGAGAAGGGAGTGTGACTGTGGGATAGCAGGTATAGTAGGGAGAGATGGTGCCTATAGTAACAGTGGATAATAGTCTCTGGGAAGGAAGTGTGACTGTGGGATAGCAGGTATATTAGGGAGAGATGGTGCCTATAGTAGCAGAGGGATAATAGTCTCTGGGAAGGGAGTGTGACTGTGGGATAGCAGGTATAGTAGGGAGAGATGGTGCCTATAGTAACAGTAGGATAATAGTCTCTGGGAAGGGAGTGTGACTGTGGGATAGCAGGTATAGTAGGGAGAGATGGTGCCTATAGTAACAGTTGGATAATAGTCTCTGGGAAGGGAGTGTGACTGTGGGATAGCAGGCATAGTAGGGAGAGATGGTGCCTATAGTAACAGTGGATAATAGTCTCTGGGAAGGGAGTGTGACTGTGGGATAGCAGGTATAGTAGGGAGAGATGATGCCTATAGTAACTGTGGATAATAGTCTCTGGGAAGGGAGTGTGACTGTGGGATAGCAGGTATAGTAGGGAGAGATGGTGCCTATAGTAACAGTGGGATAATAGTCTCTGGGAAGGGAGTGTGACTGTGGGATAGCAGGTATAGTAGGGAGAGATGGTGCCTATAGTAACAGTGGGATAATAGTCTCTGGGAAGGGAGTGTGACTGTGGGATAGCAGGTATAGTAGGAAGAGATGGTGTCTATAGTAACAGTGTGATAATAGTCTCTGGGAAGGGAGTGTGACTGTGGGATAGCAGGTATAGTAGGGAGAGATGATGCCTATAGAAGCAGTGGGATAATAGTCTCTGAGAAGGGAGTGTGACTGTGGGATAGCAGGTATAGTAGGGAGAGATGGTGCCTATAGTAACAGTGGATAATAGTCTCTGGGAAGGAAGTGTGACTGTGGGATAGCAGGTATATTAGGGAGAGATGGTGCCTATAGTAGCAGAGGGATAATAGTCTCTGGGAAGGGAGTGTGACTGTGGGATAGCAGGTATAGTAGGGAGAGATGGTGCCTATAGTAACAGTGGATAACAGTCTCTGGGAAGGGAGTGTGACTGTGGGATAGCAGGTATAGTTGGGAGAGATGGTGTCTATAGTAACAGTGGGATAATAGTCTCTGGGAAGGGAGTGTGACTGTGGGATAGCAGGTATAGTAGGGAGAGATGGTGTCTATAGTAACAGTGGGATAATAGTCTCTGGGAAGGGAGTGTGACTGTGGGATAGCAGGTATAGTAGGGAGAGATGGTGCCTATAGTAACAGTGGGATAATAGTCTCTGGGAAGGGAGTGTGACTGTGAGACAGCAGGTATAGTAGGGAGAGATGGTGTCTATAGTAACAGTGGGATAATAGTCTCTGGGAAGGTAGTGTGGCTGTGGGATAGCAGGTATAGTAGGGAGAGATGGTGCCTATAGTAACAGTGGGATAATAGTCTCTGGGAAGGGAGTGTGACTGTGAGACAGCAGGTATAGTAGGGAGAGATGGTGCCTATAGTAACAGTGGATAATAGTCTCTGGGAAGGAAGTGTGACTGTGGGATAGCAGGTATAGTAGGGAGAGATGGTGCCTATAGTAACAGTGGATAATAGTCTCTGGGAAGGAAGTGTGACTGGGGGATAGCAGGTATATTAGGGAGAGATGGTGCCTATAGTAGCAGAGGGATAATAGTCTCTGGGAAGGGAGTGTGGCTGTGGGATAGCAGGTATAGTAGGGAGAGATGGTGCCTATAGTAACAGTGGGATAATAGTCTCTGGGAAGGGAGTGTGACTGTGGGATAGCAGGTATAGTAGGGAGAGATGGTGCCTATAGTAACAGTGGGATAATAGTCTCTGGGAAGGGAGTGTGACTGTGGGATAGCAGGTATAGTGGGGAGAGATGGTGCCTATAGTAACAGTTGGATAATAGTCTCTGGGAAGGGAGTGTGACTGTGGGATAGCAGGCATAGTAGGGAGAGATGGTGCCTATAGTAACAGTGGATAATAGTCTCTGGGAAGGGAGTGTGACTGTGGGATAGCAGGTATAGTAGGGAGAGATGATGCCTATAGTAACTGTGGATAATAGTCTCTGGGAAGGGAGTGTGACTGTGGGATAGCAGGTATAGTAGGGAGAGATGGTGCCTATAGTAACAGTGGGATAATAGTCTCTGGGAAGGGAGTGTGACTGTGGGATAGCAGGTATAGTAGGGAGAGATGGTGCCTATAGTAACAGTGGGATAATAGTCTCTGGGAAGGGAGTGTGACTGTGGGATAGCAGGTATAGTAGGAAGAGATGGTGTCTATAGTAACAGTGTGATAATAGTCTCTGGGAAGGGAGTGTGACTGTGGGATAGCAGGTATAGTAGGGAGAGATGATGCCTATAGAAGCAGTGGGATAATAGTCTCTGAGAAGGGAGTGTGACTGTGGGATAGCAGGTATAGTAGGGAGAGATGGTGCCTATAGTAACAGTGGATAATAGTCTCTGGGAAGGAAGTGTGACTGTGGGATAGCAGGTATATTAGGGAGAGATGGTGCCTATAGTAGCAGAGGGATAATAGTCTCTGGGAAGGGAGTGTGACTGTGGGATAGCAGGTATAGTAGGGAGAGATGGTGCCTATAGTAACAGTGGATAACAGTCTCTGGGAAGGGAGTGTGACTGTGGGATAGCAGGTATAGTAGGGAGAGATGGTGTCTATAGTAACAGTGGGATAATAGTCTCTGGGAAGGGAGTGTGACTGTGGGATAGCAGGTATAGTAGGGAGAGATGGTGCCTATAGTAACAGTGGGATAATAGTCTCTGGGAAGGGAGTGTGACTGTGAGACAGCAGGTATAGTAGGGAGAGATGGTGTCTATAGTAACAGTGGGATAATAGTCTCTGGGAAGGTAGTGTGGCTGTGGGATAGCAGGTATAGTAGGGAGAGATGGTGCCTATAGTAACAGTGGGATAATAGTCTCTGGGAAGGGAGTGTGACTGTGAGACAGCAGGTATAGTAGGGAGAGATGGTGCCTATAGTAACAGTGGATAATAGTCTCTGGGAAGGAAGTGTGACTGTGGGATAGCAGGTATAGTAGGGAGAGATGGTGCCTATAGTAACAGTGGATAATAGTCTCTGGGAAGGAAGTGTGACTGGGGGATAGCAGGTATATTAGGGAGAGATGGTGCCTATAGTAGCAGAGGGATAATAGTCTCTGGGAAGGGAGTGTGGCTGTGGGATAGCAGGTATAGTAGGGAGAGATGGTGCCTATAGTAACAGTGGGATAATAGTCTCTGGGAAGGGAGTGTGACTGTGGGATAGCAGGTATAGTAGGGAGAGATGGTGCCTATAGTAACAGTGGGATAATAGTCTCTGGGAAGGGAGTGTGACTGTGGGATAGCAGGTATAGTGGGGAGAGATGGTGCCTATAGTAACAGTGGATAATAGTCTCTGGGAAGGGAGTGTGACTGTGAGATAGCAGGTATAGTAGGGAGAGATGGTGCCTATAGTAACAGTGGATAACAGTCTCTGGGAAGGGAGTGTGACTGTGGGATAGCAGGTATAGTAGGGAGAGATGGTGTCTATAGTAACAGTGGGATAATAGTCTCTGGGAAGGGAGTGTGACTGTGAGATAGCAGGTATAGTAGGGAGAGATGGTAGCTTTCATTAGTACATGGGGGATTTAACACCATCAGTTTCAGTATTAGTGGAAAGATTGCCCCATTTACCTCATCTTTAAGTGGAAATAAATGTTGTTAGATTCATATACTAAACATTTATAGGAAAAAGGAAGTGAAAGTATATACCTACACACTTGAGTAGGATCTATTTTCCATTTAACAGTAAAAGTGGGCGGTCACGACTGACTACACTGCTAAATTGTAATACATTCCGTGTCATTTTGAAAGATTAGGAAACATTTAGTTCAGACATTCAAATATTTTACCATGTCCCAAAATGTACCAATTTGACTCCCCACTATGAGGTAGCAGAAAAGACTGGTTAGACCCAAATCTACAGCTATTTGTACTTATACCACAATATTGGAAATGTAATTAAATAAATAAAGAGGATGAACATGGAGACAAGATTTAGTGGTCAATGAGCAGATGTACAGAAGTGTGTGGGTGAGGGAGTCGCATATAAACACACTAGTGATTAGCTCATTTTCATGTGAAAAGGGAAAAATAATTAAGAATTAAAGTAAATAAAAAGCTAAGTTAAAAATAAAGGTATGCTCTATGAGTAAGTGCCCACCTCGGCATGAAACGCGACAGGCTAATGTACAATATGTCCTAATAAAGATTTTTTTACTTTTAAGAAATATTTGGGCTATTTTTTCCGTAACAGTAGGTCATTCCCGATTTTTTGTTTTTGAAATGCTCCATGGGGTTTATAAATCCATTAAAGGGGTATCATTAACCAGAAAACAAATACTACTTAAAACTTCAAAACTATTTTCAGTTGATTAGCTTTATTCTGAAATCTAATCAACAGAACATACAGCTTATTTTTGGGTTGGACTGTATAATGTAATACATTTAACTGTCCCTCCTTCCAGTGACAGGAATGTCGTGTTGTGAAAAGGGCACAAGCAAGGGCAGACTTTGCTGCAACACGACTGTTTTATTGGCACAACTTGTTTAGAGTCTCACAAGGAAAGTTGTGTTGCTTGTGCTCTTTTCATATAATACTGGATTCATGTTTTGTTGTGTATCCTCACAGTGGGATACGTGGAAAAGTGGAGCCACCTGTGAGTATAATAAAGTATTTTGAGAACACTGTGAATCAGGAATGTAGCTTTCCGTACAGGCATGATGAGTGAATCTTATCGAAGGAACTAATAAAAGCTGGCTTATCAATGCCCATTCCGAAATAGCAAAAAGTAATGTGGGAGACCCATCAACTCCCCCAAAAAACTAGATAGCCCATAATGCCACACCCAGACAAAACCCCATCCATGATCCACTCTAACCCTGCCCACAAAGCACACTCAGGGTCACAAGACCCTGATTTAACCCCCTATACTCCCTTGATGGCACCCCTTCTAGCAGGAAAACGACCGGACACACAGCCAAAGCTACACTGGAGTGATTTAAAGCCTGAATGAACCAATCAAAACCTAGAGCTCAGCTCAAATGAGAATCTGCTGTGGCAAGATCTCAATATAATTTACACCAGGGATCCCCAACCCCAACTGGTCCCCATACCAGTGGGTAGGGTTGCCACCCGGCCGGTATTTTACCGGCCTAGCCGGTAAAACACCTGCCAAAGCCGGGGCCGGTATTACAAATTTACCGGCAATGCAGTTACCGGTAATTTGTAATACCCTTTAAAAAAAAGCCCTCGGCCTGCCCCCAGTTCGTGCAGAACTTACCTTTTTTGCAGTGTTCTTGACATCGGGACGATGTTGCTCCGCCCCCTTTCGTGGCACACTGCTTAGCCCCGCCCACTTTTGCATCATGGCCTGCCCCTTTTTGTGCCCGCCCCCCACCGGCCGGTAATTTTTTTCAGTAAAGGTGGCAACAGTGGGCCACAGTCATTTCTAAAAAAAAAAAAAAAGAATTGAGAAGTTTTTGGGGGTGCCGAATAAGGGCTGTGATCGTGTAGCCCCTATATGGACTGGCAGGCTACAATAGGCTCTATTTGGCAAAACACCTGGTTTTTATACAACCAAAACTTGCCTCCAAGCCAGGAATTCAAAAATAAACACCTGCCTTTAGGCCACTGCGAGCAACATCCAATAGGTTTGGTGAGCAACACATTACTCATGAGCCACTAGTTGGGGATCACTGCTCTACACAAACAGTTTCCATTCAACTGACAGAGCTAAAACAATTTTGCCAAAAAGTGTTACGTTTGTGGCATAAGAACCATGCTCTGTAAATTCCAGGTTGTAACACAATAAAACGTGGAAAAGTCTGAGTTTTTTAATGTAAGGCACTGTAACTGTCTTTTTAAGCAGGACTAGAATTACAGCACTGGGGATAAAGCAGAAGAGGTCAGTTTTTTGGAAAATATGACTAACATATTAATAAATTCACATTTTAATAAGTCAGCATTTATGTTATAAGAACCTTCATATAATCCTGATCAGTTTAAAACTGTTTTTTTTTTTAAAGTTTTTAATTTCCCCTGTTCATGGAATCATGTTACATACCCAATGTTAAATCTAATAAAGACTGAAGTATAATTATAATTCTATCTATCTATCTATCTATCTATCTATCTATCTATCTATCTATCTATCTATCTATCTATCTATCTATATGTTCCTATGGAATAGTGTTCTGGCTTAAAAGCACTGTGACTGTTTTAAACACCTTATTCTCAAGCACATTGGTTGGGAATGATTCACATCTGCTTCTATCGAAAACTCTAATGTATCATACTTTATACAAGACTGATTAAGCAGTTGCAGTTCCTTCTTACATGAACTATTCCTCAAGAGAGGAAGCTGACGATGATAGCAGCAGCCTACAGTAAAGGAGTTCTGTCTGACCACAACCAGTCTTATCGAATCTCAGACGTCCAAAGTTCTTGGTTATTGGTAGTGAAGATGTGAAAAGGAAATGTGGGCCAAGGCCGGTGTAGGCGGAACAGGTTTAGGAACGAGCAACAGGCCAAAGGTTCAGTATACAGGAGAGGAAGGAAATTGGTTTCAGCAATGTCTGTGAACAGAGCTAATCTGGGCAAAATAAAAAAACAGTTTATCCAGCTAATTATAATGTAGAGTTCAGCTAAATGACATTGTACTTTTATGCCAAGATGTGGATAGAGCCGGATTTACATAGTGGGTGCCCCTAGGCCGTCGCCCGCCCCCTTCCAATGTGTGAAAATTCCCTGGAGCTCTGGGAATTAGTGTGTGGGGAATTTTAAAAAAAAAAACTATCAAATCTCCTGCACAATCCGTGTGCCTTGGAACCAATGCGGATGTGGTTGGTCAGCATGCCACCCCTAGAATCCTGCCACCCTCAGCCCGGGCCTTTGTGGCCTTCCCACAAATCCAGGCCTGAATTTGAAGACTTCTATTTAGAAGCAGTGGGATTTCTCGGTTGTTTTATAGCAGAAAATCTCTGAATTCTGGAAGAAAACATCTGGAAGGTGCACAATGGCTCCCATGCAACACTTTTCTCATATACAGACAATATTAATGCATTGCAAAGGTCTGGTTTTGTCGGCTGTGCTTCAGCTCATCTCTTATCGCCTCCATTTTTTTATTTAGTTGTTAACAAGGATCCTTCAGGCTTCCAGAGTAAAGGTCCACGAGTTTAGCAAGACATTTCCGATTCTGATTATATAACTTGCCTCAGAGTGATGTACAATGCAAAAAAAATCATTCCTGGCCGGCCAGACTGGAGATAAAAGACAGTCACATGAGTACCAGGAAATATATTTATATATTCCACCATGTAAGCACAGCATGTGACTAACCTTTGCAAAAAAAACAATAGCCTTATTTCTCAACTCTGAACAATGTTAAGAATAGAATCTCATCTCTTGCACGACAAGGACAGGCTCAATGTCTGATCTCGATTCCATTCTAACGGCACAGAAGTGTATCTCATCAAAACCAAATAGCAACCGTAATAGGCACCATGGAAACCTCTGACTCCAATCAATAAATAAGACTTAACTAAGAGCGATGGGCTGCATAACTTCAGGAATAATGCAGCAGCAGCATGTGCTATTGATTAACAAATAATTCCTACCAAGGCTGACTGGGGAAAATGAATTTCTGAAATATGATTCCAAGCCTCAGTGTACAAAGTACAGGGCAGGGTTTGCTCTTCCCACCCAGCCGAACACATGCCAAGGTATTATTCTGATAATTCAGTCTGGTGCCTACACACCATTTAAAGTGAACAGAAAACTGTTCCAACAAAGCTGATCGTGGATGCGCATTTGTGAGATGCATAAGGCACATAACTGGGCCCTACTCACAGCATGGAGGACACATGAGATAAATGTGAGATACATCTCACAGCCCTCAATTTCATGCAGTTTTATAGTCTAACTCTTACCTATAGTCTAACCTTTATTACCTGTGAGCCACATTCAAATATAAGAAAGTTGGGGAACAACACAATCATGCAAAAGGTTCATGGGGGTGCGAAATATGGGCTGTGATTGGTCATTGGTAGTCCCCATGTGGACTGGCTATGCAACTGATTCTTGAATTCAATCCAGGAATTAAAAAATAAGCACCTGTTTTGAGGCTACCGGGAGCAACATCCAATAGGTTGGTGAGCAAGATGTTGCTTGTGAGCCATTGATTGGGGATCACTGGTCTAACTCCTTTCTTATAAGGCATTATTTTCTTCAAGCATTTACCATCAAATGTCTCTTCACCCACCTTACTTTCTTTGCAAAGATATGGAGTTCGTAGGTGACAACACAGAAAATAGGACTTACTAGATAGGGATATTGATACACTTATTTACTCTTGCAGTCATTTCCACAACCAACTCAAATATCACACTGGAGCACAAGAAATAGACTACTTCAATGAAGTTTAAAGGTTTTTTAAAGGGGTGTATAAAAATATATATTCACTATTTATTGAGGCAATATACCTTTAAGTGGACACTGACTGGGATTTGGATGAGTTTAGCACATTATTTAAAGGGGTGTCCATGTGTTACTAATTTAGTTCTGATGAAGTGTCGGTAGTCATGGGCACGAAACGCGTAGGCTGATTTGCACGGTCATTTGCCAACTATTGTCACATTGTTTGCGATAATAAAGCCTTACTTCTATCCGGCTGAGCGCCCATAGCGCTGAATTCATCCTTTGTTGAATTGATTCAGGAATCAGGAGTGTTTGCACCTGTAGAGTTCTCGTGGGATGCCGCTGGAGGAGAGTAACGCTAGTTAGGTGAGCTGCACTTCATACATATTCTCCTTACTATATGTTATATTTCAGTGAAGCTGGTCTTTTGATTTCAAATGAGGTGGTTATGAATCTGGACATATTTTGTCAAGTATCAAGTAAGGATATTTGTTTCAATATGCATGAATGTTGAATTTGACAACGGCCAGGGATAGGGTTGGAATAAATGTTAACTGGTGACTGAGCGAAAGTCATGCCCTGTACCACCCTCAGCATCACCTTTAGTGCTAATGTAGATGTACCTGTCGCACGACGACCTATCGAAACTGTATAATAACACAATGTTCCACCTCCAGCATCACTTTTAACTCCAATGGCATTTAGATTGCCAGAAGATGTACCAGCAAGTACCAGAGATCTTGACAGGAGTCAATGTTGTTACAATTCATAGGTGTTAGGGCAACTGGAGATACATCAGGAATCAAGCAGTCATTTTGGCATAGATGTAGGGAGTTCAATTCGACTGTTGTCTCAGGGGAGGTGCTGGTTTCTAGGCTCTGGGGTGGGGACATTCATATGAGGCACTTGGAATATGCTGCTGCAAGATTATACATCATGTGCCCCACAATGTATTTGGTGTGAGGTACAAAATACTTGCCTGTCCATGAAAGCAGTGTCGGACTGGCTCACTGGGATACCAGGAAAACTCCCGGTGGGTCCAGGTGTCAGTGGACCTCCTGCCTCTAAACATTTGGCCTATTTCATGGGCATTCCCTATTTCTTCATGGGAAAAAAGGCTTAATAATGGCAGAATAGAGAATAGTAATTGGATATAAAAGAATAAAAAAGATGTTAAGTGAGGAAAGGAGGAATAATAGTTTGGAAAGTGAGCCCACGGTCTAAGGATTTCTGGTGGGCCCCTGGCATCCCAGTCCGACACTACATGAAAGCCTCTTATTCCTGCCACCATGAATTTGAATTGCGATCGTTTTAAACTCTTGTGTGGCTTTTGTTGTCTTTCTAAACCATTTACATTACCCAAAATTATAACTGAACAAATAGATGGGGGAGGGGGTGAAACAGTTGCAGAGAGCAAGGCAATGTGTGCCCTTCAATATTAAGTAACAGTTATTTATTGACCCTTGTTCAGTTTCAATCCTTGAGTCTGAACCAGATGCATTGGTCGTGGGTGCAGCTTTATATATTCTTGATAACCTTTCTTATTTGAACCTGGAGATATTTCAGTCCCAAATATCCTGTGAGAAGAGAGCAGGGGTATGTAGTGAGCATTTTGATAAATGTCGTATGTTCACTGATGACCTTTGAGACAGCAGTAGGCCTTAGAATTTCCTTAGAAAAAAATACTGCAGACAACCCTCAGATTATTTTGAGTACATCAATTTTCTAAAGAGGAACTGATATTTAAAAGGAAACCGAAAAACTGACTCAGATTTTCATGTGTCTGTACCCAAATTCCAGTCTCGGGGGACATCTAGAGACATCTTATTTGTGCCGAACATAGCAACTCTAGAAAGTGCAACTGCTGTGACTCTTGTGCTGGTGACAGATCAAACCTTTCCGAGGGTTATTATCATGCCACGGATTGTTCAAATTGTAACCCAAGGTCACACGTTGGATAAGGCTGGGACACAATAGCAAAGTTAAAGAGCAACGAATAACTAAAATGTCATTTTTATTTTACACTTTTATGCTTATAAAGGAATCCATCTATCTACATTGGGCAGATGTGGGCCTCTGTACTGTATAGCAGCATGAATTCTGACGGACTGCTGGGAGGCAAATGTAATAGGTGCTTTATGGCTATCACGTCAACATCTCAACAGGGCATTTTTATTAGGGCAACTCCATTAATGTGCATCCAGAGGGCTCTCTCATACTCAGTCACCACTACCTAAAACAGACCCACTTATTAAGTTTACTCTTATTGTCAATTTGTTTGTGATAAGACTATGAATGAGACTATAGGTTAGACAGTAGCTGTATAATGCTGCTTCCATAATTCCTGTGCATTCAATTACTTTCACATTAAGCTTGTCATGAGACTGGGCGGATCAGTAGTACAAGAAAGTGTTTCTTAACTTTCAGTCTCATTTTTAAACAATGGGGAAACTATGGATGTAATTCTTCAGGTATGTCGTTTGCCTAAGATAATGACTTTGGTTTCTGTGCCCATGTCCTTTTTAGGATACTTTGCTTCTGAGTGGGACCCTGCCATCCAATAACAGCATCAGAATGGGGGCTTCAGGGCCAACTGGGGCTGCCACCTTAGGGGTCCGCACACATGAATCTTTTATCTCGTGGCAATTGGTCAGATTTTGGTCAGCAGGGCCCTGTGGTTTTTTTTTCTCAGTCCTGCCAACCCAGCCTGACCTCACTGTGACAAACATATGCATTGTCAGACCTGATTGGCCAAGCTTGTACTAGACCCCTACACTAAAGGTGGCCATACACGGGCAGATAAAGCTGCCGATATCGGTCGTTTGGACAGATTTGACAGCTTATCTGGCCGTGTATGGGGGCTTCCAAAGGGTCTTCCCGATCGATATCTGGCAACGATATCGATCGGGAAGGTTGGATTTTTACCCGACCGACCCGTCGGAGCCGCTTGGCGCATCGTAATTCTATCATTCGGACAAACGAGCGGATCTTTCAGTCTATGGCCACCTTAAAGGGATACAGAGGTGCAGAAGCAGTGTTAGGGTGATGTGCTTGTAGTCTTAGATAACAGCAAGTATATTGTATGTACCTATGTATATCTATTTATATAGCACAACTATGATAAGCAGTGCTTTAAAATTGTAGAATATAAAATAACACACACAGCAATATAATACATAAGTGTGAATATACAGAAATAATTGCCATGGAGACACATCAGGAAGGAGGTCCCTGCCCCATACAGCTTATAATCAAGATCTGTTGCAAAATTGGTGCATTCTTTGTGGTTGTAGTTGCCCTTAACTGTCTCCGCATTCCACCTTAAAGATATCTGAAAACTATTTCCAACTCCCAGAGGAACTTCCATGGAATCACGGCACAGGATTAAACAATTATCACGTGAGATTTGTGCAAGATAGAAGTGGCTACAGGATGGTGGAAGCCTTGCGATAATAATTAGGGAAGCCAAGCCCTCTGTGTGCTAATATGTTGTTGCATATTATCATTGTGACTCACAAATCACAAGTCTTTTATTTCGTACCATATTTGTAGATTCAAAGGAAGGGAACTAGGCCCCCTTGAGATAAGTGTTTAAAATGTGCCACCTAGTGTTGCCGTACAGTATTGTTATTTGTAATTCACTGGTAGCCTATGAAGGAAATGCCAGAAAAATGTACATTCTACCATTAATACCAGGTTGGAATCTGTATCTCATTCTCAGTACTAGAATATATACTGTCATATTATTGCTCACTTATAGGCAGTGGACAGTTATCCTTAATATCAATGAAAGGTGCGCTTTAAATGACACACAGGGCAGTCACTTAGAGGCACGTTTATCAAGGGTCGAATTTCAAATTCATGCTAGTTTTTTTTTTTTTTTTAACTCCCATAAACTCGAAATTCAACCAGTCGAATTGTATCAATAAAATCGAATTTTCTTAGCTTGGACAAATTGAATCGACCTGAAAACTAGAATCTAGTTCGATTTTAAATTAGAAAAACTCTAAGGGGCATATTTACTATTGGTAAATTAACCCTCGATATTCAACCCTCGAAGTTAAATCCTTAGGATTTACCGCATTTCCTTCAAACGAAGAAAAAATCCTTTGAATCGAACGATTAAATCCTTCGAATCAAACTATTCGAAGGATTTTAATCCATCGATCGAACGATTTTCCTTCGATCAAAAAAAAGCTAGGAAAGCCTATGGGGACCTTCCCCATAGGCTAACATTGGTGCTCGGTAGGTTTTAGGTGGCGAAGTTGGTGGTCAAAGTTTTTTTTAAAGAGACAGTACTTCAACTATCGAATGCTCGAATAGTCGAACGATTTTTAGTTCGAATCGTTCGATTCGAAGTAGCCAATTCGATGGTCAAAGTAGCCAAAAAAATACTTCGAAATTAGAAGTATTTTTTATTCTAATCCTTCACTCGAGCTAAGTAAATGTGCCCCTAATTTAATTAAAAAAACTCAATTTGAGTTTTTTTCCTCCTAAAAAAACCTCTAATGTCAGGAAGGCTGCAAACATCACCAAATTGATCCCTGGACCTCTCCTATTGACTTATACAGCAATTCTGCAGGTTTAAGGTGGCGAATAGCACTGCGTATCTTGACAGCGCTATATCATCATCATCATCATTTATTTATATAGCGCTGTCAAGATATGCAGTGCTTTGCTATATAAATAAATGATGATGAATAGTTGAAATTGAGTTCTTAAAGGGCCAGAGTATGATAAATCAAGTTTGGATAATTCACAATTGAATGAATTTGAGAGTTGACCCATAAAAAAAAAAAATCGAAAATTTGATTTTTCACTTTGACCCTTGTTAAATCTGCCCCTTAGTGATCAAGTCACTGGCTGAAGGCCTGGTTCCTACACACATTTCTGTCATATCCTTTTGTGAGTTTGGGCATGTCATATAATCCACCTCTGCCTTAGGCACAGAGCTATGCTGCCCAAATGTAACACTTGCTTCTAATTAGCGAATAGCCAGCCTTGCATTGTCATATTTTCCAACACAGACTGTAATGAGATCTGTTATATGCAGATTTTTAGTAAGAGAATGGAAGTATCAAGAAGGAAATACTGGAGTTCTTGGAGAAATGAAGACACAAAGTCCCAAACATTCTGGATAACAGATCCCATACCTGTATTTGACATGCAGAGTAATAACTGGCTGTACATACTCTGAGTTGGAATTTCAGGAATTTTGAAGTGTCCCGTTACATATAGTCAGCCACAAGTAAAAACATAAGGGTCTGGTTATAAGATGGGGATGTATCTCTGTGAGCTGAGGGGTTCCATAAAGAAAGCTAGCTGAAGTCAGAAAGCCCCATTAGTAGGGGTACTAGCCAATTTCCCCTTTGGGGGCCTGAGATTAAATGCACACAGTCCAGGATTCTAAAGAACGGGAAATGATATAGGTAATACTTCATATATGTTCTTAGGTAAAGAGAGCTGCATCAGCTTATAAACAATTGTGATGTATGACACCTACCACTGATACAAGAGGCCATTGCCTGACAGAGATAGAGGAAATACCTCACCAACACTTCCAAATCACTGGGTTAACCCGCCAGTATAATAATACACAATATAAGTGCACTATCATATGGCCAACTCACACAGCATGTCCCAATGGTATATTTGTTTGTTTACAGCATTTTCTCAACAATCACATTTTTGGGATAATGGCATGGGGAAGACAGATATTGCTCACTACAGCAATAACATTTACGAATATTCATAAAACTGCTGCAAATGTTTAATGTACAGTACGGTATATTGCAAAGTTGCTTAGAATTAAAATACCATTTTATATCTAGCTTTACTTACCTTTAAAATGATATGCTGTAAGTGTAAGTCCATACTGCATGCATTCTTGGGTGTGCAATGTCTGTTTTTCCGTAAAAAAAAACACCCCGTAGTAATGGAAAGCAGAAATAACATGCTGGTACAATGAAATCTAGATTTGGGAAATCAGGATATTGTCCATTTAGTGAAGAAGAGCCTAGTAGGTCAGAAAGGACACGTTTTACCATTATAGAAAGAAAACCATTATTGATATGATGCATCGAACAGGCTATAGATATATATATATATATATATACACACACACAAATAAATAAAAATAAAAATGTATCAAAAATAAATAAATAAATAAAAAAAAAAAAAAAAAATTATATATATATATATATATATATATATATATATATATATATTTGCAAGGTCTGAAATATCAGAATTCTGTATAATGTGTGTAACATAAAAACACCAAATCATACTGGGATTTCTGGTGCTGGAATTAATAATTCCAAATCTACCTATCTCTAGAACTGTATATAAAAAGCAACCAACAAATACAACTCTAAGATAAACATAGGAGGAATTAGTATGTAGTTCGGAGCTTAAATGAAGGAAGTTTGCCTTGTAATAAAATAATCAATGCCAGAAAGAGCTCTCAATATAAAGAAAGATGCAATAATATTTTTAATTTACTGAGTGATCTTTACCCAAATGTATCTCTGTACTCCTGACATAATTTGGTGAAAATCAACTGCCCTGTCTGTAGATGCAATGCTTGTATGTGGTGTCACACAATGTACACTCAGGTTGCACATATAATGCAGTTGTTTTGTTTGTATTGTGGTTTATTTCTCAGAAACAATAAGCATTCTTCAACTCACTCTGCAGCTTTGCTAAACCAAAGTCCATCATCAGTCACATTATATTCCGTAAACACAACACACTAAAACAAGCACTAACTAACAACTGCCTTCAGTAATTAATATAAATAACTTGATTTTGTGTTTAATATGCTTGTGCTGTAGCCTTCCAGGCATACGCACTAGCCAGGCTTTAATGGCATGCTTATTGGTGCCAGAATCCTAACAATGAAAGACTGTGCCCTCTGCAATTAAATGTAAATGCCCTCCCTCTATCATTATCCCAATTATAATAGTAACTCCCTGCTCTAAAATCTTTTTATGGCCTTCACAGGGGTGTAAACCTCTTTGCATTGAATGCCCATTGCTTATCACAACATATTTCCTTTTCAGTATTGCTATTCCATTTCAGTATTAGATGTGCCAGGGTAAGAATTTATTGAAGCAGAATCCAGAAGTGAACAAAATCCCCTTAACTAGTCACATTAAACCAAAGATTTTCAGATGGATTCTGAAACCCTTTTATGGCCCAAAATGACATTGAACCCGCTTCTATACACAGGTACGGAACCTGTTATCCAGAATGGTCAGGGCTTGGGGTTTTCTGGATAAAGGGTCTTTCTGTAATTTGGATTTCCTGACTTTAAAGTAAAAAGAAAATCATTTCAACAGTAATTAAACACAATAAGATTGGTTTGCCTCCAATAAGGATCTTAGTTTGGATCAAGCACAAGATAATGTTTTGTTATTACAGAGGAAAAATGTTTTAAAATTTGGAATTATTTGAGTATATGGGAGATGACCTTTCTGAAATTCGGAGCTTTCTGTATAACAGGTTTCCAGATAGCAGACTCCATACCTGCATTGTCATAAGTGTGAAAATCCACTCCCTTTGTCTCTCTTGATCAGGTGTGTATTCTATTGAGCTTGTGGTCAAATATTTAAGCTGTTCCCCGATCACAGTGAAAAAGGTTACAGGTTTTGCTATGCTAAAGGTGGCCATAGACGCACAATATCACACTACAAAATGTTTGTACAATATTCAGTGCGTGTATGGTGGGAGACAAGTCGACTGATATTGGCAGAAGACTTGAAAATCGGTTGGCTCGTCGATCGGGCTGGCCAGAAAATTTTGATGGGGTGCCTTTGGAGGCACCTGAACATCAGCCATAGTTAGTAGTGATATGCGGGTCGGGCTTTTCCTGACCAACATCCGCCCGCAACCCACCCTCCCACCACCCGCGCCCAACTACCGGATCTCCTTTATGGACTCACTCGCTGCCCCGCTGATGACGTAACAAAAGGGTTAGGGCGAGAGGCGTACGTCTATAAAAACTCAACCCGGAAGTTGGAAGCCGGCATTTGGAAGTTCACTCAACCCGCCTTTGATCCGGAAAAGAGCATGCGAGGTAAACCCGCGGGTCTCGCACATCACCAATAGTTAGTGCTGAATCAGATACAGGTAGAATTCTATTGTTGCTGTATAGGTATCTGAAGATTCAGCTCTACACATGTGTATTGAAACAAATGATCTCTCCAGTAAAGATCCTAATTGTTATGTCTATGGCCACCAGAAAAGAACCCTTTTTTTCTATCATAACATTGTCTTTGCATACTATTTATAATTTCATTTTATAAGTATTTGCCAGATGCTTTTACATTACCTTTCTTACCCCCCATGTTCCTCTATGAGGGGGCTTCCATATTTGTGCAGCAGGAGTCCGTTGGCATTAGAAACTCTAACTGACAGGTTGAGAAGGGACAATCAGGTTTAGGAACTTCAAGTAACAATTATTTCAAAAGAAGAATTATCAGTTCAGTATCACTTTCAAGTCCAGTGACATAAAAGACATTAAACAGGTTAAATAATATTAATACGATACTGCTCGAAGCTGGGTATAAAGTGCTTTTCAACAAGACACATATGGTGAACTTGCCCCCAGGCAATTCGATTCTGGAGTATATAACTTACTATTTTCAGTATTGCATGTGAATTTGAGGAAAAAAACCATATGAATCACTACTGGGAGTAATACCAGATATGCCAACCAGGGCTCAGATACGATTTCATCTTATTAGCAGCAAGACAACCCCTGGCCAAATCCTGGAAGCAGAAGACTCTCAATATCCCTAACGTAAAAGTGAATTTATATTGGATATCCGTCAATGAAAAGCTTAGTATAACCCAAGACACACATACTCAGTTTAAAAGAATTGGCAACCTTGGATTAAATATAGGTATGGAGACACACTACCATCTAATCCGGGTGTCCCGAACCCTTTTTGTTACCCGTGAGCCACATTCAAATGTTAAAAAAAGTTGGAGAGCAACATAATCATGCTAAAATTTCCCGGGGGGGGGGGGGGTACCAAATATGGCCTGTGATTGGCTATTGGTAGTCTCTATGTGGACTTTCAGCCTGCGGGAGGCTCTGTTTGGCAGCACACATGATTTTTATGTAACTAAAACTTGCCTTCAAGCTTGGAATTAAAAAAGAAGCACCTGCATCAAGGACACTGGGAGAAACTTCCAAGGGGTCAGAGAGCAACATGTTGCTCACGCGCCACTGGTTGGGAAATAATGATCTAATCTGTGGTCACTATAGATTTTAGAAAGAGGTTGGTCATTCTTTTATACATAGCATAGGCTATTTTTTTTTCTCTCCTTTCTTTGTCTTTTTTTTTTGTATTCCTTATGTTATCTGATAATTGTATAACTTTTGGCATTATTGTTAAACTCTGGATATGCTTTTAGATAACTACTGACCACTGATCTATAACAGATGTTAACATTTCCATATCTGAATGATTATCTGATGTTATCGTATAATATAGCAGTGTAACACAGTAAAGCTGCCCATATACATACCAATAATATCATACAATTATTTGTACATGTGTGGAGGATTATATGGAATCAACCAATCCACCCTGTGTGGTTTTTAACTGTGCGTACTTTTAAGGACAGAGTCCTGCACTGCTTTTTATTTATAGAGCAGTGTGTCTGTATGTGAATGAGCAACATGTTTTAATGTAACATTGAGTAAAGGTTTAAGTTTAAGGAACATTGTTGCAATCATTATCTGAACTGGTCAACTAGTAGAAACATGAGGAAGTGTGTCCAGTATACACTTTACTCTAGTTTGTTGCAAATTTGTAAATAATTCATGTGTGATGGCCCAGCAATCTCACCTTAAATAAGCTCTGAGACTCCAGTTGTCTCTACGGCTTCTAGAGAGCAAGAAACAAAAAAGCATAATATACAGTATCACCATATGGTTACATCTTTTACTGGTGTGCACAGCTCATTCCCTACTAGACCCAGATCCGCTGTTTAACGGTGTCCATAACACTCTTAGACTAGACATGCCCTAATCTCAGTGCACTTAAAATTCACTAAATATTAGTGTTATGGTTGCCTAAGGGTGCACATCAATTGCCTATAACTGCATGGTAAAGCTTCCATATAAGTCTATTTCTGGACTTGTATATGGTACGACATATTTAAATGGTAATGCTAGTCCAGATCATATGTTTAAAGGGGTGGTTCACGTTTAAGTTAACGTTTAGTATGTTATAGAACGGCCAATTCTAAGCAACTTTTCTATTGGTCTTTACTATTTATATTTTATAGTTTTGAATTATTTGCCTTCTTCTTCTGACTCTTTCCCCATCGGACCCTATCTAAAAAACTATGATGATGCCCGAAACGCGTCAAGCTAACCATGCAGCGTGTGTTTAATATGGACCAATAAAGACAGTCCGGTGTGCGGAGCTTCGCTTTTTCTTCTCCCATCTAAAAATCAAATGCTCTGTAAGGCTACAAATGTATTGTTATTGCTACTTTTTGTTACTCACCTTCCTATTCATATTCCAATGCATGGTTGCTAGGGTAATTTGGACCTCAGAATATCACTCTCAAAATCATACTAAAAGTTAACACAAAGGTGACCAACCCCTTTAAAGGTATGTTTATCTAATCACTCTTTACAATGCTGGAGATAAAGTTAGGGACTTATCAAATCCCACTTGCTGAAACAAAAAAAAAGTATATAAAATTATACCCAAAAACAACACCGTCTTTAATAAGACATTTAATAAAAGTAATAAATATGGCTCTTAATTCCGTAAATAACAAAAATATACACATTTATAAAATAACATAGTAACCAGTGTTCAAAAAGGCACAAAAATCCGGGATCCGTTATCTGGAAACCCGTTAACCAGAAAGCTCCAAATTACAGAATGGCCATCTCCCATAGACTCCATTTTATCCAAATAATGCACATTTTTAAAAATGATTTCCTTTTTCTCTTTAATAAGAAAACAGTAGCTTGAAGCAAAAACAGCCTATTGGGTTTATTTAATGTTTACATGGTTTTCTAGTAGACTTAAGGTATGAAGATCCAAATTACGGAAATATCCGTTATCCTGAAAACCCCAGGCTCCAAGCATTCTGGATAACAGGTCCCATACCAGTAGCTAAAATTTAAGTTGCTGCTGAAAGATCTGAAACAAGTTTAGCCAGTGTATAATGCAGACTTGCCTGTTATTTCAAATAATATTCTCCTGGCGTAAAATCTAATGACATAAGGACAGTCACTAAGGAGTTACAGGCCAGGTACAAAGTGTTTTTCTATGCAGGTCATGGCTTAAAAAATCCTTATATTTTACAATATGGAGTACATTACACTATTAAAACAGTTTTAAATGAGACAGCAGTGATATCACTAAGCACCCGATATAACGAATTACATTACTAGGCATCATATACAGGGGGGGTACATTATACACGTTATTCATATGATTGTTTATATTATAAGTATATTAACAGTAAGTTCAGGAACAGAACAATAATCATAATAATATATATAACAATATAATAATAATTATAACATTATATATTCTTGTATGGGTTACATTCTTCAGAAATACAGCTTAATATTTTGGAAAACATAAAATGTCATTATCTACATACATATTTTATTATTAACATGTATTTATATAGTGCCAACATATTGTGTAGCACTGTATATATGGGAGTATATCAGGTATATATATATATAGTGTTATTCAGGGCAGCACTCCGCTTCCAATTTCAGCCCCGGGTGCACGGCAAATGGTTCAAAAATATACTCAAAAAAAGACCAGCAACACCGGAATTTCTTGTGAAAAAAACAAATGTATTAAAACGTGCATGTTTTAATACATTTGTTTTTTTCACAAGAAATTCTGGTGGTGCTGGTCTTTTTTTGGGTGTGTGTATATATATATATATATATATATATATATATATATATATATATATATAAATAAATATATATATTTATATATATATATATATATATATATACCTCCTCAGCCATGGCTTAGCGCCCCTTGTTTTGCATTGATCGTGTGTCGATGGCCCAATACAGTCCCCGTCCAGGGTCCTGTACGCTGTGTGTCTCTCGCCGCTTGCAGGCGCGGAGGGGGCGGAGCTTAATGCGTGGTTACAGCTCCCAGCTGTCAATCCGAGCGGTATGGCCTCCAATCGCAAGTATGCGCAAGTTGACGCACCACGCATTAAGCTCCGCCCCCTCCGCACCTGCAAGCGGCGAGAGACACACACAGCGTACAGGACCCTGGACGGGGACTGTATTGGGCCATCGACACACGATCAATGCAAAACAAGGGGCGCTAAGCCATGGCTGAGGAGGTAAGAACTTCTGACTATGGACATACGGCTTTGTTTTTATTGTGCTTCACGTCTAGGTGCCACGATCACTGTTTGTTTACACTGTTACTAGGGTTGCTTAGCAACCAATTTTGGCGCCTTATTCACAATTTAAGCGTCTCACTGTGCACTAAGCTTTTCACTCCCTGATGAAAGTTCCTGTGAGGAACTGAAACGTTGGTTCAGTCCAATAAACCTCCTATTTTTCTTCTAAAGACTTGTTGCTGTTTTTTTTGGTGTGCCGTCACCCCACATTACTTATTGAAGCCTTTTTTTGGTCTGGCACCCTATCTTTAATTACTGCTGTGGGTGTGCGTTCCGTATCTCGCTATATATATATATATATATATATATATATATATATATATATATATATATATATATATATATATATATACTGTTGGCATTGTTCAAACTGCTGAGCTGCAAAGTTTAGTTCTTCCACCATGGTTTAGTTCACCCTGACGAAGGTTCCTGTGTGGAACTGAAACGTTGGATAAAATAAACATTCACATTGCTTTACCTATTTGATCTGGGTTTCCTTGGATTGCTGTCAACTGCTGTATACATAAAGATGTTGACACACAGGCAGTATGGGGTACCCAAGTCTCGCATCGCATACATGCTTATTCTAGTTGCACCCACCTAATCCCTTTAATTGATGCCCTTTGAGCAGTGAGATGCAGCTCTAGGCACCAAAATCGGAAAAGCAAACATTTTAGCACAGAGGTCTGCCTGTCACCTTTCTTTGAGCCGCCAGTAGGGTGCTTTGCAGTCATTATTATTAGGAGAGGGGATGGTCACATTTTGAGCATTTGTTTTTGGCTGGAGGGCAGGGGTTTTCGAAGGGCCCTAAGAGCATTATTATTTTCAACGGGCCTACAAGGAAATTTGAAGAAGTTAAATTGAAAAATGATCACTTAAATTTTGCCTAGGACAACTCCAGTTGACTGTTGACTACTACATGAACTTGGCAGCTTTTAGATGCCGAATTTTAACGTTCATGTTTTTTTTTTAGTTTATGGTGCATAAATTAAAACCTTAAATCATGGAAAAAATGTGAATTCAAATGTTGATAAATCAGCCCCTTAGGGTTTAGTTCCTTTTAGCTGAACATGAAGGATCCTTCTGAATCCTGGAAGAAGTGCTAGGTTTGGTTGAATACTAAACTGAATTATGGATTTGGTGCATCCCTAGTACAATATACAAATATAACTTAGCAAACAACACAAACATATCAGGACGCAGCAGGTATTTTAGCTCTAGTTTCCTTTAAGGTGGCCTTTGTGCTACACCCAATACTGATTGTTCTTCAGTGTAGGATTTGTTGTCCGACAGTGTTGAACCATTTCCGGATCCATATGCAACCAGGAATTTTGCGGAAGGTTTTCTCTCAATGAAGTTGAGCTGCTGGTGTAGGTATGGGCTTGTCTTCCTGGAAGCAATGGGCTCACAGAAACATACTCGTTACCTTTCTGTAGAGGTGTTACTGTGACAGTTGGTATGGTCGCACTTCTCTCCATGTAGGGAGATGGGACCTGAGGCACTGCACAGTAAGAGTGGGATTTCACAGGTTTTGGAGCCTTTTTAGCCTTACGTTTCATAAGAAGAAACCAGACAACCAAAATGGCAGCTAATATGAGGACAAGGATGACAAGTGGGATAATAACAGAGAGTGAACTGCCGTTCTGACTTGCCTCTGCTTTAGGGCTTACAGGATTTGCTCCAACAGTGGCTGCCCTGAAAGAGCTAGTGGTTGCTTCAGAAATAAGATCTTCATTGTTATGGTTTCCCCACCGGTTTCGGTTACCCCATTTTGGCACACTCTTTGTCTTGGGAACCTCTGTACTGGTGTTTAGCCAGTCATTTTGGGTCCTGTTCTCATAGACAGCACTGGTGTAAGGGGAAAGTGTAGTGCTTGACAAAAGATACTCATCAGAAGTCACAGCCTGAAAAAGTAGTGGATCATTTGGCACCACAGAATATGAAAAGGCTCCTACAGCAGGTGGCACGTTATTTGCTCTAAGAAGGAAACTAAAGGAGTCATTTTGCATTTCAGTGTATGTCAGGTTGGCGCTAACTTCCAAAAGTACCCGGCCTGTTTCGATTTCTGCCTGAGTAAACATAGTTATGTCTTCATAGGCATCGCCTTGGAGCGTTTTCCTCCGCGTAAGCCTTCCATACCTTGGTTCATCTATCACATGGAATTCTGGATCACTGCCAGTCATATTGCCCAGCTCAGATGCATCAAGATCTTTAATTTGCATTGTGTAAAGTGTTTCTGTAGGGATTTTCAGGCCGGATATGACATGCACAAGAGGCTTTACGGTTACATTTAATACCAGTCCCGTAAGATTACTTTCAGCAGTTGTTGCCATCAACTCAAAGCTGTCCTGAGATTCAGTTAGATTTCTCACCTGGTATTTTACTTTACCTAGATTTAAATCTGTCTGGCCAAATTTGGTGACCGGTGTGTCATCAATCATTAGTTGACCAAAGCTAGCCATCTGTACAACCTCATAAAGTATCTCTTTGCTCCTTCCATCAGTGGTAGCAGCTAAGTGCATATTAGTAATGGGTAGAAAAGTCTCCGACTGAGAAAGAACCAGATTCGTGTGATTCACTAAGGTGATAGAGACTGCGGTCACTTCAATATTAAAGAGTTTATATAATGGTTTGTGCTTCCCATCCGTCACGCTGAAATAGAAAACTCCAGAGGAAGGGCTTCCATCTTGTACAAACCAAACACGGCCATTGTTGATATCTGCTTGCGTAAAATGATCAACGGATGCATTTAGGTTTTCTTGGTTGGCTAAGAAACCATTGTTGGGAGTACTTATTATCGTGTATTTTATGTCTTCTGGAGGATTGTCCAGATCTTCAACATTCAAATTGTCAGCACCTATAGCCATCATTTGCCCTTGCAGTACTTTCAAATAAGGTCTCTTTGTCTTTAGTTCGGGAGCTTGGTCATTCACACCAATGACAGTGAGGTTAAACATCTCTTCTAATACATCAGTGTCTGGTTTAACTGCAGATTTGCTCTTCAAATTCAGCCATGCAGCAAAAATAAACCCGTCAGCCAGTGACTCTGAGCCGTCGTGCATATACGTAATCCCAAACTTATTCACAATGTATTGAGAAAAATTGGGCTTGTCTTTAGTGATGTTTCGATCTCCAACGATAATCATGCCATGCTCGGGCAAAGAGGTCACTTGATACCAAACTTCATAAGAGCCTCTCTGGGTTTCTGGAAGTTTTAGTAATAGATTGGATCCATCCAATTTGGATTTATCAATTAGAACCTTCCCCCCCTCATCCACAGAGGCTCCTATGTAAAAACAGGAATATGAAAATACACAAGAAGAAGAACCATGACTTTATGCAGAACAACTTTAGTTTTTCAAGCGAGGAATTATTGTAGGATATTATGTATTGTCTTGATATAGGTCACATATCAGTGACTATAAACGAAACAGTTATTGTTTATGATTCTGGAGTAAAAAGTAACTCAAATATCCTGAAGTAATGCTATTAAAGGGGGCGGTTCACGTTTAAAGGAATACTGTCATGGGAATTTTTTTTTCATAACGCATAAATTCAATTTTGAAATTTGACATGGGGCTAGACATATTCTCAGTTTCCCAGCTGCCCTAGTCATGTGACTTATGCCTGCACTTGGAACTACTTTCTGGCAGGCTGTTATTTCTCCTACTTAAAGGGATACTGTTATGGGGAAAAAAAAATGTTTTCAAAATGAATCAGTTAATAGTGCTGCTCCAGCAGAATTCTGCACTGAAATCATTTTCTCAAAAGAGCAAACAAATTTTTTTATATTCAATTTTGAAATCTGACATGGGGCTAGACATATTGTCAATTTCCCAGCTGCCCCAAGTCATGTGACTTGTGCTCTGATAAACTTCAATCACTCTTTACTGCTGTACTGCAAGTTGGAGTGATATCACCCCCCTCCCTTTCCCCCCCCAGCAGCCAAACAAAAGAACAATGGGAAGGTAACCAGATAACAGCTCCCTAACACAAGATAACAGCTCCCTGGAAGATCTAAGAACAACACTCAAAAGTAAAAACCCATGTCCCACTGAGACACATTCAGTTACATTGAGAAGGAAAAACAGCAGCCTGCCAGAAAGCATTTCTCTCCTAAAGTGCAGGCACAAGTCACATGTGTTTTGAACAAAACATGTTTTCCCATGACAGTATCCCTGTAAGTTAATTTTATATTATATTTAATGTTCTAGAATGGCTAATTCTAAGTTTTCAACTGGCCTTCATTTTTTCTTTTTTATAGTATTTATTTTTAATAGTTTTTTAATGATTTGCCTTTTTTTCCAGCTTTCAAATTGGGGTCATTGACCCCATCTAGAAAGCAAATGCTCTGTAAGGCTACAGATTTATTGTTATTATTACTTTTTATTACTTATCTTTGTATTCAGGCCCTCTCCTATTCATAATCCAGTCTCTTATTCAAATCAATGCATGGTTGCTTGGGAAAATGGACCCTAGCAACCAGACTGCTGCAACTGCAAACTGGAGAGCTGCTGAATAAAAAGATAAATAACTTAAAACCCACAAATAAGAAATGAAAAACGAATGCAGATTGTTTCAGGATAACCCTCTCTACATCAGGGGTGCCCAAAAGGTAGATCGAGATCTACCAGTAGACCTTTAGCTGGTGATCAGTAGAATAACTGATCTTACAGCACAAGAAAAGTTTAAATGTAATGCGATTTAAGTCACTGCATTTGTTCATACAGTCTGCTTTCTTTTTGCTTGAAAAATTATTTTTGGCCTACAGTATTCATTCTTTACTCTCTCTGATTCCCTTGGGACCATGTCAGCAGATCAGAAGATAAAGAACAGACTGTTCTGGACAGCATGCAAGGGCATGGAGGATCCAAGAGGGTCCTGCAGTTGGTCGGGTACCCATGGGTTACCCGCAAAAAAACAGGCACCCTGCAGAATGAAGGATTTTCAGGTATGGGTATACTGGCGAGTCTGTAGAGTTGCAGGTCTCATCTAAATTTCTAATCTTATGTAATATTGTCTATATTTTACTCCTTTTAAAGTTTTACAAAACTTGTTTCTGTCCCGCCCACATTTGATGACGCAATTTCCGGTTTGCAGCAACATCACTTCCTGTTTGATGGTGGTCAGCGGGGTTGCGGATAAGGCAGTGACAGAACTAGGTGGGGGCGGGCCCTGGTGCGGGCCGTGCCCCGCCCCCACCATCGTCCATGAGGCTGCAGCCGAATCCAGTGGGCGCATGACTGCCGGGGGGCCCTGCGGGGGTACGGACTCTGGCCCAATTGCACCCCCTGCTCCCCCAGTAGTTACACCACTGGGATAAGGCAATTGCCGGTCCGGGTCGGGTAGCGGATCAAAGTGGGTAAATATGCGGGTTGCAGTTCGGGTCGCGGGCAGTGGGTTGCGGATCTTAGAAATTAGTTCTGCGCAGGACTCTACCAAAAGGCCATCGGGTGCTACCCAGTTAGCATCTGAGATGCCCATATGTGCCAACCAGGACAGCCTGTAATTTCAACTCCTGATCTACCAGCATTGTGCCACAGTCAGGATAGATAATGCTGCAGTTAGACATTTTTCAAGAAACAGGAGAGCAGACTGTATGAACAAAGTACCTTGGATTGCATAGGAAAGATTCCGGTGTGGCAAGGCTGATCAGTAATATGAGGATGTGAGGTCCCATTATAAACAAGCTCTCTTAGCAAGCAGGGTCAGCAAGCAGAAATTGCTTACAAAAATACTGCAAGCTTTGCTCAATGCAAAGCTTGCAAACTTGCAAAACAGGGGTGTATTCGTAACTTTTTACAATTACTTCTTTGTGAATGTGGGTTTGTGAACATAATACAAAAGCATATAAATGCTGAAATTACCTGTATTGGCTTTGAGACGGCTCTGCCTGGCTGGGTCATTGATTTCATATGATATTGTAACGAGAAATACACTGGATTCCAGGAAAGCAGGAGCCGAGGAAGCTGTAAACTTAAAGGAATCTTGTGTGTTCCAAAGGAGAGCCTCATTATCTGTATGGTCATAAAATATTACTCCTTCTTCTACCTATAAAATAAAATGAACATTCAGGTGAAAAAATTCCCGCAACAATAAAACAATATGCTCTTTCCCCATCTAGTCCACCAAAAAACAGAGTCTTAGGTTACAATGAAATGGAAGCAAAGTTAAAGAAATAAGCAAATGCTGAAACAGCAAAAAAATAAATAAATAAATAAATAAATCATTGTTTAATTTTAATCTATGAATAGTCTGCAGTATTTTTAGATATGCCTAAAATGTATGTATTAATGTCTGTAATTAGACTAGATTTGTTATTGGTACACATTACACAGTAGCTACATGCTGTATATCTAGTTACACTGATAGACAAGTGTATCATTTTGAAACTTGTGCTGCAGTAAATCCTGCTTGAGGTCCAAGATCTGGTCAGGGCTCCAATTTAGCTCATCAAGTTACATATACAGGTATGTGATCCGTTATCCAGAAACCCGTTATCCAGAAAGCTCCAAATTATGGAATGGCCAAAGACTATTTTATCCAAATAATCCAGATTTTTAAAAATTTGATTTCCTTTTCTTTGTAATAATAAAACCATAGCTTATACTTGATCCCAACTAAAATATAATTAATCCTTATCGGAAGCGAAATCAGCCTATTGGATTTTATTAATGTTTAAATGATTTTCTAGCAGACTTAAGATATGAAGATCCAAATTACAGAAAGATCCATTATCTGGAAAACCCAAGGTCCCAAGCAGATCCCATACCTGAACTGTATTATGCATTACGTAGCAAAGTCATGGGAAAACGAATTTCCTATTTAATAGAATAAGTTATCATGCAAGTTGCCTTTCTGGAAGATTTGCGGCTAAAATTTCTAAATACGAAGCCGATAACCCATGTACTGTATGTGCTGCGACCAGATGCCAGCAAGTGGAAAGTAGTTACCCTTATAATTAACATTTCCATAAGTCTAGCCCCCTGCTCTCCTGCTGGTCTGTTTGACTACTTTGCTGAGCTGGCTGACTACTGTTACTTTGTAACAACAGGCATCTGTCCTCAGCCTGCATCCTCCAAACCCTACAATTCCCTGCACATGTGATGCCAGTAAGGAAAGGAACATCACAGTGCAATGCATTGTGGGTTATGTAGTTCCGCCATTCGGCCTGTAAACTGTGGAGAAGTTGTTACAATTTGTAACATCGGTGTTTAGTCCCTCCTTCCCTGCCAGGATTTCAAATGATGCAAAAGAGAAGAACTATTAAACAGCTGGATTTCAGCATAGAAAATGGCATTTATTCATACTTTTTGAAGAAACAGGTAACTGTGATGGGTATATTAGGGGTTTCTGTGTTATGTGGGCCTCTTTATCAAATTTTGGTTTGGAAGCCGGAGTTCCCCTTTAAAGCTGGATTGTATCTGGGCATGCAAACAATGGTTCTGAACTGTACATTTAATTCCACTGTGTTTCTTCAATTTCTCAGCAATCCCTTGTGCCAGTGCAAAAGTATACAGTAAAGTCAGATATTTGCTATACTTTGCATGTGCTGGTCCTGGACTTGGTACAAGAGATTGTTGCAAATTAATGTATTGGGAACACACTGGTGTAAGGTATTAACTGGAAAAACCAAGAAACATGGTTGAACAGTGCTCAGATGGAAAGTACTCCAGGTAAACTTTTTGCAGAATAGCGCTGGCCCTGGATCTTAGAGTAGAAATTTGATTACATTTTCTAGTCACCCCCCAGTGAATTTGTCCTTTCTTGTCCTGAAAGGGGTTGTTCGCCTTTAAATTAACTTTTAGTATGATGTAGAGAGTGATATTCTGAGACAATTTGTAATTGGTTTTCTTTTTTGTTACTTGTGTTTTTTTGAGTTATCCAGCTTTTTATTCAGCAGCTCTCCAGTTTGCAAGTTCAGCAATCAGGTTGCTAGGGCCAAAACTACCATAGCAACCATGCATTGATTTGAACAAGGGACTGGAATATGAATAGGAGAGGCCTGAATAGAAACAAAAGTAATAAAAAGGAACAATAACAATAAATGTGTAGCCTTACAGAGCATTTGTTTTTTAGATGGGGTCGGTGACCCCCATTTGAAAGCTGAAAAGCGTTAGAAGAAGACAAACAATTCAAAAACTATAAAAAAGAAAAAAATGAAGGCCAATTGAAAAGTTGCTTAGAATTAGCCATTTTATTACATACTAAAAGTTAACTTAAAGGTGAACCCCCCACTTTAACAACATATAAAATTGATCAAATATTTGGTATTTAATTCCTCTTTAGGATGGTGTTAGATTAGGTTTAGCTCAATATTGGGATCTATATTGTACAACTAAATTTCACCCTGATAGATTAATACAACAAAATTCAAGGTTACAATTGGTAAAATATCAAATAGCATATAAATAGATTTGGAAACGAAGTGTGCCACCTGCTGGGGACTGGTGGATATTTGGGGAGAATACCGCATATGGAATTAAACAGTTTTACAAATTGAAAAGTGTCTGTTTTATATTTACTATACAACATCTACAGGTCAGATAATGCTGAGCTGTCATCTGATGCATCCATATAGATTTTCCTATAAATGTTCAGTAGTTTTCAACTAGAACTGGACAATAAATGTCTTAATATACAGGGAGGTACGTTCACTCAATAACACTTTATATTGCTTGTCCAATAATCAAGCCAACTATATAAATGTATCCAGCACTTTGTTTAACATGTCAGAAGAAATAAAATATCCTCTCTTAACTCTCTAGCACATTACAGCAACCCCTTAATGCCCAGATTGAGTGTGATTTTTTACACGAATATCCTTTACAGAATCTATTCTAGAATCTATTATATTTAAAGAAGAAAACCATTATGGTTCAGTCGTGCTCAGTCTCCCTATGGTATTGTAAATGATGTAAATGATCAATTTCAAGATAGAAGAATCGAACAGCTCCAAGGCACTATTAACAAACTGCAAGTGCTATTTTATTAGCAGTGTAGGTACACTACATGTTTAGTGCCAAGCCCTTCCTCAAGCTTGGCTCGAAATATGTAGTGTACCCAGGGCCACCATCGGGGGGGACAAGTGTCCCGGGCCGGGAATGAAGGGGGGCCCGGTAGTGCTGCACTTTTGAAAGAGCCGGGCCCCCCTTCCAAGCACCAAAGATTTGTGGCCATTTTTAAATCCGAAAAGCCGAACTCCCGAAGCGGCGAAAAGACCCGAAGCCACGAAAACAGCTGAAATCAAAGTCCTGAAGCAGCGAAAAGACCAAAGTCACGAAGGAGGCGAAGTTGAAGTCCTGAAGCCACGAGTTCAATTCTACTGAACACCAATTTGTGTTTTTGTTTTTATTTTTCAATCCCCTGGCCACCAATGTATTATTTTAATATTCTATAGGCCCCTGCCATCAATGTTTTTTTAAAAAAATGTTTTTTAGGGCCAAAATTTTTTTTAACTTGTATGGGGGGCCCTGGCGCCAATGTTTTTTTTTAAAAATATTTTTGTGGGGCCCCAATTTTTTTTTTACTTGCAAGGGGGGGGGGCCTGGCGCCAATGCTTTTTTTAAAAAAACTTTTATGGGGAGCCCTGGCACTAATGATATTTTTAAACTCATAAGGGGGCCCTGACCATCAATAGCTTTTTATAACTTGTGTGTGTGTGTGGGGGTTACTTTTTTAGCGCTGATGTATGGGTGGTCTTTTAACTGTAATTTGGAGTGGGTGGGGTCTGGGCGGGGCTTGGGTACCAGGGTGGGCGTGGTTTGGGCACCAAATGTTGTTGTACGGGGCCCAGTGATTTCTAATGGCGACCCTGAGTGTACCCACACTGCTAATATAAATAAAATAACACTTGCAGTTTGCGAATACTGTGTTGAATTTGATTCTTTTGATTCTTCTGTGTTGAAATTGGTCTATTATATGTGAACTCCAACACTTGGGTATATGCTAAGAGCACAGCAGGTTACCAGCAACACGTAGGAAGAAACACCAGTCAGGTTAGGCATGTTTTGAATCTGGAAAGTTGAGGGGAAAAAACACATACTCTATACTAGTACCATATTCAACCAAAAAAAAATTTACAAAATAGCAGTGAACAAATCACGTAAAATAATTTGTCCCATACAACTTGTATTTCTGTTGCTGTGGGGGTCACACAGAACATGCAGGCTTGGCCCGCCTAGAATCAAACCAGTCAGGGAAATGCAAGGCATTTTTAAGTGATTACATGAATTAAGTGTTTTAGCAGAGGCAATTTTCAATATTGTCTAAAGGCCCCCATACACAGGCTGATAAAAGCTGCCGACAGACTGTCGGCAGCTTATAGGCATGTGTGGAGCAATCGCGGCCACATCTGTGTGTCTATGCGCTCCTGCAATCTGACCGCCTGTATTGGATCCATTCTGATCCGATCGTTGGGCCTTAGAGCCCGCAATCGGATCAGCCCAATATTGGCCACTTCACTGTGGGCATATCGGCAACATCGCTAAACGCGCGGATCTCTACGCCTATGGCCACCTTAAAACAGGGCATTTTCTGGCATTTAGTGACAAAGAGCACCATGTGTCATTGCCCTTATAGTGACAATTTCCAGCTATATATTTACCATTAGCTGTGTAAAACTGGAAACCTCCTCTGTTGCATTTTGTAATCCGGACATCAAGAGACGCCCATGCTTTGGTGGAACAACAACAGTAAACGTTACCGTCCTGTTATTCATATTGCTCTCATCGTTGGTTACAGCTTTCAGTAGGTCTGAAGTAATTGCCCTGCGTGTTCCTGAAAATCAATGAAAATTAAGAGGAGCAAATCATGACATTTTAAACTAGAATGTCCTCTTGCACTATTATACACTGTGCTTCTAAAAATTCTTACATATATCAGTTTTTGTCCCTTTAATACCCCACAAGGCCCTATAACACAATCGCCATGACAAGCAAGGGCAAGGACAAGGGCTGGCCTTGTGCCAAATATTGCCATGTTGGTTTATGGTGCCACTTGACAATCTGACAAACATTGTACAAAATGTACACCGGCACAACAGGGCAAATAAATGCAGTGACAAAACTTTAGTTTAATGTGCCAAATGCAATCATTTATAAACACACTCCTTGACGTTACCATTACCCATTTACACCAAATTAACATATTAACACAATTATATCATGGTCAGTGCAAAGAGCACAATTGCACGCCCTGTGCTAAAAGATTTCATTTTTTAAAAAATGGAAATTCAGCTCTTAAAGTTACTTAAGGCCTTCCATCATACTTTTGTGAGCATGCTGAAAAATGGCCTCTTCCCTTCATTTTGCATGTGGTTCTGGGTTTTGGGTTGAGTGGAGACTCAACATAAAAAATGTAAAAAAAAACAAACAATAAAAGTATTTAATCAAGTGCAAAAGTTTACCTGGAAAAACGTCCAGTACTTTATTAGCTTCCAGGTTTATTACCAAAGTTCTTGCAGTAATGCTGAAAATTTGTCTTGGAGCAAAATTCAGGCCATCGGTAACCTGAAAATTAAATCCTCCCGACATGGACCCTGAAAAAACAATATTATTATACCAGAGGGAAAGTCTTACTGTTTTAAATCATCATTTGGAAGAAATGGAGATAAAGGCACCATCTACTGATTTATGTGCCCAATAACAAAGACTGATTTCCCTTTAAAAATTATTATACTCCATAGTCTATGATGCAGTAGTGAGAGCCAATCCAGGATCCATGGTTTAGGATACTAAGCTTGGAGAATACTGTGTGCTTACAGACCTAAATTATGTTTATTTGTACAACCATAAGAATGTTAGGACGGGCGCCTGAATTATCATTTCCTTTTATAAAAAAAACAATGAATATATATACATAAATGTATAAATGATGAGAAAAGCATAAAATAAGGCTATTCAATCAACGTGAAGGTCCCTTAAGAGAATACTTACATTTTTGTATTGAAGATGATTCATACAGAAAAAAAAAAATTTGATAAATTTTCAGCCTTGAACCATGAGTGTTCTCTTTATTTTGGGTTATTGGCGATAAATTTCAGAACAGCTCCGGGTCCATGACATATAATTGTATTATGCATTATATACTTATGCAACATTTGATTTATTATTATGAGAGCGTTCCTTCCACCCCTACTTGTTTAAAGAGATACTGATACCAGAAATTAAACTTTTTCTTTTACAACCCCATGTTCCTTCAATAGGGGCTGCCATATTTGTGCAGAAGTGGTCCGTTAGCATTAGAAACAGGTTGAGAAGGGACAGTCAGGTTGGCAAAACAGTCAGAATTAGGAACTTCAAATAACAATTACTTACAAAAACAGACCGATCAGCTACAAGCAAATAACAGGACCTATAAATAACTTTTACTGTACATTAAAGGGATTGTTCACCTTCCAAGCTCTTTTCAGTTCAGTTGTTTTCTAACTGTTCGCCAGACTGTTTCAGTGTCTTTCCATTTTATCTTTTCTACAGTTTTTCTAAAATTGAAGTACAACGTTTAATGTTCCGACCTCCGGTGTTTCAGTCTGGCAGCTCATTAATCAAGACCCAGATTCTGAACTTTTACAATTTGCTACATTACTTGAAACATTTCTCAGTAGGATCTGTAGAATATTAGCAACTATTTAGAAATATATCAACTAATCTATTTAGAACAGTTCAAGTTGAAGTAGGAGATCCCCCCCCCCCGAGCTGTTTCAGAAAGACATAAAAAGGATGTATCTTTAAGCTTCAATATTAGAAAACGGGTAAAAATATAACCTATAAAAAAGTCTTTATTTCTGGTGAACTAAGGCGAATACAAGCTACATTATGATTTAGGATTTTATTTGCCTTGTCTTGTAATTTGAGCTTTTGTGATCTTGTCCATGATTTTTTTTTTCAAGATTTAGGATATATCAAACTTAAAATAATCAGAAATTGAATCTGTTCTGGCTGCATGGAATGCTGGAAATATTGAGAGTATTACCGCAAACGCTTGGGTATAATTTCTTCAATGAATCTCAATCGTGTAGATTCAGCACAAATGCTCTAATTCTACATTGTTTCTTTAAATGCATCTTTATTCTGTTGTTGAAGCATGTGCCATGAACGCAGAATCAATTACGAACATACTACGGTATTTATAACTGATGAACATGGCTGTAGAATTAGCCACATTGTCAGTAAAAAAAAAAAAAAAGATGTAAGGATTATGCGGCATTTATTTTCACAAGACTAAGGGATTTTACAGGCGAGAGTTTTTACCTGCACTCCCTTGCGTTGCGATTTCCTCTGTTCAGCCGCAGGGGAGCGCAGGAGTAAACACACTGAATTATTGGGGGCTGTACTCGCACAGACGCATGTAAGCGGCAAACGCAGGTTGGGACGCAGCATGTTGCATTTTACCTGCGTTCGGCACTTACATGCGTATGTGTTAGTACAGCCCCATTGTAAGAGCCTTATCCGTAGTTTAACTTACTGTTGCAAAATTATCTGAATTACTAAAAACTGTTTTAAGAATTAATTTCAACGATCTCTTGTGAAAATGGTATAGTCGATATATATTGCTTACCACTATGTACAAATACCAGATGTCCTTCATTTATGTGCTGCTGAGTGAAATTAAGGATACTTTTGCTTGGATGAGACTTGAGTGCCAGGTGACCATTGTTAGGAGGGGTGATGGAGAACACAAGCTCTGATGGAGACGTGTCCTTATCTGTAGCACAGAGATCCTCACAAGTCACTTCTGTAACAGAGCCGACCCACACCTAGAAATATAAGACAGGTACTTTAGCTTTTATAGAAGTTACCGATTTAAATACATGTATACTTTTAATTTATGAAAACTTTAGGTTTACAACATGGAAATGTTATACAGACACACTTATTACAGCTGAAAATGCCATTCCAGAAAGACACATTCACAGCAGCCAAAGCTTTTTTAAAGGAGAAGTAAAGGCTTTATTTATAGACAAATACAAGAGGTCCTTTGCACTCAACCCATTATCAATATATTTAAGACAGCGACATTTTGTGCATACTGCTACTGAAAAATGCCTTACGCTTTAAACAAAACAGGGATTGTTTGTCCATATATTGCAATATATTTAAGCTGGCCATTATTCAAAGTCATCCCATATCTGGCCAGTCCTACGCTCAATTTTAATTTAATTCATAAAGAATTCTATTGCTTCATTATAAATTTTACAAAGGGACTAAGTTTTACCTGCAACTTACTTGCTGCTTTCAAAGTAAAACTCCCAAACTTGGCTGCCCTTTTATTAGACACCAGTGGGATCACCTGACTATAGCTGGGAAGGGTGGGAGCTACAACATGGAGCTGGTCACTGCTCTTGTATAACTATAATAAACAAGGGAAAGTTGTGCTCACCACTAATTTTTAAAAACATTACGCAGGGGTGCAATGAGGCTGTGACCACAAAATACATATAGACAAATACAAGATTCCTCAGCACTCAACCCATTATCAATATATTTAAGACAGAGACATTTTGTGCATACTGCTACTGAAAAATGCCTTACCCTTTAAACAAAACAGGGATTGTTTGTCCATATATTGCAATATATTTATTGGTGTCTAATAAAAGGGCAACCAAGTTTGGGAGTTTTACTTTGAAAGCAGCAACAAAGAAGCCAGCTATTTCATTATGCTCCGCATGCGTCTGCTCCGGGAAATTTGTAGAAAGAAAAAGCTGGAAGAAGATCGCTCTGTGGTGCTCAATGGAAGAACCCTGGGCCGGTGCAGTTTTCTGAGGATAGGAGCACCGGCCTGGGGTGTCAGGTAAGTAAATACAATCACTTGGGGGTGCCTAACTTTTGGCACCCCCAAGTAAATAGGCCTTTCCTTCTCCTTTAAGGACTCCTTCCCCAAGGAAAAAAACAATCACTGTCAATATCTATATATACAGGAATGATGGATAAAATAAAGTTTCTGTTTTTAAATATAGGCAAGCCTCACCCTAAATATGTTGTTAGCAGTTATCACTGGAAACTCGTCATTGATTGGAGAGACAGTTACAAAGATAGTAGATGGCAGGCTGTGCTTGGAAAGGTCAGTATTGTTGACAATGATAGTGAAGTTATCGTTCAGTGTCTCGCTGTCATCATGGACATAATAGATCAGTTCTTGCTCCACCTGAAACATGTACAACTTGCTTAGAAGTAAAAGAGCAGTGTCTTCTACTAAGTAGAAGAAAAATCTATAGTTTTATTATTCTTTGCGGAACAAAATCCTACTTATTTCTTAGCCCAGCATACTGCACTAATGGGGAGTTTGTTATATAAAGCCCATTATCTCTTCTTGACTCTGGGGATTACAAGCAGGTTCAGATTAAGCACTGGCATTTAAAGAACAGGTATGGGATCTGTTATCCAGAAACCAGTTATCCAGAAAGCTCCGAATTACAGAAAGGCCATATCCAACAGACATTTTATCCAAATAAGCCACATTTTTGTTAATGATTTCCTTTTTTTCCCTGGTATAATAAAACAGTACCTTGTACATAACCCAAACTAAGATTTGATTAACCCTTATTGGAGCTAAAACCAGCACACTGGGTTTATTTAAGATTTATAGGGTTTTCTAGTAGACAAGGTATGGAGATTCAAATTACAAAAAGATCTGTTATCTGTAGTGATGGGCGAATTCGCGGCGAATTTGCACGTTTCGCCGCCAGCGAATAAATTTGCCAAACGCCTGCGAAAATTTGCGTCAAAAACGGGCGCTGGCGTCGAAAAAACGAATTTTTTCGCCGTTTCATGAATTTCGCTCGAAATTCGTGAATTTTTTGGCGAAGCGAAACGGCGCAAATTCGCCCATCACTAGTTATCTGGAATGGCCCAGGTCCCAATCATTCTGGATAACAGGTCCCATACCTGTACACAGAGGCCCAAACAGTCCCCCAAAGGCCCAATAAATAGTGATACAGTCTATAGATTGCCATTCTGAGCCCAATTGGGATTGATGACTAGACAGTCTCTTAACTATGTTCAAAGACCCTTGGTGCATTACTTAAAAAAAAACAAATGCAATAACATAGCATAATTCATTGCTGAAATAAACAAAGCCTTTATAATACCTGTTTTCTTGTAAATCTACTTAATTTTATTCTGGGATATCGAGTGTTTTCGATGTAGCCATTTTTAGGCAGATCAATAATCTCAAACTCAAAGTGGAGTCCAGCAAAATGCTTATTGGGGATAGTCAACTGCTCCTCTGTCAGAGCTTTGGATGCTCCTTCCTTCACAGTGATGTTCTGAGTTACAAGAGGGATCAATAGAGGAATGATATCCACAGATACAGTAATGCCAGTTATTTTCCGGATGCCATTGGTTACGTCCATTGTAAAGTTATCTTGCAGCTGACCAGGCTCAGACTGCACATAGTGAATGATCCCATCATTAATATCCTGCTGTGTAAATGTCAATACTGAATTTTTCTCCGCAGTTAAGTAACCCTCTGCAGATTCAAACTTGCGTATGTAGCCATGTGATGGAGGCGATATTACAGAGTAAACCATCTCTTTTGGCAAGTTATCCTCATGTACAACCTAAAATAAAAAAAAACTAATTACACTGGATGGAGATTAAGAAAAGACAGCCTAATTAAGCCTTATCAGAAAGGTCCACCTAAATATACCAGTAAACCCTCAAAGTAATGCTGTTCTGAGTCCTCTGTCAAAAGAAACACTGCATTTCTTTCCTTCTATTGTGTACACATGGGCTTCTGTATCAGACTCCCTGCCTTCAGCTTAAAACTCCTTGCTCCGGGCGTGAGCATGCTCAGTTGCTCCTTTTCATCCCCCCCCCCCCTTCTCTGCTGTGATCTGATCCCAGAGCTATAAGTGAGCAAGGAGATACTCAGGGAAGAAGTGATGTCACACCAAGCTAAAACTGCAGCTGCTATTCTAAACAGAGAGCTTCAAGAGCTTTTTACTCAGGTATGGTAAAACATTCTACAGAATAAATATAGCATTCTATCTTGAACTATTGCAGCTAATCTATTGGCAATAAAATGCCTCAGTAGCTTTCCTTCTCCTTTAAGCAACTGATTATTATAACAGAGTTTTTGGAATCGGAGAGTCCAGGGTAGGCAGGTATAATTCAGTTCTATAAAGACAATTTGTAGAACAGGAACTTCACACACAGCTTTAAGTGAATATGGTGTGTACCAAGTTTTATTTGGCCACAGAGAGTGCATAAAGTTTCGGCAGTCACACCACCCTTCATCAGTTCTTTAAGGACTCAAAACAAGAAAAAAGAATGAGATACATGTGCACTGTAGTGATGTCAACAAAATATTTGACCGGTAAACCTGCACTGTTTTGGGGATAAAGTGCTGTTATTACACACTCTGACCATGCATTATGGGGATAAAGTTTGGTATCGGTGTGTTTCATGACAGAGGGCTCTGTGAAGTACATTGGGTACAATCATGCACTGGTATATTGTGAAGAGGAGGCAAAAGGTGGACAAATGTGCACAACCTTCCATAAACAAAGACTTGTTGTCTGTGTTTTGCTGAATTATGGGCCCGTGTCCCAATGTGAAGTAGCAAATAAGTTCCATCTGACATAAAGTGTGTGACCAACAGCATAACAGAGGGTGAAGGGACATTTACATTTTTTTCTATATAAATACACGTGTTGGTTTGGTCAGTACATGCTAAGTTGAGATGGTTTTTCTTCCTCATGATCGTTCAGTGCTCTGGCAAATGGTGGGCCTCTGTGGAGTGTAGAGCAAATAAGTAACATCTAAAGCAGTGATCCCCAACCAGTGGCTCATGAGCAACATGTCCCTCATGAACCCCTTGGATGTTGCTTTTGGTCTCAAAGAAGTTGCTTATTTTTGAATTCTTGGCTTGGAGGCAAGTTTTGGTTGCATAAAAACCAGCTGTACTACCAAACAGACCCTCCTGTAGGCTGCCAGTTCACATAGGGGCTACCAAATAGCCAATCACAGTCCTTATTTTTCACCACCAGGAACTTTTTGCATGCTTCTGTTGCTCTGCAACTTTAATTTACATTTGAATGTAGTTTGAATGCGACTCATGGGTAAAAAAGGTTGGTGGTCCCTGATATAAAGCAAAGAGTAGGAGAGGGTGAGGGTGAGGCTAAATTGAGACACAGTTGAATATGTCCCATTTCTTATGGAGGCTGAGAGACAGCGGTGTTATGTTGTGATAGGGCACCTTGAGCAAAGTATTATCTGTAGAAAGCCACTACTACAATTACCCCAACCCTTCTTATTTAAGAATGTAGCGCTGTTAAGAGGAAGGCTGATCCATACATTGTAATTATTCTTGTTGTACTTACTGTAGTTCTCCCTGTGAGCACTGCAGCAATCTAAACACCTTGTGCGCCATTAGCCTTGGGGTTTCTAATGAAACCTTATCACTTCTAAAGATTATTTTCCAGAAATATTCAATGGCATGCAAGATTTACTTTTAAAGAAAATGGACTTACCTGTAATTTCCGTTCATCAATTTTAACTGGTCGCCCCTGTTCCACAACAATGATGTTGAGGTTCAAAACAGTTGGCAGGCGTTGATGGCTTTCCAAATACACACGCACTTTCATTTCAACATTTACAGCAATATTCTTCAATTTAGCAGTCAGATTGAATGCATCCTGCAGATTATTGCTGTCATCGTGCCGAAAAGTCACCTGGCCATTTTTTATATTGAGATGGGTAAAGGATTCTGCTGCCAAACCTTGAACCAGTATTTTCCCATGTTTTGGTGAAGATGCTACATTGTACACAATCTCCTTGTAACTGTCAATATATACATTTGTAGCAATACTAACATTAGATGTGGTTATTATTTGTTCCTTTCCTTTCTGTACCAAAAGACCAGTGTTATTGACTACTTTTACATAGGGGTCGGATGCGCTCACTTCCAGTAGAGATGACGTGTAATGTTTGCCGTCTGTTACAAATAAAACAAATCTTCCATAATCGCTTCCTTGGTGCATGAACAAGACACGTTTCTTTTCCAAGTCTTCCTGAGTGAACTGGTAAAGTTTTATGGAAGGATCATTAGCGGACACCAGATCACCATTTGGAATACCACGCCTTGTATATAATAACTGACCATCATTAAAATCTGTATCAGGATCATGATAGCAGAGATCCTCCAGTGTCACAAGTCTCTGACCATTACGAACAACATGAAAAAGTCTGTCCACAACACGATTGGGTTTCTCGTCATTCTTTAGTTCAACTGATATATTAAAAAGTACTTCTGCATATACAGTTACCTTGTCTCCAAAAGGACTTTCGTGTTGCGAAGACGAAGATGTGGCTAGAACTGTAAACGAATCTGCTGTTGTTTCTGTATCGTCATGAACATACATGAGACGTTCCCCAAGAATATCCTGACTGGAAAATGAAGTGATGTTATCGTTGCTCAGGATCGAATCGGAAAAATTTATAAGCCTAAGCTTTCCATGTTGAGGGCTTTTTTGAACTTTATAAGTGAAAGTCCTGTTATTCAGAGTTTGCACAAAGAGCTCCTCCCTAGTTATAAGCTTTGTGTCTCCTTCGGCTAAAAAGAGACCATTGTTTGTCAAGAAAATGCTGTTCAAGTCAGCCTTTATGTTTATTTGAAACCTGTATGGTTTAGATTCTGCGTGTTTGGTGAACAAGCTGAAGCTAAAGAAATCATTGGAGTCTTGACGAGGCTGATCAGTTAATTCATATTGTACTTTCAAATCTGCTATATCTATTTGGCTGAACATGCCATTTTCCTTTAGATTGTTTTTATTAACAAGAATCCTGCCTTTTTTAGGAAGGGACAATACCTTAAAATATATATCTTTCTCCACTGTTGATATTCCTGTTACAACGGCATATAGATTATCAGTGGTGAGAGTCAATAGTTTTCTGTTTTCAACAGTAAGAACAGAATTGTTGACCAAGGTATACTTGAGCCATTGAACAGTAATAGGAAACCGATATTCTTCACTGGATTTATTTGCAATGTTAACTTTAAACTTAAAGTATTCAGTTCGATCCATTTCTTGTACTTCATTAAACGTACTCAAGTATCGTATCCTTTCACGCTCAAGGGATCTTTGTGTAAATGAATTTGTAGACCTCCATTCATTTCCAACACTCCGCCTCTGGATCTGACCATACTGTGGCAATTCCATAACGTCGTATCTAATCTCCATGTCTTGGTTCTCAGCATTGGTATCCACCCCCAAATTACTGGTTAGAATTAGAGAGCTTTCTCCCTGTGTCACAACAATTCCAGTGTTGTTGACTACTTTATACTCTAGAGGAACAGCTAAGATACGAAGTACCACCGTGTTGCTGACTTTGTCTCCATCGCTTACTCGAAGAACAAGTCTGGAATTCTTGACACCATGGTGGACGTAGAATATATTCCCATCAAGCAGCTCAGAGTAAGAAAACGTAGCAATTGATTTTCCTGCATCCTTCCCATTTACTATGTACCCAGCGTCTGCATTGAGGTTACCGAGCAAAACAAAATTTAGGTTCTGGGGATCTGTGTCTACGTCTGAAACCTTAAGCAGATTTGCAGGAAGGCGTTTTTTTGAATTTTCGAGTAAAGCAAACAGATTGCCTTCTGGCAGGGAAAGTTCTGGAGCATCATTTGTTGGTGTTACAGTAATACTGAACACATGCTGCTGCGTCCCATCTAAATAAGAGGGAATCTCATTTTTGCTGGTGGCTGTAACAGTAAAGGTAAAATTATCATTTGTTCCTTCTGATCCATCATGAATGTAAGTGATTCTTCCATGCCAGAGATCTAGCATTGTGAACGTATCTTTATTTTGTGTTGTCGGAACATCTATTTTTAATTGACCGCTCTGTGGGTATTCCATTACTTTAAAGTTAATTTGTGACTGACGGACACCCAGCTTTTTAAAATCCAGATTTAATTTGATATGCTTAGATTGCAATGGTGCTCTGCCACCCTCTTGAACTACTAAGTTATTCAGCACAATGAAACTATGTTTAGCATTATTTTTGGGGGCTGCTGTTGTGCTGGTGACAAGACTGGTTGAAGGTGCTGCTGTGTTCCGATGGGTTTCACCAGCTTTGTTTAATGGGGATGTAGTTAACAGTATTTCAGTTTTGCACCCAGGCGAAACATCTTTACTAGCTAAAGCATTTTTTAAGCCAAACTTTGCAGAATTCACCTTTATGTTCTTTATGCAGCCTTTAAACGAGACAACTTTTGCATGCTTCCCAGAAACAGTACTTAGGCTGGAGGTCAGTACTTTTCGGGTGGCATCATTTACCCCACCGACAAACAAAGGACCATTAAGCTGAGCCGTTTTTGAGTGAAACGTTAAGGAGGCCTTTACAGTCTCCTCATCCAGAGTCAGGTGAAAATGCCTTGCATTAAGTTTAAGCTTAATGTGGTGCCACTTATGTTCAGACATGAGATTCAAAGTAGAAATCTGAATTAAACTGTTTCCTTTTCTAAGATGGGCTTTTAATATATAGTCTTGTATTTCTAGAGATATAAAATCCCCAACACTTCCTGACTGATACAATAGCAATCCTTTTCCAGCTGAGGTCTGGAGAAAACATTCCCAGACTCCTCCTTCTTCAAGAGCCCATGAAGGGAATGCTACATAGGATTTGGAGCTGAACAAGCTGACAGGGTCATCTTCACTCACAAAAAATTCATCACTGCACCCTAGGGATACTTCGTGAACATTTTTTAATCCCGGATAAGGCCTGAGGGATGAAAGTAGTTCTTGCTCATTAAACACAACCTCATCTAAACATCCTCTGAAGTGATTTGGCAATATTTTTGCATAAGGAACATTCAGCTCATTGAATCCTCCAATATAGAGACCATAATGAACACTAAACTCCTGCGATCCTCCAGCAACTTGTATACTAGACTTTAAGTGTTGGTCAACACTTAGAACAACATCTGCGTTTTCATGATGTAGGTCAACCACATGCCACTCCAAGTTGTCTACTCGAGGTCCATTCTTAAGAAGCAAGATTTGTTCACCTTCTCCAAAATCAATTTTCGCCTGCAAAATATAAATAGTGAAGTGTTTTCTGTAATTGATGTCTTAGAACATTTTAATATGTATCAAATGAAGTATGTAAGCGTTTACACAAAAACGCTGCTAATATTAATCATAAGCATCTATGGTAACAAACATTTATAGATAGATGAAGATATATTTTTTTACCTGGACATGTCCCGAGTGTAGTTCAATTATACTGTATTGTTTCTTCCCAGCTGCAAGAAATAGTAACCCATTTGGCTTGCTAGTGCGAAATTTAAAATGAAGACTTGACTTGGAAAAAGATTCCGCCGTTTTAAGCTCAACAAAGCTTTCGCCATAAAAAGAAGCTATGGGGGGAAAAAAAACTATGAATTAACTTGAGCAAACAGACATTATATTACTTTACCTGTTTTCTTCATAATAATCCATAATATGTCAGTGTGCAGCGGTTACTGTAAAGCTGCCATGCATCTAAGGATACACTAACTGGGAAAGGTCCCCAAATACACAGATCTTTGCCTTGGCACCCACACAGGGTGAAACTGGTCTGCTCCATTTGTATATACCCTGAGCAAAAGACTGCATCCTACTTTAGACCTACAGAGAATAGCCAGGAGAGGACCAATAAACGTGCTGATATATTTTCCAATGTATTTTTTGTACTTGAAAAAAAAGAAAAGAAGTACAACATAAATAATGAAGACCAATGGAAATGGCACATAACACTGCTCTATCTATAAACTACTAAGGTTTATTTATAGTGAACTTCCCTTTTAAAGGTCACTATGGGGGGGGCGCATGCGCGCGCAATCCAAGATGGCCGCCATTTAGGAAAGCTCCGCACCAGCCGTGCAGTTTTTTCGCTCTCTGCCGCATAGATCAACACCCCACAGCCTCGCAGCCTGTAGCTACGGTAAGCGGAACCTCCTGGCTAGCCGTATGGCAAGTCGGCAGACTCGTTCGGCACGCAGAAGGCGAGGAAAAACCCTTTCTCCCCCGCCATCCCGGACACGCCCAGTCTCTGACTTCTTGGAGAAGGCCCTGCGGCCTGCGTCATCACCGAAACTAAGCCCGATGGCGTCGCCGAGCAGCCTTTTCGGAAGCCAGGCATCAACTTCCTCAGAGCAGGGCGAGGCTTCGCTACCTTCGGATGAGGTACTGTTGGGGAAGTTTAAACTCTTGCTGCAACAGGAACTTGACACTATGGCTACTAAAATTGCAGCTGACCTAGCTAAGCAAGTTGCTGAACTGGGCCAGAGGGTCAATGATTCGGAGGCCAAAATTGATGATATTATTACGGTGATTGATTCCCATGAACAGGATATAATTTCCTTGCAGGCACAGATGAAGGAATCGAATGATCGTATTGAAGATGCGGACAACAGATCCCGCCGTAATAACTTGAGGATCCGTGGGTTGCCTGAATCCGTTGTGGATCTACAGCAATCGATTATGGACTTGCTGCAGGAACTACTTCCGGCCCTACCGGCTGCGAGATTGGAGATGGATCGGGTTCATCGGGCCCTGAGGCCTAGACGACCAGATGATCCACCACGAGACATAATCCTTAGATTGCACTACCACCAAACCCAAGTGGCAGCTTTAGCGGCGGCGAGGAAGGTCGACAATTTGGTGTTCCGTACTCATCCCTATCAGATTTATATGGATCTCTCCCCGACTACATTACAAAAGCGGAGGAATATGGCACCCATCACCAAAGTGCTTCAACTTCGTAAGATACCTTATAGATGGCTATTTCCATTTCGACTGATGTTCTCTTACAACAACAGGCAGTATAACGCTGCTTCCCCAGAGGAGGGTTTGGCTGTATTGGTGAAATTGGGCTTCTCCGACGCACCTGTGGAGGCTGTTTTGCCCTCAAGCAGTTCCCAGCGCAAGGTTCTCCCCATTTGGGAAAAGGTGAGATCCCATTCTCAGAGGTCACGTTCCTCCGTTACTTGAACTCCTTCAGCTTTCACGGAGTCCTTTCTACATGATGTGTTTGGGCACTTTATTTGACTCATTTGGTCAGTTGGCCTTTTCCCCTTCTGCTCCAGGAGGCTTCAGTTCTCTCCCTTTCTCCTTTTGCAGTTTTTTTGTTTTACAGTTGACATTGGACGGTTTATTGCTATACTAACCTGGTCCTTTTCCCAGGTTGGGTCAGTCGCCTGCTGACCTTTGCTGAGACCCACTACGTGGCCACTGGGTTCTCCCTCCTACTGGGTGCTGATTTTGGACATATATTTTCTGTTACTTGCCGGCTGGCTAATGCTTTCCCCCCTTGGAATTGAGTCCCCTAAGGGCTCCTGAGGCTGGTCCGGGAGTGCTTTTTGACGGTGACTCTCTATTCCCCGGAAACGAACTGCTACTCTGGTTGAATTTTTGGTTTATTGTTAAATTATATTATGTTGTTGACAAGTGAAATTCCTTTTCTATCTATCACATGGCTTAATGTTGCAAGTGCGATTTTTGCTTTCTATTTACTTTTATTGCTAGGCAGTGGCTTATTGTGGCAGAACTCTGTTCCCCTTTTCTCACCATGGCTTGCGGGGGGCAATTATGGTATAGCGGTATTGATATTTCCTCATGGGGGTTAAAGTGCTTAGTTTGAATGTCCAAGGGTTTAATTCTCCTATGAAACGTACTAAAGCTTTCTCCTACTTCTCGTCCCTAGACGCAGACATCCTCTGCCTACAGGAGACCCACTTCTCCCATTCCTCTTATCCCAAATATCTACATAAGAGGTACCCTACAGTACTATTAGCTACTAGTCCTAACAAAACAAAGGGGGTAGCAATTTGCTTCCACTCCAGATTGGAGGTTACGATTAATGATACCATTATTGATCCTGAAGGTCGATTCGTCATAGCCATGGTTAGCATTGGGGATGTTCCGCTCACTATTGTGTCGTATTACACTCCGAATTTCGATCAGATTAAATTTCTGTCGCAGTTATTTGATACTTGTTCTCAAATTCAACAGGGACAACTAATTCTCTGTGGAGACTCTAACCTTGTTTGGAATCAAAATTTAGACCGTTTGGTAATTGGTAAGCCCCAGAGTCCCGGGAAATTCAGTAGAGATTCTGTTAAGTTTAAGAAACTCTTAGCGTCCTATCGGCTGATAGACGCTTGGAGAGAATGTAACCCTACAACGCGACAATTTTCCCATTACTCTGCTCCTCACAAGCTATCCTCTCGTATCGACCATATTTTTCTCTCGCCCGCGCTTTTGCCTGCACTCCGTACTGCCAAACTGTTTAATATAAGCTGGTCTGATCATTGTCCTAACTGTATAACACTTTCCCATATTTGGGAAAGGTCTAGCTTTGGGGCTTGGCGTCTGAATGACTCTTTATTGAGTATACCTGCTACAGTTGCAATAATCAAAGAGTCCCTTGTTAATTACTTTCGGGAGAACCTCCTTACAGTTCCTTCTGCGGTTACTATTTGGGAGGCTCACAAAACGGTTATCCGGGGTGTTTTTATACAACAGGGCTCTAGGGCCAAAAAGGCTAGAGTGGCGGCTATTAATTCCCTGACTCAGAAACTAGATAACTTGGTGGAGGCTCAGAATGATTCCCCTGAATTAGATTATTCTGTTCAAATCTCCCAACTTCGAAAGGAACTGGACATGCTGTTAACAACTTATGCTGAGAAAAAGTTGAGATGGGCTAGACATAAACTTTATGGTAACCTAGACAAGCAGGGAAGAATGTTGGCTCGGAAACTGAATGAGAGATGTAAGCCTCCCACTGTCCATAGGATTAGAACATCCCAGGGCTCCTTGTCGGGGAACCCCAGTAAGATAGCGAACCAATTTGCTCATTTCTATGAAACCCTTTATGCAGCTCCAGTATCTGTGCCTGAATCGGCGTTCGATAAGTTTTTCTCTACGATTAGCCTTCCCGAGTTGTCCCCTGATCAGGCTCAGCTTATTGACCGGGATGTCTCCTTAGAAGAGGTTTCTCTTGCTATTAAATCCTTAGCATCTGGTAAAACTCCCGGGCTTGATGGCTTATCTAATTTATATTATAAGAAATTTGCTGAACAATTGGGGCCCCACCTCACCTCTATGTTGAATGCACTGAAAAATGGAGAGTCCTTACACCCTGAAACGCTCAAAGCTAAGATTTCGGCTATCCCTAAACCCGACACTGATCTATCTGAATGTAAGAACTATCGGCCCATTTCAGTGTTGAACACGGAGGTGAAGTTGTTGGGGAAAATTCTTGCTCAACGCATTAACAGCTTCTTCCCTCAAGTGATTCACAAAGATCAGGTCGGGTTTGTTCCTGGACGCCAAGCCTCAGACGCTATTAGACGACTTTTGTTGTTAATGGAACACTCTAAAACCTGTAACCTTAAAGCTATGTTGTTGAAGTTAGACATTTGTAAGGCGTTTGACTCCCTTAACTGGAGTTATTTGTATTATACTTTGGGTAAGTGGGGGTTTGGGGAGGGGTTTCTGCAATGGATCCACTCACTTTACCGTAATCCCACCGCGATAGTTGGTATGTTTGGTTTCTCCTCCCACACATTTTCAATTCGTAGAGGCACCAGACAGGGGTGCCCATTATCCCCGATCTTGTTTAATTTGGCTATTGAACCGTTAGCTCTAGCAATTCGATCCAATTCTGATATTTCTGGGATAGCCATTGCCGGTACTCATCATAAAGTGAGCCTTTTTGCAGACGATTTGACACTTATCCTCTCCAAACCCCTAACATCTCTTCCTAACCTGTATAGTTTAATGGACATATTTGGGACCTTATCTGGGCTTACGATTAATCATAATAAGACAGAGGCTTTAAACCTCTCCCTCTCTCACCAGGAAGTTAAATTACTACAGCTGAACTTTGACTTTGTGTGGCAAATTCACTATATTACTATTTTGGGGGTCAAACTTACTAATTCCTATGAGTCCATGTATAAATTTAATTATTTACCGATGTACAAATCCTTGGGTGCCTTGCTGGAGAAATGGACGCATCACCACCTGTCTTGGATAGGGCGTATCAACTCGATAAAGATGTCTATACTTCCTAAGCTTTTATATCTGTTCCGAACCCTTCCTGTTGCAGTTCCGTTATCTGATCTTGCTGGGTTTAGCTCCAAACTTTTGCGATTTGTTTGGGCTGGTAAGTTCTCACGCGTTAGCAAAACGAATATGACGTTGCCTAAGGATAAGGGGGGGTTAGGTTTTCCTGATTTTTCGCTATACTATAAGGCGGCCCAATTAGCTCAAATAGTGACCTTACACACGATTGCTGATAGCCCTCACTGGGTCCACCTAGAAGCTCTTTTTTGTAAGCCCTACTCTCCTTCGGCTTTAATTTGGTGCCCCACCAAACTTAGACCTAAATTAGGTAGTGTGTGCTTATTACATACTATTAGGCTTTGGGATAGTGTTAGGTTGCGGTTTCGGTTGCAATCCCCATTGACTCCAGCAGCTCCTTTGTTGGGTAATCCGCTTTTTCCACCGGGCCTGCAACCTACTCTATTTCAATGGTGGCGAGATCAGAACTTTTTGTACCTAGGGCAGCTTTTCTCCTTATTAGGGCCCTATACCCCTCAGAACTTTTCTCAGAAATATAGCGTGCCGCAGGTTGAAAGCTATAGAGTGATCCAAGTATTGCATTATGCTCAATCTTTATGGAAATCTTCTGGGGTGGTGAACAGTTCTCAGACCTTTTTTGAGCATTGGTGTTGTAAAGCGCCCAAATCGCGGGGAGTGATTTCAACTTTATACAATAACTTTTTTGTCCTGACTGACACCCGTCAGGTTTCCTATACACACTTATGGCAAGAGGACATAGGATGTCAGATGGGCTTAGACGACTGGGAAGTAATTTGGTCTAATATCAAGAAATCTTCAAGGAATGTCTCCCTCTTAGAAACAAATTATAAGGTTTTGCTCCGGTGGTACTTGGTCCCCGCACGTATAGCGCGATTTATACCTTTGGCTGATGATAGGTGTTTTAGGGGTTGTACTCATAAGGGCACTATGTATCATATTTGGTGGCTATGCCCTGTGGTTCAAAGATTTTGGATAAGGATTTATAATATGATTTATTCCATTTTTAATACGCCTATTCCCAAACATCCTAGTACGGCCCTATTATGTAAAAAACCTGATGCTCTCACGTCACACCAATTCCAACTTTTCCTGCTGATTATGACGGCTGCCAAACAAACAATCGCAAAGGCTTGGAAAACCAGGTATATCTCTGTCGAGGCCACGAAGAGTAAAATTGATTGGATAATGGTCCAGGAGAAAATGTCTAGCATTCTACTTGATACCCACCAGAAATACCTGTTGGTTTGGTCCCCTTGGATTGAATATAGATACGGTACTAATTATCCGACTGCCTTTCTTAGCATTTGAAACGTTACCACTGTCTTATCTCACTTGTCACTGTTTTTATAGGATTTTCAGAACTGGTCCACTAGTTTAATGGTCATTTGATTGTCAGTATTTTGTTTTTTATTCACCAACAGTGGATGTTTATAATTTATCTATAAGCTATGTGTACATTTGTGAGCTGTTTGATGTACCTACACGTGGAGACTTTCTGGTATATTTGCAGACTCAATCTGTACTGTCTCTTACTATGCTACTGTCGGCTTTTGTCAACTTTGTTTTTGTTTTTGTTTTGTAAACTCAATAAAAATATTGGAATATAAAGGTCACTATGGTGACTATGTGCGAGTGTGTACAGTTAGTAAAAGTGAGTAATAAAAATAATGCAACACCCATTCAAATAGTAACTATCCCCTATTATTAGCACCTATATAAAGGGATTCTGTTATGATTTTTATGTCGTTTTTATTCCAAAATTACTCTGTTAACACTGCAAATAATTCAATCTACTATATAAAGTGTCATTACTAATCCAACAAGTAAATTTTTTTTAGTAATAATATTGGTGTGTAGGCGCTTTCCCGGGTCATTTTGCCTGGTCATGTGCTTTCAGAAAGAGCCAGCACTTTAGTATGGAACTGCTTTCTGGCAGGCTGTTGTTTCTCCTACGCAATGTAACTGGATTTTACCATAGAGTGCTGTTCTTAGATCTACCAGGCAGCTGTTATCTGGTTACCTTCCCATTGTTCTGCTGATGGGCTGCTGGGGGAAAGGGAGGAGGGTGATATCACTCCAACTTGCAGTTGAAGTTTATCAGAGCACTAGTCACATTACTGGGGGAACCTGAGAAACTCACAATATGTCTAGCCCCATGTCATATTTCAAAATTAGATATAAAAAATCAGTTTCCTCTTTTGAAAAATGGATTTCAGTGCGAAAGTTTGCTGGAGCAGCACTTTTAACGGAGGCATTTAAAAAAAAACATGTTTTCCCATGACAGTATCCCTTTAAACTAGGGATGCACCAAATCCAGGATTCGGTTCGGGATTCGGCCTTTTTCAGAAGGATTCGGATTCTGCCAGATCCTTCTGCCTGGCCAAACCGAATTCTAATTTGCATATGCAAAATTAGGGGCGGGGAGGGAAATCGCGCGACTTTTTGTCACAAAACAAGGAAGTAAAAAATGTTTCCCCAATTCCACCTCTAATTTGCATATGCAAATTAGGATTCGGTTCAGTATTCAGCCAAATTTTATGAGAAGGATTCGGGGGTTTGGCCGTATCCAAAATAGTGGATTCAGTGCATCCCTACTTTAAACACTGAATTGTGAGGCATAGCTTTGTGTACATTACTCCACAGAATAGCTGTGGGAGATTCCAAATAGCTCAACAGCACTTAAAGGGATCCTGTCATCGGAAAACATGTTTTTTTCCAAACGCATCAGTTAATAGTGCTACTCCAGCAGAATTCTGCACTGAAATCAATTTCTCAAAAGAGCAAACAGATTTTTTTATATTCAATTTTGAAATCTGACAAGGGGCTAGACATTTTGTCAATTTCCCAGCTGCCCCTGGTCATGTGACTTGTGCCTGCACTTTAGGAGAAAAAATGCTTTCTGGCAGGCTGCTGTTTTTCCTTCTCAATGTAACTGAATGTGTCTCAGTGGGACATGGGTTTTTACTATTGAGTGTTGTTCTTAGATCTACCAGGCAGCTGTTATCTTGTGTTAGGGAGCTGTTATCTGGTTACCTTCCCATTGTTCTTTTGTTTGGCTGCTGGGGGGGGGAAGGGAGGGGGTGATATCACTCCAACTTGCAGTACAGCAGTAGAGTGATTGAAGTTTATTACAGCACAAGTCACATGACTTGGGGCAGCTGGGAAATTGACAATATGTCTAGCCCCATGTCGGATTTCAAAATTTAATATAAAAAAGTCTGTTTGCTCTTTTGAGAAATGGATTTCAGTGCAGAATTCTGCTGGAGCAGCACTATTAACTGATTCATTTAGAAAAAAACATGTTTTCCGATGACAGGATCCCTTTAAGCTAAGCAGGAGTTTTATTTTTAGGTAGGATAAAACAGACAACTGTAGGACCAGAGGTTTATATGGTCATGGAACGCCTCAGTAACTTATAATATCCTTATATTTTAAAAGAGGGGGTACTTTATTCACTATATTATTATTTGTATTTATTTTTTACCAAGAAAGTATTATTAACTTCTTTAAAGGGGATAGTTTGACAATAGAAAGGGAGCTGAGGGGTAAATATAAAGAATGCAAAAGTTTAAAAGTTTTCCATTTGAGAAAAAAACACTTTCAAAGAATTGCAGCATGCTGGAATTCCAGAGTTTTGCTGTCTGTGCAATTTCCAGCTTGGCAGTAAAACACCTACATTTGTCTCTCTGTACAATTCCAAGATAATTGAGCTAAGCCTGCACGGGCGGATAAATGCTGCTGACAGACCGAGTCGGCATCTTATTGGCCCGTATATGGGGGCCTCCGACGGGCTTCCCCGATCGATATCTGGCCAGAAGTCGGCCAGACGTTGATCGGATGGGACTAAAACACCCGTCGGATCGCGGCCGCATCTGTTCGTTCCCCAATCCGACCGCCTGTTACCCATTGTTAAGGTCCGATTGTTGAGCCCATGATCGGATCAGCCCGATATTGCCCACCTCAAGGTGGGCATATCGGGGAGAGATCAGCTCGTTTGGCATCATCGCCAAAAGAGCGTATCTCTCCGTGTATGGCCACCTTTACATACCAGGGTAATTTAAGACTGCAAAAATCTGGTGCCATCATTGCTTGACTCCTATTACTAATTGCACTTGCACATGCTCTCATATTTGTACAAAGTGACATTGCCCCTCCCAGTCTGTTCTGATGAAATGTGCCCAAGCGAAGATACTGATGCAGGGGAATTCAGTAATTCGGGAGTCCCCAATGGGCTGCATTAATAGTCATTTATACTTAAAGAATTGCACACAGATGTGCCGAAAATGACGCAATCTGCACTACAGAAACTTTGCGTACTATTGCACCTGATTTGTCATCGGAGGCAACAACACTGAGCACAGATCCGCACATGGGCCAATTACACTGGCAAATGACATCTAAAACTGCACTTCGAACACTCAGGCCCGGATTTGTGGAGAGAGGGTTGCAGGCGCTAGGACCTGGGGGCGGCAAACAAGGAAATCCGGGCTTCACTTGCTTTTGGAAATGAGCCCTTTAGTCTTACTATGACTTGCGTGCTAAAATATAGCTTATTCTAGCTTTTCATCTTCTAAACCTCTAATTGTAGATGTTTCATTTAGCAGAAGAAATTAGCATAGAAAGCAGGAGGTATTCCCACATTCCAAATGCTCCCTGTGTGGGCATGCAGGTAATTTCCTCCAACAACACTACAGGCCCATATAACTTAACTGCTTTTAACCCTTTAGACCTCAAGATAGAGAAAGAAAGAGACTGAGACTATCTATCTATCTACACACACATTTATATATCTATAGTGAATAAAGCACCCTTATTGTAAATATAAGGAAATAGCCACCAAAGAGTTCTACTGTTAGTAAGGATATAATTTACAAAATATTCATGGCTTTTGTGTAATATATATATTTTTTTTGTAGCTCCCACCCTTCCCAGCTATAGGCAGGTGATCCCACTGGTGTCTAATAAAAGGGCAGCCAAGTTTGGAAGTTATACTTTGAAAGCAGCAAGTAAGTTGCAGGTAAAACTTAAGGTGGCCATATACGCAAAGATCCGCTCGTTTGGCAACATCACCAAACGAGCGGATCTTTCCCCGATATGCCATTAACAAGCATGGCTGTATCGGGGGTAATCTGATTATTCAGCTGTATGGATCTGATTACGATGCGCAATGGGCTCCGGCCAAAATGGGCTCGGGTCAAAACTGATCGACCAAACGACCGATCTCCACCGGGCGAAAGCTGTCGGCACTCTCCACACACGATCCAAAAATCGTATGAATAGGATCTGTGTGTCTATGGCCAGCTTCAGTCCCTTTGTAAAATGTATAATGAAGCAATAGAATTCTTAATGAATCAGATAAAATTGAGCGTAGGACTGGCCAGATATGGGATGACTTTGACGTAGTTGGCCATCTTAAATATATTGCAATATATGGACAAACAATCCCTGTTTTGTTTAAAGGGTAAGGCATTTTTTAGTAGCTTAAGGCACAAAATGTTTCAATGTCCTTAATATATTGGTGCAGAGGACCTCTTTTATTTGTATCTATCTCTATATATATATATATATATATATATATATATATATATATATATATATATATATATATAAAAAATAGTCCTGTAAATACCTGCACTCTTTCCTTCACAATCCAAGATGGGTGCTTGATCAAACGTGGTATGTAGATTTCAATATGGACCAGCACTCCAAAAACTTTAAGCAAGATTTTCTTTATTCAAACATCACTCGTGTCCAACGTTTCGGCCCACATTGGGGCCTTTATTAATAATAATAAAGACCCCAATGTGCGCCAAAACGTTGGACACAAGAGTGATGTTTGAATAAAGAAAATTTTGATTTCCAGCTTTCAAATGGGGGTCAGTGACCCCATCTAAAAAAAACAAATGCTCTGTAAGGCTACAATTGTATTGCTACTTTTTATTCCTCATCTTTCTGTTCGGTTCCTCTCCTATTCATATTCCAGTCTCTTAGTCAAATCAGTGGTTGCTAGGGAAATGTGGACCCTAGCAACCGGATTGCTGAAATTGCTGGAGAGCTGCTAAATAAAAAGCTAAATAACTCAAAAACCACAATAATAAAAAATGAAAACCAATTGCAAATTGTCTCAGAATATCACTCTCTACATCAGGGATCCCCAACCTTTTGAAGCCGTGAGCAACATTCAGAAGTAAAAGGAGTTGGGGAGCAACACAAGCATGAATAATGTTCTCGGGGTGCCAAATAAGGGCTGTGATTGGTCATTTGGCAGCCCCTATGTGGCTTGTCAACCTACATTGAGACTCTGTTTGGCAGTACACCTGGTTTTTATGAAACCAAAACTTGCCTCCAAGCCTGGAATTAAAATATAAGCATCTGCTGTGAAGCCACTGGGAGCAACATCCAAGGGGTTGGAGAGCAACATGTTGCTCACGAGCTACTGGTTGGGGACCACTGCTCTACATTATACTAAAAGTTAACTTTTCAGATCATCAGAAATAACGACTTTTTCCAATGACATAATATTTTCTATGTTTGCCCGTTTTTCTAATATTGAAGTGTAACTTTTCACCTTCTGAAGCAGCCCTGGGAGGGGGGGTCGCTGACCCTGTAAACTGTTCTAAATGGATACATTTAGTTTATAAATTTCTTATCTTTGTCCCTGCAGAGCAGAATCTCTGGGTTTCATTACAGGCAGCTGTTAGAATTGATACAATAGTTGCTAATACTCCAGAGATGCTGCTGAGAAATGTATCAACTAAATGTTGCAAAACAAATGAGTTTGGAAGGTGAACAACTCATTTAAAGCACAAGCTGTAGTGTTGCCTTGTATTGCAGCAGGTATGAGGTTTATCGTTCATATTTGAGCACAGACATATCTGGACATGTAAAAATCACACATTTCCACTTCTGTATATTTTAGGAGGGTAAAAGAATCTCAGCTGTTGGTCTTGTTATGCATTACATGACATCTGTTTCCATAATGACTAGGCTTCTCTGCACTTGAAAGAGCTGAATTTATGGATGACTGCAATACAGACACCACAACAATCCTTGCTGGGAATTTGCACTTGGGTTTAGTAATTCAGGGGGGTGTTAGTGCTCAGAGCTGCTGAATGTGTTCGACTTACATACAAAATACAATGACCCTTTGCTAATTAAAGGGGTGATTCACCTTTAAGTTAACTTCTAGTACGTTATAGAATGGCCAATTTGAAGCAACTTTTCAATTGGTCTTCATAATATTTTTTTATAGTTTAATTATTTGGCTTCTTCTTCTGGCTTTTCCCAGCTTTCAAATAGGGGTCACTGACCCCATCTAAATACAAATGCTCGGTATGTATAGAAGGGTATTGTTATTGCTGCTTTTTACTACTCATCTTTCTATTCTGGCCCTCTCGTATTCATATTGCACTCAATTATTCAAATCAATGTATGGTTGCCAGGGTAATTTTGGCCCTAGCAACCAGATTGCTGAAATTGCAAGAAACTGGAGAGCTGCTTAATAAAAAGCTACATAAAACTCAAAAACCACAAATAATAAAAAATGAAAACCAATTGTCTCAGAATATCACCCACTACATCATACTAAGGGTCAAGCCACACAGGGCGTTTTGGGGAGATTTGGTCGCCTGGCGACTAATCGACTCGTTTTTGCGGCGACAAATCTCCACAAACGCCTTCCCTGAATCTGCGCCAGCTAAAATGAAAAAACGCCAGCGCTAATCACACACGGCGGTTCGTTTTCCGAAGTCGCCCGAAGTACCCCAAAACGCACTGTGTGGACTTACCCAAAATGTTAACTCAAAAGTAAGCAACCCCTTTAAAGCAAACCCTGATTATAAATTTTATGGAACAAAAATTTGAATTGTAGAGGCATTAAAGGGGTTTGTTCACCTTTAAGTTAACTTTTACAATGTTATAAAATTTACCATGTGTGGACTGCATTACTTCCAGCGTGCAACTGCATTAAAGGGGTTGTTCACCTTTAGGGCAGAGACACAAGCTCAGATTCGGAGAGATTTAGTCGCCCGGTGATAAATCGCCTCTTCTTCGGGGCGACTAATCTCCCCAAACTGCCTCCTGCTGGCAAGAATCTAAATCTCCAGCGGGGTGGCACTTAGATCGATTCATTTTCCGAAGTCGCCTGAAGTTTCATGAGGCAACTTAGGAAAACGAATCGCACTGATTGCCATCCCGCTGGTGATTTACATTGTAACCGGCAGGAGGCATTTCGGGGAGATTAGTTGCCCGAAGAAGAGGAGATTTATCACTGGGTGACTAAATTTCCCGAATCTGAGTGTGTGTCTCTTGCCTTTAAATTAACTTTTAGTATGATGTAAGAGTGGTATTCTGAGACAATTTGCAATTGGTTTTCATTTTATATTATGTAAAGTTTGAGTTATTTAGCTTTTTATTCAGCAGCTCTCCAGTTCAGCTATTTGGTTGCTAGGGTCCACATTACCCTAGCAACCATGCATTGTTTTGAATAAGAGACTGGAATAGGAGAGGAACTGAATAGAAAGAAGAGTAATACAAATTAGCAATAACAATCAGCGTGTAGCCTTACAGAGCATTTGTTTTTTAGATGGGGTCAGTGACCACCTATTTGAAAGCAGGAAATAATTAGAAGTGAAATAATAAAAAAAAAAATAAAAACCAATTTTTCCATAGAATTAGCCATTCTATTATATACTTAAAAGTTAACCTCCCCTTTAACTTTGGCTACAATCTGATAGGATCACAGGTTGGGCTGCACACACAGACTTGCCCTGGTGCCAGACACAGTAACTTGCTGGATATAAACTGCCATCATTTCACTTGCACCACGCACAGAACATTTATTTTGTGGAAACAAAATCATTGGAAAAGATCCACAAATCAGAGGATTCCTGCCATCATAAAATGTATCTAAACTGATTTGAATCCAACATAATTTGAGAAACAAAGCAACACTGAGCACTTCAGCTATGAGGCACAACTACAAGCCCCACTCTGTAGAGGGATTCTGGGAAATGTAGTTCTTCCACAAAATGTTCACCATCCTCCACCTGCATAGTGTAGATTACTAGTAACTGGTGAGTGTTGCCTCTCTATGGTATGGGCACAGGGAGCTGTGTTCTTACCTGCTAGTGTGTGTAGCCGGCTGCTGGACAAAACCACTCCCAGAACATATACACCCGCTGCCAAACTACCATAGAGTCCCATGCTGGGAGTTAGAGACTGCAGGTAACCTCTCGGGACACTTCAGAAACTTCTCTCTCTCCCGTCACACAACTCCATGGCCTTCCCGTTACTCCGTCTCCCGACTTGTTGCCCTCACACAGCACCTGGGCACGCACACTACCGTGACGTCACACGCATACCAGGCTGGGGGACTCCTGTACTACGTCTGTGTGGGATTGTGTGTCCCTGGGGGGAGGGGAGGAGGGGTCCCAGTGGGAGGGGAGGAGGGACCCAGCTGCACTTTACCACGGAGGGGCGGCCTCAGGCCGAATGGCTTACAGTTAGCAGGGGGAGGTGAGGGGACTTTAGGGTTGCCTGGTTGTTGGTTTTCCAGCCAAATTGGACTACTAATTTAAAGCCCAGGCAGGTTTTGAAAGTACAAACTAGCTAAGGTACAGATTTGGGCTACTTTTTGTGGCTGGTTTGTACATTGAAAACCAGCCAAAGTTTTTTTTCTTGCCCTAATGTGCCAAGCCTGCTTCTCCCAATGCATGTTGGGTAATGTAGTTCTTGTTTAATAATTTGCCAACTGGCCAAGTTTAATGTTAGACTACAATACCCAGCATGCAGTTGGACTAACTTGTGTAGAAGTCAGAGAGTTACCAGATTTTGGGCTCTGCTCCCCAGTCTCCTTTCCCTCTCAAGTTTCTCGCATTTTCAGATGACTTTCCTCAATTTCGGACAATTTTGGGGCAAAAATCTGCCTGTTTTTTCAATATTTATTGGAATTGTATACAGAATGTATTAGAGCATTACGGGGCTCCTATACCTCCTGGGCCCCCCTCTGTAGTTACACCCCTGGTGACAGGTGAATCTGTCCCATTTTGCTTCTTGAAAACATTAGAAAAAACTTATATTTTTATATATATTCATTTATTTTGTAGACTTTTTGTTCGCTGCACATTTTGTGCTATTTTCGGGCAACTATGAACTGCTTCTTGGCTAGTTTTATAGCTCTTTGGCTGGTTTTGAAAATTAGACCTGGCAACAGTGGGGGGCTTACAGCTTCTTTCAATCTGCAGCTTTCTCCATTGCTCGTGTGGCATCAAAGTTTAAAAGCCTGTATAGATAAACAGGGATTGGATTGTCTGAGGGAAGTTCAAAGTTCACCCTCCAATATATCCTATCCTCATGCGGCTGTACCGGGAGCTAAACTTTGATGAGAAGCGAAGGGGATTTGTACAAAGGGCATTCTGGGAATTGTAGTTCTGCCAAAACTAGAATTGTTTACGCATTCTCAACTACGTGTTTTAGCTTATCAGTACCCAGTATGTTGTGTCAGTGGGTACAATCAAGTGAGTCTGGCACCTTCTTGCCTGCTTGGGTCTATAGCCAGCTAATAAACAAGTGCAGCCCTGTGAATAAAGATGTCTGTTACTTGGAGCCCCCTCTTCTGTTTTAGATGGTCTTCATGGGGGGAAAAAACAAAGGGAAAAGGACAGGAATAACAGTAGAAGAAAAGAAAAAAAATATAACATAATACTGTTGATAAAGTAATATTTAACAGGACTTGGAGGAATCCTGGATTCGGTTCATTCCTTATTTATACATATTAATATAACAAACTGGTCAATACAGTAATGAATACAAAGTTCACTTAAAGGGGTTGTTCCCCTTTAGATTAGATTGTCACAATAAAAACAATCTGCTAAAGGTAAACACCTCGTTTGTATATTAAAACCATGCCGTTGTCAAAAATAATGATCCCTGTGTCAATGTGTGTTTCTCTTATCCCTGGAGGCAGGGATGATTCATAATTAACATTAACATTAATATCTTGTAAATTATATCCTTATAAACGGTGAGTAGTGATGTCATCAGTTATAAACGGTGAGTAGTGATGTAATTTCTGTCACATGAGTCACTAAAATTTGTGTATTATAATTAATAAAGTACCCCCAGTTGTAAAATATGAGGATATTAGAAGTTACCTCGGAGTTTCCTGACCTGTATAAAAACACTCGGCCTTCAGCCTCGTGTTTTTATATGGTCATGAAACTCCTCAGTAACTTATAATATCCTTATATTTTACAAGAGGGGGTACTTTATTCACTATATATATTACAAATCATAACTATATTTTTTGATACAATGTTAAACTTATACACTATACATGTGTTATTAATTGACATATAATTGAAACTTTTTAAACTATTTTTGTACTATTTATTGTAACTTTTATGAAAACATGGTCTTTGATTGATACATTGTATACTATTGGTGCAAATGCAGCGAATTATCGGAGTAGGCCACACTGATGGCAGTACTCTGATGTGTAATTTGCTAATTTCTTGAAAGAGCTTACGAACTTGTTGGTGTAAAGGGGTAATAAATAGTTTGGGTTCATTCACAATGCAACTCGTATCTGATGAAGCATATGTTTATCCAAAACATGTTGTGATGGAATAAACAAACAGAATTTGATGCAGTTCTCCAGAGTCCATTTTATTTTATATTGATCTTCAAAGTAGCAATAACTATAAATTTGTAGCCTTACAGAGTGTTTTTTAGATGGGGTCAGTGGCCCCCATTTGGAAGCTGGAAAGACTCAGAAGGAGAAGGAAAATAATTCAAAAACTATAAAAAATGAAGGGCAATTGAAAAGTTGCTTAGAATTAGTCATTCTATATCATACTAAAAGTTAACATAAAGGTGAACCACCCCTTTAAAATAAAAGATATTAAGGGGGTTATTTATCAAAAGTGGAGTTTTTAGAGGTCTATGTGGTCTTTTTTTATATATCTTGAATGTACTCCCAACTCAATTTGTTTCTGATTTAAGAAAAAACTTGAATGGAAAAAAACACAAATCAATTAATTCGGGGTGAACAACCCAAAAACTGGAGTTTTCCACAAGAAAAAACACGAATTACTCGAATTGAGATTTTGAGCAAACCCGCTGAAAACAATTCGAACATCACAAAGGCTATTAAACACTTCAAATGGTTCAAGGGAACTCCATTGACTAAGTGGGTGGGCAGCTTACAGACACAGCTAGGAGGATAGTAAATTAACTTTTAGTATGACATAGAGAGTGATAGTCTGAGAAAATTCAAACACGAATCACCCCTTGGTTTTTATCCTTCTAATTCCGGTGGAGGTCTGACTATAGTCAGTATTCAAAAATTTCACAATATGCAAAGAATAGAAAAGAACCCCCACTAGAACAGACTAAACTCAGGCAGTCACAAAGTATTATTGACACACTTATTTATAGTTAGTTGAATAAACACTTGAATATGCCACTTATTAAATTGTTATAAAGTGCTGTGCAATAAGTTATAAAGTGCAGTGCAAGGATTATTAGTGAGGAGCTTGAAAGACCAAATTTCTTCTTTCCCACAATAATATTAGACAATTAATAGAGTGATACCAAATTGATCACCAATTTCTAAATTACTAGTAGTGCTAAAAAAATTATTTGATAATTATAATTGATTGACTAAAATGAGAAAATTGGTGATCAATTTGGTATCACTCTATTAATTGTCTAATATTATTGTGGGAAAGAAGAAATTTGGTCTTTCAAGCTCCTCACTAATAATCCTTGCACTGCACTTTATAACTTATTGCACAGCACTTTATAACAATTTAATAAGTGGCATATTCAAGTGTTTATTCAACTAACTATAAATAAGTGTGTCAATAATACTTTGTGACTGCCTGAGTTTAGTCTGTTCTAGTGGGGGTTCTTTTCTATTCTTTGGATAGTCTGAGAAAATTCGCAACTGGTTTTTATTTTTTATAATTTGCGGATTTGAGTGGATAGAAAGACGACTAATAAAAAGTAGCAATAACAATAAATTTGTAGCCTTACGAATTTCCCATTTGAACGCTGGAAAGAGTCAGAAGAAGAAGGCAAATAATTCAAAAGCTATCAAAAAAAGAAAATGAAGGCCAAATCAAACGTTGCTTAGAATTAGCCATTCTAAAAGTTAACCTAATATTCCATCCAAAAAACACTACACTGTTTATACTTTTGCTTCGTTACACAGTGAGACCAGTGTTGGTTACTGACAAAAGAGGGAGCTCTAATGATTGAAAAGGTCTGGATACAGCAGACCATGTAGTCTATCCATTTAGATCTAAACCACATAAGAGACTCATATATATATATATATATATATCTATATATATATATAACCTTCTCAACAAACCGCACTCCAAGGACTTATGAGGTGTCAAAAAATGCCTTTATTTCAACGTTTCGGCTCTCACTCGTGAGCCGTCTTCAGGAAAGTGGAATATATATGTATATACATACAGTATATTGTGAGTGGGTCCCTAAGCTCAGTAAGTGACAGCAGCACAGAGCATGTGCAGTGAATCAGCAGAAAGGAAGATGGGGAGCTACTGGGGCATCTTTGGAGACACAGATCTTTACTGCTACAGTGCTGTGGTTGCCTAGGGCTGTGGTTGCCTTGGGCTGGTACAGAATCTCATTATACAGGTATGGGACCTGTTATCCAGAATGCTCGGGACCAGGGGTTTTCTGAATAACAGGTCTTTCCGTAATTTAGATCTTCTTACCTTAAATATACTAGAAAATCTTGTAAACAATAAATAAACCCAATAGGCTGGTTTTACCTCCAATAAGGATTAATTATATTTCAGTTTGGACCAAGTACAAGGTACTGTTTTATTATTACAGAGAAAAAGTAAATAATTTTTAAAATTTTTGATTATTTGATTATAATGGAGTCTATGGGAGACATCCTTTCCGTAATTCAGAACTTTCTGGATAACGAGTTCCCGGATAACGGATCCCATACCTGTGTGCAGTATTTCTAGCTTTGTTAAGCTTTAGCACTCTTTTAAGTGCAAAATATATGGTGTTATTTACTAAAATCTGAATTTATCTTATGTAAACCCACTATCAACTCCCATGACCGATCTTGGCTTATTTATTATTACTCGATTTAATCGGATCACAGAAAATCTCGATAAAATCAAGCGAAACCCTGAATCACTCTAATTTTGTTTGCTTTTTCCAGAATTAAGAGAGTTTTTGCCCAAAAGCCCTGAAAAAGTCAGTTTTTCGGATTAAACCCAGTGCAGAGCACGAAAACTTCAAAATGACATGGGTGCTTCTCCTATTGACTTATACAGGACCTATACAGGTCAGAGATAGCAGATTTTCGGATTTGGTCTTTTTGCAGCATCGGCCGATAATGAATCTTGAAAAATTCAAGTTTTTTTCCTCAAAAAATATGAGTTTGCTAATGAATAAAACATTCAGATCTTAATAAATAACCCCCGTATTGTCATAATGAAGCTAACTGCATCTATATTTTTACTGGATAATTCAAATGCAGGGAGCTTTGAAACCACAAGAGGGACATCTTGCTTTATTATATTATATTAACATGCCTTCACCCAAAAGCAGGAATTGTTCAACCATATATTCGGGAGTTTTAACCTTGGGAAAGCAAGTTGTGAAAGTCCCTGTGGAAAAACATATAATGAATTAGGAGAACATATTGAACGTATTGCAATATATTGACAGACAATCCCCGTTTTGTTTATAAAAAAAAATGTCAAATGTTCGATGCACCCAGTGATTACAATAGCTTACCTGATACCCTGGTCCGGTGCCTCTATTAGAAGAAAACTGCACCAGCCTGGGGTACTTCTGTATGAGCATCTCATCACTGTCTTCTTCTTCCACTTCTACTCCACTTCTGATCCCCTGGGCCAGCACATGCACAGTACAATGAAAAGGCTGCCTTTTTGCTTAAAGTTCTACATACAGTATATAACAACACATAGAAACAAGTAGAAGATGTTAAAATTAGATCTTGAACTTCCTCATCTCCTCCATCTTTCCTCCCCATCCCCCACCTTAGTCATCCTTAGTCATCCTTATCCTCAACTCCTTAACCTGATATTGTGCTGTTGTGTTACACTGGATGTTGTTAGTCATCCTTATCCTCAACTCCTTAACCTGATATTGTGCTGTTGTGTTACACTTGATGTTGTGAAATGCATGCTATATCTTATGTCCTGTTTATATTTGCATATACTGTACATAATAAATATTATACTACAAAAAAAACTTTTTTTCACTAGAAATTTTTCAAGATTTATAACCTGATGCAGCAAAAAGCCCGAATCCGAAAATCCACCATCTCAGACCTGTCGATGTCCTCTCAGTGGGAGAGTCACCTATTTCAATTTGACTTTTCATGGTCTGCACTGGGTTTAGCCAGAAATTTTTTTGTGGGTTATGGGCAAAAACCCCAAAAATTTGAGTGATTCCAGTAAAAAGCCGGAAAATTCAAGCTATTTGGGAAAAAGCACAAAAAATTTGAGTGATATAGGTTTTTGCTCAATTTTATCAAATGTTTCCCCGATCCAATTAAATCGAGGTTTATTATTAATAAATCAGCTCAGGCATGGGAGTTTGGTTGTGTTTTTTAAAAAAAATATGAGATAAATTCATATTTAATAAATAACCCCCTTTGTGACTGATTGGATATAAGGTGTCAAAGAGAAGATGGCAGCAAATATAAGGGATGCATCAAATCCACTATTTTGGATTCGGCCGAACCCCCGAAGCCTTCGCGAAAGATTCGGCCGAATACCAAACCGAATCCTAATTTGCATATGCAAATTAGGGGTGGGAAGGGGAAAACATTTTTTACTTCCTTGTTTTGTGACAAAAAGTCACGTGATTTCCCTCCCACCTCTAATTTGCATATGCAAATTAGGATGCGGATTCGGTTCGCCCAGGCAGAAGGATCCGGTCAAATCCTGCTGAAAAAGGCCGAATCCCGAACCAAATCCTGGATTCGGTGCATCCTTAGCAAATATTAAAGGCAGTGGGTGGTAAAATGGTGAGACAAAGGGGTAATAGAGGTTTTTAGAAAATTGCAGGTGTTTCAGGCAGAATAATTTAGATGCAGAGGCAGCACAGGGACGTTCATGTACAAATAGCAAAGAGATCGATTAGGATTGACTTGGTGCTGCTGGATTGAGTCTGGGAGAAGAGAGAATTTTAAAGGTTTCCTAGTCTCACTATATCTGTATGTGATAATTATACTTGATATGTGGTGACAGATGTTTCAAAGATTTTCCTTTGCAAAGAAAAAAAAAACTTTCTACATTCCTAATCCCCTGTACAAAATATCCAATAACATAGATCACATTGTCATCAGTTCTTTGAAATCGATTTTTTTTTGGTCATGAGTTTTCCAAACAATTAAAGGATGAAACTTATGCTGAATATGTTATAGTGTCTGATAAACAGCAATGCTTGAGTTTTGTAACCAGAATTGCTGATTGAGAGAGATTTTTGCTCTTGCTCAGTCCCCTTCATCTTGCAATGATTAAAATTCATTATAAAGTCTGATTTGAGCAGGCGCTAACCATGTTGTTATCATTATAGTCTACGTGCTCTTTTCTTAGCTCAGTTCTCTCCACCATGTCTTGCTGTTAAAAGCAAAGTCACAGTGTAAATAATACATAACTCTTCCATTCCTCCTTCTGGGTTGGACCTTGGTGGGTATTGTCATTGGGTTTAGATGTCTGATCCTGAAGATACAATGCTGAGATGACTGATATGCAGGAAGCAGAACAACTAGGCTGAGACTGCTGAGAGAAGAGACTCCTTTTGTTATGGTTATGGTGTGGACCCTCCTTTAGTCAGACAGTAATCTGAGGCTTCAAGGACTATGGTAGAGCCTAGGGCTGAGACTAAAGTTAAGATGGCCATAGACGTGCAGATTTTTTTACTTATGTCCAACAACCGATTGTTCGTTGCAATCTGCCAACCTACAAGTAACCATTCAGATTAAATAAAATAGTAAAAAGAACATATCAGACGATCTTCTGCCCATTTATTGTCAGGCAACAATCGTAAGAAAGTTATATCTGACAAATAGAAGTGACAGTCACCCATTGATATCATCAGATAGGCAATACATGCAGAGATATTATCGTTAGCCGACAGAAATTTTCTAACCTGTCCGATCAACTGAATGGCCGATCTAAATGGTACGAAAAATGTTGGGACAATCCACGCACGGTCCAAAAATCGTACGAACCTTTGTTTCGTACAACTTTGTCTCTATGGCTAGCGCAGGCTAGAAAACTATTTTAGGCATTGCTGGCAGTCAATAAACTATTGCTTAACCCTTTAAGTGCCACAGATCGTAGAATCTACGTTCTGTGGATCAAAGGACCAAAGTGCCACAGATCGTAGATTCTACGATCTCCAGCACTTCCGGGTTCCAGTGCGCAGCGGTTGCATTTAAAACCGCAAGCGCACGTTAGATGCTGGCAGAACCCCCTAGGCAACGAGCAAAACCGGTCATACTCACCGGTCTCCCCACCGATCGTCGCTGGAACCAATAGGAGCGCAGGGCGCACGCAGGGCGCATGGCTGTGACGCGCTCCTGCTGCCCAAATAAATCCAGCCCTCCTGACGCCTCCCCTTTCACTCCTACTGCGCACTTGTGTCTGTTGGAGCCCTCCTGCTGCCTTCCTGCGGTTCTCCTGCTGGTTTGGTCGCCTTGATTGCCTGCCTTGGATTCAGTGAGCTGAACTACAACACCCTTACACCTTTTATTTTACTTGTTTCCTTCTAATCTCTCTAAATTTTTTTTTTTTTTTTTTGAATATTTTTTTCTTCTGTCTTTATCATTTAGCACACTTTTGTACACTCACACACTTACAGGCATCTTTGCCAAGCACACACTCACACTCACACACACACTCACACACACACTCACACTTCTACACTTTTTCTTTCCCCTATACTTCTTTTCTTTTCTTTCTTTCTTTCTTTGCTTTCTTTAGTAGTTGGTTTTTTTTTGCTAAAACTTTATTTCTACTCTTGTTCTATAATTATCTGCTTTATTTTATTGTATTTTTGCAGTTTTTTACCATTTTCATTGTTGCTTTGTGTTTTATATCTATTATATTGCATTTTCACTTTTATTTGCTGTTTGGTGCCTTTACAGTGACGTTGGTGGATCAAGGTTTCTAACCACCAATTTCATTCCAATAGCTGTTATTTTTATTGTCTTAGCTGATTTTTATTATATTTTGTTGTTTTATTCTGCTTTGCCCTTTGCTGCTTGTTTAGTGCCCCCAAAAAAGTTTGCCTTTGCAGTGACGCTGGTTGGTCTAGGTTTCTGGCCCCCGATTTCATTCCAATAGCTGTTGTTTTTGTGCTTTAGCTGATTTTTATTTCATTTTGTTGTTTTATTCTGTTTTTCATTTGCATTGCCCTTTGCTACTTGTTTAGTGCCCCAAAAAAAGTTGTTTGCAGTGACGCTGGTTGGTTTAGGTTTCTGGCCCCCGATTTCATTCCAATAGCTGTTGGTTTTAGTGCTTTGGGTGATTTTATTCCAGACTGTTCCTTTGCCCTGTTTGCTTGTTTAGTGCCCCCAAAAGGTTCTTTTCGATTTTGGGCACGTGCAGTGTCTTGTCTGTAATCTATTCTGTAGATTTCTGGAAGGAGTTCAAGTTCTAGTTTTTTTTCTTATATTTTGTTGTTTTATTCTGCTTTGCCCTTTGCTGCTTGTTTAGTGCCCCCAAAAAAGTTTGCCTTTGCAGTGACGCTGGTTGGTCTAGGTTTCTGGCCCCTGATTTCATTCCAATAGCTGTTGGTTTTTATTGCTTTAGCTGATTTTTATTACATTTTGTTGTTTTATTCTGTTTTTCATTTGCATTGCCCTTTGCTACTTGTTTAGTGCCCCAAAAAAAGTTGTGTTTGCAGTGACGCTGGTTGATTTAGGTTTCTGGCCCCCGATTTCATTCCAATAGCTGTTGGTTTTAGTGCTTTGGGTGATTTTATTCCAGACTGTTCCTTTGCTTGTTTGCTTGTTTAGTGCCCCCAAAAGGTTCTTTTCGATTTTGGGCACGTGCAGTGTCTTGTCTGTAATCTATTCTGTAGATTTCTGGAAGGAGTTCAAGTTCTAGTTTTTTTTTTCTTCTTCTGATTGTTTGTATTAGCAGGGGTTAACTGTTGGTCAAATCTTGCTGCCTTCTTTTTTTTCTTCTTCTTGGTGTTTGTATTAGCAGGGGTTAACTGTTGGTCAGATCTTGCTGCCTTCTTTTTTTTTTTATTCTTGTTGTTTATTTTAGCAGGGGTTAACTGTTGGTCAGATCTTGCTGCCTTCTTTTTTTTCTTTTTCTTCTGGTTGTTTGTTTAGCAGTGGTTAACTGTTGGTCAGATCTTGCTGCCTTCTTTTTTTTCCTTTTTCTTCTGGTTGTTTGTTTAGCAGTGGTTAACTGTTGGTCAGATCTTGCTGCCTTCTTTTTTTTCCTTTTTCTTCTGGTTGTTTGTTTAGCAGTGGTTAACTGTTGGTCAGATCTTGCTGCCTTCTTTTTTTTTCTTTTTCTTCTGGTTGTTTGTTTTAGCAGTGGTTAACTGTTGGTCAGATCTTGCTGCCTTTTTTTTCCCTCTGGTTGTTTGTATTAGCAGTTGGTCAAATCTTGCTGGATTGGATTTAGGAGCTTCTTGCTTTGCAGTTGTTACTAGTTTTGCAGTGGTCTGTATTTTTCTGGCACAATGGCCAAACGGTTTTATACCGCTGCAGAAGCAGCTAGGTATTGTGAGGACTCCAGCTCAGAGGAATTTAGCAATTCTGATTCGGAGTATGTCCCATCTGATGACTCTACTGATGAATCAGAGGTTGGTGATAGCAGCACTATTAGCGCAGAGGCTAGTAGTGGCGGCACACTTACTGCTGAAGAAGTAGAAGAAGAGGGAGAGGCTGGTGGCAGTGTGCCAGATGCACCCATGGAGGTAGAAGAGGGTGAGGGTAGTGGTGATGCAGCAGTTGGAGCGCCTATGTGGGGGCCTCCCTGTAATTATGCCCCTGAAATTCCCCCATTCACTGCAGTCACGGGCGTCAAGGTGGACACCACTAACTTTGAAATCCTAGATTTCTTCAATCTTTTTATCACAGAGGCCATCCTACAGGACATGGTCCATTACACAAATTTATACGCTGAGCAGTATCTTGCCAGCCACCCTATACCAGGGTATTCAAGAGCCCAGGCGTGGTATCCCACTACTGTAAATGAAATCAAAAGATTCCTGGCGCTCACATTGGCAATGGGACTCGTAGAACGCAACACCTTAGCTTCATACTGGGATACCACTACAGTCCTTTCCATCCCTCTTTTTTCAGCCGTTATGCCAAGAAACCGTTATCAAATTTTACTGCGGTTTCTTCATTTTAACGACAATGCAGCGGCTGTTCCCCCTAATGAGCCCGGTTACGACAGGCTTTACAAATTGAGGCCCCTTATAGATAGCCTGTCTCAGCGCTTCACAGAGGTCTACTCCCCCTCCCAAAATATATGTGTGGACGAGTCCCTTTTGCTCTTCAAAGGGCGCCTAAAATTTCGCCAATACATCCCTAGTAAGCGTGCTCGATATGGGATGAAATTTTACAAACTCTGTGAAAGCAGCTCGGGCTATACTAGTTTTTTCATGATCTACGAGGGAAAGGACACTAATTTGGACCCCCCCGGCTGTCCCCTTGACTTGACTGTCAGTGGTAAAATTGTCTGGGAGCTCATTACTCCACTGTTGGGCCAAGGTTACCACTTATACGTGGATAACTTTTACACAAGCATCCCCTTATTCAGAACCCTTTACTGGTTGGACACCCCAGCTTGTGGCACTGTTAGGCGTAACCGCAGAGGACTGCCCAAGGAACTGGTGGATAAGAAATTGAAACGTGGAGAAGTACATGCTCTAAGAAGCGATGAGCTCCTGGCATTAAAATTTGCAGACACCAAAAATGTTTTTATGCTTACTACTATCCACAATGAGAGTGTAGTTGTCCAACACAGAAGTGGTGATAGGCCCGCAAAATCAAAGCCACTCTGTTGTAAAGAATATAGTAAGCATATGGGTGGCGTCGATAAAACCGACCAAATCCAAACTTATTACGACGCCACCAGAAAAACCAGGGCCTGGTACAAAAAAGCCGCAATTTATATGATCCAAATGGCCCTTTATAATTCTTATGTCGTTTACAAAACGGCAGTACCAGGCCCAAAATTGAGTTTTTACAATTATCTGCTGCAGCTGCTCCCTGCCCTTTTGTTTGGTGATGTACAGGAGGTTCCAGAAATGCCTGGCAATGACAATGTTGCCCGAATGGTGGGTAAGCATTTCATTGCCCAAATTCCACCAACTCCTAATAAAAGATATGCCCAGAGAGCTTGTAAGGTTTGCCGTTCCAGGGGTGTTAGAAAAGATGTGCGGTATTTTTGTCCCAAGTGTCCTAGCAAGCCTGCTTTGTGTTTCCAACCCTGTTTTGAGGTGTACCACACTGTGGTACACTACGAGAGGGCTTGAATTCTGTGTTGTGTTGGTAGGTTAGGGCTCTCTGGGTTTGTTGGTGGTAAAAGGATTTAGTAAATCTGTATAGTAAACTTGGCATGCTCTAGGTTTTTATGCACATGCTAGCAGTAGCTGTTTAGGTGTGCTGGCAGAGTGATACTTTTCTTTTTTTTTTTTTTTTTTTGTGGAGTGGTTTTTCAGATTCAAGCCCCCCTATTGAGATCTAACATTTTGGCAGGTCCCTACTTCGCTTATAACTAGGTATAGATGTTGTTAATAAAAAAAAAAAAGTTTGACAAGGCAAACAATGACAGTTTTTTTTCTGTATAGTAGTGATCTTTGATTTTTTTATATAGGATTTGGCACTGGGTGAGCAGTGCAATGTAGCAGTAAAAACTTGTATGTAGGTTTGTTCTTAGTCTAAATCAAAAAACCACACTAGCACACGAGACTTGTATCTGCAGGGCAAGCCCTTGCAAAGGTTTTTACTGCCGTGGTGCCACCGCAGTAAAAACCTTTGCTAGGGCTTGCCCTGCAGATACAAGACGTTACTAGGAGGCCACCGTATCCTCCATTCACTGTGCACCGAGCAAAGCTATATACCTGCACAACGGGTGTGCGAGTGTCTACTCCAATTGTTCTTAGTCTAGGCATTCAGCTTTTGTGTTGAGCAATGGTGTTTTAGACCAGTTGTGTTATGGATAGCACTTCTATTGCGCTGGTGGTAAATAGCAAAATGAGGTGCTGGTTGGCGAGAGGGCACACGATAGAACTTGTGGTGCGTGATGAATACGTGGGATGATGTGCATCTCTAATGCTGATGCTACAAGTCTTTTATTTTACTGGCACCTCAAAAGCTCGTCTATCAGCGCAGTTATCTATAGTTTTGTCTGTATTTCTGAGCAACATTTGCATTTGTTTTTGTAGATTTAGGTATCTCTGGATTTGTGAGTATTTCAGCTGCTAATGCCCCAATCCTCATTGTTGCCACCTAAATTCCTAAACTTCTTAGGACACTTGCATAATTTATGGGCCAAATTTACTATGGTTTCTGTTGGAAAATGTATTTGTAAATGTGGTACAGATTTTGTCATTGGCGAAATAGTGTAGGAAGAAGCAAAGGAATTCGTATCGTAACACCACAGGACAGATGGAACTCAAAGACACTCCACTACAATATATCCGAATAGGTGAGTGAAATATATTTTGGGGTAGTAGCACCCAGATGCAGATCCATAAAGTGGTCCCAAAATTCCCTGGGAGATAAATCTTAACTTTGTATACTATCTTTTCCTTTATTTCAGACCAAAGCAGAGTTCTACAATGCAGAATGTGGCCAAAATTCTCCACGCAGTAAAGCATGAATGGCATCTCTGAATAGTTGAAGGTGTTTATTTTCAAGAATTCTTAGTTTTTGGGGGTTATTTCATCAGTAAGGGACAGTTTCAGATGATATATGGATACATGCACCTAAATTCACAGCACCAATATTACGCATTGTCCCTGTTTTGGGATGTTTGGTGGCTGTGTCTCTATGTTTATGCATACATATGGGGTATCATTTTATTCAGGGGGACTTGCAGATTGTTATTGAGCAGGTTTTTGTTAGTTACCATGGAAATTTAGGGGGAAATCTAAGTTTGTATATCTTTTTTTCCTTTATTTCAGACCAAGTCTCGGATTTCTACGAAGGACTGCGGCCACAATTCTCCGTGTAGAAAAGTAAGAATGGCATCTTTGAATATCTAATGAAGTGTACTTTTCAAAAATATATGGTTTGTGGGGGTTATTTAACAGAAAAGGTGCAGTTTAGGATTAGAAAAGTTGAGAACCTCGTATAAATTCGCAGCCCCAATATTATGCATTGTCCCTGTTTTGGAGTGTTTGGTGGCTGTGTCTCTATGTGTATCCATACATAGGGGGTATCATTTCATTCAGGGGGACTTGCAGATTGTTATTGAGCAGGTTTTTGGTAGTTACCACGGATACTTAGGGAGAAATCTAGCTTTGTATATCTTTTTTCCTTTATTTCAGACCAAGTCTCGGACTTCTACGAAGGACTGCGGCCACAATTCTCCGTGTAGAAAAGTAAGAATGGCATCTTTGAATATCTAATGAAGTGTACTTTTCAAAAATATATGGTTTGTGGGGGTTTAACAGAAAAGGTGCAGTTTAGGATGAGAAAAGTTGAGAACCTCATATAAATTCGCAGCCCCAATATTATGCATTGTCCCTGTTTTGGGGTGTTTGGTGGCTGTGTCTCTATGTGTATCCATACATAGGGGGTATCATTTCATTCAGGGGGACTTGTAGATTGTTATTGAGCAAGTTTTTGGTAGTTACCATGGATAGTTAGGGAGAAATCTAGCTTTGTATATCTTTTTTCCTTTATTTCAGACCAAGTCTCGGACTTCTGCGAAGGACTGCGGCCACAATTCTCCGTGTAGAAAAGCAAGAATGGCGTCTTTGAATAGCTGAAGAAGTGTACTTTACGGTAATATATGGTTTGTGGGGGTTATTTCAGAGTTTAGGGGTGTTTAGACTGAAAAACCACAAGTAGTACACATAGAGCGCAGCCCCCAGATTTTCAACTGCAATTGCCCTTCTGCATTGCTCCTGTTTTGGGGTGTTTGGTGGCTGCGTCTCTATGTGTATCCATACATAGGGGGTATCGTTTCATTCAGGGGGACTTGCAGATTGTTATTGAGCAGGTTTTAGGTAGTTACCATGGATAGTTAGGGAGAAATCTAGCTTTGTATATCTTTTTTCCTTTATTTCAGACCAAGTCTCGGACTTCTGCGAAGGACTGCGGCCACAATTCTCCGTGTAGAAAAGCGAGAATGGCGTCTTTGAATAGCTGAAGAAGTGTACTTTACGGTAATATATGGTTTGTGGGGGTTATTTCAGAGTTTAGGGGTGTTTAGACTGAAAAACCACAAGTAGTAAACATAGAGCGCAGCCCCCAGATTTTCAACTGCAATTGCCCTTCTGCATTGCTCCTGTTTTGGGGTGTTTGGTGGCTGCGTCTCTATGTGTATCCATACATAGGGGGTATCGTTTCATTCAGGGGGACTTGCAGATTGTTATTGAGCAGGTTTTAGGTAGTTACCATGGATAGTTAGGGAGAAATCTAGCTTTGTATATCTTTTTTCCTTTATTTCAGACCAAGTCTCGGACTTCTACGAAGGACTGCGGCCACAATTCTCCGTGTAGAAAAGCAAGAATGGCGTCTTTGAATAGCTGAAGAAGTGTACTTTACGGTAATATATAGTTTGTGGGGGTTATTTCAGAGTTTGGGGGTGTTTAGACTGAAAAACCACAAGTAGTACACATAGAGCGCAGCCCCCAGATTTTCAACTGCAATTGTCCTTCTGCATTGCTCCTGTTTTGGGGTGTTTGGTGGCTGCGTCTCTATGTGTATCCATACATAGGGGGTATCATTTCATTCAGGGGGACTTGCAGATTGTTATTGAGCAGGTTTTTGGTAGTTACCATGGATAGTTAGGGAGAAATCTAGCTTTGTATATCTTTTTTCCTTTATTTCAGACCAAGTCTCGGACTTCTACGAAGGACTGCGGCCACAATTCTCCGTGTAGAAAAGCAAGAATGGCGTCTTTGAATAGCTGAAGAAGTGTACTTTACGGTAATATATGGTTTGTGGGGGTTATTTCAGAGTTTAGGGGTGTTTAGACTGAAAAACCACAAGTAGTACACATAGAGCGCAGCCCCCAGATTTTCAACTGCAATTGCCCTTCTGCATTGCTCCTGTTTTGGGGTGTTTGGTGGCTGCGTCTCTATGTGTATCCATACATAGGGGGTATCGTTTCATTCAGGGGGACTTGCAGATTGTTATTGAGCAGGTTTTAGGTAGTTACCATGGATAGTTAGGGAGAAATCTAGCTTTGTATATCTTTTTTCCTTTATTTCAGACCAAGTCTCGGACTTCTGCGAAGGACTGCGGCCACAATTCTCCATGTAGAAAAGCAAGAATGGCGTCTTTGAATAGCTGAAGAAGTGCACTTTACGGCAATATATAGTTTGTGGGGGTTATTTCAGAGTTTGGGGGTGTTTAGACTGAAAAACCACAAGTAGTACACATAGAGCGCAGCCCCCAGATTTTCAACTGCAATTGCCCTTCTGCATTGCTCCTGTTTTGGGGTGTTTGGTGGCTGCGTCTCTATGTGTATCCATACATAGGGGGTATCATTTCATTCAGGGGGGACTTGCAGATTGTTATTGAGCAGGTTTTTGGTAGTTACCATGGATAGTTAGGGAGAAATCTAGCTTTGTATATCTTTTTTCCTTTATTTCAGACCAAGTCTCGGACTTCTACGAAGGACTGCGGCCACAATTCTCCGTGTAGAAAAGCAAGAATGGCGTCTTTGAATAGCTGAAGAAGTGTACTTTACGGTAATATATGGTTTGTGGGGGTTATTTCAGAGTTTAGGGGTGTTTAGACTGAAAAACCACAAGTAGTACACATAGAGCGCAGCCCCAGATTTTCAACTGCAATTGCCCTTCTGCATTGCTCCTGTTTTGGGGTGTTTGGTGGCTGCGTCTCTATGTGTATCCATACATAGGGGGTATCGTTTCATTCAGGGGGACTTGCAGATTGTTATTGAGCAGGTTTTAGGTAGTTACCATGGATAGTTAGGGAGAAATCTAGCTTTGTATATCTTTTTTCCTTTATTTCAGACCAAGTCTCGGACTTCTGCGAAGGACTGCGGCCACAATTCTCCATGTAGAAAAGCAAGAATGGCGTCTTTGAATAGCTGAAGAAGTGCACTTTACGGCAATATATAGTTTGTGGGGGTTATTTCAGAGTTTGGGGGTGTTTAGACTGAAAAACCACAAGTAGTACACATAGAGCGCAGCCCCCAGATTTTCAACTGCAATTGCCCTTCTGCATTGCTCCTGTTTTGGGGTGTTTGGTGGCTGCGTCTCTATGTGTATCCATACATAGGGGGTATCATTTCATTCAGGGGGACTTGCAGATTGTTATTGAGCAGGTTTTTGGTAGTTACCATAGATAGTTAGGGAGAAATCTAGCTTTGTATATCTGTTTTCCTTTATTTCAGACCAAGTCTCGGACTTCTACGAAGGACTGCGGCCACAATTCTCCGTGTAGAAAAGCAAGAATGGCGTCTTTGAATAGCTGAAGAAGTGCACTTTACGGTAATATATAGTTTGTGGGGGTTATTTCAGAGTTTGGGGGTGTTTAGACTGAAAAACCACAAGTAGTACACATAGAGCGCAGCCCCCAGATTTTCAACTGCAATTGTCCTTCTGCATTGCTCCTGTTTTGGGGTGTTTGGTGGCTGCGTCTCTATGTGTATCCATACATAGGGGGTATCATTTCATTCAGGGGGACTTGCAGATTGTTATTGAGCAGGTTTTTGGTAGTTACCATGGATAGTTAGGGAGAAATCTAGCTTTGTATATCTTTTTTCCTTTATTTCAGACCAAGTCTCGGACTTCTACGAAGGACTGCGGCCACAATTCTCTGTGTAGAAAAGCAAGAATGGCGTCTTTGAATAGCTGAAGAAGTGCACTTTACGATAATATATGGTTTGTGGGGGTTATTTCAGAGTTTGGGGGTGTTTAGACTGAAAAACCGCAAGTAGTACACATAGAGCGCAGCCCCCAGATTTTCAACTGCAATTGCCCTTCTGCATTGCTCCTGTTTTGGGGTGTTTGGTGGCTGCGTCTCTATGTGTATCCATACATAGGGGGTATCATTTCATTCAGGGGGACTTGCAGATTGTTATTGAGCAGGTTTTTGGTAGTTACCATGGATAGTTAGGGAGAAATCTAGCTTTGTATATCTTTTTTCCTTTATTTCAGGCCAAGTCTCGGACTTCTACGAAGGACTGCGGCCACAATTCTCCGTGTAGAAAAGCGAGAATGGCATCTTTGAATAGCTGAAGAAGTGTACTTTTCGGTAATGTATGGTTTGTGGGGGTTATTTCACATTTTGGGGGTGTTTAGATGGAAAAACTGCAAGTAGTACACATAGAGCGCAGTCCCCAGATTTTCAACTGCAATTGCCCTTATGCATTGCTCCTGTTTTGGGGTGTTTGGTGGCTGCGTCTCTATGTGTATCCATACATATGGGGTATTGTTTTATTCATGAGAAGTTTGTCTTTCAAATTGTCTGTGGTTTCAACATTTATAACCGTGTTGTTTTGTCAGATTTACATTTGATCCTGCGTCTAAGTTTACATTTTAGAAAAAAACTAAAAATGCAACAAAAAAGCTCTAAATTTCATGATGCGCTGGTAAAATGTATTTCAATTTTGAGTAAAAAATACAGCACCCCTACAAACCTGAAGGTCTGTTGTTTCTAAAAATACCAAACTTGAAGGGATAATTTAAATTTACATATAAGTTATGCTGCATCAACTGTTACATGTGCTTATCTACTTTGTTCTGGTGTAAAATTCTAGAAAATGCTGATTTAGTTTGGGGGTTACTCCTGGACAAAAAAAGTGGGTTACTGATACATATTTGTTATCGTTGGACTTGGCAGGATCACGGCTTTTACAAACACAAAAAAAATGCTCGTAAAATCAACTTTTCTGTGGAAAAAAAACTCAAGATATACTCAATTTTTTAATAATTTTATTTTTTTTTACATATTTCACCCAAAATACACACTAAATCTCCAGAAAAGTTGCAAAATTACACTTGCATGTCAAAGTCCAATTTATAACGAAAAAAACAATATATAATTTTCCTAGTTTCATGGAGGTTTTCCTACAGAAAAACCTTGTTAAACTGAACAAGTACCAAATGCTTAAAAAACGTCTGGCATTTCGCGTACCAGAAATGTGAAATTCTGCTGGCACTTAAAGGGTTAATCAGGCTACAATGTTGATGTTTTTGTTATTACTCTTACTATTCTGGCTCCCTGCTATTTATCTTACAGTTTGCCATTCAAACCACTGCCTAGTTGCTAAGATAATTTGGACCCTAGCAACCAGATAGGTGCTGAACTTCCAAGCTGCTAAACAAAAAGGTCAACACAAAAACAACAAAGTAACTACCAATTGAATTGTGTCTCAGAATATCATACTACTTGTATGGGATCCATTACCTGGAATCAAATGTTAAAAAATGATTTCCTTTTTGTGTGAAATAATAAAACAGTACGTGATCCAAACTAAGATATAAATAATCCTTATTGCAGTTTAACAATCATATTGGGTTTATTTAGGAGCAGAATTATGAAAGGTCGAGTTTTAGAGGTTTGGGAGTTTTTTTATAACTCAAATGAACTCGCAACCCGAATGTTTTCTAATTTAAGAAAAAACTCAAATGGAAAAAAACTCGAATCAGTAAAAACCCAGAAATTCAAATTAATCGAGCAGCAGCAAATGACTTGAATTGCTCAAATTGATTGAGTTTTCAAGCAAAACTCACCGAAAAAAACTCGAACATCATCAAGGCTATTAACATCTTCAAAATGGTTCAAGGGACCTCTGCCATTGACTCCTACATGATCTCGACAGGTTTTAGATGGTGTATTTTCAGATTATAACTATTTCTAGGATCAGGTATAATAATTCTCAAAAAAATTGATTTTTTTTTAACCTGAAAATTTGAATTTTGCACCAAAAAATCTACTTGAATTTTTGTGAAAAACACAACTTGATCCTTAATAAATAACCCCCATCAGACTGAAAACGAACACAACTGGACCTTTGATAAATCTGCCCCTAAATGTTAACATAATTTTCATCTGACTTAAGGTATGGATATCCAAATTACGGAAAGACCCCTTATCTGGAAACCCCCAGATTTTGAGCATTCTAGATAACAGGTCCCATATCTGTTCTACATCATACTGAATGGTGATTTAACATAAATACCCATTTAAGAGATCTAACACCGATCCTACATTGTACCTGTCTAAATGAGGGCATTAATATTGATTTTTACCACTATTTTGTGCCAAAGATACCAACAATCCAGAGATCATAAATGAGCTTAGTAAAACTGCATCCAACATTTTGGAATGTTCTTGCACAATCCAATCGCTGGAAGAAGGATTAGTGCGTTTAAAGACTGATTGCATGAACATGTGAGAAATGAACCACTGCCAGTACAGGAACATTTTGTGTAATTTTTCTTATATTCATATTAATTGTGAAATTTTTTGCAAATGTCCCACTATAATTTTTTTTTTCAGAGGGTAAAAGACTGTTAATTAATCAAATGGAAACCACCTAAAGTTTTCTTCTAGACATTCCAGGATTTTCTTTGGGACTAAGCTGTATATCTCTTATACTGTATACAGTACTATTCTAACAGTTGATTTATGGTTCTTACTCCTACTCTGGATCAGAATGAAAACATTTTCTCCAATTTTTCTACTATTTTTGTTCGCAGAGTAAAGCTGGCCATACATATATCTGCTTGTATGGTGAGGTCACCCACAAGTGGAGCCATATCAGGCTGATGCGATTGTTGACCCATGGGCTAACGATCAAATCATCCTGCGACGTATCTGTCAGTGTCAAGGATTCAAGTCGAAGGCTTTTATCAGCATGTTTATGGCCACCTTAAGTTGAATGCTGAAGCCATACTTTCACAGCACCACTGATAAATTGGATAAGCTGAATTTCCTTACATTTCTCAGTTTTTGCCAGAGGTTCACCATGCATTTTGTTTTCACCAAAAAAAAAAAAAAAAAAAAACCACCAGCAACCTTCCCAATGACTTTGATTCCTTTGGCAAAATGTCACCATTTTTTAAATGTTTTCACATCTTTGCAATTTTTGTGGGAAGTGAAATGGGCCCCATTCACTAATCACAAAGAGGTCCATTTATCAAAGGTGGAATTTCGACGTTATATCCGATTTTTTTTTTATTCGAATATACTCACAATTCGACTGGAAGGTTATTTAAAAAAAAATATTAGATCAAATGGTTCCCGACCCGAAAATTCGATCATATTCAATTCGTATTCACTTTGTACGAATTTTTTCTCCTAAAATTGGCTCATCGGACTTCTGTCACTGACTTGTACATTAACTTTGAAGGTTTTAGGTGGTGAATATTTGAATTAGGACTGTTTCCATGGTTGAGGTGGAATAAATTTCACATTTGAATTTACATTTGAATAGGGGGATTTAAATTCGAATTCGCATTTACTAATCGACCTTTGATAAATCTGACCCTAATTGTAAATGTAACAAGTAATTTGTGTTTCTGAAGCAGGTTCCTTCTCTACCCTAGCGTAAAGCATGCCTACTTTAGATGTAAGTGTTGTGCATATTACCTCTAAAAATACCAGCAATACAGCTATACAGTCTTTACAAGGCAAACCAGTTATAAAGTGAAGTGGACTTTATACAAATATGATTTACACAGGCCAGTAATACAGTGTAAAGATATTATTATATATATTATATATTCATATAATGCCAACAAAGGCCAGCTGTACAGTGTCAAAATGCTTCCTAAGATTTACCAAGCCGTAACTTTACTCAATTATAATATTATTATAACATTTTCATTGTGTAAGGTTATGTATACACTGAAAGGGGTGGTTCACCTCTTCTAAGCAACTTTTAACTGGTCTTCATTCTAATATTTTTTATAGTTTTTACATTATTTGCCTTCCTCTTCTGACTCTTTCCAGCTTTCAAATGGGGGTCACTGACCCCATCTAAAAAACAAATGCTCTGTAAGGCTGCAAATGTATTGTCATAACCACTTTTTATTACTCGTCTTTCTATTCAGTCCCTCTCCGATTCATATTCCAGTCTTTTATTCAAATCAGTGCATGGTTGCTAGGGTAATTTAGAACCTAGCAACCAGATTGCAAACTGGAGAGCTGCTGAATAAAAAGCTAAATAACTCAAAAACCACAAATAATAAAAAAAAAAATGAAAAACCAATTGCAAATTGTCTCAGAATAACACTCTCTACATCATACTTATAGTTAACTTAAAGGTGAACATCCCCTTTATGGGTGGTGGCAGACAGGGAGATTATTATTTTATTATTATTATTAACATGTATTTATATAGCGCCAACATATTGCGTAGCACTGTAAAGTAAATGTGATTATACAACTACATCACATGAATTACATACATAGAATATATGGAGTAACAAACATCACAATCAATACAGGTACAAAAAGGTGAGGAAGGCCCTATGCATAGGCATACACTCTAAAGGAAAGGGAGTAATACACAAGGTGTGGGAGTGGGCAAGATCGAATTAAGGGGGTGAGAAATGTGGTGTTGTATGTGGTGTTGCGTTTGGTAGTTAAGCAGAGTGAGGGTAGGCTTCTCGAAAGAAGTGCGTTTTCAGAGATTTCTTGAAAGCAGAAAGGTTGGGAGAAAGTCGGACAGACCGTGGGAGAGCGTTCCAGAGGAGGGGTGCAGCCCTTGCAAAGTCTTGAATGCGAGCATGTGAGGAGGTAATGAGAGAAGAGTTGAGTAGCAGGTCAGTAGAGGAGCGTAATAAGCGAGTGGGTGAGTATATAGAGATGATTTCAGAGATGTAGGGTGGGAAAAGTTATGAAGTGCTTTGAAAGTCAGTGTCATTAATTTGAATTTGATTCTGATAGGTAATGGAAGCCAGTGCAGGGATTGACAGAATGGCGAGGCAGAGGAGGAGCGGTTGCTGAGGTGTATGAGCCTGGCAGCAGTGTTCATTATGGACTGGAGACGTGACAGTCTCTGGAGGGGGAGGCCAATTAAAAGAGAATTACAGTAGTCTAGACGCGATATGATGAGAGAGTGAATAAGAATTTTGGCAGCATCTTGGGTGATAAATGATCGTATTTTGGATATGTTCCTTAGGTGGAAGTGACATGATTTAATAAGTGACTGGATATGAGGAGTGAATGACAGGGCAGAATCTAGGATAACCCCAAGGCATCGGGCCTGGGGAGAGGGGGTGATAGTGGAATTGTTAACTATGATGGATACTTCGGGGATGCTACTGGTGTTAGTTGGAGGAAAGAGAACCATTTCAGTTTTAGAGAGGTTTAATTTAAGGTAGCGTTGCCACATCCAGGTAGAGATAGCGGACAGGCAGGAGGAGACGCGAGTTAGGAGTTCTGGGTTGAGATCAGGAGATGAGAGATAGATCTGAGTATCATCAGCATAGAGGTGGTAGTGGAAACCATAAGAATTTATTAATTTGCCAAGGGAGGAAGTATAGAGGGAGAATAGTAATGGTCCCAGGACAGAGCCTTGAGGAACTCCAACAGAAAGAGGTAGGGGAGAAGATGATACTCCATTGTAGGAGACACTAAAGGAACGATTGGTGATGTAAGAAGAGAACCAGGACAGGGCTGTGTCACGAAGGCCAAGCGACTGGAGGGACTGGAGGAGGAGAGGGTGATCTACAGTGTCAAATGCGGCTGAGAGATCAAGCAGTATTAGTAGTGAGAAGTGATTGTTGGCTTTAGCAGTTAAAAGTCGTAAAGCGACAAATCTTTACTCTTTGGTCGGCTAATCTCCCCAAATGCCGTTCCGCCGGCAAGAATACAAATACATGGGGGATGGCAAACGAATCCCTTCTGATTTGCGAAGTTGCCATCCCGCCAGCAAATTTGTAATCTTGCCAGAGGGACGGCATTTGGGGAGATTAGTCGACCAAAGTAGTGAAGATTTGTCGCTGGGTCTCCCTGTCTGCCACCACCTTAACACCTTCCTGCTAATCTTAATAAGAAAAAAATATAATAGCTAAAACTCGAACGAATATTACCGACCCGAAAACTTGAATCGAATTTGAATCTAATTCGATTAAACTTGAATCGAGTTTTTTCCACCCAAAAAAACTAAAATGTCAGGAAGGCTATTAACATCTCTAAATGAATCACTGGACCTTTTGCCATTGATTTCTACATGAACTCGGCAGGTTTTGAATTTGAATTGTTCCCAGGGTCCAGGTATGTTAAATTTTGAATTCTAATTCGAGTTTGGATTATTCCCAATTCGAATTTATGAGTATTTTTTTTTTATATAAATATGTATTTATTGGTTTTACAGTAACATCTCAGAACATTATAACCAAGCACAATCAAATAAAACCATTGTTTACAGATTGTTTGTTACATGACAAAATATGAACATAATGTAACCTTTAAGAGGGGGTACAGGGAGGATAAAGGGGGCATTGGATGGCCTGGTAATATCTCAGATTATAACCTATATATTGCCTATATTCTTGTTCACCTTTGAATAGCATCCATGTTAGCCATTGGGCAGAATATTCCCTTATCTGTTTTTTAAGTACATGCAGAGCGCTCCTCAAATTGTTGGATCTCTTCAACTTTGAATAGCCAATCTCTAATTGTTGGCACCTGCTGTGAGTTCCAATATCTAAGAATTAGCAGTTTGGCGGCATTCAGCAAATTGGGGAAGTGCTGAGTTATTAAAGTTCAATCTGTCCACTGGGGACATGTGAAATAAAAGAGAGTAAGAAGGGTCATTAAGGTCTCTCCCATGTGCAATATGTGAGCAGATGCGGAGGACCGGCTCCCAAAAAGGAATTTGTGAGTTTTGACCAAAAATATAATTCAAAATTCGAATTTCCAATTCGAACCTTAATAAATCTGCCCCTACAAGAGGCGTTGGTTGCACACAAGTGGGCAGATTTATCAAGGGTCGAAGTAAAAATTCAAATTTTGAATTCAAATGTTTTATGGCCAAAACTGTGATTTTGTAAGATTTATCATACACTTCCCCATTAAGAACTCAAATTTGACTATTCGCCACCTAAAACCTGCCGAATTGCTGTTTTAGTCAATGGAAGACGTCCTGGGATAAATTTGGAGTTGTTTGCAACCTTCCTCACATTCAAATTTTTCGGATCTAATTTGAATTCAATTCGAGTTTTCAGGTCGATCCTATTCACCTGAGTTTTGGAAATTCGATTTTTTTTTTTTAATAAATTTCGATTGGTCAAATTTTCGAGTTCATGGGCGTTTTAATAAACTTCCATGGATTCGAAAATTCCATCCTTGATAAATCTGCCCGTAGCAGTGAAGTGATATTGTTGGCCTCATTTCTGTTCCTATAGTCACTACAAAAATCAACGTATTTGAAGTTGATTTTATTTATTTCTTTTTATGGTGCTTGTATGAGATCATCTGTAAAAGATCATCTTCTTTAAAATCGGCACGCTTATTACACACATTAAGAACATTTATGCTCCTTGCACTTTCCTATACTTGCATGCGCATTATATGTCATTATATTGCCGAGCACCAGAAATGATGCAATCCCCATTTTGGCAAACTTTGGATCCGATTGTTTCTGATTTGTCAAAAAACGTAACCATTATTATATTCATTTTGATTTATCAGATGCTGCATTACAGGTAGAAAAACATGGTGATTTGCCCCGAAATTACACTATGCGCAATGCAGTTACAGTCGTAAATGAGCACTATAGTTTTGTATAATATGGCCGGTATAGTATTAGTTCCACTATACTGAAATTATAGTGAATGTTCAATTACCCCTGGCGGCATTTTGAATATTTCGAATTAAGGCACAAAATCCTTTTCTTTTCCATTCTGATTAGAAGAAAAGAGGTTCCGCCTAAATATTCGGAAGGGGTTTTTTACAGTGAGAGCTGTGAAGATGTGGAATTCTCTCCCTGAATCAGTTGTACAGGCTGATACATTAGATAGGTATAAGTAGGGGTTGGATGGTGTTTAGCAAGTGAGGGAATACAGGGTTATGGGAGATACAGTAGCTTATAGTACAAGTTGATCAAGGGACTGGCCCGAATTGCCATTTTAGAGTCAGGAAGGAATTTTTTCCCTCTCTGAGGCAAATTGGAGAGGCTTCAGGTTTTTGCCTTCCTCTGGATCAACTGGCAGATAGGAAGGTTAAAAAAGTTAAAAGGTTGAACTTGATGGACGTGTGTCTTTTTTCAACCTAACTTACTATGTTACTATGTAGATTTGAAAACAAATGGCAATTCCAAAAATGAATGACTATTGCTCTGTGAGCTTACGATTTTATTATTATTGTTACTTTGTATTCCTTTGGGGGAATATAATAAAAGTTGGTAACTGAAAAAATATTTGCAATGCGAAAAGTTATGCCTATGTGTGGACAAATTTGGCTTTGTGCGAATTTAATATAGCTTTTGCGAACCCGGAAACTGTTTAGTGACCACTTCCGACAGGAGAAGAAGGCTTGCAAATTTTATAGTTTGCGCCAGTGTGCAGTGAATGTAACAAAATATCTTACTGAAAAAAATTGTTACGTTTGCTCTAAAAGATTACAACACCTTCATGCACTTTTTAAAAGTGGGCAATGTGCAATTAAAATTCGCAATGCAATAACAATTTAAGGAAGAGTATTACATTGAGAAATGCAAATTTTTATTCTTATTTGTGCAAACTGTTTTGCTCTTTGCGACTTTTATTACATTCCCCCCTTATCTTTCTATTCAGTTACTCTCCCGTTTATATTCCAGTCTCTCATTTAAGCCACTTCCTGGTTGCTACGGTAAACGAGACCTTGGCAACCAGTTAACAACCCCTTTAAGAGCTCAGTCGGCAGCTTATTGGCCCGTGTATGGGCCCCCCTGACGGGCTTCCCCGATCGAGATCTGGCCGAAAGTCGGGCAGATCTGGATCGGATGGGATTAAAAATTGCATCGGATCGTGGCCGCATCTGTTTGTTGATGCAGTCCCGCTATCCGACCACCCGTTCCCATTCGTTAGGATCCGATCGTTGGGCCCTAGGGCCCACGATCGGATCAGCTCGATATTGCCCACCTCAAGGTGGGCATATCGGAGAGAGATCCGCTCGTTTCGCAACATCGCCAAACGAGCGGATCTCTCCGTGTATGGCCACCTGAACATATATGCAGATGTTGAGTATATTGAATCCAATCACTGAAGGTACTTGCCCTTACAGTATATGCTCTCCTTTTATACATTTCTGCATAGCGATCACCAGTCTAGTCTATCCTGATGAATTATGCGCCAATAGAACTTTGGGGGCCTGCAGGTTCGTGATGGGCCAACCTCTCAAGATTTTTTCTGTGGACAGATACAAACAAGGTAAGCTGTGCTTTTCTTTTTGTCATGTTCAGTTATGCTGGCTATATCCTAATAATACTCCCTATATTGTTATAAACACTGTGTCTTGTATGTAATTGACCCAAAAAAATGTATTAAAACTAAAAAAATCATGGTTAATATGATGAGTTTCTATTACAAAATCTTTTGTGTCACTAGAGGGTTAAAAAGTCAGTTCATTGGCCTTTGCATTATTAAAAGCACCGCATGTGAGATTTTATGTGTCCTGTAAGACAATGCTGTGTTATAACCTTGGCCTCACCTCAAATACTTCATATGGTTAGAATCAAACATCCCTGCCCAAAATCACTCCTCGGTCCGTATCTCTAAAATTTATGAACCAATACAATTAATGCATACGGAGTACAAAGTGCAGTTATTTCAGCTCTAACTAAAATTAAGATATAGTGAGATTCATATTTTCAGTGATTAATTACACTCTTGGAAAAGGGCAGCAGTCAGAAAATCCCTATGGATTTATAAAGGAACATGCAATTAATGGGCCCGTGTAGAACACTAATAGGTTTTAGAAAGCATGATACCTTGTTCATTAGGCACTTGGCCCATATTTTGAAATATATTTTTGAAATATTTTGTCCTGCCTCCTGTTCCAAAATTCGCCTATTAATGCAGGGGAACCCTGGAGTTACTATCATATTCAGGCTGGAAATAAAGAAATAAATACAGATATGGGACCTGTTATCCAGAATGCTTGGGTTTTTCCAAATAACAAAATCTTTCTGTAATTTGGAACTTCATACCTTAAGTCTAATAGAAAATCATGTAAATGTTAAACAAACTCAATAGGCTGGTTTTGCGTTCAATAAGGATCAATAAATATACAGAGAAAAAGGAAATCATTTTTTTTTTAAATTTTGATAATTTGAATGGAATGGAGTCTATGGGGCAAATTCTAAGCCGAAGCGCCTAACGCTAGTGTCAATTCGCTAGCGTTGGGCATTTTCGTTACTTCGCAAATTCACTAACGAACGCTGGCGTAGATTCGCTAGTGTTACTTCGCACCCTTACGCCTGGCGAATTTTCGCTACGGATGTAACTACGCAAATTCACTAACGCGCGCAGTGTACTGAACGCTACCTTTTACGCTAGACTTCCTTCGCCACCTCAGACCAGGCGAAGCGCAATAGAGTAGATAGGGATTGCTTCAAAAAAAGTTCAAATTTTTTCTAAGTCCCAAAAAACACTGGCGTTTTTTCTATATTATGGTTGATAGGCTGAAAAAGATCGAAAATTTTTTTGGGGCTCCCCTCCTTCCCCCCTACATTTCCTAACTCATGGCAACTTAACTATACAGTGGGCACATGTGTAGGGCAAAAAAAAAATTTATTTAATGTTTTGAAGGTTTCCCAGGCATTTGTAGTGATTCTGCGTATTCCTCCATTGAAATTTGAAATCAACTTCGCTTCACTTAGCGAATCAACGCTAGCGCAACTTCGCAACCTTACGCTACCCCTGTGCGCAACTTCGGATTTTAGTGAATTTGCGGAGCGCTGGCGAAACTACGCCCGGCGAAGTGTGGCGAAGTGCGACGAAGTTGCGCCTGGCGCAACTATGAATCTTAGTGAATTTGCCCCTAAGGGAGATGGCCTTTCCGTAATTCTGAGCTTTCTAGATAATGAATTCCATACCTGTATTTGCAGCGTCTAACAAATCAGACACAGACGTCATGTTGATGCACCAGAAATAATAGCATCCTGTAATCCTCAGCCCTATTTTGTCTGATTTGTACATTTGCCCCTCACAAATTTAGTAACGCAGGAATTGGGGGAAAGCACCTTATTTTGATTAAAAGCGAATTTGCGAATTGTGCCCGAAATTGCGTTTTGCACAATGCACTTGCATTTGTAAATAACTTGTGTAGTTATAATTTAAGTTAGGAAATGTGGACAGGACTCCGTCTGCCTCTTCATAGTCCCACCCACTGACAGCACAAGTCTGGCCACTTAACTTTATCACCCCCATCCCCTAACATTACATGTACCGTCAACTGCCCACACTTGGTCGGAAGGTGGAAACCCTAATAATGAACATACATGTATTATGCAAAAATGTACCTTCCAGGGGATCTTTAAATGCAGCATGTCCTTATCTAGTGCCCTATCTGGGGGAACATTGTAAATAAAGTGTATGTACCCCAGGTCTCACACTGCACATGCACTTACTTTTGGAAGAGCAGGAGATAGAAGTGAGCGGCAGTGCCACAAGGATGGCGGCATCCAAAGGGCTTTCCTTATCTTGCTGTCTTCCACTGACACTTCTATCTCCTGCTCTTCCAAAAGTAAGTGCATGTGCCTAGGGTTGCCACCTTTTAGCCCGGCGGAGACCAGGCAGGGGGCGAGGTCGTGATGCAGAGGGAGCAGGGTTGTGCCGTTGAGAGTGACAGTCCTGCTTTTGACAGCTCAACCCGCAGTCCCGGCTTTGTACTGAAATGTCATCATTGATGTGCTGCACTGAACAGCCAGAAAAAGATACAAAGTTTCTAACTTAATTAGCTCTTGGTAGAGAGCCCATAATACATACTTTAGATACTTTTGTAACCATTTTAGATAAGATAAGAACTAACAGCTTAAAGGGCATTTCACCTTCATTAGTAAAACTGTAATAACATATAAAAACCATAGAAATGTGTTCACACTTTCATAACCTGCCAAATTCTGTAAAATGGACATGGTAATTAAGGGATGTGGCCACAAAAATGGGCGTGGTCAAAAAATGTTCCAGCGGCTCGCACGGCAAATCTTTTTGTCTCTCTTTCTGTTTCCAAAATGTTGGGAGGTATGCCATGTCAATCATAGGGACTCCAGCCTGGTTTTCCTAATTTGGAAAACTGGGCAAGAAGTTTTGACCTGGGCAGCCCTTCAAAATACCTGGCTGTCCTGGTCAAAACCTGGACTGGTGGCAACTGTAAGTTTGCCACCTGGGGCACATGCACTTTATTTACAATGTTCCCCCAGATAGGGCACTCAGGGCAGCCATCAGGGGGGAAAGGGGGGAGAGTTGTAGGGGGCCCCGAGGGTAAGAGGGGCCCGGCCACGCCGCAATTACTTAGCCGGGTCCCGCCTGCTTTCTGAGAGCTGCCGACTTCGGGAAGACAGGGCGGGAGCACAGTGGGAGGTATCTTCTGTCCATTACTTTTTCCTTATTGGTCACTGAGTTTAAGTCCCGGTTGATCTGCTCAGGGATTGGATAACTGAGGTTTGACCACCAATATTTTTTAATTTTTTATTAACATGTGGGCACCCTAACACCAATGTTTTTTTTTTTACTGTGTGGTGGGGGGTGGACCTGTGGGGTGAGGAGGGCAGACTTGTAGGTAGGGCTTGCGGCGGGCGTAGCCCAGGGGGCCCAGGATATTTTGTCATATGGGCCCTGCGATTTCTGATGGTGGCCCTGAGGGCACTGGATGAGGAATAGGGGAAAATATAACGGGATATAATTATAACATTATGGCACCATAGGTGGCTGTTTCTGTTTTGACCCCAGGTTGATGGTTGTGGGAAGCAGCACTGGAGAACTATGACAAAATTGAACAAAAACATGAAATGGGTTTGCTTAACATGTTGCTCTCATACAGGTATTTAAGCAAGAGCCTAGAAGATGTAAAGGAGAGGGCTCGAACACATAGCTAAGGTATACAAGTCATATACATCATAATAATGTAGGGGACATATAAATATTTTTCCCATTTATATTGCATTCCCCTAAAGATTGGCCACAGAAGGGCCCCTTAGTTTATACCAGGGCTGGACTGAGAGTCAAAATAGGCCCTAGCATTTCAGGTACAAAGAGGCCCAATCAGCCTACACAGAGTCCCAAACAGCCCCCACCAGCCCACTAAATACTGACTTTCTATGGCACTTTATAGCAGCCCCTCTGGCATTTGCCAGAACCCACAGATTGCCAGTCCGGGCCTGGTTTATACAGGAGCTAAGTTCCTGTTCCTGGGTCAAAGCATGACCCCTAGCTTTCCCCAGTTTAGCCACTAGAGGGCAGTGTTCAATAATATATAAGCTGAGCACACATGTGTATTACCGATTATAGTGTATTACACCCTGCCTCCACTGCAAGGGCTCACACCCTGAGAATAATAGGTCTCATCTGGAGCAAATATTGGGGTAAAATTCATAGTTAGAGTAATATTGCCCCTCAATTTACTGTAGCCTTACAATAACAATAGAGCATTGTATGTGCTGGGAAGGAATTGCTTGTGTACATAATAAATCTATTCCATAGTACATTCCTATGTATAGATAAAGGTAGGTAAACCACACATAGGGGGTTATTTATCAAAGTCCGAATTTGTCTCAATATTTTCTGCTACAAACTTCCGATCAAATCCGCTTAGATTGCACTTATTTAATACATTTTACCGAAAATTTGCGGGAAAAAAACAGATTTTCACAATTTTTTCGGATCTTGCACCTGAAAACTCAGATTTTTGGGGTATTGCACGTAACCCAGCGCACATCAAAAAATCATTGGGACTTCTCCCATTGACTCATATGCAACCTCGACAGGTCTGAGATGCTGGATTTTCTGATTCAGACTTTATCATCCTCGGAGTTTAAGAAATTCCGAAAAATTCTAGATATTTTAAATGTCCGATTTTATAAATAAAAAAAACACTGATTTTTGCATTCGGAATTTAGTAAATAACCCCCTTAAAGTGTATTTCAATATCTTTTATATGTTTCAATAAAATCCGTCACGCACAGCTGTCTGGACCACAGTCAGGTATTTATTAAACTGCAGAAAATGCCATAAAATAAAATATGTGGCAGCAGTTAGTCATCTGAATGTCCATCTTACATTTATTTCTTTCCCACAAATAGCTGAGAAAGTTCTACTCCCCCTTTGGATCAATTGTTGAATGTCACAGTGATTGGGGACTTTTTCTGGCAGAACCAGAATCATTTACAAGCCCAGCAGAGGAATTCTGTGGGTGTCAAAGGACAAAAAACAGTTTTCGTATAAGTGTGTAGACTCTGTACATATATATACTGTAGATTACATGGCTTTCTTGTATTAATTTAATTATAGCTCAATAGGTTTTTTTTACCATTTGGAGGCAAGGGGCAAATTGGAAAAAAAAGCAACACGAAGTGCTATATTTTTTGCACTTTAAACTTTGCCCTGCACCCTGCATCCATTTTAGAAGTGCAAGGTGTTAGAGTGCCCTGTATTGAGCTCCTGCTTACAGTTCGGAGCTTTCTTGTGACTGTCAGTGGTGTGCTCCTTGCCTTGAATGAGATTTTTAATCCACAGGATTTTGTCCCTTAGTACTTGCTCTGGTACCACTGTAAATAACCCCCCCCCCCTCCAGGCTTCTCTGATCAATCCAAAAGATTTTATTCTGGATACTGGACCAGCTTTCATCTCTAGTCTTACTGAATGTGGCAGCCTGTAGTCTTCTTTTTCACTTACCATTGTCCTCCATTTGTGTTATAATAAATAAACATTATAATAAAATAAAACAAGCTATTATAAAAAAACAAAACAAGATACGTGGGGAACATTGGAATCTGCTGTCACTGGGTCATTGACATGGAAGATTTTAAATGGATTGAGCTAAGAGATAATAAAATGTGGCAGGATGTGTATTGCCTACTACTCAGCAGTCATAATATAAGATTACAACCAAAATGATTATTTTAGCTGTAGCCGGATATATAGCACTACAGGGCCCTCTTCTGAACTAATGGTAAAAGTAAAAGCCCCCACAGCCACTGATGGAAATGCCCCCACATTCAACATAGTTAGAGGGAAGCTACTCTAGTTCTGAGCAAGTGTCTGTGCAAGCCCATACAATCTAGTTCATTACGGCCTTTTATTTGGCTATAGCTATTCCTCATTGGGATCATTCACAGGGTTATTTATTAAAGGTTTAGTTGTTTTGTATCCAAAAAATGTTAGTTTTCATTGCTATTTTTCCGGCAAAATTCGAATTGTCTGGTTAAAAAAAACCCTCAAATCTTTAGAAATTTATTATACCCTGAAGCTGGAAATAACTGGAATCCGAAAATACTCCAGCTAAAACCCGTCATGGTCATATACTGTAGAAGTCAATGGCAGAGGTCCCTTCAACTATTTGAAGATGTTTGCAGCCTTCATGATGTTTGGGGGGTTTTTTCAATGGGTTTCACTCAAAAACTCTATTAATTCAAGCAATTTGAATGTTTTTCAACGAAAACTCTATAAATTCGAGTATTTGAGAATTTAAGATCAGAGTACAATTTGCAGATTCTCTATAATTTATAATCTGACCGGCAATGGGAACTCCTCTATGTAGAAAGACCAACCTGGAGAATGAAAGAATGTGTTGAATCCATGGTAAGAAGGAAAGTGTTTGCCTTCCATTCAGCAAACCTGTTACCTTGTAGCACCCCAAGAAAGTTTTTCCCCCCGAACTTGAGTTTTTCCCATTGAGTTATTTCATAAATCAGAAAACGTTCGAGTTGTGAGTTTATTAAAGGTATAAAAAAACCTCACAAACTCGACCTTTGATAAATAACCCGCTCGCTGGGTTATTAAGAAATATTGGTTACGTTATTCCAGAGTTTAATGTGAAGCCAATACTGTGTTTTTAAAGACCTAAGGGAACCTGAACTTGGTTTAGCAATAACTGCAGCATACACCCCCTTGCAGAGAAGGGGATAATAATACTATACTGAGCTGGGATTTGCAGCTCAGGTTGAATAAATCCCATGCATATACCATATTCAGAATATCTTCTAATTGTTACAGAAGGCAATATGCATTTTTATAGACCCACAAATACTAGAGGACTAATGGCAAATGAATTCAACTCCTTACTCATGCAGGCTTCTCTCTGTTTGATGACCAACAAACTACTTTGCCCAGTGATATTTTGGGGGTGAGTATGGTGGCTGAAAAGTTTCAGGAGGAAGTAACAACTAAAAATGAGGGTTCAAGTACACTTTGTAATTGTTAGTGAGCCCCCTTCATGTTGCTACAGACTTTTTTTAATTTCCCATGATTTTATTTCTTTTTTCATTTTTAATCATATTTTGAGGCCTGTTTTATATCTAAGTTTAGATAATGAATATGGGGGATTTAGGAATTTATTTGTTTAATCTTCCCTATAGTGGGAGAGTGGGCCTCTGATGGTATCATATTCCAACTTTCTTCTTGTCTAAATACAGGGGTTTTGCATAGGAGATAAAATAATTCTCCAGTCCAGAAAGCTGATAATGCACCTGTTAGAGATGAAGCTTGGGACACAAATAACAGAATATATGAGTTATCCCTATTTTGTCTATAGAAATATCAGCATGTTTTGAGGCTAACGGCTGTCTTAAAACCTTGGCAGCATATATGTAAAACATTCTGTTAAAACTGATGGGACCCAATAATGTCAGCCCCCAACCACCAACACCACCAACAATAACAGACCACAGACATTTTTATGTGCTTTATTTACTTTTGAGAGTTGTCAACAGGAGAAGAGAAGACATAGCTCAGTGCGATGCAGGAACACTTAGCCCCCTACAGCTGGATAAAAAAAAACTAGTTGGTGGTATAAACTGAAGGTTGATCTGTAGGTGATTTTAGAAGTTGCTATTGATTTTGGAATACTCAGTTCTAGTGCCATTGCAAACTTTCATTGGCCATTGTGGGTCTTTGGGGTTAGCAACTGTTCAACTCTTCAGATACTATTGAAGCACAAAGCAAAGGCATCTTTCTGAAAGTGGGGCGTGGAATGGAAAGGTTGTTGCAGTCAATATGTTCAGTGTTGACATATATACATAATAACATTTAATAATAATAATAGAAATTGGTCAAGTTGGACATACAGTAGCTTCACAGGGAGACGATTTAAGAGCAGAGTACAACTTGCAGATTATCTATAATTTATCATCTGACTGGCAAAGTGAACTCCTCTATGTAGAAAGACCAACCTGCAGAATGAAAGAATGTGTTGAAACTATGGTAAGAAGGAAAGTGTTTGCATTCCATTCAGCAAACGCATTTCTTGTAGCAACCCCAATGCAAAAGTGGCAACAGACTACACAACTAAGATGTTAAAAAAATTAACTGTATTACATTTTAGATTAATACATGTAATTGTTATATGTATGCATACATTTATTTAAGTAGCAGTTGTATATGCAGTGTGGTGCACTTTAAATAATAGATAGAAGACACTAGAGCAATCAGAGGGTACAAAATACAAAAAATAAAAATATATGTACAATTACTCCAAAGATTATAAAAATGACACGAAACTGGAGGAAGAGTATACCTGGTCCTCATACCAAATAAATTCCAAATGGATTACACAATGGAGTATTTACATAAGGGTAACTACATGCAGATGTTTTGTCATGATTAATCTCAGTTACAGCAGGTGACAAAAAGGTTCCCCTGCAGCTAACATGCCATTCTCTGCAGACACGGTGCAAAGTTGCCTGAAGTTTCCTCGTGGGGATATCTTGTGATACAAGAGATGTTTTGTCACCTGTAATAGCCGAGATTAATCGCTGGTACCACCTTTTCTGGAAAAAAATATCGGCCTTCCTATATATTTATCTTTTTTCCCTATTAATAAAATTGGGATCAACCATCATTTTTACCAGACATGCTGGTAAAATACCAGACAGGTGGCAACCCTAATCGCGGGTGACAAAACATCCAGTGTATCATTGCCCTCACACAGTACTGGGGCATTATTTAGAATCTGTCTCATGCAACTGCCTACAAGAAAGAAATGACAAAGGGTAACAGCTCTGCCGGAAATATATATGTCTTCCATTCTAAAGTTGTTCACTATGATTAATCATGAATGCTTCATGGTTAATCTCTAGGACAGTGGTTCCCAACCAGTGTCTCACAAGCAACATGTTGCTCACCAACCCCTTGGATGTTGCTCCCAGTGGCTTCAAAGCAGGTGCTTATTTTTCAGTTCCTTGGATTGGAGGCAAGTTTTAGTTGCATAAATACCAAGTTTATGGCCAAGCAAAGCTTCCTGTAGGCTGCCAATCTACATAAGGCTACCAAATAGCCAATCATAGCAATGATTTGGCACACTTTTTCATGCTCGTGTTGCACCCCAACTCTTAACATTTGAATGTGGCTCATGGTTAAAAAGTTTGGGGACCCCTACTTTAGGGCAACGGTGTGTTATTGCCCTTAACAGTTGGCTACAGGTTGGTCCTGACTCTGGCCACTTTGTAGTATGTGGCTATTGATGCTCCCACCCTACAGCCAGTGACCAGGGCCAGAAACAACCTGTAGACAATTAGAGCAATTAGAGCAAGATCCAAGTAAGAGTATTCAAATATTTAGGATTCAATGACTAACAGAGCCAGCAACCAGCTCCCATAGTGGTAAAGTGTATATCCATGAAGCCAACTTCATATAACCAACTTATTATCTGATTTGCCCTTCTTGATTTTATACAGGGAAAATATCATCATCATCATCATCATCATTTATTTATATAGCGCTGTCAAGATACGCAGTGCTTTACTGCAGTTATAGCAAACAGGGAATAAATGGTGGCTAACAGACAAGGATTACAGAGTACAATGGGGTTTACAAACTAAAAGGTTAGGGTACAATTGAGACATTAGGATTATATAAACACTTTGTCATTTTTGATACAGCAATGATTAATTAAGGTACAACGAATAGGCCTCTTTAAACAGATGGGTCTTTAAGGAGCGCTTGAAAGTTTGGAAGGAAGGAGAAAGTCTGACAGCTTGTGGCAGAGAGTTCCAGAGAAAAGCAGAAGCCCGAGAGAAGTCTTGTAGACGAGAATGGGCAGAAGTGACCAGAGGAGAAGTGAGGCGAAGATCAGAAGCAGAGCGTAGGTTTCGTGAAGGAGTGTATTTGGAGATTAGAGATGAAATATAGGGAGGGGTTTCATTATTAAGGGCCTTGAATGTGAGTGTAAGTAATTTGAATTTGATTCTAGAAGAGATTGGGAGCCAGTGAAGGGACATACAAATGGGAGCAGCTGATGTTGAGTGGCGAGCTAGATGAATGAGTCTAGCGGCCGCGTTTAGAACAGATTGGAGTTGTGAAAGGTGACTTGTTGGAATACCTGTGAGGAGTAAGTTGCAGTAATCAAGGCGGGAGATGATGAGAGACTGAATCAGTGTTTTAGTTGATTCTGAACTGAGATAGGGTCGTATTCGAGCAATGTTGCGCAGTTGAATACGGCAAGATTTTGCAAGTGTTTGAATGTGTGGTGAAAAAGACAGATGAGAGTCTAAGATAACTTCTAGGCAGCGTGCCTGTGTGGTGGAATGAAAGGTGGTGTTGTTTACGGTGAGTGATATCTGAGGGACAGGGGAAGATCTTGGAGGAAATATGATGAGTTCTGTTTTAGAAAGGTTCAGTTTCAGGTGGCGCTGTGACATCCAGGAGGAGACAGCAGAAAGACAGTATATTAAATGACATACATGTAATACAACTCTTAAAATCCTGTAACTTTGATTATAATGCACGGCGTCCATGTAATAAAAATTCAAATGGAGCAGTGCAATAAAAAAGACGATAAAGTCAAAACATGACTGCTGAATGGTAAACATTGCCAATAGAAGCATTTTTGTACCACAGACACAACATCACTTCCTGATTATATCAATATGTCCTTCTATTATTTGCTTATTTGGAACAATTCCTTTTTGTTATACAGTAAACAATGTCATGAGGTCTCCTATTAAATTAGAATTATTTATCATGCTGTTCGCGCACCTTTGTCTCCAAGGATTCCTATGACGCGAATTTACAGGAAGATCGGGGTATTTCTCACCAACAGTTTCCTGTTTTCTTACGTGCTTTTGTTTAGTTGTCATTTTTTTCACCCTTTGTGTTTTTCAAGGAAAACAGGCAATCATCTGGCATAGACGAAGACTCTTAGGCTGTACTGGGAATGCTTCAAATAATTCCATTTGGAATGTCACAGGTATGCCGGGCTGGATGTTTACCAAAGGGCTGCAATGTGTTGTTTTGTTTTTAATTGCTTTATGGGGAAAGAGGAGATATATTTCCCGTTCAAAGCTATTTAAAAGAAAGAAATGTAATTTTCTCATGAGGAAACTATTCCAGTGTTTTTAAGGAAGACATTTGCACTAAATAGAATTGGTTGAAAAACACCTTTCTCCTGCTATTGTTTTTAGATCTCTCTTTAGGATACTTGGCCAGACCTCACTGAATGGTTACTCTGTGTGCACATCTATTAATAGTTCTTATGTGACCAGTAATTATTATCTGAAAAACGTGGGAACTAATTCATTCTGAAAATTATATTTCTAGAACTAAAAAAAATGCCACTTTATGGCCCAAAGTAAATGTACCTGGGAGCACACTGGAAACTGCCAAACCTTTGCGGGCTTCAGCATTAGATACTGCCCCGAAAAGCATCCAAATTCAGTACAATCCAATAAGGACCAATTAAAAATCCAAAAAACCAAAGCTTTTGAGGAAGTGTCTGGAGAGCCACAAAACGCATGAAGCAAATGGTTCTGGTTTCAACTATTTGAGTCTTGTTTTTAATGGATGAATAAAAGATTGGATTTTTACATTTTCACTTAGGGGCAGATTTATCAAGGGTCGAATTGAAAATTCAAATTTTATAATTCCAATTTTGAGTTTTAGTGTAATTCGACTATGGAATAGTCCAAATATCGATTCGAATTTAACAAAAATTCGAAATTTGAATTTTATCATGTACTGTCTCTTTATGATTTCATATTCGACTATCCACCATCTAAAACCTGCTGCATTTGTGTTTTAGCCTATGGGGGACCTCCTACAATCAATCTGGAGTCGTTTGGTAGACTTTTGAAAAAATAAAATGGTTTTTTTTTGGTAAAAAACTCATTCCATTCAAGTTTGCAGCTTAATTCTATTCACCCGTTTTTAGAAAATTCATTTTGATTGATCTGGGGTTTTTTTTGAATTTTGAGTTGATGGGAGTTGATGGGAGTTTTTAGAAACTCCCATAAACTCGAAATTCGACCCTTGATAAATCTGTCCCTTAATATTCTCCTTTTGTGGTGTTCCGTGACCTAATTGAAATGTAAAAAAGTATTCAGACACCTGCCTACCCAACATCTCATTCCCAGACCAAATGGATTAATATGAATTTGGACCTCCCTTTGCTGCTTTAACAGCCTTCTAGGAAGACTTTTCACTAGATATTGGAACATTCTTGGTGGGATTTGCTTCCATTCAGCCACAAGAGCATTAGTGAAATCTGGAGCTGATGTTGAGTTTGGAGCCTGGCTTATAGTTGGTGTTCAGCTTCATCCCACTAGTGTTTAGTAGTGTTGAGGTCAGGAGATCATGGACCTCATTTTTTGCAAGATCTTATTGGGCTGAAACATTAAACATTTTCTATAAAGAATGAATAATAGAATTGTTCAGATCCCTAACAAATTGTCTCAGAATATCATTCCATCATGATAAAAGTTCATTTAAAGGAGAACAACCCCTTTAATGACTTGGCAGGATGCATGATTCATAAAATCAATAAAAATGGGAGACATTTTGGTCTAGCAAATATTAGTGTCTAGCAGCACAAGATATAAATATATCCCTGTGTGACTGTGAGTATGAGAGGGAAATAATAGAGGAAGCAAGAGGAACGTTGTTGGGTTTGGAGGGGGGGGGCTTACAAACTCAGAGTTGGCTTTTGGCATTGTTCCAGTATATATACATAGCGTATGCGAATAACAAACATTTATAAAATGTGAGGTGTTAATAACATCATTAGGCTCCAATATATTTGCTCAAGTCAGTAGCAACTATGGGCTGAACCCTCCAGTAGAACCCTAAAACTACTGCCAAGTTAGCTACTGGGCAGGTGTTTTGGTGCGCCCCACAAGTCTTCATAAATGGATGTACCTTGTATGTAAGGCTTCACTGCACACTCAGTTTTGCTTTCATTTCAGCATGTGGCAAACAAGGCTTATTCTATTTATCTGACGCATTGAACTAGATTTAATTAATGGTCTGTTGCAAAATCTCACATTTTACTGCAAGCTAATTTCTGAAAGCCTCACCTGTAATTAGAGTGTTCACTGTTGTGCAGTCTGCAATTTTCCATAGTATAATAGTATGAACTTGCAATGGTCAGAAGTTGAATCACATCAGCTCAGATCTACCGAGACATCCTATAAATTAATCATTAATCAAGATGCCTTCTAATTCATGACATGACTTGAAAATGCACGGCATGTAGCAAGCTGTGAAAACCAAATAGATTATTGTCTGCGAATTAACTTAATTGGGATAAATCCATTCATGAATCTTCTTAAGTAAAATTTGATTGTAATTCAATTGGTCACCAATGAGCGATTGTGCGAATAATTTTTTCTGTCTGTGCAATTTTAGATAATGAGCCCATAACAAATGCATTACAGATATGGGACCCTGTTATCCAGAATGCTTCGGACCTGGGGTTTTCCAGATAAGGGATCTTTCCGTACTTTGGATCTTCATACCTTAAGGGGGATGTAATAAAATTTGCAAAGAGCAAAACTTTGCCTGTCGAAATGTAATATTATTCATTAGGCTTTTATTGCATTGCGAACCTTAATTGCACATTCCGAACCTTTATCACCTGCTCTGGAGTTTCGTTAAATATTTTGTCACATAAAACAGTTTGCGATTGCAAAGTTTTATTAAATAAAGTGCAAACGGTTAAAAAAAGCAGTTTGGTCGCTAACTTTGCGAGGAAGTCATTGAGGTCTTAATCAGACAAAAATGATGCAAACGGGTGCAAGAGTTTTTACTAAAGTTTTTTGTGACAACAAAGCATATTACATTACCCGTTTAGTCTGCTAACAATCATCCGATAAGGAGTAATTATATATTAGTTGGGATAAAGAATAAAGTACTTGTTTGTTATTACAGAGAAAAAGGAAATCATTTTTAAAAATGTGAATTATTTGATTAAAATGGAGTCTACAGAAGATCTTCCCGTAATTCATTGCTTTCTGGATAATGGATCCCCTGTATTCCCTTGTGTTTCTTTGCAACATTTTCCAAAAATGGCAAACCCTTTAATTTAAGCAGTTGCAATGGATGGTAAGCTTTTTGAAACAAATACAGGACCCAATATCTGAACAGTCAGACATGTCACATATTGGGACTTATGGTCCCAAGGGGTCCAGTGAATCAGGTTGACCAATGACTGCATACACACGTCTACATTAATTCTCATTATTTTGTACCAATATATAGTATGAGAAACGAAAAACTATTTCTGAAGTCATAGGAAACTGCCTGTATAAACTATACACCGCATTCCAAGGCTTCTATTTTTGTGTGGTGTATTGTTATTACAACTCTGAAACCTTGATTTGCCTTCTTTTCTCACTGTGAAATATGACTGGTTTTGTTTATTCCTCTGACCTATTAACAAAACTATGCCCGGAGTTATTTTTACAGATTTCACCGGACGACGGGACAAACAATGCAACTGAACTTCAAAGGCTTTCACACCTCAGCACGAAACCTGCTTCTGACAAAAAAAACAAATTTCAAATGGAATATCTTTGAGAGAGGTTTCCATCCTTGGCCCCATGTAGCAATATACACTCCCATAAAGGGAAGTTGGTGTTAATAACTAGAGCATTGTCATGAATAGTTTCAAAAAGTGAGAGACCAAGGGGCAGATTTACTAAAGGGCTAAGTTGCCGTCGCTTTAGAAAATTCGTCAGAAACCTCATCCTCAGGGACATTGCCAATTTACTAACAGGCATAGAGGACAATTTGCTACTGAAATTGTACATCACAAGCGTCGTTTCGCGCCCTATCACCAGGCGAATTTTCTCAGGTGAGAATTTTACAGAACGTTACCTCTTTCACAGAGTTTCCTTTGCCATTAAGCTGGCCATAGATGTAAAGATTTTTAAAAGATTCAATCGTTATTGAGAGACCACGATTATCTCGAAACGATCGTTTAAATGTACGGTGTGTCCATCAACCAAAAAGACCATTTCAGGCGATATTGCCAGCAAAACTGAAGGGGAGCTGCCTGCTTGTCCCTGCAGACATAAATACATTGCACTGGTACCGATAAAGATTTTTAAACCTGGCCGATCAATTTTCTGACAGATGGTTGAAAAATCATAAGAGGTACGATCGTTCGAATCCCACTAACCACACGATAATTTGACGGATTAGTCAGACTGCACTGAAATCGGTCATTCACCAAAGATAAATGGGGACCTTTAGACCTGGAGAACTGACAAGATGAAGCTACATCCTCCTTTCTCAGTGACATCATATCCTGTATGCCAAATATCTAAAAAACACTGGTGTTTATTCATATTTTAAAGCAGGATTACCTTCAAAAGTCCTAACTATTAAAGATTTTTGGTTTCTTCAACCATTTGAGGGTCATGCCACATTTTTTTTAGGGTGGGCTCATGTCTAGGGCATTAGAGGATCTCTTTTGTCTTTATTTTGCTTCCTTGGACATTTGTAATAATAAGTGATCACTTAAAGCACTTGCACCAACATTTCCAATAAAGACACACATATATATATATATATGTACCTGCCCTATTCAAATTGACCTAAGCATAAGAGTACTAATTAAGTTTCGCTAGGCAGAAATGAACTTTAGCGAAAGTCCACTATGAAATGCTTGCGCTGACGAATTAATGCTAGTGAAACTACGCCAGCGTTTGGCTGCTGAGGTGCAACTTCACATTTTAGTGAATTAGCGTAGTTGTATTTAATTTGCACGTGACGAAGTGTGGAGACTCCTTTGCAGAAAGAAATTTGCCCTTTTATGAATTTGCAAAGTCGTCAGAATGTTTCTTTGTGACATTAATCAAATCTATCCTATGGAATATATTGGATTTTTAATTATATTTTCGCTACTATGGGAGCATTTTCACAACTTCTTCACATGCCGTACATAGTAGAGATGCAAAAATGGGATTTGTTATCCCAAAACCACTATCTAAAAGTCTCTGAATTACTATTTATTAATTTTAACCATGTTTTCTTTTTCTCTGTAATAATAAAATAGTGCCTTGTACATAGTCCAAACTAAGATATAACAGCGACAAAACAATCCTATTGGGTTTATTTAATGTTTAAATTATTTTTAAGTAGACTTTTCCAAATTATGGAAAGACCCTTTATTCAGAAAGCCCCAGGTCCTGACCATTTTGGATAACAGGCCCCATACCTGGGCTATTGTGGTTGGCAGGATAATATTACTGTAATGAGCAAAATCTAGCAGACGAAAGGATTGTCCCATCGCTATAGTCATATTAAAATACAATCACCCTGATGGAAACCTTCAATCCTGCTTCACTGATGAACTGGCTCCTCTGATGAACTGGCTCCTCTGAAAATGTTCTAAAGCTTTATAAATATGTGATAACAGTGCTGATAAATAAACAGCAATGTGCATGCAAGTAGTTAAATTACCTCTTTGCTGCTTTATACAAACTGACCCACTGACCTTTTACATGTGTTTCCTTACCTTCCCTGACCTCACGATCTGATCCTGTTGGCTCACACTTCACAATTTATATATGAGATTCGCAATATCTACTTTAACAATCCCACATAATCTGTGTTTGGAGACAATCCACAAATAGCTAGCACATCACAAATCTAAAATATTGCATTACATTTCTCTTGTATACAAGATAAATACTGAAAATGTTCCTTGTCTTTTTCTGTCAGTAAGAGACTTTTTTGTAATAAATATTTGTGGTCCCTTTCCAAGTTTATGTCCAAATAAAATCTACATGAAATAGATTATGATGTATGTGAAGCGAATATTTTTTTAGCAAGATGATTCATTTGGATGATTTGTAACAAAAAAAAATGCAGTTTTACTTATCCTATTCATATTTATTACTTTAAAGGACAAGGAAAAGCACGGGTGGTTTCAGTTTGTTTGGCACTCCCTAGTGACAATAACTGCAACATCTTTACATGGACCAGTGCTTCTCTTCTTAAGCCAGCCAGGGGTATATTAATGCAGATGCACCTTCCTGGTTGAGCAAAGTATTGCTTGTTCAACTCTTAGGGGCCTACTTTCTTACATTTGTAAACTTTTTTTTTCTCTGATGCGGATATTCTAGCGTAAACAATCATATTTTTTTATAATAGCTTAATTTTTTCAAATCCATAAAAAATTACGGGCAATTTTAATTTTGCCAAGTAAAAGCTGTTGAGGTCAATTAGTAGTCTTTGGAAGTTGCCATTCTTATATTACTGGAGTGTATGAGGCCCACCGGGGCTGCTACCCCAGGGACCCCCACACCCTTTCTGGGGCCCCCACTGCCCACCCACAACTCACCCATCGTCAGCCCCTCCCCCCTGCTTATACTTACTTTTGCTGTCACCAATTGACAAGTGTTTGAGCCTTTCCTTGTCCTTTAACATAAAGTATATTTACTGTACTATATGATTAAACTGTATTTGTTATCCTACTCTATCAACAAACTGCTGCTTTTGAGGTGAGATCTACAATTTTAAAGGTAATTAAACATTTTTATGTTTTTTACAACGACAACATCTCCCTTTGCAATGTTCCTGTAAATATTTCCATTAATATTTAATATATTTATTGAAATGCATTTAAGTCCCAAGGTGCTTGTTTATAAGGGTATGTGCTGCCTGATGCACATTTCCTGTTTTGTCTTTTACAAAATGCACAGTGCTACGCAATATGTTGGCGCTATATAAATACATGTTAATAATAATAATAATAATAATAATAATAATGTATTGCCTTTTAACATTTTTATTTCATGCTACTTTAATTTTAGCCAAATTAACTATAACATATGCAGGTGTGCTTCGCCAATGAGGCAAAATGAGGCTGTCACCTCAGGCGGCAGAGCCCCACTAGGTACCAGGGGCTCCCTCCGGGGGAGGGGGGGCAGCAGCAACTGCTGCTGCCTCAGGTGGCGGAGGGGCCAGGATCGCCCCTGAACGTATGGTATCCCAAACCCAAAAAAACCCCAAGATCCCGTTCTCAGCTGAAACTTCTGCCTCTAACAACCGTCTTTCATTTCGGGAGGAGCCCTCAGGTACTCAGATGCTGCCTGGTCTTAACGTGAGAGGACCAAGGGGGTAGTTCTGGGCAGGCAATGGAACCATAACGTATACAGGAAGGACGGGAAACAGAGAGCGCAGTTGTGGAACAGGTTGGGTCAGTACCAATCAGACAGAATCAGGAACCAGTACTGTAGTCAATGTCACAGGCCAGGGTCAAACACACCAGAAGCACAGTACAGAAGTGAGATCCAAGAGAATGGTCAGAAACAGGCAAGGGTCAGGACAGGCAGCAAGCTTTGGAAGGTCAGGGACAGGCAAAGTCAGGAACAGACTAAACAGACTTGAAATCACACCCAGGAACTACTAGGAAATAGACCTTTTTTGGGCAATGAGTCAATGCAGAGTAGGGGGTTTTATAGCCAGACTAATGGCTTATACATATCACCTGTGGCCACATTGGCAACAGGTGAAACAAGTCATGCCTACATGCCATTAGAAGCATAGCGATTGAAGTGAACCAGGGCCTTAGTTGTCTGCTCACATAAAACAGATTGAAATTGCATATTTACCATTCACCAGTCTGCACTGGAGACTTTGCTAATTAATCAAGACACAGAGACTGTCTGCATTGTGATGTTATATTATGTTGTCAATAGAAACATTATAAAAAAGAATTAACTATGCAATCATGTGTCATGTCTCATAGAGTGTTGTGTCTTCTTGGTGTGTTTTTTCCTATTATTATTGTGGGTAAATTCTGACTTGCAAGGCAAGTAATAAGGGGTCATTTGCTAAGACCCCAGATTCAAGAGTAAGAGGACTAAAGGGGTGCAAGTGCTCACCCCTTCAAGCTCTTTTAAAAAGAACTTGTGTCAAGGATCTGACTGTGTTTTTCGCTTTTTGCCATGCAGTACAGTACAGTACTACAATGTGAGCAAGCACATCTGAAAGTGTTGTACCCCATCCACCCGCCCATGAATACAGCACTGACGACTGCAGGCAGTGTTTTATCCATCTGGCAAATGTAAGTCTCTGTGCACCATTTAGGGAAATTTTTTTGGAACAATTCTTTTCTTCAGGACACAAGTCTAAAAAATATATGGCAGGTTGTGCCTATTTTGGTCTGGGGACAGGACGGACCTGCACCCAGAAAATCCAGCGCAAAGTACAAACCCGGGGGAAGAGGTTTTGTCTCAAATTTGTTTTATTTTCTTGCCTGAATGAAAACTAAGAGCACCTTTTGAACTTGCATTTCTTTCCCTAGTCTTTGTAAAAGACACCTTATGAGTTTGAAGCAAACCTCAGATTTCTATCCTGTTTGTTTATGTGGCCATATTTACACCCTAAATCTCTTGCGAGGCAACTTTGGGGTGACACATGGGATGACAAATCTCCCCATGTGCCATTACCCTAATGGTGTGGGCAGGGCAGCCATCAGGGGGGGACAGGGGGGAGAGTTGTAGGGGGCCCCAAGGGTAAGGGGGGCCCTGCCACACCACGCTTACTTGATTAGCCGGGCCCCCCATCTTTCTGAGAGCTGCTGACTTCGGGAAGGTATGGATGTTTAAGGGGCCCTGGCCACCAATTTTCTTATAATGTGGGGGTGGGGTCCCTGGCCACCAATTTTGGCCACCAATTTTTTTAATGGGAGGGCCCTGGCCACAAATGTTTTTTTATGGGGGGGCCCTGACCACCTATATCTTTTTATTTTTTATTAACATGTGGGAACCCTAGCCACCAATATTTTTTTAGTTTTTTTACTGTGTGGTGGGGGGCGGACCTGTGGGGTGGGGAGGGTGGACCAGTAGGTGGGGCTTGCGGTGGGAGCAGCCCAGGGGGCCCAGGAAATTTTGTCGTATGGGGCCCTGTGATTTCTGATGGCGGTCCTGGGTGTGGGATTAAACATTTTCTCATGTCTGATGGATAGAGAGAGAGAAACTGAAAAACAAACAGATACAATAATAATTATAGTCCATATATTGAATATTGCACAGAAATCTAATAGCTGAGCTAAATTACGGCCAAAGACTCATCCGCTGTATATTATATTTATTACTTTGTAAATTGCTTTCATGCTCCATTAGTGCTTTGCTTTCATGCTCCTTTGGTGCTGTGGAGGAAGCCATAAATTATGACCCCATATTTCCTAGAGGCTCTTATCAACTCAGGATTCCTGTTAGTGCCAAGAAAAACATTAGTTCCTGTAAGATTCCTTGCACTTCCTATGTAACCAGCCTTACATTTGCTGAAGAAAGAAAAATAGAGTTAAGGAAACTGCAGAGGAAAGCAAGAACAACCAAAAATAGGACCCTAGAATGGAAACCTAAATATAGCACGTTCTATCTGGGTCTCAGATTTCACTGTTTTTGTCTCGAGTCAATCCTATAACAGGGAAGTCTGCTACAGGGTACTGTTGTAAAGGGATTTTTAAAACTATAGAAATATTAAAATGCATAAAAATAATGAATATTGTAGAAAAAAGGGTTTGAATACAAAATGTGACATTTTATAGCTTTCCACAAAAGATGTGCTGTTATTTAGCAGTTATAACCAGTGGGGCATATTTGTAAAGGGTGAGTATAAATATTGGTGGAGCCCCCCAAACCTTAATTTGACATGCAGACTGCAAAGTGATCCCTATGCACATGGAATAAGCACTAGACATCAAATAATAAACCTGACAATTGCTATAGATCTATAAAGATAATGCAAAATGTTTAAAGGGTTGGTTCACCTTTAAGTTAACTTTTTGTATGTTATAGAATGACCAGTTCTAAGCAACTTTTCAATTGATCTTCACTATTTATTTCTTATAATTTTTTAATGATTTGCCTTTTTCTTCTGACTGTTACCAGTCACTGACCCCATCTAAAAAAACAAATCTTCTGTAAGGCTACACATTTTAGAATTATGTGAATTTTTAGAGAGTTTAGAGTTATCTGAATATTTTTTACTCAAATTTATTCGAATGGGAGCATATTTATGAAAAAACTCGAATGTCTGAAATTCGATGGAATGTTAACATCCCGTTTTTTGAAAAAAACTTGACCGTCAGGATGGCTATTGAAGGGGTGGTTCACCTTGAAGTTCAATTTTAGAATGTTATAGAATGGCCAATTCTAAGCAACTTTTCAATTGGTTTTCATTTTTTATTTTGTTTCGTTTATTAATTGCCTTCTTCTTCATACTCTTTCTAGGGGTCACTGACCCCATCTAAAAAACAAATGCTTGCTAAGGCTACAAATCTATTGTTATTGCTATGCTTTATTACTCATGTTTTTAATCAGGTCCTCTCCTATTCATATTCCAGTCTCTTATTGAAATCAAAGCATGGTTGCTAGTTTTATTTGGACCCTAGCAACCAGATTGCTAAAATTGCAAACTGGAGAGCTGGAATAAAAAACTGTAGTAAATATGCCCCTTATTTTTGTTGCTACTTTTTATTACTTATGTTTTTATTCAGGCCTCTCCTCTTCATATTTCAGTCACTTATTCAAATCAATGCATGGTTGCTAGGGTAATTTGAACCCTAGCAAACAGATTGCTGAAATTGCAAAGTGGAGAGCTGCTGAAAAAAAAGCTAAATAACTCAAAAGCCACAAATAATAAAAAATAGAAGCCAATTGCAATTTGTCTCAGAACCACACTCTGTACACCAAACTAAAAGTAATTTTTTTTTTATTGTGCCCACAATAAAAAGTTTTTTATTTTTTTTAAGACCTGTGAGAGCAACTTCTATGTATTCCTATATATATATATATATATATATATATATATAGGTAATGTGGGGTGACGGCACACCAAACAAATACAGCAACACGTTTCTAGAAGAAAAATAGGAGGTTTATTGGACTGAACCAACGTTTCAGTTCCTCACAGGAACTTTCATCAGGGAGTGAAAAGCTAAGTGCACAGTGAGACGCTTAAATTGTGAATATATAAGCGTCTCACTGTGCACTTAGCTTTTCACTCCCTGATGAAAGTTCCTGTGAGGAACTGAAACGTTGGTTCAGTCCAATAAACCTCCTATTTTTCTTCTAGAAACGTGTTGCTGTATTTGTTTGGTGTGCCGTCACCCCACATTACCTATTGAAGCTTTTTTTCGACTGGCACCCGATCTGTAATTTCTGCTGGGGGTGTGCGTTCCGTATCTCGCTCTATATATATATATATATATATATATATATATATATATATATATATATATATATATATATAATAGGTTCTTGAAGAACAGGTCAGGTGTGAGAAAAATTCAGACTTTATTAAACGTAATCTATAAAGCTAAGAGTACTGGCTTTTCATGTTCACTATTGAGTCTAGATACAGACAATATATTTTGGGAAGATTTATTCATCGCTCTGCTAAAACAGATCTACTCTAATCCTAGAGGAAGAATTGTTGTAGTGGGAGAACAATCCGAGACATTTGACCTTTTTAGAGGCACTCAACAAGGTTGTCCTCTTTCTCCATTGTTATTTAAACAAATCTTTTTTAAGGTTTGGAAATAGCAGGTATACGTATTAAAACATTAGCTTACCCTGATGATCTTCTGCTAGTTGAAATAAATCCTATCTTGTCGATTATAAAATTTTTAAAATTCTTCAATTATAGTTCTTTTTTGGGTTATACCATTAATTCAGCCAAAACTGTTATATTGAATATTAATAGTTCTATCCCAAAACCTGGGAACATTGGCTGACAATAAAAAACAATTAATCCAGGGGTGTCCAAACTTTTTGCAACAAGGGCTAGATTTGGTGAGGTAAAAATGTGTCCTGAATGTGTTAGCGGGCCGCATAATTATTTATTTCATGATGGAGGCTGAGGGGCGCTGTAAATTAGAAAACGGGCCACATTTGGCCCCCGGGCCTGATTTTGGACATGCCTGAATTAATCCATAGATTTATGGGAACTATGATATTAATTTAGGGCAATCCTATCGTAAATGTCCAATGTTTTTGTGAAAAAAAGTGATGAATTTTATTCACAGATGCATATCCAACGTTTCGGTCCACAATGGGACCTTTCTCAAGGATGAGAAAGGTCCCATTGTGGACCAAAACGTTGGATATGCATCTGTGAATAAAATTCATTTTTTCACAAAAACATTGGAGTGCGGGTCCATTTACTATTATGTACTAGAAACCTTGACCAACGCACCCACCTTGAAAGAAATCTGGTAAGAGTGCGCTCACCAAATTGACTATATATATACAGTAAATACAGGTATGGGACCTGTTATCCAGAATGCTCGGGACCTGGGGTTTATATATATATAAAGATAGCATGTCTGCTGGCCAAGGTTATTATAGATGTATATGAAAATATTTTGCCTACTGGTAGAATTTGCTGTAGTTTTATTATATATAGAGAATGTGACCTTATTTAGCAAGATTATTACAATTCTGTTACAATTCTGTTATGGTGCTTGTATGTTAGAATCTTCGGCAATAAGTCTTCTAGCCTTGCTTTCCCTGAATTCATAGGAAATACTTCCTTTTTTGCCTACAGTTTTCTATTTTCTTCAACAAACTTGCATGTACTTACAAACCACTTTCATTAATAAATAACTCTTGCAGAAATCATGAGTTGGTTAATATCTTCTATAATTTATTTTTGCAGGAAAAATACTCATTCAAAACAATGAAGGAAACTGCTGTCAAAATGGCACGAGAGATGATGTGAGAGCAGCTCCTTTCAAATGGGAAAATTCCTGTTTGTTGTAGACACAACAAAAAACAGGAAATATTTACTGGCTTTGCAACTGTCAGGATATATCCTTAGAACAATCTGGTGACCTCAAGAGCTTGATATGATATACAGAGAGTATGCAGGTGTTATTAATATTTCCTTATAATGTGTTTTTTGGCTACAGTGTGTAAAATAAAGGGTTATAGGACAGGCAATTATATCTTCTATATTGTTTATTAATTGTGCAGTTGAGATATTATTCAATTTATTAAGTCATATTTGTTCCTGTGCCCACAGATTTTGCATGGTACGGTGTTGTCTGAAATACAACAAAATACAACAAAATGTTTTGTTATTGAAGAAAAAAATGGTTAATTTATTCTATTTCTCAATTATATGTTTTTGATGGCACGTTTTAAAGAAAAAATGTGTTCAATGAGTTCAAACCTGCTAGGATCCATTCAAAACGAAAGGGCATGGCCCCACTGGTTTGAATTGGAAAATATACCCCCATTTTGACAATAGCTCATTTAGTTGGGCTTATAAAAAAGGTTGCATAAACACTTTCAGAAATATATATATATTGCCATGCCACTTGCCTGCACTTGCACTTTTTGTGGTAATTAGCGTTTGGTAGGCAGGTAAGCATAGGATTTGGATCTTAGAAACGGGCACCAAGGCTTCGGACAGAACACAGGTTTATTAGGCACTAGGCATTCCCAACAAAAGGCAACAGAAAACACCGTTCAGCAACTTCAATGCAAAACATTCAGGGTTTTCCCCCTTTTAAACTCTGTATTATATAGTGAATAAAGTACCCCCTCTTGTAAAATATAAGGATATTATATGTTACAGAGGAGTTTCATGACCATATAGAAACACAAGGCCGATCGTACGATTCGAAGTAAGCCAAATTCAGCCCACTTCGACCCCAAAAAACTTCAACCACCATTCGATTGGTCTTAATGAATTCGAAGTTCAAAATTTTTTTAACTTCGACCTTTGATAAATATGCCCTCGAGTTTTTTTTTGGAACTGCCCCCTCAGCTCGGTCACCGGATTTCCTATGGTAATCCGTGGTGGAGGGTGGGGAGGGTTTTTAAAAAAAAAAATGAAAAAAAACAGGCACCCCTAGGGCCGCCCCCAAAACTATGCTGCCCTAGGCACAGGCCCTTGTGGGCCTATATATAAATATGGCCCAATGATGGTGCAAGGGGAAGGAGGGGTTTCATTACACTATGACCCTAAAGGCCCTGACACATGGAGAGATTAGTCGCCCTGCTTTTCACTTCCATTAGCATGGGTGACTAATCTCCTCTGAATGCTGAATATACAGTATTTATATATAAAAATAGGGATTTGGTTTGGAAATCAGGTAAGATTCTGCCTGTTTCATCAAGATTTAGATTCGGCCCAATCCAAGTGCCTGGCGGAACCGAATCTGAATCCAAAAAATTATGATTTTTCGTAACACAAAGTAAAACATTTTTTAACTGCAGTTCTCTTTTCTCCTTCTTTACATAATTTACATATGCAAATTAGGGTTTGTAATCAGTTAGGTAGTCTTTCACAAAGGATACGGGATTCTAAAATGAATTCTAAAATTGTGGAAATCCAAAAATCCGACATCTCAGACCTAGCGAGGTTGTATATAAGTCAATGGGAGAAGTCCCGAAGATATCCTGATCTGCCATGGGTTTTGTGTAATAGTCTGAAGATTTTGGGGGAAATTTTCAAAAAATGTTCATATTAATAAATAAGGGGAGAAACCTGTGTGGATTTGGTCAAGTAGCTTTCACGAAATATTTTGGAAATTATTATAAATAAATCCCTAATTTTGGGGTGACTAATCTCCTCTTATGTCAGTGGCCTAAAGTATGTTGGGAAATAGTTCTTCAGAGTATTATGGCTTCTTCGTCTCTTAAATCTATGGATTCAGGTATGCCAGTGTTCATGGACCTTTTCTACATAAACCCAACTAAATGAACTCGCCCTTAAAAATTCTCCAGATTTATTTAGATTTTTTCAAGTTGCTTGAGCTTTAAAGTTTATGGGAACCTCGAACAAGATAAGAAATATTTTCTTGTTTGTTTTCAAAATGGAAATCAATATCGAGCGGAAAATGATAAGTACCCAAGACCGAAAATAAAAGTTGTACATTTTCCTACACGTGAACATTTCTCAAGAAAAATCCAGAAATTTTGAATTAGTACCCATCGATTAACCCACACCCCCTAATTACCATGCCCATTTTACAGAATTTGCCAGGTTATTTGTACACATTACCTGTAGTTTTTATGTTATTACAGTTTTACTAATGAAGGTGAATTGCCCTTTAAGATGTGAGTCTAATTCTCCCAAGGGACAAAACTGTTACAAATGTATCAAGTATCTATTCTGGGCCAAGAGCCAATTAAGTTAGAAACATTGTGGGGCAAATTCACTAAGCGCCGAAGCACCGAACGCTAGCGTCAATTCGCTAGCGTTGGGCATTTTCGTTACTTCACAAATTCACTAACGAACGCTGGCGTAGATTCGCTAGTGTTACTTCGCACCCTTACGCCTGGCGAATTTTCACTACGGACGTAACTAAGCAAATTCACTAACGCGCACAGTGTACTGAACGCTACCTTTTACGCTAGACTTCCTTCGCCATCTCAGACCAGGCGAAGCGCAATAGAGTAGATAGGGATTGCTTCCAAAAAAGTTCAAATTTTTTCTAAGTCCCAAAAAACGCTGGCGTGTTTTCTATATTATGGGTGATAGGCTGAAAAAGATCGAAAAAAGTTTTGGGGCTCCCCTCCTTCCCCCCTACATTTCCTAACTCATGGCAACTTAACTATACAGTGGGCACATGTGTAGGGCAAAATAAAAATTTTATTTGATGTTTTGAAGGTTTCCCAGGCATTTGTAGTGATTCTACGTATTCCTCCATTGAAATTTGAATTTGGCGCCGTATGCAAATTAACCTTCGCTAGTGTAACTTCACTTAGCGAATCAATGCTAGCGCAACTTTGCAACCTTACGCTACCCCTGTGCGCAACTTCAGATTTTAGTGAATTTGCGGAGCGCTGGCGAAACTACGCCTGGCGAAGCGCGGCGAAGTTGCGCCTGGCGCAACTACGAATCTTAGTGAATTTGCCCCTGTATCTCTTTTGGCTGTTCAGTGCTGAGAAATAGGGACTTAGGGCAAGGTCACACATGGCGTTTTTACATTGCGTTTTAAAAAAACGCTTGGTCGAGCTTAAATACACCACTGAAACCACACGTGACGTCAACATGCGTTTTTCAGTACGTAGGTTTCTTTTCCCAGCATGCACTTCTCATTGTTCTCGTTCCCTATAATTCCACTGGCTAAAAATAGAAAAGCTATTTACATGCAAAATGGAGCAGAAATTATCGTCAATACGTAATGTATTTACATCACCGGCCTAATACGCTGTAAAAACGTATATGCATCATTTATCTCGCGAGAATTTCAGTGGTGGTGCAGTTTATGCGTATTTATGCCCGACTGATTTTTTTTTTAAAACGCAACGTAAAAACGGCACGCCTGGCCTTCCCCTTACTTGCTTACAGTTAGGAGGAAAGAGATGGCTTTGGAAAATTGCCTTCCAGTTTATCCTTCTCCTTCACTGAATGTTTCCTGCATAAATGCACAAAGATTATAATGGCAATTGTGTTCAAGAGAAAAATGACAAGTACCTCTCAATAACTGAACAAGAAGATTAGGCCATTTTTGGCAAATATATTCAGAGTCATTTGGCTTTGTGGATAATTCAGGGTCAGTGAGTAAGTGGCCTTCTAGATAATTAAGGGTTACAAAGATATTGGGACTCGTGGGTAATTCAGGGAATAGTATCAGACCTGTTTATATTATGTTTGTGTGTGATTCTTAAGGTGCGACCCATAGTTGGAATCTTGGAATTACTACCATGTCTAAGGCGACGGTAGCTCCAGGGTTGTGTCCTGTTTGGTACTTTTAGTGAACATCATCAATGCGTACAAAGATTGAGTCAATTTAAAGAGGATGTTTACCTTTAAATAAACTTTTAGTATGATGTAGTGATATTCTCAGCCAATTTGCTATTGGTTTTAATTTTTTATTTATTGTGGTTTTCGAGTTTTTTGCTTTTCATTCAGCAGCTCTCTCCGGTTTGCAATTTCAGCAATTTGGTTGCTAGGGTCCAAATTACCCTAGCAACCAAGAACTGATTTGAATAAGCGGCTGCAATATGAATAGCAGAGTAAAGATGAGTAACAAAAAGTAGCAATAACAGTACATGTGTAGCTTTTGAAAGCTGGGACGAGTCAGAAGAAGAAGGCAAATATTTCAAAAACTATAAAAAAGAAAAAGTGAAGGCCAATTGAAAAGTTGCTTAGAATTAGCCATTGCAGCAAATACATTACGTTACACAAGCCCAGGGAAACCTTAATAAAAGCAAATAAAGTTGTTATATTGCCCTACACATGAGCCCAGTGTATAGTTTATGTGCCATATGTTAGGAAATGTAGGGGGGAACCCGGTTACCCCAAACAAATTTACCATCTTTTGCAGCCTATCCCCCTGAAAAATGAAAAGTCGCCAGCATTTTTTGGGACTTAGAAAAATGTTCAACTATTTTTTGAGGAACTCCTATCTACTCTATTGCATTTTGCCTGGTCTGAAGTGGCTAGTCTGAAGGCAAGTCTGGCGCAAGAGCTAACGTTCAGTAAAATCCGCATCTTAGTGAATTTGCAAAACTTTCACCTGGCCTACGAGTGCGAAGTAGCGCTAGAGTCTATCTCCTTCGCTTCGAATTTTCGCCAGCGTTAGTCACTTCGCTCTTTAGTAAATTTGCCCCAAAGAAGGTAAATTAGATGAAGCAACATTCCCTTCTGTCTATCTGACAATAACACCATCATTCTTTATGATCCTTTCTGACAAGACCCCATAGTAATGCCACTGAATCTGTTTTCCATTGGCTGCATTCCTCAGGCATACATGCAATGGTTCAATTTTATTCCATGATAAACGACTGGCTGAATCATTCTAATGATAACAGTAAAGAGCCAGCGCCTCTCAAGTGCCTTCAGCTTTTAATCGTTTCAGATTGGCAAATCTATACCTCGTTTTCATGTCCATCCAAGTCCTGTGTAAGATTATTTTGCTACAGTTCTTAAAGAGATTATTTTTCATTTTCTTTTCAACGATACTGCACAGAATAAACAGCATACAATATGCAGAAGACATTCCAAGGTTTCTTTTCAACTGAGTAGGGGGGTTTTACCATAGGTCCCCAGCACTCAGAATTACACACTTACATGGCCCTTATTTTAAAGAATAGAAGCCAATCCTGGGGTTTGTGAGGGGGTTTAAGATAGACATTGCTAAGAGGATCCCAGCAAGTGAATAGTACAGTGAAAGTCGGCAAAGGGTCAAATAGAAGCATAACTGAAGGAAAAAACTCTGATGGTTTTCGTTGACTGGGAAGTGGTTTGAGTTAGTGGGTAACACCACTATCCACCACAACTATCCACTTCCTCAGTAAACACTTCACAATCAAAGAAAACTGCTTTATTATTCCCAGGACCCAGTTTCCTAGGACAGCATTATTTAAGGGTCTGGCAGATTCAGGGAGATTAGTCAACAGACGACAAATCTCCTCTTCTTCGCGGCGACTAATCTCCCCGATCTGCCTTCCCCTGCCTTGCGCTGGCTAAAAGGCACACGAAACACTTCATTTTCTGAAGTTGCCCGAAGTTTCCTTGTGAGGCAATTACTGGCGACATCGGAAAATGAATCGTTCCGTGTGCCTGCCCCCAGGCGATTTACATTTTAGCCAGCTGAAGGCAGGGGAAGGCAGATCGGGCAGATTAGTCACTGTGAAGAGAGATTTGTCGCTGCGAAGAAGAGGAGATTTGTCGCCTGGCGACTATTATCTCCCCGGATCTGCCCTTGTGGCCAGACCCTAAAGGTCCAACAACCAGGCTTGGACTGGGATTCTAAATAGGCCCTAGCATTTCAATTACACAGGGGCCCAAACAGCCCCCCACCAGCCCAATAAATAGTGACTGTCTATGGCATCTTATAGCAGCCCATCTGGCATTTGCCAGAATCTAGAGATTTCCACTCAGGGCAATTTTGAAGCCCACGTCTTTAGGGTTCCTGTCTTTTTTTGGGAGGGGAACATGCTCCTTTAGGTATACCTCCCAACAAAATATTTTTGACCATGCCCATTTGTGTGGCCACACCCCCTAATTACCATGTTAATTTTACAAAATTTGGCAGGTAATAAAAATTTGAACATATTCTGTGGTTGTTTCCAGTTATTACAGTTTTGCTAATGAAGGTGAATTGCCCTTTAAGCTGTGAGTCTAACTTCTCCCAAGGGACCTGTTATCTTATCTTACTCATTTGCTTATCTCAAAATTGTTACAAAGGTATCTTATCTGCTGCTGTGGCTGTTCTGGGCTCTCTGCCAAAAGCCAAATACGTTAGAAACATTGTTTCTTTTTCTGCCTGTTAAGTGCAGAGAAAATCAGGACTTTCCAGTACAAACAAGGGACTGTGGATTGAGCTGTCAAAAAAGAGACTGTCCCTCTGAAAACGGGACAGTTGTGAGGTTTGTTTTAAGTGTCTGATTAAGGAGTTTGATCTATGATACCACCCAGAAATGGTGATTTGTTTTTTTTAAAAGGGTTGATCACCTTTCAGCTAACTTTTAGTATGATGTGGAGAGTGATATTCTGAGACAATTTACAATTGGCTTTAATTTTTTTTATTTTTTGTGGTTTTTGAGTTATTTATCTTTTTATTCAGCAGTTCTGCAGTTTACAATTTCAACATTCTGGTTTGTAGAGATCAAATTATTGAATAAAAGACTGGAATATGAATAGGAGAGGACCTGAACAGAAAGAGGAGTAATAAAAAGGTAGCAATAATTATAAACGGATAGTTTTACAGAGTACATGTATGGGACCTGTTATCCAGAATGCTCGGGACCAGGGGCTTTCAGGATAATGGATCTTTGTGTAATTTGGATCTTCATACCTTAAGTCTACTAGAAAACCATGTAAATATGAAAGAAACCCAATTGCACTGGTTTGTTTCCAAAGGATTCATTATATCTTAGTTGGGATCAAGTACAAGCTACTGGTTTATTATTACAGAGAAAAAGGAAATCATTTTTAAAAAATTGGATTATTTGGATAAAATGGAGTCCATAATTCGGAACTTTATGGATAACAGGTTTTCGGAAAATTAATCCCATACCTGTATTTGTTTTTTAGATGGGGTCAGTGACCACCATTTGAAAGCAGGAAAGAGTCAGCAGAAAAGGGCAAATAATTAAAATAATATAAAAAAATAAATAATGAAGACCAATTGAAAATTTGCTTAGAATTAGCCATTCTATAACATACTAAAAGTGAACCACCCCCTTTAAAATGAAAGGCTATTCCAGAATAATGAGCCTTGAGAATGGCATAACAGCATTTCAAAATGTTTCTGTAAGTGAAGAGAAAAAGTAATTTATCAAATATAATAGTGATAAAAAATAGTACTGTAATAAACATGTTTATGTAAACAATTTAAATGTTTGTATAAAAACTAGGGATGCACCGAATCCACTATTTTGGATTCGGCCCAACCCCTGAATCATTAATAATATTTAATATAACATTAAACATTTATAAGGTATTTTTTTTTAAATACAAATGATTGCCATTCAGTTTAAAATTGTTCAAAATAAATTTTATATTATTATACATTAAAAAAGTTTCAACCAAATAGAATTTGCTTTGCAGAAAAAACAATGTGCAACGTGAACAATTCACTGTTAAATGTATAAAGTGATGCATGAAGTTGACATTCTCAGAGACACTCAGCAGTTCCACTACTTGGATCTCTCTGCTAAACGGTTTAGCAATTAATGACGTCAGATTTCTCTTTAAAGTCCACTGTTTTTTTTCTATCATTTTAGCGTCAGCGGGGATTTAACCATTTTATTCCTGAGGAGCGGCCATTTTTGTCTTTTAAGTTCTCTTCTCTGTCACTGTGGCCATCTCCTGATGGCATGTCAGGATCTACACAGAAACGGGAAAAGCAAAAAGAATCGTTTTCAACGAGGAATTGCTGAATTGGGAAATTCAGTGGAGTCAACAAATAAAAGTATCAGGGTTACAACAGTTGTTTCCAATTGCTCTCGTAGCCCTTCCTACAGTGTCTTAAGGGGGTTGTTCACCTTTAAGTTAACATTTAGGGGCAGATTTAGCAAGGGTCGAAATTAGAGGTGATGGGAGTTTTTTAAAACTCCCATCAACTCGGAAATTCTAATAAAAAAAGACCAACCAAATTTATTACAAAAAAATCAAATTTTTTAACTTCGAGTAAATAGGCTGCATTCGATAGTTCGAATCGAATTCAGATCATATTCGATTTAATTCGATTCAAAGTATTTTTTTTAAAAAAAAGTCCACCAAATGACTCCAAATAGGAGGTCCCCCATAGGCTAAAACACCAATTTGGCAGGTTTTAGAATAGTCAAAGTCAAATCTTTAAAACATGATATTCAAATTTTTTTATTTTTTCAATCAAAGTACAGTAAGGGGCAGATTTATCAAGGGTCGAAGTTCAAAGTGATAAATACTTCGAAATTCGACCATCGAATGGCTTTACTTTGACTTCGAATATCGAAGTCAAAGTTTTTTTCACAGAATTTGACCGTTTTGCAGTCGAAGTAAAATCGAACGATTAAATCCTTCAAAAAACTTAGAAAACTGCTCTAGAAGGTCTCCATAGGCTAACATAGCACTTCGGCAGGTTTAATTTAGCGAAGTATTGAAGTCAAAGTTTTTTTAAAGAGACTTTGATTATCGAATGGTCGAATATTCAAACTATTTTTATTCAAATCGAATTCGAAGTCGAAGTCGTAGTATCCTATTCGGTGGTCGAAGTATCCAAAAAATTACTTTGAATTTCGAATTTTTTTACTTCGAAAATTCCCTCGAATTCACTTCGACCCTTGATAAATCTGCCCCTTAAATTAGCTTGAAATTCGAATTTAAAATTTGATTTTTCAATCCAACCCTTGATAAATCTGCCCATTAGTATGATGTAGTAAGTGATATTCTGTGACAATTTGCAATTGGTTTTCATTTTTTATTATTTGTAGTTTTGAGTTATTTAGCTTTTCATTCAGCAGCTCTCCACTTTAGGAGATTGCATTTTCAGCAATCTGGTTGCTAGGGTCCAGGTTACCCTTACAACCATGCACTGATTTGGATAAAAGACTGGAATATGAATAGGAGAGGCCTGAAAAGAGAGATCAGTAATATAATGTAGCAATAATAATGATTAGTAGCCTTACAGAGCATTTGATTTTGGATGGGGTCAGTGACCCCCATTTAAAAACTGGAAAGAGTCAGAAGAAGAAGGGAAATAATTAAAAGTGGATAAAAAATAAACAATGGAGACGAGTTGAAAAGTTGCTTAGAACTGGCCATTCTATAACATAGTAAAAGTTTACATGAAGGTGAACCTCCCCAATAAGGTGGCTATAGATGTTTAAATGTATGATTTGTCCATCAACAAAAATGACCATTTCAAGCGATATCGTCTAGTTCAAGCTAGGAAACTGTGGATAGCAGCCTGCTTGGTCCTGCAAACAATTGGAAAATGGACAAAATTCACTTTGACCAATGAAAATTTTCTAAGGTTGATTTTCTTAGAAATCTTTAGATACGCAATCGTTTGGTGTCCACTAACCTCATCTTAACGTCTACGGCCACCTTTAGGGCAGCGGCACACGGGCAAATTTGGGGAGATTTAGTCGCTTGCCGACTAATCGCTTCATCTTCGGGGCGACAATCTCCCCGAACTGCCTTCCGCCTGCGATAATGAGAAAACGCCAGTGCAATGGCACTGGCAGGGCTTTGATTTCCGAAGTCGTCTCACGGGGAAACTTTGGGCGACTTCCGAAATCGAAGCCCTGCAAGTGCATTGCCGCAGACGATTTCTCATTTTAGCAGGCGGAAGGCAGGGGGAAGGCAGTTCGGGGAGATTGTCACTCCGAAGAAGAGGCGAAATCTCCCCAAATTTGCCCGTGTGCCCCTGCCCTTAGTCAAGATCCTTTATCACTAGAGAAAGACAATGGGCGCTTTGAATATCTGCAATTGGCTGCCAGCTGGCCAGGTTAAATGAAAGAAAATGAAATCATATAAGATTAGTTAAGTGCTTTAATATGTCTATATAGTATTAAAATATTTAAAATATTTTAGAATGCGGGCAACCTTAAAGGAGTTCACCTTTACTTTAACTTTTAGTTTATTATAGAATGGCCAATTCTAAGCAACTTTTCAGTTGGTCTTCATGTATTCTTTTTTATAGTTTTCATTATTTGCCTTTTTCTACTTTCAAATGGGGTCACTGACCTCATCTAAAAGATCAAATCTCTGTAAGGCTACTCATTTACTGTTATTGTTTTATTACTCATCTTTCTATTCAGGCCCTCTCCTATTTATATTCCACTTTCTCATTCAAATCAATGCATGGTTGCTAGGGTAATTTGTACCCTTGCAACCAGATTGCTGAAACTGCAAACTGGAGAGCTGCTGAATAACAAGCTAATTAACTCAAAAAACACAAATAATAAAAAATAAAAAACAATTGCAGATCGTCTTCTATAACATACTAAAAGTGAATATAAAGGTGATCAACCCCTTTAGATAATACTTTCTAGGTGAAATATGAATACAAATAAGAATAAGAATATATGCACATAATAATGTATACAAATAATAATAAATAAAGTACCCCCTCTTGTAAAATATAAGGATATTATAAGTTAGCGAGGTGTTGTATAAAGGGACAAGGCCAACCAAGGCCATTTTTATACAGGTCATGGAACTCCGAGGTGACTACTAATATCCTCATGTTGTGAAACAGGAGGTACTTTATTTAATGTAATACACAAGATTCAATGAGTCATGTGACAGAAATGACATCACTAAGCTCTGATTGTAGCCGATGACATCACTAAGCACCGTTTATAAGGATATAACTTACAGGATATTCATGGCTCTAGTGTATTATATTACTATTATTGCAATAGGTAATTTTTCTAATGTGTCTAGCTGTCCAGTAAGCAATAGATTAACTCTAGCTGTGAAGCTGATAATTGAACATTCATGATTTCAAGTTCACCGCTTTGTCTCCCTTTATGACAAAAAAGAAAACAATAAAACATAATTCAGTTTGTCTTGTTTATACATATATAAAAACGTAATATTGGTTTGAAAAACGCTTACCAGAACTGGACACACCTTTCCGTTTGTTTGCTGTTTTGCCTCCAGTTAACTGGAAAAATGGGAATTTCAAGCATTTTCCAGTCACCCGGTCACATATTCCAGACTGGCAGTTACAAGTTCGTCTGCACTCCATTCCATAAGTTCCATAGGGACAATCTAGAAAAAGAAGAAAGACAAATATAAAGTGGCAGAATATTGTTCTGCACCAGTGTAAAGGGCATACTCTTGTTGCCAAATGTTAGGCACCCCCAAGTGATTGTATTGACTTACCTGAAACCCGGTGAAATGCAGAAAACTGCACCGGCCCGGGGTTATACCAGTGAGCACCATGGAGCCATCCACTTCCGTCTTCTTCTTTCTTCAAATTTCCCGGGGCAAACGAATGGGCAGTTGAATGAAATAGCCTACTTTTTAGTTAAAGTTCAGATTTTCGTTCTACTGTGCATACGCAGGCGCTCGAAGAAAGAAGAAGCCAGAAGAGGATCTCTCCGTGGTGTTCACTGTTATAACCCCGGACCAGTGCAGTTTTCTGCTGATAGGAGCACCAGCCCAGGGTTTCAGGTAAGTCGATACAATCACTTGGGGTGCCTAACATTTGGCACCCCGAAGTACACCAAGCCTTTCCTTCTCCTTTAAGGCCCCCATACAGGGGCCAATAAAAGCTGCCCACAGACCGAGTCAGCAGCTTATTGGCCCGTGTATGGGGCTATCTGACGGGCATCCTCGATTGATAACTGGCCAAAAGTCAAGTCAAGATGTCGATCGAGCAGGGTAAAAAATCTTGTTTGATTTATTAAGGGTCGAATTCGAATTTTCTAATTTTTTTATGGTCAAAACTAGGGAGTCATCCAAATTTGATTTTTTAAAAATTCAAATTTCCGAGATTTATCATACTCTGGCCCTTTAAGAATTTGAATTAGACTATTCGCTACCTAAAACCTGCGAATTACTGTTTAAGTCAAAGGGGCAGATTTATTAAGGGTCGAGTTGGAATTTTCAACTTAATTTCTATGGTCAAAACTGTCAAATTGGAATAGGCAGTTATCCATATTAGATTCAAGTTTTTTTAATAATTTGAATTTTCGAGATTTATCGTACTTTGGCCCTTTAGAATTTGAATTCGACTATTTGCTACCTAAAACCTGTTGAATTACTGTTTAAGTCAATGGGAGAGTTCCAGGGATCAATTTGGAGATGTTTGCAGCCTTCCTGACATTCAAGTTTTTTTCGGAGAAAAAACTCGATTAGGGTTTGATCTAATTTCGAGTCATTAAAATTAAGTTAAAAAAATCAGATTTTATTAATACATTTCGGTAAGTTGAATTTCAAATTTATGCGAGTTTGGGTGAGTTTTAAATATTTCGAAATTCAACCATTGATAAATGTGCCTTGAAATAAACCCAATAGGATTGTTTTGCCTTCAAAAAGGATTAATATATCTTAGTTGGGATCAAGTACAAGCTACTGTTTTATAATTACAGAGAAAAAGGAAATCATTTTAAAAAATTTTGTATATTAGATTATAATGGAGTCTATATATGGGAGACAGCCTTTCAGTAATTCAGAACTTTCTGGATAACGGATTTCCGGATAATGGATCCCATACCTGTATAGTGTGCAGTATTTCTAGAGAAAAAAGGAAAACATTTAAAAAATCTAATTTAGATTTTGATTTAAATGGAGTCTATGGAAGCTAGCTATCCCGTAATTCCAGGATTCCAGATAACAGATCCCATACCTGTACATATCTCTACTACCTTCAGTTGCTGTTCAACATGTAGCACTTACTGGCAGCAAAGGTCTGTAGGAGGTTTTGTTCAAAAACAGCTTAATGGCCATAGTAATGAAGCCCTGCAAGAACCCTAATCTACGAGAGATTTATGTAAATATGTTTTAAGGATTGATTCAGGAATTCGAAAACATTTAAGCTGTAACCCTATAAAGATTATATTATATTACTTTAGTTTAAAGCATCTTTTTAGCTTTTTAATAAATCTAATAAAGTCTTTGAATAAATATTTTTTTTTCTTTTCAAATATGTGAAGATGTAAGGTTCCTATTTTCTTTGCTATGTAGGAAGCCAAAATTTCCCATTATAAATTAATGAACATTCCAAAACGAAGAGATTTTTAGAACTGAAAGAAAATTGAACTGACCAGGTTCTCCACTCATAGGGGGTTATTTATTAAACTTATGTAATTTTTATTTTTTTATAAAATCTGACTTTTAAAAAATCACAAATTTTCGGAATTCATTAAACCCAGAGGATGGAAAAGTCTGAATCGGAAAATCCGGCATCTCAGACCTGTCGAGGTTGCATATAAGTCAATGGGAGAAGTCCCAATGATTTTTGGCGGTGCGCTGGGTTTTGTGCAATACCCCAAAATCTTCTGAGTTTTCGGGCTAAAAAGCATAAGAAATCAGAGTTTTCAGTGAAAAAACCCAAAATGGTGAAAATCTGATTTTTTTTTCCCGCAAAGCAAATTTTCTGGAAAATGTAATAATAAATAAGCATAAAAAACCAGAGCAGATTTGATCAGAGTTTGTAGCAGAAAATGTTGAGATAAAATCGGACTTTGAGAAATAACCCCCGAAGTGTTAAGTCTTGAAAAGTCTTTTAAATGCCTTACTATTCCTCACACTTCCAAAATAAGCATCATTAATTAGCATTGACCTGGGAGAGATTTCTCTTAGTAAAAGATTTATGGAAGCCATAATGTTTCTGACCTAAAGACCCTAAAACAGAGCAAGGGCTAATCCTCACAGATATTTGGAACTTTGGGGGAGTTTCATGGAGAACGGATAACTTGAAACTCATCCTGGTCTTCAACTGTAAAACATGTGGAACTCAGATCCAAGTAATATAGAGAGAGTTATGTCATGGTTTCAAAAATGCCAGAACAAATTGAGTGCCAAAAAATGAATAAAATATTGTATAAAGGCCAAAGGAAGCGAAACGCGTATCATCAATCACACGTTACAAAACTGTTTCTGGTTCCATTTTGTCTGAGACGCTCATTGTAATTGAAAGACATTTCTGCCTCTAATGCTTCACTAAATAAAGTTACTTTGGATTGCAAGACAAGTGCCAAATAAATAAATCCACTTCAACATCTGCTTTGGAAGAAAGGTTTATTTCAGTTAAAAGTACGGCTCCCCCGGGGATCCGTGTGGATTTTAATAGTGTGATACCTACAAAATATATCAGCTTGTAAATTAGAAGGACAAGTAACTGCACACATTAATAAACAGCAAACTGTTCTATTTCTTTACCCTCCTCCTCTGAGATTTCACATGAACTGATTGCTGATACAAATATATATGGGGAGGGGGTATAACAGTAATTGAGAGTGAAAAAGACACGTTGGTCAACTCTTTCAACTCAATTTTTCTATATTTCTGGTTGATTAAGATGAAGTCAAAACCCTAATCTAAAGACGTCTCTGGTTTGGCTCTAAAGGGGAAATCTGCCTTTCTGTCCTCAAAATGTCATCAGGCCACCTCGTAAAGGTCTCAAACTCTACTTGCACAAACTATATCAGAAATTATTCTTTCCATGGCTCAATAAATGGTACAGGTATGGGAACCCTTATCCAGAAACCCCTTATCCAGAAAGTTTCAAATTACAGGAAGGCCATCTCCCATAAGAAATTGATATTTTTAATTATGATTTCCTATTTCTCTGTAATAATAAAACAGTACTTTTTACTTGATCCAAACTAAGATATAATTAATCCTGGAAGCAAAACCAGCCTATCGGGTTATATATTTATTTAGTAGATTTGAAGCATGGTGATCCAAATTACAGAAAGACCCCCTATCCGGAAAACCCCATGTTACTAGCAGCAGTGTTGGACTGGGACACCAGAGGTCCATCCAAAAACCTTAGACCAGGGGCCCGCCAAGACAATTTAGACCAGGGGCCCACTCATAGTACTTTTATTCTTCCTCTGCTCACTCAACCTCTATTCTCTTTGTCTCTTTTCTATGCATATTATGATCTATTATTCCATCTGTTTAGCCACTTCGTTCTCATAGAAACAGGGAATGGCCATGAAAAAGGCCAAATGTTTAGCAGCACAAGGGCCCACTGACACCTGGGCCCACCAGGAGTTTTTCTGCTGACTAGCAGTTTCGGCAACAGGTCCCATAATCTGCATAGTGTTTTTCTAGATTAAAAGTAGGGATGCAACGAATCGATTATTTTGGATTCGGCTGAACCCCCAAATCCTTCGTGAAAGATTCAGCCGAATACCGAACCAAATCCTAATTTGCATATGCAAATTAGGGGTGGGAAGGGGAAAACATTTTTTACTTCCTTGTTATTTGACAAAAACTAACTCCGCGCCCCTAATTTGCATATGCAAATTAGGATCCGGATTCCGTTCTGCTGGGCAGAAGAATTCGGCCGAATAAGAATCCTGCTGAAAACGGCTGAATCCTGGCCGAATCCTGAATTAAGGTATGGAGATCCAAATTAAGGTAAGACCCCTTATTTGGAAAACTCTAGGTCCCAAGCATTTTAGTACAACAAAGTGCAACAAATCAGCATGGGTGGACATGGGCCAGCAGAACGTGTGGTAGCTTGGAAGGACCTATAAGGCAAGATTTTGTTGCTGCAATAATGTCTAATTTCAATATAATGTAATGTAATTGGAATTACATGTAATGTAATTAGCATTTGCAAATAGGGGTGAGTGCCCTGTGCCCTACAGAAAATGGGTCCCACAGAGCAGTATTTTATGTAGGAAGAGTGAAAGATAGCAGGTATAAAGGACAAGGCTGTAAGAGTAGGACAACAGTATGACTGTACATGTCTCTTCTGCCAAATCTGTGAGGTTCAATATCCAGCACTCACTGACAGCAAAATGCAGAAAGGGTACATAGAGTTGTAGTTCAAAAAAAATCTGTATGGCCATAGGATGGATTTAAATAATCCCTGCAAGGGCCCTGTTGCACATTAGCCTAGAGTATACATATCATATGTAGCCAAAATTAACTAGAGAATTCATTCAATTATGACTCCTCAGATGATTCCAACTATTTGTGCAGTAATAGGGCCAAGAGACATGCTTCAGTCCCAGTGATTGGCTGAATCACAGAAAATCCCCCTTTGAGGGAGTTGAGGGAACAAGGGAAAAAAATTGCTTTTGTTTGTATTCTCCAACTCCAGTTTTATGAGAGCTCTGTCTGGATTGGTTGGCTGAGACCGCTATTGGTAATCCTCTTTTCCCTTGGCAACGATAAAGAAATGACTACACGTCCAGCTACTGACCTTTGATCAAATGTAATCCCTATTTATTAAACAGATATGAAACAGGTGCTCATTCTTGACTCTGTTACAGATGGGAAAACAGTTTAAACCCACTCCAAGCATTTAGCATGACAGAGCTTGCTGCCACAGGTTATATGACGTGTTTGCTCTTTAAGGGTCAAATGAAACACAATATTTCTTATCTGTGTGTTGATAAATATTCAGTAAACCTATAGAAGCAGGTTCATCAAGGATTGTGGCAACAAAAATATTTTAAATCTTGACATCTCACTAGTTTTTAGGTGAGATTCGTACCATTCCTTGTTAGGAAATACTGATCTATTTTTAAGGTGCATTTTATTTTAAAATAAGCATTTAATATGATGTAGATGGTATTAGCTATGTGGTATTGGTGTAGTGGTCTTCTAATGATGATATGCAATTGGTCTTCATTAATTTTCTTTGAATTTTATAAAAACATAACTGTTTGTTCTGCAGCTTTCTAGATTGGAATTTAAATCATCTGGTTGCTGTTTGACCTACCCCAGCAACAAGACATTGGTATGAATGAGAGACTGGAAAATTACTAGGGATGCACCAAATCCAGGTTCCGGTTCGGGATCTGGCCAAGAATAGTCCTTTTTCAGCAGGGCTCGCCCAAATCGAATCCAAAAGAATGACATTTCTGTTCGTCAAAGTAAAAAATGTTTTAACCGTGCACTGCACATGCAATTCTCTTTCCCCTAATTTACATATGTAAATGAGGGTTCAGATTTGGTTTGTATTCACCCAAATCTTTCAGAAAGGATTTGGGATTCGGATTTGGTAAAGTCAATATTAGAATTTAGTCTTATTACTGGTGTCAGTGGCTCAAGCAACCTGTTAGCAATTAGAATTGCAGGCAGGAAAGAAATAGAATGAAACTCACATAAAGAAACACACACCATGCAAACTAATCACAAATTGTCTTACAATATCAACAGGCACATTTTATGCTTGTATGTTTGATTAATTAAGTGAAATCAGTTTATTAATAGGTTATTAATCATGATTATTCTTGGAACTATTACCACATCAATTTCCATTTCAGCTTTGGCAAGCCTTAACACTCTTTTATAAAAATATGTGGCATGTAAGTTTTGTTTATTAGTGGATAGATAGATAGATAGATAGATAGATGAGATGGATAGATAGATAGATAGATAGATAGATAGATAGATAGATAGATAGATAGATAGATAGATAGATAGATAGATAGATAGATAGATAGATAGATAGATAGATAGATGAGATGGATAGATAGATGATAGAGAAATAGATAGATATAGAGAGAGAGAAATAGAGGGATATAGATAGATAGATAGATAGATAGATAGATAGATAGATAGATAGATAGATAGATAGATAGAAATAAATAAATAGATAGATAGATAGATAGATAATAGATGATAGATAGATGGATAGAGATAAATAGAGATAGAGAGAGAGAAATAGGTATATATATAGAGAGAGAGAGAGAGAGAGAGAGAGAGAGAGAGAGAGAGAGAGAGAGAGAGAGAGAGAGAGAGAGAGAGAGAGAGAAAGAGATGTGCATAGGAGCTGCCATACTGCCTCTCCCTGAGACCAAATAGGAAATCCTGGATAACCTGTACATACCAAGCATATCTAATATATGTAAGTATAGTTATTTTTTCTCAACAAATAAACAGTCTATGACCTGCCTGAACAAAATGATGATGATGAAACAAATTAAAGAACGATGTTGACCTAGCAAAACAAACAAATATCATATCCTGACTTGAGGTCACTTTTTCACCTGCATCAATATGCTACTGGTGATGTTATATAGATGCTAATGGTCTATACTCATGCAAAGTAATACTTTTTAAAAAAGTTAAAAGCATTTGGCTGCCTTTATTGTGGTGCATTTGGGCTTAAAGGCTAACAATCTTACATGCCAGTTCATTCTGGAAGTTCTATCATCTGTTCTTGGCTTTAATTTTATTAACACTATAGTGTTAATTAGCAGAAACATCATTGCGTAGGGTGAGTAAAAGATAAATTCAGGTGGTAAGGCTCTTTTTGGACAAAAACTTGGTCTGTATAATCAGGACAGTCTTTAGTGGGGATAGGGACCTCTGGTTTCCTATAAAAATGGCTAGTCTATGACACTTCAATTGTTGATGATTAAATCCTGACAGCCGTTATCTCTTAGTAGGTGATATTAGTTGTACTTCAGTGCCAACAAATAAACTGCAGGTTGGTCAGTAGTGATATAATCTGTTAATATAACCAACTTTTCCTACTGTTGTCATTGTGTCATACTATACCCGCAATCCTTTACTTTTGCTACCTACGGCTAAAATAACGAATTCTGATATTATTTTATTCTTAGTTGACCAATAGGGTATATTGTTGGAGTGGCAGGGTCTGCTCCCTATAGCTGGTACCTGCTTCTTACATGATGGGTTTTTTTATAAAAAAACATTTCATTTTAAAAGACATTTGCTTTTCATTCAGAGGTTAATTATAATGATTTTGTGCATACAACTGAACACAACTGCATAAGTTACACACAAAATATTTTTACTATTTTAAATATATTTAAACCTGAACCACCAGTGATCCCTGGCTAAAAGTGCTCCCACTGCAAAGTGAAAACAATCTAATATTTGTTATATAACAATTAAAACACAATATTATTACCACTGTGCAGTTACAGTAGGGAAACCTGATCCTTCTGTACAGTTATGATGTTTTATAAACCTGCCAGGGTCTGGAAAGAACAAAAGAACCTAAAGGAGCCATCAAGTCATGCTGAAATTCTGTATCATTTAGGGAAGTATAGACAAAACCATTTGTCACAGTGTCTATACTAAATCTGCAACAAGCAGAAATGCCATTATTAAAATAAATATTATTATTAAATGATCTTGTTATTATTATTATTATTATTATTATTATTATTATTATTATTATTATTACATTGTCAACCGCAATTTTATTTTTATTTTTTTTGACTGATGATAAAAGAAAACATAATTCTAAGCAACTTTGCAATTACAAATTACTTATGGTTTTTAATTTATTTGTATATTTATATATTGCTATTGAAAGCAGTGTTTGTCTGTCCCTTTCTATTCTCTGCCCTGATGTCTAAGGCTATTGATACTACGTAAGACAAGGCAGCTCATTAACAGACCTGTCTTTGCTGGGGAACCAAGACTTTTGCAACATTGTTTAAAAAGTAACAACCAGGAGTTAAGCAAATGCTGCTACCAATAGCAATTGTTTTTACTGATAACTTTAAAAGCACTGAAAATTTTTATTAAATGTATATAGGAAAGTTGCTTAGAATTATATTTTTTTTATTAGCACATTTTTTTATTTTGGGGTTGATTTTCCCTTTAAAATAAAGGCTTATTTTACCTCTGCAGATACCAAACTCATCTCCAAAGTCGTCCTCTTCTGTAAAGAACTGGCACCTCAGACCAGGTCCGCATTTAACACCATCCATCCCAGAGACTGTGCGATAACATGTCTCCCCGGCGGCAGCTGCGCAGACTCTGCAGCAACCACAGTCGTCCAGGACAGTCCGCTTGCAACGCGTGGGGCTTCTGCAGTCGTAGCTGTCGCATCGGTCAGGGCAATCCACTGCATACTGCGCTCTGCGAGCTGCGCCTAGGTGCACGTTAATGAGGAGAGAGGCGACAAAGAGACAGCACTTCATGTCTTCCTGCAAAAATATTCACTTTTTTTTAATGTCCAAGTGCAGGGCTGAGCTTGCAGTCTTCTGTTCAGAACAGGAATGAGTCCAATGTAGTAGCTGAGCATCAGTGTTCAAATTTCGGAGCTTTATACATTGTCTTCCCACATGCTTGTCAGTCGTCAGCTTCCTCAATCGGCCAGTCCTGTGCTACTGCCAGCCTCCCTTGTTTTGGTGTGTGTGTGGAATTCAGGATGGAGGTTGGATCAGTCGGCTGCTGCCATCCAGGAACTCACAAAAACCTTAGCTGATGTCATTTGTTATGTTTAGATAGTTGTTTTGTGAGCACTAAAAAAGCCTCTCTATCTCGCATAGCTAAGGATGTCTGGGAGAAAACAAAACTACTGATAAGTATCTCTCTTATCAAAGTGGCTGGGGCTTTACACACACACACACAGAAACTTACAACACATCAGTCGCAGCCCTACATCTTTTTCATCTAATCATGAAAAGATGTTTTAATATGGCAGGAAAGCCAAAATAAAAGGGCATCATTAAATGCCGATAACGGTCCTTTAGACCGATTCGGCAGCTTATCTGCCCATGGGTAGATAAGCCGACAGGTCCGACGGGTCCGACGGGTCCTCCTGATTGATATCGATTGGTTTGATTTTTCCTACAATCCAGGACCGCATTGGCTAGTTGATGCGGTCCTGCAACCCGTCGTAGCCCAGGGCCGCCATTAGAAATCACGGGGCCCCATACAATAAAATATTCTACTATTTTCGTGACTTCGGGGCTTTTCGACAATTAGGGACTTCGGCTGTTCGAGACTTTGTAAGGGCGGCATGGCTTCGGCACTGTCAAGGATGGCCCGGCTCTTTCGAAAAGCGCAGCACAGCTGGACCCTCCTTCAGGCTCGGGCCCGGTACAGGAGTACCCCCTGTGCTCCCCTGATGGCAGCCCTGGGTAGGACCACAAAAAAATGGTGGAAAATGAAGCCAGGGTCAGACTGAAGGTCCTGGTGCCCACAGGGGTTTCTGTTATGCCGGTGTCCTGCCGGCCCAGTCCGACCCAGAAATCAGCGGTTATAGCGTAAATATGAACACATGATAGGGGCAGGATGCAGTGGGATTCAATCCTACCACCTTATGATTTTGAATTCCAGAGCTGGAGGTTTATCTCCACATGTCATTCCTGTCAATGGACAGAGGGGGGCATACAATTCGACTGGGAAATTTTTGATAACACGCTCCACTCTGTCCAGGGACACACAGAGAGGTGTAAGCAGAGGCCGTGAGAGTATTGGGGCTACTGTGTGTCATATAAGGTTTGGATCATTGCATCCTGAAATGCTGTAGCCATTTATCATGACAACTGTGTTATAGAATACTGTGGTCACTGTGACATATATTGATGGTGTAGGGATGTGAAAATCTTAGACACCCTTACACATTACAGAAAGGCACACCCCTAGTAATATGGACACCTCAGTGGGTCCTTATGGGGACCTTGTGCTTATGTCATCCCTGCAGTTCTCACAGTGGATGCTAGATGGCACTGTGGTATAATATAAAAGGGCTTGAAAGCCATGAGGTAGAGGCCATTGCTGCTGAACCTTTCCTCTGTCAGGCCACAGAGGTTAGGGGTGGTGGAACTCAGCCTGAGAATAGTGAAGTGATAGTTATAGGAGTGATAGATAGGGTATGTAGTTGAGCAGCTCAAAGCTCCGACGAGGATATTAGAGGGATTAAGATCCCGGGTATTACTGACCCCATAGTAGGGCCTAAGTGTTAAGCTCAGGGAAGTATGAGTTTCTGAGTTCCACTTAAGGTAATCCTGAAGATTGGGGAAATACCTTCCAACAAGCTGCATTGTTTTCTACATGTACTCTTTACTCTTCAGAGAGTTGTTCTATATTAATACAGTGAGTATGCCTTGTTACCTTGAGTATGCCTTGTTACCTTGATTAATCTCATTATTCTATGTTCCATGCTCCATGGTGAACTCTAGTTTTGGTTAATAAACTCCGTTCATTGTTCAAGCAAATAAAACTACTGGCGCCCAATTTCTTGTGCATCGCACACAGTTACAGTTACACTACACCCTGCCTCCACCCCGCTGCGAGGGCTTACCGCTGAGAAAGAGAGCTCATCTGTGGTCTCAGCCCACAAAGGAAAGTAGCGTAAACTGCCCTCTCATAAAGCAGTTTACTATAGCGCTACAATGGGATCACTGTATAGTGAAATGCTGGATCCATTAATATGGATTGCTGAGTCCACTGGGTTATAAAATACTGGGGTCACTGGGACATATTCAGACTTGATAGTACCACTGCAAAATGCTGGGGAGACTAAAAATATAACTGTGACCACTGTGTCATTTAATTCTGGGGACCCTGTGTAACCAGACAAATTTGTGCTTAGACTGTAACCAGTCAGTGATTAGCATTATTGATCCTGCTGCAAGTAAAACGATGAAAGCAAGCATTTGATTGGTTACCACGTTTTTAAGCACTTGTAAAAGAACATGCAATCTAATGCTTTGCACATTGTAAACAAGCATCATTATTATGGAACTTGAATGGAAGATAAATGTTCAGGGCATGAGCTGTGCAACTATTGGTATGAGTTTAGAGGTAGTGAAGGGCAAGTATTCAATTCTCAAATGAAAGGGATGTGCTTTGGAAAGATTTGAGAAAGGTTTCTAACTTTTGCTTAACCAGAAGAACATCAGAGCAGCCTCTTTCTTTCTCCTGACAACTTCCTTGACCAGTGGTCAGAATAGGTAGAAACTGACCAGCAGGTGGCGTTGTAGCAAAAGTAATTGATGTTAGTACACGTATCCTTTAATATCTTGACATTTAACAAAATGACTGTACATTGCAAAAGTTCCTAGAATAGCACCCTAATTAATTTTACATTCACTTATTTTAAAGGTTTACTTATCCTTTAAAAAAAGGAGAAAAGACCCAAGCTGAAAGTGGTATGATTAAAGATAGGTGCTGAAAAAAACACGCTTATTGTGCATGTACATTTATTTAAAACATTCCTTTGAAATCACAGGAAATTGTTCATTTTTACTTAATGCTGGAAACAGACATTTATAAAAACATAAATTCAAATACATGAAAAAAAAACATTCATAAACTTGCTACTGTACCCCTAATAACCCATGGGCTTGAAAAGTTGTTAAATCTGAAGAGTAATAATGCTTTCTACAAGTGCTAATGGCAACATATCTGCCCCTTCGTAATTTATTCCATCCAGCGAATGATAAAGTTGAGCTGGTTTGGATTTCCATATATTATCAGTCAGCCCCTCCTGTGATATCCTTTATCCACTGCAGGTACTTTGCTGTCAGTCGTGTGTAAACACCAGGGTATTTAGGATTTCCACACTTGTATCCAAATGAAACTATTGCACTGAATTTTTTATCACAAACCAGGGGTCCACCAGAATCGCCCTAAAAAAAGAGAGGTTAAATTAATTTTAGATCACTATAAATAATAAGGCTTTTGACTTTATATACTTAGAAAGGTTTTAATATATGGGGAAAAATGTCAAACTGCTGGAAATGCTTTAGGATTCCCCAGGTCAATATTAAAGGGGAACTATCACCAAAATGAAAATCATATTAATATTAGAAATATTCTAAATATAATCAGTTACAAATGATGTCCTGTTTCTGAAATAACCAAGTTAATCTTTGCTGTCCCTATTCCTGTCTTCATTCTTTATTCATGCAGGAGTTGGGAGACTGATTTTGAATGACAAATCCAATGCAGCCTTTGGGGTGGGCTCTTTTTTGCCTAGAAGATGTATTAGAGCTCACTCTTCTAAAATCACCAGAAATACTCTCGCTCTATTTGCAGGATATGTGTCAGTCAGTTATTTTGTTAGATTGTGTTTGTGCTGGAGTCCATTATTTGAGTGAGCTCTAACACATCTGATTCCTCCCTAAAAGATATATTGGATCTGCTCAAAACCTGACACCCAATTCTTGCAAGAAGACAGAATGAAGAGAAACAAATTCTGAGACTGAAGATAAACTTGATTATTTTAGAAACAGTAAAGAATCGGTAATTTATTATATTTAGAAAGTTTCTTATTTCAGTATGATGAGATCTATATTAAATTTTCATTTTCGTAATAGTTTCCCTTTAATCAGCCACATGTATCCCCTATACCCCCTTATATGGTGCATATTTGCCAAATCATAGTCCTTATGTGCAAATGAAAGACACAGATCATTTATCATGAAAATCAGCCATTACAGAGAGCTAAATGGCATATTTATAAAGGTGTGTACATTTTTTAAGACAAATGCCTAAAATTACACCATTATTTTACACAACCACAGACTTTTTTTTTAACCTGTAAAAAAATTATATATATATATATATTTATAATTGCAAGTAAAAATGCAGTACCGTGTTAGCCAGTAAAACCTTTTGAAATAAAAAATAACAAAGTGGTATAAAGGTGATACCTTTATTGGCCAACTGATATAATCATAGCTATTTATTAGTTAGCCAATAAAGGTACCACCTTTATACCACTTTGTTATTTTTTATTTCAAAAGGGTTTCCCTATAACATTCATTTATAACAGATACCTATGTTTCATGGTGTTAACGTGACCATGCTGGCGTATTTCAGTGCCCTTTAATTGACATTTTTATAATGATGCCCCTTAGTGTGTGACATTTATGTACAGTATAAAGAGTTTTCAGCGATGGGATATGAAACAAAGTAGACCTCTCGCAGTTAAGAACGTCTTACCTGACAGGTATCGTCATTTCGTCTTTTAGCTGGGCCTGCGCATAGCATATTGCTGGTTATTTCAGTAATTTTAAGCTTCTTATAGATTTTGTTGCATTTGTCTCTGCCTACAACAGTGACATTAGCTTCCCGCAGGACATCTGATGATTTGCCATTAACTTTGGTGATTCCCCAACCTGCAATGCTACAAATACTTTCAGGCTTCACATCTTCGTCTTTGGTTGGCACATTTAGTACTGAGACAAATTTGGTGGACTTTGCTGCTCCTTTGAGCTGTAAAAAAGAAATACTTCTGCTTAGTGTTGAATCTGATTACAATTACAGAGACAAATCAGGTGTAACTATTTCTGGTTTCTTATTAGCATCCATTACTGCTTTCCAGCTCTTGTTAAACAATGTACAGATTTGCTTGGCCCAAATAGTTAGTCAAAGAGAGCCCTAATAGTTTCACTTGTAAATAAAAGTTATCGTTTCCCTTGAAATAAAATCAAATATATCAAATATATTTATTGCAGTGCAAAAAGGAACACAATCAGAAAAACGGATGTATTTAAATTTGTAATTACTGGCGAAAAGGCCAGGAATTCAAACTCGTTTTCACATTTTCTACTTTGTTGCATGCTGGTTTCACACTGTGAGCCTAGGGCTCTATTTTGACATCTAATTCACAATTTTATTGGTTACCCAGCAAAATTGCTTTCATTATAATTGCTATATTTTCATTATGATTCTTATAGACTTATATAAGGGGGCTAACAAATATCTATATTTCTTAGGTGATCACAACATGCCAAGTTTGAGAAAATTACAATTACGGCACTGCGGCAAGTCTTTCTACAGTATTCTTTCAATAAAATCATCCTTTGAGGGATAGTGCAGTCTCTTCTGATTCTCTGATGTAGAGAATTTAATTAAGGGATGGTTGAAAAGTCTCCAAATTTGTCATAATTTGCACCCTGCCCTGCTGTCAGCACCTGTAGAAACAGGTCCTTGCACCCTAGAGTGGATGTCATGGATCTGTGCTCCCTCCATGAATAAAATGCTGCCTTGGGGGTTGGCACCCCACTTCCAGCCTCATACCCATCCCCTTACATGTGTGCCATGCAAAAGTCCAATTTATGAAGAGCAAACACTGCAACATGCACCAGATTTTTAGTTCGTAACGCAGTGCAATGTGCAGCAACATCCCATTCTTATTGAATAAGCACTAAACTATGTGCTCTTGCACTTGGGTCCAAGGTCTTCCAAAATAAGACCTTGTCACTATCCATCTGTCAACAAGACGGAATTACTAACTGACTGCTTGTCTCTGAATTAAGGAAACTGCTTCATTTTGATTTTTGAGCTCTGTCTTCTTTAACAGCTATTAATTCTATGTTTTTACCTGATGATGCTTAGGAGACACTGATATTTGGGCTCAATGTTATAATGAAGCATATAAAAATAAAGCGGCACATAACACATGAGAACTGGCCTTACCTGTAGAAGCTGAATGTCATGGATCTTTCGATCCTTATCGAAGCACGGGTGTGGAACTGCTCTGGCAATGCTGAATGTCTGCTGCTCTTTTTCTTTATTTCTCCAGTTATGAGCCCCAAGTGTTACATTTGATTTATTACTGAAAAGAAGAAAGTGCTCATATAGTACTCATACATGAGTTCACTAATACAAGTGCGATATGCAAAAGAAGAAATTGGCCCCAACAAACAAGGTTTTATGCCTACAACACAATATTAAACCGAAATGTTGGCAATGGATATGCGTGCCCACTAACTACTGTGTGTAGCAACTTGCATCATATTTACTGGTGCAGGCAAAAATTAGGTTGTAAATGGTGTTAGCATGTGATTCATTAGGTGCAATTTAGATGCATGTGCAGGTTCAGCATGCAAAGGATGCCCCCTCCCTTTCACCAGTGCACCCTGTTCTCTGCACATTTAGGAAGGGCTTAGGAAAAGGTACTTTATGCATCGATTTATGAAATCATTATTTACTTGTAAATCAAGGAGCATTAGCTTTATGCCATCTAAGGCAGGTATCAGGAGCAAGTGCTACTTAAAAGAGTACGAAAGGGGACATAAAAAAGCTGTATAATAAAAGTGCTTCTCAAATTTAACATGAAATCCTTTTTTTTAATAAACACATCCAATATAAAGGTATTTAGAAATCTCCTTAACTGTCAATCATATATTGTCTGTCCAACCTCCATGCCTTCAGGCATAGAAGCGGGCCAAATAGTTACTTTAATTTTCCATTCTGCACTTCCTAGATGTCACTGCAATTCTCACATCCCCCCTCCCTCCTCACCATCTAATTGTGTAGTAGTCAATGCACGGGCAGGGGCATCAGGTGCCCCATTCTGGCACATAAAGAACATTTTGGAGCAATGCAAAGCTTGCCTTAATAACAGTGTCAAGAAAATGGCACCTGCCTGCTTGCTGTGATTGTATAATTCCAAAAATGTATATAGAGTAAGTGAAGATTAATTTGCTTAAGAAACACAATAGAAAATAATTTGGAATTATTTCTTGGGGTGACAGGTCTCCTTTAAGGGGTGTGAATCGGTGTCCTCTAGAAATTGTGTCAGAGTCATGGTAAATTGACCCTGTGCTATAAGACTTAATACCTATTTTTTTGTTGACCTGATCTGATCTTCCCAAACTCAGAGAATTACTATTCAAAGTGTACCCCTTGCAATCGATGAACTGTTTGCCTTGAAAGAAATGCCTAGTAATTGCCAAGGCTTATTGGTTCCTAACACTCCCCCTATATATGATAACCCCTAGTTACCAATAAGATATTAGCTTTACATAGGTAACCAGTAAATGCTACTTGCATATTGGTCAGTTGTTATAGGTGACTAGACCTGTAGCACACTCTGCATGTTTAATTACACGACTCCCTTATGAAAGATTATTGTGAGATGTACTTACACAATGCAGTGGGCTGCAGTTAGCACCCAGTTTTGTTTAATGAGAGTCCCTCCACAATAGCCGCCAGTGCTACTATGTATAAATGCCATGTACGGTCTGGAATGTGGAGCTGCCTCATTGCCATTGATAATATCCATGCAGTTATCTATACACAAGATTAAGGATAAGACATTAGAACTCTGCTATTTGTTTATTACGTACTATGACGTAGTTGGCCAGCTTAAATATATTGCAATATATGGACAAACAATCCCTGTTTTGTGTAAAGGGTAAGGCATTTTTCAGTAGCAGTATGCACAAAATGTCTCTGTCTTAAATATATTGATAATGGGTTGAGTGCAGAGGAATCTTGTATTTGTCTATATATATATATATATATATATATATATATATATATATATATATATATATATATATATACATATAAATATATATATATACAGATTTTGGTAGACTAGTGGGAAGGTGCAGCATCAGGAGAATATTCGGACCTATTTCCCTTTAAACGAGTTGTTCACATTTAAATTAACTTTTAGAATGATGTAGAGAGGGATATTCTGAGACAATTGGCTTTCATTTTTTATTATTTGTGGGTTTTTAGTTATTTAGCTTTTTATTCAGCAGCTCTCCGGTTTGCAATCTGGTTGCCAGGGTTCAAAATTCCCCTAGCAATCATGCATTGATTTGAATAAAAGTCTAGAATATGAATAGGAAAGGGCAGAATGCAAAGATGAGAGATACAAAGGAGCAATAACAATATATGTGTAACCTTAAAAAGCATTTATTTTTTAGATGGGGTCAGTGACCCCCATTTGAAAGATGGAAAGTGTCAGACGAAGAAGGCAAATAATCCGAAAACTTGAGGGCAGTTAAAAAGTTGCTTAGAATTAGCCATTCTATAACATACTAAAAGTTAATGTAAAGATGAGCAGATATGCTGCAGCAGACATAAGTAGTTGAGTAGCATTCAGAAAGCACAGATATGCTGCCCCACACTTAAAAAAGAAGAGTCTGCAGATTTTTTTTAAAAAAATAGAAACTCTTTATTTAAACTTAATAAGCGCCAGATTTTGTCATTATCAGTGAAGTGCCACCTAAGGCCACCTTGTCCCACGGCACAAATATCCCCAGTTTACTAAACACAATCCCTGTTATCTACAGATCAGGGCGTTGGAAAGTAAGTGATCACTAGTGCAGACCATCCATTTTTTTGAATGCATGAAATAAAATAAAAATATAATTCACATAATGACTGCAGAGAGTCCCACAATTTAAATAAATCGATTTGTGAAATAAGTTCCACTAGTGACCAAAATGGGTAATAAATATAACAAAATACATCCGCTGCACAACTTAAAGTCTAAAAGATAGTCTTTATTAATCCGAACTTATTAAAATTGATATTGACCCCATATGAATAGCCTTATGCATTTCATGCTTACCTAGCACTTTATCATAGGCTGGGGAAGCATAAAACATGTTAGGCTATTCATATGGGGTCAATATTGATTTTAATATGTTTAAAATAATATAAATACAATTATGATATTCTATTGTATACAATTACCTTGGATAGCGTTACATTTAAAAAATAATTCAGTACATTGTACTGTAAGTACAGGGCAAATAAACAGGGCAGAACTTACTTCCATTGATGCGTATGAGAAGAAGAATGCTAGAAAGCAAGCAGAAGCCAAAAAGTCCCATTCTTGGAGATGTTTGGCTCCAGCGCATTGGTTTAGTCCGGTGCTGCTGTATTTATATAGAGCCACTCAGACAATGTGGTTTGTTTGATTTCTCAGAAGTCACACGAGAACGTGCTCTGCTGCAAACTGTGGTCTTCTTCTAATGTGGGTAGGAAAGACCTGTCTGTCTTTCTGTTTTAATATACTTGAAAGGAAAGACATATTAGCAGCTCTGTGTTTGCTGACCAAATGTTCCTATGTCACTCATGTGAAATAATTTTTTTTAAAAAAAATGTTATAATTTCATGGAGGTTATGATATTTTGAGAAACATATCACTATGTAGAATGTACATGTCTAGCTACCTATTTTGTTATTCTTCTCTACAAAGCAGGGAACCAACTTAGAAGGATGTTCTGTGAATGAACATCTATGAACTCCAATAAAACAGGAACACAATATGCAAAAAAACAGCCAGAGGTCTTCATTCCCAATCAAACATACAAGCCATATCATATGACATTCCAAGGTCCCCAACAGAATCAGTACTCCAAAATGCCCTTTACATATTGGCAAATTACTGGAGCGCTACCTGTCCTGGCTTAACCATATGGTACCTGAGCACCTAAGAGACCTTGTAACCCCATCTATGATTTGTTTCTATCACCTGGAACTCCTGCCCCATACTTTCTACATAACCAAGGTTCATGGAAGCAAAGAAAAAATGACAACAAATGACATATTGATTCTTGGGGGATGTTCAAATGGTAATGTCTTCCTTATTCTCTGTTAAAGGACAAGGAAAGTTAAACTAAAGAAGTAGGCTAGAAATGTTGTACATTGTGTTTTGGACTTCTGTACCTGCCCAAGGCAAGGGCAGGGAAGATCTGTTTCTCCAAAGATGCCCCAGTAGCTCCCCATCTTCTTTTCTGCTGATTCACTGCACATGCTCTGTGCTGCTGTCACTTACTGAGCTTAGGGACCCACTCACAATATATAGTACACATAGAATAGAAATGTCACAATATAAGGCTGATTAGTAATTAATACAGATAATTATGGCAGCACAGAAACCAGAAACAGAATTTAATCATCAGCCCTGTAGCATCAGCTTATATTACAGACAGCATTTTCTGCTTGATTATTTGCGACAACCCCTAAGCTTAGCTTCTCAACAGCTTCTCAGAGCCCACTGAGCATGTGAGTGTCACAGACACTTTCCAAGATGGTGACCCCCCTGTGACAAGTTTGAAGTCCTGGATCATTGCTGCTATTGACAAGCTGAAACTTTAGACCAGTGCAATAAGTTCAGTATATAAAACGTGGCATTTTTAGCCATATTCATTTTTATGGTTTAGTTCTCCTTTAAATTATATAGTTTAAGTTTTTCTCCAGTGCAGTATCCCATAGCAAGCAATAAGCAATTACCTTTGGCTGATATGAGATAATATGCTTGGACAAAGTTGAACCTGTACCATGACTTCTCTTTTGCTTAGCCTTACTGTAGTATATACTGTAGACTCGGGGTCCCCAAATTTTAACCATGAGTAACATTCGCATGTAAAAAAAAGTTGGGGAGCAACACAAGCATGAAAAATGTTCCTGAAAAATAAGTGCTGTGATTGCCTATTTGGTAGCCCTATGTGGACTGGCAGACTACGGGAGATTCTATTTGGTAGTATGCAACCAAAACTTGCCTCAAGCCAGGAATTCAAAAATAAGCATGCTTTGAGGCCACTGGGAGCAATAGCCAAGGGGTTGGAGAGCAACATGTTGTTCAGGGGCCACTATGGTCGTCCAGCTGGAAGTCTGTGGGACGTATAATCAGGCAGAATTTTCCCCAAATTATTTCCAAAGATTTCTTTGCATGAAATCATCATTTTAATATAATATGTGATATGTTACATCTAGCTGCTGCGTGGAAAAAGTTTGACAATACTGTTTCAGACTTTTGCCTTTTAATATTAGACAAGTATCTTCAATTAAAGGATAAAGAAAGGTAGAATAACAAGGGATGCCAAAATGTTAGTCACCCCACAGTGATAATAATAAAAATTTATGTAAGACCCCAGGACGATGCTCCTGTTCACTGACCAGGGGTCCTACTGTAGGAGTGCCATGCCGCCATCTTCTTTGTTTTTCCTGGATCCTCTCAACAGCCCAGGTGCATATGTGCAAAAAAGAAACTTAAGGTGGCCATAGACGTAGCGATCCAATTGTTTGACAATGCCGCCTGAGCAGATCTCTCCCCGATATGCCCACATTAAAGTTGGCATATCCGATCGTGGGCCCTAAGGCCATAATGCATCCGAAATGGGCGACGGGATTTTTTAGCCTGCCAGATTGATATCGATCAGGGAAGCCCGTCGGATGGCCCCACACATGGGCCAATAAGCTGCCGACTCGGTCTGTTGGCAGCTTTTAATGGCCCGTGTATGGGGGCCTTTAGAAATGAAGAAAAGCAAGCTTTTTAAACGATTGCAAATGCGCACCAGGCCCAGTGATTAAAAAAGTAAAAAAATTACAAGTATAAAAATGTAATATACAGAAACCACAAATATCTTGTAAAATATATCTCTATAAAAAATGCCTAGGGAGTTTTTTATCAGTGCTTAGTCATGTTACTTGAATCACATGACTCAATGAAACTTGTGTTTTATAAAAAAAAAAAAAAAGAAGAATTTACCTCCTGTTGTAAAATGTGAGGATATTAAATGTTTCTTCTGAATTGAATGTCCTGTATAAAAGCACTCAGCCTTCATTGTTGTGGTTTACAGCTATGGGCATACTGACTGAAAGATCCAGTTGTTTTCAGGCTGCGTATTTTTGCAGGCTGAGAGAAGCAGATCTGCTCCCTGTCCCTGCTCCATTGATTTGTATTTGATCAGCCTGTGTGCGGTCACACACATCGGAGCTTCTCTCAGTCTGCAAAAATACGCAGCCAACAACAGCTGGAGCCTTCAGCCTGTGTGTCCATAGCCTATGGAGTCAAGGAACTCCTTGTGTTCTACTATCCTCATGTTTTATAACTGGTGGTACATTATTTTCTGTTTAAGCCCATTGGTTTGATGTCCAGTAAAATCTAAAACCGAAAATTAGCACATTGCTTCTTGTGTAGGTCATGTGACATGTTCTAGTTCCTTTATGTGCATGTCATCATTTATTTGTGTGCATTTCAGGTGAACCACAGTGTGAATAGATGCCTAAAGACATATCTGTTCCAGGAAACCCCAAATGCTACTACCTACTGATAAATAAGTGAGTGGTCAAGGTGTGAGTTAAACATTACATCTTGAAAGGAAATTAATAGTTGTCACTAACATTTGCACATGAGAATGGACAATGCCACACCTGGTGGTTACTCTTCTAAGTAAAGTATACCATGAACAGTTGCCAGGAAAATTATTTATATTGAAATATTTGCCACAAAAGCCCTGAATTGACCTGCCCAAGGGGAATAAGCATTTGTATCAGACTGTTTGAAAGAAAATGATCAGTGGTGTAACTAGATACATTACTAGAAAATATTTTTCAGGTCCCCAAACTGACTAGAGGTCGACCTCTTTTACCAATATTTATTGAAACTGTGCATGAATTAAGACCTCATGGGGCCCCTATACCTCCTGGGCCCCCCTGCAGCCTCAAGGTCTGCTTCCTCTGCTGTTAGGGTGGCCATAGACGTAACAATTACGATCTTTCAATACAATTTCAATACACACGTGTAGAGCTGAATCGTCAGATATACAGGTAGATATACAGGAAGAAACAATAGAATTCTACCTGTATCTGACGATTCAGCACTAACAATGGCCGATGTTTGGGTCCCTTCAAATATACCAACATACATTTTGATTTTTATTGCACCTGAGGAAGGGGTTGACCCCGAAAGCTTGTGCCAACTCTGCTGAATAAATGTTTTAAAAGGCAAAGCCAATTGTTTGGTGTGCTTCCTCCCTATGGGAATTCCTGGGTCCCTTCAAAGGCACCCGATCAAAATTTTCTGTCCAGCCCGATTGACGAGCCGACCGATATCCAAGTCTTCTGCCGATATCGGTCGGCTCTTTTTCCACCATACACACATGGAATATCGGAAGAAAATTTGTTTCGTACATTATTATCTGTGCGTCTATGGCCACCTTTACTCCCCTGACAACGAAAGCATCAGAAAAAGATTTCTTTAATGTGTACAAATGCAGGTTAATGCTATAGTGCTTCTAAACCCACACGTTTTCAAATTTGGGCATTGTGTTAAAGGAACAGTAACACCAAAAAATTATATTCTCATTCAATGAAAATATAATGTACTGCTGTGCTGCCTTGGTACAACTGGTACGTTTGCTTCAGAAATATTTTATATAAACAAGCTGCTGTGTAGCCATGGAGGCAGCCATTCGAAGCTGAAAAAGGAGAAAAGGCACAGGATACACAGCAGATAACAGAAAAGCTCTGTACCATACAATGGGATTCTTTATCTGTATCTGTTATCCACTGTGTATCCTGTACTTGAATGGCTGCCCCCATGGCTACACAGTAGCTTGTTTATATAAACTATAGTAGTGTTTCTGAAGCAAACACACCAGTTTTAGCAGTGCAGGGCAACAGTGCATTATATGATCATCCCTTTAAAACTGCCATTTATTAGTACAAAGACTACTCCTACTGTAGCTGTGGATCTGAAGACTGTGGGAAAATGCCAGGTGGGGGCTGCTTTAAGTAGAGCTTTTCTAGTATCCATATAGAGCTGTGTGGGATTGTTTGATTGTTTTTACATTGTTAGTTTCACGCCAGACATGCACTCTGGATCCTCTTTCTAAAAGCTAGAAATATGGAATTGCCATAAGCTGATGTATGGTCATTTTAACTAGTGCGGGTCAGGGCTGTCTTTGGTAGTGTGAGGGCTTTAGACTTTGCTGGGCTCCATTATTTTAATAATGTAGACGGTCTGACCTTTGGCCCTTTGACTGTTTTTTAATTACAACTCAAATACAACATGAAACCCTGTATGTCATCATCCTGCACTTGCCTACCTGTGATATAGTAAAAAATGACACATTTAGTTAGCATTGCATTGCATTAGTTAGATTTCTCATTTGTACCTTTTGCAAAACTGCAGCCCTCCCCTCACAGACTTTCTTAGATGTGTCTCTTCTTAATGTTCTGCATTTCCTTTTCTTTGCATTCAGGAGCTGCTTTATGATTCAGTAGATTATGACCAAGAAACCACCCATATGATGGCAGCGAGACAACGACAGTGAGGGTCTCCGCTTCCTGTGTGGTGGGTTTGATTGCACGTCATACTATTCACCACAGCATATAAATATCAGTAAGAACAACCTAAAACTGTCCTACACCTAACTGTTTTCAGCTAAATGCTCTCTTCCAGGAACATAAATATATCAAGCATCCAGTAATTCCAGTAACACCTTTCAGCTCTTTATTCATAAGTGCAGATATGTCACCAAAACACCTAAGAGATCCTTTAATAAGGGGGTAAAGTTGAAGAATGAAGGGCTGTCACTGAGACCATTTGGCCCCAGTACCCACATAACGTAACTGTCACCCAGAATTGTAATTAGTTTCAGTTTAGAAATTGCTTCAATGGCCCTTTGGAGCTTCACAACCTACTGGAGGTAAAAAGATTGCTGGAAGGTGGCCATACAATATAAGATCCGCTCGTTTGGCAAGGTCGCCAAACAACGGATTTTAACCCGATATGCCCACTACAGATGAATGCGAGCGTTCGGCCCTGGGGCCAATTGATCGGATTACGATGCTACGAATGGGCTCCGACGGGTCGCAGGACCACATCAACTAGCCGATGTGGTCCTGGATCGTACAAAAGATCAAACTTGACCAATCGATATCTGGCCGATTTTTGGCCTGATATAGATCGGGAGGACCCGTCGGGAGCCGCCACACATGGGCAGATAAACTGCCGAATCGGTCTAATCTGCCCTTAAGGGAGGTGGCAGACGTGGTTTCTTAAAAATGACAAAAAAGAAAAATGTGGTTTGAGGGTTGTATGAAGAAGCACAATGCATAGTAACCACAATAAAGAAATAAAAAAAAAAGTGGCCAGCCTCCCACTTGAAACAGAAAGGGCTTAAACTAATACAAAGGTTATGGGTATGTGTATGTGAAATAGGCTAATGGATGCCAGGGGCGTGTGACAAGATACTTTGTACTAAAGCAAAACCTGCAAATGTGCTGGCTCTGATGGGATGCACCAAATCCAGAATTCAGCTGTGTCCAAACACATTTTGCAAGATTTGAACTCGGCCAAACCTTATCTGAACCCATAATGTCATGTCATTTTAAAGGGGCTGTTCACCTTCCAAACACTTTCTATCAATTCAGTTGTTTTCAGATTGTTCACCAGAAATAAAGACTTTTTTTCAATCGTTTTTCATCCCCCTTTTTGACATTTTCCCAAAATTGAAGTTTAAAGTCTAATGTTCGTGTCTCTGGTGTTTCGTTAGAAAATTGCCCCTCATATGCATTACCTAAAGATCATTGATTGTTTGCTAAATGAGACCCTACAGTTAACAACAGATTGCTTACATAACCATTGTCCAATAAAGCAAAATTTTACTTTCAAAGAAAAGTGTCCTTCCATTTCATACCTGGTGCCTTGGTTACGTAGGTGAGCGGTATCACAAAATATATGCATTACTGTGTTGTATATATCATATAGGCTGCCAACATTTTGCCTCTGGGTTAATGACAATCAGGTACCAACTTACCAGGCATCATCCCATGCACTCGTTGGTGCACATGCAGAACTGAACTTGCATGGATTTCAGCCTGGATCTGCAAGATGCATTTATAGCATGTGTTATTAATGGGAATTTTGAGGGATCCTGTCATTAGCTCATCCTTTTAAAGTCATATACAAAAGTAGTATGTAAAACAGATGCCATATACATATATATTGCAAAGGGAAGCTTCCCCCATTTATTTCAAGTACACCAGTGTTCCATTAATGTTTCAGGGAGGTAGTACAGTAACATAGTAGATTAGCTTTGTTGATCCAGAGGAAGGCAAAAACCCATCTGAAGCCTCTCCAATTTGCCTCAAAGGGGGAAAAAATTCCTTCCTGACTCCAAGATGGCAATCGGACTAGTCCCTTGATCAACTTGTACTATGAGCTATTTCCCATAACCCTGTATTCCCTCACTTGCTAAACACCATCCAACCCCTTCTTAAAGCTATCTAATGTATCAGCCAGTACGGAGAGAATTCCACATCTTCACAGCTCTCACTGTAAAAAATCCCTTCTGAATATTTAGCTGGAACCTCCTTTCTTCTAATTGGAATGGGTGCCCCATTTCCTCCATTTGTCAGGGACATGTTTATAGACCAATGAACTCAGCCTCTAATCCCTTAGAGAGGCCAAAGTACCCAGTGGATGCATTACAAACTGGAGTGAACTGGACATATTTCTTTATGATATTTTACACTAGCTGGATGAGACAAGGAAGATCTGCCTCTATGATTCTCCACCCCCTTTGCACTGACATATCTGAATATAGAGTCTGGTTAACATTGCTATTGTGCTAGCTTGTAGAGAATTCGGAAAGCAAGAAGCCTAACTGAGTCCCTTGTGGTATCAGAAGCAGCCACATCAGCAAGAAGTGAAGAGTCAAGTGGTCTAAATGGATTCAGTAAGTGGTTTAACACAAAGTTGGGCAGCTGCTTCTATTATTGCATAGTATACATCAGTGCTTTCCAACTTCTGTGGTAACGAGAGGGCCGGAATTTTTCATATAATGGAAGCTAGTGTTAGCCACTCCCTGTTTTAAACTCAGCCACTTTAAACCACACCCATGTTACCACAAGACCGTTAATGGTGGTAGCACACCAAAAAAACGAAAATGATTGGCACTTACTGCAGGGATATCATTCATCACTCATATGTGAAAAAAGTTAAGTCATATTAAGACATACCCTTAAATCCATATGCCTCCTCCTCCCCTCTCGACAACACAGCACCCCCAGCACACGATTAAACACCTTAGGGGCCCCTAACAACAATTTTCAAATGCTAACTAACCTCCAGAACAAACCCCTACCAGTCTTATTTTCCACAGGCAGAGTATGACACTCACTGGGAGCATAGGACAGGCAAAGTATGGCACACACAGGGAGCATAGGGCAGGCAGAGTATGACACACACAGAGAGCATAGGGCAGGCAGAGTATGACACATACTGGGAACATAGGGCAGGCAGAGTATGACACACACAGTGTATGACACGCACAGAGTATGGCACACAGTTGATCCAGGGACTATTCCGATTGCCATTTTGGAGTCAGGAAGGAATTTAAAATAGTTGAACGGTTGAATTTAATAGATGTGTGTCTTTTTTCAACCTAACTTACTATGTTACAGCAAACATGGGGCAGGCAGAATATGGCACACACCGGGAGCATAGGGAAGGCAGAGTATGACACATACAAATGCAGGGTAGGACAGTCAAAGATTATGGCACACACAGGGAGCATAGGGCAGGCAGAACAGAGCTGGAGACAGGGAAACCTATCAGGACTACTCTAAGATGTACTACATACAGTGACACAGTGCTTGTGCCCCATTTAGCATTTTTTATAAGATGTGAACAGGTGAATAATGTGGGTAGTTTCAGTCCGGGTCTCAGGTGTGAACAGTACAGGGTGTGAATAATAGAGATGTCACTAGATGTTACTGGGCCCCACGGAAAATTAATTTTAGGGCCCCCAACATACCCAAAGTTTGTCCTGTTTTACCAATGTATGTTGTAATTTCTCATTAATTAGGGCCTCATGGGCCCCCTATACCTCCTGGGCTCCCTGCAGCTGCAGGGTCTGCTTCCTCTGTAGTTACGCCACTGGTGTCCCAGGTGTGAACAATGCAGGGGGATTTCATTTGTGAACAATGCAGTTTATAGTTAATCTTGGTACTGAGACATTTTAAAGTTTACACATGGTAAGCAGTCACAGCAGGCAGACTTTCATGTTGGGGAGCCCTGTTTTTCATAGTAGTTTTCATGGTTGTAAACTGTTTCCTGTACTGTAAATGTTATACATGAACTCGACAGGTTTGAGATGCCGGGTTTTTGGATTCGGCCTTTTTACAGCATTGGGGTATAATATACCCCAAAAACCCCAACCAGAAAAAATGAGGTTTAGTAAATAACGCCCTAAATATCTGTTTAAATAATTTCTGTTTGCCCCTTGAGATTCTGTACAATTAACCCAATACAGATTTCATAAAATATCAGTTTTTATTTGAAATCTAGACTAAACATGCAAAAAAAGCCTGTTACTTTATTTTCTATTATATTGCAATCTGTGATAGAATGTAGGAAAGTTAAAAAAAAATCCCTTGCATACAGGTTACCATAAAATGGAACATTTCCGATTACAGCAATACCGACACAAGCCTCAGGACCTGACTCCCAGGATACCAGGAATTTTCCCCCCTGAAATTCGAGGAATCACTTCAGAACATTGGAACCTTTTGGACACAGTAGTACAAATACTTATTGTGCGTATTAGTAAGTGGTTCAAAGAATTTTGACCTTGAAAAAAGTGCAAAATAGCATCCCTGGGATATTGGGAAAAGGTCTGATCACAATATCATTATAGTTTTATTATCTCATTGTGGGCACCAAACTTCAAAAGGAATTCTGCTCCCTCATTATCAGGGTTTACTTGAACTTCAAAGGTTCCAAAATATTTTGTATGCCGTCTCACGCAAAATTTAAAGGAAAGCTGCTCATGGGTTAATTATCTATGTAGGAAGCTTCTCCAATGGACCTTAGAACAGAGGTTCTCAGACTTTTTTAGCAGGAGTATTCTTTTTAAAGAAAGAATAAATAATGCATCCCTAAACCTCTAGGCCTAGCAGCAATACTTTAGATTGCTGGGTTGATGGAATAGAAAAAAAACATCAACTTTTTAACAATTTAAGAAGGGAAAATCAGCATTTTGTTACTAGCCCCCCCTGCACACATGGCAGTATGCAGAGTTTTCCCATTCAGCAACATAGTCTCTGCCAGACACTCAAATGTGACAGGTGCCTTAGATTCAACATTTCCAGAATCTATCACTGCATCCAGCAGTGAAAGGGTTACATGTAAACACCACCTTTCCACTCTCCATTCTCCAAGTTTCTCAGTTGCCAAAATTTATATTTGACTAGCCTGCCATCTAGTGTCCAAATCAAAAACTGACAGGGTAATAGACTAGTGTTTGTTTTATTGTCTAAAGCCCATGGAACACATATATTTTATTTTTATAGTCTCTTTTACATAGGATTTAGGACCATAAAACCAAAAGTGTATTTTTGTAAGCAAAAAGCATCTCTTTAGAGGTATGTAAACCTTCTGTGGTGGCCATGAGGGAGGCTTATACATCTACATACTTTTTAGTGAATATTCAACGAGTTCAACTTTAACATACAGTTAAGGGGATTGTTCAACTTTGAGTTAACTTTTAGTATAATGTAGAGAGTGATATTCTGCAATAGTTTGCAACTGCTTTTCATGTTTTATTATTTGTGGTTTTGGAGTTATTTAGCTTTTTATTCAGCAGCTCTCCAGTTTGCAATATCTCCAATCTAGTCGCTAGGGTCCAAATTCTTATAGCAACCATGCAATAATTTGATTAAGAGACTGGTATATAATTAAGGGAGGGTCTGAATTGCAATATGAGTAATAAAAAGTAGCAATAACAATACATTTGTAGCCTTACAGAGCATTTGTTTTTAGATGGGGATTGTGATCCCTATTTGAAAACTGTAAAGAGTCAGAATAAAAAGGCAAATAATTTAAAAAAACTATAAAATAAATAATTAAATAACTCTTTATCCTGAAACCCGTTATCCAGAAAGCTCTAAATAACGGGAAGGCCAGCTCCCATAGACTCTTTTTCGCTCACATAATTAAAAATTTTAAAACATTTCATTTTTCTTTGTAATAATAAAACAGTATTTGATCCCAACTAAGATATAATTAATACTTACTGGAGCCAAAACAATCCTTTTGGGTTTATTTAATGTTTAAATGATTTTTAGTAGACTTAAGGTATGGAGATCCAAATTATGGAAAGACCCCTATCCGGAAAACCCCATGTCCTAGCATTCTGGATAACAGGTCCTATACCTGTAACTTTGTTATTGGAAATTACTGAATTACAGGTAGTATAACACAGAGTCTATATATGTCCCCAAAATACTCCTATATATATATTTGTGGTTTCTGTCTAAGATGCCAATCTCAGCTGTGGCAACAAAGATATCAAGATCAATAACACAGCAAAAAAGATTTGTTAGAACAGCACACACAGATTTAATCCCAAACAACCCAGAATACAGTTGTTTGTTATTGTTGTTCCCCAGACAGCAGAAATAAAAAATAAATCCGTACTGAGCCAGGTAGGTTTTTAAAGACTCACCTGAGGAGACAGAGGGATCATTTTCCAGTTTTTGTCCAACTAGTGACACCACTGGGCAGATACATACGGTATAGGTATGGGATCCGTTATCCGGAAACTCTTTAAAAATAAAACAGTACCTTGTAATGGGTCCAAACTAAGATATAATAAATCCTTATTGGCGGCAAAGCAATCCTAATAGGTTTATTTAATGTTTAAATTATTTTTAGTAGACTTAAGGTATAGAGATCCAAATTATGGAAAGAACCCTTATCCGGAAAACTCCAGGTCCCCAGTATGCTGGATAACAGGTCCCATACCTAAATACTGTTCAGTCCTGAGCATGTTCAGTATCACCTGCAGCAGCCCAGAGCATAACAAGCATGTGCAGTGTCACTGACAGCAGGGTGAGGAGATGACCAAGATTTGGAACTGTGGGAAATCAATTTAAGACACCATCACATGGCTGATGCCCGCCTGGGGTGTTTTAGATCTTATTAAAAGCTAAAGTTATAGAGAAATGATTGATGATCTTTACACATCCTGTGCTATTATATCCCCAGCCTAATAACAAGGAGAAACTCAATACAGTCACATACCCTGAAACCCACGCAGTGCATATGTTTTGTACAAGAGATGTAACCACATCAAAATAAATGACAGTTATGTGCCATGGCAGTTGCAGCATTTCAGCAGTAACCAGTTAACACCTGCCGGTGTAACTATCAATATAAAAAGAAGGTGCAGGAGACAGCACAAGGTGTGAAGATCTGAACTGAGCAAGAATAATGTTCTTCTGTATCCTGTCTCTCTTCATGCTCCTTCTGCACAGCCCAATATGTAAGTACTCGGCTACAGCACTGATTTCATCTCATGCTTATGTTTGGCTGGAATGTTTGTAGCTTTATTTCGATAATCACAGTCTACACGGTACCACAGGCTGTGCTTAAGGCACAGGTCCCCTCAGGCCCAGACTGGCAATCTGTGGATTTGGGCAAATACCAGAGGGGCTGCTGTAAATTGCCATAAATGCTATTTATTGGGCTGATGGGGGTTCTGTATTGGCCTCTGTGTGTACTTGAATCCCTGTCCAGGTCTGGGTCCTCTGGAATATGAACAGGGTGCCAGAATTCTACTACCCTGGCAGGTAAACATTATATTCAATGCAAATCTTATTAATAAGGAAGGAAGATGCCAGAGCTAGGAAAGCTGCCATTTGTTCAGGAGAGGCAATACCCTAACTATGAACATCTGAACTTCTATCACCTTGTGTTTTCCCTGTGCATCTTTGTATTGTGGGTTTTAACTGCTTAGTCCTACTTAGTCCTGTCTTCCTTTACATTGTTTCAAGAGTCAGAACAGAAAGGGACAGACAAATACCGCTTTCACTAGCAGTTATATTTACAAATGTAGGCTGAGTCTATATCATACCTATCACCCTTTCCCATAAAATTGGGGCAGGCAATGGACAAAGACTTACTAGAGGTCCCCTAGTGTGGGTGCCGAGCTGAGCATAAATGGGCCAGTTGGGCATCACTGATATGAGCCATTTAATTAACTCATTTTCTCCAGCACTATACTTCATCACAATTACAGGCACAACGGTAAATGTTTTACTGCTTTAAAGGATAAGTCAACCCCAAAAATATGTTTTTGCCTAATAAAAGAAAACACGCAACTTTCCCATGTACATTCATTACAAATTTCCTATGGTTTTTAAGTTATTTGTATGTGTATTGCTATTGAAAGCAGTGTTTATCTGTCCCTGCCTATTCTCTGCCCAATTTTGCAAAAGTCTTGGTTCCCCAGCAAAGACAGGTCTGTTAATCAACTGCCTTGTCTTACATTGTATCAACAGTCTCAGACACCAGGGCAGAGAATAGGCAGGATATATCTACATAACTTCTAACATAACTTAGACTTTATCCCCCATAAAACTAAGACATTGATAACTTTGTTTATGGCTGCCTCCAAAAAACTACTGGCTAAAGAAGGAGACACCTCCAATATCCGTTATTACTAGATATATAAATCAGCTTTGTTGGCAGAAAGCTTTGAAAATGAAATCAATTAAAGACAAATCTCAAGAATCTATTAAACTTACATGGTCTTTTTATTTTTGATGTCTTTGATCCTAGTAACAAAGATCACGTTTTTAGGTTTCTCCGTATGTGATATAATACTGGTAGAATAAAATTCCATGTAAACAATGGCTATTTCTTTTTTTTTTTCCTTTCTGTTCCTTTACACCTACTGGTTGATTGGATTCATTTGATTACTTATGTATTTATTTGTTTTATTTGTTCATAGGAAAAGCTTTCTAATGTGTCTTAGACAAAACTTTTTGTGATTGTCGATTGGATTCTGTCATGTTGTATAATTCATGTTTATGGCAAAACTGAATAAAATGTTTAAACACAAGAATAGGCAGGGACAGACAAACACTGCTTTCAATAGCAATGCATATAGATATATCTTGAAAACCATAGACAATGTGTAATGAATGTATATGGGAAAGTTGCTCAGAATTGTGTTTTCTTTTAATAGGAAAGAAATTATTTTTGGGGTTGACATCCTTTAATGATTTTTTTAGAGATAGAAAGAACAAACCTACCCATGAAGGATGAAAAGGATGTAAAGATTGCAAATTTGCTCAGGGTGCTTTACTTATAACTTTTGCAATTGACATTAATTTTTTTCTTTTTTTCAATTTAAAAAGTTATTAAGCCATTTATTAACTGCAAATGTAATAACTTTTATAACAACAGCATCTCCTGCTAGTTAGTTCCTGTACTGTACAGTTGGGGAGCTATACAGTCAGAAGCAAAGCAGAGAACTATTCTGATATTACTCTGCTTAAGAGAAAGATCCAAAGCCTTAAGTGTCCTTTTCCATCTCTTTCCTGAGCACAGCAACATCAGAACAAGCCTCTGTTTTCCTTCTGATCTTATCTCTCTCCTATTTCTTCAACTATGCAGTTAGAGGACCTGACCAGCAGGTGGCACTTTTACTTAGTATTTATTAAATAGCTTAATAGATGAATACTTTTACATATTTCTATTTTTAAAAGTTTACATATCCTATAAATAGTGTATATATATATATATATATATATATATATATATATATATATATATATATATATATATATATATATATATATATATATATATATATATATATATATATTTCCTAATAAATAGAGTGCCAAAATTAAAAAATGCCATCCCACTTACACTTATTTAATACTGCACAGGTGCAGGTGTGGGGATCACAGGAGGCAAAGAAGCCGTTCCTCATGCAAGGCGATACATGGCTCTAGTGAGAACAGGTCCAAGCCTTTGTGGAGGAACTTTGATTAAAGACAACTGGGTGTTGACAGCAGCTGCTTGTAAAGTGTAAGTAACATTCCTAGTTAAACCTTCAGTTGTTATTGCCTTGTTGCTTACATATAAAGAGAAGCAATTGTGATATAGGAAAGTATATGACTTGGTACTCCTACAATTTCTTGTGCTCCTACAATGTTTCGAGCAAAGATACAGCAATGTTCTCTGCTTTATGGCAAACAGCTCAAATTTATCTCACATCAATAATTTAATCTGACTGCAGAGACATGGGTTGGATCTGTACAGGTATGTGATCAATTACCTGGTAACCTGTTATCCAGAAAGCTCCAAATTATGGAAGGGCTATCTCGCATAGATTTCAGGGTCTGCTCCCTCTGTAGTTACACCCCTGACTACACTGAAGAACTGTAGGCAGGAGACATAACATTGAGAGTGATTCCCCGGCATTCTGCATTGAACACCTGGGACAACAGGCAAGATAGAACCACCGCACCTGTAAATAACAGTAAGCAGGCCAGCATGTTGGCCTAGGAAGTACTTTAGTAGTATAGTAATCTGGTTGCTAAGGTTCAGATTATCCTAGCAACCATGCACTGATTTGAAAGAGATTGGAATATGAATAGCCGAGGGCCTGAATAGAAAGGTGAGTAATAAAAAGTGGCAATAAAAATAAATGTGTAGCCTTACAGAGAATTTTGAAAACTGGAAAGCATCTGAAGAAGAAGAAGGCAAATAATTCAAAAATTGAAGAAGGAAAGACAATTGAAAAATTTCTTAGAATTATCAATTCTATAACATACTAAAAGTTAACTTAAAGATGAACCACCGCTTTAAACTGTAATTATGTACCCCTGGGAGTTCTGTTTCCATGGTTAACCCCCTGTTTTTAGTTTGTTACCAATTAGAAGCAATAGTATAAATGTAATGCAAGTTCCCTCATGTTACACCTGTTGACACTTTATTCAAGCAGAGATATTTTACAATTACAATTTGTTTGTTGTTATAGTGACAAAACTACTACAGTTGATCTTGGTGTCCATTCAATAAAAACAATGAATAAGCTGAGACAGCAGTTTAAGGTTGTACGATCGGCCCCACACCAGAAGTTTGACCCACGCTCATACGCCAATAACCTCCAACTATTACAGGTAATATCACAGAACTAAGTTTCGAGGGAAATAATAAACTTTCTATGTGTAATCAATTTAATATTCTGAACTGTTTCTAAAATAATCAAGTTACTCTTCACTGTATCTCTTGATTCTCTCTTATAGGGGGCTGCATTTTGCTAGAGGATGTGTTAGAGCTCACTCTATTGAAATCACCAGAAATCATGTCTCTCTACATGCACATGTTATATTTTGTTTCTACTGAAATTTGAGTGAGCTCAGCTGTTATACATCTGCTAGGAGAGGGACTCCCCAAAAGCTGTATAGTATTTAACTGTCAATGAAAAAGACTTTCTAGTCCAAGTGAGACGCTAATGATTTGGGTGAAATTTAGCTAACAGGAAGTGCATACAGTTTTATTATTCACAATTAGTGATGGGTTTTATTCGCCAGGCGGGAATTCACTGTGAATTTCTGCGATTTGCCGGCGAGAAAATTCGCGAAACCGCCACAAAAATTCGCTGGTGTCAAAAAAACGAGACCCCAGTGCCGTTTTGCGAATTTTTCGCCGTTTCGCGAATTTGCGGGAAATTCGCTAATTTTTAGGCGCCGCAAATTCATCCATCACTATTCACAATGAAAATCTGACACCATACTCCTGCATGAAGACAGAATGAAGAGAAAGATGCAGAGAAAGGGATAGCAAAGATAAACTTTATTATTTCAAGTACAGGTATGGGATCCCTAATCCGAAAACCCATTATCCAGAAAGCTCCGAATTACGGAAAGGCCATCACCTGTAAACTCCATTTTATCCAAATAATCCAAATTTTTAAAAAGATTTTTTTTCTTTGTTACAATAAAACAGTAGCTTGTACTTGATCCCAGCTACTATACAATGAATCCTTGTTTGAAGCAAAACCATTGGGTTTATTTAATGTTTACACGATTTTCTAGTAGACTTAAGGTATGAAGATCCAAATTACAGAAAGATCCATTATCCAGAAAACTCCAGGTCCCGAGCATTCTGGATAGCTGGTCCCATATCTGTACAAAATTCTATTTGATTTTGTTTAGAAAGTTTCTTATTTCAGTATGGTGAAGCTAATATTAAATTTTTCATTTTCGTGATATCTCCCCTTTCACAATCATTTCCTACCATTAGGTCATCAGTCATTTATGAAGTCTAATGGGGTAATGAAGTAAAAGGTGAATCACATCTTAAAGGAACAGTAACACCAAATAATGTAAGTGTTTTAAAGTAATGAAAAGATCATGTACTGTTGCCCTGCACTGGTAAAACTGATGTGTTTGCTTCAGAAACACTACTATAGTTCATATAAACAAGCTGCTGTGGAGCAATGGCAGAAATTGAAAAACGGCTATATGGCACAGGTTAAATAGTGGATAACAGATAACACCATTATGTTCTACAGAGTTTATCTGTTATCTGCTGTGTAACCTGAGCCTTTTCTCCTTTGAATGGCTGCCCCCATTGCTACACAGCAGCTTATTTATATAAACAATAGTAGTGTTTCTTAAGCAAACACAGCAGTTTTACCAGTGCAGGGCAACACTGCATTATATTTTCATTACTTTAAAACACATTTTTTGACGTTCCTGTTCCTTTAATGGTCTATCCACTGTCTGCAACCATTTATTGGTCCCGGTTGTAAGCAAACCTCTGATTGTTTGCTATTGGTTACTAGACCTGGTAAAACTTTGTACCTTTTATAAAATGTCTTCATGTAACAGGGCACCATGGTGGAGCAAGTAATTGGAGGGTTCCAGCAAAACTCAAAAAAATATTTTTGGGCATCTGTCTATTAGAAAAAGTCGGGTAGATTGCACGGACCTACTGCAATTACACCTCCTGCACCATTTGGCAGTTTGAACCTGGACAATGGAGATGCACATGTTGAGAAGTGTCCAGCTAATAAAGGTTATGTCCAGTTCAGATAGATTTCCAGCATGGGCGTAACTACAGAGGAAGCAGACCCTGCGGCTGCAGGGGGGCCCAGAAGGTATCGGGGGCTCCATGAGGCCCTAACTAATGAGTAATTTTAATATATATTGGTAAAAAAGTACAACTTCTGGATTTTGGGGTCTCTAAAATTATTTTGCTGTGGGCCCCAGTAACATCCAGTTATGCCACTAATTTCCAGTTTCAAGTCCAGACATGAGCGGGTGGCCAGGCAGCTGAAGAGAGGTGCGAGTAGGTGTGCGGAGGTCTCCTCCAAAGATTTTTTTGCAGGGGGGCTTCGTGCACTATTGTTATACCACCGGACCTTAGCAGGTCCTCATGACTGTAATGATATCACCACTGCCAAACGGTGCTAGAATGGTGCCATTAGTGATATCCACATCTTAAGAAAGGCAGAACTACTTGTCCTGAGTTTAAAATAAATAGTGAGTTACGCTTTCAGTTGCAGTAAGTGAATATCGAAAGCATTTACCTTAAAGCTCTAGACAATACAGGACCATCCTTTAGCGACCATGGGGCATATTAATCAAAGTGTGAGACTACAGCTCATCACAGTTTGCCAGAGTGAAATTCTGCATTTCTCTGTGTACATTTCTATGGGATTTGTTAGAGGTGTTTTTATCATGGTGATCTCTTACTTTTACCCAATGCTCCCAAAAATCCTATATAAATCAATAGAAAGCTGTGAAATTTCACTTTGATGTACTAAGATGAGCTCTAATTTCACTCTTTAGTAAATATGCCCCTAAGAGTCTGGGCACCAGTAGGCTCTGGACAATATTTAGCACCAACCCTGATAAATCGATGAGTATTTACAGTACATGTCTTGACAATAATACTGTTCAAGATTCTAAGATGTTCAAATGTGTTTTTAGGAAATAATGAGCAAGGTGATCGATGATAAATATTAAAACCTTTGTTGTTGCAGTTGTCTGGCAAAGCAAATTTTAGTTATGCTGTGAATGTTCTACCATTGCCATCGAAATATAAGGATATCAAGCCTGGGACTGTATGTCAAACAGCCGGATGGGGTATTACTGCCTATAATGGAAAGCAACGATCTGACAAACTGATGGAAGTCAGTTTAACTGTATTGGACAGAATGAAATGTAAAGACCAGTGGAAGTCGAAAATCAAAGTAACAAAAGACATGATATGCACCAGTGACAAAGGAAAAAGGGGCTTCTGTAATGTAAGTAAAGAATCTGTGACAAATTACCATAACTTGCTTATAGCTTTTAATGTCATTAAGAGTTATTACCCCATTTACCCTTTGATTGGGCAATGGGGTAATGACTTGGGATCCAATCCTTGGAACAGGATCGACAAACCAGACTAGATTAAACAACAATGAGTTAAACTCCAAAGTTCCTCATAATTTTATGCCTTGTTTAACTGAACCTTATTCGGTACCAGTGCTCTCTGCAACACAAACTGATCTGTTAGAAACAATTTTATATATTGTCGATTGAATGTCTATGTCTTAGTACATATTTCAGAAAGTGTTTCATTGTCTGAAATGTTCTAGATTGGAACAGGATTCCTGCTTACAGTACCTCAGCGGGGGATGTGAGCAAATTACCACTTCAGAAGCTCAAGTTAGAGATAACAGGTATGGGACCTGTTATTCAAAATGCTCCAAACCTGGGGTTTTCATGATAACGGATCTTTCTGTTATTTGGATCATACCTCAAGTCTACTAAAAAATCCCCAATAGGCTTGCTTTGCTTCAAATTGAGCTTTCTGGATAATGGGTTTCCGGATAACGGATCCCATACCTATCCCATACCCATAACACTGTGGTACTCTTGAATTCCATTATTAACAACCTTGACTTGGAGATTAAAAGTACTATATCTTTTTTTCCCAATACTGTACTACTAAATTGTACAAAACGATAAGTTCCGTGCAGGATGCTTCTTCCTAGTAGAGCGCTTTCACTAAATTGCGAAACTGGTAAAGTAAAACATGGGGTTTAATGCACTTCATTAGCAATAACAAATGCGAGTAATGCACTGAATGGTAAAGTGTTACAGGCCTCTTAATTGAAAAGGATTTGGGGATTCTTGTGGATAACAAACTATGTAACTAGAGGCAGTGTCTTTCAGAGACAATAAAGGACATTCATTTGAGGGATAAAAGTATTTTGCACCTTTGTCGCTCCTTAGTAAGGCCTCACCTTGAGTATGCAGTGCAGTTTAGAGCTCTAGGACTTAAGAAGGATATTATAGAGAGTGAAGAGACATGCAACTAAACTGGTAAAAGGAATGGAAGATTTCAACTATGAGGATAGACTATGAATCTTATGGTTGTTTCTCTAGAGAAGAGGCGCTTGTAAAGGGATCTGTTTTCCCTTAGAACAAAGTACAATAGGCCTTTAGACGTGAGGAACTGAGCTTTGATGTGAAGCAGGGCAAATTGTTCATTATGGCAAAGGCAGTGGAGTTATGAAATAGCCTGCTGGGTGATGTGATGGTGAACACTATTAAGAGTGGATAAAACAATTTCTTGCACAAGCACAATATCCAAAGCTATAGTGATCTCAAGATCTAGTTAGTTCGAAATATCGAAATATAAGGATATCAAGCCTGGGACTGTATGTCAAACAGCCGGATGGGGTATTACTGCCTATAATGGAAAGCAACGATCTGACAAACTGATGGAAGTCAGTTTAACTGTATTGGACAGAATGAAATGTAAAGACCAGTGGAAGACTAAAATCAAAGTAACAAAAGACATGATATGCACCAGTGACAAAGAAAAAAGGGGCTTCTGTAATGTAAGTAAAGTATCTGTGACAAATTACCATAACTTTAGTTTAGTATATGTACTGATATGCTGTGTGTGTACTGATACTGCATAAAGGTGTGTGTATGTATATATATATATATATATATATATATATATATATATATATATATATGACATTAAAAGCTATTAGCAAGTATATGCGCTAGGGTGATTTGTAAAGGTTGAACATGATAGATGTCTGTAACTATGTAAGAGCAGGGAGGTGTAATCTGAAGGAAAACCATACTTCTGAAGAAGTGGTTGTCACTGTATTTGCAAAGAAGGAAGTACATTTTCCTGTACTAATGTGCCTTTTAACCACTTGTTTTTTGTTCTTTAGACATGACACTTACAAAAACAACAAAGTCAGATCATACCAACATATCACTTTATTTATTCTTCCAGGGTGATAGTGGAGGACCTCTCATCTGCAACCGCATATTCACTGGTGTCGTTTCATTTGGACCCTTAATTTGTGGTATGGAAAATGGAGCCAATGTCTACACACGTCTAACTAGTGATTACATTAAATGGATTAAAAAAGAAACTAATAGAATATAATTCCAAATAACCCACAGATTCTATGGAGCTAGTAAATTTATACTTATGACAAGGTCATAAAGATGTATAACATAAGCCATTTGTATGCCACAATTAATTCTTTTTTTTTAATGTTACTTTGTTTTTGTCCTCTGGAAATAAAAATAGCTAAATATAAAATGTCCCCTTTTTCCTTTGTATTGATGAAGCTGTCACTCACATAACATAACTTTGCAGTTTCAATGTTGCCTAAAGTCTATGGTTTCATTCTGTCTGTCCACAAGCTTTTTGATTAAAGGGGTTGTTCATCTTTAATTTAACTTGTAGTGTGCTGTAGCGAGTGATATTCAGAGAAAAAAAAATGCAATTGGTTTTCATTTTTTATAATTTTTATTATTTGTGACTTTTGAGCTATTTAGCTTTTTATTCTGCAGTTCTGCAGTTCGATATTTCAGCAATCTGGTTGCTAGGCTCCAAATTACCCTAGAAACCGTGCATTGATTTGAGAGACTGCAATATGAATAGCAAAGGGACTTAATAGAAAGATGAGTAATAAAAAGTAGCAGTAGAAATGCTGAAAAGAGTCAGAATATGAAGGCAAATAATTAATAAAACTATGAAAAAGAAAAAATGAAAGACCAATGGAAAAGTTACTTAAAATGAGCCATTCTATAACATACTAAACACTAACTTAAAAGTGAACCACCTGTTTAACTCTCATACAGTAGCTCACAGTGGTATGACCCCTTTTCAAAAAGCCAGCAGGAGGAGTCCCATTTTGGGGGAGATATTCATTGGAGAAACAGTGGATATCATGTTATATTATTCTAAACCTCAGATTCCAAGGATGAATTAGCTATGGTCTAGTGCAGTTGGCAATATGAAAGCAAATGTCTGAATGTGTACAATCAGTTTCCATACTAGTGCAAAGTTGGGAACTTCCCCACTTTTTATAGATTATATTACACAATAGACTGATCGCTAAGTACAGCAGAGACAATTAAGAGGACCACTTCTGCAGAGCGTAGGATTTAAAGGGATCCTTCACCTAAATACTGTTTTTGCATAATGAACGGAAATGTAATTATATGCAGCTTTCCAATATGAATTAAAATCAAGTGGTAACGTTTTAAAAGCTTTATCTGTTTGACTGTTTACATGCTATGCACTCCTGAATCTGACACCTGAAGCCCTGTAGCGGAAGTCAGCTGATCAAAAGACCTGGAGGAGAACTGACTTTTTCAGGAGGAAGGGATAAACACATATTTTCGTTATTCTTCCTGCAGTTAGCTAATTACTGATTGATTGCTATAGGTTACTGCCCAACTGCAAATTTACCCTCTTTTAATAAATTACATGTTTTCCCATGCAATGGTCATACTCACAAAATGTGCTTCCATCACTGTACTAGTTATACATTCGCTCCTGAGGTGTACCAAATCGTCAGCTCCCGTGTGCCAAACACCATGTTAAGTGATGCTGCTGAACTGGTTTCCTGTCTATATTTACATTGTAATTGTAATGTAGTGCGGCAGAAGGTCTGCGACAATACAGCCATCTTTGCCATCTATAACATCCCCTGATGGAGAATCCAGGTCTCAAAGATGGAAAGGAAAATCATCAAGGGTACTGGTGTTTGGTTTTGCCTCCTCTTCCCTTCCATGTGCACAGACATGTCCCAACACAATCACAATATTTGGGCGCAAAACATACTACTCACTGCTGCAGTCTCTCTGTAAAATACACCAGGTTTGTGTATATGCTCAGTATCTTCCTTTTCTTGTTCTTTATATAAACCACTTTGATATGTATGGGATTTGTAAGGATTGGGATCAGGGCTAGGCAGTTGGAATTGGAAGCATGGCCGGGTAGGCACAGGGACACTCATTACAGCAACGCTGCTTCTTCAAGTGGGCATATTTTGCCCAGACTATGCAACCAAACTTTTTGTTGGCCAAAATCTACAAACTACATTGCAGCAGTTGGATTATAGGGAAACTGTAGATAAGCACCACAAGTGCTTGGTGTTCCCACGAAAGTTAAAAGTTTCTGTAAATCTAGTTGCAGTGCAAAGGGCACACGTGCAACCATTAAACCGCAGTTTCATACTATTCTGAATAAGGTGCAAAGTACAAGGTACATGGAAAACCTAGAATTAAAGGGGTTGTTCACCTTTGAGTTAACTTTTAGTATGATGTAGAGAGTAATATTCTGAGACAATTTGGCTTTCATTTTTAATTATTTGTGGTTTTTAAGTTATTTAGCTTTTTATTCAGCAGCTCTCCTGTTTGCAGTTCCAGCAATCTGGTTGCTAGGGTCCAAATTACCCTAGCAACCGTGCATTGACTTGAATAAGAGACTGGAGTATGAGTAATAAAAAGTAGCAATAACACTAAATTTGTAGCCTTACAGAGCATTTATTTGTAGATGGGGTCAGTGACCCCCATTTGAAAGCTGGAGAGAGTCAGAAGAAATTCAAATAATTCAAAAACTATTTAAAAAAATAAATAATGAAGACCTATTGAAGAATTGCTTAGAATTGTCCATTCTATAACATACTAAAAGTTAACTTAAATGCACCGAATACACTATTTTGGATTAGGCTGAACCCCCGAAACCTTTGCGAAAGATTCGGAAGAATACCAAACCGAATCCAAATTTGCATATGCAAATTAGGGGTGGGAAGGGGAAAACATTTTTTACTTCCTTGTTTTGTGGCAAAAAGTAATGCGTTATCCCTCTCCACCCCTAATTTGCATATGCAAATTAGGATTTGGATTCAATTCGGCAGGGCAGAAGGATTCGGCCGAATCCGAATCCTGGCCAAATCCCAAACCGAATCATGTTTTCGGTGCATCCCTACTTAAAGGTGAACCACCTGTTTGATACCTGGCTTGAGGGGGGCATTGGTATGCAAGCACAAAAGGTGATTTTCTTTCTAGTTCAGCATTCCACTATACAAAACAAATGCTGTCTTGGTACAAATACAAGCAGTATTTTAGTACCGTGTTCCTTTAATGTTTCTGCCTCTCAGTAAACATAAACCCACATAATTCATCTATTTACAAATGACTCGAGGACAATTTCATTTCTCCTTTTATACCATATTAGGATGAAGCTAGAGTAGCCTAAACTCCAGTGTTTCCTGTTGAGTATATAACACTGTTAATAACACCATAAACACACAGGAAGACCATAACACACAAGAAGACCATAGCCAGCCATGGCTGATACAAAGATATTTACTACGGGCTTTCTCTTTTCAGCTGCTGTTTTTTTTCTGGTCATTTGGCAATGTAAGTACATGTCTATATATATTATGATTGTAACACATACACATATTTTCATTCTGGATGGTATCATATATACATGCTATGAATCAGATACTGTAGCGTTTATATATTCTTTTCACTTAGGGATGATAAAGGGTGTTATGGGGTATGCAGCAAAGGGTGCTAATGCAACAAGGTTATAGGGCGTGCAAAACAAACACGAGACATTTCATAAATTTTACAGTAAATTCAAGACCCACCTGCTGTCCAGTCCTACTGTCGTTTATGTATTGAGTGGCCTGAGCAAGAACATTCAGAGCGTCCACACTTAAATCTGATCTATAATGTCTGGGAGTATCTTTACACCTCAGTCGGATTCTTAATGCTTGGGTCCATCCTCATGTAACCCAATAAGGAAGGACTATAGGACCTAGGCTGAGGACCATTAGGGTGTGTGCCCACTGGGATATTTTTTTATAGTCTAGCAGGCCAGTCTAATCCTGCTGGCTTCACAATAGGCTAGTATAGTCACTAGGTTGTTAGATACCTAATGGAAAGGACCAACATATGTGTAGCTTAGTCCACAGCAACTACAAGTGTCAGGAACATTTGGGAATAACATATGTAGCATCAGTGGCATCTGTACTATCTGGCAAGAATGACGGTATTTAATAACTGTAGACATTTTGTGCATCAGCAATTCTTGAATTGACTTCCCAAATTCTTGTTCCTACTTACTGATAAATTGTGGTATGTCGGGGGATTCCAAGAACTGACAAAGAAAAACTTTCAAGATGGTTCTTGGTAGGGGGGGGTGGTCTGGTAACATGAATAGGAATTCAAACTCAAAAGGAGGGCCATACAATTTATTATAAACGAAAATGGGTCTGGGTATATCATAGAGAGAGAGAGAGAGAGTGAGATTTTACTCTGCTTTGGCCTAGTACATAGTACATATGTAAGCATCAGTACAGTATCTGTAGGTATTTTCATAATGCTATGCACTTATTTCAAAAGTTTGATTTTTTTTGTAGCAAGCATAATACAGTGGTACAAAGCTAATCATCCAAATAAATAACTTTAAAGAACACATTAGCATATCAAAGGGAGCTAGTAAGTTCAAACAAAAAAGGAAAATGAGAATCCAGCAGCTATTCATTGAGAAAGAAAAAACAACTTTCTGCCATGGTATCACACCAAATTCTACACTTAAAACAAAAGTGGGTCCGGCGTTGGGTCACAATGGGCAAGATTCAATCCCATGAGAAATGGTTTGTTGTGTTGGTTTACTTAAGTCCACTTTGCATTTATCAAGCTTTTTTAAACTTCAAGTGCCCAGTCTTCAATTGTAGGAAGAGGGCTATATTTCCACATTCCTTAGCCACACATGTAGCAGTACTGGAATTACAGCTTTTTCATCATCATCATCTCGTTCATGTGTAGCAAGAATAAAAGTTACGTCTGTTATTGGCATGTCTGTAAACTTAGGCAGGAGCTGCTTCATTTTAACCCAGTATGGATGTATCTTGGGGAAGCTCCACATAATGAGGTGAGATTGCTGCCTGTTGTCCGCATTTCCAGCAGTTGTCTGGAAAAATCAGTGTACATTTTGGACATTCTGCTTGGGACCCTATACCACTAGGAGTGTATCTTAAAATTCTGGTGAACATAACTGCTTTATATGATTTCTCCATGACTGATAACAATTCACTGTCTATAAAAGTACAACCTAGTTCCTACTCCCACTTTTACGCTTTACATTTTAATAAACCCTTTAAAATGGAAGTCCACATAGCTGGTCTTTTTTGAGTTACTGTATTTGAATTATTTTATACAGATTTTCAGTATGCCTGTCTTAATGTCCTTAACATATTGATTACAATATGAGTGCAGAGCACATCTTGTTTTTTTCTGAATATTCACAGCCTCATTGCACCCTTGCCTAATGGTTTAGTAGTTAGTGGTGAGCTTAATTTCCCCTTTTTGCTGTGTAAAATGTATAACGAAGCAGTAGAATCAGGTTAAAGTGAGTGTAACACTGGCCAGACCAGAGATTACTTTGACGTAGTTGGCCAACTTGAATATAATGAAATATAAGGACAAACAATCCATGTTTTTTTTTGTTTGTTTTTTTTAAAGGGGAGGGCATTTTGTAGTAGCTTAATGCACCTACCCCCATATGTAATAAAAGGCACTGTTTGCCCAGGAGCAGTAACCCATAGCAACCAATAAGATATTTTCCACCTATCACTGCTCCATTTGCTTCACACATACATTGATTCTTCCTTTGTACTTTGGACTATTGGCATTGTTTTCTTTATCTTCAGGTGAGTGCACAGAGATTATTGGTGGAAGAGAAGCTATTGCGCATTCAAGACCATACATGGTTGCTCTATACCTAAAGCAAAAAAAAATTAAAACCATATGTGGTGGAGTTTTGATAAAACCCAGCTGGGTATTAACCGCAGCTCACTGTGAAATGTAAGTATTTGCCAGTAAATTAGTAATCCCAAATTGTTTAGCCCACAATCCCCCCTCTTTGCACCACATCTATGGCCTCAAACCCTGCCTACTGAAGAAATCTGACCTGCTTCGCCCATTTATGGCACAGATCTGTCCCAAACATTACAACTTCACCACAGTAACATAACAACTGTTTTCCCGGAATGTTTAGACTCAAGGCCATGCTCCTTATATTTTGGCCAGTAAAGGAAAGAAAAGAAGGTGACAACCCTAGTTGCCATGCAAGAAAATGCAAGAAAAGTATTGAATTCTATATGCCTTGTGGGTCTGTACCTACAGGATCCAGAGATGTCAGCTAACCACGAATGAAGAGGGAGGTAATCACAAACTCCTGAATCATGGGTGTCTGCAGAAAATTTTCCAGGAGGGGGGGCAAGAAAACATATTACACAAATTACTTGTACCCATATTTTGGTTTCCACACAAACCTAACAACAACTTTTCTATAAATGTATAAAGAAGTGACTGTTGCACATGTATAGCACTGCCATTGGTATTTTCTATTTCTTAGCACATAAGATTGCCATCTGGCCGGTATTTCACCGGCCTAGCCGGTAAAATACCAGCCCAGGCCGGGGTCGGTATTACAAATTTACCGGCAGTGTAGCTGCCGGTAAATTTGTGATCACCATTCACACTGCTCCCAGCCTGCCTCCAATGCACCCTCAACCCACCCTTTTCTTCCCTCTATAGCTAAAAAATACTTACCTATTCCATGATCCTCGACCCTGGCCCGTCCCTTGACTTCATGGCCACGCCCCCAGTGACAGCGCTTTGTCACCCCGTGACATCACAGCCCCGCCCATTTTTAGAACGATCCTCCACCTCGTGGACCCGCCCCCTTCCCTGGCCGGTAAAGATTTTTCAAAAAGATGGCAACCCTATTAGCACATTACTAGCCAGCAGTTTGTAGAATGTTATTCCCTCAAGAGTTCTAGTTAGAGACCCTAATTTTAAGTTTTTCCAAATGTTATACCACTTTTTATGGTCCCACCAATATATAATGTACAATACATTTCCCTGACTTTACACCATTTTTATTTTTGTAAAATGGGGGTTCTACTGTACATAAAGTAGAGTAACAACAACAGGAAGAGGTTGTGCACAACAACATATCGCTAGTATAGAATCTATGTTTATACATTCTATTTCAGTCTAGGGGAAAGCTGCTTTGTTCCCAGAGTGGCAGAAGGGTTTAAAGAGTCATTCAAAAAGAAATGTGGATACAGGACAGGAGCAGGAGAGGGGGTGAGGTACAAAAATATGTATTGTAATATTATAGATATTTCTATCAATACAGTTATATAGAGTGAGGCAGAGGGTTATTAGAGATGGTGAGGTGAGTGTAGGGGTAACTCAGCAGAATGAGAAGGGAAAGGGTAAAAGAGGAGAGTGAATAGAGTGAGGCTATGGATAGGTGGGGGATACAATGGAGCAGCAGGACAAGGAACTGTAGGCAGCGCCGATTCGGACCTAAGCGCCGCCTGAGGCGGCTCCTGCAATGCCGCCCCCCCTCGCCGACTTACTTGTCGGGAGGGGAGGCAGGAACACTAATGCGGAGAGCGCAATTGCGCTCTCTCGCATTAGTAAAGCCGAATTTCCGGTTTAAAAACCGGAAATTCGGCTCTTAAAGGTGCAGGAGCGGCTTTTTGCCGCCCCTGGAAACCGCTTCGGAGTTGCCACCTGAGGCGAGCGTCTCAGCTCGCCTCATTGGCTGCGCGCCCCTGACTGTAGGGGTTAATGTGCTTTGTGGCAAATGCACTGAGAAAATGGTTGAAGGCAAAACCCACAGGTACCTATAAGATTCAATAATAAATGTAGTTACACAGCTATACACAGGTTCATTTAGTCTCTATAACTCACACACACACAGTCTGTCAGACCTTCTTACACACAGTTGCCCTTACACTCATTAACACTAACAGTTCATTTTACACACAGACACACACAAATACACTGGCATTGACACTCTAAGCTTAACACAACAGATTCAAACTCATCTGCCCTGGGAAAGAAGCTGCTTCATCAGGAAGAAGATACTCTGATTCTCTCATTCCTCACACAGTTGAGGTGCTGGAAGCGTCTCACATAGGGAAGGGGCGAAGCTAAATCCGGACTGCTGCTCTGTGCAGTAGAAAAGGCATTGGGATGGTCTGTTATTTGAAAGGGTGCTGACCATAAGATGTAAGCCTTTTATAAGCTTATTGCACATTCTTAATAGTAATTTTAAGAAATGTGTTCATATAAAAAAGAACAAAATAATATATATATACATATGGAAGGAGATTATCCTTTATTATAAAGTACAAGTCCAGGGGTGGCAAGTGCCTTGTCCCTATCTGTGGATGCCCATGTCCTGAATTTATAAATCCTGATTCCTCTTTACACTTAGGGGCAGATTTACAAAGCTCGAGTGAAGGATTCGAATTAAAAAAACTTCGAATTTCGAAGAATTTTTTGGGCTACTTCGACCATCGAATGGGCTACTTCGACCTTCGACTACTAATTCGACTTCGAAACGAACGATTCGAACTAAAAATCGTTCAACTATTCGACCATTCGATAGTCGAAGTACTGTCTCTTTAAAAAAAAATTCGACCCCCTACTTCGGCAGCTAAAAGCTACCGAAGTCAATGTTAGCCTATGGGGAAGGTCCCCATAGGCTTTCTAATGTTTTTTTGATCGAAGGATATTCCTTCGATCGTTGAATTGAAATCCTTCGATCGTTCGATCGCAGGATTTGCGCTAAATCCTTCGAATTCGATATTCGAATTCGAAGGATTTAAATTCCCAGTCGAATATCGAGGGTTAATTAACCCTCGATATTCGACCCTTGATGAATTTGCCCCTTAATGTTAACATGACCTAAGGTCTGGAGTGGATCATGATATCCTTATTAACATGAAGTTAGTTGACATCTTTGGGGATCGAACATACTGGGGTTCAATTTATTTTATGTTTTTGCATACATTTTCTCACATTATGCTGAGTTATTGCATGTTTCAATCGAATGGCAAAAATAACATAACACACCAAAGTGCACACTAACCACTCACATCTAAACAGAATTATTTAGAGCACTTCAAAAATCTGCAATTTTATGTGGTGGTCTTGTAATATTTTCAGTTATTCAAGTTTAAGAAAAGAGAAGAAAATTGTTTACAAAATGATGCTTCCTCTCTTTGGTACAAATTCATCACTATCACATCATACAGTCCCTTTATTAATATGTCCCTTTGCAGAACTTTATGAAAAACAATGAAACAGTGCTAAGCACTGCATGTTCCGCAAAAAATGTTGCTGCTAAGAAACATTCACCTAGAATAAATGTTTAGTATTTTGCAGGTTATAAATTACTGTGCCTTAAAGGTTTTTAATGGAAAGTACATTTTCATTTATTTTTTTAAAGCATAGCTCATTTAGCAGCCCACTCATACCCCATATCCCACCAATGAGGATAACAGGCCACTTTACAGAGTTTCTCACATAGCTGATGCCTGGCCTCTATCTGCTAGTACAATGGTTGGTCACCATACAGCAGTTCTAAAACCCCAAACACTCCTAAATTAGGGTTACCACATTTAGACTTTCAGGATTAGGAGGATAACTAGATTTCTCTAAGCCTGCTTAGCACTTGAACTCAGGGCCAACCTAAGAATTGCAGGGCCCAATTTGAACCATTTTGGAGGATCCTCCTGGTTCTTGCATTACATTATTTGGGCAAGATAGATATGGGAAGAGATGGTAATATTCTCTGATATATACTGTAAACAGAGTTAAATAGCTCAATACTGACCCACAGGTAATGTGGGCTTCTTCTGTGGGAGGTACTCAATGTAATGCCATGTATGTCAGACCAACATCTTTCTATGGTGGAAGGGTCAACAGGAGATAATGTCTTTCCTGCTCTCCACCTCTGAATTTGATGGGTGAATGGACACAAACCATAGAGTTGGGTTAAACCAAGAGAGAAGGGCAAAAAGCATTTTGCTAGCCTTATGCGGGTGTTGTTTAAGTGCATAGTTGCAGTTTGAGTTCCACTGAGGCTAGAGTTATCATTCTCAAGTACCCGATTGTCAACATCATTTCTTTCTGGTCAACTCCTGGCCCCTATCTCACTGTAGTGATCAGCACTCAAAGAGCTAATAGGTAAAATAGTAAATGATATAACTTTAAGGAAGAAGCTAGGTTTAAATTGTGAATAAAGTACCCCCTCTTGTAAAATATAAGGATATTACAAGTTACCGAGGAGTTCCATGATCGAAGGCATTGTGTTTTTAAACATGTCATGGATCTCCAAGGTGACTTGCAACAGGGGGTAATTTACTATAATACACAAGTTTCAATGAGTCATGTGACAGAAATGACATCACTAAACTCTGATTATAATTGTATATACAAAAAAAAGAGAAAGAACTGACCCATCTTGCTGCACCCTCCCATATGTTACATCTGAAGTCTCATATAGAATGGTAATTAAAACATAACCTTTAATCAACAAATTAATAATAAAAAATTTGTCCAGAAATCAGCAATTAAAAACAAGGTTACCCACAGGGAGACGTTTTGACCAGAGGCAATAGGTTGGTCGTAAGTGTGGACGGTTACGACTTACATGGGGGAATTGTATAACCTGCCTGATGCAGTAAATTAAATAGTAGTCAGAGGCATATCGCCGGTGATGGTTGAATGGTTTACACAAGCAAATCCTTCGCTTCTTCAGGCACAAACCACCACCAACCCCTTCACCCGCATGAGATTCCCTCCCAGATTGCAAAAAGCAGAGCGACACGTAGTGTCTATTTAATCTCTTGCTCTGATTATATTGTGCCACAGGCACTTGTCAAATTCAACAACGCTGCCTAAAGATCTATTGCCACAGCCATCTCCTTCACGCACCACGTGGATAAGCATATTGCCATATGATATCCATGTATAGACTGTTATACTAGATTGTGTCGCAGGCACTTAGATGAAGCCAGACTCTAAGTACAATGTGCCGCAGACACTAAATTAGCCCCAGGTACTACCACCGATATTGGTGGTGGTTTTGCTCCTGAAGAGGCTAAGGATTTGATTGTGTAAAACATACAACCATCACCGGCGATATGCCTGTGACTGCTATTTAATTTACTGCATCAGGCAGGTTATACAATTTCCCCAGATAAGTCGCAACAGTCCACATTTACGACCTACCTATTGCCTCTGGTCAAAACGTCTCCCTGTGGTTAATCTTGTTTTTAATTGCTGATTTCTGGACAAATTTCTTTTATTAATTTGTTAATTAAAGGTTATGTTTTAATTACCATTCTATATATACCATTCTATATGATGTAACAGATGGGAGGGTGCAGCAAGATAGGTCAGTTCTTTCTCTTTTCTTTGTATATATAATTGTTTACTTGACCCTGCACACCTATTGCATCTATTGTTCTCAATTATTGATGGGAGGTGCTCCCCCAACATTTTCACTATCTTTCCATTTGATTATAACTGATGACATCACTAAGCACCATTCATAAGTAAATAATTTAGAGGATATTCATGGCTCTTGAGCAATATTAACTGTTTTTCCTGCCAACACTACGATGCCATAGATTGTCTATTTCGCATCTAGCTTGAAAAAAGTGCAAAACACTTTCATGTTCCCTGTGTTTAATTCTTGTAGAACAAATAACACTAAGATCATTGTTGGTGCCCACTCACTTTCCGCCAGGGAAAGCCAGAAGCAGATAGTCCACATGATCAGGAAATTCCAGCATAAGAACTTCAGGAGAGAGACATTTGATTATGATGTTCAGCTATTACAGGTAAGGTTACTAAACATCAATGCACTGCATTTGTCTAAAAAGTGGTCCCACAGCTCTACAGTGGTACAGTTGTTGAACAGTTTCTAAACCCTCTGAACAGCCTTATGAGTGCTGGGATTGCACTTTAAAAAATTGAAGTGCAACAAATTGGGCAACTCAGATATAAGGGGTCATTCTTGGCCCCTGGGGGGCTCAAGTGCAAGAGCAGGAGCGCACTCATTCCTGAAGCACTTACACCCCTCCATGCACTGCACTCTACACTGAGCATTGGATAAAATATACATTTGACAATTTAATTGTAATAGCAGCATGAAGGCAGACATCTCTGGTAGTTTTGCGTGGACATGTGCTTTCAGAAAGAGCCAGCACTTCATGATAGAACTTTCTGACAGGCTATTATTTCTCCTGCTCAGTGTAACTGGAGTCACAGTGGGACTTGGATTTTTACTATCGAGTGCTATTTTTTTATTTACCTGGGAGCTGATATCTTGAGTCAGGGAGATGTTATCTTGTTATATTCCCATTGTTCTGTTGATCGGTTGCTGGGGGGGAAGGGGGTGGAAATTACACCACTCCCTGTTAGATTTCAAAGCTAAATATAAAAGAATCAATTTGCTCTTTTGAAAAATGGATTTTAGTGCAGAAATCTGCTGGAGCAGCACTATTAACGGATGCGGTTTGACACGACAGAATCCTATTAAGAAAGGTTTCTTTCATGTCCATTGCTATGCAGTACTGCTAACATTAGAGAGGGTGCCCTCTATAGCAGGCCACAGAGTATCCTAGTCATTAAGGTGAAAAGCCACAGGGAGTAGAGTTTGCAGCTTTACAGCCCGTTAAAAAAAATCCTACACCCAATGCCTTATGTGTGTGCGTGTGTGTGTGGGGGGGGTTAAGGTTTTACAAATACATTATTGGGTTTATTTACCAGCACTGCATACACAAATGGTCACAAATTTTTAGGGGTCATTTCCGAATGCAAGTGTAATGTGAAAGTGTAATTTCAGATGCAATACAGCCATTGTTCCAGTGGCGTAACTACTATACAATGGGCCCAGATGTTGGATGTACACCAGCCCCCCACTGGGCCCCTTCCTCTCCAGAAGTGTACCCCAATATTCTTTTGACACAAGGATGCACAAATTTCTCCGCATATTTGTCTGCGATAAGATGCCATTGCACCGCCTGCGGGCCCCAAGGGGGTCCTTTGCTTAAAGGGCTGGTTCACCTCTACATTAACTTTAAGGGGCAGATTTATCAAGGGTCGAAGTGAATTCGAGGGAATTTTCGAAGTAAAAAATTTGAATTTCAAAGTAATATTTTGGATACTTCTACCATCGAATAGGATACTACAAGTTCGAATTTACTTCGACTTCGATTCGAAGTAAAATCATTCGAATATTCGACCATTCGATAATCAAAGTACTGTCTCTTTAAAAAAACTTCGACTTCAATACTTCGCCAAATTAAACCTGCCGAAGTTCTATGATAGACTATGGGGACCTTCTTTTCTTAGTCTTTATAGGTCGAATTAAAATCCTTAGATCGATCGCTGAAATCGTACGATCGATCGTTCGATTGCCAAATTCGATGAAAGATACTTCGACTTCGATATTCAAAGTATTTTAATTCGATGGTCGAATTTTGAAGTATTTTACACTTCGAAATTCGGCCCTTGATAAATCTGCCCCTAAGTATGTTATAGAATGGCTAATTCTTAGCAACTTTTCAATTGGCCTTAATTTTTTATTTTTTTTCTTATAGTTTTTGAATTATTTGTCTTCTTCTGACCCAGCTTTCAAATGGGGCTCACTGACCCTAATTAAAAAACAAATGCCCTGCAATGCTATACATTTATTGCCATTGCTACTTTTTTATTACTTATCTTTCTATCTTACCTATCTTTCTATCCAGGCCCTTTCCTATTCATATGCCAGTTTCTCATTCAAATCAATGCATTGTTGCTAGGGGAATTTGGACCCTAGCAACCAGATTGCTGAAATTGCAAACTGGAGAGCTGCTGAATAAAAAGCTAAATAATGCATAAACCACATATAATAAAAAATGAAAACCAATTGCAAATTGTCTAAGAACATCACTCACTACATCTTACTAAAAATTAACTCAAAGGTGAACAACCCCTTTAATTGCAGCTGAGAGGGGCATGCACATATTGATGAATTGGATATAATCTCACTAATACAGCCTGCAGAAGTACCTTTGGAATTACTACCAAGGTTTCCCTGTGTCAATGGGTGCACAACCTTAGGTTGTGCAAGGAGTAGGTGAATTGCAGGTCCCACAGAATTTTTGTTGTTGTTGTTGTGAGGACAAGGCCCATGAAGTTACACCCCTGAAAATATATATTAATATATCCTCATATATTTTATTAAAATTTTATAACTACTAGCTAGCGAGGTACTCCCCCTTGAAGTGGTGCTATTTAGCCACTAAACAGAACCACTAGGTTCTGTGGAATACTGTAATAATGATTGTTTTCAAATAGTAATGAAACTGTATTACTGTTAATTTCAGTTGTCTAAAGATGCAGTGCTTGGAACCGATGTCAGTGTTTTACCATTACCAGCAAAGTGTAAGCTGCTGAAACCCGGGACTGTGTGTGAAACAGCGGGATGGGGAACAACCACTAATGACCAGAACCTAATTTCAGATAAACTAATGGAAGTCAATGTAACAATAATGGCTAGAAAACCATGCATTGAAAAATGGAAATCTCTTATCAATATAACCAGGAATATGATCTGTACCAGCGAGAAGTCAGAAGTGAAGGGGACGTGTGTTGTGAGTATTGTGGAGCTACACTGGCGCTGTTTAATTCCTTTATTATATTAATAAAATTGTTTCAGGGAGTTTTACACATTTGAGGATGGTATCTGATATTTAGGTGAAAGATTGCCAGCGCAATCTTGACCAAAATATGTAAGTTCATGTGCCATGTCACGGATTTAACGGGAGTTATACCCTGCCTATTAACATTCTACGTACAAGGTCAAATGTCGAGTGTAAATACGCCAATGAAATCACACAAGCGTGATAATATGCGATTTTCAGCCTGTAGTGTTCTTTTCCCAACGTGCATTTCTGTTTTTCCTTATTCGCCACATTTCCACTCGTAAGAATTTTAGTAAACTTTTGTGAAGAAAAAAAAACAAGTGGAAAAGCAATTTACATGCAAAATATAGCCATACTGATTATTAATACGCAACGTAATTGTGTCACCAGCTCTAGTGAGCAAAAAAGGAGTTTTTAAGTCCCAGCTAATCAATATACCCTGTAAGTAGTTTCTTATTCCAAAGGCTGAATGGCAGATATAAGTAATATTTGTCTACAATTTGTACACAAAACACAGACAGAGATCGCCAGCGCTTGGTCTAACCCAAGCTGCGGCATTGACCAGCGGCTAGGACCACCCTTGTGCCAGGGCTCGGTCTAACCCACACTCTGGAGTTGACAGGTCTCCAGTCATAAATATATTTGCAACACATGCATTTTAGCATGCTTGTGTAATAAAACTAGCTGGGTTGACTTTGCAAAGAATCAAAATCACATCTAATGATGTCCTGATGGACTTGGAAATTACTCCAGTTATATACTCCAGAACAGGAGACAAAGAACCTTTAAATCAGACAAAACATTGTGCTGTAGTATTCCACAGGCATTGTTCTGTGTAAGGAAATACCATTGGAGGGATGTAGTGGGCACTAAGGGACAGAGTGTACCTGCTCAGTGGAATTTCACAGTGCCAATAATGAAAGCCCAGAACAAAACCTCTGACAGAATGGATTAAATTTGGGGGTCGTGCTGTGATGTACATACTACATTATGAGCTTTTTCTACACACAGTGCAAATAGATAAGAGAATTCCTTATCTCTGTGCGATTAACATTTATATTTTAATTTCAGGGAGATTCTGGGGGACCTTTGATTTGTAATGGAGCTTTAACAGGACTCACATCTTTTGGCAACCTGGAGTGCGCTACTCCTGGGGATGCAAGTGTATACACGAAACTCAACAGGAAGATCGTCCTCTGGATTAAAAAAATAATTACTGGCGTGTCTTCAAACTTATTTTAATGTGACAATATATATATATATATATATATATATATTTTTTTTTCTATTTTTTTTTCTTTCTGATTTCATTTTTACTATCAATAAAATACCAATATTGTTTTTATTCTCATGCGCTGGATTAATAAAATAATTACTGCCATGTCTTCAAATTTATATTAATGTGACAATATATATATATATATTTTTCTGATTTCATTTTAAGTATCAATAAAATATCAAGACCAATATTGGTTTATCCTCTTTGCTATGGTGTATGTATGATGAAAGGAATGCATGATTTCAATGGGTTCTACCTGTTTATTAGGCCAAACTGGCAACTTTCTAATGAGTAGAATATATAGAATAGCTATTGCTTTAATATAAGCTCCTCTGTCAGATGGAGCCTGGAACTAATAACAAAGACAGATGAACAAAAAAGAATATGAGCATGTGATTTGCTAGGCACGCAAGCTGTGTAGGGAACTGTACAACACCCAGAGCCGGACCAAGGTAGTTTGGCACCCTAGGCAAGGGTTCCAATCAGCGCCCCCCATATTAGCATATGTACCAGCAGCCCCCCATCTGTACCTGTACCAGCAGCCCAGTAAGTGACTTCAAGGAACTACAGCAGCCACTGGGGCCCCAGCCAGCAGTACAAACAGTCTTCAGCGCTGAGTTACTGCTCCCTCTCGGCACGCATAGTTTGCAGGTCCTCTCTCTCCTGCACCCAACTAAACCGATTCTTCCTTGAGTGACGTGAGTAACGTCTTGCGCCGCAGCCCAATGCGCGCCAGCGTGTCATCGCGCCAGCGCATCACAGAGGAAGGCACCATCATGTCACGCTATCAGGGTGGGGGAGCGCTGCGAATCCCTGCGGTATAATACTAGAGGGCTTGTTGGGGCCCTTGGGGGCATGTGTTTTTTTTTTTTTTATAAATATGCTTTTATATTAAAGGTCAGCCATGAGAATTACATTTTAATAAAGACAAAAAAAATAAAAATCCCCCCTGAGAAGTGCGCCCCCCCAGTTACTGCGCCCTAGGCTGTTGCCTACCCTGCCTACCCCTAGTTCCGACCCTGACAACACCTGCCCTCTTTGAATGTTTCATTGCTAAATGTAGGTAGCCGTGTGCTCCCCTGCCTGCTCAAACGAATAGTCATTTGTGTAATGATTTTAGTGAAGTACCTAAATAAATTTGGATTTTAATCTAAAAACTCTTCTTATGGATCCTGCTACAAGTGTGCCTTGATGATTTTTCCTGTTACATCACATGACCAGCGTGGAATAGCCATCAGCAACCGCTGTTGATTCCTCACCATCTTGTCTCCGGGTCATGGAATCCCGTGTAGCGTGTTCCCTTTGGCTTCTAAATGTAGGTAGTATTGCATTCACCAGTAAAATACCTCATCTTTTTTAGTCTCTTGAGATATTGTTGAAGTCAATATCCGCCAAGAAATATATAAAACAAGTTTAATGCAAGTTTATGTTATATCTCTAGTGTTAAAAAATATATTGATTAGAACAGTAGTTGTAGTGTATGCTCGTCACATGGGGAGGCACATATTTCAAGGGTCGAATTTTGAGGGTTAATAAACCCTCGAAGTTAAATCCTTCGAATACGTATATCGAATTCGAAAGATTTAGCGCAAATCCTTCGATTGATCGATCGAAGTAAAAACCGTTCGATTCGAACGATTTAAGCGATCGATCGAAGGATTTTTCTTCTTGTACCTCGGTAGGTTTAAGCTGCCGAAGTATATAGTCAAAGTATTTTTTAAAAAGACAGTACTTCGACTATCGAATGGTTTTTAGTTTGAATCAAAGTCGAAGGTCGTAGTAGCCTATTTCGCTGGTCGAAGTACCCAAAAAAATACTTCGAAATTCGATGTTTTTTTCATTCGCATCCTTCACTCGAGCTTAGTAAATGTGCCCCCTAGTGTGACACTTGCAATTTACTTTTGGCACCCCCAATGTAAATTGCCATTATGGCTTCCTATACCAGTTAAAGCAACAAAATTAAAAGTGATATTCTACAAATTTCCAAACTCATCCACTTCCTTCTTTATATTTTTTACTTAAAGGATTGGTTCACCTTTAAGTTAACTTTTAATATGTTATAGAATGTCCAATTCTAAGCAACTTTTCAATTGGTCTTCCTTATTTATTTTTTATAGTTTCTAAATGATTTGCCTTCTTCTTCTGACTCTTTCCAGCTTTCAAATGGGGGTCACTGATCCCATCTAAAAACAAATGCTCTTAACAGGGGATATCATAACTATGCATACATATATAAGGGAACCAATTTTTAGCAAGTGGACAATAAAAGGTTGCTAATATTTATTCTTAGTACAAAGCTGGTTCAGAGTTTGATCCCATTGATTTAGGAGGGAATTTTTATCTTTTTTTTTTTGCCTTCCGCACCAAGTGGGACATTCACTAAGATTCGTAGTTGCGCCAGGCGTAACTTTGCCGCACTTCGCCAGGCGTATTTTCGCCAGCGCTCCGCAAATTCACTAAAATCCGAAGTTGCGCTCAGGGGTAGCGTAAGGTTGCGAAGTTGCGCTAGCGTTGATTCGCTAAGCGAAGCGAAGTTACGCTAGCGATGGTTAATTTGCATAAGGCGCCAAATTCAAATTTCAATGGAGGAATACGTAGAATCACTACAAATGCCTGGGAAACCTTCAAAACATCAAATAAAATTTTTATTTTGCCCTACACATGTGCCCACTGTATAGTTAAGTTGCCATGAGTTAGGAAATGTAGGGGGGAAGGAGGGGAGCCCCAAAAAATGTTTTGATCTTTTTCAGCCTATCACCCATAATATAGAAAATACGCCAGCATTTTTTGGGACTTAGAAAAAATTTGAACTTTTTTTGAAGCAATCCCTATCTACTCTATTGCGCTTCGCCTGGTCTGAGGTGGCGAAGGAAGTCTAGCGTAAAAGGTAGCGTTCAGAACAATGCACGTGTTAGTGAATTTGCGTAGTTTACGTCCGTTGCACAAATTCGCCAGGCGTAAGGGTGCGAAGTAACACTAGCGAATTTACGCCAGAGTTCATTTTTGCGAAGTAACGAAAATGCCCAACACTAGCGAATTGACGCTAGCGTTAGGCGCTTCGGAGCACAGAGAATTTGCCCCTAAGAATTTAGGCATGTTTCACATGGAGAAAGCTGGACTACTTGCTGAATGTGTCTCTGTTTCATTGCATGGGGCAATAAAGTTTTGACCACAAAATTCATACAGGCAAAGACAAGAAATCTTCTGCATTCACATAGTATCAATATATCAAGGATATTAAGATCATTTGTGTATAAAAATACAGATAAATGCCCTCCTCTTGAAACAAAACACATTTTTCACAGGTACTACAATTTACCAGTAACTTTCTTTCCAAGGATGAAATTCCAAAATGGATGAATTTTTTTAATATGACATGTTTAGCAGCTCTGTCACATCAGCTGCCCTACTGGAGCTTACAAATTAAGGCCTGTGGCACAAATAACTTTTCTCCACCATCAGCTCTATACTACTTTCCGCTACCTGCCAACAGTAGCGTTTTCATAGGTGAAACTTAATATGGGTCAAGAATACTGCAGCCATTTTAATTCACTATAAGGTTACAAGTACTTAACATCAATACAGGAATATCCACTGACTTAAAAACGAATAAATAATACAAGACAAATAGTAATTAACAATAACACATTCCACATAATATAAATTAAGACATAAATAAATTTAAATACAGTTAATACATAGTAAATCTGACATCCTGCAAACACTTTGCCCAACTAGAAAGAATGCCTACAATTTCACATACATTACACCAGCAAATGTATAGCTCTCCATACAGACAGCCAGACAACCTGCCCCACACTTTGCACCCTGTATTCAGGGCATAGCTGCACTGTGCACCCCGGGCAAGTCCTGAAAGTGATGGAGCACTGGGGGGGCACAAGATACAGCAGAGCCCTGTACTAACTCTTACACAAGTGCACACCATAGCTATGCCCTAGATGCAAGTGCTAAGTGAATGAGTGACCATAAGTGCTCTTGCACTTGTATCTGGACATAATTAAATATGGATTTCACATATTTTTATGTATTTTTATTAATGAATTTGGAGTTCTTTAGTAGGGATGCACCAAATCCAGGATTCAGTTTGTAATTCAGCCTGGGTTCGGCCTTTTTCAGCAGGATTCGCCAGAATTCTTGTGCTTGGCTGAACCAAATCCAAATTGGTATATGCAAATTAGGGGCGGGCAGAGAAATCTTAACTTTTTGTCACAAAACAAGGAAGTTAAAACAGTTTTTTCCACTTTTTCTCTGTCCAGCCCCTTATTTGCATAAGAAAATTAGGATTCGGATTCAGTTCGGTAATCTGCGAATCATTCATGAAGTATTCACGGATTCGGCCGAATCCCAAATAGTAGATTTGGTGCATCCCTATTCTGTAGCATAGAGATTGTAGTGATTCAATTGCACCTTAAAGGGGATGTAAACCAAAATTGTGACTGATGAAAAATTACTTTTCTCTGGGCAAATTTGTTTTTTTTATTATTAGCCAATTATTAGCCACATCAGAGTTAATAGCAGGTTTAAACTGTTAATACCAAGTTTTAGCTCAACATGTCTCTCTGGACAGCAAGCCTAGTTAACTGGCTATAACGGAAGCTTATAGAAAGTGCATAGATAGGGTCGCTGACACTCTGACTTTAAAGAAGTCTGTCAAGCCAAAGTTCAGCTATTAGCAGTCTAAAACGGTATAAAGCTGAGAAACTACTAAATTTAGAAAATGTATGTTAATTCCAAAAGTTCAGATCAATTCATTGTTTTGGTTTAGATACTCTTTAAGAATAAAAGGTCAGAAACTGAGTGACTAGCCTCTTCGTGATTAGTCTATGAAACATCTTTTGGTTTAAATGCCCAGTGTGAGATAGATAAAAGTTTTAGAGATGCCACAGATATCAGCCTTTATAATGCATGCACCTGCCACTGAATGTAGTTCTTGGGGCACATTTACTAAAGGGTGAACGAACTGTCGATGTTTAGAGAAAATTCTCCAAAAAGACAATTTGCCACATCGCCTATTTACTAAATGGCTAAGAGGACAATTCGCAAGCAAAAAAAACCTCAGAGCTTAAGAACATTCGCACTGTTTCGCAACAAAATTCTCTAGCGAAAATCTGGTCATGTGCGAAAGTGTATTTCACCAGGTTCAGGATGGCGAAATCCCATTATAAAGATTTAGCAGCCACTTTTAAATCACAATCAACATTGCCCTTTCCATGCTACTTTTCTCCATGGTGAAAATTTGTCAGAGAAAATTCTCTAAAGAGTTTTCCCTACTACTACTATTGTATGGGGAAATATACTGGAGAACATTTACCACAATTCTATAGTGAAATTACTATTTTTAGTAAATGTGGAGATGCGCTGTGAAAATACACCTGGTGAAGTGAGGCGAAACGTGGTGAAGTTAGGTGAAGAGACAATTCACACTTTAGTAAATGTGCCCCCTTGCCTATGACCACATAGGTCATGTGTTTAGGAGATTATAGGGGTTGTTTATGCAGCAGAACACAGTGTGCAAAGTGCAAAAAAAGTCCTTAAATGGGCATTTTTGCTGTTCCAGAATGAACATAGCCGTCTGTATTCCCTTTCAGAGCATCAATTTAAATAGAGCGAGCTCCAGCTAGTTACACAGTACTTTACATTAATTTATAACAGGAAACTTACAATAATTTAACAAACAAGGGTTACAGAATAAAAATTTCATCAGAGGGTCCTGCTCCCAAGATCTTTCAATCTAAAAGCAGAGCTTTATTTAAGAGGGCCAGGCAGGGGAAGCACGTAAACCGTGTGCCTTGCACACTTGCACCCCTTAATGCTCTAGCGCTTGCAACTTGGGAAATGTAAATGACCCCTGCAAATACCATACACTCTTTTTCTCTTGAACAGGTTAAAGAAATTACTTATAATACTGTTTATCTAGTTATAAATAGGTACAGTACTTGATTTCCTCTTCTACTGATGAGGAAGTTGCTACAGACCTTTGTAAGGCTGCTATAAAAGCATCAGAAAAGTATTTCTATATCAGCATAAGTATATCAAAGAAAGAAGCCTGTTCTCTGTATGTCTCGTTTAACAAACTCTCAGGGTTCTTGTTTCCTCTCAGTTGCCGTATTTCCATATATTGGCTGTTCCATTTGCTGCAGCTGAAAAGATCCTCCTTTGATCTGGACTTAACGCAAGATGAAGGACTCTTCCTTTGTGCCCTAGGAATAAATTTACCAAGTGGCTTGTGAAATTCTTATATATAAGAATGGTCATTTACTTCCTGCAGGTGCAGAGCAGGGATCCCCAACCATTTGAACCCGTGAGCAACATTCAGGAGTAAAACAAATTGGGGAGCAACACAAGCTTGAAAAATGTTCTTGGGTTGCCAAATAAGTGCTGTGATTGGACATTTGGTAGCCCCTATGTGGATTGTCAATCTACATTTGTCAATCTCTGTTTTGGCAGTGAACCTGGTTTTTATGCAACCAAAACTTGCCTCCAAGCCTGGAATTCAAAACTAAGCACCTGCTTTGAGGTCACTGGGAGCAACATCCAAGAAGTTGGAGAGCAATATGTTGCTCACGAGCTACTGGTTGGGGATCACTGGTGTAGAGTGTATTTTGCTAAATAAGAGATTGAGAGCAAGAATCCATGAATCTGGAGCATGGAACAGCTTTCATACTGCTTCTAACTAGCAGGGAACTATCTGAACATATGGAGCTCAGTGTAACTACTTGACGGGCTACCTGTATCCCAGAAAGTTGGCATACGTCATTTTAAGGGAGAAGCCATTTCTACTCACCGTAATAATCATTCATTTTTAACAAAGAAGGATATTGCCAGATAGTCATCTGATTTCTGCTGGGTCCGTGGCCAGTAAGCAGTTCTTTAGTCTGAGGCAGCCAAAGCAGGGAGCAGATCTACCACATTAAATAGAAGTAAAAATGCAAAAAAACAAATGAAAAGTTAAGGGAATACTCCCCAAAAATATACATTCTCCCTTAAATGTTGCTGTTCTGAACCCTTTTGAAATGTACAGCTTTGTTTACCTGGGAGTTTGTATTTGCAGAATGAATATTCTTTCCGCATTTTGTGTCCCAGATACGTATGAGTCCGTCTTTCATACCTCCACCGACGCCAAGTGTGTCAGAAAGCCACGGGCACCAATTCATAGCCTGGATATTGACAGAAAAGAAAACTGTGAGGTTATAAGGATATCAATATATATTTAAATATATTTTCTCCACTTAAAGAGACAGAGCACGGCTCTTACCTTTACAGCAGTGGGGTGAGGCATATTTAGCAAAGGTTTGGTCTCCCCTGCTGGATCACAGGGCCAGATATTGAGGTCCCCATCACTTGACCCGCTAGCTAATTTGCTGCCACATGGCGACCATTTCAAACTGCAGATGCCTTGCTTGTGCTGCAATGTTCCAACATGGTGCTCAGCTATTCGAACATCATGGTGATGTATATGCCCAAGCCGTGACCCACTGAATTGCAAGACAAAACTGGTTTTATTACAAGTTCACTTATTCATCAGAACATAAAAGTATAAATATCCGAATAACAATCACATTCTAAGTGGTAAATAATAGTACAATCTAATCAGATATTATATAATATATATAAATCAGATATTACTATAATATAATCCATACAGATCAAATTTTTATGACACGCTGCTATTTTGTTTTCACTGGGGTGTCAATATTTGGTGGTGGGTTAAAGGGGTCGTTGACCTCTCAGTTAACTTTTAGTTTGTTATAGAATAGTCAGTTCTAAGCAACTTTTATTTGGTCTTCATTATTTATTTTTGTAGTTTCTTTTTAATTATTTGCCTTCTTCTTCTGCCTTTTCCCAGCTTTCAAATGGGGTCACTGACCCCATCTAAAAAACAAATGCTCTGTAAGACTACAAATGTATTGTTATTGCTGCTTTTATTGTGTATCTTTCTATTCAGGCCCTCGCCTATTCATATTCCAGTCTCTTATTCAAATGAATGCATGGTTGATAGGGTAATTTAGATCCTAGCAACCAGATTGATGCAATTGCAACTGGAGAGTTGCTGAATAAAACTCTAAATAACTCAAAAACTACAAATAATAAAAAAATAAAACCAGATGCAAATTGGCTCAGAGTAGCACCAACTACATCATACTAAAAGTTAATGCAATGGTAAATAATCACTTTAAGTTTTACAGTATATATTAAATGTCTGCACTATATCCTTTTATTGTGGTTTAGTTCTTTTCACTGACTTACTAGGATTGGTTAGTGCAACTTCTGACACTTTAAACCTGTGAATGTTACACCAGTGTCTGGTCACCCATTATTAAAAAACATCAGACTGAGTTTTCCTGTTCTTTAAACTGTAATGTCACCCTTACCTGCTAAGTATGTGATGATTCCAGTTTAAGGCTCCCACGACTGACATATGTCCCAGCATATTTCTCAGTCTCTTTTGTGTTTCAATGTCCCACAGCTTTAAAATAAATTAATTATTGGGAGTGTTATCTTTAGATCAGCTACTTTATAACTTATGGTTTATATATTGTTGGGGCAGAACTACAGACGGAGGCTCAACAAGAAACAAAACAGTACAGTTGGAATCAACTGGTTTTTAAATTACATTTTACCTGGCTGCTTTAATCGGTTACCCAAGCACAGACAGTAGTCTGAGTGCTCCAAAAGAAGCAGCGGAATGCAAATTTAAATGTTAAAAAAATGAATAAAAAACAAGTTACAACGTTTCTTTTATTACTACTGAATTCTAACTACAGGTATGGGATCTGTTATCCAGAAACCTGTTATTCAGAAAGCTCCAACTTACCGAACAGCTGTCTCTCGTAGACTCCATTTTATCCAAATTATTTTATTAATGATGTCTTTTTTGCTGGAATAATAAAACAGTACCTTGTACTTGATCCCAACTAACATATAATTAATCCTTATTGGAAGCAAAACCAGCCTATTGGGTTTATTTAATATTTAAATTATTTTCTAGTAGATTTAAAAGGGACCCATCACCCAAAAAAATTATTCAAAATCCTATTTTATCACATTAGTCAAGCAGAATGAACTTGAATTACATGATATAAATTATTTGAATCTTGTTTCCTTCACTTTGGGAATTCATAATTATAGTTACTGTTATTATATGTACACTGTTATTAAGACAAGCCTTGCATCATCTCAGAATATTGTTTGTGCACCAGAATAGGGGACCTGATGTCGATCCCCATGCCCTGGCTACACAATTAAACAGTGAAGAGAGAGGGGAATGTCTGGAGAGACATCTAGGAAGTGCTGAATGGAAAGTGAAAGTAATTGTCTGCCCCGCTTCTATGCCTAAGTCATAAAGGAGGGGCAGACAATATTTGATTGACAGCTGAGATTTTTAAATGAGCTTACAAAAGCTATGAATGCTTTAATAAAAAATAAAAATTGGATTTCCTGTTTAATTTGAAAAGGACTTGTATTATACAGCTTTGTGTGTGTAAGATTTGTTATTCGGAAAACCCCAGCATAAAAATACAGTTTATACAAGGTTGGGATCCAGTTTATTGCCATTACAATGACTAAAACCAAAGTTGAACTGTAGCAACCCCAATCTGAAAGCTCATATGATACAGGATTGAGGTTAAGATTTAAACAAGAAATACTGTCACCCAAGTCAGGCCATGTAGTCTATGCTCTAGAGTTTTAGAATTCAAATATCCTCCTCCTACCCCCTTAGTACTGCACTTTACCAGTGTAAAGATCGTGATGTTAAACTGATGGGTTGATAAGAGTATTATCTTACATTAAGGGGCCGATTCACTAAGGGTCGAATATCGAGGGTTAATTAACCCTCGATATTCGACTAGGAATTAAAATCCTACGACTTCGAATATCGAAGTCGAAGGATTTAGCGCAGATAGTTCGATCGAACGATCGAAGGATAATTCCTTCGATCGAACGATTAAATCCTTCGAATCGAACGATTTAAATCCAACGATCGAAGGAATATCCTTCGATCAAAAAAGTTAGCCAAGCCTATGGGGACCTTCCCCATAGGCTAACATTGACTTTGGTAGCTTTTAGATGGCGAACTAGGGGGTCGAAGTTTTTTTTAAAGAGACAGTACTTCGACTATCGAATGGTCGAACGATTTTTACTTCGAATCCTTCAATTCGAAGTCGTAGTCGAAAGGTCGAAGTAGCCCATTCGATGGTCGAAGTAGCCCAAAAAAAACTTCGAAATTCGACGTTTTTTAACTTCGAATCCTTCACTCAAAGTTAGTAAATCGGCCCCTAACTGTCCTGCTAACTTGTTTGACTCTAATACTTACCTGTACTTCTCCACTGCTAGTTCCTATTGCCAGGCACGTTCCATTGCTAATCCAGGATACCGATGATACATATGTCGCTGGGCTGGGTAAATATATTTTTTGAGTTACAGTCCTGTTATCCCCACTGAATATGTATGCTGTTGACTTTAGCCCAATGGCAACAAGATTTTCTGAATTCCAGTCAAGCAGATTTAGATCTAAAAAAGGGGTAACAGTGAAAACATGAATGTTTTATCAACTGCTAACACTTTTTTCCATAGCACCACAACTAAAAGTCCTTAGACTAAATGTTGCTGGCAAAACAATGGTATTATTACTTTTTAACATGAAAGTTATTATTAGCTTTAAGTTATTACATTCCATATTCCATACAACATAAATACCTCTTATACTTAAAAACACAGGTCCCAAGTATTATGGATAATAGATCCCATACCTATTTATATATTTAGGGATAGGTGATTATTATTGACATTTTTCACTTTATATAAGACACAAAGTGCTGCAGAGGGTTCAAGGAATCAGGGCACCCATCACCCATTAAAAGAGAAGGAAAGAATCATGGGGGGAGGGGCAAATGCTAGACAACCCCTAGTGATAATAATCACATACCTGATACCTTGGGCCGCTGCTCACTGAGAGGTACCCCAGTTAGGTACAGTTTTTTGCTGATTGATAGGAGCTCCGGCCTGGGGTATCAGATAAATGATTATAATTACTGGGGGTGCCTAACATCTGACATCCCTCCCCCTTAATTAACTCTCTCCTTCTCTTTGAAATACTCTTGGATAGAAATTAAGGGCCTGATTTATAAAGGCTCTGTAAAACTTTACAAAACCACTCACAATTACAATGATGAACAATTTATTTTCTGCACAGAAATTAATTTTCCCAATCCTCTCTAATTTTACAGTGTCATCACATTTAATAATTAATTTACAGGTAAAAATAATTATCCTAATCCTTTCTGCTCCCGCAAAATATGCATTAGAGTGGCAGGATTTGGACGTGTGATAAAACATAAACCAAAATGGTGCTTGACTGATTAAAGCAATCAAAGCCATTCTGACAAACTGAAACAGGTTTGGAATTTGATGTGGCAATTCCTTCTCATTTACTCAGCTCCCAAGAGATACTGGCTCAGCAAGATGCAGTTTATGTTTAAGGCTGCATGCAGGGCTGCCATCAGGGGTAACACTGGGGGACAATCGTCCCAGTGGCTTCTAAATGTTAAGGGGAGCCATCCATGCTGTGTTTCCCTTATTAACTGGGCCACCATGAGTCACTGAAGCAACCGCTGAGCCGATGCCGAAGTAGGAGTCGAAGATGCTGCAGAAGTAGGAGTTGAGCCGCACTCGAACAGAGCTGCACGAAGTAGGAGCCGTCCCACGATGAAGTAGGAGCCAAAGCCACCGCCGATGAAGTAGGAGCCGACGAAAGGAGCCAAGGAAGAAGAAAGGTAAGTTCCACTGAACACCAATGGTGTTTGTTATTTTTTTTAAACCCTGGTTTTTTTTTTAACTTTCAGTGGGGAACCCTGGCCACCAATGTTTTTTAAAAACATTTATTGGAAGGGCCCTGGCCACTGATCTTTTTTTATTAACTTGGGTGACCCTGCCCACCAATTTTTTTTAACTTGTGAGGGGGCCTTACGACCAATGAGTTTTTTTTAGCTTGTAGGGGGGCCTGGCCACCAATATTTTTTACTTGTAGGTGGGCCCAGAAAATGTTGTCGTACATGGCGCTCGCAAATTCTGAAGGCTGCCCTGGCTGCATGTTACTTTTACTGTAAGATGTATAAATGTCTGCTTAGTATCATACTTGTAACTTACAGTAGTCATTATGAAGGCCACTGATATGGAGTTGAATCTCTGGCTGTAAGACTGCACGGGAGCAGATGTTGTCCTTCTGGGTTTTCTGGACCAAGCTTTTCTTTTTTTTCATTTGTAGACATTCTGTTTATAAATACAAAACTGTAAAATAAATATATTTACCGTAGTCCCAAAGCTGCCAGTGGGCTAGACAGAGTTACCTAAATTAATATTATTTTTTATAGGGAGTCAATATTTTACTTCTGCACTTTGCAGAAATTGTTCGTCATTCACATTAGTCCCTGTCCCACAGAAGCTTATAGTATACTTTTCAACACACAAACACCTGTGCAAATAATTAGCTATGAGCCACCATATGCTACACCTTATTTAAAAGTTTCATTTTGAACTGGAAATGACACAATGCCTCATCCCATAGACTTGTAGTTCCAAAACTGTTGGACTGCCCACTAGAATAGGGCTTAAGCAGTTGCTGATGGGGCAGATTAAAGGGCCAGTAGGAAGAAATGTTTAGAGAATGCCTATTTACTCTCCAAGGAACCCCTAACCTGGCACTACTGAAGTGAGATTTACAGTGATAAAGTATTATTATTAACATGTATTTATATAGCACCAACATATTGGGTAGCACTGTAAAGTAAATGTGATTATACAACTACATCACATGAATTACATACATAGAATATATGGAGTAACAAACATCACAATCAATACAGGTACAAAAAGGTGAGGAAGGCCCTATGCATAGGCATACAGTCTAAAGGGAAGGGAGTAATACACAAGGTGTGGGAGTGGGCAAGATCGAATTAAGTGGGTGAGAAATGTGGTATTGCGTTTGGTAGTTAAGCAGAGTGAGGGTAGGCTTCTCGAAAGAAGTGCGTTTTCAGAGATTTCTTGAAAGTAGAAAGGTTGGGAGAAAGTCGGACAGACCGTGGGAGAGCGTTCCAGAGGAGGGGTGCAGCCCTTGTAAAGTCTTGAATGCGAGCATGTGAGGAGGTAATGAGAGAAGAGTTGAGTAGAAGGTCGGTAGAGGAGCGTAGTAAGCGAGTGGGTGAGTATATAGAGATGAGTTCAGAGATGTAGGGTGGGGCAGAGTTATGAAGTGCTTTGAAAGTCAGTGTCATTAATTTGAATTTGATTCTGAAAGGTAACGGAAGCCAGTGCAGGGATTGACAGAATGGCGAGTCAGAGGAGGAGCGGTTGCTGAGGTGTATGAGCCTCGCAGCAGTGTTCATTATGGACTGGAGAGGTGACAGTCTCTGGAGGGGGAGGCCAATTAAAAGAGAGTTACAGTAGTCTAGACGCGATATGATGAGAGAGTGAATAAGAATTTTGGCAGCGTCTTGGGTGATAAATGATCGTATTTTGGATATGTTCCTTAGGTGGAAGTGACAAGATTTAATAAGTGACTGGATATGAGGAGTGAATGACAGGGCAGAATCTAGGATAACCCCAAGGCACCGGGCCTGGGGAGAGGGGGTGATAGTGGAATTGTTAACTATGATGGATACTTCGGGGATGCTACTGGTGTTAGTTGGAGGAAAGAGAACCATTTCAGTTTTAGAGAGGTTTAATTTAAGGTAGCGTTGTGACATCCAGGTAGAGATAGCGGACAGGCAGGAGGAGACGCCAATTAGGAGTTCTGGGTTGAGATCAGGAGATGAGAGATAGATCTGAGTATCGTCAGCATAGAGGTGGTAGTGGAAACCATAAGAATTTATTAATTTGCCAAGAGAGGAAGTATAGAGGGAGAATAGTAATGGTCCCAGGACAGAGCCTTGGGGAACTCCAACAGAAAGAGGTAGGGGAGAAGATGCTACTCCATTGTAGGAGACACTGAAGGAACGATTGGTGATGTAAGAAGAGAACCAGGACAGGGCTGTGTCACGAAGGCCAAGTGACAGGAGGGACTGGAGGAGGAGAGGGTGATCTACAGTGTCAAATGCGGCTGAGAGATCAAGCAGTATTAGTAGTGAGAAGTGATTGTTGGCTTTAGCGGTTAAAAGGTCATTAGTCAGTCGAGTCAGGGCAGTTTCCGTGGAGTGTTGTGGCTTAAAACCAGATTGTAGGGGGTCCAGCAGGTTATTGTCAGAGAGGAATGAGGTTAGTCGGTTGTAGACTAGGCGCTCAAGTAGTTTAGAGATGAAAGGTAGCAGAGAGATAGGTCGGAGGTTGTCAAGATTGGAGGGATCAAGAGAGGGTTTTTTCAGAATGGGGGTGACAAGAGCATGTTTTAGTTGAGAAGGAAACAGTCCAGTTGAGAGGGAAAGATTAAATAGGTGAGTTAAGGCTTTGATTAGACAAGGATTGGTATTGCGGAGAAGTTTTGAGGGAATTGGATCAAGCGGGCAGGTGGTAAGGTGAGAAGAGGCCAGAAGCTTTGAGACTTCCTCATCAGTGACAGGGGTGAAGGAGCACAGGAGGGACTGGGGAGTGTGGAGGGAGGGTGGTGGAAGTCTAGGGGGGTTGAGTAGTGTAATGTCCCTTCTGATAGTGTCAATTTTGTTTTTGAAGTGCTCAGCAATATCTTGAGCAGAGACAGATGTGCATGGAGGGGGTGGAGAAGGGGAAAGGAGATGGTTAAAGGTGGAGAAAAGTTTTGCTGTTTTTTTAGAAAGGGAGTTAATGAGTGAAGTAAAGTATGTTTGTTTGGCTTGGAAGAGGCTGGTGTTAAAGGAGCGCAGGGCAGATTTGTAGCTCCAAAAGTCTGATTCTGAACGGGATTTGCGCCAGCGACGCTCAAGTGCACGTGAGTGTCTTTGGAGCGCTTTTGTTTGAGCAGTATGCCAAGGTTGAAGTGGTTTGGGTCTAGAGTATGTTGTATTCTGGAAATTATGTCAGACCTGTTGTTACAAGAGAGGGTTAAGACATCTATAATATTGTGATTAGTTAAGGGGGTCATTAATAAATGTTGGACCTAAACTATGCAAACATTGTACTGATTGCAGAATCTTAGATCCCGCTATCTAAATGTTGAAGACTGAAACTTTGGGTTCCCACAGATAGCAACGGAATGCCCCTGTAAATTCAGATCCATATTTATGTATCTTCAAATTTTAACTACATTCTCCCTACACTAACGGCTTCTGTTCTCACCTATCTAAGCAGCTAGTGAAGAACATCCCACCTTTTACCTCAACTTCACACAACACTTCTCTGTCAAATATCAAAATAGCAATGCTGTTCCTGTGTGGCAGGAAACAAAGAGCTTGTGGGTATTCAGAAAGCAAGAATATTCATGTTATTGTCTGTGGTTATTTGAAGTTGCCTCTAAAGCTGATAATACACAGCCAGATAAAAGATGCCAATTTAAAAACTTTCTAGACCGGGTCAGCAGATTATTGACCCATAGGGCAGACAGAGTATAACACACAAAGGGAGCATAGGGTAGGCAGAGTATGGCACGCACAGGAAGCATCGGGCAGGCAGAGTATGGCACATACAGGGAGCATAGGGCAAGCAGAGTATGGCACACTCGGGGAGCATAGGGCAGGCAGAGTATGGCACACCCAGGGACCTTACGGCAGGCAGAGTAGGGCACACACAGAGAGCATAGGGCAGGCAGAGTATGACACACACAGGGAGCATAGGGCAGTCAGAGTATGGCAAACACAGGGAGCATAGGGCAGGCAGATTATGGCACACACAGGGAGCATAGGGCAGGCAGAGTATGGCACACCCAGGGAGCTTACGGCAGGCAGAGTATGGCACACACAGAGAGCATAGGGCAGGCAGAGTATGACACACACAGGGAGCATAGGGCAGTCAGAGTATGGCAAACACAGGAAGCATCGGGCAGGCAGAGTATGGCACATACAGGGAGCATAGGGCAGGCAGAGTATGGCACACCAAGGGAGCTTACGGCAGGCAGAGTATGGCACACACAGAGAGCATAGGGCAGTCAGAGTATGGCAAACACAGGGAGCATAGGGCAGTCAGAGTATGGCAAACACAGGAAGCATCGGGCAGGCAGAGTATGGCACATACAGGGAGCATAGGGCAGGCAGAGTATGGCACACCAAGGGAGCTTACGGCAGGCAGAGTATGGCACACACAGAGAGCATAGGGCAGTCAGAGTATGGCAAACACAGGGAGCATAGGGCAGGCAGATTATGGCACACACAGGGAGCATAGGGCAAGCAGAGTATGGCACACACAGGGAGCATAGGGCAGGCAGAACAGAGCAGGAGACAGGGTCGCATTTCAGGACCACTCTACATTTACTACATACAGTGACACAATGCTTTTGCCCCTTTAGCATTTTGTGTGAGGTGTGAACTGGTGAACAATGTGGGCAGTTTCAGTCTGGGTCTGAGATGTGAAGAGGACAGGGCTTTAGGGTGTGAATAAAATATTCACATTTGTGAAGAAAACAGGAATTTGTAGTCAAAATTTGAGGTGTAAACAATGCAGGGGTCAGTTAATCTCTGAAGTGATACCTTTTAAAGCTTACACATGGTTAGCAGACACAGCAGGCAGACTTTATGTGGGGGCCACACATAGGGGGAAGCCCGTGGGTCTCCAGTTGGACAGCACTGTTCTAGAGCATTCTAAATGTTCCTGCTTAATATAAGACAATAACTATGCCAGCATTGCTTTATGGTTATTCCTCTGTATAGGCTATGAAATGGTGTGAGTTAGTTAAGAAAACCTAGAACATAAGAGGGCATATAGATGCTAACATGCACAGCAGGAGTGGACAATAGCAGCCAGTCAGATAATTGCTTTAGTTTTCTGCATTGTAGTAGACTCTGCAAAATTAATGGTTGCTATCGGTAACTGCCTTTGTGTAAATTATGTCTGTAAATCAGCCCCAGGAAGTCTAAACATTTGCTGTACTCCTGTTTAGTATTTCTGTATTACAGGTTAATAATATATATGTGTGTGTGTATATATATATATATAGTGAATAAAGTAACATCTCTTGTAAATTATAAGAATATTATAAGTTACAGAGGAGTTTCATGACCATATAAAAACACGAGGCCGTCTGAACAATTACATGCCAAAACTGTTTCACCCGGATCAGTCTGGCTTTATTTTGCAGAGACAGACCCCAGACAACATTAGGAGACTCATTAGTACAATAGATTATGCTAACTCCCAAGCTTTACAAAGCATAATCTTACTACTGGATCTGAAAAAAGCTTTTGATTCGGTACATTGGTCACACATCTTTCATGTCTTTCGACTATTCGGCATTAAAGGTAACTTTATTAACATGATCAGGGTTCTCTATTCCACTCCCACAGCTAAAATTAAGTGTATGGGACTCCTTTCTTCCACTTTTCCAATCCTGCGAGGTACACGCCAGGGTTGTCCCCTTTCCCCGTTGATATTTGCTCTAGCAGTAGAGCCGCTAGCCCAGTTGATTAGGCAAGACCAAAATATTGGGGGTATTAGAATTAAAAATACAGAATTTAAAGTTAGCCTCTATGCGGATGATATATGTCTTACGATTACCAAACCCCAAACTTCTCTACCCAATTTATTTCTATTACTGGACAAATTCTCTTGTGTATCAGGTTTACAAGTGAACATTTCTAAATCCCAGGCGTTACCTTTACATACCCCTAAACATGTAATTAAACTGTTGGAACTCAACTTCCCATTTATCTGGAGGCATTCCTTCATTGAGTACTTAGGGGTTAATATTACGCCGGTATATACGTCACTCTACAAATGTAATTATCCCAACCTAATTAAGAAATTAACTAAAGACCTTGAAGAGTGGTCTCGCTACGCTATATCGTGGTTTGGGAGAATCCACTCAGTGAAAATGACTTTAGTACCCAAAATTTTGTATCGGTTTCGCGCATTGCCAGTGGCGATTAAGATAAAAGATATTAATTTCCTTCAAACTAAAATTAACAAATTCATTTGGGCCCACAAACCGCCACGTATAAACAGGAGGACTATGTACAGGCCTCCACTACAAGGCGGCCTGGGCTTACCTAATTTATTGCTATATTATAAGGCTGCGAGGATCTCCCAGACCACACAATGGCATCTACCACCTCATGAGAACAGATGGGTCCAGTTGGAGACACTTTTAGCTCATCCCACGGACCTATCATTCTATTTATGGGCAGACAAGACACAACTTCAGTCTGTCCCCGTACTTAGTTCTGTGCTGAAACATACCATTAAGATATGGCATGACAGTCGAGGGAAATTCCAAACGGCCGGATCTCATAGTATTCTCACTCCATTACATAATAACCCGCTTTTTCTCCCTAGCTACGCTACTCCGGCGTTTCAATGGTGGAAAGTAAATGGCATCAATAGAATACAAGATATGTTATTGACTATAGGTATTAAGTCATTTCAGTATTTACAATTTGTAAAATCTTTGCCAGAGGGCGAAACCTATAGATATTCGCAGCTACTGCACTTCCTTCATTCTATTGACCCATCCTTCAAGTCTAGACCTCCAACTCTGTTGGAAACCTGTTCTCAACGGGCTGGGAAACAGAAAGGTACTGTTTCTTTGTTATATAAATATTTAGTCTCCGCTGATGTGGAAAAGCCCCTTAAATATATGCTAGATTGGGAGAAAGATTTGGGGCGTTCTATATCTCAGCAAGAATGGTCACTCATCTGGAACTCTATTTCCAAAATATCCCCTAATACGGCCATTAAAGAATCTACATATAAAGTACTGATGCGTTGGCACCTCACACCAGCAAGGAAACATCGCTTTGACCCTTCCACTCCCAATTCTTGCTTCAGGGGCTGTACAGCAGTTGGGGATTATCTACATATCTGGTGGACATGTCCTGTGGCTAAGCAATATTGGACAGAAGTTTATAACTTACTTGAGCGAGTATTTCATACACCTATAGTCCCTGAGGCCACTACGACTCTTTTAGCCTGCCCATCCAAAGTCCTCACGAAGCTCCAGAATACCTTAATGGCGCAAATCTTAGCTGCCGCACTAACCAATTTAGCGAGACATTGGCTGCAGAATACTATAGATGTTCATGCTGTACATGCAAGAATTACCCAGACGCAGAATCTGTTGTATTTAACGGCTTTATTAGCAGACAGGGTGGAGAAACACACACAAATTTGGGCCCCATGGAATGTGTTTCTACAATCTTGATTGAAACGGTACCTTGATGTATGTTATACTAGATGAAGTTGTACTGATGTAAACCAGTTGAACTATTTTGTACTGAAAATGTTGTGTGCATTATTCTCTGTCTATGCTTCTGTTTTTGAAAAATAAAAGAGATATATAAAAACACGAGGCCGAAGGCCGGGTTTTTTTTTTTTACAGGTCATGGAACTCCTCTGTAATTTCTAATATCCTCCTATTTTGCAACTGGGTGTACTTTATTTATTATTATACACAAGTTTCAGTGAGTCATGTGACATCAGAACTCACCGTTTATAATCATGGCTTTTGTGTGAAATATATATTTATATATACACAAAAGCCATGAATATCTTATAAATTATATCCTTATAAAGAGTGAGTTCTGATGTCATCAGTTATAAACGGTGAGTTCTGATGTCATTTCTGTCACATGACTGAAACTTGTGTATTTTAATAAATAAAGTACCCCCAGTTGCAAAATATGAGGATATTAGAAGTTACCTCAGCTTTGTGTTTTTATATGGTCATAAAACTCCTCGGTAACTTATAATATCCTTATATTTTACAAGAGGGGGTACTTTATTCGCTATATATTGTGGGAATTTGCTCAATTGGTGGCTGCAGTGCTTGCTTAACATGAAGGGATCAGCAAGTGGAGTTTGTAAACAGGACTGGGCCTGCTCGTTTATTCAGCAAAATAACACAGTTCAAGTGTAAAATGAAAACAGCTTACTTCAGCATGGCATAAATCCAAACAGTCAGGAACTTCGAATGCCTCCTTACAAGCCCCAGTACCTCTCCCAATGAGTGTGGCTGGCTTGGTTTTAGGGAGCCTGATCTCTCCTTTCAGTGCTTACCCCTTCTCACTGTTCTGAATTGTAACACACCTTTTACCATTCAGTCAGCTGAACATGCTCCTGGCACAAAATCCGTAATGGACCTAGGAATGGAAGCTTCATCCCACCCAATGCTCTACAAAGCCTCTGGACTCCAGGACCCAGACCAGAGATTCAAAACAACTCGGAGAAAACCCATAAGCTGGTTTTCTCCCTATATCTATTCCCTGGAGCCCCTCACCATGTATAGGTAAGAAACCTAGGTGAAATATAGACACCATTTATAACTTTTCCAGCTGGTGTCTCACAATATATATATATATATATATATATATATATATATATATATATATATATATATATATATATATACACACAAGAGCCATGAATATCCTGTAAGTTATATCCTTATAATCGCTGCTTAGTGATGTCTTCGGTTATAATCGGAGTTTAGTGATGTCATTTCTGTCACATGACTCGACTGAAACGTATGTATTATAATAAATAAAGTACCCCCTGTCACAAAATATGAGGATATTACAAGTTACCTCGGAGTTCCATGACCTCTATACAAACACTCAGCCTTCAGCCTCATGCTTTTATATGCTCATGGAACTCCTTGGTTATTTATAGCATCCTTATATTTTACAAGAGAGGTAATTCTGTAGCATATTATTTGCTAGTACCTTTCCATGTACATGTGTCCTTTTCACAGATCTGCATGTTGTTGTCACACCTAATAGACGGACCAGGTTTGTGCTCTTCCACGGTTTGTAGGATGTTCTGTAATATATCCAGTTAAACTATTATGTCTCTGTATTTGTATTTCAGAAACTAGGGAGGGGGGGGTGCACTACACACACCGCAAGCTTTGGAAAGTAAAGTAATCAAGTTTAGGAGGTGCTGCATCTCAGACAAGTGGCAGCAGGTACAGCATGGTCTTTAAAGGGGTGTCAATATGCCTCATAAGCCCAGTCTGTATTGAGTTGTAGTTGAACTACATACAGTATATGTGAAAAGGGCTACCAATAATGTTACTGACATGATTGGTCCCTTTTGATATGACTTTTGTTATGACAGATTGGTCCCTTTTGTTGTGACCCTTTTGGTCACCCTCCAAAACTTTTTTCAGTTGAGTTGTTTTCACATTGTTCATCGGAAATAAAGACTCTTTGAAATTCCTTTCCATTTTTTATATTTTACTGTTTCTCCAAAAGTGAAGTTTAGTTTAACAATAGTTTTTAGTTTTTTTAATTGCCGCGCCAGTACTAGGCCACCTACACCGAGAGGGAGCTCCAAGTGCAGGCGGCCATGTTGGGGCACAAACATGCGCATAATGAGCAAGTGTTGATCCTACATCAGACACTCATTACACACATGCACTCTAAACAATATGGCAGCTCGCACTGGAAGCTCCCTTCTGGTGTTGGTTGCTTAGGGCTGGCGGGGGCATTTTTGTAAAACTATTGTTTCCCCCAACCTGAGTGCTGCTTGGGGAAACTATTTTAATGAAACTCAGTGATTCTGCTCAGCACGGACAAAAATAAGAAAACTTTTAAACTCACGTATCAATTTAAAAAAGTTACAGATTCAGGCACCCCACCCTCCCACAGCTGGTTTAGAAACACGTAAGAAGGTGAAAAATTAAACTTTAAAATTTGAAAAACAGCAACTGAAGTAATTATTTATTTCTGGTGAACTATATGAAACCAACTGAACTGAAACATGTGTTGGAAGGTGAACAACTCCTTTAAGGGATTTAAAACAAGCTAATTGAAGATAATGGTTACAATGCATTCAGATAGGGGAACCATGTAGGGATCCATATTTATTAGACAGTGGCCACTTACTCATCTTCTCGTTTGGACTAGCCTGCAATGTCTGCATTGTATTTATCATTTATATAAGTCTTCAACTTACTACTGGCATTGCATGGACTAACATACCTGCTCCTGAAGAAACCTTAGCCTGGTCTTACTTAGCAGTTTCTTCAACACTTTCTGTGTACGTTTTGGTGTAGAGATGTCCTTCAAACTGTCCAGCTTCTGATCACAGTCACGGATGGCCACAACAGGGATTTCTGTCAGATCTATACATATAACATGCAATTGCATCATAAGGTTATTACTTATACTATGCACAACACAAACATGGAACAGTACGGCTATCTCAAAAGCCAAAATAAAGTAATATTCTAATTTCTCCAAGCCGCTGGTAAAGCATTTAAAGGAGAATTAAACCCTTAAAAGAAATATGTCTAGAAATGCCATAGAGGTTCAGCAGTTCTATAATAGACTGCTTATGGGCTGTGGTGGCCTAAGGTTGGCACACATGTCCATAACATAAGCTGCTGCATTTCTATCCAACACCTTTGTTAAGTTTTAGTCCTTCTTTAAAGCAATAAAATAATTGTTCTAGCTAAGACTGTCATTTTTGTCTTTCAGTCGCCATGTAAAATCACTACCTTTCTTTGGATCGGATTCTCCTTCCCTGTCCTTCAGCAATCTGAGACTGCTAAGCAGAATGACACCACAGCTGTAACAGACAAAAGAGAAGATACCTACTGTCCCAGGAAGGAGAAGCCCATCCTCTATAATACTATATTGGCTACTCTATTTTTTTGGTGAGACATAGAATTATGATCGGTGGATCAGCACCTAAGCAGTATTTTTCAGCATCTTGTGGGTATTTGGCAATTGGTGGACCCACTGACATTGGCTCTCAAACAGGTGACAATGGATAAATTAATTTATGTCTACCTAGGTTCTATAATGCCCTCAATTACCCAGTCATTTAATCAAATACAGGTACAGGATCTATTAGTTAGAATGATTGAGGTTTATTTTATATCTCCATACCATGTCTACTAAAAATCATTTAAAGGGTTGGTTCACCTTTAACTTAACTTTTAGTATTCTGTAAAATTCTAAGCACCTTTACAATTGGTCTTCATTTTTTTCTTTTTTATAGTTTTTAATTTATTCGCCTTTTTCTTCCAGTTTTCAAATAGGGGTCAATGATCCCATCTACAAAACAAATGTTCTCTAAGGCTACAAATGTATTGTTATTGGAACTTTTTATTACTCATCTTTCTATTCAGGCCCTCTCCTATTCATATTTATTCTAATCACTGCATGGTTGGACCCTAGCAACCAGATGAAACTGCAAACTGGACAGCTGATCAATAAAAAGCTAAATAACTCAAAAACCACAAATAATAAAAAATGAAAACCAATTTCAAATTGTTTCAAACTATCACTCTCTATCCCTTCAAACATTAAATAAACTTAATAGGATTGTTTTGCCACCAATATGGAGTCATGCAGCATAGTTACCATCAAGTATAAGGTACTGTCTGATTATTACAGAGAAAACGGAAATCATTTTTAAAAATTAGTTGGTTTTTTTTATAATAGACTATGTGGGATAATGTAGGAGTCAGCCTTCCCGTAATTCAGAGCTTTCTTTATAATGAGTTCTGAAAAAGAAATCCCATAACAATATATTTCAATCCAGCTCTGAAATGGGACTAAATTAACTCAGCATCACTCCAGATCCCATCCTTAGAAAGGCTTTTCACTGGCTCGGTCACCTTCCAATACCTTGAATATCAAGTATTAGGTAGACTTAAATTTTACAGGTAAAGGTCTAAGACTTGAGTGAAAGCCCCATATACTTACATGGAAGTAGAACCAGTGGGTCAGGTATCTGGCAATACTCCTCAGATGGTGAGGAAGAAATGCCCGTTCTCTGCATTTGATCCATGTTTTGGCACCATTTTGTGGAAACAGGGCTACTAGCAAAAGGAACATGGCAAGCACGTCGCTTCATGATGCTTCTTTTGAATCTTGAATATGAGCTTCTTCCATCAGGTGTCTAAAGAAAAGTACATTTCAGCTATTATCAAATATTATGAAAGGTACAGCTAAGGTACTTAGGTGTCATTTATATATGCAAGTGCCAGGAGGTATAGGGTGCAACGGAGCCCTGTATTCACCACCTGCCCTATGGCACGGGCTAAGGACTGTGCTGCCTAGTGTCCCTTAGTGCTCTTGCCCGTTCTGATCATGGCCTTTTTAATTACCCTCTTCTCTATTTCACTTACTTTGCTAAATTGAATGTAAATGTCCCCAGGTCAAAGTGCAGAAGATATAAACAACCTGGGGTTGCCACCTTTCCAACTGGTGGAGACCAGGCAGGGGGGTGGGGCTGTGATGTGGAGGGGCGGTCAGTGCTGTAGAGGGGTGGGGCCATGACATCAGGGGCGGGGCTATGATGAAACAATCGCCGTGTCAATCATGGGGAATCCTGCCCGGTTTTCCGTATTTAAAAACCGGGCAGCAAGTTTTGACCCAGGCAGCTATTCAAAATACTGGGCTGTCCGGGTCAACACCAGACAGGAGTAACTGATGCTGCTGTGTGTCTTGTGCCTCCCACTCACCCAACCCTACCCCAGATCTATGCAAATACCCCCCCCCCCCCCAGTGGAAGTCCTAACATCAAGTACAAGTCATTACTGTTTAATTAGTACAGAGAAGAGGTAAAAAGCTGCAATAAATAATATTGTCTAGTTTGAGTGTAGGTGTGGCCTTGTGTAAATAAGCAATTTATAAATGTACACGGGGTTCTTTTTGCTTTGTTTTTTGCTTTATTCTGGCTATGGGGGTAATCTGCTCCACAATTATTTTATCTGGAAGGGAGATATGTAAATGCTGGTTTCAATTATTTCTAAAAACCTTTTCAGCAGTGCAATTTCTATGGAAGCCAGCCCCACCTAGTGGCAGATTACAGAATCTAAAAACTATACCACTGAATAAACTCTAAACAGCTTTGAAGATAATAATTCGTAAAAACTTTTTCTTTTAAATTAATGTTTTTTCACAAAACTGTGCTAAATTGCACAGTATCGTATGTTGCTTTTTTGAAACATTTTGAAACTGAAAAAAAAAGGAATAGTGTCAGAAACTGAATGCCAAACAACACAATATGAACAGCAGTGTATAGTGAATCTATTGAAATACAATTGCACTCCCTGCACAAGAAAAGCCAAACAGTTAAAAAAACAATTAAAATAGTTAAAGTTACCAGGAACATTGATGTGCCCCCCATTGTAACATTTTGCATATTTGCATGCAGGTTTCCTTTCAAACCTGCCCAAGTACTGGGACCTACATCAATTCTTTCTAGCACAAATAACCCCAACTCTTCCTGCTGTAACAATCCTAAGTCTGTCTTTTAATTGGCTCGTGTGACCTAACATGTATGGTTTGTTTGGTTTCTGTGCATCGTGAATCCTACGATCCCAAGGGGCGGCCTTATTTTTTAAAATGGCAATTTTCTATTTAGGACTACCCAATGGCACATACTACTAAAAATGATATTATTATTAAAATGATTTATTTACATGCATGGTTTTCCTTTAATTTGATGAGATTAACCTAACCCTGCCCCAGAGGATCTATCCTGGAAACAGCACCAACAAAATGTCCTGTTATTGTTGCTTATGTGTAAAGACTGAGAGTGTGTGAGGGTCACATTCAAAATGGCTGCCCTTCTGTTGTTCCAATCATTTGGGCAAAGAGCACAATGGCTCGGAACAACAAAAGCGGAGCTGTGGTGCTTCGCTGGATCTTGTTTTCATGTCCGTTTTGGCCACATGCCATTGCATCCCTGGTCAGGCTCCAATCACAAATAGGATGACTGAAGAAAAAGTCATGCCAGTTCACATCTAATGGCCAGGCTGGTCAGACGGATAATGTGTAGGGTCGGCCTGTGTATGTAAAAAATTGTGTATAAAATTTTTTCCCAAAGTGGAAGTGCAGACTAACTGAGTCCACCCTCCAGATGGAGGAAAAAATAGTATCTGTTTAAGAAAAGCTTTGTCTGGTACTGACTGACACCAGGAGGTTGAAGCCCATGTGTGCACATAATATACAAGTGCTCATTATGGGAATATGTGTGATGCTGATTGGCTGGTGCAACACAAACCCTTCTGCTTCCTCACAAGTATGTGCAGAGCTGGGGCAATATATTATGTGCATATGTGGGCCTCACTATGACCTCTAGCACTGGAAGTGCTCAATATGGGTCTTTTCTTAAAAATACTATTGTTGTTGCCATCCCAAAGTGCAGGCTCTGCTGGATCACACACCAGTTGTTTAGGCGATAGACAAGTTAAATTCAGTCATGACTGTTTTATTGGCTGAGAGAGAGGGGCTCCATGTTTCAGAATTCAACTTTAATAAGGAATTATGGGAAATGAGAAATAGATAGGATGAGCTGGGCCAGTCGCCGCCACGACATGCCACATCCTATTTAACCCTTGCCTGCCCGGTTTATGGAATCGGCAAACATCGGACAAGCCCGTCGCAGAGGACGTGTCTGTAGCTCGGAGTCCCCCAGCTGCTGCTCAGCTGCCCAAGTTCCGATCCCAGCATCCCGCCCCCCCCCCTACACTGGAACTTTAAGTGGAACAGTCTCGTTTGTTCAGGAGCAATACACTAGTTTGTCGGGGAATGCTGGGACTTGTAGTCTAACCGCTGGATTGACAAAAGAAGTGAAGTGGTCCCCGCCCGCAGGCTGCAGCAGGGACACCTACTTCATCACTCCCAAGATCCCCAGCTGATCATTGTTCCCCTGCGTGTCACTGGCTGAGCCACACAGAGCTCCCAGGCTGCTCCTCCCAACCGCATTCCTGGGACTTGCTCAGGCTTCCCCGGCCCCGCTAAGTCTTCCAACATGGAGCCGCTCTCTCCCTACCCCTTAAAGTGCTCTTCCCCCAAAGCCAAAGTCTTCCTCGTCTTCTTCTCCATGGTTCTGTGCACGGGGATCCTGTGTGTCCTGCAGCTCAAGTTCCTCAGGGCCAAAGGGGGAGACTTCTACTCGTACGAGGTGACTGATGCCAAGGGGAGGACTGTGGCCCTATCCAAGTACAGAGGCAAAGTAAGTACTTACTGGGCCTCACTGTGTATCACTGGGGAAGTCTATATGGCAGATACGATTTACTACTCCCTCTGAATAAACTTTGGTTCAGTCACAGTAATAAGGGCATCATCTGAACCCTGCATTTCCCAGCATGCCCACACACCCCTAGCAAAGCAAACTGGCGCAAAGTAGGGGGGTGGCTGGTAGATTGGGCTGTACATCTGGATGCAGGGAGTTCTATACATATCACATGTAACTATTGAGTTCAGCTGCAACAGCAGGGTGGTGTCAGAGCATGTTGTATTGCCAAAGGCTGTCAGGGGATTGTGGGAGTTGTAGTGCCACAGCTATGCTATTTCTATGTAATCTCTTGCACTGGCTGGTTCCTTTAGCAGCCCCATTATCATGTAACCCTTATGTATGTTCTATATCCTTATTGAGTTGATTATTAGCTTTTATTTACAAAACCATTTGCATCTGTTGCATGTTATGGAATAGGGAAGCAGTCGCAACACAGGGCTCTAGTGCCCTTGTTTCCAGTGTGCAACGGCTGCTCTTCCCTATGAGAAGAGAAAATTGCTTTTAATAAATACTTTTACTAAATCCCATTGCTTTTACTAAATCCCATTGCTCTTACTAAATCTCACTGCTCTTACTAAATCCTATTGCTCTTTCTAAATCTCATTGCTTTGTGTCCTGCAGGCATCTCTGGTTGTAAACGTGGCCAGTGGCTGCCCGCACACCGAGGCAAACTACAGATCTCTGCAGGAGTTGCACAGGGAGTTTGGCCCTTCCCATTTCACCGTTTTAGCTTTCCCTTGCAATCAGTTTGGCGAGTCGGAGCCCGGCACTAACAAGGAGATCGAGGCTATGGCCAAAAGGAATTATGGAGTGACTTTCCCTGTGTTCAGCAAAATAAAGATCCTGGGTTCGGAAGCAGAGCCGGCCTATAGGTTCCTTGTTGGTAAGTACCCAACGTACATTGAGACTATAGCAATGTATTATTAAAGGGGAACTATCGTGAAAATGAAAGTTTAATATAAGCTTCAGCGTACTGTAATCAGAAACTTTCTAAATACAATCAATTAAATATTATGTACTGGGAGAATTCATCTGATTGCCTGTAGCAATATTATGTACTGTTTGTGAAATAATCAAGTTCATCTTCACTATTCCTCTCTCTGCATGTGTTTCTCTTCATCATTCTGACTTCATGCAGCAGTTCAGTGTCAGATGAATGATCCAAAATATCTTATAGGGGGCTCCTTTTGCCTAGAAGATGTATGAGAGCTCACTCCAGGAGGTACAGGGGGCACCATGAGGCACCATGAGGTATATATATATATATATATATATAGTCGCAATCTGGAGCACTCCCAAGTGATCGTCACTGCCTAGGTGCTGGTTAAATTATAAATAATCAAAGAGGTAAATAAACCGCACTGCCAGGACTTCCATAAAGTGTGAAAAAGCAAAAATTATTTTATTTTCAGAAAATAAAATAATTTTTGCTTTTTCACACTTTATGGAAGTCCTGGCAGTGCGGTTTATTTACCTCTTTGATTTTATATATATATATATATATATATATATATATATATATATATATATATATATATATATATATATATATATATATATATATATATATATATATATATATATATACACATATACACATATACACACATATACACATATACACATATATACACATATATATATATATATATATATATATATATATATATATATATATATATATATATATATATATATATATATACACATATATATATATACCCATAATAGTGGGGCCCAGTAACATCTTGTTTCACTACTGGCTCACTCTATTATGTCTCTCTACATGAAGGATTTGTGCTAAAGGCAGTTATTTTGTTAGATTTTCTTTGTATTGGAATCGTTTATTTGAGTGAGCTCTAATTCATCTGTTAGGAAAGGAAGCCCCCCTATAAGATATATTGGATCTAACTGAATTTCTCACACCCAACTGCTGCATGAAGACAGAATGAAGAGACACAAATGCTGAGATATAGGGAACACAAAATCTTGATTATTTCAGAAATGATGCCGAATATTTAATTGATTGTATTTAGAAAGTTTCTTATTTCTTATGTTAAATTTAAATTTTTTAAATTTATAAATATTATAATATTTATAAATATTATAAATCAGCACTCAACCCGTACTCATGTTTCTAGAATGTCATTTAAGATGTTTAATGGCAATTGTTGGGAGACATCTCAAAAGCTAATCTGCTGTGTGGTGCTTACTGTGCGCCACATTTTGTGTGTTCCCTGTCAAAATGCTGCCATCACCTTGCCTAGAAAGATATGACCGCCCACACTTGGTCACACTACACCTGAATTGAGCTGTGACATAAGAGCAGCACTTCATGCACCTACTGCTCAGCATGCTTCAAATCACTATTCATCTGTGTTCACCGCTTCCCTGTGCCAGAATAAGTGCAAAGTCGTTTAACAGAACAGGCTGTGTTCATTTTTGCATTCCCCTGCAGCGGAGCGCATGAAAAACCCACTACAGAACAATGCAGGAAAAAGGTCTGTAAGAGCCATTGCTAATGCAATGGTGTGAGATTCAGCAGTGTGAGTGAGCCAGCATGCTAAATATTGCACAAGATATATTTTGATGACATCAGCTTTAGTGCAAACTGAGTGATTTCTGGTACAGCAACCATGTAAGGGCCAGAAGCAGTGTTTGCATGTGATCCATTAGGTGCAAGAACATGCAACAGGCAAAGGGAGCCTTGAAAGGCTGGTGTTAGTTCCAAGTGTCCCTTTTCTTTTTATTAAAGCCCGAGCATGCTTAAAATCACAGTGCAAAAAATAAAATAAAAAAGGCTAAGTCCATTAAAACCTCAAGGTCACATGACCAAAAGGCACAAAAATAACCGAGAAGTCTTCGGACTCCCCTTCGCTGAATCTAGGGGGAGCCCCTTTATCCCCAACCCCCCAGCACAGACAGGAGGAAAGGGTCTTCAAACCGCCTTTACTGCAAGGCTAGCGAGGCCCTTTACTCCTTTTCCCTCAAGCCTAAAGGCCTATAATAGGTCCAGAAAAACAATGGTAGGGCTCAGTAACTTTGCTCCCTCTTCCAGGTCAGGGAGTTTAGGGGGGAAGGAGTTTAATGGCCACCTTCCCCCCCAGATCAGTGCTTCGACCCTGAGGTCTAGTGCAAAGATCCAAAAGTATAAAAGAAAAAAGTGCCTTAGTGACAATAAATAAGTTAAAAATCATGAAAATCATGACCACAAGAAGCCCCAGGCTAATGGCCGGATTTTTAAAATTCGTGTCCATCCCGGTGCCACAAGGGGGATCAAGAACAAGGTGTTGCATTGAAAGTGCTAGAGTAAAGTGCGCTAGTGCTGTGCTCACAGATAATAGTAAGGCACCCCAGGGGTGCAAAGCATGGGGCGCAAAAAAAGCTCGGGCTTCAAAGCAAAGCCTTCCAGCCCATAGCCTCAGCCAAGTTGTTCTCTGTTCTCTCAGTGGGTAAGGTGCCGGAACTGACGTTAGCTGATAAAAACAGATACAACACTTAGCTGAAAGGCCCTTGTGTTACTGCACCCTGTATTTTGCACTTCATGCAGCAACTGCAGATGCAGCCAACATTTTAGCTGAAGGCACCTGGTGAGCAGCATTTTACACAATGCAAGTTTTGTTTTGTAAATAAGCTTTCTCCTGCCATTAGAGCTATGGCACAAGCAGCATTGTGTCAATGTTATTGGTAGCAGGGATAAAAACACTTCTACCAACCCATGATATGTCCTTTTTTACCCCCATCCCCAGAAGAAGCTATACATATACAGCTGGATTTTTATTGGCTGCCCTGAGACAGCCTGCTACTGAGGGCCCATCAATTTATTTTTTTGCAAAATGACTGTCATTCTAAGCAACTTTCCAATTCCAAAAATATTGAAATACCGTAGGTTTAATGGTTTGATTTACACTTACAAATTACTATAAAAACATTAAAAAGCTATTAATGTAATTAATGTTTTGAGCTACATTGTACCTTTGCATAGCATTGTACCAGAATATCGCTCTCTACATCATACTAAAAGTTAACCCCTTCAATTACATACTCTGCACCAGCTCTAAGTCCAGAAACAATGCTACGAGCCAGCTGATTATAAGACCTAGAAGAGACTTGACTCCTGTTACATTTTTTTAAACTTCAGACCCAGAGAACAGAAAGGGATAAACAGATTCTGCTTTCAAATGGAAATGCAATTATCAATAACTTTAAACCATTGAAAATTAATAAATGAATTAATTAATGTTTGGAAATTTGCTTAGAATTATATTTTCTTGCATTACTGCAAATATCATTTTGTGGGTGGAGGGCTCTTTTAAGTTGCATTGAGAGGAATGCACAGGTTTTATTTCTTGTTTTTGGTGTGTTGAGCTCCTGTGCCTTTAAAGTTCACATTTTGAATCCACATACAAAACTAGATTTACCTTTTAACCACAAATGCTCGTTTTTTTAGGTGGCAGATGGCTAGAGCATTCCTGTGTAATTGTATATGGGTGCTAAACACCCAAAAAGATAATTACAGTCCAAGACGAGCTTTTGTTACTGCTGAAATCTTCCAGTGTGTTGGTTTTCATGTTAAAAATGAACCCTGGATACACGTTGGGTCTCTGACATATGGTGGCTTAAATCTGCTTTCTAGGTGATGCAACTTTGTAGGATGAATAAAAAACTGTTTGCAGAGGAGGTGCACAGCTCCATAAGCTTTTATCTGCAGCTTATTCATATGGTAAATGCTCTGACATGTCACAATGCTAAAAGTGTATTTTATATTATTGGTACATACCCCATTTCATATCTGCTTTCTCTATGCCAGTGGAGGTTTGCAGCAGCTAAGCAACAGGAAGACTAAGGTCAATGGCAAATTGCCTGACAAGATTTACATTTTTTTATATTGAACATTGACTTATAATGGTACAATGAAAATATAGAGACGAAAGCTGGGGTCAGATATATCACATGAAACACCAAATAACGAGGGGTGCCAATTTATTAGACACTCACAAGTGAATCTAAGCACTAACCTCCAAGCCCAGGCTAACACTTGCACTAGCCCAGGGTACATAGGCAAATTGCCACCATCTTGCTGACTCATCCCAGTAACCCCTGTGATGCCCTTGGTAGGCATGGTAGTACAGAACTTCTTGGGTGCCAACTGTCCATGTATCCAGCAGGCAGCAAGATGGGGCAGCGCACTTTACACTAAAGGAGTAGGCCAGTGTGGTCTTTAAAGGAGAACTAAAGCCTAACTAAAGAAGTAGCTCGAAATGTTGTACATGATGTTTTGTGCTTCCGTACCAGCCCAAGGCAACCACAGCCCTTTAGCAGTAAAGATTGGTGTCTCCAAAGATGCCACAGTAGCTCCCCATCTTCTTTTCTGCTGATTCACTGCACATGCTCTGTGCTGCTGTCACTTACTGAGCTTAGGGACCCACTCACAATATACAGTACAATATACAGTACACATAGAATAGAAATGTCACAATATAAGGCTGATTAGTAACTAATACAGATAATTACTACATGGCAGAACAGAAACAAGTGCAATTAGCATCAGACTTTAATAATCAGCCCTGTAGCTTTAGCTTATATTACAGACCAACCTTATTTTCTGCTTGTTTATTTGTGGCAACCCCTAAACTTAGCTTCTCAACAGCTGCTCCGAACCCACTGAGCATGTGAGTGTCACAGACACTTTCCAAGATGGTGACCCCCTGTGACAAGTTTGAAGTCCTGGATCATTGCTGCTATTGACAAGCTAGTGCAATATGTTCACTATGTAAAATATGATATTACTAGCCACATTCATTTTTAGGGTTTCCTTCTCCTTTAAAGGGGTGGTTCACCTTTGAGTTAACTGTTGGTATGTAGAGATTGATATTATTAGTGGTTTTTGAGTTATTCTGCTTTTTTTAAGCAGCCCTCCAAGTTTGCAGTTTCAGGAATCTGGTTACTAGGGTCCAAATTACCCCAGCAACCCTGCGTTTATTTGAATAAAGGACTAGAATATGAATAGGGAAGGGTCTGAATAGAAAGATGAGTAATAAAAAGTAGCAATAACACAAACATTGATAGTCTTGCAGAGCATTTGTTTTTATCTGGGGTCAGTGACCCCCATTTGAAAGCTGAAAAGAGTCAGAATAAGAAGGCAAATCATTTAAAAACTTTAAAAAATATTTATGTGTAGCCTTACAGAGCATTTGTTTTTTAGTTGGGCTTGGTGAGCCCCATTTGAAAGCTGGGTCAGAAGAAGAAGGCCAATAATTCAAAAACTGTAGGAAAAAAATAAGAAAACATGAAGGCCAATTGAAAAGATGCTTAGAATTGGCCATTCTATAACATACCAAAAGGTGAACCACCCCTTTAAATAAGAAATAGAACAAGAAAGTGATGAATTTCAGTCCAACGCAGTGGGTTGCTGCAAAATCAGTGCTTTATTCGACACAACATGTTTCGAGCTAGGCTCTTTGTCAAACATGTTGTGTTGAATAAAAGCACTGATTTTGCAGCAACCCACTGCGTTGGACTGAAATTCATCACTTTCTTGTTCTATTTGATATTGGCTTCATTGGACGGAGGCTTAGGGGCAGATGTATGAAGGGTCGAATATCGAGGGTTAATTAACCCTCGATATTCGACTAGGAACTAAAATCCTTCGACTTCGAATATCGAAGTCGAAGGATTTAGCGCAAATCCTACGATCGAACGATCGAAGGATTATTCCTTCGATCGAACGATTCGAAGGATTTTAATCCAACGATCGAAGGAATATCTTTCGATCAAAAAAACATAGGCAAGCCTATGGGGACCTTCCCCATAGGCTAACATTGACTTCGGTAGCTTTTAGCTGCCGAAGTAGGGGGTCGAAGTTTTTTTTAAAGAGACAGTACTTCGATTATCGAATGGTCGAATAGTCGAACGATTTTTAGTTCGATTCGTAGTCGAAGTCGTAGTCGAAGGTCGAAGTAGCCCATTCGATGGTCGAAGTAGCCCAAAAAACACTTCGAAATTCGAAGTTTTTTCAATTCGAATCCTTCACTCGAGCTTCATGAATCGGCCCCAAAGTGATTGAACAGTCTGGTCGAATCCACTCTATTCTCCCTTTAAATAAGAGTACCAGCCCAGGGTAGATGGTTAGCCATTAGAGTTACTAGGGCTCTTTCGGAGTTCCGTTTTTCATAAATAGGGAGCACTAAGACAGATGTCAAAGCTCCAAAAGGGTAATGTAATAAAAATAGTGATGCACCGAATCCAGGATTCAGCTTTTTTCAGCAGGATTCGGACGAATCCTTCTTCCTGGCTGAACCGAATCTGAATTTGCATATACAAATTGGGGCAGGGAGGGGAATCGCGTGACTTTTTGTAACAAAACAAGGAAGTAAAAACATTTTCCCCATCCCACCCCTAATTTGCATATGCAAATTGGAGTTCAGATAGGTATCCACCCAAATCTTTTGCGAAGGATTTGGGGGTTTGGCCGAATTCAAAATAGCGGATTCGGTGCATCCCTAAATAAAAGGTGCAACATCTGTCCAATCAGCTGTTTGGTTTCAGATAGGTGACTAGACCAGTGCTACCCCCCCCCCTCAATATATTGCTCTTTAATTACCCAAGGTCATTGAAACTAACTTATGTATTTTTGCTTTCGTTCAGATTCAACTAAAAAAGAACCACGTTGGAATTTCTGGAAATATCTGGTTGACCCCCAAGGCCAAGTTGTGAAATACTGGAGGCCTGATGAGACTGCTGAGAGCATCCGGCCTGAAGTGGCCTCTTTAGTCAGACAAATAATCATGAAGAAGAAAGAAGACCTGTGAAATAATGTGCGGCCATTGGCACTGGACTCTTCTTAAAAGAAAATTGTACTTGTTTCAGTTCTAGGCTCCCCCCAGATTTGTTTATATTTCTTCGGGTTAAATTGTGGTAATTTTGTACTGTTTGTAAATCCTTTTTTCAACCAAACACTTGTCATTGTAAATGCCTTTTTACAAATGTAACATTTCATTAACTTGTTTTCACGAGATCTGTGAAGGCATGCTCAAGAATCTTATTTTAAGTAGGCGGGCAAGAACGGATTCTAGAAACAGGAAAGTCATGTCCAGCATGATGCGTTGGTCTTCAACTTTTTCTGGGCATAGGGCTAGTGCATCTTTCCTAAGTACAGCAGCCCTCTTTAATGTGAGATGTACCTGTGCCCTGCCCTCTGATAAGAGCATGTGCATTGTATGTCACTGACATGGTGTGGGCACCATTAAACTGGGCATGTAAGCAAGACGTACAATGTCATAAAACTTTGATATGTTCCCTGTATTCTAGGGATGCACCGAATCCGGGATTCGGTTTTATTCAGCACGATTCAGATTCGGACGAATCCAAGTGAATGGCCGAACCAAATCCGAGTGCAAAAAATTCATATGACTTTTCATCACACAAACAAGAAAGTAAAAAATGTTTTTTAACTTTCTTTCCCCCCTTGTTTCCCTAATTTGCAATTAGGGTTTCTGACAATTCACAAAGGATACGGCCCAATCCAAGAATAGGTGCATCCTTACTGTTTTCCCTGCAATACAGCTCCAATTCTCCACAGATGACTGCATATACTATAGGCTACATAGGTAAAGTAAATCCCAAAATTAAATACAAATGCTATGTATATGTACATGTACAGCAGTTCAGGTCCCGATTTACATAGCGGGCACCCCTAGGCCCGCTGCAGTTCGTCATCCCTGTCCCCTTCCCTTCATTTGTGCACATGCACAAATTTTCATTATCAGCTCAGGAGCTTGGGAGCATTCAGGGATTGGCACATGGGAAATTTAAAAAACTATTGTATCTCATGATCAGCCCCAGAACTTCCGAACCAATGTGTGGTTGGGCTTCATGCCGCCCCCTAAAATGCTGCCGCCCTAGGCCCGGGGCTTGGTGGCCTTTCCACAAATCCGGGCCTGCAGCAGTTGGACCCCATTGCACTACATGGACTTGCCCAGCAAAGCATCTAGCAATAGGGCAAGGTTATGTTAAAGGAGAAGGAAAGGTGAAATCACTGGGGGGGTTTCCAGCTTTTTTTCTTCACTTGGACATGCGTAGAAGTAGAGTAGATTAGAGTAAAATCGGAGTTTTAACAAAAAAGCACTTTATTGTGCATGCATCAGCCCTGAGGTAGCAAACAAAGAAGAAGCGTTAGAAGAAGATCACTCTCTGAGAAGAACCGGGGTATCGGATTAGTGAATATGATCCCTGTGGGGTGACTACCTTTTGGCTCCCCTCCTTTCCTTGTTTTTTGAACCCCAAGCCTGGGTTTTTATTCTATCCATTGAAGGGTTATTTACCACTTGATTGTTTTAGAACGTTTATACTGTACATCTCATGATTTTGAGATTTGATTAGATTGTCAGGCACACTGCTACGCCCCAGGACTTCCAGTCCAACACATCTTGGGCTCAGTTCGAGTGAGTTCCTTGACTTGAAGATGGAATGCTATATATAATTAGGCCAGATTCAGTTCAGTGAGAAAAAAAAGTTTCATGGTTTATCACGAGAAAACTTATGGACAACATTCAATTCGATCTAATTCACTTCCAGTTTTTTTCCCATAAACTGAACCTCATCCATGAGTTTTCACGTCAAACCCTTTTCTCACTGAAGTGAATCTGGCCCATGGTATGAAAAGAGCAAACAGAGAAGAAGAGAGAAAATGCACATCATTTCATACCAAACTGTGGGCTAGATTCAGTTCAGTGAAAAAAAGTTAACTCATGGTTTATCAAGTTAAAACTCATGGATGAGATTCCATTCGAGGAGAAATTTTAGTTCCAGTTTTTTCCCCATAGACTTAAATAGAGTTTTCATGTGATAAGCCGTGAGATAAGGTTTTCTGAACTGAATTGCATCTCAAATTGAATCTCGTCCAGGACTTTTTCTCGTGATAAACCTTTTTCTTTTTGAATTGAATCTGGCCCAATAACTTGAAAAGGGGTTCATTTTACGGATTTCATCATTGGGCAGCACAAGGCTTTATGAAATATGTTCAGATCTAGAAATTGTATATCTTGCCGGATGTGCATGTATCACACAATTTTCCATGTTGGCAGTTATCTACCTTTTATTTTGTCACAGAAAAGGTTAGTGTATGGTTCACCTATAATGTCCCCCCCCAAAGTTAAAAACATTTTGATCAAATTGTCTTACGCGTATTCATTTATACACCCCATTTAGTTTCATACTAAGAGACCACGCTTAAAATTGTGGTATTGACTCTATGGCCCTTAAGCTGGCCATAGAGTCTATACCACAATTTTAAGCGTGGTCTCTTAATGTAAAGATTTTTAAAAGATCTTTTCGCTATCATAAGACCAAGCTTATCTTGAAACGATCGTTTAAATGTATGATTTGTCCATCAACTAAAAAGACCATTTCAAGCAATGTTGTCTAGTTGAAGCCAGGAAATCTGAGGGTAGCTGCCTGCTTGGCCCTGCAAACAAAGATAGATTTCACTGTCACCGATGAAATTTTTTTTAACCTGGCCGATCAATTTTCTAAAGATGTAGGACGTAAAAATCGTTAGATGCACAATCGTTTGATTCCCACTAACCTCAAGATAATTTGACGGATTGGTTAGATTGCACTAAAATCTTTCATCAAAAAAAAATCTTTGCGTCTATGGGGGCCTTAAGAGTCAATACCACATCAATACAAGAAAGCAATATGTTAGGTGTGTGATCCAGATGTATATACAATCCAACTAAGACTATATAAAGAGCAGGTCGAAACCTCAAATGCATCACACAAAGAGTTAAGTGACAACAGTGGTTAAATGTCCTTTGTGTCGCTACACATCTGAAAAATACCATTCTTTCTGGTACGAAATAAGGATTGCTGGCTTGATACATTTTACCTTTTTGGTGCTACTGGATCTTTTGCAAAGAAATGATAAAATGATAAAAGGGAAAAGATAAATGATAAAAGGGAAAGAACAAGCAAAGAAGTAGATACAGCATTTACTTCACCACTCCTTTGGCAGTGAAGAAGACAAATAAACCATTATGATTTCACCTTGATATTTTTTGATAAGGAGAAGAGAAGAAGATGGTGCCCATAAGCTCTGCTGTGATCACTATTTCAAGAGGGGACAGAATTCTGGGGTAAGACTGTGCAGGGGGGCTTCACATCGCTGGGGGGGGGTTCTCCTTTAAGCATCATAACCAGTGAGAGCATTCAGGGCCACCAACCTCTGGATAAGGGACTTCCAGAAAAAGAACTTGATATGCAGCTACTGTATTAGGTGGCAAATCATAAAGCACAGATGCTAAGTACTACAGGGTGCTTGTACAGTAACTCCTATGCAAAAGGCACAGCATTTCTACCATTTAATTGTGCTTCAAAAAGATAGTATGCTCTCACAAAACATACTGTTTTCACATACTACACCACAAATGGTTACTTTTTTCTATTTTTTTTCCAACTTTGTGTTATACCTTTTTATGACCAGTAGTAGCTTAGTAAGCCTAGTCACCAACTCTCTAAACTATTACAGTCTGACATCTTAGTTGCTGGCAGTAACAGCTTCTGCCCTACTTGAGACTTTACTATTCAGTCAAAGATATTAATGTAGGTAATACTTCCAGTCGCAGAGCAAGTAGAGTAGGGCTGAGGTAGCATATCAAATTGCTAGAGCAGAGACTCTTAACTTATGGGCCAGGACCCAAAACTGATTCCTGTGCTATCTAAGATGAGTCCCCTTTAATACTGTCAAAATAATTCTTACAACAGACAACAGTAATAAAAATGAGGAAAATAATTATTCGGTCATGAAGCTCATTGCCAGTGTTAAAGAATCGGTGATCAGGCTTAAATTTAAAATAAACTGTACAAACTGTTAATCTCTGCATGTGCTTTGATTAGGTGAATAATCATTTGAACAGGTGTTAGCATGCAGTGCTGATGCTGTTCGGCACAGAGTACTAACACACTAAAACTGAGAACATCTATCAGCTTTGGTAAATGTAACAATTTGTTTGCTCGCAGTTAAGAAAATGTTCTTAAAAGTATTGTTAAATCTCAAAATACTTTCGAGTGCTGGGGATCCTTCTGGATTCCCCAGTTCAATCCATAATAAATATGCCCTTAAAGGGATTCTGTCATGATTTTTATGGTGTAGTTTTTATTTCTAAATTACACTGTTTACACTAAAAATAATTCACTCTCCAATATAAAATTGAATTCCTGAACCAGCAAGTATATTGGTTTGTAGGTGCATCTCAGGTCATTTTGCCTGGTCATTTGCTTTCAGAAAGAGCCAACACTTTAGGATGGAACTACTTTCTGGCAGGCTGTTGTTTCTCTTGCTCAATGTAACTGAATGTGTCACAGTGGGACCTGGATTTTACTATTGAGTGCTCTTCTTAGATCTACCAGGGAGCTGCTAACTGGTTACCTTCCCATTGTTCTGTTGTTAGGCTGCTGGGGGGGGGGGGGTGAGAGAGGGGGTGATATCACTCCAACTTGCAGTACAGCAGTAAAGAGTGACTGAAGTTTATCAGAGCACAAGTCACATGACTGGGAGCAGCTGGGAAACGGACAATATGTCCAGCCCCATGTCAGATTTCAAAACGAAATATAAAAAAATCTGTTTGCTCTTTTGAAAAATGATTTCAGTGCAGAATTCTGCTGGAGCAGCACTATTAACTGATGTGAAAACTGTTTCCCATGACAGTATCCCTTTAAGGCTATTTTTTACCATGTGCAACTAAACAGTGTGATGTAAAAAGATGACACGTCATGTGCTGATGTGGTAGTGTACGTAGCTGCTGGTTTAAGTTCAACAGCAAACTAACAATACACTGCCTAATCACCACACAAACAAAACTTTGTTTATTCTGTGTTTCCTGGGCTGCCTGTGAAGGTATTTAAGTATATTTGATACTCACAGATACAACACACATGAAACACTGAATAAAGAAGTCAAATTATCAACACAATACAAAATATTGAAAACCTACCATAAACTATGATTTCTTTAGAACCCTAAAGTCCTAAATTAACCCATGTCTATCTTTTTTAACTAGCTGCACTCTACGGGAAAAAGCTGTACAGATCAGAATGAGCAGCAGCCTCGTACAATAAGCCAATCATCTGGAATACTTGGTGTAGCTGCCCAGTGCATATTATATGTATTGTACAACTCTTGCACTGGCTTCAGTCTATGTAAAGAGTATAATACATCTATAGAATTAGTTAAAACACTATACGTTAGTGCTTCTTTAGTAGCCAGTATAATTTTAAAGGGGAACTATCGCGAAAATGAAAATTCAATATAAGCTTCAGCATACTGAAGTAAGAAACTTTCTAAATACAATCAATTAAATATTCTGCATCATTTCTGAAATAATCACGTTTATGTTCACTATCCCTCTCTCAGCATCTGTTTCTCTTCATTCTGTCTTCATGCAGCAGTTGGGTGTCATATAGTCATTGACAGTTAGAGCTAATATATCTTATAGGGGAGGCTTCCTTTCCTAGTAGGTGTATTAGAGCTCACTCAAATAATTGATTCCAGTACAAACAAAATAACTGCCTTTTGCACAAATCATGCACGTAGAGAGACAGGATTTCTGCTGGTTATAATAGAGTGAGCTCTAATACATCATCTAGGCAAAAGGTGCCCTCCAATAAGATATATTGGATCTAACTCAATGAATATCTGACGCCCAACTCCTGCATGAAGAGGGAATGAAGAGTAACAGATGCTGAGAGAGGTATAGTGAAGATGAACTTGATTATTTCAGAAAAGGTACAGAATATTTAATTGATTGTATTTAGAAAGTTTCTTATTTCAGTATGCTGAAGCTTATATTACATTTTTCTTTTCTTGATAGTTCCCCTTTAAAATCTGTGGAACTTTGCAATGCAATAAACTTTTGTTATGACCTGCATCCAATCTGTATTGATCTGTAAAGCCTTGCAAACCCATAGATCTGTTCTTGATTCAATAAAGCAGTCAATAAATGGGCAGAAGTGATGATCCGACGAACGAATGTGAAGAAGGGGGGCAGGTGTAAGTTAACCGGTGTCTGTTACTTCCCAACCAGCTAACATTACACTGCCTTCCCTCTAAACACAGATCCTTAGTGAAAAGATTATATTTCATCTTCATACAGTGGCTGAAGCTTTTCCCTGTTGCCAGTGGCAGAGTATTAGCGACTGCTGGATTTAATAGCAAGCAGCCAGCTAAACTACACTGCCTACCCGAAACAGGTAACTAGCTATGCACTCTTACGTCTTCTGTTCAAAATTCAAAATGTTTGAAAGGAATATCCAGTAAAAAAAAAACAAACACCTATTTATTCCACAAGATGGTGCTGTTTCACACCCGAACGCTGCTCAGAATGAAACAATGTGGAGTGCAGCTAACAACTGTAAGTTTCCAGAACACAACAGCCAGCTAGCAAGTGCACTGCCTCACTGGTCCAACCAAACTTTTATCACCTGTCTCGGATGTGTGCTCTTACTACTTCAACACTTCATATTACAATGAAGTAGCTTCATTGTTCAGGCAGAATATGATAAAAAAAAGTTATTTTAAAAGCAGCCTATAGTAAATCACATTATGTACACAATTAAGCAAGTACTTATTTGGGAATTGTTACAATAAAAGCAGAAGGACATAACCCTGGCCCTGGACATCACAAATAACAGTGATACAAAATTACTAGCACAGATTTCTAGTTACTAAACCTTTGCATTCTCACTCAGTTCCATTGAAATTTTCCTTGTCCACTTTTCAATGTGGAAAAGCAGTCAATTTTGCCCTTTTATTATTAACATGTATTTATATAGCGCCAGCATATTGCGTAGCACTGTAAAGTAAATGTGATTATACAACTAAATCACATGAATTATATACATAGAACATATGTAGTTACATACATAACAATCAATACCGGTACAAAAGGTGAGGAAGGAGTATACATACAGTGGGCAAGATCGAATTAAGTGGGTGAGAAATGTGGTACTGTATGTGGTGTTGCATTTGGTACTTAAGCAGAGTGAGGGTAGGCTTAAGCAGAGTGCGTTTTAAGAGATTTCTTGAAAGCAGAGAGGTTGGGAGAAAGTCGGACAGACCGTGGGAGAGAGTTCCAGAGGAGGGTTGCAGCCCTTGTTGGCGCCTCATCCTGTGTACGAGTAGGGTAAGGTAAAAAAGCTTCTATGGTAGGACAGTTTTCATGGGAGAAAGGGCAAATACCCTAGGGATGACATATATATTATGAAGCAGTTAAGTAATATATATTCTTAAATTATCTTATATACCATATTATGTGGCAATTGGGTATTGTCAGGATTTGCTGTAGTGCACAGTGTTTCAGACTACAACCACCTACTTTAAAATATGAGGACATCAGAAGAAACATTAAGTTCCTTGATCTGTATTAAAGTACTAAGCCCGTGGCATTGTGCCTATATAAAGTCATGCAACTCCTCTGTGATTTCCCATATTCTCATATAATTTACAACAGGGGTGCATTATTCCCATTAAGCATTACCTTAGATCAGGGCTTCCCTCATCGATATCTGGCCAAAAGTTGGCTAGATCTCGATCGGGCAGGTTAAAAAAATAAACGGATAAAAAAAATAATAAATCCCGTCGGATCGCGCCCACATCTGTGCGTCTATGCAGTCCTGCGATCTGACCACCCATATCGTATCCATTCTGAGGGCCCAACGATCGGATCAGCCCAATATCGCCCACTTCAATGTGTTCAATCGATTCAATTCATGTGTGCTTCAAGAGTAGGAATAGGCTCTTTTCAGCCCCAGGTGCGCGCTGTACCCCATGCCAGGGTATTTAGACACAATTCAACAGAAATAAAGTTTCACTTTTTTTCAGACTACCAGAGTGCTGCTGTTTCTGTTGAATTATGCCCACTTCAATGTGGGCATATCGGGGAGAGAGATCTCTACGTCTATGGCCACCTTAACACTGGCAAAGTGATGGACTGGATGCATCACGCTGTGTCAGCTGGTGTAACTAGAAGTTATCGGGACCCACAGCAACATTATTATAGGGACCCCAAATACTTGGCGAATAAATTATTTTACAGTTGGTCGCAGGTGGCATAACTAGAAGTTATTGGATGTTCAGCTAAGTCATTCTAGGGCCCCATAAACTTTGCATATTTTTCAGGTACCGAAACTGCTCATCAGTCACTTTCCCCCCACTTGCAGGACTGCTTTTTAAACATTTACACCCATGGCCCCATAAGATGTGAATTCTAAGACGCTGTATTAGTAGGCAAGTTGTGTATGCAGTGCCCAGCGACAAACTTTATCAGTGGAGCGGTGAAACTTACACTCCATCCATGCCACAAAGCTCACTTGTAAGGATGCAGGGAGTTGCAGTTTTCCAGCATGTAGAGTGCTGAAGGCAAACTATGCTGTAGGACAAGTTACTCACCTTGTTCATTTTCTGCATGTTGTACTTTCTGCTCCACTTGAGGTCTCTCCCGAGTGTTTTCATGATACTCTCCTAGAAAGACAGGACACGTTTAGGATGCATTAAAAGGGGAAGGGTGTGATGTCACCTGTATGAAACTAATATATATATACACATGGCACAACGTACCCACATCATGTCCTCCTCTCCTCTAACTCTCCGGGAGGAAATCTTTTCTAACTTCCAGTCCATGGCTCCTGCTGGATTTCCTTTCTGTGCGCCCGGTGCAGCCAGTCCCTTTGTCTCCAGCGCTCAGTGATGCTCCCCTGGGTACTATTCTTCTATATAAAGGTGGAGATCGGGCGGCTGCTGTAGCGGGAATCACCTGTGCTGCCATCCGATTGGTGAATGAGTTGGGAGCACGAGGGGATGAGGCCGGCCTTGTGACATCACTAGGATTCCCTGTTTCACGTCCCTGGATACGAGCGGAGCGGCTGCTGCAGCGGGAAACACGACTTCATTCATCAGACTGATGCCGGGCTCGTGACGTCACTACCAGGGAATTCCTTATTCCCGGAGCCAGGCTGTGTTTATAATCTCCCGCTTTGGCCAAGCGGGCCACTGCTGAGAAGGGAATTGTGGGGGTTGTAGTCAATAGGGTAGAGATGCCGTACTGCCCCTCCCTTTGCTTACAGGATGCCTACTATGTGCTTGCCATGTGGCGACTGGCGCTGTTAGAACCGCCAAGTTGCCTTTCAACCACGAACCATGGGGGGCAGTTGGGAAAAAAGTGCCTAGGTCATTAGTAAGAAGATAGCCCAAGGGCCACATTGGACACCTGCTCAAGGGGAAGGGGGGAATGTTAAAGGTGTGGTTCACATTTACTTAATTTTTTAGTATGTTAAAGAATGGCCAATTCTAAGCAACTTTTCAATTGGTCTTCATTTTTTATCGTTTTTTTTTTCAATTACAGTAGGACCGTACCTCCCTACATTTTGCAAGTAAAAAGAGGGGAACGCCCATTTTTGTGACTCCAAAATTTGACAGGTTATTAAAATTTGAACATATTTCTGTGGTTGTTTTCAGTTATTACAGTTTTGCTAATGAAGGTGAATTTTCCTTTAAGCTGTGAGTCTAACTTCTCCCAAGGGACCTGTTATCTTATCTTACTCATTTGCTTATCTCAAAATTATTACAAAGGTATCTTATCTGCTGCTGTGGCTGTTCTGGGCTCTCTGCCAAAAGCCACTTAAGTTATAAACTTTATTTCTTTTTCTGGCTGTTCAGTGCAGAAAAAAAACGGGACTTTCCAGTACAAATGAAGGACTGCAGGTTGAGCACTCAAAAGAGAGACTGTCCCTCTAAAAACAGGAGGTATGGTAGAACCCCCATTTTACATTTTCAAAGGGACCAGGAAAAAACAGGACAGTGAAATCCAGGAAACTGTAAAATCAGGGAAATGTGTTAAAGTAACTTTTTCATCAATTACTGAAAGGATAGAAGCACAGGTGTCCGTTTTACTTTGAGATACAATATATTTACTGTGTTATTAACAAGGGTTAAGTAATGCAGCATTAATGTTACACTATGTGCAAGACTCTCTGTCAGTCACATACACAACCTAAAGCAATAAGTGATTGGTGCAGGACTGTATAAGGAACAGACTAATTGCAATTGACCATTTACAGGCAGAACCATGGCAAAATATACATCTGGTTAGTATTTTAAACCTCTTCATTTCACAAATGATAACATTCATAGAGGAAAAAAAGTAATTTTTGGAAACATCCAAACAGCAAAATCTTGATGTAAAATCTGGGAAACATTACTTAAATTCAGGGAAATGCACCAATTGAAATGCATTATAATTTGTTGGGTACTGGATAGGGATGGGCGAATTTTTTGGCCTAGTTTTGCCGAAAAAATGACGCACATAGACTTGTATGGCGGCGTGCGTTACAAAAAATAATTTCGCCGCGCGACAACATTTTTTTGTCGCCCATAGACTTTAATGCCCGTCTGCGACAATTTGAATTTTTGGCAAAACGAAACGGGTCAAATTCACCCATCCCTAGTACTGGAAAATCACTACACTTGCACTCCCTGGCTCTCCGAAAATCTAATCCTTGGTGCTCGGTGAAGGAGGCATCGGCAACCACCAAACTTGTAAGTAGAAAATTTCACTGGCACACAGGTTAATACGAGCAGGGACAAGCCCGTGCTAATTTTATTTTGCGAAGGTGCAACGTTTCGGGGTAAAACCCCTTTGTCAAGCATACAGTTCATATTGTGCAATAGCTATTTAACCCCACCACATGTCCAATCAATTAACATAATCCATTTTAACTCTTCACAGTTTTTTTGACCCGGACAGCCCGGTATTTTGAAGGGCTGCCCGGGTCAAAACTTCCTGCCCGGTTTTCCAAATAAGGAAAACCGAGCAGGATTCCCCATAATTGGCCGATCACCAACTCATAGCCCCGCCCCTCGACGGCAGGGCCCTGCCCTCCGCATCACATCCACGCCCCTATACATAACGGTCCCGCCCCCTCATCACGGCTACTGACCTCAACTAAAAAAAAATCAAATGTTCTATTAGGCTTCAAATGTATTGTAATTGCTACTTTTTATTACTCATCTTTTTATTTAGGCCTCTCCTATTCATATTCCATGGTTTTATGCAAAGTAATGCATGGTTGCTAGGATAATTTGGACCCTAGCAACCAGATTACTGAAATGGCAAACTGGAGGGCTGCTGAATAAAAAGCTAAATAATTAAAAAAGCACAGAAAATAAAAAAAAAGATTTGTCTCAACATATTGTCATACTAAAAGTTAACTCAAAGTTGAACAACCTCTTTAAAGAAGAGTGTGCAACCTCTCTGGTAACTGTACTCATATGGGAAAAATAAGTAGGTAAAGGTTGTGGAACTGTACTCAGATCTCTGAAGACACTATATGACCATCTTGTAGACAAAGGCCTGGTAGCCTAAATGTTACAGCTGGACAGAGCCCCTGTGTTACTGTGCACAGACACCTGTATTCCCAGATTATCAGAGCCGTACCCACTATCCACTAATATCCCTCTTCCAATGCATGTGGTATTAGCAACCTATCACCTGAAACTTTCATTTTACCCAAACTCCACCAACTACATTTCACCTTCAAAAACTACATCTTGTTATAGTATCACTATATTGCAAATGTGAGGGGTTTAAAAACGTAAAATTGTATGGGGCTTAATGCAGTTTTGATGGAGGACTGGCGTATCTGGGACAAGTAGGGCTGCAGACTAGAATATCCCAATTTTACCTTTCTGATGGTCTCTTTCTGCCATGAGGTAGAAATTTACCTTGGATAGAAAATATTGACAAATAATTTAACATTACATACTCTCCTTAAACCTGATTATTTTAACATGACATACTATCCTCATAGAAGCTTAAGGGGACCTATCATGAAAATAAAAAAAAATAACACAAACTTCATGTTGCGGAAATAAGAGACCGTATACAATCAGTTAAAAATTATGTGGTATATCTAAAATAAGCATGTCATTCTTCACTATCTATTATTTTATTATAATCTTGTCCCTGGTCACAAAGTGCTGTGACTAATGGGCCCACTATATGGAAACAGTGCAACAGTACTGAATGTGATAGCTTGTTAGAACATCAGAGACAAGAAACAGGGCTGCAGAGTATGGTACACACAGGGAACATAGGGCAAGCAGAGTATGGCACACACGGAAAATAGTATGGCACACTGGGAATAGGACAGGCAGAGTATAGCACACACAGAGCTTAGGGGAGGCAGAGTATTGCACCCATGGAGAATAGGACAGGCAGAGTATGGCACACACAGGGAGCATAGGGCAGGCAGAGTATGGCACACACAGGGAGAATAGGACAGGCAGATTAAGGCACACACAGGGAGCATAGGGCAGGCAGAGTATGACACACACACACAGAATAGGACAGGCTGAGTATGGCACACACAGGAAGAATAGGACAGGCAGAGTATTGCGCACACACAGGGAGCATAGGTCAGGCAGAGTATGGCACACACAGGAAACATAGGGCAGACAGAATTAGGCACACACGTGGAGCAGAGTATGGCACACACAAGGAGCATAGAGCAGGCAGAATATGGCACACACAGAGAATAGGGCAGGCTGAGTATGGCACACACAGGGAGAATAGGACAGGCAGAGTATGGCACACACAAGGGGCATAGGGTAGGCAGAGTATGGCATACACAAGGAGCATAGGGCAGGAAGAGTATGGCACACACAGGGAGCAGAGTATGGCACACACAAGGAGCATAGGGCAGGCAGAGTATGGCACACACAGTGAGGATATGGCAGGCAGAGTATGGCAAACACATGGAGCATAGGGCAGGCAGAACAGAAAACAGGGAAACCTCTAAGACCACTCTAAGATGTACTACATAGAGTGACACAGTGCTGGTGCCCCATAAGTGTATGAGGGTGAACAGGTGAACAATGTGGCCAGTTTCAGTCTGGGTCTCAGGTAGAGATGTCGCGAACTTGTTCGCGCGAACATCGGGTGTTCGCGCTCGCCGGAAGTTCGCGAACGTCGCGCGACGTTCGCCATTTTGGGTTCGCCATTGTTGGCGCTTTTTTTTGCCCTCTCACCCCAGACCAGCAGGTACATGGCAGCCAATCAGGAAGCTCTCCCCTGGACCACTCCCCTTCCCTATAAAAACCGAAGCCCTGCAGCGTTTTTTCACTCTGCCTGTGTGTGCTGAAGAGATAGTGTAGGGAGAGAGCTGCTGCCTGTTAGTGATTTCAGGGACAGTTGAAAGTTTGCTGGCTAGTAATCGTTTTGATACTGCTCTGTTATTGGAGGGACAGAAGTCTGCAGGGGTTTGAGGGACATTTAAGCTTAGGTAGCTTTGCTGGCTAGTAATCTACCTTCTACTGCAGTGCTCTGTATGTAGCTGCAGTGGGCAGCTGTCCTGCTTCTGATCTCATCTGCTGACTGCTGCAATAACAGTAGTCCTTGTAAGGACTGCTTTTATTTATTTTTTTGTTGTTTTACTACTACTACTACTACTACTACTATAAGAGCCCAGTGCTATTAGTCTAGCAGTGTTGGGGAGTGGGACTGGTGTGCTAATCTGCTGCTCCTAGTAGTTCAGCAGCACCAACTTTAATTTTTTTTTTTTAATATTCATTTTTTTTTATTTTACTTTTTTTTATTTTACTACCGCTGTAGTAGTGTATAAGTTGACCTTTTAGGCATTATTTGCCCTGTAGGCATTATTTGCACACTGTTTTCTTCAACCCGCCATCGAGCTGTGTGACCTTGTTCACATTCTGTCTAAATATCCATAATATTACCGTCTCCAGAAAAAACACCGGAGTCACTTTTTTCAAGCAGCCATAATATATTTTACGTAATCCGTATCCACCGCTGTAGTAGTGTATACGTTGGCCTTGTAGGCATTATTTGCACACTGTTTTCTTCAACCCGCCATCGAGCTGTGTGACCTTGTTCACATTCTGTCTAAATATCCATAATATTACCGTCTCCAGAAAAAACACCGGAGTCACTTTTTTCAAGCAGCCATAATATATTTTACGTAATCCGTATCCACCGCTGTAGTAGTGTATACGTTGGCCTTGTAGGCATTATTTGCACACTGTTTTCTTCAACCCGCCATCGAGCTGTGTGACCTTGTTCCCATTCTGTCTAAATATCCATAATATTACCGTCTCCAGAAAAAACACCGGAGTCACTTTTTTCAAGCAGCATTCATATATTTTACGTAATCCGTATCCACCGCTGTAGTAGTGTATACGTTGGCCTTGTAGGCATTATTTGCACACTGTTTTCTTCAACCCGCCATCGAGCTGTGTGACCTTGTTCACATTCTGTCTAAATATCCATAATATTACCGTCTCCAGAAAAAACACCAAACAATGCCTACAAGGTCAACGTATGGCAGTTGTTTAAAGAGAACAGTAGATTACTAGCCAGCAAAGCTACCTAAGCTAAAATGTCCCTCAAATCCCTGCAGACTTCTGTCCCTCCAATACAGAGCAGTATCAAGCAGATTACTAGCCAGCAAACTTACTATCATCTGTCCCTGAAATCACTAACAGCTCTCCCCCTACACTATCTCTTCCAAGCACACACAGGCAGATTTTTCAGATACATTTTTGCCCTTGATCCCCCTCTGGCATGCCACTGTCCAGGTCGTTGCACCCTTTAAACAACTTTAAAATCATTTTTCTGGCCAGAAATGTCTTTTCTAGATGTTAAAGTTCGCCTTCCCATTGAAGTCTATGGGGTTCGCGAACCGTTCGCGAACCGCTCGCATTTTTGCGCAAGTTCGCGAATATGTTCGCGAACTTTTTTTCCGACGTTCGCTACATCCCTAGTCTCAGGTGTGAAAAGTAAGAGCTTTAGGGTGTGAATAATAGAGGTGTTACAGGTGTTACCTTTTAAAGTTTATACATGGTAAGTAGACACAGCATGCAGATTTTCGTGTGGGAGACCACGGGTTGCAAGTTGAACAGCACTGTGAATATTAAAATAATACATTGGAGGCCAGGGGTTTAATAAATTAAAACACATTGGTGTTCAGTGAAACTTACCTTAGGAGCTTTTGTGGCTTTGGGCCTATTTGCGGATTCTGCTTCGGCTCCTTTTGTGGCTTTGGGTCTTTTTGCGGCTTCAGCTTTGGCTCCTTTCGTGGCTTTGGGTCTTTTTGAAGTTTCAGGACTTCAACTTCGGGTCTTTTTGTGGCTTCGGGTCTTTTCGTAGCCTCTGCTCCTTTCAAAGCTTCGGGTCTTTGTCGATTCGGATCTTCAGGACTTCGGCGATTCACTTCGGTGCTGTCAAGTGGGCCCGGCTAATTTCAAAAAGACCAGCACAGCTGGGCCCCCCTTTAGGCCAGGTACGAATGTACCCTCCTGATGACGGCCCAGCAAGCAACACTGGTTGCCATGGGTTATTGCCATGGTGGAAATTTTCCACGCGTTTGTAAATGAGCCCCAAGGTTGTATTTAATCTCTGCAGAATGCATTACCTGAGCAATACTTGCTTGCTGCAGGACAAATGCTAAAATAATAGTGTATTGCTGGCCATAGGTTATATAGAATCAGTGTCATACTTTAGGATGAAGCCTATCACAGAACCTCCTGAGATGTCAATGGTGTTATTAAGGGTGCTATTTTTAAAAAATAAACTTAAATTAATAATCCAGGTAAGAAATCATTAGCCCTCTTCATTTCCAGTATCTAAGACTTTAGTAAAAAAAATAATTACACGATTCTAGTCTAGTTCACGATTTAGAAAATAATAAAGATCTTGCAAGGTTTTGAGCACAGGTATAGGATATCTTATTCGGGACACCCATTATCCAGAAAGCTCCAAATTACAGGAAGGCAATATGCCATAAGCAAATAATTATTTCTAAAAATAATTTTCTTTTTTCTCTTTAATAATAAAACACATGATCCAAACAAAGGTAGAAAAAATCCACACCAGTGGCAAAATAACTTTATTGGATAAAATATTTAAAGTTTTTATTTTAGTAGACTTAAGTGTATCGCGATCCAATTTAAGAGAAAAGAAACCCTTACCCGGAAATCCCCAGGTCCCAAGAATTCTGGATAATAGATCCTATACAACATACGACATACATTAAACATTTTTCCATAACAGTGTAATCAGCAGAGGGCAGTGTTTTATCATTGTTTGAGCTTGGATGCCTGGTCAAAGAAAGCATATTATTCTGGAGTCCTGTGTGCTTGGCTCAGAAGAAAGCTTAAACAGTGACAAAATAGGACTCTGTCCCAGAGTATGCACAATTTGGAGTCTGTGAGCACAGAGTCTATTGGATAAATAGGTGACAGACACCTGCTATAAAAGGTAAAATAAAAAAAGCAACCTAAATGTTTTATACTTTCTTCCTTTACCTGCTACTCCTTGTGATGGTTAATCGGCACCCTCAGTGGCCACCCATCTTTGCTGAGCTTTCTATTAAGTAATTTAGATATCTTCTGGTTGCCAGAATTTCAAAGCAAAATCTGTGGACACATACGAAGGAGTGAGCGAGTAGCATAACCACAACCTTTTTCACTTCACCCCATTTAAACCACTCTCACAAAAGGTCAGCGCCACACATTTTTTCCTCTTAAAAATAATTTTTTCATCTTACAAATTACATTTGCTTAATGCAATTAATTTCCCCAGAGAAGGCACATTGCTCTCATACTGGCATCCCTCATATGGTTCCTGCCAGAAAATGTTGAAAATTGTCTTTTAGAAATGATACTGAAAAATTCTGAAAAAATCCTGAAAAATACACTAAATTGGGACATTTTATAACAAAGTTTGTGGTGGGGACAGCATTAGACTAGGTGCCAGGAGAAAAATGATGGGTCCTGGCCCTTGTGGGCTCAGGACCTTCCAGGTTATACAGGGACACCCATTCCGAATTAGAAGAAATGAGGTTCCATCACAATATTCAGAAAGGGTTTTTACAGTGAGAGCTTTGAATCAGTGGTACAGGCTGATACAATCGACAGCTTTAAGAGGGGGTTGGATGTTTTTTCAGCAAGTAAAGAAATACAGGGTCAGTGTCGGACTGGCCCGGCGGGATACCGGGAAAAAACCCGGTGGGCCCCGACTCCTAATGGGCCCCCCCCCGCCGGGCCAGTCCCCCGTCCCGATCATACTTTAAAGAAAAAAATGTTTTTCTATGTGCCGCGCAGCGCCATTTGTGCATGCGCGCGGCACCTTTCAGTGAGAAGCGGCGCCTACACGCAGGCCTTCGCTCAAGCATGTTCAGTGCGTCACAGTAGGGAGGCAGGGGGGTCGAGGGGGCCCTGGACTTTAGTCCCGGTGGGCCCCGGGCCCCCCAGTCCGACCCTGTACAGGGTTATGGAAAATAGCTCATAGTACAAGTTGGTCCAGGGACTGGTCCGATTGCCATTTTGGTGTCAGGAAGGAATTTTTTCCCCCTCTGAGGCAAATTGGAGAGGCTTCAGAAGAGTTTTTTGCCTTCCTCTGGATCAACTAGCAGTTAGGTATGTTTTATATAGAAATAAAGGGTTAAACTTGATGTCTTTTGTTTAACTTACTATGTAGGACCACATCCTGCCCTGGACCACGACTGGGGGATAAACTTGTGGCTGCCTCCGGAGGCTGCAGGTAGGAAGGAAGGGCCCCCCCTATCTCTGTGATGGTGGGCTCTGAGATGGCAGCCTAGTGATGAGCCCAGCCCATTCCACATTGAGTGGGAGAATATTACCCAGGGACAAAAGTTCTATATTCATTATTCATAGCATTATGCTTTATACAACAGAACCTCGTTTTCCCAGAAATGACACTGTCTTTTATTGCTGCATTATTCTTTTCCAGTTCTTACATTTGTGGTCCCCTGGAAAACATTTTACAATACTTTTTTCTTTCAGTTTGGTACAGGATCTTGTCAAAATAAAACCACCCTACTCGCATGAATAAACACAGATATTTGCATAATTAACGACCCCCAGAATCTATGCCTTCTATTCACAAGAGGAAGGCACATCACAAAAGAATTATGCACAGGGACACAGAAATCATTTTTGCTGGGGGGACCCAATGGACATCAAGTAACACCCCTGCCCATTCACGGAGTGGGAAGGGAGGCGCCAACGGGGCAACCAACTCAGGCGGCAGCAGCCCCTGAAGAGCCACTGCATGTTTATAAAGCATTTCAGAAGGAAGTTTATAACTGATGCAATTTGTAACATTTTTACTTAAAAGGGAACTATTGCAAAAATGAAAATTTAGTATAAGCTTTGTCATAGCGAAATTTAAAACTAAAACGAAAAATATTAAAAATTCTATCCCGTTTCTGAAATAATCAAATTTATCTTCACTATCCCTTTCTCAGCATCTGTTTCTCTTCATGCAGGAGTCGGGTGTCACATGTTCAATTATTTCAGTAATGGTTCAGAATTTTTAATTGATTTTATTTAGACAATTTCTTATTTTAGTATGATGAAGTTTCATCTTCGCCATGGTTCCCCTTTTAAATTTAGATATGCAAATTTGGATTCCAAAAAATGATGGATTAGGTGCATCAATAGTTATTATTACAATGATTAATAAGGCACCAGTGTAGTCTAATAGCTACATAATAACTCACATGCATCACTGTAACGCGCCGACTGGCTTTAAGAATCTAAATACAAATGTAATAGCACTAATAATAAATAATTGCTATATTTATTCGCTTTGAAGAAGTTCACCTTTTGATGTATTCCAGAGTTGCCAGGTTGGCAGTTTTCCAACCAAATTGGGCTACTAATTGAAAGCCCAGTCGGGTTTTGAAAGTACAAATTAGCTTAGGTATGGATTTGGGCTACTTTGTGGGCCTTTGGCTGGTTTGTACTTTGGAAACCAGCCAAAGATTTTTTTTGCCCTAATGTGCCAAGCCTGTTGGGTAACGTCGTTTTTGTTTAACAATTTACCAACTGCCAAGTTTAATGTAAAACTACAAGACCCAGCATGCAATGGTACTGACTATTGTAGAAGTCGGGAGTTACCAGTTTTTGAGCTCTGCACCCCAGTTTACCATCCCATTCTACAGGGGCGATCCACCAATGAGGCGAGCTAAGGGTGTTCACTTCAGGTGCCTTTAAAAGCCTAATTTCCGGATTTTAAACCGGAAATTCGACTTTACTAGGGCGAGATCTCCTCACTAGCGTTGCTGCCTCCCCCCCGTAAATGGAATCGGGCTGGGGGAAGGGGCGGCATTACTGGAGAGGCAATGTACACAGAAACAGCGCTGCCATTCTAGCATGTTTTGGTGACTTTCCTCAATTTTAGACAATTTTGGCGCAAAAATCGTCTGGCCACTAAAATAGCTAGAGGTTGACCAGTTTTACCAATATTTATTGAAATTGTATATGTATTAGGGCCTTCCTTTGTAGTTACGCCCCTGGTGGTCCGTCACATTTTACTTCATGGAAAAATTTCGCAAAACAGTTAAAATTTGAAAAGGGCATATTTTCACATATATTCTTTTTTTTAGACATTTTTTTCCCTGCACAAATTATTATTGTGCTATTTTCGAGGTACTTTTCAAGTGCCTCTTGGCAAATTTTGGGCTGGTTTCGTAGCTGACTTTGGCTGATTTTTAACATTAGACCTTGCAACCCTGATTCATGTTTAGACTCAATTCGATGAAATGAAATCTCAGTATTATGTACAGTTTTGTGGCGCTTGAATTTGGCCCGCTGGACCAGAAAGGCTTCTCCTCTGTATTAGCTTTCCCTCGTTTCCATGACTACTAATAAGGCGCCTACCTACGGCTCTCATTAGCGGGTCTCCTACCTGTGACAACAATACAGTAACGTGACCCACAGAAACAACAAGCGCTCAACTGCCAACTGCCTGAGGGACTGGCGGGTGCCGGGCTGGTGGCGGCAAATAAGGCCACGCGCGCGCGTCACGTGAACAAGCAACAGAGGAGCTCGAGCTGAGGTAATGGGTGCGGCGTGGCGCGATTCTGTCTGAGGTCGGGTAACCCCGTATTTAGCGTTTAAGTAACTGGGAATAAAAGAAACAGGGATGTAAATGGGATGGAAGATATTGTAATAATATTTTTTTACCTAGTGGCATTACTGTACTGTAACTATGGTTGCAGAATTGTTTTTTGGGGGCTACTAGGACTGACTGGAGCTTCCTCTCCTTGTCATGAGTGGGATCTTGATACAGCCCTGGCCTTTGATTTCTGCTGAAATTCATTATTTTTATATTCACTGTTCTTTTTATATTTACTATATATAACCTTTTAAAAAGCACTTAGAATTTGATTAATATTACTCATTTTGTATTACAATTCAGAACACACTCGTATTGAATGGAACGTCTGATGCAAATTGAATAGAATGACTTATGCAAATTTAGACACACATGTGTTTGATAACATATGCACCAGATAGTTTATTTAAATGGGTTAACACATGACTCACTTTGAACTCTGATGACGTGCCATATAGGAAGGGCATGAAACGCGTTAGTTTGTACCACTTACCCACTGCCTGTTATCATTTAAGGAGCCAAAATAAAAGCCGCTTTTCAAAGATATTGTGTAGCGATTCCTGTTGTGGAGAATGGGCCATCGCTGATCGGTGATACACAGAGACTGTGGTCTTTAAATTAGTAGCCCAATTTAGCTGAAAAACCGCCAATGTGGCAACCCTGCTAGCGGGGGACAGACCTGTGTGCAGGATGTGCACCCAGGCCCCCTTCCCCACAGAATCAAGCTCCAGCCCGCTCGACTAAAAAATTCTCTCAGCCCTGCCACTTGCAATCAGGGCCGCCATCAGGAGGGACTCGGATGAAGCAGCGCACACTCCTCTCCTCACAGTTTGATAGTTTGAGCCCGGTGCACAGTGTAGAGGGCACGGCAACCCTCAGGAATACGTACTAGGCAAACAAAATCACTGGCACACGTGGCAATTCAGGTGCCGGGTTACCCCGTGCTCTTTATTGTGCGGACGTGCAACGTTTCGGGGTGACAACCCCTTTATCAAGCATGATTTTGCTTGATAAAGGGGTTGTCACCCCGAAACGTTGCACGTCCGCACAATAAAGAGCACGGGGTAACCCGGCACCTGAATTGCCACGTGTGCCAGTGATTTTGTTTGCCTAGTACGCCATCAGGAGGGCACAGTGGGTACTCTTTAGGGATGCACCGAATCCTAATTTGCATATGTATATGCAAATTGGGGGTGGGGAGTGAAATCGTGTGACTTTTTGTCACAAAACAAGGAAGTAAAAAATGTTTTCTCCTTTCCATTCCTAATTTGCATATGCAAATTAGGGTTCAGTTCGGTATTCTGCCGAATCTTTTGTGAAGGATTCGGGGGTTTGGCCGAATCCAAAATTGTGGATTCAGTGCATCCCTAGTACTCTTGTACCAGACCTACAGGGGGGCTCAGCTGTGCTGCACTTTTCAAAATAGCCAGGCCCCTCTTGGCAGCACCGAAGCCGTAGCTCACCTGCCGAAGTCCCAGAAATTGTTATTGTACGGGGCCCTGTGATTTCTAATGGCGGCCCTGCCCGCAATGCAACACCCCTGGTATTTACGCCATTTGCACAGCACTGAGGCTAAGCTTTTCTCTGCCTGTGTTTTGTATGCAGGCAAGCTGATGCTCCTTCCTGTATCTGCACTGACAGGCATGGTGTGAACCTATGTGCAGACACCTGGAGTGGATTTTAGTGCAAAAATGCAGAGCTTTGCATTTTTGCACCAAAATGTGCTCCTTGTGTCTACACACGAGTATAAGCTCTGCAGGAGGCTTACATCTCATTAAAGCGCTGAGAAAGATGTTAGCTCTGTATAAAAAAAGAGTAAGACATAAATAATAATACAGAAGAGTTTTGGAGAAGTAATTTAGTTTCTGCTCGTCTGGAGTACTTCAGCTTCTACATTCCTGAGGTAATGTCTAAAACCAGAAATGGATTGTAGACCTTGCAAAGGTTTTTTGATGAAAACACTTGCACAAAGAACTCTATCAGACATTACAGTTGTTACCCACGCTGTAAAAAAAATCCTTAGTGGGCAAAGGGGCGCAATTTGGAACCACCCCCAAGCTACTAAAAATCATAGGTGTGCCAATGAAGGATAACAAGTTGTGAAGTACAGTATATTTGGTCAATGACATATTAATATAATTAAGATTTGATGGCTAACTAGAGGCAGGCCAAGTAAAGCCATTGGGATTAATCAGGAATGTTCTTGAAATTGCAGTAATTGTGCATATTTAATATGTGGTTATTTATATTCTATTTTTTTTATTGTAGTCTTTCTATTTTATTGATATATTGTTTAAATGTACAGTGCTGCATACGTGCCGTCCCAGTTTTTAAGCCTCATGGCCCATTTGCTAAACCTTTCTCACGTTAACTCTTTTTCTGTATATGCCATCATCCTGCATCTAGTTTATGCTATCCACTCTTATATAAAGGGGAACTAAACACCCTGAGCTCTTTTGAAATTCACATTCATGTTTTTATTTGTTTAAAAATATTGGCAATTTACTCCACCAGGTTTATATACCCACCCCCCTTAAACTGAAAAATTTTAGCAAAAGCCAGGATGATTTGTGCCCCCGATTTAAATCCCCAGGTGCCAGCTTTATCCACATTATCTAGTCCTGCCACCCTGTAAAGGAATTCTGGGCCTCTGTAATGGAGACTTTAGCCACCGAAATGGGTACATCACAGATAGACCCAGTGGTCTGCCTATTGGGAGTGATTGACGAGAAGTCAGTGATCATGCACTGAATAGGCATTACCCTCCCCCCCCACCATACCCTTCTGGAGACAGTTGGTAGATTGAGCTCTCCTACTAATCAAACTGATGTATGAAACGGGGGCAATAGACAAATTGGTGTGACCCAGACTTCCTGCAGTACAAGTGACCAGCTCCACCTAGGCACCAACAACCATCAGTCACAGCAACTTGTTGTATGCAAGATACTATATCTATACCAGCACCAAATCTAAACCATTGTAACGGCTCACAACTGCTGTGCTATCTTCTGTTTTGTGTTCGTTAAAGGGGAATTATCGCCAAAATGGAAATTTAATATAAGCTTCATCATACTGGAATAAGACATTTTGTAAATACAATCAATTAAATATTCTGCATCATTTTTGAAAAAATCAAGTTTTTGTTCACTATTTCTCTCGCAGCATCTGTTTCTCTTCATTCTGTCTTCATGCAGCAGTTGGGTGTCAGATATTCATTGACAGTTAGATCCAGTATATCTTATAGGGGGGCTTCCTTTCATAGCAGATGTATTAGAGCTCACTCAAGTAACTGATTCCAGTAGAAACAAAATCTAACAAAAACAAAATCTAAAAAAATTTTTTTGCACAAATCCTGCATGTAGAGAGACATGATGTCTGGTGGTTTTAATAGAGTGAGCTCTAATACATCTTCTAGGCAAAAGGAGGCCCCTTATAAGATATATATGATCTAACTGTCAATGAATATCTGACACCCAACTGCTGCATGAAGACAGAATGAAGAGAACAGACGCTGAGAAAGGGATAGTGAAGATAAACTTGATTATTTCAGAAACAATATAGAATTTTTAATTGATTGTATTTAGAAAGTTTCTTGTTTCAGTATGCTGAAGCTTATATTAAATTTCCATTTTCGCAATAGTTCCCATTTAAAACAATAAAACCTACCTCTAAAAAATTAAATATAGCCATTTAGTCTCTGTAATATGCATTTTCACCTTTCTTTTATTCAGCTTCTTTGTTATGTCTTATTAATTGTCAGCTGCAGTGTTATGTCATTGTGTTCATGTTGTCAATATTGTAAAGCACGCGCAAGGCATCCATATCCAACATTTTCATTAAAAGTATCAAAGTTAAAAGCCTTAAAGGAACAGTTCAGTGTGAAAATAAAAACTGGCTATTATGTTAGACATCCAGTCACTCCAGCCTTTATACATTACATTTTTGGCTAACTAATTATATTAGAAACATTTTTTATATCTATTTACCAAGTTTTTATTTTTACACTGAACAATTCCTTTAAGCATTAAAATTAAGCATGTACATGTGACATAAAGCAACTTAATAATTTAAAGGAAACACAAAAATCAAGCATATCCTATTTAAAAGAACATAAATCATAAGGCATAATGCTTAATTTCAATGTCAACACATGTATCGCTTCAGGGATGTTTCCAAGTACATGGCTGACATCACTGCACCGTTAAGTCAGTCAAAATTAAGATTTGTGAGGTGCTGAACAGATAATTGACTTGACAAATAAAGAGTTGGCATCTTCATTAATTCAGTCTTTTAAGAACTTTTGAAATATATTTTAACTGATACTATATAAAAAACTGATACTATATAAAATCACGTGCATGTTGTCCATATTACAGGTATTGGATCCATTATCTGTAAACCCATTATCCAGAGAGCTCTAAATTACAGAAAGCAATAATAATGTAAAAATAAAACTGTACCTTGTACTTGATCTTAAATAAGATATAATAATTCCTTACGGTAGTCAAAACAATCCTATTTGGTTTATTTAAATATGAAATTATTTTTTAGTAGACTTAAGGTATGGGGATCCAAATTATGGAAATATATCTTATCTAGAAAACCCCAGGTCCCGAGCATTCTGGATAACAGGTTCTGAACCTGTACATGTTTGCTTTGAAATAAAAATCGTATGTATTTATTTTAATTGCTGCAATTTCGGTGGGACAGCAGCCAAAACTACCAGGCCCTACTGAATTTGTACGTAAGCTGCAACTCAGACTCCTAAGTAATTCAGGCCTTGACTGCTGTGCTACAGGGGGTTATTGACATACGCAGGTGACTTTTTCCATTCGATTTTTTTAGCAACCATTATTGCAGTCTGTTGAGAATACCCACAGTAAAACTAAAACAAAACATTTGAAAGCTACCGACAGACCGACTCACCAGCTTATTGGCCCGTGTATGGGGCTTCCCCAATCGAGATCTGGACGAAAGTCGGCCAGATCTCGATCGGATGGGACTAAAAATCCCGTCGGATCGCGGCCGCATCTGTTCGTTGATGCGGTCCCGCGATCCGACCTCCCGTAAAGCCACCATAGGAGGGCCCAACGATCGGATCAGCCCGATATTGCCCAACTCAAGGTGGGCATATCGCCAAACGAGCGGATCTCTCCGTGTATGGCCACCTTTAGTTTTATCCTTCTCTACTTGTTTACTTCAGTTTGAGTGATAATCCCCAGTTAATCGCTCACCTTAAACACTTTTTTTTAAACCCGTAATGTTGAATTTGTCTACTTGTTTTACCTCAGATAAAATACCCCAATTTAATAAAATTTTATACATATAGTTATTAAGAGTCTGCTTAATCAGCTGTTGTTATATCTTTCATTAATAGAAACATTGTTTATGTAATGTAATGTAATGGTTTTTTTAAAGGGTGAAAGGTTCACCTTCCAAACACTTTTTTCAGTTCTGTTGTTTTCAGATTGTTCCCCAGAAATAAAGACCTTTTTCAATTACTTTCCGTTATTTATTTTTTACTGTTTTTCCAAAATCTAATTTCAAAGTTTAATGTCCTTGTCTCTTTTGTTTGAGTCTGGAAGCTCAGTAAATTCAGGCGCAAACTCTGAAATGTTACAATTTTGCAACATTGAGTTGATATCTAGTATAGGTCAATGTAAAAACAACTGGACTGGATTGAGTTGATACATTTCTCAAGAGCTTCTCTGGAGTATTAGCAACTGTTGTATCAATTCAAACAGCTGCCTTTATCAAAACCCAGAGATTCTGCTCAGCCAGGACAAAGATAACAAATGTATCAACTAAATGTATCAATTTAGAACAGTTTACAGGGTTGGCGACCCCTCCTCCCAGAGCTGCTGTAGAAGGTGAAAAATGATACTTTACACTTCAATATTAGAAAAACTGTGACACATAGAACATAGAAAGTAATTGGAAAAAGTCGTTATTTCTGGCGATCTATCTGAAAACAACTAGTTGTTTGAAGGTGAACAACCCCTTTAATTATTAATGGTAAAAGTCTTCTACTCTAATAATAGCATTTTCTGTGTTCACCCTGTAGAGGGCAGCAGTTCACTTTTTATTGCAGTTCTGTAGTGCACCAGGTACCAGGGAGAACATGTTCAGGCATGCATACAAAAAATAAATAAATTATAATTTTTATTATCTGGTCATTATTAAAAGACTATCATGTTTAAGCTATTTGGAAACAAAACATCAAATGTATATCTGGAATGCAAAGTTTAGAAATAGAAATATTAATTTAAAGAGATTATGATACCAGAAATTATATTTTTAAAATCTATTTTAACATTGTCTTTGCATGCTATATATAATTTTGCCATAAAAGTATTTGTGTGTTGCTTTTACACTACCTATCTTGTCCCCCCATGTTTCGCTATCTGTGGGTTGTCATATGTGTGCAGCAGTAGTAGAAACTGTAACTGACAGGTTGAGAAGGGACAGTCAGGTTGGCAAAACAGTCAGGTTTAGGAACTTGAGATAGAGTCCTGCGTGGAACCACGCGACCCGAACCGCAACCCGCATATTTACCCACTTTGATCCGCTACCCGACCCGGACCCGCAACTGCCTTATCCGCAACCCGACCCGCATTCCGCCAACCACCATCAAACAGGAAGTGATGGTGCTGCAAACTAGAAGTGACGTCATCAAAAGTGTGCGGGGACAGAAACAAGTTTAGTAAAACTTTAAAAGGAGTAAAATATAGACAATATTTCATAAGATAAGAAATTTAGATGAGACCTGCAACCGACCCGCAGATCCGCATCTATACACGCACCTGAAAATCCTCCCCTCGTTCCGCAGGTACCCACAATAGAATCTCAAATCTTAGACTTTGTCTCTAACTGCCGGAACATTAAAGGTACAATCTTTAATCTAAAAAGATATTGTTACAAGTGACACTGCGGCAAGAGCTTCAAAACCTTATGAGCTCACCCTGAAAAATTTTGACCCGGGTGTAAGAAACCCCAGGTCCCGCACTTGTGTTAAAATCTGCTCCTCAACATCACTTAAGCTTATAGGGAAATGCACTCACCAAGTGTGTAGAGTGGCCTGGGTGCATCGCCCCGAACCCGTAGCAGAGGGTGAGTGAGGAAAGCACTGCGTATCTTGACAGTGCTATATAAATAAATGATGATGATGAATTGAAGAAAGGTCAGCAAGCACTCCTGGAACCACTCGTGTGATAGAAGACAGCTTTATTTCAGTAAGTTAAAAGCATAGGATCCTGATGCGTTTCGTATCCAAAGGATACATAGTCATAGGCATCATGCCTATGACTACGTATCGTTTGGATACGAAACGTGTCAAGTTAAAATAAAGAAGTAGGCTAGAAATGTTGTACATTATGTTTTGGGCTTCTGTACCAGTCGAAGGCAACCACAGCCCGTTAGCAGTAAAGATCTGTGCCTCCAAACATCCCCCAGTAGCTCCCCATCTTCTTTTCTGTTGAATCACTGCACATGCTCTGTGCTGCTGTCAGTTACTAAGCTTAGGGACAGACTCAAAATATACAGTACATATAGAATATAAATGTCACAGAATAGGGCTGATTAGTGATTAGGAATAATTACTACATGGCAGCACAAAAACCAGTGCAATTAGCATAAGAATTTAATAATCATCTTATATTACAGATCAACCTCATTTTCTGCTGGATAATTAGTGACGACCCCTAAGCTTAGCTTCTCAACAGCTGCTCAAAGCCCACTAAGCATGCGAGTGTCGCAGACACTTTCCAAGATGGTGACCCCCTGTGACAAGTTTGAAGTCCTGGATCATTGCTGCTATTGAGAAGCTGAAACTTTAGGCTGGTGCAATAAGTTCGGTATATAAAACTTGGCATTTTTAGCCATATTCAATTTTAGGGTTTAGTTCTCCTTAAAGACACACTCACCACTCATTTGAAACATGGGCAGGGAGCGTAACAGATCTATAGAGAGCTCCAATAAAGGGGCAATTTTTGAAGTTAAAGGGATTCTGTCATGATTTTTATGATGTAGTTTTTATTTCTAAATTACACTGTTTACACTGAAAATAATTCACTCCACAATATAAAAATTCATTCCTGAACCAGCAAATGTATTTTTTTTAAGTTGTAATATTGGTGAGTAGGCAGCCATCTCAGATCATTGTGCCTGGTCAAGTGCTTTCAGAAAGAGCCAGTACTTTAGGATGGAACTGCTTTCTGGCAGGCTGTAGTTTCTCCTACTCAATGTAACTGAATGTGTCACAGTGGGACCTGGATTTTACTAATGAGATCTACCAGGCAGCTGTCATCTTGTGTTAGGGAGCTGCTACCTGGTGGGGGGGAGGGAGGGGGGTGATATTACTGCAACTTGCAGTACAGCAGTAAAGAGTGACTGAAGTTTATTAGAGCACATGACTGGGGGTAGCTGGGAAACTGACAATATGTCTAGCCTCATGTCAGATTTCAAGATTTAATATAAAAAAATCAGTTTGCTCTTTTGAGAAAAAAAATAAATATATAAAGGAAGTGATAAGGCTTACAAAAACCAGAACATAGGGTAATGGAGTTTCTGCCTGCCAGATCCTCAGAAGCATACCAAGCCGTAGCCCAGTTTTGTGTAAAGTTGGCCATAGACGTGCAGATTTACCTGCAATATCGGACGAACGAACGGACATCCCCATCTCCTGACCTGCCATTAACCTTCATTTTAAATAAATTCGTAAAAGAACAGATCAGACAATGTTCTGTCTTGACAGCAATTGTACAAGTTTATGTCCGACAAAAGCTGGTGACAGTCTCCCACTGAAAATCGTCTGATCGGCAATACATGCTGAGATATTATCGGCAGCCGACAGAAATTTTCTAACCTGTCCAATCGTCTGAACGACCGATCGCCATTGCACGAAAAATATTGGGACACTCCACACACGGTCCGAAAATCGTACAAATCCAGGTTTCGTACAAAAAATATGTACATCTATGGCCAGTTTAAGGCACAGGGAGTAGAAGGATAAAGGTAAAAGAAGTTCAAAGATAGCGATACAGAAGCTTTGTCTTAAATATGAAACAAGAAAAGTTCATATATTTTATCCAGATTTAGTTGAGTATATTATAAAAATAATCTAGTTACAAGACCAAAAAGGAAATTAATTCATTTGATTTGATATACTTCTTTTTATTTTGTGTATGTTCTTTGAAGTAGAAACCCTACATTTTATTGCAGCATGTTAATCAGCTCTTTGGTGTTCAGTCATCGTTCGTTTATCTGTTGTCTAAACGAAGCCTCACCCAGCCTATTGTCTTCAGTTGAGCCTTTCATAATACATAACACTGGCCCAGTAAGGCCCTACCAAAAAACTACTGACATTTTCTAATACAAATATCACACTTTGCAAACTTTGTGCCAAGGCGATGGCACCAGTGTTGAAAAGCTTATCTGCTGCTGCCTTCCTTTTCCTCCTTCGGCTAATGGCTCATGCTGTCTTCTGCCCCAAAATCCACTCTGTGTGTGTTCTAGCAGGCAGATGCCATGCTGTCAGGAGTGAATGTGTATAGAAAACAGATCCGCACACACACTGGTTAATGCAGTCGCGGAGTATCCCCTTTTATTCAGCCACCAAACATTCAATGTTTGAATGTTTGGTGGCTGAATAAAAGGGGATACTCCCCGATGCATTAACCAGTGTGTGTGCAGATCCGTTTTCTATACACATTCGTTGCTAAGGGACCCGGCCAGGTCAACGGAAGAAACGCACCACCAGTTGCAGGATTGGTGAACTACAGGTGTGCAGTAGGAGAAATTACATTGTAATGCTGTCAGGAGTGTCCATCGGCATTCCCTTCCTCCTCTGTACCGCATCCAAGATGGCGGTGCCCATAGTGCCAGCGCCTTGTCTTTGGCGCACAGGCACATGATGTCATCGTGCCAAATCTGAGGAGAAAATTCAAAATAAAAGGATGCTGAGGTCACGGGTTCGATGCCCGATTATAGGTCACTCTTGCTAGTGTTCCTGGGTGTGTTATTATTACAAAATAGATAATTTCTGGACTTTTGACCCTTGGCTTTGCTCCTGACAACAATCCTTGCTGCCTGCCTTGTGAACTTTTGCATGATTCCTGACTATGTCTATTCTTGATCCCTTCGTCTACCGCAAACTGGACTTTAACCCGACAACTTCCTCCTTGCCACATGTATGTCGGGGCACTGAGATAGAGGGGGCAAATGCAGCAGAGCAAGACCCTTATCCTCATCCATTCCCAAGTTACTAAACAATGCCAGACTCTGGCAAGCCTTACCCCATGGCTGCTGCTGTCATAATGTAAGACTAGAGCCATTTTTTTACATGGTGCTCTAGCCAATTTGATCTTTACCTGCCCCCAAATACAGCCGTGCAGCTTTAACAACCAAGGGAGGACACACACTTGTAAGAAATCAGATACAGGGATGCATGGATATAGTTTTAATCAGGGTCGGAACTAGGGGTAGGCAGAAGAGGCCCATGCCTCTTCCCTCACTTACCCCTAGTCCTGACCCATGTCCTCTTAATGCTGTCTCTTCTTGTAGGACTCCCAGTCTCACCACACTCTCATGCAAACGTGCTGGGGGCGAGGTGGCCAGCCGGGTTGCCTGGGGCGGGTGGCCCGGCCCTGGCTTTACCATAACTATATGGTGGAGGTCATAGTAACATACATAGTAACTTAAAGTTCAACCTTTTAACTTTTTTAACCTGCCTAACTTACCCTAAGCAATTCCTCTACAGAACATGAATCTTTTACTGTTTGCTTTGTTGATGAGCTATTGCACACTTTTGCAGTAACTTGGCTTCAACTGGTTAGACTAACTAGAAATGTAGTTCAAAGAGAATCATCAGAATAGTTTACATAGTTATAAAAATGTTAACATGTTTTAATGCTGTTTTCTTGTTTTTAAAGGACAAGCTTTTCTATTATGATGCATGAGTGCCCGTGTATGGATAGTAATACTTTGGACTAGAACATTGATAGAATGACTCTGCACTTTAAAAGCATTAGATAATCAGTATGAGCATTAGTTATAGTTTGTCAATGATGCAAAAAGCAAATAGAAAAATCCATGGCTATTGTATCATCTAGATACAATAGTTCGCTTGAAAATCAACACCGGAAAAAGCAAGTGGAAAGATTTCATTTGTTTAGTTGCTTTCTTGTGAAAACACTTTTTTTGCAACTGCATTGCTACTATTAACTTCCTTCTCCAATGACTGGACAGAGACATTTACCTTAGGATCAGTGAAACGCTCACAAAAATATTGACTGGCTTATTAAGAAGTTGAGATATGGAAGTCCCTTAAGCGAGCAGTGTTTCGTTAGACCAAAATACATATGCGTGTGCAGGGCCATCATTAGAAATCACTAAGTAACAACATTTTCTGGGCCCTCCCACCTCAGCCTCCAAGCCCCACCCCAGATCGTTCCCACACACAGTTAAAAGACCACACAGACAGTGCTAAAATGGTAACCCCCCCCACACAAGTTATAAAAAGGGCCCCCTTATAAGTTAAAAAACAAAAAACTGTGACGCTAGGGCCCCCCATAAAGGTTTTTTTAAAAAAACATTGGTGGTCAAGGCCCCTATAAGTTAAAAAAAACATTGGGGCCAGGGCCCCTCATTAAAGTTTTGAATTTCCATGTTAAAAAACGGTAATACGGCTATTAAAGTTACCTTCTCTTCTAACTAGGATTAGGAATTTGGAGGAAGTGGGAGATTTAAAGGGTGGTTTACCTTTAAACTTTTTTTTTAGTATTTATTTGTTATGAAAATCAGATGGCACACACTCTGGCAAATGTGCTAAGTAATTCTTGTTTATTTGATATCTCCACAAAACGTACAAGGTACAACCTCTTTTCTCAAGTGTGTACCTCCGAAATGTTGTGTGGAGATCTCTAATAAACCACAAGAATTATTTAGCACATTTGCAGAGTGTGTGCCATCTGATTTTGATTACAAATACATGGCTTGTTGAAAATTTTGGATGCAGCAGAGTTTCCAGATAGAGCACTACATTGAATCGCATACAGAACTTTTTAGTATGTTATGGAATGGCCAAATCTAAGTATTTTTCTATTGGCCTTCATTTTTTCTTTTTTATATTTTTTTAATTATTTGCCTTTTTCTTCTGACTCTTTCTAGCTTTCAAATGGGGGTCCCTGACCCCATCTAAAAATAAATGCTCGCTTTTTATTACTCTTCTTTCTATTCAGGTCCTCTGCTATTCATATTCCAGTCTCTTATTCAAATCAATATATGGTTAGCTTTCTCCAATCATCAATAGCATGTTATTTTCATGTTTTTAAAGGTTAATTAATAACACTGTGAGAGAATAGATGGCTTTCTATAATTAATTGGGAGTTGTAATAGTGACAGACAGAGGTTCACGGTTAAGAGATTTTCAATTACAACATGTTGATCAATGAGTAACTTTACAATAGATCGTAATGGTCATTACAAGCTCATTTAGCACAGACAGCCTGTTTAATGATTATATTCATTAATTGCAGATGTTTTCAGAGGCACTTTAATGAAAAATCTTGCCTGGTTTGAAAATAACAGAATTACTAAAATATTCAGTGTAAGTGATTTCTACACCAAAAACTTTTTAAAATTGCATAGACATGTAAAGTAAATTACACTGAAATACACTTAAGTTGTCTTAAGTTGTATTTTACATGTGCCTATAAACTAAAAATGTGAGTGATGCAGGTGCACAGAACTCTTGTATACAAAGACTTGCATTGAAACTTAGGGGCAGATTTACTAAAGGGCGAAGAATTCGCCAGAAATCCCATCCGCAGGGACATTGCCAATTTACTTACAGGCGTAGAGGACAATTCGCTTGCGAAAGAGACTGTTGTTAGCGTACGTTTGCACCCTATCGCCAGGCGACTTTTTGCTCTGGCGAACAGTCGTTACTCAAATTCAGTGCGAATTTTACAGAACGTTACCTCTTTCGCCAGAGTTTCCTTCGCCACCTTAGACCAGGCGAACTGATAAGATGAAGCTACATCTTCCTCAATCTTATGTCAGTGACATATCCTGTATGCCGGAAACTCGTAAAAGTTGTAAAAACATTGGCGTCTTTTCATTTTTTAAAGGGGGATTGCCTTCAAAAGACCTAACTTAAAGATTTTTGTGTTAACATTTTTTTATTTGAAATTTAAATGCAATTTGAGGGACAAGCCACATTTGTTTTAGGATGGGCTCATTAGAGGATCTCATTAGGGCATTAGAGGATCTCTTTAATCTTTATTTTGCTTCCTTGGACATTTGTAATAATAAGTGGCCATTTCAAGTGTGGTGAAGCGGTCGCTGGCAAAAATTGGCCCTTTAGTGAATTTAACCCTTAGTATTTCAACGATTGACATTCGTAGATCAAAGTTACAGTGTTCAACAACTGTAATGAGAGTGGCAACTTGCACAGTTAGAATGCTCTGAGCAAGTCTAATGCAAGTGCTTTGTACCCCTAGAGCAGCGGTCGAAAAACCTTTTTTTACCATATTCAAATGTAAAAACAAGTTGAAGAGCAACACAAGAATGCAAAAAGTTCCTGGGGTGCCAAATAGGGACTGCGATTGGCTATTAGAAGCCCCTATGAGGACTTGCAGCCTACAGGAGGTTCTGTTTGGCAGTACACAAGGTTTTTATGTAACTAAAACTTGCCTCCAAGCCAGAAATTAAAAAGATAAGCACCTGCTTTGAGGCCACTGAGAGCAACATCCAAGGGGTTGGAGAGCAACATGTTGCTCACAAGCCACTGGTTGGGGATCACTGCCCTAGAGTATGTAGAGATATATTTAAAGAGAACAAAAGCCTGGCAATTAAATCGACTACAATGAAAAAAAATGTTTCTACGCTTACTGTACCAACCCAGAGTTATAGAAGTGAAGACCCATACCTCTTGCTTGAGCATTTTAGAGGTCCACATCTTACTAGTATTTGTGCTTTAGACATGTGTTTTTTCCCATAGTTAAATATGGAAACCAGTGACTACTACAAATGGGTGTACACAGATATCTATCTATCTTACAGTGCTTACAGATGGACAGTCCAGGCCTGAAATTTCTACCTTTACCAGTTCATCATTTTAATAGGAGCATTTTTTAAAGAAAGATAGGGGATGTATTTAAATTAAGTTAAATTAAGTAATAAAGCTAAATATTTTCACAGAGTGAGGATTTACATATTCGAATTAATGTATATTTGGTTCCGAAGAGCTATGTTAGAACCCTAAGCGGCTGTAATATTTCATCTGCTTTGTACCAACAAAGCCCCAATAACTAGAATTCATTATCACTTATCCTGAAATAAGTGGAAACCTGGGGAATATACAAATCTCAGACCTTGGTGACAAATTCAGAAAGGTCTGAAAAATACTTGTCACCCCGTCCCAACCTTTTTTTTTTACATCAAAAAGTAAAGGTGTTTTGGCTAGTTTAATCAATGGGCTGCGGGAAACCGATGGTAGTTCAGGGATGTCGCTTTCGCCTGTGTCTGCAGGCAGGGCCGAAAGAGCTGATTTGGACAGGGTGGCCTTAGCTTTAGGGGGCGTTAGGAGCTGGTTTCCAGACAAAAAATGGTTAATTGCCTTGTGATCTGGCAGCCAATCCTAGTTGAGGAGAGGCTTTTTATAGCGCATGAGCACCTGACCTCATTGCTTGAGCTACAGCGTTCGGAGGGGAAAGGTTCGGGTTGTGGTATTTGGAGGAAATCTGTTAAAATTGGCAAGGACTATTATAGAATTTTTGGGTTCTCGGGCTTGAATTCAGCAAGGCTCTGAACGTTCCGTTGTTATTTACAGCCAGATGCTGCTTATTTCAGTTACTTAGTTAAGGACTAATTAAAGACTATTGAAACATTGTTGCAAGCCTAATTGTTTGGTTTGATACTTTGTGCCATCCGCAAGCATAGAGGAAAATACTGATTACTTCCTTTACCCCAGATAAGCCTCTCTCTCTCTCTCTCTCTCTCTCTCTGCATGGCAGCCGTAGTGAAGCCTAGCTGCTGCGTGTGTTTTTCCACGACTGTGGGGTTTTGACACACAGTCCATCCAGTCCAGAACAGAGTTTAGCATGTGGCGGTTAGTCTCCGCCGCCATTCCATTCGGTAACTTTATTCCCTGCCACCGGGTCCTTCCTGGAGAATAGACGGAATCCTCCGGTCTGTAACAGGGGGGCTCATTTGGATTCTGCCTCAGATCTTTCCACCTCAAAAATACCCCCAACAGACTTTGCTCTTCTGAGAATGCAACCTCACTTGTGACCACTTTCTAAATAGTACCTTTTTAATGGAAAAATTAGTTAATGCCATAAAACACATTCATCCTGTCAGAGGCTCCACAGTGATCATACTAAAAGTTATTTCTACATTTAAGAACTTCCCTTTAGTAAACTCAACTTAGGTCCTTTGACCTTCTAAACTTAATTTCTGGGTGGGCTCTGTGTGAAGCCCACCCAGTAGACAAAATTGTAAGCTCTAATGGTCTGGGAGCTCCTTCCTCTTGCTCATCTCAATACACAGGACTTAATCTGAGATTTAACTGCAAATATGTGGCAGTTACTCTCTTTCCTCTATTGGAAGAATGCTTAGGTCTATGTTCCCTAGTAGTGCTATATAAAGAAAATATGCATATATATTATTATCTGAATATTGCACCTGCCTACCATAAGTATTGTGATTAGGCAAGCTCTAATTGCATAATATCTAAACCAGGATTATAAAGGGGTGGTTCACCTTTAAGGTAAATTTTATTATGTTATAGAATGGCTAATTCTAAGCAAATTTTCAATTGGTTTTCATTATTAATTTTTTATAGTTATTTGCCTTTTTCTTCTGACTCTTTGCAGCTTTCAAATGGGTGTTGCTGACTCCCTTCCAAAAAACAAATGCTCTGCAAGGCTACAAATGTATTGTTATTGTTACTTTTTTTTACTGAAACTTCTATTCAGGCCTCTCCTATTCATATTCCTGTCTCCTATTCAAATCAATGCATGGTTGCTAGTTGCTAGTTACCAGACTGCTTAAGATGCAAATTAAAGAGCTGCTGAATAAAAAATGAAATAACTCAAAAATCTTCAATAATAAAAAATTAAAACCAATTGCAAATTGTCTCAGAATATCACTCCCTACATCATACTAAAAGTTATCTCAAAGGTGAACAACCCCTTTAAGGGTCAGATTTAAATGATTCCAAATAATTTGAAAAGTGGTAGGATTTGGCCAAATTCTTGGTTTAGTGCACCCCTAATTGTGCCAACAATAAACTATAATGGAAAAAGAATTATGGCAGTTATTTAAATGCCATTGCTTGTCCCTTCCAGTTAATGAAGAGTGCATTATTATGACCAGGTGATTATAATCTGACTTTTTTCCTCAGTAAATTTTGTAAAGCAAGAAACAGTTACAATAATTATTCTTTTTCATAGCAGAAACATGTACTTAATCCTTTTTTCTTTTAAAAGTCCAACTGGACGTTTACATAATGAAACATACCAACGGGGTCAAAGTGTGCTGTATGATTTAATTAATTACCCACTTAAAATGCATTTTAAAAACCCTGTGAAATATAGTAGTTGACCTATACAGTCATAAACATTGTTAATATGATCTGATTAGACCTATAATTAAGTGTATTGACCTGTTTTAATGTTCTAAAACAAACACTGTTATTTCAGTTAGTGTCCAAATTTCCTCTGTTGTTCAAGAGCCATTCAGTAATCCTCAGTCACACATTCAACTCTGTTATCATCTTCCTCTGTCTTTAATTGTAGCTCTCTTGCCATCAGTGCACAGTATAATATTGCACGCAAAAGCAAGACTCAAAATAAAAATGTCGAAAATGTGCTCAATTTCAATAGGTAATTTATATTTGAAGTTAAAAGATAAAGGGTACTATGTAATTAATATGATAAATGGTTTTGGTTCATCATTTAAAATATGGGACAGCTATTCTTGGGTGAGTATTTATTCTTTTCCTTAGAGTATCGGATCATTTATTGCAACTGAAATTTGTAATATATTCTACTAATATATTGGAGTAATAATAATAAATAAGCTAAAGTTTGCTACTTGTCTAGCAACCAATCAGTTTGAAAACACACTTCTGCTGCTTACTAGATGTAGGCAAACCTAAAGGGGAATGTTCATGAAAATAAATATATCTAAAAAATTAGAGCTCACTAAAACAAGGAACTTTGTAAATATGTGTAATTAGAAAAAATTATTCTCATCATTCACCTTTGCTCCATTCCTCTCTGTACAATCTCTGTTGGAGCTTCTTCTGTTGGGCTGTGCCGATAAGTTGCCATTTGGGGTTGCGATACCGTCCTTGGATTGAACAGTTAGGCCTCATTATTTATAAAGTGTTTGTGCTGCAGTCTCAGCCCAGTCCTGCACTTCTTCATGCACATTTATTAACGTTGTCATGGGTTATTATGCCCTCCCTCATACATAAAATGCATACCATGATTTACATTATAGGCACATCTAAGCAAAGTGGAATAACTACACGATGGCCCTCAGGCCTCCCCAGGTCCGGACTGAGAATTAAAATAGGCCCTGGCATTCCAGGTACACAGAGGCCCAATTAGCCCACACAGAGGCCCAAACAGCACCCACCAGCCCACTAAATACTGACTTTCTATGGCACCTTATAGCAGTCCCTCTGGCATTTGCCAGAACTCACAGATTGCCAGTCCAGGCATGGGCCTCCCCTACCACCCAAAGCATGTGTGTACTTAAAGGAGAAGGAAACCCCCTGGGCGCAAAAACCCCTCCCCCCCTGTGTTCCCCCCCTCCCTCCTCCCCCCTGGCCTACCTGTCCCCCTGGGCAAATGCCCCTAACTTGTTACTCACCCCTCTGCGCAGGTCTTGTCCACGGAGTTCACAGTCGCCATCTTCTCCCATGCGAGTCTTCTTCCTGCTTTGACCGGCGTCTTCTGGCACATGCGCAGTAGGAACAGTTACCGGTACGGATCTACTGCGCATGCGCCGAATGTCACAAAGTGAAATCAGAAAACTTCGTGACATTCGGCGCATGCGCAGTAGATCCGTACCGGTAACTGTTCCTACTGCGCATGTGCCAGAAGACGCCGGTCAAAGCAGGAAGAAGACGCGCGTGGGAGAAGATGGTGACTGTGAACTCCGTGGACAGGACCTGCGCAGAAGGGTGAGTAACAAGTTACGGGCATTTGCCCAGGGGGACAGGTAGGCCAGGGTGGAGGAGGGAGGGGGGGCAACACGGGAGGGGGGAAGGGTTTTGCACCCAGGGGGTTTCCTTCTCCTTTAACTGCAAACCCCAATGTTTTGCGTGCAATGTCTGACAGGCCCTAAAGCTGCACTCACGCCTCTCCTCTTCGTAGTTACAACAGGGTTTAATTATCGTCAGAACCAATGGGGCAAGCACAGGACAGTGTGTAGTTGTGATAGGGATCTTAGATGCTTTAAGGTGACAATACATGCACCGACATTATTATACAAAACTATTTTCTTACTATATTTGGTGTATGTATGGTGGGAGATGAGTCAACTGATATTGGCAGAAGACTTGGATATCAGTCTGCTCTTCGATAAAAAAAATTTGATTGGTCGCCTTTGAAGGCACCCGAACATCGGCCACTGTTTAGTGCTGAATCATCAGATACAGGTAAAATTCTATTGTTTTTAGTAGTACCTGTATATCTGACAATTCAGCTCTACGTGTGTATAGAAACAAACAACCTTTCTTGGAAAGATCTTTTCCAGGAAAGATCATAATTGCTACATCTATGTTAATGTAAAGAGCCATATGAATAAAGGATAAATAAAATACAAATGGCTTATCCTTGAAGGAAATGTTAAGTGGAAAAATAAAAATTGGGTAAACTAAATCTTTTTAGTTTACCCAACTAAACCTATCTATTTACCGACTTTTTATTTTTACACTGAACTGTTCCTTTAAATCATGACATGGCAAGGTAGGTTGCATATACAGCTAAATATTCAAAAAACTATAACTTAATAAAAAGGCCACAACTTGTTTATTGATAACTAAATAATGAATAATATTAATAGTATAAATAAACCCCTCCCTTCCCCTCGCTGCAGCCTGATTACTTTTTAGATAAAGTTTAACTCATTATATAGAGGCTTCTCAGTGGATAGTTTAATTCTAAACATTTGTTTAGGGCAATAACATAACATAAACCAATAGGTAACAATTAATGTCCCATAAAGTAATTTACAGTATACAGTAACATTTAGTATTTACTTAATTCTGAAAGAAAAGCTAAAACTAATAGCCAGCAGGTTTTATTAACCATGTAACAGCCAGGGGTTTAATTAATCAATTTAGGGCTCAATTTAAGAGCTTTCACACTGGAGTATTTGGCTACTAAAAACACACTATTTGGCTACTAAAAACACACGAGAATTCCTACAATTTTGCGTGGTTTTTTTTCAGATACTTCAGCTTCCTGCCAATAAAGTTTTTTTTCGCAAACAATCAGAGGGTTTTAGATGCTTAGCATTTTACTTTTTAAGAACCCGCTCTGGGAAATAAAAAATGATTGGCAGGAAGTTGAAGTATTCCAAACTAAATTATTATTATTATTTTGTACATATTTCATCCTTTCTGCAATCCTCCATCTCAATGGACTTCCTCCCTAGGTGTAAAATAATTCAATTAATTTACTAAAGTAAATTAAATTATACAGTTAGAATGCTTCACAAGTGTTCTTGAAAAATCAGAGAATTGTTGGACATTGCTCCACACTTCAAGGAGAGACAACGTGAAAACAGGTACATTTTTGTTCTTAATGCTTAAGATTTAATCTTTGCGATTGTAATAAGCTGGGCCCTCTGTACATTTGCTATTGGTCAATATTTGTATGTAATATGTATCTGTATGTATCATATATACACCCTTCTATTGTGCAGCACAGCAGAATATGCTGGCCCTTTTAAATACTTGTTAAAAAGTAATAATTATAGGGTGATTTGAAAATATGTTTGAAGTAAAAACAAATGGAAGAAAATGCTATACGTATTAACAAACTATATATCTGACTTCAACACCCTTATAAAAATAGTTACAGCATTTAAGCTACCATGGCTATCTATTCAGATATAGTATTCTTTCAATGCTGTAATAAAACATCTCGGAAGCCATTAATGGTTCTGAATAAATAGTACTCTTATCGTGCTAACAGTGCTTACTGTAGTGATAACATATTTGCATTGAATGTTTCTTTATTTGAACATCATTAGGTAATCTAATATTACAGATTAATGCACAATTTACAAATATTATAGCAGTTCATGTCTGCCTGTGATTTAACCATTGCATTTGGCTTTATAATAACAATATTCTTAAAGGAATTCAGAGTATTAATGCATTTGTAAATGTGTTAATCTCAAGATGTTGCTTCCATACACCAAAAATGTCTATAATTCTATTAACTATAAAATATATTTATTAGCAAATCAAATATTTAATTTATACACAGTTGAAATGGGAAAGAGAAGCAAGGCTAACAGATTTTTTAATCCATTTAGACAAAGGAAGCCAAACAAGCTAATCATTATGCTTGTGCATGTACTGAAATGGGGCAAACATAACGTCCGAATTTATCTCAATATTTTCTGCTATGAACTTCGATTAAATCCGCTCATTTCGCTTATTTATGTTTACATTTTGCCGAAAATTTGCATTGTGGGTAAAAAAAACAAAACATTTTTTTTTGTTTGAAAACTTCAACTGAAAACTTTGGGGTATTGCATGAAACCCAGCATACATCAAAAAATCATTCGGACTTGGGGTTTTAATAAATTGCCAAACATTCGGGATTTTTAAAAGTCTGATTTTATAAAAAAAAACAAAAAAAAATCACAATTTTTTTTCGTGATTTTTGCATTCGGAGTTTAGTAAATAACCCCCTAAATCTGATCTCCTCTCCTTGTAAGGCACTGCAGTATTTTTAACAATTTAAGTGCCACTGTTGAACTTCATTTGTGTTACATACAGCCTTTCGCAAATTAAGGAGGGAATTTTCTTCCTTTCGAGGACTAATTGAAGAGGTTTCATATGGGTTTTTTTCAACTTCTGTGGATCGATTAGCAGACATGCAGGAGGGCAAAATGTGGTTTATTTTTCAACCTCCTCAACTATGTTACTATGTAATTATGTAATAAATATATTATTAATTATATATAATTAAAGATCATAATAATGTATGCACAAAAATAAAACTGATTGACGATATGCCAAAAACCCACAGCAAATCACAAGCTTTTCAATATAATTAATCAAAGCAATTGAAAAATTATTGCACCGTGAGATTGGTGTTGAAAATCACTAGGCAATGAACCGTGCTGGGACAGATTTTCCTATAGTCAACTACAGAGTGCAGAAATGTAGAATCTGTTGCACACAGCATTCAGCTCTGTGACAGTCCACACCACATATACTACAATAGATGGAAGGAATAAGGTTAAACACACCAGCAAATAACATCCACAGTATAACAGAACATTGCTCAGGACACTGGTAAACGCAAAAGACAAGTAGCTTCTGAGTTGAGGCAGGTAATTCCTTCCGAACTGTTATCTTGTCATCAGTTTCAGGCTTTGTTATGCTGACCAGAGGCACCATTGTTTGCACTATGTTGGAGTTTGACTTCATTCCTACTTGCATTTAGGGTTGCCACGCCACCCAATTGGACATTTCGGTTCAAAACTGCCTTCCCAGCTTTCAAGAGTCTGAAAAACAGTCAGGCCTTTCCCCTGATGAATGTGCAATTCAGCCATGCAAAGGCTCGTGCACCATAGCTTTGTCCCTAAATGTCAATAACCTGTCCATTTTACATCATTGGCCCTCCTCCATACATCACCAGCCCTACCCTAGTCTGGATCTTGAAGTAAACAATAGGTGACAGCCCTACTTGCAGTATAGTTGGAAAGAGAGGCTGCAGCTTATGCACATTTCAAGAGGTTGATAGGAAGGCAAGGGAATAGTTTGCTTAAAATGTTATTTTTAAAAATGGCTAATTTTAAAAAAATATATATATCAGTAAAGAATTGTTCTTAGTAGCTATAAATGGATGGATGTGTTTAGAAATAAATATGTCTCCTTTTAAGAAGACCACCCAATGTTCTTAATTTTACCAAAGTGTAATTATAAAATAAAAAACAGATAACAAATAATAAAATTATCCTTTTACGAGTGTCATTACTGTTTTTTTATCTTCAAAACAGGCACCTCAGAGGAAATTTAATCCATTTATTCTTATGGGACAACTGTAAAGTTGTGCATAAAATAGTTGAAAAAATTGAAGTAAATTGGCTTGCTAATATATTTATTTACAGTTCCATGCATATTACTCATTTTGTACATACTGGGAATTGCTTTGTACCGCCTGTTCAGGCTCCTGTTTCATATCCATGTGCAAACAAGATTACCAAAACCAACACACTTTGGTTTAGACAGCAATCGTTTATGCAGTACTGTATCAAACTTCAACATAGAACGCAATTGCATTTGTATGGCACAATCTGTTCTTCATAAATCCATGCTTTATAAATCCTTATAAGCATCAAAATGTTGAAAACAGATAACAGTTAACAAGCTTTCCCATAACTTTCCCACCATAGATGTCAAACTTACAGAACTGTAATTGCCAGGCTGAGATTGTTATCCAAAGGTACCATACCAGATAAAAATTAGTCTGGGAAAATCAGAAAAAGTGGCTGGCTAAAACTGAATTAAGTTATTTAAAGGATAACTAAACCCCCTAGTAACAAAAAAAACCCTTAACTGCCTGCTTTCTAAACATATGAAAGTAGTCCAGCTTGTATTCAGGATACCGCCTCACAATTGATCTCTTTAACCTTTTTTTATGGTCCCTAAAGGGATTTGTAAGAATCACGTCTATTACGCTCTTTGTGTGCTAAGGCAACGTAATATTTATTTTAGTTATTCTGTAACTAGTTACATTTTTCATGATCTTTATGCTCAAGCAAGCAAGTAAACCGTCATTTGCCACTACTATGTTCCATCTAACGAAGATAATAAATTAAACTAGATTAAGGATAGTAATCACTGTCCAACAAATCTTTTTGGTATCAATTCATTATTTATCATTAAGACACAGAAGGTGTGGAAGTATCGGCAAATAACAATCCTTGGTCTTTATTTGGTGTCAAAATAGACAGTAACAAAGAAAAAACTGGGAAAATATCACCCCAATTATAATGGCATTTTTGCAATCATATTTATCTATATGTATCTGTATATATAAGTACAACACTCATCAGGTCTTTTTGAATTACACAAATTATTGATTATTCATAGAACAGTTCAACTAATCTGTCATGGTTATGACCTTCAGGGACATGTTTGCAATTAATTACATTTACTAACAAGGTCATATTTTGTCACAAGATGGAATGAACCATTTTGGATTATATATGGGCGTGTACCTTACTATTTTATTACTTTTTTAAGGATCATCTTAAAACAGATTGCCATGTTTTGCTCAATAAAAGAAAATGTAATTATGTATGTATACATTTATTTATATAGGGCTACTTATGTACACAGCTCTGTACAGCAGAACAATAAATTCATATACCGTAATTCATACAATAATAGATACAAATAAATAGAAAGTTCAGTTGCAGAAAAGACTAGGGTCTTTAGTTACTAAAACTCAAATTTATCTTATATTTTTATTAAACCAAGCTCAACCAAACTCCCATCCATAAAATAACAATAATAAAAAGTTGGTTTGGGGAAAAACTCGATAAAATCGTGTGAAACCCCAAATCATACACATTTTTTTTTGAATTATCACGAAAATCCATATTTTTTTTTTCGGATTATCAGATGAAACCCAGTGCAGATCATGATATTTTCAAATTGTAAAAGGGACATCTCCCATTAACTTATATAGTACATGACCTCGACAGGTTTGAGATGGCAGATTTTTGGATTTGGACTTTTTGCAGTTTTGGGGTAAAATAAAGCTTGAAAAATTCTAGGTTTATTTTTTCTCTAGAAAATTCTGTTTTGCCCAAAAAAACCTCGTCCAGGAAAAACTGAGATTTAATAAATACCCCTTTTAGTTAATTGTTAAAGAGACAAGAGGAATGAAGTCCCTGTAGAGCTTACCTTCTTTTGTGAAAGAATGGGATGGATATAGGCAATATTACATTTGAAAAGGTGACAGGTTTTGACACTGGTGTTAATATGGTCAGAAATGGAGAGAGAGAGGAGTCAAAGATTACTCCCAGCCAATGTGTAAAGTTGACAGTCTTAAGGACCATGCCATCAATAGAGATAGTAAAGTGGGGGAGTAGGACCTGGTTTAGGTGGAAAAGGGATTAGTTTAATTTTGTTAGGTTTAGTTTGAGGTGACATTGGTTCATCTAGTTAAAGATTGCTAGAATTGCAAGTTACAGATCTGAGCCTCCAAGGGGTTGACAAATATATAGTGAATAAAGTACCCCCTCTTGTAAAATATAAGGATATTATAAGTTACAGAGGAGTTTCATGACCATATAAAAACACGAGGGTGAAGGCCAAGTGTTTTTTATACAGGTCATGGAACTCCGAGGTAACTTCTAATATCCTCATATTTTGCAACTGGGGGTACTTTATTTATTATAATACACAAGTTTCAGTGAGTCATGTGACAGAAATGACATCAGAACTCACCATTTATAACTGATGACATCAGAACTCATCGTTTATAAAGATATAATTTACAAGATATTAATGGCTTTTGTGTATTATATTTGGATATTATTAGCAAAGAGATGATACATAAGGCCAGATTAGTGGATTACAACTCAGAGTGTATAGGAAGAATAACAGACCAAGTACAGAAGCTTGCGGCACACCTTCATTAAGTGAAACTAAGGAAGAGGTTTTGTAAGCATAAGAGACAGTGAAAGATCTGTTAGAAAGTCAAGATGCAGCCTGATTGTGGAGACCAAGTGAATATAGAAGTTGCATGAGTAGGGAGTACAACTTTAAGATACATCACTTAGGGGCAGATTTATCAAGGGTCGAAGTGAATTCGAGGGAATTTTCGAAGTAAAAAAATTTGAAATTCAAAGTAATTTTTTGGATACTTCGACCATCGAATAGAATACTACGACTTCGAATTTACTTCGAATTCAATTAGAAGTAAAAATAGTTTGAATATTCGACCATTCCATAATCAAAGTACTGTCTCTTTAAAAAAAACTTTGACTTCAAAACGTCACCAAATTAAACCTGCAAAGTGCTGTGTTAGCCAATGGGGACCTTCTGCAACCATTTTCTAAGTCCTTACACATCGAAGTAAAATCGTTCGATCGTACGCTAAAATCGTTCAATTCTAACTACTTCGATCGGTCGATTGGCAAATTCGGTGAAAAATTAGATGGTCGCATTTCGAAGTATTTTACACTTTGAAATTCGACCCTTGACAAATCGCCCCTTAAAGTTATTTATAAATGTGGTTGAAAGCAGTAGTTTATCCAATTCCTTTTTCTAGTTCTGACTCCTGCAAAAAAAACATAGCTAAAGTCAGTTCTTTTCTAGGAGCTGGCCTTTGCTTTGTTTAAGCAGTCAGTAGTGCAGACAATACAAGCAACCAGACAAATACTGCTTTCAATAGCAATTACATTTACATATAACTTAGGAGTTACATTTACATATAACTTAGGAGAACTAAGCTCTAGGATCTAGAGGCTTCACTTCCAAACCAGCGCAGACTACAAATACTGTTTAGTTTACAGAACCTTTTTAGAAAGATTAAATAGAATATTGCAGTGGGGTTCGCTATGGGTTTGAAGTCAGGTTCTCAGCTTCAACTGCACATACTTCTGGAGCTAAAACTCCGGGAAAACATATGTCAAGTGTCCCGATGGTGGCCATCCTTTCCAGTGCACTATTGTGTGAAGGTGTGTTAGCTAACAAAGTAGCAGGGTGCACCCTAATACAGAGTGATTTACTGCACACTATTTCTTTGTAGCTTGTTAGCTTTGGTAGCTTGTTTGGCATGCAAACAAAAGTTTAAATTTCTCCTATGTTTTCTCCATATTTTCTCACTTTTATGCAAAGGTCTTTATTAACCAAGGGCCAAAACAAATTAGGGACTTTAGAACTTGCCTGACTCCACAATAAACAACATTATTTGCTACGTACAGATCGCAACGTGACAACCTCTTATTGACCCACAGATTTGGTTACTACAGTGAATCTTTAGACATATGCCATTGGTCTTACAAAACACAGTCACATTTATTTTTGAGTGTGTCCTATAAGAAGACAAAAAGTGTCTGTATTGGCACCACTCTGAAACCATGCCGGTAAGCGTGTGTATCTACAGAATTTGTATTGTTTGGCATTGAGGTATTAAGGTTGTTTTTGAAATTTTATGTTAATTTTGAAAACAACCTTAATACCTCAATGCCAAACAATACAAATTCTGTAGATACACATGCTTATCGGCATGGTTTCAGAGAGGTGCCCCTGTTCTCTGTTAAAAATAAAATATACTCCATACCTTCCCTACTAGTCAATGCATGCCCATTAGTTCCCACCACCTACATGAGAGTGGGATGAAAGCACAGATTTGGGATTCAAATCATGATATAAGGATAAAGTTGTTTTCCTTGATAGATTTTCCACACATTCAGGTAATTCCTTTGAAGCTACCTTTACTCCACACAACAAAAAAGGGGGGATACCACAAATATAAAATTATAAGATATCACCTGGAATTTTCTCCTTAGTTGTGACAGTTTCCGTTAAAGACAATTACACACAGAATGGGTGGTTTGGGGCATCATCATTTATTTATTTAGCACCAGCAAGTTCCGTACTGTTTTTCATTGATTTATTGCGAATAGGGGTCTTACAATAATTTAATAAATTCAAACGTTCCCGGAAGACCCACCTGTTTATAGAAGTTTATTCAAAGCATGTTAACTGATCAGACATCAATTTATCATAAATCACCAACTGTTTAAGTCTTCCTTATGTTTCAAATGTACCCTAACCCTTTAGATTGTAAGCTCTTGTGAGTAGGGCCCTCTGATCCTATATTTTACCCTTGCTTGTTAAATTATTTTCAGACCGTGTTCATTATAAATTGATGTGTAACTTGCTGTAGCTATATAAATAAATGATGATGACTATGATGATGAAATAGCCCTTAAAGGGGAACTATCGTGAAAATGAAAATGTAATATAAGTTTCATCACACTGAAATAAGAAACTTTCTAAATACAATCAAATAAACATGTTGCTGCATCCGTTCTGCAATGATCAAGGTTATCTTCACTATTCCTTTCTCAGCATATCAGATATTCATTGACAGTAAGATCCAATATAACTTATGGGGGGGGGCTTCCTTTCCTAGCTGATGTATTAGAGCTAACTCAAACTGATTCCAGTACAAACAAAGTCTAACAAAATAAGTCCTGCATGTAGAGAGACATGATGTCTGGTGATTTAAATAGAGTGAGCTCTAATACATCTTCTAGGCAAAAGGAACTATGCAGAATTTTGAATTGACTGTATTTAGAAAGATTCTTATGTTAGTATGCTGAAGCTTATATTACATTTATATTTACATTTTCGTGATAATTCACTCCTTTAATTTTTTTTACTTTTTAAAGAATGTATACTATATTTTTATACTTGTGATTGTTGATGCCTAATGTTGTGCATTTCCCGGTGTTAGGATTTTTATCCATTTGCATTTCTAATATTGTGTGGTATTAAAGTTAAAAACAATACTGTAGATAAAACTAGTTGTTGTAGTGTAAAACAGTATTGGACTAAGTACACAGGCAACACATATATAAGGTAAAGTGTATACAACTTTCAGGGTGAGAACTCTTCTTTAGGTGCTGACAAGTTCAAACTTAAAAAATAAACAACCTTTTTAGAACATACAAGTGGTAACATTAAACCCCACTGCTAAAAGCAAAAGATTACATTGACTGTTTTACTCTTCTCCTTTAAACAATTGTGTCAACAGTAATGACAGCTATATATTCTGAAATGTTAGCCTAATAACTGTTTCTATTGTTGATCATTTTGGCAAAATGTTCTCCAATATTTAAACAAGCCTGCCTCTAAATATAGTATATGCAGAAACTCAAACAATTACAAAACATTGTTTTATAGTTTTAAACACTGAAAGCACTAATGTATTTCCTATGCCAGGCTTCAGTAACGTCACACAGTGGCCTTTAAGTGAACCACTGAGTACAGGCTTGCATACTTTAATCAGCACTGGCTCAAAGTATACTTACCTTTAAATTTATTTTTTAGGGTGAAAATGGACTTAATGATGTTTTGTTCACCAATGATTTCTTTAAGGTGTGGTTCACCTTTAATTTAACTTTTAGTATATTATGAAATGGCTGATTCTAAGCACCTTTTCAATTGGTCTTAATTTTCTTAGTTTTATGGTTTTTGAATTACGAGCATGATGCGCCAACATCACACGCACGATGTTGGGGTGGCGTATTTAGGTACAATGCCTAGGGCAACATCGGACCTAAATACAGTTCTGTGTGTGTATGGTAGGAGATGAGCCGACCAATATCGGCAGAAGACTTGGATATTGGTCGGCTCGTTGAGTAGGCTGGATGGAAATTTTTGATCAGGCACCTTTGAAGGCACCCGAACATTGCCCGCTGTTAGTGCTGAATTTCTTATATACAGGTAGGGTTGCCGCATGGCCGGTATTTTATTGGCCTGTTCGGTAAAAATGATCCCAATGTTATTAATAAGGAAAAAAGATAAAAATATAGGAAGGCCAGTATTTTTTTCCAGAAAAGGTGGCAACCCTAGATACAGGTAAAATATTGTTCTATGTATGTTCTATGAATTCTATGTATAGTATATCTGAAGATTCAGCTCTACACACATGTGTGAAACGAACAATCGTCTTGGAAAGATCTTTTCCAGAAAAGATTGTAATTGTAATGTCTATGGCCACCTTTAGGAGTAGCCTGATTAAAGGATAACTAAACCCTAAAGTTAAAAAAAACCTACCCCCTACCCTACATAGACCCCCTCCCCCCTAGCCTAGCTGCCATCCCGGGCAAATGCACCTAAGTCTTTACTTACCCATCCGTGCAGATTCTGTCCAGCCAAGATCGCGGGCACCATCTTCAGACGCTTCAGTAATCTTCGGAATGAGACCGGCACTTCAGCAATTATTTTGAGTTTCGGTGCATGTGCAGTTGAAAAAGCTGAAAATCTCTCCAACTTCTTATGCGCCGCTACGCCGGTCTCATTACGAAGATTACCGAAGAGAAGAAGATGTACAGAATCTGCACAGAGGGGTAAGTAAAGAGTTAGGGCCATTTTCCCAGGGTAGCAGCTAGGCTGGGGGTCTATGTAGGGTGGGGGTAGGGTTTTTTTTTACTTTAGGGTTTAGTTCTCCTTTAAGTTTTTTCATTAACTTAATAAATGTACTAAATTTGTGTCTGTATAGGCTAAATGTTAGGTACAAGGCTACTTAGCACCTTCCATCCCCTGGTTTTCCTAAGCTTGTGCATTGTTAATGAAGTGCAAAATGAGGACATTTCAGTGGATGCAATGTGCCAACCACCTCACGGTCCTTCTGTTTGTAGCACTGCCAAATGAAGACAGCTCTTCAAACAAAGTGAGGGGCAATGCACAAATATGATTATAAGGTAAACTACGGCTATTTGTGTCTGTTCATTTTTTTGCACCTTGCACCATTTGTTAAATAAACTTGATTGAGTCCTACTAGATGGGAGGGGGTGGTACTGTCTACTAAAAGAAAAAATGGTGTCTGTTTAGAGTATTAGATGTAGAAAAAGTCATATGTAATAAATACAAGCTTTCATGCACTGCTTATGCTTATGCACATTTCATTTACATGGCTAACCACACTGAAGTGTGCATGACTTTACCTTAAATCTCTGCTCATGAACAATTGTATGATACAGCTGTTTAAATAAAGCAATAAAATCAGTGTCCTACCCTTAACTTCCAGCACGTAAAATACATTCAGGTCAGATTAACTTGTTTACAGTACGGGAGACCCACCTAAGCTGGATTGTTACACTGTTTTCTGTCGGCAGTTACGACATCAGCCGTGAAAGTATTTCAATGCCTTTCAGTGGTGTTCCAACAATGCCCTTATAATTAATCAAAGTTCTGAAGTTTAAATTGTGACTTCTGGAATGTACATAGTTATTAAATGGGCTGGTTGGACGTCATATGGATTATTTACCTTTCTTTCTTGGTGATATCTAATACCCATAAAGCCAAAACCAGCAAACTGCTGGTAAATAGTTACTTTCCAGATTTGGAGAAGGGTACCGATACTTTTTATAATACTATAAAAGAACAATCCCAGCTTCTGCATTTCACCTTCTGCAGATTTTCCTTGTAAATATTACTAATTTCCAGTACGAAGCTCCTTAACACTGGTGCTCTACATGAAACCAAATTTTCCAATATGTGGTACAGATATAGGACCTGTTATTCAGAATGCTCGGGACCTGGGGATTTCTGGATAACAGATCTTTATCCATTACTTGGATCCTCATGCCTAACGTCTACTATAAAATCATGTAAATATTAAATAAACCCAATAGACTGGTTTTGCTTCCAGTAAAGATTAATTATATCTTAGTTTGGATCAAGTACAATGTAATGTTTTATTATTACAGCGAAAAGGGAAACCTTTTTAAAAAGTTTGGATTATTTAGATAAAATGGGAGATGGCCTTTCCATAATTCAGAGCTTTCTGGATAATAGGTTTCCCATAACGGATCCCATACCTGCATTAATATTCATGCCTTTATTACGTATAGTAGTGTAGTGTATCTGCTAGCAATATACATGTTAAAGAAACATTCAGCACCTCAAAACTTATCTTCTAATAGTATACCAGAAAGAATGATTTATTTCAAATGGGTATAATCTCTAGTTTTACTGTTTTTGTAGGATTTAAAAATGTATTTATTTAATTTTCTCCCTCTGATATAAGCACTGTAAGCTAGCTTACTCTTCTTTTGTAGACACCTGACACCCATGTCCAATACAGAAACTACCAGGAAATTCTGGAAAGGGAAACAACTACCCCTCCCATCTGAACAAGTCCAGCCCTATGTTGGATTAACCCTTAAGGGGATGACCCTAGCCATAAGGAACCTTCACTAATTTACATCTCTACATTAATAACTGAACTATGACATTTGTGGTGCCTATGGAAATCAGTCCAACCCAACTCATAGCAAATATAGGTTGTTTGCACACAAAAAATGGCATAGCTGTATCCTAATAAAGCATTTAATATATCAATAAAACAAAATGTATGCAAACCAGCTGTTTCTGAAACACATTAACATCTTTTACACTTTGGTGGGTATTAATAATATTTTATAATAACAGCAAGATAATTACAGGCAGATATTTTCAAATCTTTTTTCGTTGGTTTTATGTTGAGCATTGATGTGTTTTGCCTGTTTAATCAATGAATTAGAGTTTGCTTGTGAAGACTTTGCATCTCCCTGTTATCGATAAAATTCCAATTAGACAGATTTATGAACTTTGAAGACGTGGTGAAGATTGAGTGAAAAACAAAGATCAGGCAGGATTGAACAAAAAGCACGTTTTAGATAGGTATATCTCCAGAAATACAGTTTTATTGTATTTATTTTAATATGAAAATCAATATAAACACATTATTAATCTGTACTTCATCTTTAATTCTAAGGTTCCCATATAAAACCTTCCTTTGGCTGATAACAGATTAGGGCTGGCACAAACTGAATTTTTTCTTTTGTTTATTGACTTCTGCTTACAGCAAAGCAAATCTTTTTAGTATAAAGGTTTTCAAGAAAAGTGAGTGTAGAAAAGTTTGTGTACAATATATATTATTACCAAACAGTTTTTGCCTTGTTGGTACATGTGCTTTCATTTTTACTTATTTTAATTTGTAGTCACCAAATAAAGATTATAGTATAGTAATATAGTATAGTAATTTATGACCACAAGCACAGTTGCATGTTAAACCCCATTCACTAAGGGGCAGATTTATCAAAGGTCGAATTAAAAGACTTTGAATTTCAAAGTAATTTTTGGGTACTTCAACCATCGGATAGGCCAAATTCGACTTTGATAGGAACTGAAAATAATTAGAATATTCGATCATTCGAAAATCGATGTACTGTCTCTTTAAAAAACTTCGACTTCGACACTTCGCCACCTTAAACCTGCCAAATTGCTATGTTAGCCTATGGGGACCTCCTAGAACCCATAGCCAACATTTGGGTACGTTTTTAGAAGTCAAAGTTTTTCTTTTTTTTAAAATCGTTTGATTTTTCATTTAAATGCCCGAATTTCGAAGTTTTAGCACTTCGAAATTCGACCCTTGATAAATCTGCCCCTATAGGTACTTCAAAATCCTTTCTTTGCACTTCTTGTGCTTGGTGTCAGTACTTCCTTCCTCCTTTTCCAAATTGAGTGCACCTGCACCTCTTGATGCAGGAGAACTCTGGCGTTACCACCACCTCAAGACAAGTAACCCGAGGGTTTTCTCAGGGTCCTAGGTGCAATGTAGTTGCATCTGAATAATGGGGAGCATGCATCGCTCTCATGCCGGACAACGGGAATGACACCAGTTGGACATATAAAAACTTTCAGGAGGAAAGTGTTAGTGCCGTTGTGTTAATTTGGAAGCATCACCCACAACTGCACCAAAAGCAATGCTTCCGCAACTGCAACAACACTGGAATTCTGCGAGGAAATGGTGCATTATGGGGAAAAAAACATGGCGATTTCCATCTAAATTCTACTGTGCTTACTGCACTTACAGTTTAAAAAGACCCCTTCTACATGTCCTAAATATAATCTTGTGGTAGGCAACTAGGCACATGCTTTCATGTTTTTGGGAATGACCAGTCAACAAACAATTTTGGTTGGATATTTTAAAGTGTATTAATGAGAGTCTGGCCCTCTCCAACATTCAATGCTTGAAGGTATGCTTACTCGGGGTGCTGGAAGACTTGGGACTACCATCATACCAACGGTTATGCTATCTCCAGCTGTTGTTTTTTGTGAAAAAAGCTTTATTATTGATTTGGTAATCTACATCAACTCCAGCATTTACCTTCTGGAAAAAACGAATGAAAGGGATTCTGTCATTATTTTTATGGTGTCGTTTTTATTTCTAAATTACACTGTTTATATTGCAAATAATTCATTCTACAATTTCATTCCTGAACCAGAAAGTATATATTTTAGTTATAATATTGGTGTGTAAGCAGCCATCTCAGGTCACTTTGCCTGGTCATGTGCTTCAGAAAGAGCCACCACTTTAGGATTGAACTGCTTTCTGGCAGGCTGTTGTTTCTCCTACTCAATGTAACTGAATGTGTCTCAGTGGGACCTAGATTTTACTATTGAGTGCTGTTCTTACATCTACCAGGCAGTTGTTATCTTGTGTTAGGGAGCTGCTATCTGGTTACCTTCCCATTGTTCTGTTGTTAGGCTGTGGGGGGGAGGGAGGGGATTATATCACTCCAACTTGCAGTACAGCAGTGAAGAGTAGGGATGCACCGAATCCACTATTTTGGATTCAGCCGAACCCCTGAATCCTTTGCGTAAGATTCGGCCGAATACCGAACCGAAACCTAATTTGCATATGCAAATTAGGGATGGGAAGGGGTAACATTTTTTACTTCCTTGATTTGTGACAAAAAGTCACGTAATTTCCCTCCCCGCCCCTAATTTGCATATATAAATTAGGATTTGGATTCGGTTTGGCCAGGCAGAAGGATTCGGCTGAATCCAAATCCTGCTAAAAAAGGCCGAATCCCGAACCAAGTCCTGGATTCGGTGCATCCCTAGTAAAGAGTGACTGAAGTTTATTAGTGCACAAGTCACATGACTAGGGGCAGTTGGGAAACTGACAATATGTCTAGCCCGATGTCAGATTTCAAAATTAAATATGAAAAATTTGTTTGCAGATTTCAGTGCAGAACAGTATCCCTTTAATGATGTGTTACCTAAACAAAAGATGGTGTACTTGTCAAGAGGATGCACAGCAACGCAATATGGGACATTCGGTTGAAATAGTATAAATAGACATGACTTGCAAAGGCTTACTTAGCTATATTCCCTTCTATCTCTGCCTTTCTTTCCCTGCTTTACTAATTGTTGTAACTTTAAATTAAATAAAAATTTAAAAAAATATATAAAAGACTCCTTATGGTTTTTTTTCTTTCATCTTGGTGTGCCTTCACCTGTGGAACAATTTGTAAGTATGGCAGTAGCAATCACTTGGGCTTATTCAGCCTGCCTGAAAGGTGCCTTGCTCAATAATTTCAGTACAAGTCTAATTTAAAACAAGTTTATTTAGTTCTGCTTTAGTTGTAAATAAATAATACATTATTCTGCATGAAAGTCATTTCCACCTGCAGCATTAGTGATTGACACCACGTCGTTTGTCTCAGCTCTCGTGCCTGAAATGTTTGCACACCTCTGGTGTGTTTTGCAGGTGTACGAATACTTCGCACTTGTATTGTTGATCTGGAGGAGCAAAGTGCAACACTAAAACACTGAGGGGATTATCAGACTTGAAAGGAGTTTCCTCATGCCAGGGAAGGGCCAAGAGTGAAGGAATTCAGATGATGGATAGCATGCACTGCAATCTCTTTCTTAAAAGAAAAATACTTATAAAATCTTAGCAATTGTAACCCCTTTGTTGAAAGGAGATTATGTGAATAATTATTACCTGTAGTTTGTATTGTTGTCATTTTAATGTTTTTTTTATATATTTCTTTGCATGTGATATCTTCTAAGAGTCCAGCTTTTTCTACTGCAAGTCTGATTTTCTCCATTCTTTTTTAGTTTTATATTCAATCTATATCCTTCCTGTTGTCCTGCTTATCACCTTGTATTTTTTATTCTCATGTCTTTTACCTCCTCTCCATTTTTGTCTAAATTCTGTTGTAATATGTTTTAATTGTGTTTTTTGTCTTTTTACCAATGGCTATGATCTTGCTTCTTGTTTTTCAATGTTGTTTTCCCCATCCACCTTCTTTTCTCTTTTATGTTCTGCTTCTTCAGCCAGGAACATTTTCATATGCTAAGGGGCATAGAAATATCAAATTTATCTCAATATTTTCTGAAAAAAACTCCAACCAAATCTGCACGGGTTTTTGGGTTTATTTATTAATACACTTTTCGGATTTTTCATCCGATTTTCACTATTTTCTCAGATTTTTCACCCAAAAACTCAGAATTTTGCCCGAAAACTCAGAAAACTTCAGGGTATTGTCAAAAACCCAGTGCACATCAAAAAATCATTGGAACTTCTCCCATTGACTTATATGCAACCTCGACGGGTCTGAGATGCCAGATTTTCAGATTCTGACTATTCCGATCCTCAGGGTTTAATAAATCCCGAAAAAAATCTCAAATTTTTCATGATTTTTGCATTCGGAGTTTAGTAAATTACCCCCTAAGGCTAATATTGCTCTTTGTGTGGACAGAAAAATGTGCCCTATGTTGTGATTTTTGTTGTTGTGTTTGTGGGAATTAGGTGTTGATTGTAAAGATACAGATTTTGGAGGAGGAGCATGCTCATGGCTGAAGTAGTCTACAAACATTAGCATTAGTTGTTTGATTCCAATAAGTGGTTGTGTATTTTTGAGCTCAATGCTAGAAGACAAATAGTTACTCAATCTATATATCAAGTATTCTTCTTTAAGGTAAAAGACTAAAACAACAAACCCATACAAGACAATATTGCCCTTAGGAAAGAGTATTACCGGTATATTGGTTTCTGGAAGGGTTTTTTCTTTTTGGGGACTTTGTTTTTAAATACTGTATAACATCATAAAATAAAAACTGTTGGGCAGCATCACAGATTATATAAGCAGTCTTTATTTGCTCCACTTAAAAGGTGGACAAGGCCAGGGCTTTATGTGTTTCGGCTACTTCCACACTTAATCCCTTAATACATGCATAAGGCCCTGGCCTTGTCCACCATTTATATTGGGCAAATAAAACTACTTATTTAACCTGTAATTTGTGCTACTGTCCACCATTTTTTCTTATATGATGTGGCATGGAAGCCATGGAACACTGAGGATTGTGCAGCCGTTTCTGATTTGACATTGGGCGATGGGTTGGTAGAGGATACTGTTTGTAAATACAGTATAACCCTGATTTTACGTCCCTGGAAACTATATGTTTGCATTGTTTTTTGTGGCCCGACACATGTAAGCTGTGTACTTTCCTTCCCAGATTTTAAGCTTATTATTTAAGTAGAATTTACATAGAGTTTTTGGACTCCCAGGGATTCTACTGTCCCCGGTGTTCTACTGTAAATTACAAATAATGTTTAATGCACCTCAGTATAAGGTACAGTTTTTCTTTCAAGTGCAGAAAAGGGGCCTTGAGTTTAGAGTAGGGCAAGTTAATTAATAAGAGTATTAGATTATGCCAGTTATAAAGAGGTGAGGCATCTTGTGAGGCATATGATGACATATGAATATTTCTGACTCTGGGCGCCATTCACTGTTGGTGTTCTCAGAGACATGAGGCAAACAAGAAACATTTTTGTGAAAAGTGCTGGTGAACATTGAATAATTAAGATGAATAACTGAGATTGAATAATTCAGATGAGAGCTTACTGTAATGGTTGCATATTTCATAAAACTAAAAATAATATAGGTAATGAATGACGTACATATGTGCACAGTAAATTAGCAACAAGGTTGCTAAAAAGGTCATTAGAGTAGAAGACATTAGAGCTAGGAGTATATCGTAGCATAGAGTGTCAGAAATGTATAATTTAGGGGGGTTAATTATTAAAGGTCGAGTTGTGTTTTACCTGAAAAATGTAAGTTTTTCAAGGGTACTTTCAGTAAAAACTTGAATTTTTTGGGATAATTTTTTTTTGCCGAGATTTATTATGCCCCAAAGCTGCAAAAAGCTTGAATCCAAAAATACTCCAGCTAAAACCTGTTGAGGTCAGGTAGACCCTTGAACCATTTGAAGATGTTTTTAGCCTTCATGTTTTCAGGTTTTTTTCAGTGGTTCGTGGTCGAAAACATGATCAATTGAAGCTATTTGAGGTTTTTTTTGCAGATAACTCGATCAATTAAAGTATTCGAGTTTTCCCCCCTATTGCATTCATTCAAATTTTTTGCATTCAAGTTTTTTCATAATTAAGCCAACGTTCGAGTTGTAAGTTTATTCGAGGTAGACACAACCTCCCAAACTCGACCTTTGATAAATAACCCCCTTGAGCTTTGAGTATACATTTTGTAATCATTTTCTTTTACTTACATTGTAAAGAGTAAAAACAAATTCTGCACAAAATGTGCAGACTAAGGGCAGAGACACACGTGGAGATTCGGGGAGATTTAGTTGCCCCGCAACAAATCGTCTCTTCTTCCCCGAACTTTTCCGCCAGCTAGAATCTAAATCGCCGACGGGGTGGTACTTGGATCATTTCATTTTCCCGAAGTTGCCTCATGAAGAAACTGCAGGGAGATTAGTCGCCTGAAGAAGAGGCGACTAATCTCCCCGAATCTCCGCTTGTGTATCTGCCCTAAAGGTAGGTCTGAAGATACTGTACACGCAAAACTGATAACCTAATGGGTTTGTTTCGTTTTTATATGTTTTCTGTCCAGATATTTGTTTTTGATTTATTATACCCTAGTGTATTTGCTGACTACTACAGAAAGATTTGGAGGTTTTTTTTTTCGAGACGGCTTATACGTGTTCTTGAAAAGGACTACTATTGTCACCAACTGATCGGTGTGTGTGATAAGGAGTTTGTTTTGAAATGAACTGCAGAAAGTACATTTATTGAAAGCAAAGCTTTGAGAAGCAGAAACCTTTTCATGCATCTGACTAACAATTGGGTCTCTCCCACATACTGCTATTTTATGCTCTGTATGTTTGCTTTCATCTCATGTTAAGCTGAACTGAACTGTAAACTAGGTTACTGTGGAGGATGCTTGCACTTTTAACCTTGTATTTCACACAAATACTTTTCACTGGCATTCACCTGCCATGAATAATCCAAAATTCTCTTACTCAAAGGACGAAAGAAAGAAAACAACATATATACAAAGTGTTTTTTTTTATTTGCTATTTATTCAATCTGAATGGTAGAATTAAATTGTATTTAAATAAAAGAAAACATTTTTTTTTTGATGCTTCAGCGTTGGATAAACCTAAACCTGAAAGTTGGACATTTCTTCCAACAATTTACTCCTGTTCCAGCTCTTACTTATAAGTATAAATAAATATGCAAAGAAACTTTGTTACATGGGCATCATACTTTACTGCCTAGCAAAATATATGGAAGAAAAACAGCATTTATTATATATAGGCATACTTACATAGTAAATTAGGTTGAAAACAGACAATAAGTTAAATTATTATTGTTATTATTTTGCAGTCCATTATTTTATTATATAACACTGACCCATATCATAGCGCTTTACAGATAATATACAGTATATCATTAGAATCAGTTCCTGCCCCAGTGGAGCTTACAGACTAATGTTCATGCAAGTTACAGACTTACTGACATTATGGTCAATTTTTTCAAGAGTCAATTAACCTTGTGTGTTTTTAAGTGTGGGAGGAAACTGGAGTAACTAAAGGAAACCCACACCAACATACAAACTCTTTGCTGATAGTGCCCTGGATGGAATTAAATCTAGGATCCCAATGCTGGAAGGCAGCAATGCTAACCACCATACATAACCCCCAGCAGTATCAACCTCCATACATAAGTCACTGCATTTTTAAGTCCTTAAAGGAGCTGCCCCACCCTGACTTCTCCAGCAAATTTCAAGAAATAGTTTTTAAATTTAATTCCCAACAACACAAAATGTTTTTTAGACTTCCAACCCCAAGACAAGTCTTAATTAGACTATTTTCTGCATTGTCATTTATAGGTTTATATTTAGTGGGATACTACCCTATGTGATATTAGGTATGATATTAGGTATCTTATCCCCCCCCCCCCATAGAAATTTTTCTTCGGACACCCATAGGTAGTTCACCTTTAAATTAACTTTTAGTATGATGTATACAGTGGTTTTCTGAGACAATTGGGGGCAGATTTACCTAGGGTCGAATATCGAGGGTTAATTAACCCTCGATATTCGACTGCAGAATTGAAATCCTTCGAATATCGAAGTCGAAGGATTTAGCGCTATTCCAACGATCGAACAATCGATTGAATAATCGCTAGATCGAACGATTAAATCCTTCGAATCGAACGATTCTAAGGATTTTAATCCATTGATCGAAGGATTTTCCTTCGATCAGAAAATTGTTAGGAAGCCTATGGGTACCTTCCCCATAGGCTAACATTGGCCTCGGTAGGTTTTAGGTGGCGAACTAGGGGGTGAAGTTTTTTTTAAAGAGACAGTACTTCGCTTATCGAATGGTCGAATAGTCGAACGATTTTTACTTCGAATCATTCGTTTTGAAGTTGTAGTCGTAGAAGGTAGAAGTAGCCTATTTGATGGTCGAAGTAGCCAAATTCGACCATTCGAAATTCAAATTATTTTTTTCTTCTAATCCTTCACTCGAGCTAAGTAAATGGGTGTTAATTTTTGTGGATTTTCATTCATTTAGCTTTTTGTTCAACAGTTTGGGATTTCAGAAGGTATCTGGTTGCTAGGGTCCAGTTTACTCTAACAACTGTGTAGTGGCAGAGACTGTAAGAAGAATAGTAGAGACCTGAATGTTTAGTATTTACAGTAAAATTGTAGTCTGAAAGAGCAATAGTTATTTGGCCCCGATTTGAAATTTGGAAAGAGGCATTCTATAACATACTAAAAATTAACATGAAAAGGAACTACCCATTTTGCACTTTTTTTTATATATATAATCAGCCTTATTTTAATCATCTTTTCTCTGGGTATTCCCTGCAGTGATCGCAGTGTCGGACTGGGGTGCCTGGGGCCCACCAGGAAACCTGATCTCAAGGGCCCGAACCCCCCGGTACATAATAGCACCCGTGAGTAAATATCAAAATTAAAAACATAAATGGCAGTTGCAATATTAAATTCAATGAAAATATTTGGTAAAAAATGTTGCCCCTCACTAATAGAGACTATTGTAACACTAGATACAATACCTGTACAAGAAGTCATCCAAGCCCTTCATAAAAGCAAATTCTTAGCATCTTTCTATTTGTCTTCATTTATTTTGTATAGTTTTCAAATTATTTCATCTCTCATAGACTCCATTTTAATCAAATAATTAATATTTTTTTTTAAATGATTTCCTTTTTCTGTGTAATAATAAAACAGTACCTTGTACTTGATCCAAACTAAGATAAAATGAATCCTTATCGGAAGCAAAACAATCCATTTGGGTTTAATTAACATTTAAATGATATTGGTAAACTAAAGGTATAGAGATCCAATTTATGGATTTTAACCTAGAAACTCCAGATCCCAAGCATTTTGGCCCCATACCTATAATAACAGGTTGTCTGCTTATCCCCCCGCCCTAGCAACAGATTGGACACTGAAACTGAAACAGATTTTTTAATTCTTTTTTTTTAATGTAAAAAAATGTAAACTTCTCTTTGGCTGAAATTGTTGTGTGAAGAAGTGTTGGATTGAAATAGAGATAGTCCAGGTTAATTTTTTTTATATCAAAAATTGTGACAGATTCAGTCGGTTCAGTACCTGATGTTGAAGCAGTGTTGGACAAATGGATGCTTCATCAAGAAATTGCCAACTCAAAGCTCTTTTATGGAGCAGCTTTCTGTAATAACTACTGTATAATCCGTTCGTGCTCACACTTGCAGTCTTTTGCCATCGCTAGGGTTGCCACCTGGCCGTTATTTTACCGGCCTAGCCGGTAAAAATGATGGCTGATCCCAAAGTTATTAATAGGGAAAAAAGATAAATATATAGGAAAGACGGTATTTTTTTCCAGAAAAGGTGGCAACCCTAGCTATCGCCCAGGCCCACACCACAGAACCGCTCAGATGCACCTCTACTGCTTCGCATGCACGCTATTGGAACATTGCTTAACGGCAGCCCAGGATGTCAGGTTAGAGTTACGTGCGTAGCGTGTAGACGCAGCACAGACCAGAGCCAGACTTCAGCATCCACTTCCGGGTTCGCGCTGCTCTCAGTACAGTCTGGCCGGGCAGCCATGGATATTTCAGGCTGCTATAGTGCTCCTGCAAGCACCGCACTTTGGGAGTGTAGAGTGATGCGATCATGCGGGCAGGAGGGTGTCAAGTGAGCCTGGTTCAGCACTGGTACATAGCAGTTGGCTCCTCTGGCAAATAATGCTATTTATGCAATTAGAGGGCCCACCAATTCGGGACCCACCGGGTTTTCTCCAGGTGCCCCGGCAGGCAAGTCCGCCCTGAGTGATCATATGTATAATATATATATATATATTTACAGTCTTATGAAAATGTTTGGCAACCCCTCTCAGCCTGCAAAATAATTGACTACAATTTAAATAAAAAGGATAACAGTAGTATGTCTTTCATTTCCCAGGAGTACTGGGGTGTTTTCTGAACAAAGATATTTAGTGAAGCAGTATTCAGTTGTATGAAATTAAATCAAATGTGAAAAACTGGCTGTGCAAAAATATGAGTAACTTTGTAGTTTTGCTAATTTAAATGCATGTAACTGCTCAATACTGATTACTGGCAACACCAAATCGGTTGTATTCGCTTGTTAAGCCTTGAACTTCATAGGCAGGTGTGTCCAATCATAAGTAAATGTATTTAAGGTGGCCAATTGCAAGTCGTGCTTCTGTTTGACTCTCCTCTGAAGAGTGACAGCATGGGATCCTCAAAGCAACTCTCAAAAGATCTGAAAACAAACATTGTTCAGTGTCATGGTTTAGGGGAAGGCTACAAAAAGCTATCTCAGAGGTTTAAACTGTAAGGAATGTAATCAGGAAATGGAAGGCCACAGGCCCAGTTGCTTTAAAACCCAGGTCTTGCAGGCCAAGAAAAATACAGGAGCGGCATATACGGAGGATTGTGAGAATGGTTACAGACAACCCAAAGATCACCTCCAAAGACCTGCAAGAACATCTTGCTGCAGATGGTGTTTCTGTACATTGTTGTACAACTCAGCACAATTTGCACAAAGAACATCTGTATGGCAGGGGGATGAGAAAGAAGCCCTTTCTGCACTCACGTCACAAACAGGGTCGCTTGTTATATGCAAAAGCTCATTTAGACAAGCCACAGTCATTTTGGAACAAAGTGCTTTTGACTGATGAGACAAAAATTTTGTTATTTGGTCACAGCAAAAAGCGCTTTGCATGGTGGAAGAAGAACACTGCATTCCAAGAAAAACACCTGCTACCTACTGTCAAAGAATTAAGAGGGGTTCCCAAACCTTTTCATATGACTCTATATATATATATATATATATATATATATATATATATATATATATATATATATATATATATATATATATATATATATATATATATATATATATACTGCATACACTTATATAAAACATGAACTTGTGCCCACACAACCCGTAAAATAAGCATATGTCTGGTAAATATCTCCTTTATATAAAACCTACACTTGATCACATCTTCAGTTGTGTTTTTCTTTTAACTCTCTTTTATTTATTTTCAACACAAAATATTTTGCATATTGTTTCAAAATGAATGCATAAAATATAGTTATTTTGGAGGGGGACTTTAGTAAAGGGGGTACTCAATTTAACAGTTTGTCTGTGTTGTACCAATGTTGTTGTAGTTATGCTTGTCACATAGTTTTATTGTATATATTCCATGGAGTCCATATTTCAATATGCTTTTCTATTGTATCTGTCAATATAGCTGTTAAATGCAGCATGTTCTGTGTCAGCGTAATTCTTTCCTTTAATCCTTGTGTGGTAATGGAAATTTGTAACCATTGCTTTGCCAGGTTGATTCTGGCTACTGCTAGGATTTGACTCAGAAGTTTATTTTGGGTCTTTGTGAGTTATTTTACCGGAAGGGCCAGTAATGCTGTGCGCATATCCATAGTGATGGTTTTGCTAAAAACTTTTTCTATTATCTTGAAGGTATCTTTCCAATTTGTTTCAGCTATGGGGCAAGTCCACCAAATGTGCCTATAATCTCCAATCTCTTTGCATCCTCGAAAACAATAGACCGTGGCAGATGGATCAAATTTATTCAGTTGTGGTTTTTAAAAGTACAGGTATGGGACCTGTTATGAATGCTATGGTCCTGGGGTTTTCTGAATAATGGATCTTTCCAGTTATGAATGCTATGGTCCTGGGGTTTTCCGGATAATGGATCTTTCTATAAGTTGGATCTTCATACCTTAAAGGAGAAACAAACCCTTAATAAAATAAATAACCCCTACCCTACACAGACCCCCTCCCTCCTCCCCCCAGCCTAGCTGCCACCCAGGCAAATGCCCCTAACCCTTTACTTACCCCTCCTTGCAGATTCTGTCCAGCGGAGTTATCGGGCGCCATCTTCTCCTTTTTGGTAATCTTTGGGAGGAGACTGGCGAAGCGGCGCAGTTGAGAATTTTTCTGTTTTGCGACAACTGCGCATGCGCCGAAATCCACGAAAATTGCAGAAGCGTCAGTCTCATTCCGAGGATTACCAAAGCGGCTGAAGATGGCGCCTGAGAACTCCGCTGGACAGAATCTGCACGGAGGGGTAAGTAAAGAATTAGAGGCATTTGCCTGGGGGGCAGCTAGGCTGGGGAGGGAGGGGGGTCTATGTAGTGTAGGGGGTAGGGTTTTTTTTTATTGAGGGTTTGTTTCTCCTTTAAGTCTACAAAAAAATAGTTTAAGCATTAAATAAACCCAATAGGATGGTTTTGCTTCCAATAAGGATTAATTATATCTTAGCTTGGATCAAGTACAAGATGCTATTTTTTTTATTACAGAGGAAAAAGTAAATAATTTTTAAAAATTATCCAGTTATTTGGATAAAATGGGGTCTATGAGACGGGATAACAGGTTTCTGGATAACGGATCCCATACCTGCAAAAATGTCAGCATAGTTATATGCATTTATACTGTATCTTTTCACTTCTTCACTAAGATCATGCAAGTGTAATAAAATGTTTTTTCTTTTTACATTCTAACACTGAGTATTAGCGTAATATGTGAAACAGAGATCTACCGTTAAGTCAGAAATGCACTGATAGGGATCGAGTTGCTTCAGTGCTCAAAAATAACAAGAATGCCATTTTCTTTATACGTGGGAAAAGACTTACAAGTAGAGCTCTGTTCTGCCAGGAGTAGTTCTATAGTATTTTGAATGCACCTCTGCAAAACTGACATTTTATCAGAAATCGCTCATGTGGAAGTGATGAAGCAGAAAATATGTCTAGGACTAAAGAGCCTGGAATGTCCCTACAGACTACCAGGAAAAAGCCAGTAGGTAAACAAAGCCCAAGTGATCAGCAGTGAATATATTGGGGGTTATTTACTAAACTCGGGTCGGGCTTTTTGGGGAAAAACTATTTTTTAGAGATTTATTAAAGCCAGATGCAGCAAAAAGCCCAAATTCCAAAAATCTCAGACTTTCCGAGGTCGTGTATAAGTACGTGGCAGAGGTCCCTATCCTATTTTGACGTTTCTATTATCTGTGCTGGAATTAGCCCAAAAATCTAACCATTTCAGACTATTCAGGCCTAAATTCTGGCTTTTTGGGAGAAAGCCTGAAAAATCGGGCGATTTGGGAAAAAAAACTCTGAAAAAAACATACGATTCGGTTTTTCACTCTTTCTTATTGAGTTTTTACCCGAACTGATTAAACCAAGATTTTTTAATAATAAATAAGGTAAAATCGGGTGAGTTTGGTCGTGGTTTTTCTATTTAAAAAACTAGATAAATTCAGATTTTAGTAAATAACCCTCAAAATATATATAGTTTAATATTATGTCATGTCCACTCCTTAGTTGTCATGCTTTAAAGGGGAAATTCACCTTAAAATTAACTAGATTTACAATGTAGAACTTATTATATGAACGTTATTATTTACAGCTAAAAACAATGTAATGTTTAATTGACTCGATTAGTTGAAGATTTACAATGTCTCATGTATTATTACTGGGTAAAAGGCAAAGGTGCAGTGTTTACCTGTTTTTTGTACTTTGCACATTGCCAATAGCCAATTCAGATGTTGCACCCATAGCATAACTCATTGCATATATATATATAACACAAGCTCCAAGGCACGCCGTCGCTCACGAAACTAAGTGATATTAACACCTGGATGCACGATCAGCATAAACTTAATACAAAAACAGAAGAGGGATCAGCACTCACAGGTCTTATAAAAATTAAATAATCATTTATTGTAGAAAAAGGCACTGACATTTCGGCCCTCCATGGGCCTTTCTCACTTTGAGAAAGGCCCTTGGAGGGCCGAAACGTCAGTCCATAGTTCTACAATAAATGATTATTTAATTTTTATAAGACCTGTGAGTGCTGATCCCTCTTCTGTTTATTTATATATATACATAAATATATACGTTGGATAATGATGCAACAATAAAAGATTATTTGTTTTACATAAAAAAGGGAGTGCTGGTCTGAAAAACATTGGTGTATACAAGATTTACCGTGCACCCCTGCTTCTATTAAGATTGACCTTGGAGTGCGGATACTCGTCTGGAAGTTATATATATATATATATATATATATATATACAGTATATAAATGGGAGCGGTGTATGAGACATAAAAAATAGAAAACATAGTGGGTGCAAGCTTCAGGCTAGCACAGCATTTACTGACTCTCTAGGAGTTTTTCTTAAGATTAAGATGCGCCCCAAAAAAAGTTTTTATTGTTGGTCCCCCCAAAACTTCTATTAAATAAGGTTTTAATAATAATAGGTTTTAGAAATGCACTGCTGTCTTTCATCACTGTGGTCCAGAGTTTGATCCTGACTGTACATACTGTTGTTTACTCCAAGTATTAAAAAAACCTACAGAAGGGTTAACTAGCTGCTGATTAAAGTGATTCCATTCCATTCTGTTGTGTGAACGTGGCAGTCACATTAGTAACTTTTTAGAGATCTATTGTTATCTATCTATACCTCAAAGGTGTTAAAAATCCGAAAATAGCCTATGATTAAGTGTTTATGACACGAAATGCGTAAGGCTGTGGACACAATAAACCTTCTTCACTTTGAACTACTGGCCTGGTGGAAGTTTCCTTTTTTGAGTGCCTGCTCCCAATTGTTTTTTGGTTTGTCCGCTCCCCATGCTGAGGGCTCAGGGCGGTGCGCCTGGGCCACTTCCCCTTTGTGGTGAGTAATTATTTACTTCTGACGACCCTAATACCACAGATGTATCATTAAAAATACGAAAATACTCCAGCTAAAACCTGTTTAGTAGAAGTCAATGACAGATGAAGTGAAGATGTAGTGATCTGCACTGCGTTTTGTACGATAATATGAAAAATATGTGGTTTTCGGGCGACAACTCGAAAAAATTAAGCAATTCGGGCATCAAATTTCAAAAATGTTGTACGATTTGAATTTCCATTCAATTTTGTCGAGACTTTTCTCACACTGACTTTTTCAAGCTGAGTTTTCGATAAATGAATTAGATTTGTGGATGGGCGTTAGGTCACATTTCTTTCAATAAAAAAATGAAATAAAAGTACCCCCCTACATCATGAATTAGGAAAATAGCCTGTCTTATTAAATAGAACTTTTATTTTACAATGCCTTTTACACCATTTTTTTTGTGTAAAACATTTTACACAGATTGGTATATAGGCCCCTTAGAGACTTGATTGGTTTTTTTTCATATAAAAATGCTGTTATGCTTAATCATTGGTGGGGTTAAATAGTATTTGCAATAAATGATATTTTCGCTTTCATTTATGTATTCAGAAACTAAACTCATAAAAACAACATTTTTATTTTAAAGTAAAAACAAGTTGACCGAAACCACCTGCAAATACGCAATAATGTTCACCAAATCTTTAAATAGCTCACTGAAATCTGCATTGACATGTGTAATAGATGTTTACATTTGCGCGCTCTATGTTATATCTCATATATGAAATCTGCTGTAATATTTACTATGTTAGCGGCAGCGATATCAGCATGATCAACAAAGTAGAAAGTCAAAAGGGTATTTATGTCAGAAACATTATCAGAAATGGTAATTCCTGATGTGTTACAGATCAGTGTCAAAAAATGCTGTGTAAACACAGAGCAAAGGTGTGTTTTATGGCAATCATTATTGATAAATATTGTACGTATACAGTTCCTTGGATACTATCTTCATCAAATCACGGCAAGCCAAAACCACAAGCAAACATACATCAAAAATTAGTCACTAGAGAATAGCAGAATGTTTTGCTATTTACTAAGTACTTTCAGTTTATCTGATAAAAGAACAACTGTATCAGTATTTTAAAGGGCAGAGGTACGAGATAATTCCCTGGGTTCAATTCAATTTGCTCCTCATACATAAAACGATATTGACACTGCAACATTTGAAATATTTTTTAAAGAGGATAATGTGAAATTCCTGAAGAGTTGGGCAGAAAGGTGAAACTTGATAGACGTGTGTCTATTTGATAAGTATGTAACTGTGTAAGGTGTACAGGCATAAAATAATTATATACAAATATAATGAAAAAGCAAAAGAAAATGATTTATTTTGAATCTAACAAATGTTATGATTTTCTGGACGTTCCCTGAGAATAGGTAATACAGGTATGGCATCTGTTATACAAAAAACTATTATCCAGATTATCCAGAAAGTTCTGAATAATGGAAATGCCACCTCCTATAGACTCAATTTTAATCAAATAATGCACATTTTTTAAAATTGATTCATTGTTATGAAAAAACAGTACATTGTATTGATCACAACTAAGATATAATTAATCCTTATTGGAGGCAAAACAATCATATTGGGTTTATTTAATGTTTAAATGATTTTAGCAGATGTAAGGTATGGTAATCCCAATTACAGAAAGACCCCTTCGCTGGAAAAGCCCAGGTCTCAAGCATTCTGAATAACAGGTCACATACCTTGCAGGCACCAAGTGATCTGACCACCCTAGTACCCTACACCACCCTACAGTCCCAAAAATCATGGAATGACATTATATATACTATAAATTACTATTGACCTTAGTAAAAACTAATTTATAAACTACAAATAGGAGCATATCAGGAATCATTTATCAATCACAAGGAAGGAGCAAAGTGCAAAACACAGGCAAAACCAAGAAGATGGGCAAGTTAGGGAGCAGCATCGGGTGCAGAGTGCAAAGGAGCCCTCCATTGCATTATACAGCTCTAAAAATATTACAGTTGTACTATTCAATTTCCAATGTATTCCCAGAAAGTTCAGGAAAGCAAGGAGCACCTGAGACCTTTGAACTGTGAGATTCTAGGCAACACCTACTTTGTAAGCTCAGCAGACTTGACAGGGAACCACAGTATTGTTTTTCCTGTTTGAGGGCCAAGCTGTGATTGGCTATCCACATCCTGCTGTGTTTTTAGAAAATAAGCATTAGGACATTCCTACTGTCCATTTATAAGACCAAATATAGGGAGCTTCATGTAAAGTTGCCATTTCTAAAGGTAAATTGGCCCAAATTTAAATCAGGTGACATAAATTTTTTAACACGAGTTCCCTGATAAGGATACGTTATAATAACAGGACCACATTGTAGTAATTATTAAGCAGTTGTTAAGTGTAAGGACACAGGGGCAGATTCAGTGAGATTAGTCGCCCCGCCGACAAATCACTTCTTCTTTGGGGCGACAATCTCCCCGAACTGCCTTCCCCTACCTTCCCGCCGGCTATAATGAAAAATCGCCAGCAGGATGGCACTCACGGCGACTCTCGCAATTCACAATGGCAGCAATTCACAATGGCAGCAATTCATTTTCCGAAGTTCGACTTTGGAAAACGAAGTGCCGCGAGTGCCATCCCGCTGGCGATTTTTCATTATAGCCGACGGGAAGGTAGGCTAGTAAAATCATTCGATTGATCGCTGAAATCGTTCGATTCAAACGATTTAATTGTTCGATTAATTGAACGATTTTACTTCGACCGCAAAACGGTCAAATTCGGTAAAAAAAAAACTTTGACTTCAATATTCGAAGTCGAAGTATAGCCATTCGATGGTCCAATTTCGAAGTATATTTCACTTCGAAACTCGACCTTTGATAAATCTGCCCCTAAAAGTTTGTAAATATAACTGCGATTTAAAGTAGCGTCTGTCATTTTCTATTCTCTGCTATAGTGGTTCTGACTTTTGAAACAATGTAACAGAAGCTAGATGATTAATAAGCCTCTGAAGAAGCATGTATAGCTGACTTATACTACCTTGTTTCAAGACCCAGAACCAGCAGTGCAGAAAGAAACAAAAACTGCTAATTTTGTTTGCAATTACATTTACAACTAACTTTAAAGGGGTAGTTTACCTTTAAATTCACTGTTAGTATGATGTGGGCATTGATATTTTGAGACAATTTGCAATTGTTTTACATTTTGTAGTTATTTAGCTTTTTGTTCAGCAGCTCTTCAGTTTGTTATTTCTGACGCTAGGGTCTTATGTACCTTAGCAACCAGGGACTGGAAGATGAATAGGAAAGGGTCTGAATAGAAAGATAAGTAATTTAAAGTAACAACAAAATGGTAGCCTCACAGATCATTAGTTTTTAATTGCCAGGGACCCCTTAATATAATTAAAAAAAAAAAAAAAGGACCAATTGCAAATATGCTATTACATATTAAAAGTTAACATTATCCACGAGAATGATTTAATGAATGCCTGTTAGTAAGGTGCTTAGAATTACATTTCCTTTTATTAGGCAAACTGCTATTTATCAGTTTTCATACATCCTTTAAACCAGTTTTCAAACATGACATATTTTCCATCCACTTTTATTTAGTTACCTAATATTACATTAAAAATCATACTATCGCCAACATGAAAACATGTGTGCTTGAAATCATCATGTAATATTGATTAATGTTTGGGAAATTCCCATTATTCTAACCTTTGTCAGATTTCTCTTTGCACGTAGAAGTGTTTCCTGGTATCCATGTGACTATATCTGCTTTCTTCTTGCTATTAAACAGCAGTAATGCTTCTAGATCAGTTTCTAGGTATAGTGTAAGGTAGAACAAGGGAATAACAAGTACCTTAAAGGGGTTGTTCACCTTTGAGTTAACTTTTAGTATGATGTGGAGAGTGATATTCTGAGACAATTTGCAATTGGTTTTCATTTTTTATTATTTGTTTTGTTTAGTTATTTAGCTTTTCATTCAGCAGCTCTCCAGTTTGTAATTTCAACAATCTGGTTGCTAGGGTCCAAATGACCCTAGCAACCATACATTGATTTGAATAAGAGACTGTAATATGAATAGGAGAGGGTCTGAATAGAAAGATGAGTCATAAAAATTAGCAATAACAATACATTTGTAGCCTTACAGAGCATTTGTTTTTTTAGATGGGGTCAGTGATTCTGGGAAAAGTCAGAAGAAGAAGGCAAATAATTCAAAAACTATAAAAAGGAAATGATGAAGATACATTGATAATTTGCTTAGAATTGGGCATTCTATAATATACTAAAAGTTAACTTAAAGATGAACCACCCCTTTAAAGTCATGCATACTGTATACAGTATCTTAAATAAAATGTAAAACACAGTACAGGTATGAGACCTGTTATCCAGAAAGCTCGGGACCTGGGGTTTTTCGGAATCATGGATTTGAAATCTAATATAAAATCATGTAAACATAAGCGCTGTTCAATATGTTGGTGGTCTAAAAATACATGGTAATAATAATAAACATTAAATAAATGTAATAGGCTGGTTTTAATTCCACTAAGAATTAATTGTATTTTAGTTTGGATCAAGTACAAGGTACTGTTTTATTATTACAGAGAAAAAGGAAATAATTTTTAAAAATTTAGATTATAATGGAGTCAATGGGAGACTGCCTTTCTGTAATTCTGAGCTTTCTGGATAATGGGTTTCTGGATAACGGATCCAATACCGGTACTTTTAATACATGTGTAAAGGAACAAATGGCATTATAAATGGGAGAAAATGTATTTTGACAGGCATATTTCTTTGTAGGACTACTGTTTGCACTGTATATGAATATATATATATATATATATATATATATATATATATATATATATATATATATATATATATATATATATATATATATGAAGTAAGCCCATATACAGGTATTGGGCCTGTTATCCAGAATGATCAAGTTGGGGTTTTCAGGATAATGGATCTTTGCATAATTTAGATTATCATACCTTATGTCTATTTGAAAAGTAAACATTAAGGGGGTTATTTATTAAAGGTCATGTGTTTTTTTGAAAAAATCAAGGGTAGTTTCACTAAAAAAAACTTTAATTTTTCAGATTTATTATACCCTGAAGATGCTAAAAACCTGAATCCTAAAATACTCCATCTAAAACCTGTCAAGGTCATGTAGAAGTCAATGGCACAGATCCCTTTAACCATTTGAAGATGTTTTTTGCTTTCATGATTTTCTTTTTTTACTCTGGTTTGCGCTCTAAAACTCGAAAAGGTCAAGGTATTCTAGTTTCCCCCCCTATTGCATTAAATCAGGTTTTTTACATTTGGATTTTTTCATAAATAAGCAAACATTCAATTTGCGAATTTATTCATGGTAGAAAAAACCTCACAAACTTGACCTTTGATAAATAACCCACTAAGTAAACACAAAAGGCTGGTTTTGCTTCTTATAAGGATTAATTATATTTTAGATTGGCTCAAGTACAAGGTACTGTTTTATTATTACAGAGATAAATAAATCATTTTTAAAAATGTGGATTATTTGAGTAAAATGGGAGGCGGCCTTTCTGTAATTCAGATTCCATACCTGTTTCATAACATTTTGCATAAAGAAAGAAACATTTTACAGAATGTATGCGACAGAACTAATGTGACAGAGAAAATGCTACAGTGTAATGTTATTATAATAAAAGGCAGTAAATGCTTTCCATATAAGTACATTGTGGTGTGAGAAGCATCTTCTTAATGTGGTTAAAGTTTGATCTTTGTTATCAAATAGAAAATGTAAGTAATCTGCTGCAATGCAGCTGTCTGATGTTTTACTAATAAAAATATGAGTTTTTTATGGGTTACTTTGTAACATAATTTTATATGCTTGCACAAGCTGCCTGAGAGAAAGCTGAATCCTTTTCCACCACAAATACTGCACATCAATAACAACTTTAACATTATCATTTAATAATGCAATTGTGCTGGAATTCTGGTAAAAAATACTTCATGTGTTGGGCTAAAAAAAAATATACGATATCGTGTTGATGGTTTTGCACTTTATTAAATAATCCCTAACCCTAATGTTAAATGATAACAACATTGTTTTTCTTAGTAGTTTAGAGTAATATAGAATCATAAAATAAATGACCTTACTCTTAGCACTTGCCAAGATGATTTCATGTTGCAAATCTGTGGGTTCAGCATATAGGAATCTTTCCCAAAGCCAGGCTGATGAGTTCCAATGAGTTCCTGCCTATACACAATGGGACTTGTCAACAGTTCAGAAAAGTTAACGAGAACTAAAACCTAAACAAACAATATGGCTGGTAATGCTGTATATATAAAGGAGGTGACAGGAGGGAGAGGAGAGCGACAGAGGGGTAGGTGACAGAGGAAAGGAAGAGGAGTAAGACTGAGGGGTGCTGACTAGGGGTAGGCAGAAGACAATTTTACAGGTAGCTGCCCAGCGCCCCCCTATCATTGCGCCCTAGACAGCTGCCTCTTCTGCCTACCCCTAGTTCCGGTCCTGTTTGTATGTGCATCTTGCGGTTGAAATAGCATAACAATGCTAAACAAATCTTGTATGTAATGGTTCCTCTTTGCTCACAGCTCCCTCCTGTACCCCAATTGAGCATTAAACTCTTATCCTGGATCAAGTGAAGATGTGCCACAGTGTGCCTTGAGTTCCAATAAGTCACAAAGCAGAAGACCAAAAATCCATCATCATACTAGCCGAGTAACGCCTTCAGCATTATAGTCATTGGACAAGCGCAGAGCACACTCTGATGTGGGTCAGAGTGTCACCAGCGAACTGCCAAGACATTTTTCTTTTTAGCACTGTTTGAAGAATGAATGTACTTTTGACTCTTTTCTGAAACCTATGAGGTCTAATGTGTAAACTTGGGCTGTTGACCCATTGAGCTTTTTTTCTCGTGCTTGGCTGAACAGTATAAAGCAAATATTGAAAATAAATAGTCATTAGCCATTGAAGTTTGAACAGGTGTTTCATATAGGGAAGGTACCGGGCCTCTCGCTGGTACACCTATGAAAGAGTTAAGCCAAAACAAACTCCTTGCTTCTTCAAACTTACTTTTGCTTCTTGTAAGGATTATAAATTGCAAAATGCAAATACCAGCCACTGACCGAGAGTAATTCAATGTTAGGAGCACATAAAAGGCATTTTCAGGAGCTGTCATATAAAATTGTCCTTGGTATATTATTCTAAAGGGCAGTGCTACTAGGAAATCTATTTTAAGAATGATGTGGGCAAGGGCTATGCAACAGTAATGTGAAATTAACATAGTGACCCTGATGTATTATTAATTTATACTGTAATGTTCTATGTGCAAAAATATGTAACTTCATTATGTTAGACAAATATATCTATAGTGCCAATGGTCCCAATGAGCCCTGTTGGTGGACTACAACTTCCAGCATGTTTAACCCTGATATTAGGTTTAAGAACGATAGGTAGCCCAGGAACATATGGAAACCTAAATAAATGTTCCTGAAACAGTTAAAACTAGATCATTAGTTTTTAGATTATTAGAAGTTACTGTAGATCATTAGAGCCTATATTGTAAATATCTATTGAATTCATATCCCAGACATAGGGGCAGATTTACTAAAGGGCAAAGTGGCCGTCGCTGGCGAAAATCTATCTCACAAGTTTATTATTTCCATGATACCTGATTCCCTCTCTGTTTACAGTTATATTTGTCACCTACTTCTGGCCCTCCGTTTCTTAAATATGTAATAAAAATATCATCTATAATTCTAAAACTACATTGCCTTTTATAGTAACCATTATAAGGTAAGGGTTCAATTGTAAGGTCATTCTTCACTGTTATCATGGGTATTTGTGCACAGAATGCCAGTTTTACATTTGCTTATCAACAAAACAATTCAATTAATGAATCATAAGTATAATCTTGCATACATGTAGGGGATAATTTAAACAAGGGGTGTCCAACTAGAGGGCCGCATGAGGACCAGGATGGATATGAATGCGGAGCATCTTGAACTTTCACCAATCCAGGAAACATCATGTTGCAATGTCACGCACAGAGAGCGTATGTACATAGTCACTAATTGTGTGCATGTGTGCTTTGAATTTTACATGGGGTGTGCGGTGTGGCTTCCTAGAGCAGGGAAATCGGTTAACAAGTGAACATTTGGTTACTTACAAAGGCAGGTAAGTATTCTTCAGCGGCATCGGCCGCTATGCTAGGAATATATGCAGCGCCTACATTTGTGAGCAACGTTTTTCAAGAATGAACACACTAAGGGGCAGATATATCAAAGGTCAAGGTGAATTTTCAAATGAAAAAAATTCAAATTTTGAACTATTTTTTGTGTACTTCAACTTAGGAAATAGTCCAAATTCAGTCCAAATTTGAAAAAAATTAGAATATCGACATTTATCATGTACTGTCTCTTTCCATTTGCTACCTAAAACCTGCTGAATTCCTGTTTTAGCCTATAGGGGACCTCCTTGAACCTATTTGGAGTCAATTGGTGGACTTCGAAAGTTTTTTTTTGGGAAAAACTTCGAATCGAATTCAATCAAATGCACTATTCCTTCGATTCGAACAATTCGAATTCGGCCAAATACTGACCTATTAGATCGAAAACAGACCTATTCTTCCCAAAAAAAACTTCAATTTCATTTCGGTTGGCCTTTTTGAATTCGAATTTAGAAATTTTTTCAATTCGAAATTCGACACTTGATAAATATGCCCCTAAGAGTAAAATTAGAACCAAATTATCTGATCAGCACCTTGAGAATTCACTGAGAATTGCAACTACTTCCATTGAACCAGATATTGATACATTCGTTTCTCAAACACAATGTCAAAAATCCCACTAGGTTTATGATACCCTCTTTTCTTTTACAATAAAATAAATCAAAAGCTAGCGTCAGTGTTTGTGTGTATTTCGAGTGTGGCCCCAGAAAATTTTTCTTCCAATGTGGCCCAGGGAAGCCAAAAGGTTGGACACCCCTATTGTGAAATGCAAGGCTATCACAAGTCACCATGAAGTCGGCAGGCTGTGAGCAGAGAACACCAACGTGACTTCTGATATCCTTAAATGTTAAAGTAGTGGGAAACGTTTTCTTATAAAACATAAGTCTGGTATGTTTATCTTTGATTGTACTAAATCACAGTGCTCCATTAAAAAGGTCTATTAAGATACAGGTAAGGTTGATGAATTTAGTAGGATTTTTTTTTACATGTATAAAATATTTGGAGCTTGCATGGAATTCTGTGTATGTTCTTTTAATATATTCGGTACACTTTAATGGGCATTTTGTATAGCAGGTACATAGTGGTTACATAAAGACAAACGTCAAATGTATGTATTTCCATTTATTTTACAAGAGGGAGTGGCAGTGGAATACTTCAAACAGTTATGACTTGCACTTCTAACAGTTAACAGAATGCTTTCACCTAAAGCACAGAAATGAACCAATAATTCTATGAAAATTGGCATCCATGGTAGACATGGTTAGAATAATAAATTAAGCTTGTGATCAAATTAGTGTTGGCCTCCTTAATTAACATTCATACCTTCATTCTACTAAATTTGCTTAGCAAATTAATTTAAATGACAAATGAATGAGCTAGTTGCATTTATAGTTACATAGTAGCTTAGGTTGAGAAAAAGACATGCATCCATCAAGTTGACCTTTTCTCCAAGTGAAACCTCTTAAAATCTGCAGCCCCTTATATTGATTTGGCTTCAACTATCATATCAAATTTAACAAATATATTGAAAATGTATATTTGCCTAAAGTCGAAATATAAAATTTCCCCTTATACTGTCTGCCTATCCTGTGGGCCGTCCTTTGTTTCCCTACTTCGCCAATTTAAATTAAAATAGTACAAAACCAAGTTAAGTAAGATGTTTGAGGGCAGATTAAATTTCTAAATAAGTATTTGACTTCAATGTGGGAAAAGCAAAGGTAAACTTGTGATTGAGACTTTAAGGTTAATACTTTAAGGGGGATGGCAGATGAAAAGATTGTCGCCCATGGTTAAACTGCTTTCTGAAGGCAACAAGTTTCCAGAAAACGTTTTCCCACTGGCAATAAAGTAAATCGCAGGTGGGAAAATATTTCCTCATGAGGAAAGAGCTTCTTGAATGAACACTGTATAACTCCCAACTGTCCCATTTTGTTTTTTAAATGCCCCTGGTTTCACTTTGATTTTCTGCACTGATACCAGAAAAGATAAAAAGTTTTCAAAACTTAATTAAATAAGAAGCTTTAGGCAGAGAGCCCAGAATACGCAGCACCTGCACTTAGATACATTTGTAACTAATAAGATAAGCAGGTCTCTTGGGAGAACTGTCACTCAGAGCTTTAAGGAGAACCAAAACATTTATATTAAAATCCCCTAACCCCCCACCCTATATAGACCCCCTCGCTGCCCCCCCCCCCAGCCTAGGTATTAGCCTCGGTAAATGCCCCTAACTCTTTACTTAACCCTCGTTGCAGATTCAGAGCATCAGAGTTCACGGGCGCCATCTTCTTCTCTTCGGTAATCTTTGTGAAGTAGATCTTAAGTTCAGTTGCTTTCAGATAGTTCACCAGAAATAAAGGCTTTTTCCAGTTACTTTATATTTTCTATGTGTGACCATTTTTCTAATATTGAAGTGTAAGTCAAATTTTTTACCTTTCTAAAGCAGCTCTGGGAGGGGGGGGGTCACCGACACTGTAACCTGTTGTAAATTGATAGTCAAGAGTTGATACATTTCTTTTCTTTTTTTTTATACATTCTTTATTTTTCGTTTTATAAAGGGAAAAAAGAAAAAGGGGGTACAGAAAAAAGAAAAGGGGAAGCATGGGGTGAGCAACATTATTACAGAATAGAAGTATATACATCCTGGTGAGTTGATACATTTCTTATCTTCAGTGTCGAACTGGGACACCTGGGGCCCACCAAAAACCCTTAGACCAGGGGCCCACCCAAAAACCTTTAGACCAGGGGCCCACTCTAAGTATTATTTTCTTCCTCTCCTCACTCAACCTCTATTCTCCTATTCTCTTTTTTTTACATACTATAACCTAGTATTCCATCTATTTAGCCTCTTTATTCTCATAGAACTAGGCAAATGTTTAGAAGCAGGAGGGCCCATTGACACCTGGGCCCACTGGGAATTTTCCTGGTATCCCGATGGGCCAGTCCGACACTGCTTAACTTTTTCGCTGCTTAGTAGAAACCCTGAGTTTCATTAAAGGCAGCTGTTAGAATTGATACAATAGTTGCTAATATTCCACAGATGCTGCTGAGTGATCGACTATCGATTTAGAAAAATTATAACATTCTGCACCTGGATTACTGAGCTGCCAGACTAAAACACCAGAGTTTTGGATTTTGGAAAAACAATAAAGAATAAAAAAATTACATTTTTGAAATTGAAAAATGTCTTTATTTCTGCAGAACAATCTGAAAAAAACTAATAGAAAAAGTGTTTGGAAGGTGAATAACCTAAAACACCCAGGAATGTTTGCAAACTTTTCATAACCTGCCAAAATTGGTAAAATGTACATGATATTTAGGGGGTGTGGTCGAAAAAAAATCTATTTTTTGCCCCTTTTTACATCTTCCAGATATTGGGAGGTATGGCTATACTCAGCAATGTCCCACTTAATAAAGGGTTGTGTTACCCAAAATATGGAGTGATTAAAAGCACATTTGTATTGATTTCTGCTTTGGCTTGCTTTCTACTTTGATTTATGATTGAACAATTAGTTCTTCTTATTTTAATTTTAAAAAAATAGTTTTCTTCATTTTTTACATTATAATTACGGGTATTCACGTGCACTCTTTATTGGCCCATGCCAAACTGTACAGTAGCAATCTCCTATTCATTTCTTTTTGTGTTTTTCAAAGTGATCCCTATATTTGTAACAGACTTAAAGCACACTTATCAGATTTGTGATGTTCGCTTCCCCTGACAGCAGAATTCTGCTCCATCTCTTGTTTCTGTTTAACTATTATAACTTTGTAAATCCTGCTTTTGTGGAAAACGTTGTCAGATGTGCCTGCCGTAAAGTTTCTCCCCACCCCGTTTCTCCCAGTAAGTACATTGTTCTCAATATGAAGAGTAAAGGAAACGTTAATTAAATGACTAAACTGAAGGCTATTAGTGATACAAGATATTTGAAATAAGCTTAGGAGGAAAAACACAGCATTATTTACAGTAGAGCCTATAATTTCGGACATTGAACTGCTAGTGACTACAACTGCCTGGTAGCCTGCAGGGAATTTACTTTACCTGTGAAGGCCACAAATTGGGCAACGCTAGGGATTCACCAAATCCTGTATATGGTTTGGGATTTAAATGGATCCTAACACATTTTGCAGGATTTTGCTTTGTCTGGACCTTAAAGGCATTCTATCATGATTTTTATGGTGTAGTTTTTATGTCTAGTTTACGCTGCAAATAATTCACTCTACAATCTAAAATTTCATTCCTGAAGCAGCAAGTGTATTTTTTTAGTTGTAATATTGTTGTGTAGGCGCCATCTCAGGTCATTTTGCCTGGCCATGTGCTTTCAGAAAGAGCCAGCACTTTAGGATGTAACTGCTTTCTGGCAGGCTTTTGTTTCTCCTACTCAATGTAACTGAATGTGTCTCAGTGGGACCTGGATTTTACTATTGAGTGCTGTTCGTAGATCTACCAGGGAGCTGTAATCTTGTGTTTGGGAGCTGCTATCTGGTTACCTTCCCATTGTTTTGTTGTTAAGCTGCTGGGGAGGAGGGGGTCAATATCACCCCCAACTTGCAGTACAGCAGTAAAGTGTGAAGTTTATCAGAGCACAAGTCACATGACTGGGGGCAGCTGGGAAACTGACAATATGTCTAGCCCCATGTCAGATTTCAAAATTAAATATAAAACAATCTGTTTGCTCTTTTGAGAAACTGATTTCAGTGCAGAATTATGCTGGAGCAGCAATATTAACTGTGTTTTGAAAAAAAGAATCCCATGACAGTATCCCTTTAAGTACTGTGCTGACCTTAATTCAATAAGGCTGCTGTTCACTATGTCTTAATAAATATTTTGTACTCTTTTACTACCTTGACTGATTTTTGGAGGGACTCACAACTGTTATTGTGTTTTCTCATGACCTTAATTCAAACCCTTGAATCATAACTTGACCTAATAGATAACTGAAGGTGACAAATATTTTTCAGGAAATGCAATATTTTGGCAGTTCTGATCAACTTCAGATATGTAAATTAGAGTTTGGATTTAGTACCGTAATGGGCCAAATGCTTAGTGTAGATTTCAGTATTCGGGTGAATCCAAAAACAATGTTTTGTGTACATCCTGTGCATCTTGTCCAGCTATACCCATCTTTTCATCTTATGTCTGCTGCTCTGTTCTGTCCATGTGATCTCCATATACACAACATACTGAAGGTCTCCTTTTTGTTGTTCACCTTCCAAACTATTTTTAGAAATAAATACTTTTTTCAAATGCTTTCCATAATTGAATTTTTTATTATTAAAAATTTTAAGTTTTATATTCCAGTATCTGGTGTTTGGCAGCTCAGTAATTCAGGTGTATACTAAACTGTTACTATTTTGCAACATTTAGTTGATGTGTTTCTCAGCAGCATCTGTGGAGTATTAGTAACTATTGTATCAATTCTAACAGTTGCCTGTAATGAAACCCAGAGATTCTGCTCAGCAGGGACAAAGATAAGTAATGGATCAACTAATATTTAAATTTAGAACAGTTTTCAGAATTGGTCACACACCCCCCCCCCCCCCCGGTTACCGAAATATAAAATACTGCTTATTACATTCTCAGTTCCTTTACTATATACAGTAGCAATTTCAGCAATCTGGTTGCTAGGGTCCAAATTACCATGCATTGATTTGAATAAGAGACTGCAATATGAATAGAATATGTTTAATAAAAAGTAATGAATAGAGTATGTGTAATAAAAGGTAGCAATAACAATACATGTCTAGCCTTAAGGTCCCCATAGACGCAAAGATTTCTCTTGCCAAACCACCGATTTTAGCGAAGTTCAACCAATCCTTCGAAATTATCGTGCGGTTAGTGGGATTCGAACGATAGTACATCTTACGATTTTTCGCCCGACATCTGTCAGGAAATTGATCGGCCAGGTTAAAAAAATCTTTATTGGTCCCAGTGCAATGTATTTATGTTTGCAGGGACAAGCAGGCAGCTCCCCTTTGTTTTCCTGGCAATATCGTCTGAAATGGTCTTTTTGGTTGATGGACAATTCGTACGATCGTTTCAAGATAATCGTGGTCTCACGATGACGATCGGATCTTTTAAAAATCTGTACATCTATGGCCAGCTTTACAGAGCATTTTTTTTTTAGATGGGGTCAGTGACCCCCTTTTAAAAGCGGGAAAGAGTCAGAAGAAGAAGGCAAATAATTAAAAAACTATAAAAAATAAATAAATAATGATCACCAATTGAAAAGTTGCTTCTATAACATACTAAAAGTTAACTTAAATGTGAACCACCATTTTAAGATGGATATTAATGATCTGGAGAGAGTGCAGAGGCGTGCAATTAAACTGGTTAAAGGAATTGAACAATTAAACAGAACAATTAAAGGTTGGGGTTGTTGTTTTTTTAGTGAAAATACACTTGCAAGGGGACGTGATTTCTCTTCCTGAAGGCGGCACGTGTGTTGTTGCCGAAACGTTGAATAATAAATATTTTTATTTTTTCATCTAATAAGACCTAGGAGTGCAGCTTATTTTTTCATCTAATAAGACCTAGGAGTGCGGCTTTTTTGTATCGATTATATATATATATATATATATATATATATATATATATATATATATATATATGTTTGTTGACCCTGCACTCGCATTTGTTTGGAAAAATTCTGAATCAGAGTGCAGCTGCTGGACATTAAATATATATATACAGTATACTGTGTATGTATGTATATATGCACTGGGGAGGGGTTCAATTTCATGGACTATTATCTTTTAATCCAAATGAACTATGTAACCATTCATTCCGCTACATTATTATTGCATTCAGCTCCGTGTGGACGTGTTCTCTCTGTGCTATGAAACACCAGGATGCTGCAGATTTATATAAGACTTCATTGGGGCCACTATTCTCAGTCACTACATAATAAGAACATATTTGCCAGCAGAAAAATCCTCCACATTTTTTTAAAGAAATAAATAACATTTTTATAAGTTCACCCAATAATGCATAAAGATTCCAGGCACAGATATAACGTACACGTTATTTGTTTTGACCCTGTAATGGAATTCACAGTCTCCTCTGCAGCCTGTGAAAATTTGCCCCGGAGGATAATGTTCTGCCGGAGTCGATTTTGACAAGATGAGGCCGCCCCTTGTACTGTGCAAATATTGATAGGAGCTCAGGCCTTTATTCTCTGTGGTTTTTGTGTGATCTCCTCGCCTCTCATTGCTTGTAATTGTAGTTGGGGGGTTAATGGAACAAACATTATTCAGCCGAGCAGATGCAATTCCACCAGGGTCGGAACTAGGACCTGGCCGGTAAAAATAATGGTTGATTCCAATGTTATTAATACGGAAAAAAGATAAATATATAGATAGGCTGGTATTTTTTTCCAGAAAAGATGGCAACCCTAGTCAGAACTCTAGGGTAGGCAACAGAGACCCGTGTCTAGGACACAACCAGAGTGGGTGCTAGAACTCTAGGGAGATCCTTGCTTAGGGTGCCCATTAGGGTTGCCACCCAGCCGGTATTTTACCAGCCTAGCCTTTAAAACAATGTAGTTGCCGGTAAATTTGTAATACCAAAAGCCCTTGGCCCGCCCCCAATGTGCTCGAAACATAACTTTTCTCCGACCTTCTGGCCATCGCGCAATGTGGCTCCACCCCTTTTACATCACAGCCCGTCTCTTTTGTTCCCGCCCCCACCACCGGCCAGTAGAAATTTTATGATAAGGTGGCAACCCTAGTGCCCATAGTTCCTGCCCCGTCTCTGAACTCCTGTTATAAATGAGCAAGTCTCAAGAGAACCTACAGAGAGAGGTGCCCCTGCAATTTTGGGTTGGACAATATCCCTTTTAAAGGAGAACTTCCTTGATCTCCTTTTAAAGTAGAACTAAACCTTAAAAATGAATATCCTCCCAAACAACCAATGAGCGTTATCAGCAGTTCTTTTAAAGGAGAACTAAACCCTTAAAATGAATATGGTTAAAAAATGCCTTATTTTTTATACTGAACTTATTGCACCAGCTAAAGTTTCAGCAGTTCAATAGCAAAGTCTCAATCACACGTTTCCCTTTGGTTTTTCCAAATTGAGGTCAAATCCTTGTTCTACCATTTTAATTTGAGTTGACAAAGTAAGGAAACAAAGGACAGCCCACAATAAAGGCAGACAGTATATGGGGCATTTCACATTTTATATTTCAGCTTTAGGCAAATAAACCTTTTTAAACGAGTTTGTTAAACTTGAGGGAATGGTTGAAGCCAAAGCAATATAAGGGGCTGCAGATTTTAAAGGAGAACTAAACCTTAAGAATAAATACTGCTAAAAATGCCATATTTTATATACTGAACTTATTGCACCAGCCTAAACTTTCAGCTTGTCAATAGCAGCAATGATCCAGGACTTCAAACTTGTCACAGGGGGTCACCATCTTGGAAAGTGTCTGTGACACTCACATGCTCAGTGGGCTCTGAGCAGCTGTTGAGAAGCTAAGCTTAGGGGTCATCACTAATTATCCAGCAGTAAATTAGGTTTTTCAGTAATATAAACTGACAGATTTTTAAATTCTGGTGCTAGTTGCACTGGTTTCTGTGCTGCCATGTAGTAATTATCTGTATTAATTACTAATCAGCCTTATATTGTGACATATCTATTCTATGTGTACTGTATATTGTGAGTGGGTCCCTAAACTCAGTAAAGCTGGCCATATAGATGTAAAGATTTTTAAAAGATCCAATCGTCACCGTGAGACCACGAATATCTTCTAAATGATCGTACTTAAGGTCCCCATAGACGCAAAGATTTCTCTTGCCGAACGACCGATTTTAGCGAAGTCAGACCAATCCTTCGAAATTATCGTGCGGTTAGTGGGATTAGAATGATCGTACATCTTTTTTGGCCGACATCAGTCAGAAAATTGATCGGCCAGGTTAAAAAATCTTTATCGGTCCCAGTGCAATCTGTCTATGTTTGCAGGGCCAAGCAGGCAGCTCCCCTTTGTTTTCCTGGCAATATCGCCTGAAATGGTCTTTTTATTTGATGGACAGTTTTTACGATCGTTTCGAGATAATCGTGGTCTCATGATGACGATCGGATCTTTTAAAAATCTTTAAAGATTTTTTAACCTGGCCGATCAATTTTCTGACAGATGTCCGCTGAAAAATCGTAAGATGTACGATCGTTCGAATCCCACTTACTGCACAATAATTTCGAATGATTGGTCGGACTTTGCTAAAATCGGTCGTTCGGGAAGAGAAATCTTTGCCACTATGGGGACCTTTAGTGACAGCAGCACAGAGCATGTGCAGTGAATCAGCAGAAAAGAAGATGGGGAGCTACAGGGGCATCTTTGGAGACACAGATCTGTCAATGAACATTTTTATCTTGTTAACCAGTAGATCAAAGAAAAAAAACATGTACTTTTGCACATAACTGTGATCCCCAACCAGTAGCATGCAAACAACTTGTTGCTCACCAGCCCCTTGGATGTTGCTCCCAGTGGCCTCGAAGCAGGTGCTTATTTTTTAATTCCAGTCTTGGAGGCAAGTTTTGGTTGCATACAAAATAGGTGTGCTGCCAAACAGAGCCTCCTGTAGGCTGACAGTCCACATAGGGGCCACCAAATAGCCAATCACAGCCCTTATTTGGCACCCCAGGAACTTTTTGCATGCCTGTGTTGCTCCCCAACTCTTTTTATTTTTGAATGTGGCTCACGGGTTAAAATGGTTGGTGACCCCTGCTTTAATGGCTACTATATACAAAGTAAGCTTCCGGACTCAGAAGTCACTTCTTCAGGCCGGCATTTTGCAACATGAAGCTGATGGAGTTTAAATGTTACATCAAAAAAGTCTAAAGGACTGTTGCATCAATATGGAATGTGACAGGCCACTGGTGATTTTAAATTGATTAAATGTCCTTGATAAGGTGATGAACTAGTGCCTGTTTTCAAGCTAGGAAACCTGTAAATTCCCAGAGCTACCCCTCTCTAAATGATTTTTTTAAATTGTCCTTAAAGTTTAAACTGCCTCCCACACGTTCTATAATAGAGGGCTGGAAACTTGAGCTGATGTCCAACCAACCAACCATAACAATCTGTGTAGGCCTCAAGGGAAACAAGGAGCAATGAATTTCTGAGCTTAGTGCTCTATCACTTGAGGCCAAAGCTTTAATAGAATGGCACCTACTGTCATTTTTCTGTGTTGTTATCTATTAAATATCATATATAAAGTCACATGGGGGTACATTTACTAAGCAGCAAAAATTTGGCAGCGACGGCTTCGCAGCCATCACAACACTTCGCCAGGCGAAAATTCGCTCAGACTAAAATGCAAAGTTGCGTCCAGGGTGCCGAACGCTGGAGAATTTTCACTAGCGTTACTTTAGCAATCAAAGCGAAGATGCGCTAGCATTCAATTATGCCTAGCGCAACTTCGTTAGAGGTCTTCACTCAGGCTAATTTGCATACGGCGGGAAATTATACGTTGAATGGACGTATATGTTGCAGCAAATACATTACATTACACAAGTCCAGGGATCCTTAATAAAGAAAATAGAGTTGTTATAATGTTATAATTTGCCTGGTAATAGAGTATGAATGACCTCTAGCGTCTATCACTTTGACTAGCAAAGTTATGCCTGCGCTCGTTAGTAAATCAGCGAAGTGCCTGAAAGCTGTAATAATGGCGAATCGTCGCCAGCGTTACTCACTTCGCTCCTTTAGTAAATCTGCCCCATGGAGAGCAGTCCTCAAATGAGTCTGATCGCAGAGGCACATTTATCAAAGGGTAAAGGAATCAATTTCACACAGTGCAAAAAAACCTATCTGACCCCCACTTAATATAAAGGGGAAGTAAACCGAAATATAAAATACTGCTCTGGCCGTTCCAATATACAGTAGCTACTAAGTCTTCCAACTCCTAAATCCTATACTTTTATATCATGAGAACCTCTCTTCTTTATCTCTATACATAATGCTACCTACCAATTTGCAGAACAGTCCCATCTGATTATAACAGCTAAATGGAATGTTCTACCGAAAAGTAGTGAGAACATCAAAGAATAATCATTTATTATCCGTGTTATCCATTATCCGTATCACATATGATAGAAAATGAAAAGGCTATGAATCATCACTTCATATAAATTATTTTACTTATAAAACATGTTCATATAGTACAAAAAAACGTTAAAAAAAAGATTCCATACAAAAAAAGAACCATTTTAAAATAAACAAACAAATATAATAATCAGCGTATTTAAATTACAAAGACATTCTTATATTAACAAAATAAATCTAGCAATTAAGATTTATAACCAGATATTTACAGTTATTTATATGTTATTCTGTAAGCCAAAAATTATACTTACATTAGCTTTAAAGCAGCAGTTACACAGGTATGTTGTGTTTGTGTGTGTGTGTGTATATATATATATATATATATATATATATATATATATATATATATATATATATATATATATATTGTCCAAACAGGTGAACGCACTCTTTCCGGATTTCAGATACATAAATGGGTGCGTAGGTCAAGTTTTCAAATAAAGCAAATGGATCCGCACTCCTTGGAGGAGTGCGGGTCCATTTGCTTTATTATATATATATATATATATATATATATATATATATATATATATATACTGTATGGGAAGTGGTTAACTGGTAAATGGTAACCTTGCGTGTCTATATATTTTTGAACTGAATGGCTTATTGTGGACTTTTTTAATTAACACTGTGCAGGCAGGTCCTTCCTTTGTTCAATGCAAGGGATTAAAACCTTGCAAAATTCTCATTCAAACAAATGTTTTCTTATTTTTTCATCGAATCAAAGTGCAAATGAAAATGTATCGTTTATATACAATGGGCATCTGCATGTTTCGTAATGCAAGAAAAAGCATAGCCACCAGCCTATAACTGAGAGGATCGGGCAGATTATCTCTGATAACCAGCCATATTATCCTGCAATGTAAATAACAGTATTTAGAGTAATAACAATGCAACAAATATCCTTCATATAAGAATTTTTAAAAGTTTGTAGAGCCTCCCAGTTTTGCTGGTTTGTACCTGAGGATTCATTTGGCAGAAATTCTACAGTCCCAATAGCAGAGACAGTACTAGTATGTCAGCTCGCCCAACAAATAAAAAAAAAGTGTTCATTGTGCGCCCTCTGGTGGCAGGTTAGATGTGCTGCACAATGGGGTGCAAGTAGAAAACAAGGCAGGAATTTCAAAGTACATTAGTGGAAGTGTAGTTAGCTGATTGTTGTCATTCTTAACTGGGAACCCATCTAAATTTGTAGCCCCCAGCAGCAGTCCTAATGGTGAAGGCGTTTCCCTGGGGAAACGCCAAAGTCCTGATTGTGCTGTGCTCTTTGATGGAAGTTCTGAAGGAGACATCTTCTTCTAGATCTGTGTCACCCAAGTTGACAGAGTTCAGCCCTGTGGATGTTTTCAGTCCGTGAAATGCTCCATGCATTTTGATTTTTGTTATGCCTTCCTCCTGCCAGTCCATTGGGTCCATAGGCTCCAGCCTGGGGCGTTTGCTTTCACTGAGGGCACTGCCCATTAAGGCAATATTGCATTTCTTCGAGATTTCCTGCAGTATATCATCCACCTGGTTAGAGTCGGGCTCATTGCACTGGGGGTAAAAGTCCTCTAGGCTCCGTTTCACTGCGAGTCTCCCCTGAGTTGCCCCGGAATTTTGTTTTGACCGCTCTTTCATTAGGTTCTGTAAAGCAGAACAAAAAAGCATTTCTGTAAGTATACGTCTAGGAAGGTTTTTGTTCATTCAGGTTGTTATATATATATATATAAAGATAAATTGAATCTAACTGTCAGTGAATATCTGAAACCCAACTGCTGCATGAAGACAGAATGAAGAGAAACAGATGCTGAGAGAGGGATAGGGAACATAAACGATTATTTCAGAAACAATGCAGAGTATTTAATGGATTGTATTTACAAAGTTTCTTATTTCAGTATGATGAAGCTTATATAAAATTTTCATTTTCACGATAGTTCCCCTTTAAGGACAATCGCACAGCATTTTGCAGCCAGAAAAATTCAAACCAATAAACAATATCTCGCATGCCTTCCTCATTCACCTCAATTCCTGGTCTGGAACCCTAGTAAACAGCACACACACAGTATGTTACCCCTTTTACTGGAGGAGAATTATAGGGGTGAAATACTGTATTATGGTTTCTAAAAAGAAGGTATAAAAGAAGACTACTCGGAAACATTCTGTTTTTCCCCAAATTTCTGCTTAAATAAATGGGGTTACTGTTATATTATCTGTAATGAGTGCAATGGATTTGTCTGGTTAATGCTAACTTGGCCTGATAACTGGCTAATATTACGGCTCACAGTGCTGCTTGTAAACAGCATTTATCATGCAAAACTGGAGTGGCCGTATACACTACATGGCACTATAAAATGAAATTCAATCAGTTTATGATAGAGTATAGAGTTTGCCACTACAAACTTTCCCTTTGGTGTGAAACAGACCCAAAGATAAGCAGCACCTACAGAGCCCACAGTCACAAAGGGACACGCTCTATAATAAAACAACCCCAGAATGTGGTGCTTACATCAAGGACAGAAGCCAGATGCTTTGCTTGATTGGCCAGTTCCTTAAGTTGGATGTTCTTCTCCTTCAGGGAAGCGATCTCCTCTTGTTTCTCAGTTAGAGTCACCTGGAGCTGCAGGGAGAATCCGCACATTAAATCCATGTCATTCCTATTGGTACTAGCAGTTTCCCGAATATTAAATTCTCCCTTCTTCTTCATTCAATAAAGCTATCACCAGCTATATAATTTACAGATATAATATAATTTAGATATTTGTGTGTATATATATATATATATATATATATATATACGGATTCTGAAACAGGCAGACCCATGTAAAATCTTTGCCTCTTTATTTTTAATACATCGCATAAGTGAGTCCAACATCCTCATTAGGAAAGAAGATTTCATCTTGGAGTGCAGATACTCATCAGATTGTTTTATATATATATATATATATAAATATATAGATATATAAATATATATAGATATATATATATAGATATATATATATATATATAGATATATAGATATATATATATATATATAGATATATATATATATATATATATAGATATATATAGATATAGATATATATAGATATAGATATATATAGATATATATATATATATATATAGATATATATATATATATATATAGATATATATATATATATATATATATAGTGAATAAAGTACCCTCTCTTGTAAATTATAAGGATATTATAAGTTACAGAGGAGTTTCATGACCATGCGCAGAGTGTTTTTATACAGGTCATGGAACTCCAAGGTAACTTCTAATATCCTCATATTTTGCAACTGGGAGTACTTTATTTATTATAATACCCAAATAAATAAATACCACACTCAACAGGCTCAGTTAGAGTAACTGATTTAAATGGAAAAACAAAAGAAAGTCCAACGTTTTGATCACATCATAGTGATCTTCCTCAGGGAATTTTTTCACTATTTTGTACACAGTTTACCTGCACCCAGGCATGCTTTTAAATATACTTAGATATACTTTTAAATCATAAGCGATGTGTTGAATTCAGATAGGTGTCAGAGCTTCAATGCTGAGACATCAGGAAGGTGCAGGTCACTCACCTGGTTGTTCTCTACTAAGGCATCCCCGAGAGCTTTCTGGTTGTGACCAGCCACATCTCTCCAGTACTGCTCCGTGGAGGGGATGGTCTGAACACTGATAGGAAGCAGGTGTTCCGGCTGAGGTTGCAGGGGGTTGGTCATGCAGGGCTCAAACAGTGGCACGTTGCAGGCTGGGAGCTGGAATCCTTGGGGCCCAAGACTGGGCTGCATGAGAGAGGGCTGATCTAGAGAGACACGGGTACAGACATTTAGTCCTTCCCTCCCGGTGTTTGAATCATAGCTGATAATAAAGCGATATTATAATCGCAGAGTGTAAAGGGCAACACCAGGAACAACTACTCTCACACCCAGAGATACAGTTGTACATAGAGGTGCAACAGCTGGAAGCTAGCGATGGACTTGTCTGTTTTATCAACCCCAGTTGTTATCCCACTCCCGTGCCGTTAGATTGCTCCAGCAAATGGCAATATATATTTTACATGTTATTCTGTGTTATTGTAACGCTTTGGTTCAGGGACTGCGAATGTCAAAGTCAATTCCCCTTTCGTTTCGGAAAGTCGCACAGTCGCACTCACCTGCAATAAACTGATCGACTGCATCTCGGAACTCCTGCAGGTCAAAGTCGGGCTCCCCGGACAGACAGTGGCCCTGCAATAAACACACAGGGCACAGCTATAAATACAGCCCTATATATATATATATATATATATATATATATATATATATATATATATATATATATATAACCATTACAATGCAAATAAGATATATATATATAACCAATACAATAAACAGCGGGACATACCTGCCAATCATATCCATAATTGGGGAAATGAGGGAAGCAAGTCTGTACTGCCATGTCCCACTGTCTCCTAATCCCAAGAGGTAACGAGCAGGAGGAAACCAATTAAATACCAATCACTTGATTCCTTTGGCGGAGCTTTATTGTAACTGACTCTGAGCAAAGAGCAGTTTCCCCAACACCTCCTGCCAGAATAATGCTGGGACTCTCCAACCTGTCTGTCCCTATACATCCAATGCCCGCTTCTGATTGGCCGGTGATGCTCCAATCAGCATCCTTTCATCCCAACATTCCTCAGAAGCTTTCAAGTGACAGATTAACCTGGGGCTGCCTGCCCTTGTGTACTGAGCCTCACCCCGGGGGCAGCCGGCAAACAGCCCACACAGGGCCTGGCCCCTCCCACTGATTACAGTTAGTGCAGTCAAGGATGCTAATGGGGATCAACAGGCGCAATAGCTGGGATAGGGATGCACAGGTACAATGGCTGGGAAAGGGATGCACATGAACAATAGCTAGTATAGGGGCGCAGAGGAGAGTAACGCCTGGTAGGGATGCACAGGCTCATTGGCTGGGATTGGGATGCACAGGTTTATTGGCTGGGATTGGGATGCACAGGTGCAATAACTGGGATAGGGATGCATAAGTGCAATGACGGGGATAGGGATGCACAGGTGAAATGGCTGCTGTAGGGTCCAGGCCCGGACTGGCAATCTGTGGGTTCTGGCAAATGCCAGAGGGGCTGCTATAAGGTGCCATAGAAAGTCACTATTTAGTGGGCTGGTAGGGGCTGATTAGGCCTCTATGTACCTGAAATGCCAGGGCCTTTTTTAATTCTTAGTCCGGACCTGTGTAGGGATGCACATGAGCAATATCTGGGATAGAGATGCATAGGTGCAATGGCTGGTGTAGGGGTGCGCAGGTGCAATACCTGGGATAGAGATGCGCAGGTGCAATGGCTGGTGTAGGGGTGCACAGGTGCAATACCTGGTATAGAGATGCACAGCTGCAATGGCTGGTGTAGGGTGCACGGGTGCAATACCTGGTATGCGCAGGTGCAATGACTGGTATAGGGGTGCCCAGGTGCAATGGCTGAGTAGGGGTGCATGGGCGCAATGGCTGGGATAAGGATCGCCAGGCCAGTGGTTTGGACAGGTATGCTCATTTAACATCAGGTATAGGCAAACTCTACTAGTCGGCCTTGGTCGCAACTAGAAGTCAAGAAAAATCACTAGCCTTACCAACCCCTGACATAACAAGTGACACATATACATAATACACGTGACACCGGTAATCTAAACCATGGGGGTCTGCTGCTGGGTTTATTGTTGCTGTAACAAACATATATGTTAAACACAGACCAATGTGCGTCGCGAATGCACCAGGGGCAAATGGAACTTTCCCAGACGAACCAAGGGCTGTGATTCGTTTTTTTGTTTTTTGTGGAAATGTGCTATTATCTATGGGGCTGGGAGAAATCTGAGATCCTTCTTCAAACACATTAAGTGCCAGAATCATTGGGAAACTGGGCAGTGCGGGTGCCAACTTCTATATTTAGCTGAGGGTGTAGCGAGGAGTAACCAGGGGCTACGGGAATCTGGGGAGACAAGTGAATGGAGAACTCAAACTGCCAAGTATAAGGCACAATAGCACAGTATTTGCACAGCACAGAATGTGGGCAGCTCTGGGTGAGTGTAACTGGCAGTGGACACCAGGCCCGGACTGGGAGTCAAAATAGGCCCTGCCATTCCAAGTACACAGAGGCCCAAACAGCCCCCTACCAGCCCAAATAGCCCCCTACCAGCCCACTATATGGTAACTTTCTATGGAACCATGCAGCAGCCCCTCTGGCATTTGCCAGAACCCACAGATTGCCAGTCCGGGCCTGGTGGACACTGACAATTAAATAGTGTAACTGGCACTGGGTACTGCCAATTTTATCACTGGCAAATTCAAGGAAATAACATAGCTAATACTCCCAGCTTGCCAAAAATGCACCCACTGGGTCTCACTGCACTTTAACCCATCCTGCATGGAAAAGCAAAGGAGCCCATAGTGCCTAGAAAGAGTTAATAGGGCAGCACCCACTTCTACATGTCATTGCAACTGCCTACCTTCACCAAAACATAACCAAGAAGGGGACCTGAGGGAAGGGTAAACTTTGGATACAAGAGAGTTTCTATCCAAAATTGGGACAGTTGCTTAAAATATATATTAGGTTTAGGAATAGGCGTTATAGTGATATATACACAAGAATAGGCGCTATAATGGATAGAACTATAGATACTGGAATGGGCGATACATGTCGGATAAGAATATTTAAAAATTGAGCGGTATAATGGATAGAAATTTGGATGTAAGTATGGCTGGTTTAATAGGTACAGGAATACAGGAATGGTAAGTATTAGATATATAGGAATATAGATTTCTGAATGGGCGCTATAAGATGAATATAATTGAAGACACAGGAGTGGGCGCTATAGAATCTTTAGACAGACTGATTTCAGTAAAATGTGCATTTATAAAACAAATACTGGGTTTCAGTCTATATAACACACCCAGCCAATGCACAACACACACAGAGCAGCATCACTAGTCTGTCCCTAACGCCTGTGTGCGTGTTTGTCGCAGTGTGACTTGTCTGTATCAATAGCGACCTGGCTGTACAGAATTCTGCAGTTGTCACTGTGCTAACATTGATATTTATATATATAATCAAGATATATAATAAACACACGCAAGCCAGGCGGCTGTGAAAGGAAAGAGACACAGGAACATTCGTTATATTTGAGATAGGAGTGTGTGGGTGTTTGTACTTTCATGCGCATATTGTTCCTTACATTGAGTTATGGGTTAGCACTTGGCTCAAGCTGTGCGTGGTGTGAGTCTCTAGTCTCACTTGCCTTGTTCTACATATTGAAAAGAGTCAATTGTGTTGTACAACAGACTGGGACACAATGGAATTATAATGGCATTAACTGGACACAGCTTGGGGCTACCATGTTCCTAACAGAGCCCTTTAATATGTCTCTCTCTCTTTGCCAAGTGTAAACAGTCATTACCTGCTGCTGCGTAATTGCGCCCCCAGCGGCGTCCTGTTGAATGACAGAATTGCAATCTGCCAGATCCTGCCAATCGATTGTAGCAAGTGCTGTTGGCAGAGAAGAATAATAGCGCAGACTTAATCAGGCTCCCATACAACTGGTTATATACCATTTATATAAATACTAGCAGTGCAAAAGGCATATCCAGATTCTCTAGGGTAGCCCACACTTACCCGACTCTACTGAACCAGAAGGTGGATCAACATAGATGGTCACTGGACCAGTGTTTGCGAATATATTCTTGTGCAGCTGCGACAAAAAAAGAATATACAGTGAGTTGCAGCTCAACTACCATTTCCAGCCATTCTGGCGTTTGCAGTTAAATTGACCAGTTGTGGGTACATGATGGCATGGTCCTGTTATGCTTTGGTAATAGATTGGGAAAGGAATCCGTTAGCATATAGCTAATTGTTGCATATTGGATTATAACCTGTTCAGCAGGAGCTGCAGGTCCATGGATATATTTTATATCGGCTACAGAGATACATTTATCTGCCACAATGGTACATACAGGATATCTGCCGCGCTACATATTAGATATTAGATATATTAGATACATATAATAATCTTACCTTCTTCTCGGTCTTGCTCTGCTTCTTACCCAGCCGGTTGGGCAAATCCGGCATTGCATTGGGGCAGAGTTTATCAAAGGCTTTCCTTCTATTCTGCATTTTGGACAGTTTGAGGAGTGAACTCCTCTTAATATTTGGTAAAGAAAAGGGAATATTTCTGTAGCTCGACTCCCAGGACTATAATCTGTCACAGTACCAATGGGCTGCCCTCTTCCCCATAGCAAGATATGTTTATAAATGGGGCGCTATAACCGGCACTTGGCCGCCGCTCCAATCAGAGCGACAGAGTGTCATGCTGTCTCCAAGGCAAAGCGTCCCTGGTAGCTGACAGTTGCGCGTGAGCCGCCTCTCCTGTTACTCGCACTGCGTTATCCCGCCAGTGCCCGGGCTGGAGAGGGAGATGAGGCAGGAGAGTGAGAGTTGGGTGGGGTAGGTGTGGGGTGTAATTAGCCGGGGACAAAGGGATCATAGGAGCACAAGTGACAGTTATTGTGCAGATGAAGCAGCTCTGGCACCGACACACTCACACTGTGGCACCACAGGCTGATTACCACCTAATTAATGACTATACAACCCAATTAACGCACAGTCCTCATTTATCTGATGTACAAGATGTGGCGCAAAACTGTTACACAAAACAGCGATTTTTCATCATTTGTGCAGCCTTCTTGTTTATCACTATTTTTGTTCTTTCAGGGGCGAGTTCAGCACAAATAAAATACAAATAAAATGGGTCTGTTGGTTTCTTTAGTACAAATCACACAAAAGGAGTTTAAAGGGGGTGGTTCATCCCCTTTAAGCAAGAAGTACATGTACATTGTGCAAGACCCAAAAAAATGAATCAAGCACCCCCAACTGGGAGCACAGCGCCTCCGCTTTCATCAAGCTTAGTTTGACAGCCTAGACCAGAGGACCAAATGTGTCTCCATCTTCACATACGATCATAAGATACCTAGCCAAAAGGCCCAGTAGGACTACACCTGATCTTAGCCGGCCAGAGGACCAAGTGTTTCTCTTTCTTTACAAAAGATTATAAGAAGGGGTACCTAGCCAAAAAGGCCCAGCACTACACTACACTAACAATATTCTTTATTCATGGCCCCTAAGAATACTGTTATTACTTATTGCTGTTATATATAGCAGTTAGGTGGGTTAAAAAAGAGTTAAAAGGTTAGGTGGGTTATGGCTTGATAAAGGGCATATAGCCAGAAACGGAACTAGAGGGGGGCGGGCCCTGACGCAGGACGCGCAGCCGGGCCCCTGCCCCCCTCCGTACACCTGGAACTGGCCCGGGAATATGCGGCGCGCGGACTGCCGGGGGGCCCTGAGGGGGTGCGGGCCCTGGCCCGCTCGCACCCCCCGCTCCCCCGGTAGTTCCGTCCCTGCATATAGCTTGCCCGAAACGTCGCTGTACTGATGTTCTGATATGTAATATACACTTTTTGCAAAGAATCGTGTGCTGCTTCACTCTTTTATTTTTGTGTATATAGCTTGCCCGAAACATCGCTGTACTGATGTTCTGATATGTAATATACACTTTTTGCAAAGAATCGTGTGCTGCTTCACTCTTTTATTTTTGTGTATATATATATATATATATATGTATATATATATATATTCAAAGCATAGAAAGCACTCACAGCATCAAATTGTTGATAAAAAAAGATAGTCTTTTATTTCTACCACATACCAACGCATTTTGGTCCGCACAGGGCCGAAACGCGTTGGTATGTGGTAGAGATAAAAGACTATCTTTTTTTTATCAACAATATGATGCCGTGAGTGCTTGAATTTAATTATTTTTGTGAGTCACCCTGCAATTAACCTCAGGAGTGGTGAGTGCCGATAAATCCAACATATATATATATATATCTTCACTAGGGCAGCACCCTGCTAACGTCGTGTTACCTGGGTGCAAGGGAAAAGATGCAAATACTTGACGTGACGTTTCGGTCCACGCAGGGACCTTCCTCATGGCGATGAGGAAGGTCCCTGCGTGGACCGAAATGTCACGTCGGCTATTCATGCAATAACTGAATACACTTTGCTTTGATACACAGAAATCCTGGTGTTGCTGGTCTTTCTTGAAGTATATATATATATATATATATATATATATATATATATATATATATATATATATATATATATATATATATATATATATATATATATATACATCCAAATAGCAAAGAAACCGCACTCCAGGTCTTTTAAGGTGAAAAAATCAAATCATATTTATTTCAACGTTTCGGCTCCTAACTCAAGCTGTCCTCAGTCCTTCCTGAGGACGGCTTGAGTTAGGAGCCGAAACGTCGGAATAAATATGATTTGATTTTGATATATAATTATATTATAAGATTTGATTTTTATATATTATATAACCTGCACCCAGGCGTTGGACATATTTTTGCAGTGCTCCAGGTGGATAGTGTTGTTGCTCATGTGGAGTTAATAATGTAAGGTCCCTATCACAATTACATTTGTGATTGCCTGTATGTTTTTTAGAATATGCAACAAAATACACACAGATTTGAGAGGAACATACAAACACTTTTAGAGAGTAGCCAGGTCTTTTTTTCAGGGTACCAGTATTCTCCATACACCACTGTGTGGAACCCCCTTTGATTAGGCAGAAAATGTTGTGCCCTAGAAACAGATCAGCGTTTTTACAGAGGGGCCCTAATTAAAGAGTATTTTAGATAGATTTTTGCAAAAGGCATCTACTAAATTTTGGGGGAGGCCTACTTTGAATTTCTGTGGAGTCCAGAAGATCTAACACTGGACCTCTGAATCCCAAAACAACACTGGTTGGCTCTGTATATTATCCAGCTTGGGGAGGGGGTTAGCTAGCTAGAGTATGATTTAAAGAAAATTGCACTTTCCTTATTGAAAATCCTCATTGAAAGGTTGCAGGACCAAACTGGCAATCTAGATTTTTCTGCAAAATGCTAGAGGAGAAATCTCCCATATAATTATATAATACTTTATTGGGTTTGGGGGCACAGGAATTATAGTGGGCCAATTTGACTGATAAGCAGCTGCAATATATAGATTATGGAGAAATGTTGCGTTTTCAAAGTTTAGGGACCCAATGATCTTTCTGTGGGGTACAGTAACTAGTCATTCCACTGCTGAGAAGTTCATGTAGGTGATAGTTCATATAATAATGTCAATAGATTGTGCAGAAGGAGCAAGGGCGGCAGTAGCCTAAACCTTACACACCTTTCCCATCAAGTTGCCATTGTCATATGTAAGTTCCATAACTTTCTTTGTAGGTTACACAAGTTACTACAAAAGTCACAAAAGTGTTTTAACATTCATATGTATTTTTATTTACTAGTGATACCCAATTAATCCAAATAGAGCATTAATGGCATGAGAAAAGAGTTTTGGGACATTTTGGGATTTTAACCTGGTCTGGATGGTGACGGCCTTGAACTAATGAGTCTTGCAATTTGCCAGGGGCGGGGCCGTATATTAGCGTTTCAAAGACGCTTCTCTGACCCTCCTCATTGTGTCTCTAGCAGCATTTGTGGACAGTGCAGTAACCTACAGCGACCAATATGCAATGAGTTTTGATCCAGCTAGAGCAGTTAGTTCAATGTTATCAAAAGTGTGATTGGTTGCTATGGATAATTGCAATGGGGCAACAAACCTTCATGTATTATCCTGTATATAGTTCCCATTTTGAGCCCTCAGGGCCCCGCCTTAGGTTTCTCTGGCTATAATAGCATAAGAACAGGCGATTGCTACTAATTACGTATCTGCTATAATGACCTTTATTGCCCAACATCATCATCTATTTGATTTACTTATACACTAAATTCCAGCATGATTGAGCCTACGTGATTTGGAAACAATGTTTTAAAGCAAATTACATGTGTGAGTTTTGTCGAATCTGACACCTCTTGGTGAAAATTCTTAGAGTGGGGCCGTGATTCTTTTGGCACAAGTCTGGTTTGCCTATTGACACAGGCCAGAGGGAACCCTAGAACTTCACTTATATTCAGAATGGCGTTGGCCCCAGGGTACCCTGGCATCAATAGGTGCACTTTGTACACAAGCAAACTGGACAGACGCAATGGCGTTTGGTACAAATGTACCCAAGTACAAGGAAGATGCTTGAACTGAAGTAACTATAATGAATCACATCAATATCTGCAACATGTTTATCAGGTGGTGTATTTTCATGCAGTATTTGCACTGGGGTGCCAGGTGCCCACCTAATCAACTAAACCCACAAAAACACTCTCTAATATTTTTTCCTTCTCTCTTCACTGACTTTCTTTATTCATTTTACATACATGTATCTATCATTCCCGCTATGTCTCCCTCCTCAAATAGAGAAAAGGGAATGGCCATGGTTTAGGCTTACACATCCACATGGTTAGCTGAACAGCAGAGCCAGTGTTGGACTGGGCCGGCGCGATCCACTTCTTAGTGGCTCGACCCCTCTTTGCTGGGGGTCACGGAAAAATAAAAATTTTATGGACAAACGCGAAGCTCCGGAGCGGCAGGGGGGCTGGTGGGGGGTCCTGGGGCAGTGGGCCCCAAGCCCCCCAGTCCGACCCTGAGCAGAGCTTACTCTCATTCTGGTCCACCAGTACTTTTCCTGCTTTCCTAGTGGGCCTGGTTGAGTAATTGTTAAATGAATCGATTTTCACCAGTCGGCACTTACCCACAGAGGTAGACACCAGGGAGTAAATTTACTAAGCAGCGAAAATTCACCAGCGACAGCTTCGCGGCCATCGCAACACTTCGCCAGGCAAAAATTTGCTTAGACAACGCTAATTTACTAAAATGCAAAGTTGGGTCCAGGGCACCGAACGCTGGCGAATTTTCACTAGCGTTACTTCGGCAATGCAAGCAAATCAAAGTGAAGATGCGCTAGCGTTCAATTCTGCCTAGCGCAACTTCATTGGAGGTCTTCACTCAGTCCCTGAAAATGGTAACGCTGGCGAATCTTCACCCTTTAGTATATCTGCCCCCAGGACTAAACAAAAAAGAAAATGTTGCATCTCTGCGTTCAGCATTGGTGTCTGGCAAGGTCAGATCTAGGGGCAAGCAGAAGAGGCACGTGCAACAGTTGGGGGGGCAGGTTACGTGCAGAGCTGCAGCAGAGGGGGGCTAGCAGTGGTTGAGGTTGGGAAGGGTTGGTGGGTTTTGGGTTTGGGTAGCTGTCATTTGTACCAAGCAAGGGGGGGATTAGGGTGGTTACTGGCAGTAGTGTTCTTCTAGGCCCCATTCTGCTGTGGGGCTCACATGTTTTATTATGTGATGGAGCTTTTTGTCAGGGTCTGTTGTAATCAGATACATTTCTGTCAAATAGTGGAAAAAAAGCATTGGCATCAATAAGCCATCCACAGAATGATACATCTGTTCCTATAATTTATAAGGCAAATTCACCTTGTCTTACTGCAGGTCAGCACAATGTGCTCCTTATGGCTGCACTCACCCAGCTAACAGACATCTGGCCCATTTACAGAGAGGGGAATGTTTGGGGCAGGTAGCCTATGGGCACAATAAGGTGGTTGGGTTCTGTTATCTCCAGACCACTTCTGACAGCACAGCTTCATTTTTGGAATGCAAATAAATGTGTTAGTGAAAAGCCCACAGATCAGGATGCAAAGCTCAAAAAACAGGGCAAAGAGAATAAAAAATAATTGTATTAAATATTAGTGAACCTGTTGGGGCAAATAGCCATGGGTTTTTGTGCCTGCAGCTTAAAGAGGGTGGTTCACCTTTAAGTTAACTTTTAGTATGTTATAGAATGGCAAGTTCTAAGCAGCTTTTCAGTTGGTCTTCTGTATTTTTCTATAGTTTTTGAATTACTTGCCTTTTCTTCTGACTCATTCCAGCTTTCAAATGTGGGTCACTCATCCCATCTAAACAACAAATGCTCTGTAAGGATACAAATGTTGTACAATTGCAGTTGCTACTTTTTATTTCTCATCTTTCTATTCCGACCCTCTCCTATTCATATTCCGAAGTCGCCCAAAGTTTCCTTGGGAGGCAGCTTCAGAAAACAAATTGTTCCGAGTGTCACCCCGCCGGCGATTTACATTCTAGCTGGCGAGAAGGCAGTTCGGGGAGATTAGTCGTCCGAAGAAGAAGATATTTGTCACTGGGCATCTAATCTTCCAAAATAGCAGCGTGTGTCTCTGTCCTTAACGGTAAACAACCCCTTTAAATGCAGTGTCTTCTGTTAACATGACCAATAGAATACTAGCTGGAGTGGCCTGTGTCTGAGGCACAAAAATAGCCCATAATGTGCCCAAAGCATGGACCTAATATGGCAACATTCTATTCCCATTGACATATCTTCCACAGCAGGCCCGGACTGGCAATTTGTGGGTTCTGGCAAATGCCAGAGGGACTGCTATAAGGTGCCATAGAAAGTCAGTATTTAGTGGGCTGGTGGGGGGTGTTTGGGCCTCTATGTGGGCTGATTGGGCCTCTGTGTACCTGAAATGCCAGGGCCTATTCTAATTCTCAGTCCGGACCTGTTCCACAGATGAAACCAATCTGACATAGTTCCTAGATATTAAGGGCAGTAAATTACCCTCATTTATCTGGATTAGCCTTCAAATTGCCCTTGCCAGCCACTGCTTCTTAAGGGTTAGGGCACACGCTCAGATTCGGGGAGATTAGTCGCCCGGTGTCAAATCTCCTCTTCTTCAGGGCGACTAATCTCCCCAAACTGCCTCCTGCCTGCTAGTTGAACTTTGGGCGACTTCGGAAAACAAATCACTCTGAGTGCCACGACGCCGGTGATTTACATTCTAGCCGTCGGGAGGAAGTTCCCGGGGGAGATTAGTCGCCCTGAAAAAGAGATTTGTCGCTGGACGACTAATCTCCCCGAATCTGAGCGTTTGCCCTGACCTTAAAACCTTTTAGGTCCATCCAATCCCATTAAGTAACACTGAAGTCTATGTGGCTGTTCACACTGGCCTGGCAAGAAGGCGTTGCACCTGCCTTTTAATTCTTTACATAATCACAGCCCATAAAGTTCTGTTGTGTTACTGAAGAAATGTGAGGATATTGATTCAATCCAGTCACACACATAAAAAATGGAGCAGAAAAATATGAACTTCAGATTACGCCTAAACATACTGTATTTATATAGGTCTGTATTCTACATGGACAGGGTGAATATTTGCCCAAATGAACTCCAAATAAGTGAAGCACTGGCCAAAGACCACCGGCAAGTCAGCAAGAGCTGGAGGGCTGCAGGCAGCACGTGACATAGGAGTTGTCCCACAGCAGGACTGAATAGCAAGTGTCCCGGCAGTGGAAGGGTCTCAGTTCTGGAACTGGCCGGGGCACACGCCTCGCGTTGCTGCTGGTGACACGGGAGGGACAGACAGTTGGTCAGTGAGCGGCAGAGGTGGCGCGTTTCTCTGGTCAGTCGCAGCGCAGACAGTCTCCCCCCGGGGCCCCGCGGCTCTTTGCCCCTCCCCCTTGCGCTCTTTCCCCGCACATTGGCGCCTCAGTGCCACTCCGCAACCGCCACCCGTTGCCACCTGCGCTACATCATTAGATAAAGTGTAAACACAAACCAACGGCTCCTCGTTGCACCCTTTCCCTGCCAGAAGCGTCACCCCGGCCCGGTGGGCAAATCAGTGCAGACAGGGACCTTCCAGAACCACAAACAGCCAGAGGATAGTGGGAAGACTACAAGTTCTAGTTCAACTACGGCTTAAATGGCTGGTTCACCTTTAAGTACTTTATACAATGGCCAATTCTAAAACACTTTTTAATTGGCCTTAATATTATTATTTATTTATTACAGTAGAATCCCCATTTTACGTTTTTCAAGGGACCAGGAAAAAATGATGTAAAATCAGGGAAATGTGTTAAAGTAACTTTTTCTTCAATTACTGAAAGGATATAAGCACAGGTGTCCGTTTTACTTTGAGATACAATATATTTACTGTGTTAATAACAAGGGTTAAACATTGCAGAGCTAATGTTACACTATGTGCAAGACTCTCTGCCAGTTACATACACAACCTAAGGGCCTTTACACACGGGCGTTTTTACCTGCGCTCCCCTGTGTTGCGTTTTCTTCCGTTCAGCCGCAAGGAAGCGCAGGAGTAGACGCACTCAATTATTTTGAAGGGGGCTGTACTCACACAGACGCATGTATGCGCCGAACGCAGGTGAAATGCAACATACTGCGTCCCAACCTGCATTCGGCGCTTACATGCGTCTGTGTGAGTAAAATTATTACAGGCAGGTGTTTATTGCTACTAAATATCAGCAAGTAGGTGCCCTTTTATATTAACAATGTGCTTATAAAAATAACTGTGCCAAAATACCAAATACACACCAGCAGCAAAGAAATGTAAAGAGAAGGGGCAGGGCAAGGCAGAAAACCAAACTAATCACAGTAAGTGTGGGGATTTCATGGGGGATCAAAGGCAAACAAAGCTAATGTCACCATGTGAAATGCCAAGTTGGACTGGGGGGGGTTCTAGGCTCACCGGGGCTACCACATCAAGGGCCTACATACCCGCCCCAGGCTCCCGACCATCTGCCAACATCACAGGCCCCCCGCACCAGACCAAAAGTCCAATCCTGGCTGGAGTGGTTTAAAGTCCTCTGCCATTGAACTCTGGAGCAGTGGAAATGAATCCTCTGGAGTCATAAATAGCATTTCACCATCTGGCAGTCTAACAGAAAAGTCTGCGTTTAACAGATGCCAGGAGAACACTACCTGTCTGAATTCATAATGCCAATGGGAAAGTCTTGTAGAAAAGGAATAATGTCTTTCATGGTTTCTCTGCTGGCAAAGATATGCCGAGGAGATAATGCAGATCCACTGCCAGTGTCGGACCCGGTGCTTGTGTTGAAGTCCAAAGCAGGAGAGACGGGGCCCTTGATATAGCAAGAGCCCTTATGGTTGCAGCCCTGATGGGCCCTCGACACACCAGTCCAACACTGATTCAAATTACATTAGCATTTATGGTACAAGTGGTGATAGCTACTGCATAATGGATCATTAGTAAAGGTAAATAGTCTGGGGAATGCAAAAAATATGCTGATCCCCATATTTGGGAAATGTGTGTCTATTGGTTAACGATGCCCCCATCTTACTCCCCTGAGCTCTAAGTAATATCTTGCTTGGCTTGGGGTATATGTGCCGTAAACCTGTTTCTGTCCCTTGATCTTTAAGCTCGTGTTTCCTGCACCTAGCACTTGATATAAATAAAGTCAGTCAGTTTATTCAGCTCTCTACAGAGCTGCTCTTCTGGCACAGAGAGTGCAATTGCTACCTGGGCTCCAAATGCCAAAAAGTGAGGGGGGGGCAACAGCAAGCCACCTCAAATAGCCAAGGGGCTAGGATTGGAATGCCACATCACGGGCACAACCCCGGCCCGGATCATCAACCAACCCACCCCCTGATGGCATCTGCAACCCCCGACATCACCAGGCCAGTCCTCTGCACCATCTCGGCCCGGATTTGTGACAAGGCCACGAAGGCCCGGGCCTAGGGCGGCACAGATGAAGGGGCAGCATGTTGCCCAGCTGCACATGGGGAACGGGGTCTAGGAGAGCAGTTCACTGCGCTTCCAAACCCCTCTGCAACTGATTGCGCTTGCACATTGTGGGAAGGTGACATTGAGACGGCGGATACCTGGCTGTATGTCCCACCCCCATGCGTGCACATGATCCTGAGGGGAGCGCCGGTGCAGGCAGCCAGTGAATGCTGCCGGCCTCAGGGTGCCGGCAGACTAAATCCGGTCCTGGCCCCATCTCGCTGCCGGCATAAAGTGCCGACCCTAGGCCAGGAAAGCCCATGTCTGCAAGTTGATTTCTGTGCATCTAGCTGATACCAGCACCTACTGCAGTCTGAAATCAATAATATGAAAGCAATAATCTGACACTGGTTATAAGACTTATATGTAGGGAGTCAAAGGTTTAGTATGTCCCTATGGCTTTAAATCTCTACACTTCCTCCCTAGTTGATGGGCGGATGCCCATGGATCTAGTTACATAATTTACATATTTGTATTATTGGCCCATTGCCTTATGACCACTTTTTGCCACACTGATTAGGCATGGATCTTTCTTTTTGGCTTTCAGTTGTTGACCCAGCTATATCTGTTCCATTAAGCCTGGGATCAATATGGCCCAGTAAAGCTGTTCTGCCCTAGAGGGGCCTGGGAAAGTCAGGGAGTAGGGACCCTATGAATGTGGCTTAGTCAGGGACTGGTTATATCATTTAATAGCACTTTCTAGGAGAGTAAGATAGAGAGGTTAATTAGAATGTATGTAGCCTGTGCTCCAACAAGGATTGTTAGCAGGATGTAGCTCTCCCCTAGGCTCTGAGTCTGCCTAAAGTGAAGGGACTAGTGATGGGTGAATTAATTCACCAGGCGTGAATTCACAGCGAATTTCTGCGTTTCGCTGCAGGCGAATAAAATCGTGAAACTGCGGTGAAAATTTGCCAACGGCAAAGAAATAGTCGCTTGCGTCAAAACTGTCGCACGCCAACATTATTCTGACGCCCATTGACTTTAATGCGGGAGACAAAATCGACGCAAACTGACGTGGGTGTCAAAATTGACGCGGGCATCAAACTTCGTGTTTTGCGAATTTTACGCAAAATGGGACAAATTCGCCCATCACTGGAAGGGACCTCAGTCAGATAGGGAATCAGGCTTTGATTATTCTCCCTGATCATTTCTACTGTACAGCATCTGGACCACAACGGGGCACTGTATCCTAGAGATGTACCTTAAACTTCCCTAACTACTTCCGCATTAGCTGAAATGTTCTGGTACTGTACCATCTGATAATATCTTGCCTCTATGGCTTTGTGAGTTTAACCCTGTGGATCCTTGTTTTGTTAATAAACTTTCTCTTTTTGTTTGCTGCAAGAACCTTCTGGCAGTAAACACAGTAGCATATGTGAGTTGTAGTTCAACTGCACCTCTATTTCATATCTTCCATATAGTGAAGGCCCTGTCTTGCATGTTACAGTCAAGTGTTGCTCTACTGTATTTAGCTGGACATAGCCTGTTTTATCTTAAAGGAGAATTCAACCCTAACATTAAAAAAACCCTACCCCCGACCCTACATAGACCCCCCTCTCTCACAGTGTTACCCCGGGCAAATGCCCCCTAATATTTTTGGTGCCCGTGAACTCCGATGCCAGAACCTGCACTGAGGGGTAAGTAAAACGTTAGGGGCATTTGCCCGGGGGTAACACTTAGGCTGACGGAGGGGTTTTTTTAGCGTTAGGGTTGAATTCTCCTTTAAAGGGGATGTATTGTCAAAAATTTTATTCCCCCTTTGGCTTTGTGGGGTTAATATAAGGATTTTTCAATTTGCAAATAATTATTTTTTATTAGCCGTTTTTTAGTAGCTTGCCTACCAATGAAAAACGAGTAGGCAGTCTTGTTTGCAGACGACTGCTCGATGTGCCTCACTGTCACTCCGACCATCCCCTTTAAAATAGCCCGAAATAGTGTTACATACTGTATACTTTGTTATTACTTATTTCCCTTATATGGAAATAATTCAGTAATGCAAGTTACATTTGTTCCAGTCCTGAAACCTGTTGCAATCTGATTTCATGGCATAGTGAAAGTCAAAGAAAGGTACAAAAAAAAAACACAGCTGGTATATCTGTAATTGTAAAATGAATCAGGAAAGATATGAGACCGTGCTTGATGTCATGTCCAGGCAAATATCACATAGGTGGTAGCACACAGATAAGTGTTGTTGGGGAACCAGGCACAATCTATATGGTGGAGATGCACAGGGGCCGCCTGGAAAAGTGCAATGTCTCTTCTCATGCCCCCATTGATGGAATCCAATCTAGAGAACCATATATATGGAATATAAGGGAATATGTTAACTTTATGGTCAGGGAGGTTTGGAAGGTGTTACTAGCCCTTTAAGGATGATACCAGGCTTTTATTCATGATTTAGATTAAACCCAAAAAAAAATTTTGCCCAATAAAATAGTATTTAGGGTGGTGGCAGACGAGGCTACTGGGGAAGATTAGTTGCCCAGCAACAAATCACCTCTTCTTGTGGCGACTTATCTCCCCTAAATGCCTTCCCGCCGGCATGATGGCACTCGGATCGCTTTGGCTTTCCAAGGTCGCCCAAAGTTTCCTCGTGAGGCAACATCGGGTGACTTCGGAAAACAAAATGTTCCGAGTGATATTCCGACGGCGATTTACATTCTAGCCAGCAGAAGGATGGCTTTTGCTACATTGCTTCAAAAGTAGACCACTAGAAAAGAGAAAGGGGCAGATACTACATCCACTAGCCATTATATTTACACATATCTTGATTACTGTAATTTATGTACAGTATATTAAAAAGTTGCTTATACAGGTATGGCACCTGTTATCCAGAATCCTCAGGATCCGGGATTTTCTGGATATTAGATCTTTAATTTAGACCTTCATACCTTAAGTCTACTAGAAAATAATTTAAATATTAAATAAACCCAATTTTTTTTCTTGCAGTGATTTTAATGTTATTCTATGGCATGTTCAGGAAATAATATAATAAATATAATTAATAAGGATTAATTATATTGAATGTGGATCAAATACAAGTTACTGTTTTATTATTACGGAGAAAAAGGAAATATTTTTTTTGAAATATGGTTTATTTGGATAAAATGGAGTGTATGGGAGATTGCCTTTCCATAATTCGGAGATCTCTGGATAACAGGTTTCGGATAACGGATTCCATACCTGTAACTGCATTTCTGTTCATTGGGCAGACTTTTGGGTTGGTTTATATCAACCTTTAAAGCAGATTTTGGCCGAACCAAACCGAAACCCATTTAATTTAGCACCTAATTTGAAGAAAAAAATAAAAAAAACCCAGGATATAAAGTCACTTGTCATTTCAATCAAAACACAGATGGGGAAGCACACACATGTTAAAACATTTTATTCAAGTAGAACAATCATCAGATCCATATCAGTGGCCCATGAACGTTCATGAACGCAACCAGCACACGTACCAGATTATGTACATTATATACAAATAACACAGAGTGGTGTAACCAAAGGTTATCAGTGCAAATGAATATGAAAGACAAGAGCAGTAAAACGTTTAGTTTCTAGCAATGTTTAGAACATAAATATTGCACTAAAAAAATAAATTAAAAGAATTGCATTAAAAAAAGAACAGCTTCAAGTCTGGAGTTAAAAGGCAATACTGCTAGACAAGGATAGCTTCATATTTATGCAATAAGTACTTCATTGTATTAATGCCCCTAAGACGGTTAAATCATTGTGGAAGACATAGCAGCACTATAGTGAGAGGCTCGTGTTAGCTTGTTAAGGTTTCAGCCTCACACAAAATGAAAATCAATCTCAGGAGGTAACGGGAGTCCCATCAGCTCAGTTATCCGCTTTGATGCTCTTGACAGAAAACTGACTTGGCAGGAGGCGGTGCAAGGAGTCTTGGTTTAAGGAGACAAGTAAGTCGATCTTGCCCACACACTCCTTTATTAAGCTCTGGTGATAGCCACTGACCCGCACACCGATTGGGTTCCTAAGGCACAACATGCGATCGGCAAGTTCCAGGCAGCACGCGGCCACGAGGGATGGAGAATAGGCGTTGAAGGCATAATCTGCCAGGCTCAGTTCTGCAATGCCTCTGGCGACGGTCATGGACTTGGTGGCTTCGATGAGCTCAGTGTCAGGGGATTCCACGCTGGTTACTCTCAGAAGGGAGAAGTGTTGCAGGAAGAAGTTTATAGTAGGGGCTCCGATGCGGAAGCACAGCTTGAGGAGGATAATACACTCCAAATTGCACAACTGTTCCCTGGAAAAGGCATCACAGCACAGAGCCAGCAGCTGCTTCACACGCGGAGGCCGGGACTCCACCTGAAAAGTTAGAGCATAGCATTAAGGGACAGAATAACAGCAGCAAAGCACTATATGCATGGCATGTTTATCCAATGAAAAACAAGGGCACAACCCTGTCTTAAATATGGTTTAAACAGGATTCCACTGTAAATTCAGACCATTGAGTTATTTTGTTTGTGAGTGATAATTTATTCTGCTTCAGCAGAACAAGCAGTATTGCCTACTTAATAAATATAAATAGTCAGGTAATAAGATTTGCTATGTAAAATAACCTAAAGTCATTTGTTAGAACATATAGAACAGTATAGCCTATATACTTTGCCTTAAAACAGAGATCCCCGGCCCTTTTTTACCCACTGAGCTACATTAGTTTGGGAGCAACACAAGCTGAGGTGACAAATTAGGGATGTGATTGGCAATTTGAAGCCTCTGTGTGGACAGATAGGCTACAGGGTCTCTGTTTGACAGTACATCTGGTTTATGCAAATCCAAGCCCGGAATTCAAAAATAAGCACCTGCTTTGATGCGACTGGGAGCAACAGTCAAGTGGTTGGTGAGTAACATGTTACTCATGAGCCACTGGTTGAGGATCACTGCCTTAAAGAATTAGGAAACCTAAAATCATTTTGTTGTTAGGCACTCCCTATTGACTCTAGTCACCCACCTACTACCCTGAGCCAATGCTGCTCTCCTTCAGCACCAGCCATGTATACTTTAGAGCAGGGATCCCCAACCTTTTGAACTTGTGAGCAACATTCAGAAGTAAAAGGAGATGGGGAGCAACACATGCATGAAAAATGTTCTTGGGGTGCCAAATAAGTGCTGTGATTGGCTATTTGGTAACCCCTATGTGGATTGTCAACCTACATTGAGGCTCTGTTTGGCAGTACACCTTGTTTTTATACAACCAAAACTTGCCTCCAAGCCTGGAATTAAAAAATAAGCTCCTGCTTTGAGGCCACTGGGAGCAACATCCAAGGGGTTGGAGAGCAACATGTTGCTCATGAGCAACTGGTTGGAGATCACTTCTTTAGGGTAAGGTCAGACGAGGAGATTCGGGGAGATTTTGTCGCCTGGCGACTTATCGCCACGTCTTTTACGCGACTATCTCCCCGAACTGCCTCAGCGTCTTTTCGCCATAGGCTACAGTGCAAAATCGCATGCGCTAATGCACACGCGGCGATGCGTTTTCAATAGTCGCCCAAAGCTGCCTCACTGAGTCGCGCAGAAGACGTGGCGATAAGTCGCACGGCGACAAAATCTCCCTGAATCTCCTCGTCTGGCCTTACCCTTAGAGACACAAATAGACAGAGAAATAAACAGCAAACCATTAGTGAGGCTGTTAGAAGCTTCCCACTCTAGGAAAAATGCCGGTCGCAATGAGCCCTACACTGCAAGTAAATCATGTGACGTTCCCTCCAGGTCCGGACTGAAAATTAAAGTAGGCCCAATCAGTCCACATAGAGGCCCAAACAGCCCCCACCAGCCCACTAAATACTGACTTTCTATGGGACCTTATAGCAGCCCCTCTGGCATTTGCCAGAACCCACAGATTGCCAGTCCGGGCCTGGTTCCCTCCTGGGGTTGTACAAAATGCAGCAATTTGCTATTACTGAAGAGTTCCCATCAGCACGGAGACAGATTTAGCAGCAGATGGAAAAACCTCAATTTCCACATGGCTAATCTCCCAGGGGATCAACAGAAAGAAAGGTTCTATAGTATAAGGGTTTAGCCAGATGAAACGCTGTAATTACGGCCTTTAGTAAGTACATACCTGCTTGCAGGCAATAAGGAGAGAAGTGACGCCCACAAGCTGGAAGCAGTCGGAAGCAACCGGTGTGCAGGCGAGAAACCTGTCCAAGATATTAACTGTGAGGCAAAGGGATTCAAAGCCAAGCTTAAGGTGTTTGTGCACAGGGATCAGCCAGCTGATAAGTTTACAGCGAGACTCGGCCTTTATCTGTGGACGAAGCATAAATAATACAATTAGAATTCAGTGGCCCGTTAGCCTACAACTGATACTCTGAAGTCCCTTCCTGATTCCTGCATGTTATTACATACAGGGACAACCCCCTGCCCTTCAAATGTTATCAGACCTCATCTCCCAGTACACTCCAAGCTGCGGATTAGCATCTGAAAGGCAACAGGTTAGTTATACCTGCTAACAAGTTGCGGCCCTCTGTCTATATTTCAGCCTTGTACAATCTGGTTGAACTAAAGCTTGGGGGGCAGCGGCCTGAAATCCCCATTATAATAGATACTAAAATAACCTATTAATCCTGGCTCTGCTTGTGCAGGGAATCCCAAGTGGCTGAAGGAAAGGAGCCCACCGCCAAAAAAGTGGGCATGGAGTGCATGGAGTAATAAAATGCAATACAAAGCAACGTTCTGACTCGTGAAACAATGTAGCACAAGCAGCTGATTAACAGTGGGGAAGAAGTGACTTCTGGTACATTGTTTCAGGAGTGAGAAGCACAGGGCAGGGATAAGGGGCAGTAGAATGAGCAGGAGTCTACCTGGGGCTGGTTTTTCAAGCAATTCACTGTAAGGAACTTGTCCTCCAGGCTCTTGTTAAACAGGTAGCAGTCGTGTCCATAGTCGCTGAAGCTCTGCAGGCCGAGTCTATCGGGCATGGAGGTGCAGGGGGAGTCGTACGGCTCATTTGTCGGAGTCGGCGCCACTGGGGACGGGCTGGGAGTCTCATAGAGATCGGCCACACCAGAATCGCAGCTCCTCAGCTCCAGCCTCTGCTTCCTGTGCCGAGAATACTTGACTCGCTTCTTGATCCCCGCGCTGGGCCAGTCCGGTCCCCCCTCTCCTCTGTCCCCCGGTGTGGCGTCCCCTGGGGAATATCCACTGTCCCTTTTCCTTTTGCCGGAGCTGAAGGCGGCCGGTGCTCCCAGCAGGTGTTCCTCTGTACATCTCATGCTACAGGTCACCATGTTATTCCTATGGACACTGTAATATTCGCCTCTGTCTATTTTGCCTTCCGCTCACTTACACATTCCAAGCCCTTCTGGCCGTCTCGCTCTCCGTCCCCTCTTTCTACTATCCAGCTGTGCTCGATGCTGATTGGTCGGACACAGGGAACCTCTGTAGCGTGACGTCACGAGGAAACTTTTCCCGGCGAAAGTACCGCTTGCTAAGGACGAAGCCTCTCGGAAACTCCCGCTGCAGAGAGAGGAGCGCGCCTGGCGGTTGCCATGGTAATTGGGTCTTTAGGTACAGTAGCAGCAGAGCAGACTGCCTTGGGCTACCCCATTAGTGAGCTGAGCTGCGCGGCCGCCTCGGGCTTTCAGGGTCTACCCACCTCAGGGCGGACGAGGGAACTGGGTTTTTCTTTGGTAACTCGTGAAGATTCATTCAAAGTGCTTCCCGCCGTCGCCGCCGCCATATTGACAAAGTCTAATAAATATATACTAAATATATGTCACTGGGCCCCACAGGAAATTTGTTTTGGCCCTTCAACCCATATATACGACATTGCTCATTATTTAGGGTCACTGAGGCTTCTGCACTCTTTTCCCTGCAGTCACAGGGTCTGCTTCTTCTACAGCCACAGGGTCTGCTTTCTCTACAGCCACAGGGTCTGCTTCTTTTACAGCCACAGGGTCTGCTTTCTCTACAGCCACAGGGTCTGCTTCTTTTACAGCCACAGGGTCTGCTTCTTCTGCAGGCACAGGGTCTGCTTTCTCTACAGCCACAGGGTCTGCTTCTTCTACAGCCACAGGGTCTGCTTCTTCTACAGCCACAGGGTCTGCTTCTTCTACAGTCACAGGGTCTGCTTTCTCTACAGCCACAGGGTCTGCTTTCTCTACAGCCACAGGGTCTGCTTTCTCTACAGCCACAGGGTCTGCTTCTTCTACAGCCACAGGGTCTGCTTCTTCTACAGCCACTTTATCTGTGGCTAATGGCACTCATGCAGTGTTTGTTTTGATGGACAAATAAAGATTTGGCTTTTTAACAGATGGCCCGGTGTGCGGATTTTCACTTTTCCTCCCTTCCTTTGCTAATGGCACTCTGCTTGGTATTCTGACTCCATGAATAAAATACATGAGTTTAGGCACAGAGATGCCGCTGTGAACACGCCATGCACATCAGCCAGGGCCCTTTCTATTGTATAACATCAGGAAGGGGGTAACAGGTTGGCAGGGGCACTGACCCCCACAGTTTGCGTCAGATGAAGCCCAGGCAGCAGGACTGGACTGGAATTCAAAATAGGCCCTGCCATTCCTAATACACAGAGGCCACTTAATAGTCACTTTCTATGGCATCTTACAGGAGCCCCTTTGGCATTTGCCAGGACCCACAGATTACCAGTCCGGGCCTGCCAGGCAGGGACACAGAGCAGATTGTTTTGTACACAGGCAGTGGAAAGCAGATGCACTGTCCTCCCCTCCTTTGTGTACTCACATCAGCAGGCATGACATGGCCTGTGTGGAGCTACACTAAGGGGCACATTTACTTAGCTCGAGTGAAGGATTAGAAGGAAAAAAACTTCAAATTTCGATTTTTTTTTTTGGCTACTTCAACCATCGAATTGGCTACTTCGACCACAAATCGAACGATTCAAACTAAAAATTGTTTGACTATTTGATAGTGAAGTACTGTCTCTTTCGACCACCTACTTCGCCACCTAAAACCTACCGAGCACCAATGTTAGGCTTTCCTAGCAATTTCTGATCGAAGGAAAATCGTTCAAACGATGGATTTCGAATCGTTCGATGCAAAGGATTTAATCGTTCAATCGAACGATTTTTCCTTCGATCGAATGAATTGCGGTAAATCCTTCGACGACAAAGGATTTAACTTCGATGGTCAAATATCGAGGGTTAATTAATGTCTGCTTTAACATATTTGCACTGGCGGGATGTATACACCATTGTTAGTTATATAGATGTACTGCTGGATACATGACTTAAAGGAATTGTTCAGTATAAAAACTGGGCCATTAGTCTGTCCAAAATAAATAATGTTTTCAATATAATTAGATTAGGAAACTACTTTCTTCTTTTCAGCTCCCTAACTCTGTTATAAGAAACATTTTGTATAGCATATTTACAAAGTTTTTATTTATACACTGAACTGTTCCTTTAAAGGAGAACTAAAACCCCCTTTAGCTAAAAGTCCCCACTGGCCCCCGTCCCTGCCTCCCTCCTGCACAGTCTTACCCCTGAATTGTCTCACCTCTAGAAATACTGACGGCACATGCATAGTAAGCACATGGGACACAATCCAGGGGTAGGCAGGGAAGGGGACCAGTGGTTTTTGCTAAAGGGGGTTTAGTTCTCCTTTAAGCAAATTAAAGCATTTTTTGGATGCCAAATCGCCAGTGCCTTAGCAGACACCTGCGCATGCACACACTAAAGGGGAGGGGGGGAGATGAGCGGTTGTAGGACCATCTAGCCTAGGGATGCCCACATCATAAATCCGGGTCTGCCCTACCCTATGCATTCAGTTTTCAATCAACAGCCCCATAGCCTGCATTAAAAGGAAAAAAGCTTTACCCCCAAAATGAATACTTAAGAAACACATACAAACTATCATATTAAGTGGCATATGAAAGAATCTTACCAAACTGCAATATACATTTAAGTAAATATTGCCCTTTTACATCTTACCTTGAACCACCATTTTGTGATGGTCTGTGTGCTGCCTTGGAGATCACCTGACCAGAACTACTGCAGCTCTAACTGTAACAGGAAGCAGTGTGGAAGCAAAAGACAGAACTTTGTCCATTAATTGGTTCATGTGACCTTGTTGGCTTGTTTGTGTGCACCGGGGGGTGGACCTTAGTTCTTAAAATGGCATTTTTTCTATTTATGTTAACCCAATTACTGCTAAAAAACGTATATTATAATGAAAATGTTTTATTTACATGAAGCAGGATTTTACATATGAGCTGTTTCATGCAATATATTTTTTATAAAGACCTACATTGTTTGGGGGGTATAGTTTTCCTTTAATAGAAATGCCCCTGGTTTTTCCACTGATCTTGTAAACGTACTGTTTGGCACAGCAGAAAGAGAAACACATTGGGCATGAGCAGCTCTTTCAAAATCAGACAAAAAGGAGACACATGTGTAAGTGTCAGTTTCACTCACGCCGTGGTCATTCTACACATAATGGAAGGCAGGAAATGCAGCTGCAGGAGTCCTATTGTAACCCCAGTGGACTCAGGTAGGTACTAGTTTTTCTTTTGCAAATCAGTGAAGTTAACTCAATATCACATCACGCTGGTCCGTTTATTAGACTGTATTTGCCTTTTATAGTTAAAAAAAAAAAAAATATATATATATATATATATATATATATATATATACAGGCATGAGAACCCATTATCCAGAAAGCTCTGAATTATGGAAAAGCCATCTCCCATAGACTCCATTATAATCAAATAATACAAAATGTTAAAAATTATTTCCTTTTTCCGTGTAATAATACAACTGTACCTTGTACTTGATCCCAATTAAGATATAACCAATCCTTATTGGAAGCAGAACCAGCCTATTGGGCTTATTTAGGGCCCGATTCACTAAGCTCGAGTGAAGGATTCGAATGAAAAAAATTCGAATTTCGAAGTATTTTTTTGGTACTTCGACCATCGAATTGGTTAAATTCGTTCGAATACGAACGAAATCGAACGAAAAATCGTTCGACTATTCGACCATTCGATAGTCGAAGTACTTTCCCTTTAAAAAAAACTTCGACCCCCTACTTCGGCAGGTAAAACCTACCGAAGTCAATGTTAGCCTATGGGGAAGGTCCCCATAGGTTTGCTAACCTTTTTTTGATCAAAGGATTTTCCTTCGATCGTTGGATTAAAATCCTTCGAATCGTTCGATTCGAAGGATTTAATCGTTCGATCGAACGAACGTTTAGCGCTAAATCCTTCGACTTCGATATTCGAAGTCGAAGGATTTCAATTCGAGGGTCGAATTTCGAAGTATTTTTTACTTCGAAATTCGACCCTTAGTGAATCTGCCCCTTAATGTTTACATGATTTTCTAGTAGAATTAAGGTATGAAGATCCAAATTATGGAAAGATTCATGATCAGGAAAACCCCAGGTACCGAGCATTCTGGATAATAGGTCCCGTACCTGTACAATGTATATGCATTATAGAACCCAATATGACTTTCTATAAATCTGATCAAGATAACAGCAATTGCTCTTGAGGTTTGCCTATCTCTGTTTTTAACCGCGTTCTTAATCCTAAATTACATTCTCAAATTTTTATATATTTATGCATCTTAAAAGCACCCAAAATGCCCCCCCCCCTGCTTGTATAGAATACAGCCGTACTGGAGGTTGTCAGCCTAAACATTCAAAATATTAACCATGTATTCTGCAGATATACAGAGAAGCTCAGCTCTGGGCCCTCAGAGGATATCTCCTCACGTTTTAACCCTGCAAGTACCATGGTCCTTTTATCTGTCCATGCCCTGTGTTGCTACTCTACCCAGAAACATAGACTGTGTGTTTGCTTTCATATAAAATCAGGGTGAGAAATAGATTTATACTTTGGAAAATGATTCAAAATCACCATATAAAGGCAAAACAGCTTTGGCACTGTGTTTTTATTGCAAATCTGACATTGTCATTGAAATAGATTCATGAAAAAAATAACGAGAAAATCTCTTCAATGCACCATGCAACACTGAAAAGCTGCCCTTGTGTACAAAGGAAATGTTTGTGTAGCCCGAAAGTGTACAATATTTGAAATGGAATCCCCCTCGCTTTTCCCTTGTTCCACGAAGCAGCAGTCATTAGAATTCCCGTGAGGCTTATCGTTCTGTTTTGATTAGTTCTTTGATGATATTCAAAATCATGTCATCTAGGAAAGAAGGGAAGCAAACATTAGCAAGTAATATTACAATATTATACTCCCAGCAAAAGATGCTGGGAGTGAAATGTGACTCCTTGCTGATGGCTTGCTACACATGCACTTTCCTTAAAGGAGAACTAAACCCTAAAGTTAAAAAACCCTTCCCTACATAGACCCCCCTTCCTCCCCCCACCCTCAGCCTAGCTGCTACCCCAGGCAAATGCCCCCAAGTCTTTACTTACCCCTCCAAGCAGATTCTGTCCTGCAGAGCTCACGGCAGCCATCTTGAGCCGCTTTAGTAATCTTCGTAATGAGGCCTGCACTTCAGCAATCTTCGTGCGCAGGTGCAGTTGTCATGAAACAGAAAATTTCTCCAACTGCACATGGCGTCATTCCGAAGATTACCAAAGAGAATGGCTGCCGTGAACTCTGCTGGACAGAATCTGCACAGAGGAGTAACATAAAGACTTGAGGGCATTTGCCCGGGGTAGGTATGTAGGGTAGGGTGTTGGTTTTTTTTTAAACTTTTGGGTTGAATTCTCCTTTAAGTTCAGTATGAAATGCAACAAAATTTCTGGCATGTAGTAATATCTTTTTGGCTACTGGGGTCAGTGAACCCCATCCAAAAGCTGGCAAGAGGCAAAAAAAGGATAGTAAATAATTTAAGAAGAATTAAAAATAAAAAATGAATTTCACTATGTAAAATTGGGGTGTAGATAATACACTGGCCCCTAGGGAGGGGCTAAAGTTGGCAGTAAGTGCATTAGAGTGAGAAGTAACACCCCACTTACCTTTCAGTGACATTTTCGGGTTTTCAAGTTTCTGCTTCAAAACAGATTCAATTAAGATACGCAGCTCTTTGAATATGACTGCGATTTTTACCGGAGCCTGTTGATATAAAACATCTTCATTTATTACTTTTTTAATATAGGTTCCTAATAACATTTAACTTTCCTGGCACTTTTTTGAGCAGATAAAAGCATTACAGAAGGAGTAACTAGGGTAAACGAAAATTAGGTTAATCCCAAATTACTGATGAGGAGACATTGGAGATCCCACTGCAGTATGCTCCAAAGCACTGGATGGGTATGAGCCTGATATAATAATATCTTACATAATGAAGGTGCTTAAACACAGAAGAATATTGTCAGTCAGCTCCAGTCTATACCAAGTTGACAGCCCATTGGCCTCAGTATGGGTCTCAAATATTGCCCTCCCCAACTGAAATCTGCTAGAAGCTCAGTTAGATATTGATGAGGTAGGCTGAAATTTAGCATTGGCTGAGGATTTCATGAGGCCAAATATGCAGCCACTGGTCAAGAGTCTGCCGATTTGCTCATTGGCCCAGGAGTCAAATGCTCATTAATTAGCTCAATTTGACCCACAACAAGGGTGCAAAGCAATGATCTGATTGGTTGCTACTAGTAACTGCACTGGTGCAGTATAACAACTAGGCTAATAACTGGAGTTAACACAATAAACAGCAGAGTAAATGGTTACTGTTCCTAACACACTGGGTTACTAAATAGAATTAAGGCACCCCCATATAAAAGGGGACAGTAAAACCAAAACATGAAATTTGTTTATAAACTGTATTCTGTTCTTATTTAGTGGACTGCATCACTTTAAAAAAGGGGAACAATTCACACCTCCAACAAAAACATTTATTCTGCTCAAAGTTACTAATGTGGCCTCTACTCAGGTGACTGGTTTTGACTGCCTGTTACCTCTGCGGACATTTTCCCACACGGTTCCTCAATATGTGACTAAGAAAGTGTATCTGAATGACAGTAAAAACGCTTCTTTACCTGGAAATGGATCCAGTCATCCACAGTCAGTAGGCGCTCCCGGTGCTGCACAGCAATATCACCACCAAAGAGAAGCACTGGGAAAGGAGAAATGAGTGTGGTTTCTCGAAGAAACACCTTGGAATATTTAACCTGGAAGAGTACAGAACACCAGTTATACAGCGACTCTATGATATGAAGCCACTGTGCATATGACATAAAAGTGGGAGCACCCAGTATTCAGAGCACAATGACTTCTCTCAATAATCTTTAGTCTGTTTACTTGAACATACACTTAAAGGTTTGAGGCCTTGGTAATTTCTTAGTCTTGGGTCACACAAGAACAAACCAGACAAATATTTGAAGACTTCCTATCCTTCTCAATATTTTAAAGATATTGAAATTGTTAGTTTTAAGAGAAGGAGCAAATATTGGGGACAATCCTTTGTAATCCCTTACCTTCTCCTGGTAAAGAAGCCACCCATAGATCTGCAGGTCTCTGTTCACTGAGGATGGATGGACCTGGGCTTTACCTTGTGCGGTTTCCACTATGCACGCCAGTTTCTCTGTGATGTCAACGGACTTTGTAAAGAGGATCTTGCCTACATTGTCATACAGTCCAGCTGTCAGAATGGCCTTTAGGAGGGAAGTCTCTTCGGCAGAAAGGGCTTTCATGGCGCTAGAAAGGCCATTGGCCTCCACGGATCTGGGGCACTCAAATCCTGCTGCTCTCACAAGTCGGATTAGCTCTTGTTTCACATCCTTGAAACACAATCACATTGGTTATGGAAGAAGAAAAGGGCAACTACGCCTGTGCTAATGCAATCAATAGATTAAAAATCTAGTGCCCACTGTATACTGTACCCAATATTCGTCACTTGGTTCTTTTTTTTTACCTCTTCTTTAAAGGGGATGTAAAGGCAAAAAAATGAAATCCCAATTTTACTTTCTTTAATGAAAAAGAAACTTTTTAGTTTTTTTAGTTTTTATAAGAAGCAGGATTGTATGCAGTAAAGTTTCCACTTCGTTTTACTTGCTCTGACTGCTGTGAATAGGAAACTTTAGCCAGTCTGCAACTGCTCTGCAGGGAAACAACGGTACTTTTGAATGGCAGGTGTAGGGTTATTTTATGTTTTGTTTGCATAACCTGATTAGCCTTAGCTAATCTCAATGTCGACCCTCACACCTTCTTTCCCAGCCATGCAAACCTCGGTCATCTGTTTGTTTCCCTGTAGAGCAGCTGGCAACCATGTAGAGATTTGTATCCACAGCAGTCAGAGTAGTGAAGGGGGAATTTCACTGCATACAATCTGGTTTTTCATAAAAACGGTACAGATTTTTTTAATTGAAGTATATTGGTGATAAGTTTCTTTTTCAGTAAAGAAAGTAAAACTGGGATTTTATTTTTGCCTTTACATTCCCTTAAAAATGTAATATAACATAACTTATTTTGTTACTTATCTGCTAGCAAGTCACACATCAGCTAAGCCAATAGAGCAGGCATGTCCAAAGTGCGGCCCGTTTTCAAATTTACACGGGCCCTCCATCATGAAATTAATAATAATGCGGCCCCCCAGCACAGTGCGATCAGGGATCCCATAGCAGTAATATTAAGGCACATTAGTGAAATGATCTGTCACGCAGAGACGCACTGTTTTCGCATACTTCTTTAGGGCTGAAGGTGTCAATAGACGTACTGATGTGCCTGTATGGTGAACTAAAGAAGTATGGCATCACTACGTTCCAGTACGTGTCTATTAATAACACCTTCAGCACACAGGCAGCAGTATAGACCAAGTGGCAGATCATTTCACTAATGTGCCCAAATATTGCTGCAAAAAAATGCTAAATACCACCCTTGCCTCATGGCATTCTTTTTAATTGGATCAGTTTGTCACTGTGTACACAGAGGATTTCAGACCTAAAATGCAGTTTTTAGTGCCAAAATCTGCCCCATTTTGAATAATGACAAAGATGCATAGAAATCAATGGCATGAAAAAAGGCAGGTATTTATTGTCTCCCAGACAGAAAGAAACACTAAGGGGCAGATTTATCAAGGGTCCAATTGAAGATCTGAATTAAATTTTTTTTTTTTATGGTCAAAACTGTCAAATTCCACTAGGGAGTTATTCAAATTCGATTCGAGTTTTGAGATTTATCATACTCTTTAAAACCCTGCCGAATTGCTGTTTAAGTCAATTGGAGACGTCCAGGGATCAATTTGGAGTTGTTTGCCGTAGTGATGTGCGGGTGCGGCCTTAATCCCTTTTCTACTTTGCAATGTATTACACGGGCAGAAAAAGCACAACGTGAATCTAAGCCTTAGAGTAGTAAACAATACAAACAACGATGTATTTGCACAATACCTGTTTGGCGCTGACCCACCTCTATAGTTAGAAGTGCCTTTCTGTTAAGAAAATTCTTTCTACAGTAACTCATTTCAGCAGCATAACCTTCTGGTCTGATCGCCTTCCACCTGAGAGGGGAAAAAAAAGGTTGCTATGAACTGGCTTATAGTAGAGAGTATATCCAGAGTACATATTTCCCTTCCCTGCTGTTTAGAGAATGTGTATAAAGAATACAGTGCTGTGCAAATATGTTGGCGCTCTTAACAAAACATGTTAATTATAATAATAATAGAAAATCACAATTTCCTAACGCCATCTCCCATATACCTGGTGCATTGCTTCCCCTCAAGTCTACCAGACAAGGCCCACAACCAAATGTTTGGAGCATGACACATGTATGCTTACCCCAGATATGCACGGAATATAGTCACATGATCAGAATTAGCAACTGCCATGGATGACTTTGCCAGGTCTGCCCTGTCTTTTTCCCCAATAGGTGTAACAAATGGAGATTTCTCTGTCATGGTGGCGGCCAGAGTCGCCTGTGGCAAACAGCAAAAAAAACCCCAAAAAAAAACGATGTTAGAATGCTGTTTAATAGAAAACTATTTCTAAATAGATATTTTTCAGTTAACGCCATAGGCAAAAACAATATTCAGCACAAACCTTTGAACGCATGTTAAAATAGGGGTTATACCGCCAATTTTATTTTACTCCTTGACTGATACCATATTTATTTAAAAGTGTTTTTTTATCACCAAGCCTACATAACGCCCCTCAAGTTGAAGAAATTTGGTGGGAGACAGGATGATATTTGCCTCCTGGTGCCGACTTTATACATATGGCCTGGTCCTGTCCCCCCACACAAGAATTCTGATCTAAAATAATGGAGACCTTGGCGAACAAACTGGGCACACCACGGGTAGTGGACTCAGTAGTTTGTTTGCTAGGGGTAATAGACAAGATACTTCCCACCAATGCAGCCACAGTCCGGCTACGTACACTCATGTTCTATGCTAAGAAAACGGTGATTACGCACTGGATGGGGGGAACCCTCCCCTCTCTAATCTTCTGGAGACGGTTGGTAGAGGAAACCCTTCCTCTCATAAAACTAACTTACGAAAAAAGGGGAGCTTATGATAAATTTGACAAGATTTAGGGAGACTGGTGTAACCAGGATCCTCTGGTTAACTAACTTAATCTTTGCAACCTGATGCAACCTCCTCTAGACCACTAACCACACTCAAGTGCCGACAACTGTAACCTTAAGCGTTTGTATTCTCTGTTCTGTGTATGCCTGTACTTGACCTAATCCAATGACACCCTATTAGACACTCTATTGTATTTGTTTGTAAGTTTGTAATGTTTAAAAAAAAAAAAAATTTTTTTATAAAGTGGGAAAGTAAAAGATTATTCTAGGTTCATAAAATTAACATCTCCTTAAAGGGGAAGGAAACCTAGTCGGCGCAAACCCCCTACCCCCCCTCCCGTTTGTTGCCCACCCTCCCTCCTCCCCCCTGGCCTACCCGTCCCGCTGGGCAAATGCCCCTAACTTGTTACTTACCCTTCTGCGCAGGTCCAGTCCAGGGAGTTCACAGACGATCTTATTCCACGCAATCTTATTCCTGCTGTGAACGGCGCATGCGCAGTAGGATCATTTCGTCGGTACGATCTACTGCGCATGCGCGTGACTTTTGGCGCATGGGCAGTAGATCCGTACCGGCAAAATGATCCTACTGCGCATGCGCCAAAACGCCGTTCACAGCAGGAAGAAGATCGCGTGGAAGAAGATGTCGTCGGTGAACTCCCTGGACTGGACCTGAGCAGAAGGGTAAGTAACAAGTTAGGGGCATTTGCCCAGCGGGACGGGTAGGCCAGGGGGTGGAGGGAGGGTGGGCAACAAACGGGAGGGGGGGTGGGGGGTTTGCGCCGACTAGGTTTCCTTCCCCTTTAAAAATCATATAGAAACATCAGGAGCAAGGAACCTGCAGGAACCACAATTATGTACCGCCAAGCTCACATTCTGCACAGATATCAGGCATGGAGGCACCCATGTTTTAAATGCTGGCCCAACAGCGTATAGAAGAAATGTGTAATAATAATGTACTTGCAGTAATCACATGAATTTAGCAGCAAACACACAGAGATATACATAATAATAAAACGTAATAAAACGTACTACTGCATCCAGGCAGCCAAAAATAGCACCGAAGATAAGCATCTTGCCAATCTTCACATTGACTGGCAGGGCAGCTAGGTGTTGGCCCAGGGGGGTGAGTTTGGGCTGGCTCAGTTCACATGCCCCAATCTTCCGCAGCAGGCTCATTGCATTACTGATAACTTGAAGCTGAGGCGGGTCTAACGCTTTTGATAGGAAATCCTCAGGGGAGCCAAGGTCACACTTCTACAAGATGGAAGAAACAGAAAACTGTATCGGACCAGGCAGAAAAACATGAAAATAGGGATGCACCTTATTTACGAACCCTTCTTGAAAGAGTCGACTGAATACCAAACCGAATGGGAAGGGGAAAATTTGGGGGAAATGGACGCCACTTCTGGGCAAAGGTTTATTGTCAGACTGCTGAAAAATGCCTAACGCATTTCGGAAGTAGATCCCTTAATCATTTGCTTGAAAATGTTTTACTTCCCTGTTTTGTGACAAAAAGTCACGCGATTTTCCTCCCCGCCCCTAATTTGCATATTCAAATTAGGATTCGCTTCGGCCGAATCCAAATCCTGCTGAAAAAGGCTGATCCTGAACTGAATTCTGGATTAGGTGCATCCCTACATGAAAATAAACATCCCCCCCCACCCCAGAACTAAACATTCACATGACAAATCTATAAATACATATGTGTGTGTATAAGAAATGGTGAATTATCAAAGAGAAGAATATGATCCTTTCAGTGCCAGGGTCCCATTGATGTTGCCGCATGATGGCAGTAAACAGGCAGAGCAATTTAGATTAAAGGGGAAGTCAGAATTGTAGAATCTACTGCAGTGGCACAACGGTAATTTTATGGTGGATAGCACATAGAGGGTTAAATGCATTAGCTTAGAAAGTAGAATATCTCACCATTATGTGCAGACAGAGTTCTTCCAATGGCACTCGCAGGATTTCTGGAACAGAATATTCCATGAAGCTCTCAAACCTGTTGAATAAATAAATTCATTAGAACGGAAGGGCTGCTAGTTTAAGCAATATTAGATCAGAGCAACTATACTCAAGGTAATCCTTTTTGGGGAACAGTTTCAAAGTACAGAGGAATCACCTTTTGTCGTATTACCCAAATCCAACAGACTAATGTAAGCATGCTGCATGTATGAGTTAACAACCTTACACAGAGGCCCCTTGAGTTAAAAAAAAAACAAAAAAAAAAAACATACATTTCAGTACAAAGGACACAACAGACTTTGAAACCATCAGTATTTCGGGGATGCACAGATGGCTGCCCTCCAGTTGTTGCACTGTTAGGGCAGTGGCCGACAGGGTGATTTGTCGCCAGCGATTATTTATGCGCCACTGCGAGCGACAAATCTCCCAAAAATGCGTGTCCATTGGAAATAACTGAAATCTCTGGTGGTAAAATCAACATATTGAGAAGTTACCAAAAGTTGCCTCTGGAGGAAACCTCAGGGGACTTTGTGATATGTTGGTTTTACCACCAGAAATTTCAGTTGTTTTCAAATGGAGATGCATTTTCATGGAGATTTGTTGCTCTCAGTGGCGCATAAATAATAGCCGGGGACACCAGAGGGTTGTAGATGTCACTTATATTATGTCCTGATAAATGGGCCATGTTTTCCTTTTAAATTGTACTCTTATGGTTACATAATACAATCTAGGGTTATTGAATGTAAAGGGCAACTTACCTCTCCCTTGTGTACAGTCGGAAGCAGTACCCGTTTCTGACTCTCCCGGCTCTCCCTTGGCGCTGCAGGGCACTGGCTTTACTTATAAACGTCTCCACCAAAGAGCTCATCTGGCTGCTCTCATGATACCTGCAAACCAGAAACCAAAGAAGCTTCATCAAAGTCTTCACCAAACTAAACAAAATCATAACTAGCTCGCTTTCTGGCTGCCCCCATCAGTTAATTCAATTTGCACAAACTAGGTTGCAGCCCCATAGTTTGGTAACCTCTGCTGTAAAGAAATGTTGCTTTACTCACTGAAGGATGTTCATTTTGGACACAATTTAAAGGGCTACTGGCATCTGTCTCATTAGTGCCCATGATCTTGAGTAGCTCAGGGAATTTAGCAGTGTCGGAGGATCGGGTGAACGCAGGTTTGTGGTGGGCTTTGAGGGGAACTTTTCTGGATGCAGCATTTACTTGATACTAACACGTTCCTATGATGTCAGTATCGCTTTAAGTTAATTTTTTGTATCTTATAGAATGGCCATTTCTTAGCAACTTTTCAATTGGTCTTTCTGACAATTTCCTTCCTAAATTATTTGCCTTCTGATGCTTTTAAACAGGGGTCACTGACCCCATCTAAAAACATAATGTTCTGTAAGGCTACACATTTTATTGTTATTGATACTTTTTATTAGTTATCTTTCTATTCAGGCCCTCTCCTATTTATATTCCAGTCTCTTATTCAAATCAGTGCATGGCTGCTAGGGTAATATGGACCCTAGCAACCAGATTCCTGAAGAGCTGCTGATTAAAAAGCGAAATAACTCAAAAACCACAAATAATAAAAAAAAAAAACCTATTGTAAATTTTCAGAATATCACTCTCTACATCATACTAAAAGTTAACTTTTAAATTGATGTATCCATATAAGAATAATAGGTGCCAAAAACCAGCAGTAAAGTTAAGCTTTTCCTTCCAAGCAAATAGTTTTTAACCCATTTGTACTAAACCCTCACTATTCTGTTAACAATATCCCTAAATTATCACCAATAGATATATTTCAAAATTCTCTTCCTTCCGGTCATTTGGTCTTTACATCTATGGCCAGCTTAAGACGATAAATTGCAAAGATTTTTAAAAGATCCGATCTTCATTGTGAGACCACGATTATCTCGAAACGATCGTAAGAATTGTCCATCAACTAAAAAGACAATTTGCCAGGAAAACAAATGGTAGCTGCCTGCTTGGCCCTGCAAACATAGCTAGATTGCACTGGGACTGATACAGATTTTTTAACCTGGTCGATTAATTTTCGGACAGATGTCGGCCGAAAAATCGTAAGATGTACGATTGTTCGAATCCCACTAACCGCACAATATTTTTGAAGGATTGGTCGGACTTCGCTAAAATCGGTCGTTCGGCAAGAAAAGTCTTTGCGTCTATGGGGAACTTTACTCTGGCACAATACACAATTCCTAATCCCTTTCTGATCTTTTTGTACTAGTGCAACGACCCTCCTTCTGTAGCACATAAAGAAAATCCAACAATAACATGGCCAGATATAATCATTGGATAGGTAATAGTTTGTCAGTAGTTATATGGTGCCATTATTATTTTAGTCTTTTAAACGATACTTTATTGGAATACTTTTGAATTCTGTACTCTTTTGGGGGGGATTGCGGCTGATTTGTATTTCCCATTGCCATTTATCTTGGCTCACTAAAACCTGTAAGCCATATTCCTTTACTAGATACTGACAACTAACAACATAAATAAAACATAAATTAATCACCTGTTTTCCTTAGTTCTTCCTGCGTCAATGACAAACACCACATCTGGGATGGTAATGCCAGTTTCTGCAATATTTGTAGCCAAAACAATCTGAAAACAGCAAAAAGCTCTATTAGTTCAATCCAACCTATTGTACATATACTAAACTAAAGTATACATCCCATGAAATAACCATTCAGGCCACACCATTAAGCAAGCTGAGGTTATGTTCCCTGATTCTACCTAAATCTCAGCTTGCTTGTTCTAATTACCACCCCTTTCATGTCCATTATTTGGAACTACTGTCCCTTCAATACAACTTGCCTAAGGACAGGGGCACACTGGGCAGATTCGGGAAGATTTAGTTGTCTGGCGACTAATCACCTCTTCTGCGGGGCGACAATCTCCCCGATCTGCCTTCTGCCGGCTATAATGAGAACACACCAGCGACAATGCATTCACGGCGCTTCGATTTCCGAAGTTGCCTCACGAGGAAATCGAAGCACCGCAAGTGCATTGTCGCTGGCGTTTTCTCATTATAGCAGGTGGAAGGCAGTTTGGGGAGATTGTCGTCCCGCAGAAGAGGCGATGAGTCGCCAGGAGACTAAATCTCCCCGGATCTGCCCGTGTGCCCCTGCCCTAAATGTAGAACAGATATTGAAGAAGCAAGACTTACCTTTCTTGTTCCAGCAGGTGGGAGTATGAATGCTTCAGCCTGGTCTTGGCTGGAAAGGATTGAATGGAGGGCTATTAATTTATACCTAAAAGGAAAAAAAAATATACATTTTAACTCTTAGCTATAGTTATAGGGTCACAACAACATCATTTTTATTTTACATTACTGGATTTGTTTAATAGGAATATTAAGGACTGAAGACATATTTAATTACCTTAAAGGAAAACTATACCCCCAAAATGAACACTTAAGCAACAGATAGTTCATATCATATTAAGTGGCATATTAAAGAATCTTACCAAACTGGAATATATATTTAAGTAAATATTGCCCTTTTACATCTCTTGCCTTGAACCCCCATTTCATGATGGTCTGTGTGCTGCCTCAGAGATCACCTGACCAGAAATACTTCAGCTCTAACTGTAACAGGAAGAAGTGTGGAAGCAAAAGACACAACTCTGTCTGTTAATTGGCTCATGTGACCTAACATGTATGGTTTGTTTGGTTTGTTTGTGAGTACAGTGAATCCTACGATCCTAGGGGGCGGCCCTTATTTTTTAAAATGGCAATTTTCTATGTATGATTACCCAATGGCACATACTACTAGTAAAGTGTATTATTATGAAAATGGTTTATTTACATGAAGCAGGATTTTACATATGAGCTGTTTTATGCAATATCTTTTTATAGAGACCTACATTGTTTGGGGGGTATAGTTTTCCTTTAAGCTTTATTTCCCTAAGCTTCTATAAAAATGTTAGTGGCTCAGCTGGTCAGGGGAACATCACTACACCACAGGGGAAATTGAGCTGAATGGGACCATAAACAGCACTTTTCCTGGCAAGAACAACTCTATAGGTTTTCTCATACCCTGTACCAGGGCCGGACTGGGGGTAAAAAGCAGCCCAGGCAAAAAAAATCAAAGCAGCCCGCATGTTAACATGCGATGGTCTTGTACACTTCCACTCATATATTGGATATAGGAATTGGAATTTGGTAAATGTAGATGTGCAGGATATACAGGTAGCAAAGTTTGTGTGTGAGTATATAATGAGATATATAATGAGAATGGTATATGGTGGGAGGGAGGTGCCATATTGATTCCCTTAGACAGTACAGTATGGGGGTATAGCTTATTGTGTGCCCAGAACATTCCTTCTCTGTATATTTGTATTTATACATATGGGAGTAGGGAGGTGCCAATCATTTATAGTCACATACAATATAATGTGGGTAACAGAATAAACAGAAAGAAACAGTCTCTGCAAGCCAGACAGACTCCTGGGGTTACATTTATGATTGCAGTTCTATTACAAGTCCATGACAAGATGGGCACAATCAGTAGTTTAGAGGACATTGGGGGCCCCACTGACAGTTTGGGGCAATGGATGCCTGAGGATGCTGATGGCTGGTGGGACTATAGGTGGGGGGCTGCCAGTGTGCAGTATATGGAGTCCAGCTGCAGAGATGTTTTGTGCCTGGGCAAAGGCTGCACATAAACTGCCCCATCATCTTTCCCCAAGGGCAAATATTCCAACTGTCCAGTAACCCTCTAAGTTTAAACTTCTTTCCCTGCAGATTCAGGCAGCAGCAAATGATGAGATGAGAGGTTAGAGCCCACCTGTGGGTTGCTATGGTTACAACTACATCAGCTCATCATGAGGCTTTGCTTCTGAGGCCCTTGTGCTGCCAATGTCCTACTTAATGACCAATTGCAAAGATGCATTTCTCTGCACTTGAGGAATGAGAGATCTCTCCCTGTCCTGAGCTCCTCTTGCTGCAGACAAGTCATGACAAACTACAGCTCCCTGCACCCTGTCTCCCAGAATCTGCACTGAGAGTGGAACAGAGAGTTGAACTAGAGCTCGCAGCACTCTCTCTCTCTCTCTCTCTCTCTCTCACACACAGATACACACACAGGCTGCAGCGCTCTCCCCCATGGCCCTATCCCATCCTCTGGCAGGAGAGGGAAAGGCAGAACCATGAGGCGACGCGTGGAGGAGTATTCACGCTGCACTGGCTCCACATCCTGGAACAATAAAAAACCAATTGTAGCCCTAACACCCCCCCCCCTCCTCCCTGCAGCGGCACCAGCAGCAGCTCAAGAAGAGAGAGGAGTGGGAGGGGCTGAGCCGGAAGATTAGATCGAGGAGCGGTCCTAGAGCCCTCCAGTTTCATTGCAAGGACGTTTCTAATTTGGATTATAGCTCAGGAGCGGCCCACTTATATAAAATGTACAGCGGCCCCTCGGGCAAATGCCCGAACAGACAGATTGTCAGTCCGGGCCTGCCCTGTACCATAAATCTTTGAAACACAGGTATTTGTCTGGAATATATTTTGGAAAAATTTGAGGGATTAGTGGGTGAATCAGACTGGATCACAACTTGCTTATTTATGAAAAATCTTAATTGAATGCAATCGGGCAAAAAACTCTGATAGAGTTATGGGTGAAATGGGAGTAATAGAGTTACGAGCGCAAAAAACTGAAAAAAACCCCCCCCCCAAAAATCATGAAGGCTTAAAACATCTTCGTGTGGTTCAAGGGACCTCTGCCATTGACTTCTACACGACTGTGACTGGTTTTAGCTGGAGTGGGAAGTTTTGTTTTTTTTAATCGCGGAAATAATTCTAAATTTTTAGTGGAGAACTCCCCTCCGAGACTGAGCCCAATTTGCCATTGTTAAGAGTCAGGGGAAGGAATTTTTTTGTCTTCGCCGGCCGTGAGGCAAATTGGAAGGAGGTGACTTGTGCAGATGGTGTGTTTTAGGCCTTCCTTGCTGATGCAACCTGGGCAGTTTTAGGGCAGTGTTAAACAATAAAGCGTCTTACAAAGGCGGGGTCGAGACTTGATGGAACCAGTGTGTTCTTGTTTTTGTTTTTTTCCAAACCGTGCCTTGATCTTATGGTTCGACCGCCGGGCGCGCGTTCTCGGGGCAGGTGGCCCGCGCGGAGGATGCGTCCGGGGTGTGACGGCGCCGAGGGAGACTGGGAAAGAGAGGTGAACTGGGTGGTGGGGTCAGAGTGGAAAATCACAGAAGCGTGCTCATGTTATGGCCCTTCTGCAATTAAATAGAACGGGGGCCGCCCATAGCGGACGTAACTTTTCGAGCGGGCATCGTCTGTGCGTGCTGGGCGTCATGCGAGAACCCCGCTCTGTGCGGCGTGCGCATGGAAGACGAAGGAGGTTGAGGGAGAGTATGACGCGGGCTGTGCGGGGTGGGCGGGAGAGCGGGCGGCAAGGGTCCGGAGCTCGGGCGGTATGTGAATGTCGAGGTCAATGTGAAGCGAAGGGGGCCGGCGTGCGGGCAGGTGGGTGGCCGGCTCGGGCGTGGGGCGCGGCGCAGTTCGTAAGTTATGAGGGCTTCTAGTAAGTGGATATGAGAGGTCAGGGGAAAAGCAGGACCAGGGCACGACGCGGCGACCTGGGTGGGGCGGGCTCGGGGAGCGGCCACTCGGAAACTAGTGTGGCAAAAAGCCTTAACGCGGCCACACCATCTAGAGGCAGTCGAGGAAGCGTCGTGGTGCAAGAAAGATGGTGAGATCTGGCGGAGTTTGTGAAGTACCGGCAGGCGGGGGCGCGGAGCGCTCGACTGCGTCGTAGCTACTGTTGCTCGTAGCATGGCGCCACATCTTTGAAAGAATAGCAACCCTGCGTATAGGGTGTATGCGGAGAGAAAAAGAGATATGCGATATGCTCGGCGCGAGCAGGAAATGCGGAGAGGACACCTTAAGACGGAGCACTGAGGGTCTCCGAGCTCAGCGTGTGGCGGCGGTCGCATAGACTGCTGGTCACGGCCCTCCGCGATTAAGGGTCGGCAGGCCGATTGTAGCGAAGCACCAACGACTGTGTGCGTAAGGGAGCGTGGGTGTTTGTGGTACCGGTAGGAGGTTGCTGCGACACGCTGGTGGATAGGGAACCAGACGTGTGGATCGTCTGGTGGCGAGGTGGGGAGGCAGGGTAGTGAGGGGTCGGCAGCCGACGAGTTAGATCGGAAGTCATCTAAAAGCTGCTTGTGATTCATCTAGGCGAGAGGCCTTAGGCAAGAAGGATCAGCAGCAGGGCTCCTTCGTCACATTCCTGTACTCTGGGCTTATGTCTAAGAGCAAAAAACAGCACAAGAAGTAAAAAGGTTGCACCTATAGAGCAGTCAAATATCAAACTGATGACAGGCTTTCCATGAAATGTAACATGCCAGAATATTACAGTAGTGTATTCAAGTCTGGTGCTGCCCTAGGCACCAAACCTGTGTGCGCCCCTATGTATGACATCAGCGGATGTGTCATCAAAGAGCAACAGGCATGCATGTGACATCACCAAGACATGTGTTCAATAAGACTTACACACATTGCTGGACTACTAAGCATCATAAAGACTGCTAGAAAACTGCCTCCCCTGATTAAATATCCATTTAATCAAGATCAAGAAAAGCCATCGAGCAAGAAATCCTGACTTGAACAAACTAAGGTCAAGCAAGGATACCTAGAAGACCATTGAAAAACGACATTATTCAGCTGTTTTATAGATAATCCCAGCATATTCTCATGGCAGCAAGACTCATAATTGCTTGCAACTGGAAGAAGAACACCTTACCTCTAACTATGCTCAAAACAAAAATCATAGACATAGCAACTAACAAAAAAATGACATATATGTTACAAAACGATATTGAGGCTTTACAACAGAATATGGCTCCCTTGGTTAGCATCTGAAAATGATCCCTTACTCTTCTCGGTATGAACCATTTATTATTGAAACCTTTAGAAGAAGATCTGACAATATGTTATAGCTATAATATGAATAGCCGTACAACATTGTGAGAAATCCAGCCGCTACATATACATATATATATCTATATTTTTTTTATTTATTTATTTTTTTAACTTGTTTTTAGGTTTTTTTTTCTTTCCTGTTTTTTTTTTCTATTTTTTTATGGTCTGTTTTACTTTTTTTATATGCTTATGTAAGTTTATCATATGTTTTTGAAAAAGCGAATAAAACATTTCACTGTTAAAAAATATAGCCTACTTATCAGTAAGGTTTATTGCGTGACCTGACACATTGCTTCACTGTGCTGAAGAATTCTCTTAGAATTCAAGAGAATAAAAGAATATATTTTCAATTGCTAAGTGGCTAAGCGGCTACCATTTATTTGCTGACTTCAGCGTTACAAAACAAATCACGGCCAGTCAGAAATAACAGCATCCTCCGCTGCCACAAAAATACTGATTGTTCTCAAAAGAACAAGGAAATGATTCAGCAGTTATTGAGTGTATAAATGACTTTTCTTTGACATGCTCAATCTAACCGTAAAGGGTTTGTTCCTCTTTAAATATCCGGTAAGCTAGAAAATAATTGAACTGTAAAAATAACTTTAAAAGAATGAAAAATAGGACAAACTGAAGCAGATTTTGTGGTTAAACTGCACTCTGCCCAAAGGACACCGCAGGATTCCCACTGTCATAATATCCCCACATTCAGGAGGAAGTCATGTTGCTTTGCCTTTCACATACCCAAGAAAACAAGTAGCTCCAAGATGAGATCCAGGTTGATTTTGTTTGGATTCATGTAGAGAACGGCGTGGCGTGTCTGACTGCTATAGCGCTGGTAGCGTGCACCCAAATCCAGCCCAGTGCCGGACTGAGCAGGAATAAACTCCTGAGGGGGAAAACACTTTCTTTAATTCTAATATAAACATACAATTACTGAGAATGTTAATAATATACAGAACTATATGTGTGTCTATGGTTAAAATGAATTGTAATGGAGAACAAATGCCACAGTCTGATGAAGACTCTGATAATCCAGCGTTTGCGGTGATATTCTAATCCGATATAAATTGATCCAAAGAACAAAAGCCATTTCTTTATAGCTGTCCCATTCAATAGTCAATGTGACGTAAACAACAAACATCCTTATAGGGTGGAGAGGAAAAGAAATTGTTCCCTATTGAGCATGCATTCCAAAAGGCACCAGTCACTGACGTTTGGGTAAAACCATATAAATCAGAAAATGTAATACTGCCAACATTCGGCTTTATCTTGGTATATAAAATGCCCATTAAACGTTTGCAACATTACCTGGTACTTCTTGCTGCTTCCCCCTTTGCCAGTGACACTGAGAGTTATTTCTTCCTCGTCCTCTAAGAATTTCTGGCAATACTCAGAATCTTGTTCCAGGACAAATCCCGTTGCTTCCACCACATCTTCCAGATGAAAAACCTTAAAGAAAGTTTATAAAATATATTTATACAAAGCATCTGTCTAACAAACCTGACAGTAACCAGCACACAGTGTTGATTGGACTCACATACAGACTGCCCCTAAAAAGGGAACATTCGGTTATTCGCTATTGTTCAATATATCACCCACCAACAAATGAAGACTGCAATGAGACTGCAATCAGAAGAATAAACTCTGGAGAACCAATTGCTGATTAGTGATTCATTTATTCAAAACCAGTGCACAACATGTTTCGGGCCCAGTGGCCCTTCCTCAGGTGCTTGTGGCCACTGGGCCCGAAACATGTCGTGCACTGGTTTTGAATAAATGAATCACTAATCAGCAATTGGTTCTCCAGAGTTTATTCTTTATATTGTGAAAGTCACTAGGTCTGGCGGTGCCTAACTCTGAAGTTGAACCAAACTAAACAACGAAAGGACTACATCATCCAACAATTCATATCTGCAATCAGAAGACAAGATGCGAAATCTACAAGCTAGCAGCAGAGGGAGCTCATCAAGATAAAACTACAGGTATGGGACCTGTTATCCAGAATGCTCAGGACCTGGGGTTTGCCGGATAACGGATCTTTCCGTAATTTAGGTCTTCATGCCTTAAGTCTACTAGAAATTCATTTAAACATTAAATAAACCCAATAGGCTGGTTCTGCTTTCAATAAGGATTAATTATATCTTAGTTGGGATCAAGTACAAGGTACTGTTTTATTATTACAGAGAAAAAGGAAATCATTTTTAAAAATTTGGATTATCTGGATAAAATGGAGTCTATGGGAGACACTGGAACAAGATAGAGCAGGCGCACACCCACAGCAACCTCCTGAAGATATGCCTGGTGCTCAGTAATAGAGGGTACGGCAACCTCCAAATTGAGTCAAGAAACAAAGATACCGGCACACAAGGTTTGCTTGCAGGGAAACCCTTGCTTTAATTCAAAAGTGCAGAAGTGCAATGTTTCGGGGACACGCCCCCATGCTTGAGAAAGGGGCGTGTCCCCGAAACGTTGCACTTCCGCACTTTTGAATTAAAGCAAGGGTTTCCCTGCAAGCAAGCCTTGTGTGCCGGTATCTTTGTTTCTTGTCTATGGGAGACAGCCATTCCGTAATTCGGAGCTTTCTGGATATCGGGTTTCCGGATAAGCGATCCTATACCTGTACAATGTTCAGGTGCCTGGATGAAAGTAAAGACAAGATGCTCAATGTCAGATGGCACAAACAGGAGATACAGTGAAAGATAAAGGGGATCAAGCCAAATAATGCAGGAAACTGCCAACACGCCGTCAGCACTTAAGAGACACAGGCAGCAGACTCTAGATATTAAGAAGAAGTACCGTAAACCCTAGAATTGAATATGGCTAAAAATGCCATATTTTATATCCCAAACTTATTGCACCTGCTTAAAGTTTCAGCTTGTCAATAGCAGCAATGATCCGGGACTTCAAACTTGTCACAGGGGGTCACCATCTTGGAAAGTGTCTGTGACACTCACATGCTCAGTGGGCTCTGAGCAGCTGTTGAGAAGCTAAGCTTAGGGGTCGTCACTAATTATCAAGCAGAAAATAAGGTTGGCCTGTAATATAAGTCCCTAAGCTCAGTAAGTGACAGCAGCACAGAGCATGTGCAGTGAATCAGCAGAAGATGGGGAGCTACTGGGGCATCTTTGGAGACACAGATCTTTACAGTTAAAGGGCTGCGGTTGCCTTGGGCTGGTACAGAAGCACAAAACATAATGAACAACATTTCTACCTATTTCTTTAGTTAGGCTTTAGTTCTCCTTTGAGGGCTTAGTGATAACTTTCTCTGTCTACTTCTTTATTTGTAGGAGCAGAATCAAAACAAATCAGTAGGTCATCGAGAAGCCTCTGTATAAACAAGCCCCTCTTTCCACCAGCTGCAACCTGTTAAGACAGTGAGCTAAGGAGCAGCCAAAGTGGAAGCATCCTATTACTTACAGTGATTACAGACACATTGCATTGACTTCTCATGCTATGAAAGTTCTTGAGTGATTAATTTACACAGCCCCCATTTAGATTGGGTAACTGGGGAAGTTATTGAGTGGGGATGTAAGTGTTTAGATTCTTGTTTAAATTCTCCTAAAATGGTGGTAGTTACCTCTCTTGAGGGCTTACCTTCACCCTATGCTGATTTTGCAGATGTGTTTTCCAAAAAACCAGCTGAAACATTACCCCCACATAGGCGCTACGACTGTCCTGTTGATCTGATTCCAGGGTCTACTCCTCCTAGAGGGAGAACATGTCTTCTTTCTTTGCCTGAGGCTCAAGCTATGAAAGATTATATTGAAGAAAATCTAGAAAGAGGTTTTATTAGGCCCTCCAATTCTCCTGCTGGGGCTGGTTTCTTTTTTGTGGGCAAAAAAGATGGGGGCCTTCGCTTTTGCATTGATTATCGTGGCTTTTAATAAAATGACGGTAAAAAAACTATATCCCCTTCCGCTAATTACAGAGTTGTTTGATCAAGTCAAGAATGCCACCATCTACACTATACTTGATCTTAGAGGTGCATATAACCTCATTTGTATTAGGGAGGGGGGATGAGTGGAAAATGGCCTTTAACACCAGAGATGGTCACTAGTATTTGGTCATGATGCTTGGCCTATGCAATGCCCCCGCAGGGTTTCAAGAATTTGTCAGACATTTTCCGGGATTTACTTGGGCTATTTGTAGTAGTGTATAATACACAAAAGCCATGAATATCCTGTAAATTATATCCTTATAAACGGTGAGTTCTGATGTCATCAGTTATAAACGGTGAGTTCTGATGTCATTTCTGTCACATGACTCATTGAAATTTGTGTATTATAATAAATAAAGTACCCCCAGTTGTAAAATATGAGGATATTAGAAGTTACCTCGGAGTTCCATGACCTGTATAAAAACACTCGGCCTTCGGCCTCGTGTTTTTATATGGTCATGAAACTCCTCGGTAACTTATAATATCCCTATATTTTACAAAAGGGGGTACTTTATTCACTATATCTTGATGATATTTTAATTTTTTACTCTAACTTGGGTGACCACCGACAACATGTGCGTGAGGTACAGTTTTTGGGGTTCAACATATCTGGTAAGGGGTTGGAGATGGACCCCGGGAAGGTTAAGGCCGTATTGACTGGGCTCAACCGCTCTCATTAAGTGCTATCCAAGCCTTCAAAAAAAAAAATATAACTAACAAGGTACATCCTTGCGCTTTTTTTTTACTAACGAGAAATTCCGTCGTCTTCGTGCGGGAGCCATAGTTATGACATTGGGTACACATAGAAGAACTGTTGGTATCAAAGGGCCCTTTGAGGGAAATGGAGACAGACTTGTTGGAGGGAACTAAAACATAGCGTAACTGATGGTTATACAGACTAGAAGAAGAACTTCTGTATAGATTGAGTCAGTTCTAAAACGTGTTTAAATCTTAAGACAGATTGCTAGTAATGAGGGCTTTTATTTCTTTGACGATAAGATTTGTTATTGCATTTTGTCTCTAATGTTACTTTTATGGGTCCTTGGTATCCTAAGAATATGTTAATAGCAGATGGCATCTACTCTATGTTAGCTGTTTTGTTGAATTCAAAGTTCCTGTGTCTTGTGACTCGTTTTTATTTGATTGCTGGTGTTTTTTTGTTGTATTTTTCTTTCTCCAGTTGGATGTGTGGTTTTGAGTTTGCTGTGTCGAATGTTTATGTGCTTGAGGGTTTAGTTATTAGTGCTGCCTCTCTGGATCATGGTATTACTATTGATGTCCTTTGTAGTCTGAGATTTTTGTGCTTCTGAGATAAGGTGGTGCTGTCCAGTGTAATGGGACTCCTTCTGTGTGAGACTGGTTCTGTGTTTTCGTCCCGTGTTGTGTAGTGAAAAGGATGTGAGGGAGCACGGTTTATCTTGGCTATTGTGAGGTCTCATTTGTTGGTTGGCGTGTTCGACAATGCGAAAATGGCGCGGGGCTGATTTCGCTATGGTTGATATGTGTGGTTGGTTCCAATTGCTACTGTTCTTTATTCTTGCGAAAGTAGTTGTGCGTGTAGGTGTGTGGTTGTTGTCCTTTGCGATTTAGCGATGAGGAAGTGTGTTTTTTGTTCAATCGGTGCTGTGTTGTGCAGGTTTATGTGCAATTTATCTGTCTAGAAATCTGTCCCAGGGATTGTTAATTCCTAATAGACCCTGGTCCCATGGACCTTCCTCCCTGTCAGGGGAAAACTGTGTTTTGGGTGGTGGTTGATAGATTCAGCAAAATTAGTCATTTTATTTCTCTTCCACACTTTCCTTCTGCTAAAACTTTGGCTGAATTGTTTATTTCTAACGTTTTCAATTTGCATGGGTTTCCAGTCAATATTGTGTCGGACAGAAGAAGCCTGCTGTGTGGCGCTTCTTCCTCCTCTGCCGGTATATCTTAGTCCGGGTTTTACGTGCCGTCATCACGCCTTTGGCACGAAATTCAAAAGTATACAAGGGGCTTTTGGGATTTGTAGCATTGGCCGTTGTTAGGTCTAACTAATTTAGTAACTGGTGCGATTCCGGTCTGTTTTGATTCCGGTTTTTGACCCTTGCCTGCCTGACCATTCTTTAAACGCTGCCAGTACCAACCCTGCTAGAATTCTGCCTGTACCGACCCCGGCCTGCCTGACTACGCTTTTTGTCTATCCCCTGAACTGTTGCCTTCCGTCCAAAACCTTGGAAACGCATGTGCCCCATTGCTCATTCAGAGCATCTGCTTTGCTCCTCTCAAAGTAAGACCTGGCGGCATCTGAGTAGCTGAGGGCTCCTCTCGAGGCCAAAGGCGGCTGCTACAGGCGGAAGATTGAGCCGTGACCAGGGAGCTTAGCACTTGTTCTGAATTTAGGGAGCCGTACGTGACATTTGTGGAGTGTGTACAGCTAATTATTTACAACTATAAATGTGGCTAAAACAAAAGGAGTTGATAGTAAATTTTAGAAAGTCTTCAATGAGTCTGTTTTAAATAAATTAACATAGACATTGTAGAGGAATACAAGTACCTATGTATTTTTATTGACAATAAGTTGGATTGGACTAAAAATACTGAGGTTTTATAAAGGAAGGGCATGTGTAGGCTTCTCTTTATTAGGAGATGAAGATTGTTTAATGTTTGTAATGTGTTTTATGGGGTTCGACTGAATTAAGTCGACTTAATAAATTGATTGGGAAGGCAGGTTCTATTTTAGGAATGAGATTAGAAACGTTACAGATGGTGCTAGAGAAGAGGATGTTGTCTAAATTAATAATAATTGTGGGAAATGACTCGTCCTCTATATCATAGCACCTTTAGTAATAGTATAGTAACAATATGCTTCAGGATTAATAGTTTTTATCTATCTCTCTGTTTGTTTTTATTGTGCTTGAAAGAACAGCAAGTAGTAAATTTTCTTTTGGTTTTAGATGTCCGGTTTTGAGCAAGAAATAAAAAAAAGATACATATTTTGAAGGGTTTTGCTGCCCCTCTAAAAAGGAAAATGTAAACAGAAACATACACACCTCTACTGGAAAGGTCCTTCCGGATATCCGTATGATTGGACAGTGGGTAAAGTAGCTAGAGAACTTCTCACAGTCCACGGTGGCACTCATCAGCACGAGGTGCAGGTCTGATCGCTTGTGCAGAATCTCACGTAATATGATCAGCAAGAAATCCGATTGGACCGTTCTCTCATGTACCTGTATTCAGAGACAGCAAAGTGAGAGTGTGGGCAGCAGGCAAAATGGCACTTTCCAACCAAAGAACATTATTGTTATAACCAAATGGCCTTCATTGCTAAAGGGGAATGATCATTGTAGCCATATTGGTCCTAAGTCAATGAGCATTTTATTACAGCTAATGATGAATTTTGACATTGAAACTGCATGCGTGATTCTGAAGCCACTGTTTGTGCAATAGTATTGTTCATCTATTAGAGAAAGTAGCCCTATAGTAGAAGTTGAAGTTTTTGCATTTTAGGGGACACAGAACCTGTGGCTGGGGAAAAATTTGGATATCGCTAAGTTTGTCCATAAGCCAAGTTGGAAAATTTTGATCAGATGCCTTTGAAGGAGGCTGAACATTGGCCAGTGTTTACTGCGGAGCGGTCAGATACAGGGAGAATTCGAATGTTTCAGCTCTAAATGTTTGAAAACGAGCGAATTTTCGTCGCAAAAAGATTGTAATTGTTATGTGTATGGCCACTGGAATCCCCAGAGATTATACCTTTCCTTATGCTTCTTTTCAGGAGGACCCAGAAGTAGCCAAGTGTAATGGCTAAACATGTGATCTGAATGATCTTACATGTACTGCAGACAAAAGGCGTCAATGTGTGTGTCTGCCCTGGAAATGGCGGGTTAAGACTTAAGCTGGCCATAGATGTAAAGATATTTAAAAGATCTGATCGTCATCGTGAGACCCCAATTATCTCGAAACGGTCATACGAATTGTCCATCAACTAAAAAGACCATTTCAGGCGATATTGGCAGGAAAACAAAGGGGAGCTGCCTGCTTATCCCTGCAGACATAGACACATTGCACTGGGACCGATAACATTTTTTTTAACCTGGCCGATCAATTTTCTGACAAATGTCGGGCGAAAAATCGTAAGATGTACGATCGTTCAAATCCCACTAACCGCACGATAATTTCGAAGGATTGGTCGGACTTCGCTAAAATCAGTCGTTCGGCAAGAAAAATCTTTGCGTCTATGGGGACCTTTAAAGTATTGCATGGTGAAGATTAAGATAATATGTTAAAAATCTTGAGATAAAGAATGCCTTGCAACAGGTCTGGACTAAAAATCAAAATAGGTTGTGGCATTTCAGGTGCACAGAGGCCCAAAAACCCGCCACAAGGCCAGTAAATAATGACTACGCATCTTATCTTACAGAAACCCACAGATTGCCAGTCCAGGCCTGCCTTGATATATATAATGCAAGTCTATATGATTATGTGTATTAACTTGTGCACTTCCTTAAAGGACCAGTAACATCAAAAAATGAAATTGTTTTAAAGTAATAAAAATATAATGCATTGTTGCCCTGCACTAGTAAAACTGCTGTGTTTGCTTCAGAAACACTACTATTGTTTATATAAATAAGCTGCTGTGTAGCCATGGGGGCAGCTATTGAAAGGAGAAAAGGCTCAAGTTACACAGCAGATAGCAGATAAGCTCTGTAGAACATAATGCTATCTGTTATCCATTTAGTATCCTGTGCCATATAGCCGTTTTTCAATTTCCACCATTGCTACACAGCAGCTTGTTTATATGAACTATAGTAGTGTTTCTGAAGCAAACACATCAGTTTTACCAGCGCAGGGCAACATAACATGATATTTTCATTACTTTAAAACACTTTCAGTTTTTGGTGTTACTGTTCCTTTAAAGGGATACTGTCATGGGAAAAAATGTTTTTTTCAAAATGAATCAGTTAATAGTGCTGCTCCAGCAGAATTCTGCACTGAAATCCATTTGTCAAAAGAGCAAACAGATTGTTTTATATTCAATTTTGAAATCTGACATGGGGCTAGACAAATTGTCAATTTCCCAGCTAACCCAAGTCATGTGACTTGTGCTCTGATAAACTTCAATCACTCTTTACTGCTGTACTGCAAGCAGCCAAACAAAAGAACAATGGGAAGGTAACCAGATAGCAGCTCCCTAACACAAGATAACAGCTGACTGGTAGATCTAAGAACAACACTCAATAGTAAAAACCCATGTCTCACTGAGACACATTCAGTTACATTGAGAAGGAAAAACAGCAGCCTGCCAGAAAGCATTTCTCTCCTAAAGTGCAGGCACAAGTCACATGACCAGGGGCAGCTGGGAAATTGACAAAATGTCTAGCCCCATGTCAGATTTCAAAATTGAATATAAAAAAATCTGTTTGCTCTTTTAGAAATGGATTTCAGTGCAGAATTCTGCTGGAGTAGCACTATTAACTGATTCATTTTGAAAAAAACATGTTTTCTGATGACAGGATCCCTTTAACGGTCACTGTCTATAGCCATCCCCTTGTGTGAACTGGAGAAGTGTAGATACAGGGTGATACATAAATGCCATGCATGTAATAATGTGATCTTACAACCAAACCATACGTTATTCTCTCTGTGAGGGTTCAGTTGCCCACCCTTATTGCCCATGTTCTCGACTTACTTCGTCCACAATGATGTGGCTGATGTTCTTCAACATACTGTCTTCTTGTAACTTGCGCAGCAGGATTCCCGTTGTACAGTACAGCAGTCTGGTGGCTTCCCCTGTCCGTGACTCCATCCTAATCTGATACCCACACAGGGAATTCTACAAAGAAACAGACCAAATATAAATAAATAAAATCCATATGGTCACTATTCACTAAATGCTATAGGTATTAAGCCAATCAGTACTTGTATGCTGCTGTTCCGCAAGTTTGAAATAATATAATACAGATAAGGTAAAGAGACTGATAACAGGAGACAGGAAAGAAATGTATCCTTCAGTCTCTTAAGAGCAAACCAGTTTGCTTTTGATTTGCTTTTAAGAGACTGAAGGATACATTTCTTTCCTGTCTCCTGTTATCAGTCTCTTTACCTTATCTTTCTTATGCACTATTCGCTAAACCCTAACTTGTATATGTTGTAAAAAATCTACTGAAGTATCTGCATGTAATACTAAAGCTGCCCAACAGGTGGCACTACATTACAGGTATGAAAGTGTAATACTAAAGCTGCCCAACAGGTGGCTCTACACTACAGGTATGAAAGTGTAATATTAAAGCTGCCCAACAGGTGGCACTGTTTATAGTGTGTGCTTTCAACACTGATTCCAGTTGTCTTCCTAACAAAGACATAGTCAGAACTACTTACAGAAACAAGTACCAATTATTGTACTAAACCTTTAACAGTTTTGTGTGCACACCTTATTGTTACAGGGTAAATATATATAGTGATTCAGTTAGAAGGCCAAGTGATGTCTTATATTGAGGAACACCAAACAGTGACCAATAGAAGGTTGGGCCTCTGGTGAATTATATGCGATTATTAGTATCCCTTGAGAGGATTTATGCATTTAACAAATATAATCAACAGATGTTACTAGATGGATATTTAGCCCTGGTTATTGCACAATAGTAACAAATATCAATATCTCTGTGAACTAACCAATAGGCTTCACCAGCTCAGAATGATAAGCTTGCAATACCAAATAGAAACAACAGGTGTCACTCTGCCAAGGGAACAGCTTTATGTAATACCAAAAGTAACCAACAGATGTCACTGGAAGCTTTCAATGAAACAACTTTATGCAATAATACAATTAACCAGTAGATGTCACTAGACTGAATCTCAGTTATGCCACAAAAGACACTGAGCTGTCATTCCCAATTTAACCAATAGCCTTTATTGGTAGAGTTCACCTTTGAGGCAACTTTTAGTGTGTAATATAATGTCCGATTCCAAGCTACATTGCAATTGGTCTTCATTATTTATATTTATACTCTTTGAATTATTTTCCTTTTTTCTTCTGATCCTTTTCAGCTTTGAAAAACAAATGCTCTGTAAGACTACACATTTATTGTTATTGCTACTTTTTATTACATATCTTTCTATTCAGGCTGTGATAAAACGAACTTTAAATCAGGAGGAAAAAATGTCAACTGTTACGTTATTGCTTAGTAGGTCCTAACTGCTTCAACAAATGGTCATGGTATCTGTATAATAACCTCTGCTCCTTTCCCTATGTGGGTTTTGATGTTGAATAGCCAGACCTGCATTCTTTAGTAAATGACCCCTACCATGAGGGCAAACAAACCAATACACATCTCTGTAACTCCATACACATAGATGGGCCCCAAGAGCTGTGTGTACTATCCTACATTCAGACTAAACTGGGCATGCTCACCAAATGGCACCCCATTGGCCAAACAGTATTAGCTGTGATTGGCACCATTATAATTCAAAGTCAGATTGGTCCCTATAATGGCCTGCCTGGCCTATCATGTGATTGGCCTTTGTGGAAGCTGCCTTTGTGGTTGGCAGAAGTAACCAAACCATGTCCTGCATTTACGGCTCTTCCCTTTGTGGTGTACAAAGGTGGCTGTTGTATGTATGTATGTATGTATAACTTTATTTGTAAAGAGCTGTTAAGAAGCCACAGCGCTGTACAGTGCATAAAAGTACAATATCTATAAAAAAAGTATACACAGGGAAGACAAATCACATAATAAATATATACAGAATCATATCAGGACAAGGAGCTTAAGTGCTATGTTGTAAGAGACATAGTGGGAAGGAGGTCCCTGCCCCGTGGAGCTTACAGTCTAAGTGGATGGGAGGCTAACATACAGGTACAAATTGGAGATGAAAAAGTGCACAAGGTAAGGCATAGTCAGTAGGGACAGGATTAAGCTAATGTTCTAGTGCTCCAAAAGGTAGGCTTTTAGTTTTTTTTTTTTTGAAGAGCTTGAGAGAGGTTCCCATTACGGAGGAATTCAGGGATGGAATTCCAGAGGTAAGGAGCAGCAAGGGTTTGAGACAAGAGGTGGCAATGGATGTGGATGGTGTGAAGAGAAAGTGGCTCTGAGAAGAGCGGAGAAGACGACCAGGAACATATAGTGAGACGAGAGAAGAAATGGAATGAGGAGCAGAAAAGTGAAGGGCTTTGAATGTTAGTAGAAGGAGTTTATATGTTATCCTTTGCTTAACAGGCAGCCACGCTAAGGATTTTAGTTGGGGTTGAGCAGGTTCCCTTTTAGGAGACAGCAGAAGGATCCTGGTAGCAGAGTTTAATATTGATTGGAGGGGAGAGAGATGGGAGTCAAGAAGACCGGTTGCAATAGTCTAAACGGGATAAGATAAGCGCATGGATTAGTGTTTTGGCTGTTGTTTGTGAAAGAAACGGGCGTATCTTTGCTATATTACGGAGGAACAAACCACAGTTTTTGGCAGTATTATTAATATGATTAGAAAAGGAGAGGGACTGGTCAAAGATGACCCCCAAGCAGTGTGCTGTTAGGAATTCCAATTTGTTAGTATTTTTACATACATGCAGGAAAACAGAGAAAACAGCCTGGCTGTTAAACATCTCAGCTGTCCCCACATGCTCCAGTAACCAGTAATAGCAGTGCCCAACCCTGGCATCCTCCTCAAGCACTCACTGAATGCCGGCTGGCTACCATCTAAACCTGGGAATTTGACATTGTCATGCTACAATAAAGAGCTGCATTCCCTAAAGGAGTAGTGTTTAGAGAGTCCTGCCCTATGCCCGCGTCTTCTCTCGGCAAGGTGTCGTGACAAAGGCTCTAAATCAGTACATGGTTACTAGGGTAATTTGGACCCTAGCAACCAGATTGCTGAAACTGCAAACTGGAGAGCTGCTGAATAAAAACTAAATAATTCAAAAACCACAAATAAATAAAAATGAAAACCCATAGCAAATTGTCTCAGAATATCACTCTCGACAACATACTAAAGGGTAATTTCAAGGCGAACAACGCCTTTAACATAGAAAGAGCAATATTTAATACTAAATTGTGGCCAAGGGGTGTCGCTGTACCAGGAATCATCAAGAGGTAGTATTACGCACAACTCTAACAGTGACGCCTGTTGGTTATATTGGGAATTACATGTTGATGGTTACAAGGTACAGCGCCATCTGTTGCTTGTGTTTAGTATTGGACATGATCTATGGGTTCCATTCGACACCACATCCTTCCAACAGATGGCGCTGTACCTTGTAACCATCAAAATGTAATTCCCAATATAACCAATAGTCGTAACTAGGAGCTTTGGTGTCTGTAGCATTGTATATAATTCGGCTGTTTACAGTATCCACCAATAGATGTCACTGGGCAACAATTTAGCCTTGGTATAAATAACTTTTCATAATACATTTTCAAAAAAATGCAACATGTAAGGATTTGTAACCAGTGTCCCTATATGAACTGTACCCACACATCTTATATTAAGTACCCCAGGAATGCTTCTCTGATTCAGTTACTGAAAGATGTCCATCACTATGCAATAAACTTATGTAACCAACAGATGTCACTATTTAATTTTGGCACATGCATCTGATAAGAAGAGAAAAGGCAATGTGCAATACCAAATGTAACCAACAGATGTCACTATTTTGAAGAGAAAAGGCAATGTGCAATACCAAATGTAACCAACAGATGTCGCTATTTAGAAGAGAAAGGGCAATGTGCAATACCAAATGTAACCAACAGATGTCGCTATTTAGAAGAGAAAAGGCAATGTGCAATACCAAATGTAACCAACAGATGTCACTATTTAGAAGAGAAAGGGCAATGTGCAATACCAAATGTAACCAACAGATGTCGCTATTTAGAAGAGAAAGGGCAATGTGCAATACCAAATGTAACCAACAGATGTCCCTATTTAGAAGAGAAAAGGCAATGTGCAATACCAAATGTAACCAACAGATGTCGCTATTTAGAAGAGAAAAGGCAATGTGCAATACCAAATGTAACCAACAGATGTCACTATTTTGAAGAGAAAAGGCAATGTGCAATACCAAATGTAACCAACAGATGTCGCTATTTAGAAGAGAAAGGGCAATGTGCAATACCAAATGTAACCAACAGATGTCCCTATTTAGAAGAGAAAAGGCAATGTGCAATACCAAATGTAACCAACAGATGTCGCTATTTAGAAGAGAAAAGGCAATGTGCAATACCAAATGTAACCAACAGATGTCGCTATTTAGAAGAGAAAGGGCAATGTGCAATACCAAATGTAACCAACAGATGTCACTATTTTGAAGAGAAAAGGCAATGTGCAATACCAAATGTAACCAACAGATGTCACTATTTAGAAGAGAAAAGGCAATGTGCAATACCAAATGTAACCAACAGATGTCGCTATTTAGAAGAGAAAGGGCAATGTGCAATACCAAATGTAACCAACAGATGTCACTATTTTGAAGAGAAAAGGCAATGTGCAATACCAAATGTAACCAACAGATGTCACTATTTAGAAGAGAAAAGGCAATGTGCAATACCAAATGTAACCAACAGATGTCCCTATTTAGAAGAGAAAAGGCAATGTGCAATACCAAATGTAACCAACAGATGTCGCTATTTAGAAGAGAAAGGGCAATGTGCAATACCAAATGTAACCATCAGATGTCGCTTACACCCACTAACATTGAAACACAAATTCTGCAATTCCATGTTCAACCAACAGATGTCACCAAATGATACGGCCTTTAATGTGGTGGATCAACATACTGCAAGGCAAAGACCTAGGAGCGAACTATTTATGGGGGAAAGTCAATTAAAATGGTATTTGCTTTGTAATAAAAACAAAGGGAACAGTGTCGGGTAAATCACTACTGAGACTGATTTGTATCAAGTGATGTATAATAAGCTAAGGAGGAAAAGCTGTTCAAGCTTAGGGAGGGGGCGATCCTGCGCAGTTTACTGGGTGTTACAGTAATTATTGAACTATGCAGAAAAATATTTTGCTTAAATTTGGTATTCATAATACTATACATCATCATCTCTGTTGGTTAATCTCAGTATTGGTCAATGCTATACAGCGCCATCTGTTGGTTGATAAGCTTAGTATTTAATAATACGACGCAGCGCCACCTGTTGGTTGATCGAAGCGTTACATAAAACAATACTACACAGCGCCATCTGTTGGTTGATCGATGCGTTATATAAAGCTATACACAGCGCCATCTGTTGGTTGATCGATGCGTTATATAAAGCTATACACAGCGCCATCTGTTGGTTGATCGATGCGTTATATAAAGCTATACACAGCGCCATCTGTTGGTTCACCCAAGCGTTACATAAAACAATTCACAAGCGCCATCATTAAAGTGTTCAATAAAACTATTTAGCGGCATCTGTTGGTTTTTCTTTGTATTGCAATGCTAATATAGCACCATCTGTTGGTTAATCGTAGTGTTACATAATACTATATATAAGAGCACCGTCTGTTGGTTCTTCTTAGTACTACATAATTTACTATGCAGCGTCATCTGTTTAATCCTAGTATTGCAATACCACTATACAGCGCCATCTGTTGGCTAATCCTAGTATTGCAATACCACTATACAGCGCCATCTGTTGGCTAATCCTAGTATTGCAATATTACTATACAGCGCCACCTGTTGGCTAATCCTAGTATTGCAATACCACTATACAGCGCCATCTGTTGGCTAATCCTAGTATTGCATTGGGTCCCTGTAGTATAGTAACCATACTCTTTATAGGGCTGCAGGTCTCCAGAAGGCAGAGTTCTCATAATATGTTGGGACTTGCAGCCAATCACAGATTTAATAGGCCCATCAAGCAGCACTCTACATATATAAATTGGTACAATGGAACAAAATCCCCTTATAATGTAGCCTGTTTATGCCAGTGATGAATTTGCACCTAAACCCCAAATCTATTAAAATGTACACTTTGCTGCTTTAACACTTTTGCTGTTCTTTTGTGATAGAGAATGAAGATTAAGCTTCCTTACCTTCCCTCCAGGGCCAGAATCACATCCCAGCTCCTCACAGACTCTGGTGGCCAGGCTCATGGCGGAGATCCTCCGAGGCTGAGTGCAGACAATGTTACACTTTCCTGGGCTGCCCCCGTTAAAGAGCAAATCCTCCAGCAGAAATTGGGGGACTTGGGTACTTTTCCCGCTGCCGGTTTCTCCAGCCACCACAATAACCCGGTGTCTTTTTAGGGTCTCCAAGATAAAGTTTCCGCGTGCGAACACTGGCAACTGCTCCCTGTCATTTAGCAGCCTCTTGTACTTCATAGAGTCCCGGGATTTCCGGAAAATATTCCTTATGGGCTCCAAGTCATCAGGCAGCAGTGGACTGGGACATGTCTCATGTTGTTCTTCATCACAGGCCAAGTTCTCCCAGGAGTCCTCAGGGTCCTCCATCATTTGGGTCTGGCTACAGGACTTCAGCTGGTTCTGTTGCACCTTCAGCTTGTTTAACAGCTTTGTGATAAACTGATCCCGTGGTTTGTTAGACTCCGTTTTGTTCTGCTCCTGCACCTGTTTCTCAGCATCGCTCCACTCCAGCCAAACATTCCTGTAGGTGGGAGGCAGCAACTGATGCACCGACTTTTAGTTCCCACAGAAAAGAGAAGATAAATGTTGTATCAATACCGTGATGGCTCAAAGGGGAAGTTCACTAGAACACATCTTAAAGGAACAATAACACCAAAAAATTAAGGTAATAAAATTATAATGCAGTGTTGCCCTGCACTGGTAAAACTGACGTGTTTGCTTCAGAAACACTACTATTGTTTTTATAAATAAGCTGCTGTGTAGCCATGGGGGCAGCCATTCAAAGGAGAAAAGGCTCAGTTTACACAGCAGATAAGCTCTGTAGAATATAATGGTGTTATCTGTTATCCACTATTTAACCTGTGCCATATAGACCTTTTTCAATTTCCACCATTGTTACACAGCAGCTTGTTTATATGAACTATAGTAGAGTTTCTGAAACAAAAACAGCAGTTTTACCAGAGCAGGGCAACACTACATAACATTTCCATTACTTTAAAACACTTTCATTTGTTGGTTTTACTGTTCATTTAAAGTAATGAAAATAGAATAGAGTGCTGTACTGCACTGGTAAAACTGGTGTGTTTGCTTCAAAAACTCTACAATAGTTTATATAAACAAGCTGCTGTGTAGCAATGGGGGCAGCCATTCAAGCTGAAAAAAAGAGAAAAGCCACAGGATACACAGCAGATAACCGATAAGTTCTGTAGTATACAATGAGATTCTTTAGACCTTATCTGTTATCTACTGTGTATCCTGTGCTTGAATGGCTGCTAGGGTTGCCACCTTTTCTGGAAAAAAATACCGGCCTTCCTATATATTTATCTTTTTTCCCAACTAATTTCCCACTGGCCTTCCTATATATTTATCTTTTTTCCCTACTAATTTCCCACCATTTTTAGCGGCCAGGCTGGTAAAATACCGGCCAGGTGGCAACCCTAATGGCTGCCCCCATTGCTACACAGCAGCTTGTTTATATGAATTATAGTAGAGTTTCTGAAGCAAACACGTCAGTTAATTTAAAACACTTTTTGGTGTTACTGTTCCTTTAAAGGGGTGGTTCACCTTCAAACAACTAGTTGGTTTAAGATAGATCACCAGAAATAATGACTTTTTCCAATTACTTCCTATTTTCTATGTTTCACCGTTTTTCTAATATTGAAGTATGAAGTGTCTTTTTTTCACCTTCTGAAGCAGCTCTGGGAGGGAGGGGGGGTCGCCGACACTGTAAACTGTTCTAAATTTATACATTTAGTTGATACATTTGTTATTTTTGTACCTGCCAAGCAGAATCTCTGGGTTTCATTACAGTCGGCTGTTAGAATTAATACAATAGTTGCTAATAGTCCACAGATGCTGCTGAGAAATGTATCAACTAAATGTTGCAAAATTGTAACAGTTTAGAGTCCGCTCCTGAATTACTGAGCTGCCAGACTCAAACACCAGAGACACAAACATTCAACTTTAAACTTTCCTAAATAGAAAATTGCCATTTTAAAAAATAAGGGCCGCCCCCTGGGATCATACGATTCACTGTGCACACAAACATACCAACCATACACGTTAGGTCACAAGAGCCAATTAACAGAAAGAGTTCTGTCTTTTGCTCCCACACTTCTTCCTGTTACAGTTAGAGCTGCAGTATTTCTGGTCAGGTGATCTCTGAGGCAGCACACAGACTATCACAAAATGGGGGTTCAAGGCAAGAGATGTAAAAGGGCAATATTTACTTAAATATATATTCCAGATTGGTAAGATTCTTTAATATGCCACTTGATATGATATAAACTATCTGTTGCTTAAGTGTTCATTTTGGGGATATAGTTTTCCTTTAAGGAAGCTAGTATCACAGTGAAAGCTCCTCCCTTTCCCTATGGAAATTGCACTGACTATGACATAAAGACAAGAGTGTAACAAGAAAGAACAAATGCCTGTGGTCTCTCAGCTATTCGCCAGAGAGCCGTAGGTAATGCGATTCTCATACAATAATATAGGAAGAAGCACATGGAGAACAGAGTAGATAAAATCTCCTACCTGGCCCTTGGTGAGCTCATAGAGAGCCAAGGTGGCTGCGAGGTGTTGCGCCTGCATACTGTCCTCTGTCACAATTGTAGGACACACACACATAACATCATCATGCGATTTTATAATCTTAACCCTGCACAGGTGGGAAACAAAATCAGTTACAGCAATAATGTGACTTGCAACACTGCCCCTTGTGTAGCTTAAAGGAGAAGGAAAGCTACAGAGGCATTTTATTGCCAATAATTTAGCTGCAATAGTGCAAACTAGAATGCTATATTTATTCTGTAGAATGTTTTACAATACAAAAGCTCTAGAAGCTCTTGGTTTGTTTATGATAGCAGCTGCAGTATTAGCTTGGTGTGACATCACTTCCTGCCTCAGTCTCTCCCTGCTCACTCATAGCTCTGGGCTCAGATTACAGCAGAGAAGGGGGGGGGAGGAGCAAACTGAGCATGCTCACGCCCAGGCAAGGAGGTTTAAGATGAAAACAGGAAGTCTGATACAGAAGCCCATGTGTACACAATAGAAGGAAAGAAATGCTGTGTTTCTTTTGACAGAGGACTCAGAGCAGCATTACTTTGAGGGTTTACTGGTATATTTAGGTGGACCTTTCTGATAAGTCTTACTTAGTTTTATCCTTTCCTTCTCCTTTAAGCTTTCTATTAAATCTACAGTAACCAAATGCCTCTGTATTACCCGTTCTCTCCACAGGGACACCTACCTGCTCTTCCAGTATTTGCCCACGGGCACCTTCTCGAACGATGGATTTGGACTTTTCGAATAATGCTTCCGGCACCAATCAATCAGAAACTGTTTTGGCGATTTACCTGTCCAGCTTCGAGAGGTGTAGTCAAAGTTCCGGATATCAAGAGGCGGCTTCTTTTTAGCTACAATGAGCAAGTTGATGTAAAACGTTAACAATGCAGCTAAAAAGCAGACAATATATACAGAAATGCTATGCCTGTGGCCATACAAAATAGTGCCAAAATCCTGAGCACCCCCTTCTTAAACTGCTGTTTTCTGAAGCCTAAGCTCACCTGATCATACTCCCATTTACAGCCTAGTCATTCAAACACTAGGATAATTGCTTCCCTTTGGATACTGCCTTCCTTTAAGGAACAGCAATTCTTTTTATGACCTTAAAGGGGTTGTTCACCTTTAAGTTAAATTTAGTATGATATAGAGCAGTGGTCCCCAACCAGTAGCTCGTGAGCAACATGTTGCTCTCCAACCCCTTGGATGTTGCTCCCAGTGCCCTTAAAGCAGGTGCTTATTTTTTAATTCCTGGCTTGGAGGCAAGTTTAAATTGCATAAGAACCAGGTGCACTGCCAAACAGAGCCTCAATGTAGGTTGACAATCCACATAGGGGCTACCAAATGGGCAATCACAGCACTTATTTGGCACCCCAAGAACATTTTTCATGTTAGTGTTGCTCCCCAACTCCTTTTACTTCTGAATGTTGCTCACAGGTTGGAAAGGTTGGGGATCCCTGATATAGAGAGTGATATTCTGAGACAATTTGCAATTGGTTTTCATTTTGTATTATTTGTGTTTTTTGAGTTATTTAGCTTTTTATTCAGCAGCTCTCCAGTTTGCAATTTCATTAATCTGGTTGCTAGGGTCTAAATCACCCTGGCGAACATGCACTGATTTGAATAAGAGACTGGAATATGAATAGGAGAGGCCTGAATAGAAAGATGAGTAATAAAAAGTAGCGATAACAATACATTTGTAGCCTTACAGAGCATTTGTTTTTTTTTTTAGATGGGGTCAGTGACTCTCATTTGAACGTTGGATAGAGTCAGAAGAAGAGGGCAAATAATAAAAAAGAAAAAACGAAGACCATTTAAAAAGTTGCCTAGAATTAGCCATTCTTTAACATACTAAAAGCTAACTTAAAGGTGAACCACTCCTTTAAAGAGCTGGTTCTGCCAGAACTGCACTGCAGAACAGAACAGTTGCTCTTGCAAATAATCACATCAGTGCAAGCTAAACAGGTCAAAACAAGGTTGTGCAATGAAAATAAAAAAACATTTATAAAGACTATGAAAACTGAAATAACACTAATTTTGCCATAGACAGCTCCTATTGACACTTACATGAACTCAGCAACTTTTAAATGCATTGGAATTTTTCGCGCTTAATAAATTTACATAGTACATTTGAGTTTTTTAAATCATAATTCGACTTCAGAAGTTCTTCCACAAAAAATTAGAATCAGCAAAAATTCTAGTTTGAATGTTGGTAACTTACCCCTAAAGCACCAAAAATGCCCATCTCTTACCTTTCTCCTCTGGGGCATTTCCCTTCTTCTCAAACAAATTGAAATTTAGAGGTTCATCTTCTGAAGGAGGCAAGGCTGGCTTTGGCTGTTTGCTTTCACTCTTCACCTCTGGGATTTTTACAGCAGGATTAAACAGTGGGTGATCTTCCAGGCTTTTCATTTCTAGAGTAAGGAATAGTATTATATTTCTATACAGACATTTAGTATCAATTGAGCGGTAGCATGAAAACCCAAGTGTACTGCACCCTAGGACTAGTCACCCTAGGGTGAATAAACAAGTAGAGTGAGGTGGTGGTGCATCAGTATGGCACTTTGCACACAGCACTTTGTTTTTATTGCTGCACCTGCTTCTTATGCTCAGGCCTTCTGGATTATGGCTGATTATGAGGGTGTAGTGGACCCATTAGGACACTGCCCTCCAGAACTAGGGAAGGACTGTGTGGTCATCAGGCTCTGGCATTCACCCTGAAGATTTTGCTCTAGCTTCATCCTAAGCTGTAAAGGGAAGAAGTGTCTTAAGACCCGTGTCTATTTTAGCTGGGGGGCAGGGACAGAGGAGGCCATCCCAGCTGTAAGGAAGGTGTCCCAAAAGAGTCAAGTTTTTTCGCAGTCTTTTGGCTGCAGGAATCAGGATTGTAGGAACCTTTCCCTTTAAAGAGCGTTTTTTTTTTTATTTGCACTCTTGTGCATGCAGATACTTTGCACTTTGATGACAAAAAGCAGATACTTTGCACTTTGGTGACAAAAAGCATGACTACGGGCTTTCAATATAAAAACAAGTGTAGAGCTGAGTGTCAATATTCTACTCTGGCCCTATATAAAAAATAATGATATTGTACAGAAGCACTTGCATGAATACAGTTACCCCACTGATCAGTGTACAACACAGCTCTCCAGCTGGAGGTCCCTTATGCTGTGTGTGTCCCTCCGAGATATTTGTCTGGCCTAATCGGCTCTTAAAGGACACGTAAAGCCTACATTTTCCTACCATTTATATAAATTGGGCATATTTTCCCTACCCAAACCACATAATTTGTCCTACATATACCCCTTGCATTTGCCAGCGCCATCACATTTTCCTAAAACAAATAGCAGCTTTCACCCGGCGGCCATTTTTCCTCTGACCAATTATCAGTAACATTGAGACATGTATAATGTAAACTTTATGCAATGCAGAATGCAGGTTACACAGGCACAACATGCTTAGATAAAAAGTTCTGCTTGGGCTGAGCACTGTAATGGTTAAGCTGAGCTCAGGAGAGGTGGTTAGGAGAAAAAAATAGGATCAGACAATTTCTATGGAAACCAGCAATGCTATCTCCTCATTGGCTGTTAGACTGGAGGGTGTGTTTAGTAATCTGAGCTGAGAAGAACCGAGCATGCTCACGAGCCAACAGCCAAAGGGAGGGGGCTGCGCGGGGTCATAGGAGGAGAAGGATTTCTAAGTGATTAAGGGGATGCTGCAGCCTTACTGTTAACCTTTTAACAACCAGAGTGGCAGTTATCTAAAGATTTCAAAGAGGCTGCTCACTGATTACATTTTTGTGGAGGGGGTTAACATTTCCTTTAAATTCCACAGATTGACACCGTAATGAGGGTCAGGTTTAATGCCCCCCCTCTTCCACAAGAACATGACACAAAGGTCACTATAAAAAACTTGAAAGTCCCACACTGCAGGTTATTAGCCAGGTGTACAATCATACCTTGCTGATATCCCCTTATTCTCTCCTGAGCCTCCTTCTGACCCTGTTTGTCTTTATCCTGCTTGGTGGCAGTTGCTTGAGCTCTGGCATCCAGGAGTTTGGCAGTCAGTTCCAGGTATCTCTCATTCTGTGATAATCATGAGAAAACATTTCTTTAAAAGTTTTTTTTTTTTTTTTTAATAGAGTAAAACAAACACTCTATTAAATAAACATATGAAAATGAGTATAAGAAAATCTACATAGTTTAACTTGACAGAATAGGTATAGAGTTCATTACTGCAAGAACATTTACACCATGGCTGGGCGAACTGCAGCCCTCCAGATATGTGACCTACAATCAGGCCCAGACTGGCAATTTGTAAATTCTGGCAAATGCCAAAGGGGCTGCTGTAAGATGCCAAAGACAGTCACTATGTAGTGGGCTGGTTGGGGGTGTTTAGGCCTCTGTGTCCTTTAAATGCCAGGGCCTATTCTGAATCCCAGTCCAGACAAATACCAGCATCACACTGATGGCTTATAGGAACAGTTCAGTGTAAAAATAAAAACTGTTTAAATAGATAGGCTGTGCAAAATAAATAATGTTTCTAATATAGTTAGTTAGCCAAAAATGTAATGTATAAAGGCTGGAGTGACTGGATGTCTAACATAATAGCCAGAACATTACTTCCTGCGTTTCAGCTCTCTAACTCTGAGTTAGTCAGTGACTTGAAGGGGGGCCACATGGGATATATCAGTTCAGTGAGTTTGTAATTGATCCTCAGCATTCAGCTCAGATTCAAAAGCAACAGTTATGACCCATGTGGCCCCCACTCAAGTCACTGATTGGTTACTGCCTGGTAACCAGGGTAACCAGTCAGTGTAAACCAAGAGAGCTGAAAAGCAGGAAGTAGTGTTCTGACTATTATGTTACACATCCAGTCACTCCAGCCTTTATACATTACATTTTTGGCTAACTAACTATATCGAAAACATTTTTTATTTTGCACAGCCTATTTACCCAGTTTTTATTTTTATACTGAACAATTGCTTTAAGGCTCTCATACAGCGCTGTGAGCTGTATTCCAACATAACTCAGAGAGCTGCACATATTTCAGACATGACAAGTTAAACTGCAAAGGAGGAATAAACTTCCAGGGCTCAGATTCAGCCTGTGATAATTAGGGTACATTTAAAAACCACTTTAAACCCCAAGCAACAATATGCATATGTGGCTGTGTGGTAAAACGGTGTTCACTTACACTTTGCACTCTATAAATTATAGAAACGACAGGAGTATTTTCATTCATTGAGCTCCCAGCAACACGGCGCATTATGTGCAACTGAGTAGTGAAAACATGTTCACTCAGAGCCAGTAGGCAGTGTAGGACTCATGTTAAACGAGGGGCCTTGATGTGGCACATGAGTTTACATATTTTGGCCAAAACGTGGTACTAACACTTCCATTTATTAAAAAGGCTGGCTAAAAAAAAAAAGCTGAATTTGAGTACTGGAAGATTTTCCTCCTTTGTATGTGAAAATAATGTCTGTATATAGTTTGTAGCAGCTGGTCAACTCCAGAGTGTAGATCAATCCAAGTGCTGTAAGAAAATATCAGCTGGCCAATATTAGAGTGTGGGTTAGAATGAGCTCTCACGATTACTCTTTGTTGTTTAACTGCAAACATGTCTGATGTACAACCATATTAGCTATTTTTAGCTTTACTGTTAAGGTTAAGGCATGTGAAAGTTACTTACAGGATCAAATTTCTCAAGTGTTGTCTCCTTCTCTTCCTCCTTCACATCATCATCATCATCATCATCATCATCATCACTCCCTTGCTCAGCATATCGTAAAATCCATTCCTTCATGGTCAGCTCTGGGTTGCCCTGTTATACAACACGTGTAATGAACAGATACAAACCCCAGGGATCTCAGTACAACTTTGCCCACCATGACATGGTTTGGGCCGATACACACGCATATGTAACAAAAGCACAAGGATGTATAATACAGCTGATACAGCCATTTTACAGTAGGATGAGGAAGCATTTTGCTCACATCCTGCTGTGCTTTGGAAATCTCGAGTAATATAATAATTCCTAGGTATATGAATCCAAACCAATTTGTTCTCTTCAGTCTCTTATGTGTCAGACCCTTTACCAAGAGATCTGAAAATTAAACTGCTGATTTTGCAACTGTACGTTGCTGTGCGCAAACAGAAAAGTATACAGGGCAGCTTAGATATGTCATCAGCACCTGATCCAGGTTTGCACTGGCCTGTACGTCTGTGTAATGTTTAGAACATGGAATTTGTTTGTGCACGTGTGGCCAAGCTTATATTTGAACCATCATTCAGGAGTGTCAGCCTAAGTGTAGCCAGCTTCTAAAAGAAAATAGTGCAAGGATATTATTCCATTTACACTTCCAGCCGCAACCAAAAATTTTCATCAGGAAGATAATGCTTAAGACACAAAACAAACTCATTATTGCCCATGGCCAAATTAGTGCACTGTAATTGGAGTGATTCAGCTTTATAAATGGCCTCTACTCTAGGATGATGGCACAGAGGGATGGAAAGCTGTGCTATACACTGGAAACAAATTGCCAGAAATAAATTTCCCAAAAAAAAAAGTTTGTCAGGTAAAATACAAAGGTCAGATAATCATACAAAGTTTCCTTGAAATCATTAGTCCTTCTTAGAACCTTTCAGGCATGTCATTTTCTTTTTTACCTTTAATGAAGCTCCCTCTTCCCCCTTTTCTGTTGCTGACTCATTTGCAGCACTGGGCCTCTGAGGAGGTGCCTGGAACTTTGCTCGGGCTCTCTGTTCTTCTTCCACAAACTGCTGACTGAAACCCTCAGGCAATGCATCTATTGAAAAAATAAATAAAAAAATAAATAACAGTTTTAGAGATACATAAATTTATACAGACATTTCTTTATCTTAAACACAAAAGTTCCCCATGCAGCGGCCTACAGAAAGAAACATAAAAAAAAACACACACAGCAATGAGGCCCAAATTAAGGATACAAGTAGAACATTCAGGTGTCCGTCACTACTGAAAAAATAGTTTTAAATGCACAGATAATGTGTAATGCAATATAGACTCAACGTTTGATTTTTTTAGTCTTTGTTTATAGCAGTCTTTGTTTATAGCAGCTCCCAGTAACAAGTGAATGCTTCTTATGAAGCATGCATATACACAGGTATAGGACCTGTTATCCAGAATGCTCGGGACCTTGGGGGTTTCCGAATAACAGATCTTTCCATAATTTGGATCTTCATAAGTCTACTAGAGATCATGCAAACATTAAATAAGCCTAATAGGCTGGTTTTGCTTCCAATAATGATTAATTATATCGTAGTTTGGAATTAATTCAAGGTAACGGTACTATTATAATATTACAGAGAAAAAGGAAATTATTTTTAAAACATTTGGATTATTTGGATAAATAGGAGTTCATGGGAGATGGCCTTTCCGTAATTCAGAGCTTTCTGGATAACGGATCCCACACCTGTACAAACTTAATCAAAAGATGAGTGTTCCTGCTCTGCCTGTGAGAACAAGTGCTCAATATTATCACATTTACCATCTGGGAGGTTCAGGCACAGCCAGTCCAATGCAGCATGTAAGTCTCCTCCATACAAGACTGTGTTTGTCATTGCTTCCTCAATGTGCTCCGCCTTAAAGCTAAGTTTCTGCAGGGCCATATAAAGATCCTGAAATGGGGGAAACATAGAATGTGAGCGGATCTCATTACATCCAACTGACCAAAAATACAGATTTATTCATTTTGTCAAGTCCTCTCTGAGACACAAGTCTTGATAAGATAATGACCCAAAACATATGTGGACTTTGTCCAATAACTCAGATCCTGCAAAGTGCAATGAATGGATATAAACAGCACAAAACAGATATGTGCACATAGAGGGCTTTAAGAGATTGTGCTGCTGTGACATTTTCTTTTCTTGATTTTGTATATGTTCAGACCCACCTGGAATAACTGAAGCTTCAAGAGGAACTTTAATATAAGCTTCTTCATACTGAAATAAAAAAACTTTCGAAATACTATCAAATATTCCGTACTGTTTCTGAAATAATCAAGTTTATCTTCACTATTACTCCCTCAGCATCTGTTTCTCTTCATTATGTCTTCATGCAGCAGTTGGGTGTTAGACAGTCATTGACAGTTAGATCCAATATATCTTATAGGGGGGCTTCCTTTTGCTAGAAGATGTATTAGAGCTCACTCAATTAAAATCACCAGACATCATGTCTCTCTACATGCAGGATTTGTGCAAAAGGCAGTCATTTTGTTAGATTTTGTTTGTAGTGGAATCGGGTCAGATAAAGGCCCTTTAACGTTGCATACACAAAAAAAAACTAATGTTTCACAGATTTGTGTGGGTACTTTGAAGAAGAATATATATATATATATATATATATATATATATATATATATATATATATATATATATATATATATATATATATACACACACACACACACACATACATACATACACACACAGTTATATGAAAAAGTTTGGAACCCACTCCTCTCAGCCTGCATAATAATTTACTCCACTTTCAATAAAAAAAATGACAGTGGTATGTCTTTCATTTCCCTGGGGTGTTTTCTAAACAAGGATGTTTAGTGAAGCAGTATTCCGTTGTATGAAATTAAATCAAATATGAAAAACTGGCTGTGCAAAAATGTAAGTACCCTTGTAATTTGGTAATTTGAATGCAACTGCTCAATACTGATTACTGGCAACACCAAATTGGTTGGATTAGCTCGTTAAGCCTTGAACTTCATAGGCAGGTGTGTCCAATCATGAGAAAAGGTATTTAAGGTGGCCAATTGCAAGTTGTGCTTCTGTTTGACTCTCCTCTGAAGAGTGACAGCATGGGATCCTCAAAGCAACTCAAAAAGATCTGAAAACAAATATTGATCAGTATCATGGTTTAGGGGAAGGCTACAAAAAGCTATCTCAGAGCTTTAAACTGTCAGTTTCAACTGTAAGGAATGTAATCAGGAAATGGAAGGCCACAGGCACAGTTGCTGTAAAACCCAGGTCTGGCAGGCCAAGAAAAATACAGGAGCGGAATATGTGGAGGATTGTGAGAATGGTTACAGACAACCCAAAGATCACCTCCAAAGACCTGTAAGAACATCCTGCTGCAGATGGTGTATCTGTACATCGTTCTACAACTCAGCACAATTTGCAGAAAGAACATCTGTATGGCAGGGGGATGAGAAAGAAGCCCTTTCTGCACTCACGTCACAAAAAGAGTCGCTTGTTGTATGCAAAAGCTCATTTGACTATGGTTAAAATAAGAATACAGCAACATTGTAGTTCCATACGTAATGCAGGAAAGATCAAGGCAAATGATGCAACACTCTCCACCGTAGCCTGTCATTTTAAACAACATCACAATATGAACCCGGGGGGATTAAAATTTTGGGCCATCAAGAAAATAAATCTAGGAATAAGAAACGGGAATCTAGAGCAAGAACTATTAAAACGAGAAAGTCACTGGATTTCTAAAATGCGCACCGTTTCTCCCTACGGAATTAATGAAAACATATTGTTTAATGCCTTTATTTAGTAGGCAACTGTACTCTCGATTCCCTCCAGTATTAATATTCCTCTGATACTTAGTATATTAATTTATTCATTATTGTCCATAATATCCAATTTAATACATACTTAATATGTCCACTATAACCAACTTAATATACACAATGTCTCTAAGTAATAATAATAAAAGAATTCGCTATACACACTACCCCTTGAAAAGGGAAGTTGTAATCTGATAGGCAACTCCACGAAGCGATGATGCATAGTTGAATGACATATTGAGGCGTTCCTGAGTTAATAGTTAAAATATACACGGAACAAAGTGATGACGCGCACTTCTCGCGATGATTGAATGACGTCACACGCGAAAGCCATAAAGAGCAATACGGAGACTTGTGAGCACAATTTTGCCTTGAGAAAGCATACACCAAACGCGTGTCGGCAATCCCCCGCTCTTATTATTTTTAAAAGCCTAATTTTAAAGGCTTCAGTATTTTTCAGCAACCTTCAGCCGCACAAGGGTTTGAATTATTTTTTTAGCAGCAATCATTCTCTAAACCTCTTTTACTTCACGGCTCTAGGGATTTGCGGTTTTTTAGATAGCTCATTCCCAGATTAGTTAAATTACCGAGACCACAGTATTTAGATTCCTGCCTTTCTCTCTGTGTGGTGTACCAGGGCATTAGACAGAAAAAAAGTATTATTTAGGAGATATTGGGACAACTCCACCTCTAATCTATTTTCCATACTTTTTATTCATGAATTGCTGAGATGTTTAGGAAATTTTCTCTCTTTTCATAAACAAACATCATATTTTCAATTAATTTTTGATATTTATCAGCACCAGCACTTTAACCAATTGATGGATAACTAATGAATTCTTAATCAATTGAAGTTTTATATAAGCACTTGCACTTTTTGAATGAACTATAATTGATATTCTAATTGATTTCATGAACTCATTTTTTGTAAAATTAATTGGTGGTGTGTAGGCATAGAATTAAACGGCATTTGAAGCACTAAGCACTTTTTCTAATTGTTGCACTTTATTGGTAAATTAATTAGTGAAATAATTCTACAACATATTTTCAACGATATTGTGGGGTTACTACTTTTTTTTTCAGGTTAATTAAGTGACTATTAATAATTATACCTCTACATATCTGGATCTATTAAATGTGATAAATAAAACTAGCAGGAACTTCAATAAACCCCATCTTCAGAAGTGCCGTCTGCCTTTCGAGTCTTTGTCATAACTATAAGAATAAATTTGGTTTTAATAAAGCGATAAAGTTGTCTGAAAAACCTGGGGGAAAATGTGGGTTCTTGGACAGGGGGGTTAAGTATGCTGGGGGGCTGTTATACGTCCATTTTTTCATTGTTTTCAGCCAAAGGGTAATTGTATGTACTGTGGGGTATAGCATCTTTTCTCTTCCCTCTAATGAAAGTGGCCTGTTTGACCACAACCATGATGCCAGATGTGGGGAGCCATTATAGTCAGACTCCAGGGTGGCCCATGTTGTTGAGGGGGTAAAATTCACCCAATCATCCACTTGTTTGATTTGAGCTGCCATTAAGTAATGCCAAATGTTTGGGACCGCCAGACCCCCCCCATAGGTTTTGAGCAGTACATAGTATTCCTTGAGACTATATGTCTCTTGTGCGCCCAGATGAAGCCAAGAATTGCTGCTTGTATTTTTGTAATGTCTGTAGAGAGCATTAGAATTGGAAGTGTGTCACATAGGTACAACAATCTAGGGAGTATATTCATTTTAACCAAAGCTAATCTGCCCATCCAAGATATAGGATATCCATGCCAAGTTTTTTATTCATAAGGCATGTTATATATTAAAAGGAAGTTGCTACTTTGAAAGCTCAGCCAATGATAAACAAAACTCCAAAGAATTAAGAGGGGTTCCCAAACTTTTTCATATGACTGTATATGTGTGTGTTTGTGTTTTTTGTGGGCAGAAACATTGCAAAGAAGTAAAAACAGCAATTACAAACCTGTAACTTCTTAGAAGTCAATCTTCCTGACACAGTTCCCTTGTTACTATTAAGCTTTTTATGCTCATTAATAAGAGAAATTATCCTTTTTTCCAGCTTTGCTTCAATCACTACCTGTTGGGGGGAAAATGGTTAAGAGGTCAGTTTACAGGTATGTGAAACAAAACGATTACTATCCACTGGACAAACTGTAAAGTTGAAATGAGAAGTAACAGAGCATGATTAACATACATCTGCAAAAGATTAACTCATAGCTAGCCAGTGTGTTTCAAATCAATCTAAATTCAAAGATGGGTCATCTGGAGCTGTAAGAAGTACAAATACAGATACTTACCTTTAAAACGGATTTGTCATGATTTACAGAAACACCAGAATCAGAGGATGATGCGAAACTGTATGTTTTGGGACCTAAAAAAAAATATATAAGTATACTAGGAACAACAAACAGCACACATAAAACACATTGACATGACAGGAGTTGTGTAGGGGTTATATTAGCAAGAACACATAGAAACCTGCTGTTTATGCCCCCGTTCCTCTATGCCCAGCGATGTGAGCAGCACCAACACACACATATGCAGCTCTCATATCTGATTAAAGTCTAACCACAGACCAAATACCATATTTAAAAAAACACTTGGTTTTTCTGCATTCATTTCATCCAAGGCAGCTAACTGCAGATAAAAAGCAGAGAGAAAATACTAATGTTTTAATTATTTAATCTTTTATAGCTCTAATTCTGTGAATAGAATTCTCGAAGATCTAACAACATAAGGGCTTTTAATGCCAAGGATATTAACACTGGAGTCAAATGAAGACAACCGCTTGAATATATTGTAATATATGGACAAACAATCACTGTTTTTTTTAGAAGCTTAAGGCACAAAATGTTTCAATGTCTTTCATATATTGATGATAATGGGTGAGGACATAGGACCTCTTGTATTTGTCAAATGAAGGCCCCTTGCAGTCGCTGATGCAACCACCGAACTTGGGGAGCCCTTTTGCATTCCTGATGCTCCAAAATAAATAAATGCCAAACAGGGAGCCAAAAATGTTAACTTATTATTTGGATCTATGGTATACACTACTTTTTACAAAAATTACATGCATATAAAAACTAACACACATCCACTTACCAGCCTTAAAGGAGAATGAAAGTATTTTTCTACTTGGAGTCGCCAAACGTTAGGCAGCCCCAAGTGATCGCATTTACTTACCTGATACTCCGGGCCGAAAACTGCAGCGGCCCAGGATTCTTCCAGCGGGCACCATGGAGCGATCCTCTTCCGGCTTCTTATCGCAGCTGCGCATGCAAAAAGGCTAACTTTAACAAATAAAACTGCCTATTTAATTCTACTGCGCATGCATCCGCCCCGGGAAATTTGAAGAAAGAAGCAGGAAGGTGATCGCTCTGTGGTGCTCGCTGGAATAACCCCGGACCGGTGCAGTTTTCTGCTAAAAACCGTGTTTCGGGTAAGTAAATGCGATCACTTGGGGGTGCCTAACATTTGGCACCTCAAGTAAAAATGACTTTTCTTCTCCTTTAACCACAAATCCCACCATCTTTCATCATTACCCAGTCTCTACATCAACAGATTTGCTTGTTAAACATGGTGAGATACCTTGTTTGTTTGACTCCTTGCTGCCAGGGGCCACATTAGAATTTCTGGGGGTCTGTTTCTTTGCGGCATCCTCTCCCCCGGGTCTGGGTTCTGCAGCTGCTCTTGGCCTGTTAGCTGCAGCAGTCGCTCCCTGAACTGCTGTTGAGCTGCCGTGTCGATTTTTCTTATTTTTCCCCCCCATTTTTGCAGAGCCTTGGCTGGAACCTTTATCTGCGTTATATATTTAAAAAAATTAATTTAAAAAAACCAAACCTACAGAATGGGGGAACAGACAGATTAAAGCTAAAGCAGTTCAGTACAACAAGCCTGAAGTGTTGTAATGTTCTTCTCTTCTATTATTTTTAATAATAGTTACATTATCATATGATATATTTGTAGAATGATTTTGGGTAAACGTAAGCATTTTCTATTGTCTAATCCGGTGATTGCACAAAGTCCAGTTCCATCAAATGTATACATATGGTAATGGAAGAACATATGACAAATAGTAAATAACCGCTTAATACAAAAGAAAAAGAAAAGCAAACAGAAAAAAATAAGATAAGTAGAAAGTGGTTTATCTCGCTGTCTAATTGCCTCTATTTATTAGCCGCGTACGGAATCTCTCTGTTTTATATCCGGGTGGTTAGAGTGTCAGCAAGTGGGAAGGGAGGGTCCCCCATACCTATAATCTATCCAAGGCTGCCGTACTTTTAGAAATGTGGGAACTTTGTCTAATGCGATACTGGTTCACTTTTCGTTTACAAATATCCAATCTATTTTGGGTTTAGTAGATTATAATTTATATGTGGAGATTTTCAGGACCTTGCTAGGACAAGTCTAGTAGCTGCCAAGAATATATGGTTAATTAACTCTCTCCGTTCCCCTGTTACGTTTTGTGGTGGAGCTCCCGTTAACACTTCGTAGGGGTCTTTCTGTAAACTCACATTTAGTACGCTGAATATCAAATTGTACATCCGAATCCAGTACTTAGATGTTAGAGGGCAGTTCCACCATATGCGAGTCATGTCCCCAGTAGTGTCGCGCCCTCTAAAACAGTCATTAAGATTTCGGTTCATAAGTGCTAATCTGTTGGGTGTGAGGTCCCAACAAAAGAGAACCTTATATCCAGACTCAAGCAATATTGTGTTACTAGAGCATCTCCTTTATAGTTTTTTTTTAATGACTTGCTTTTTTCTTTTGACTCTTTCCAGCTTTCAAATGTGGGTCACTGATTTCCATCCCTGTCCCTAATTTGCGTATGCAAATTAGGATTCGGATTGCCAGGCAAAAGGTTTCGGCCGAATTTGAATCATGCTTAAAAAGGCTGAATCCCAAACCGAATCCTGGATTCGGTGCATCCCTAGTTATTGCTACTTTTTATTACTCATCTTTCTATTCAGACCTATTCATATTCCAGTCTCTTACTCAAATCAATGCATGGTTGCTAGGGTAGTTCTGATCCTAGTAACCGAATTGCTGAAACTGCAAACAGGAATGCTGCTAAATAACTCAAAAACCACAAGTAATAAAAAAAAAGAAAACCAATTGCAAATTGTCTGAGAATATCCCTCTCTACATCATACTAAAATTGAACAAACCCTTTAAGACAGAGGTAAAAGGTACAATATGGCGGTTGTGCATAAAGTATGAGCTCGGAGAATATTGATTGCTGCACACAATAATGGAAGTGTAATTAGGGGAAATACAAGGAAGAGAATAGAAGGGAAAGCTGATTATAAACACAGAATACATAGGGGAAGTTGCACAGGTCAGATCCCAACTAGACGTGTCACTGGCCCGTATGGAACTTTCCTTGAACAGGGACCAGTCGATGAGCAGAAGAAGCCGGGGAAGGAATGTGTAGCGATTCAGCCGCATGACTGCACCACAATGAATAAAGCTGGAACCCAGCGGAGCAGGATACATGCGGTGTCGGTATATCAGTGCCATGCTGAGCCCCTGCCCATTACTTTCTCACCTGTATCAGATCGCCCCTGTGCTGCCCATCATCACTCTGAGCCTTGCGCTAGACCCACTGACGTCATCGTCGCGTCTACAGCCCATGGACCAATCAACGCTGTAGAACTGCCACTAGTACCGGCCTACGTAATGTGACTGGCGCCGGTGCGTCATTAGTCAGCGACTAGTCAGTACACGTGATCAAGCCGTGACAGCTAGTTAGTCTATTATCTGGGTATTTTGGTTGCGGTGTTCTACGGTCTCTTGCTGGAAGTGTGTTCCGGTAGCTAATAGGGACATTAATTCATCTCTCTGGATCTCAGGAGCTATTGGGCCCCCCGTTTATTTACTTCCGGTGTGAAGCTGGTGTGCACGCGCAGCTTGTCTCTTTAGGGGGCGAAGATGGCTGACGCATTCGGAGACGAGTTGTTTAGTGTGTTCGAAGAAGAGACCCCCGCGCCCAGCAAAAGTGCCCTGTCCGGGTCAGCCGGCAAGAGCAGGTAAGGAAGAGGTAGAGAAGGGAACTGGCTATGGTATTCTGCTTCCTTGAGGAGCCTCTGTGGGCTTTGTCTGGTACATAATGGCATACCCAGGGCAGTTCAGACCAAAGCTATGCAATGATAGGGGGGATTGTTGGGACCAGGACTGGGAGTCAAAATAGGCACATAGGCCCATACAACCCCCCACTGACCCACTAAATAGTGACTATGGCATTTACAGTAGCCCCTTTGGCATTTGACAGAATCCGCAGATTGTCAATCCAGGCCTGATTAGGACATTCTTGGCTAGAGCCAATTGTTTTTGCTCTAAACTGACTCCTGAGCCCCGTATGAGTAATACCCAGTGGCCAGGGTTTCTGGCCATTCCACCAAAAATAGATTTGGTGCATCATGTTCCCTGCTGTATATAAACATAAAGATATGCTTGTTTAGGGACTTTGTTTTGTGGGCTGAGGTGGCTGATTGCCCCCGGGCCATTTATTGGATCATAATGCAGACCTGTCAACATGCCTATTTGGTCCATTGAGTTACTAACCTGTCCAATAGATATCTTGCTGATGTTCCTTCAGATGTTGATCAGACAGTCTGAAACGCACCATATACCGGTATACGGAACGCATTTTAGGACATCATCAGGAGAACATGCGCTCTCGTAAAGAAGACGTATGCAGACTCTTCTCATATTCTACACACTTATCCGAAGAAACTGCAGTCACACCTACGTGCTGGCCACATTTGCCATTGCAATCGCCCCCCTTGTGGTTCTGTCCTATTCCCTCCTCCCTCCTCGGCCCTCAGTGCTCAGACCTCCGCTCTGCTGATAGCTAAGGAGGGAGGGCTGAGGAATGAGCCACAGTGGGTAGATTGCAATAGCAAATGTGGGCAGCACGGAGGTGTGACTGCAGTTTTTTCGTATAAGTGAGTACAATAAGAAACGGCTCTGCATACTTCTTTACGAGAGCGCATGCAGGAGCGTGTGTTCTCCTGATGATGTCCTAAAATGCATTCCGTACATATGGGCCAATGTGGGATCAGGATCTTTAGTCGTTAGGATTTGGAGTTCCAGTTTTCTATAGAGGCTGATCATATAGTTAAGGAACTGGACTGTTGCTAAATGGAAGGATCTGTTGTGTCAGACTACAACTCTAAATCACAAATTTGTTACTCAAACTCTGTTCTAATTCCTGACAGTCACTGTATATCATTTTATGTCAACTACAGCAAACAAAATGCTAAATCTAAAGGTGGCGAGGCATGTCCTGCTCCAAGGCCAAAGCGGGAGGCTGACGACATCGATGGACCTGACGATGTTATTTTTGGGAAGAAGCCAAAACTGGAGATATCATCTGCTGACGACGTAAAGTAAGATTTTTTTATTTATTTTGCAATAATAATCTGGGAATATATTTGCCAGTTTTATCTTCTATTAGAATGAATAAAAAAATCTCACATACATGCTCTCGTAGTTGCTCATGCCTGAAACCACTCTCAATTCTTCTCAGTATTGCAATATGTCATCTGTCATCTCACGGGGAGCTATTGGTGTCCCAGGTGCTGCAGCCCTGAGCCCGTAGCAAGGGGAGAATTCAAATGTTTAGTCCAGATAGGTTCATTAACCAGACCACCAGATTATTGTGTAAAACTTCTCTCATTATTGGAAAACCATTTAAAATATGCTTGTGTTCCGTGCCTTGCACTAAATATTCTGGTGCCTGACCCTTTTCAGGCTGAATTGTAGGTTTTTGGATAAAGTGCTCTGGGTATTCGATGTTCACAAACTCCAGTTTGTGGACAGTGCAGCTAACAGTAAGAAATGTAATAGACATGTGATGTCTTTACCCTGTAATAAGGTATACGCCCTTGAAATGTTATACATGCCATCACTTTAGTAAAATATGTGTTTTATTTTTGACCATTGTTTTTAATATTGCAGTTTAAAGTTTCATATTTCACTGTCTTATGTCTCCCTAGAGCATCTGTGTGAGGGAGGTTTGCCTACAGTGTATACTGTTTGCATGTGATATTAGTTCTTATCTTTGGCCCTGATGAGCATAATACCTGAATTTCAGTAGTCAGCTGTAATAATTAATTTGTTTTTATTGAAAAACATACTTTATTACGTATTAAAAAACACACTTTTCAAGATCACATCTTATGTCTGTAACCAAATGAACTGGAAAAAGTGTTCGGAAGGGGAGCAATCTCTTTAACTGTGTTTACTATGCATATTTCATATGTGTCATGAGAAAGCAAGAATAGCTTGATGGGCCTCATGGCAAACTAGGCCCCTCCTTAATTGTCCCTATCAAAACTCCTACATGTGCTGTTATATTGTACCACATGTTCAATCTCAAACTGCATAGTTGTACTTTGAAAGATCTTTTGTATCAAATGCACAGAATGCATTTGATACACCTGAATCTATGCATTCATATGCAGTCTGCTTGCATTCAGTCTATGTGCAACCTTACAAACGATTTAAAGACACACACACACACACACACACACACGCATCCTCAGGTCTGACTTTTAGTGCTTGTTTAAAGATAGTATTTTTTTTTTTTTGGTCCCCCTGCAGCCTCGCAGACCTAATGCCACATGTAAAAGTTCAAGAAGTAGAAACCGTGGAAGGATGTACTCATGAGGTGAGTGACTTTACAAGCAGTTTTATTATTTCCCTAAGCATATAGTTTCTCTTTACATCTTCAATACTCCATCAGAAATCGCAGGGCCCCATATGACAACATTTCCTGGGCCGCCTGGGCTGCACCCACCGTAAGCCCCACCTACAGGTCCGCCCCCCACCACACAGTAAAAAAAATATTGGTGGCTAGGGTTCCCACATGCCCACGCCCCCTACAACTCTCCCCCCTGTCAATACTCAATCCTTTTTTTATTGATTGTACATTTGTTCTTATCTGTGCAGTGCAATTGCTTAGTTGCCTTGTAAGTTGCATAGCAAGTTAGGGGGGTTGATCTTTAGGTAGTAACAGCAGATCCTTTCACACAGATAAGAGACAATGCACAGGGTTTCCAGCTGAACTTTGTGTTTGAATTTATTTAACACAGCAGCTTAAACATGAATGAAAAGTTCATAACTGCTGAGGTTGCAATAACGCAAAATAGTAATAGCATTGCTTTTCAGAAAAATGTCTTTTCCTAAAGGACCCACAGCCCTATTTGGGCAAGTTAAATCTGATCAGCAAATGAAAAGTTCACTTTCCCTCTGATGCAGTTGCAGCTCATTCCCAAGTCTTTAGTGCAGTGACTTGTAGTCAATCCTTGCAAACAGCAGGAGTCCGCACACGTTGTGCCCAGGAGTTCACCATCTTGGATTCTGTTAGGCCATCTTTTGTCAGTGACCCTGCACATTCTCAGTGTCTTCTAGGCAGCTTTTGAGAAATTAAGCTTAGCAGTCGTTTCTGAACTGTCATTTAATGTTAATCTAAATTCGTTACTAATAAGCCTTGTATTGTGATTTTTAAATTCTATATATTGTGTGTTGTGGTCACTTAATGAGCTTAGGGACCCACTCAGAGCATGTGCAGTGATTAGCAAAAAAGAAGATGGGGAGCTACTGGGGCATCTTTGGAGACGCAGATCTTCACTACTAAAGGGCTGTAGTTGCATTGAGCTGGTACAGAAACCCAAAACATAAATTGTAGCATTTTTACCCTACTTTTTTTAAGCTTTAGTTCTTGAAGCTCAGTCCTTTCAAACTCACTATAAGGGGAGCAAATAAATAAATAAAAGTTGGCTGGTACATTTTCAATCAAAACTGACCTGCTGTGCCATAGTGAGTCAGACCTGCACATTTCTGTCCTCGCCAATGGGCAGGTTGCAAGTTTATAAATCAAAGTACCATGAATTTTTGCACTGACAGAGTGGTTTGTAAGAGGGGGAATCTTTAGGCATTGGAAAGTGGTTTGTCAGGTCCCCTAGGTTTTGGGCTGGTCTATGCAACACTACCATTATGGCATTCTATTGAAATGAATTTCAATTATGACTGCTTCTAACAGATGTTGTTACTAAACCAGAGTTACAAAACGATATACTGTATATAGGTGTAGCTATTCCATAGCTGAAACTGTTGCTGCTGCATTACACCACTTGCTCTATATATTATAGACTCAGAAGAAAGTTCAAATCTGACATTTTTACAGAGGGTGACGTATGACTGAGTTGCTTTAATTTAATTGAAATTTGACTAGTATTTATATAGTATTACAATTAAAGGTTATTTCTGTACAATATCAATGTTTCGTTGTCTGCTAAATTAAGAGGCTTCATTTATAAAGACATTTTGTGTAAAAAATAAATAAATAAATAAGAATCTACCAGTGCATTATACTCATTTAGATATAGAAGAACTGTGCTTTTAAAAGTAGTGATTCATGCTGATTTATTGAATATATCTGCAAAAACCCTAATAATTTCTCCCTTCCACAATTCCCAGGCTGTGTAGGGGAGCCTGCAGCTCTGAGCTCACTGCACTGTAGGACAGGAACCAATCAGCAGCTAGTAGTACCTGATAGGGAACTGAAGCCTGTCTGTGCTTGTGTGACTGCAGGGCTGTGATATGCTGCCCACCTCCTACTGTGCTTTTGCCAGGGACCTAGGACAAGCCAACCCCTCATTTGAAACACAGACCGGGACCAGAGAACATCTATAGGGAGCTTCAATAAAGGGGAGATATTAATTTTTAGCACCATGTGAAGAAACAATATATTACTTATACTTGCCTACAAAATTAGGGTTTATTTATTTATCCTATATGTCTCCTTTAAAGGCAAATGCAGAGCTTCTCTTGCAGGATTAATTGGCAGAATAAGATGTTTTTTAAAGGCAAAGTAAACAGGTCCATAGTTATTTTAGTAACCTGAAAGTGCCCAGGTGCATGTTAAAAATTGAAGATTCTGAAACCTGCACAATGAAGAATATTTTATAAACCAACAGTAACGATAATAAAGAAGGAATAACCTGGCCTCTGGGTTACAGTTCTTGCTATGACTGCTTGCGACAGGCAGATGGCGCTGTTCTACATTAAACATTTGCACAAATTGAGCTGAAGATTTTAGGTGCAATTACAGCTCGCAACCAACAGGTGTCGCTGCATTCAATGTAATCGTTCTGTAGCGGAGTAGCGCTTGTTTTGTACTCACAAGCAGAACAATACATTCATTGAACAACTACAATCAAAATACTAATACAAAGAGATAATAGGATGGCGGTTTCTGTCCCACGAGTTTACAATCTAAATGACGTCAAATATAGTGGGTGAGTGGTCGTTTAGACACAGGCTGGTCGCAAATTCCCATTGTAACCTTTCCCGATATAAAGCGCCACTATTATGTACTATAACCGAGTTTAACCAACAGGTGGCAGTGTTCGTCCATTGGTGCGTTGTAATTCCGTTATACAGCCAATAGGTGTCGCTGTCTTAATCAGCGGAATATTTGTATCGTTCCCAGATACTT